>NC_140920.1:8261269-9752087 GCF_045865225.1 Trachurus japonicus | reverse complement strand
GTTCAATCCCGCCCAGGCCTCTTCACCTTGCACATTTATCTCGCAGTCGTGGGAGTGGATGGGGGGGGGGGGGGGGAAATTAGCAGTCAACAAATATCAAGAGCACACACTTAAAAAAAAAAAAGCTGAGCTGACAAATCATAGTCAAAACAACAAAGTGGAGAACCCGAATCTGTGCAATGACCATGAAGACGCTGACACACATATGAATCAACATGACTGAGTTCTCAACCTAAAGGATCTAATTTTACTGTCCACCAGAGATGATATCCATAGAGCGGACCTGGACGGTCTGGGTAATGTTAACTCTGGGGATTACATGTATACTACTGTATGGGTGAATTCTACAGATCAAACAGAAACTCTCTGTGTAGTAACAGAATTAATTTTACATTTTTCAAAGTCCCAGCAGTTAGTCATCAATTATGACACACGGCCAGGTTTCATGGTTTTGATGTAATAACAACTTGTTAATTTCTTTTTTGAGTTAGTCAGACCTGTTATTAACTATGTGTAGCCTAACTATGGTAACTATGTTTATCACCCAATTTGGGTTTAAAGTTACCTAAGCGTGATATCTCTGCTGATGTCATGATACAGTCAGCACTGTGATTTATAGTGCTTCCCAAAAGGAGCTACTGTGCGTGTCTGGGGGAGTAATGTCACAGGAAGACAGAGGCACATCTCACACTGTTTCCTTTCTTTCCTTATATGTAGGTGCAATGAGCAGGAGCAGATGATGGAGAGATCACCAGCACTAGAGACACTCTGGCCTGGGATTCCAACTCCCATTGATGAAGTAGCCTAGTTAAATATACCATCTTTTTCTGCATTCAGTTTTTTTTAAAGTAGCAAAATCCATCCAGCCTTACATGTCCCCACCCTAACTCTGGCATAAAACGATAAAAAAGAAAGTAGAAAAGTAATAAACTAAATAATCACGTGGAGCTGTGGTCATATATGTGGCATTGGTCTGATGTTGTATCCTGTTGAGATGGGTTAAAGCCCCTGTACGGAGCTTTTAACTGGATACGCAAAAGTCTCTGGTTTCTGCTGATGTGTCTCTGTTACCTACAACAGCAAATGAGCCCATCAGTGTGAAGATACGCTATTTCTAAGTCGTCTAATTCTATACCTCTGGAAGGCATGGTCGGGTCGGACCACTGACGAAACGATATGAATAGATACATTACGCTGCTAAAAAAAAAAAAGAAGAAAAAAACAGCAAGTCCAGTCTTCTATCCGACGTTTCCAAAACAAATCTACACACGCCGGCCAGACAAATGTCTTCATTACAGTGGGACATGCAGTCTTCATTCCGCCGCTTTCGTCCACAGGGGCCGCCAAAATCAACACTAAATGAAAAGTCTGTACAGGGGCTTTAAGGATGAATGTCAACTTTCATAAAACATGGATTATGTGAGCAGTTGAGCTGTTGAAACGCTGTTCTGTAAGGAAACTGACCTTTTAAATTTAAAGTTTTGTAAAATTATCTTCCTGGTATAACAGAAATAAGGAATATATTTTTGAATTTGCATGTGAAAGCTACTGACTACGGACCATGCTGACCAGAGGAGGTGAACTGGTTGACACAATTACATAATTACCATGGTATAATCAGCAAGATTGCAGTGCCTGTGATGAACTTTTTCGCTGGAAAATTGTTGGAAAGGTTTCCCACAGAAGCAGTTTGTGGCATTTCTGCATCAAATGGTGACATACTGTAAATAAACATTTATGCAACCCTGTGATATCCATAACTGTCTGAGATTATCATTGCAGATTGTAAATCTACCAGCGGATAAGTGTGATTGAATGGAAAATTTCCCAAATGCAAATGGGAGAATCATCTATTACAGTGACGCAAAGGTGCCATCATGCCATCATGTTTTTTAAAAAAAACAATGTTTGATTTCCTTAATTATCCAAAAAAGGTACTTCCTCAATTCCCTGACTCAAGGGGCTGGTTACTCATCATGTCCAGTCTCCAGCTTATATAGCAGCTCTGCAACACAGGCAAGTCACATTCGACGAAAGAAACATGAAGACTTTCAACCTGAGCCTACTACTAAGCCTGGCAGTCGCAGTTTACTGCATGCCTCCACCACAGGCCGCTCCGCAAGATGAGAGTTTTGCAGAGGTTTGTTTGCTTCACTTATGAATGCTTTTTTCTCCGTTTGCATCAAAGTTGTTAGAGGTCTCTGAATATTTAATTCTTACAGACACATAATAGCTCAGCTGCTTATTCTCTGTTGTGAAGAAACAGGCCTCTTATTCCAAGGGCAGCAGCAGCAGCGTGTAGTAGCCTATCTAACTCATTTTCTTTTGCAGAACTACCTGAAGAAATTCTACAACCTAAAAGAGAAGACTGGTCCGAGTTTCAGATCAGGGATCAGCCAAATGAACGAGAAGCTGAGTGAGATGCAGAGATTCTTTGGTCTCCAGATCACCGGGACGTTGGACGCTGACACCATGGCTGTGATGAAGAAACCTCGCTGTGGCGTACCAGACACCAAGGTCGAAGGTTACTCCACAACTGGATACAAGTGGCAGAAAAGGCGCCTTACCTACAGGTGAGTGACCAGACAAATGTTCCAAAGAATCTCTTCAGGCAAACCATGAGATTATCTAAGTGCATCTACTGTAAATGTTTTTTTCCTGTCCTACAGGATTGTGAACTACACACCTGACATGTCAGTGGCAGAGGTGGATGACTCTATAGCAAGAGCTCTGCAGGTCTGGGCCAACGTCACTCCTCTGAGGTTCAGAAGGATCTACAGTGGCACTGCTGACATCATGGTCGCCTTTTTCCGTGGAGGTGAGTTCAAAAGAAACACAACTGTTTCTCAGTTGTGAGTTGGCAACTTGGCATGTCCTATAATGCATCTTAGCCTTTGGTCTCTGAGTCTTGAATCACATTTGACGAAAAAAAAAAATACAAAAACTCATACAGTACCATGCCTTTTTAGACTATTTAATTATTTCTTATTCTTTGCATCTGGATTTGACTTTGAAAATCTGACATGAACATGCTCTTGCTCAACAGACCATAGAGATAATTCCCCTTTTGACGGCCCTGGTGGTACTCTTGCCCATGCCTTTTTCCCGGGTCCTGGAATTGGAGGAGACGCCCATTTTGATGAGGATGAGAACTTCACCTTCCGCTCACGCATGGGTATGTTCATTACACATATAGAGTATCATGCATGTCTTTATTTCATTTGCCCCAATTAACTTCTAAAACTGTGCTTTCTGCTTCAGGCAACGTCCTCTTCTTGGTAGCTGCCCATGAGTTTGGCCACTCCCTGGGTTTGTCTCATTCCAACGTTGCCGGTGCTCTCATGTACCCTTACTACTCATACGTAAACCCCGACACCTTTGTTCTGCCCCAGGACGATGTCAGAGGCATCCAGTCTCTCTATGGTGGTCGCCGGTACTAGCTGACTGGAACATCACTGTTTCTCTGCACAAACAGCATTTGGTCGCTGCACCCACTTCTAGGCCACATCATTGCCTCAGCAGTTTATGTAACAATCTAAATAACAATGAAGGCAGGAAAGTTCCATAGTATAATTTCATAATGCCTTTCCTGAAAACAGCAACTTCTGTATTTTTAATCTTTTCAAGCCATTGTTGCTATATTGTTGGTTCTATTTTGTACTTCTTAATACAAGTGTACCATTTTTGTTGCTCCATTACTTGTAAACATTCATTAATTTAAACATTAACTTGATTTATTGATACATTTATTATAATTTATAATAAACTTGAACTGTGGAATTTTACTCAATGTTTATTTTATGATTGTATGCAAATTGTTGACATTAATTTGACATAATCCAGATGATGTTTTGAATAAGTTATCAAATAAAGTTTGTCAATGTGCATTTTAGTTTGTTTTGTTGTTTCTTGTGTAAGTACTGAATTACAAAGCATTTTTTTTTGTCATATCTAAAGTCTAAGTTACAGCACTGGTCAGTCAAAATTAATGAACTAGTTAACTTGTATATTTTGTATAGATGTTATTTGTAAAGACTAAATCTGGGTCTTGCTAATTCTGGCTGTTTAGCTGCTAAATGTTTCTCTGTGTGTCTGCTTTGTAGTAATGTTCATGAGGTTGAGGTGTTAGGTTCAAAGGTAATAACTATATCTGACCAAACTGACGGATATTTTTTGCCTTGTTAGGGGCATTGTGGGATTTCATTCTATGCAGCAATAGCCTACATACCGTAGATGACCATTTATTAGCCCGGGCGTTTAATATGCTAAATCGACTTGGAGCCCAGGCGTTTATAAGAACCAGGCGCGTATTTGCAACAGGCTACAATTTATTTTTGCAATGAGCAGCACCAGACCATCATGCAAAGAACGAAGAGGTCACCGTATAGGACCACTGGAACAAAACTACATTTTTCCCCGACGCATCTTTATTGACATCAGACAATAAATAAAAAGACAGTTTGTCTGTGTTACCGCGACACAGGGAGCTGATCAGAGCAGTGTTATGAATGATAACGGAAGGGGGGGTCGATCGCGGTAATTTCAACACTGTACATTAGCGCATTTATCTATATCCCTATATCCCAGTCTAGGGTGCCTGTGTTTGTGTGTCTGTGTGTGTGTGTGTGTGAGTGTGCGCCTGCATGCGAGAGAGAGCGAGAGGAGGGGCTGACTGACAGAGGTGAGAGCCGGTGAAGCGCTGTTAAAAAAAACTTTTGTTTTCTGTGCAAGACTATGGTAAACACTTAATCGCCCGGGCGTTTAATTGAACCGGCGTTTATTGTGCCAAATGGACTCGGACCCCGGAGGCTATTAGAGCACAGGCGCGTATTTGCACGCGGGCGATTATTTGGTCATCTACGGTATATGAAACTGTGTCATCTGCAAAAAAATATTATGTTAAATAACTGTCAGTTGACAACTTTCACAGATGGGAAGGTTGAGTGCACAGTCCTAAAAATTGTTCACATGTGAAATTATAACCATGCTACAGCAGTAGGTTGTATTTAACAAATCTGTACATGTTTGTGTATAAGGCCTTCCTTTTTATATGGCACAGAAAAAAAACACTCAATCAATACTGCCCAGATGTTGAAGTTTTATCACCTTGAACATATATCCTCTTGACAAAGATAGAGCATGAACACTTTTCCACAAGAAAATTGTATCTTTCAGACTGCAATGTATCAAAACTGCCAAAGAAACATCAATGATTGTCTTTTGTAATATGACCCACCCAGTGCTCATCAGCCATGGTAGAGGGAGTTACAATCAACATAGCAAGGAATTTACTGACACTGGTCACATGCTCCCCAATTTACAATCAATTTTATTCTTGCTATTTACAATACAAGTCTATTCTAGAGTATTCATAGTGCTTTCATTTTAGGTACTTGTCTTGATAATAATTGAATCAAAAACATCATATTAAATTTGAGACAGAGGTGAGAGAGACCTGCAGCCTGACGTTGTTTTATTTAGCATCACATTACCTTAACACCACCCATTCATTAGACTCCAGTTTAAAACAGAATAATAGTATGTAGCCTGCACCAAAATCCTCATGAGCCAACAATTTGTCTTTAAAATGCCAATCATCAGTGGTCTGTATCAGCTGGTAACTCTCTAGTTTAGTAGAGGAACTAAGTCCTTCAAACGTTGAGTCTACCATCAAATAGGACCACAATGGAAATCCTTTGGGCTTTATTGTGTTTTTAATTCTTTTGAACACTTGTCTAATGTTGTTCAATAAAGTTTTCAATCAATCAATCAATCAATCAATCAATACCTCCACCTGAAATAAAACAAAGGACAACAGGTTTTTTTTCTTTTTTTCATCTGTTTGATATTTTATGAAGTACAGTTTTACAGTACGGAAGCGTATTGCATTCACTGTAATTCTATTTATCTATCTATTTTTCTGAGTAATTTTTTTCCAGTTTTTCTGACTAATCTTTTTTCCTGTTAATCTGGCTATTTTTTCCCCCTGTTTTTTTTAGGTAATTTTTTGTGTTTTTCTGAGGTTTTTTTTTCCTGTTTTTCTGAGTAATCTTTTTTCCTGTTAATCTGGCTATTTTTCCCCTGTTTTTTTAAAAGTAATTTTTCTGTTTTTCGTGCTAATTTTTTTTTTGATTTAGCTTCGAGATTTAAAAATCCCGTGAGAAGCTCCCACCTGCAAGTAGGCTAACGTAAGGATTTATTTCAAAATAAAGGTGCTACATGAGTGACATGGAGCATATCCATGGATGTATGTTAAGCAATGTAAAAGAAAGCGCCTTTACTCTGTGTTATGAGTAGTACTTTTATTTTGAAGGCGCTCCTTGATGTGTGTGTGCTTTCCCCGGGAAAAGTTTGTTGATGGTTGTGTTCGAGGCGTCAGTCTGGAAAATGAGTGGAGTTTGAATAAAAATCCTTAACAATGTATCTCATGGGTCTAAGATGCAATAAATCTGTGATGAAGTGGAGGCTTGACTGCAGCGGTTAAACGATACTTGCAGGTGGGAGGTTCTCGCGGGATTTTGAAATCTCGTTAAAGCAGAAGTAAGCAATATTTTTGTGTTAATATAAGTCTTAAATAGTTATATCTTCCGACAGCAATCACTTACATAGAGTGTTTGGACCGAAACACGGGTCTGTCAGTCACTCTGCTCTGCTCTGAGCCGAGGAGAAAACATTTCTCGTATCCCACAAGTTTTATCCAATGAGGAGAGAGAACGGCATGAAGGGCTGTGTGTGCAGCCAAGGGATGCGCGTGAATGTGGTGACGTAGGGACGAGGACTGTTATGGTGCGTTCAAGGCAGCCCGTAACTCGTGTTTTTCCGACCTGTGAAGTCATACCAGTTCGATCGGGTACGAGTTCACGGGTCGGAAGTTACGAGTGGCCGTTATAGTGACTTTCACAGGTAAAACAGGTCGGAAAAACACGAGTGGGTTGCCTGGAACGCTACAAAGTCGTAAGTTGTGACTTGAGGCTGTAATTTACGGTTTCAAAAGCCTGCCTGGAACGCAGCATTAGCCAAAACGACCGGATCGCTTACTTCTGCTTTAAGGTGACAAAAGGTGGAGAACCTACCTTATTTGAGCAGTGGTCAGAGACTGACACTGTATGACTCTGCATGATTAAGTAACCTAAAGGAACTAATTTTACTGTTCACCAGAAATGATATTTATAGAGAGGATCTACAGTAACCAGTCGGGTAGTTATAGGCCTACTGTATGTTAACTCAGGGTCTATGAAGAGGGAGCTTAAAAGGGTGAATTTTACAGATCAAACAGAAAACTCTGGAGACAAAATTAATTTTACATTTCCCAAAAGCCCAGCAGTTATTATTCACCAGTTATCAAGCACAGGGGTAATGACACAGTTCTTAGATTTTCTTTTAAAGATTCTCATATGCATTATCGCTATAACTGCACTACAGTGTGCAGAGTAAGAGACCAAACCAGACTAAACTCCTTCCCTCTTAAGTTCTGATGTAATGACCGCTTGTTCATTTCCTGTTTGAGTTAAACAGAACAGTGTAATGTACGTGAGTTGTCTGTTTCTCATCCAGTGTGAGAATCATGCGGTTTAACCAAGATCCCCCTGCTGATGTCATAAGATACTGTACTGTACTGTACAGTCAAATATAGTGGAATTAAATATAGTGACTTTAATTATTTTGAATAATGATCTTCCAAAAATGCTTCCCCCCAAAAACGGGGTAAAATGTAAAAAAAAAAAAAAAAAAAGATTTTCAGACACCATTTCTTAACCTTGGTTTGTCGAACGTCTGCCTCACTACCATCAGCAGCTAACGTCCTTAGGTTGTGTCACGGTGAAGTGTTTCACAAATATATTTTCAACAATAACCACAATTTACCTAATAGGCCTACTGATGAATAATCTAGGGAAGTGGCTGGAAGTGTTACCTCACTGTTTTATTGAGTCGTGTGATAATAACCGCCTTTATGTCACAAATCAAAACACAGTTTCAACAGACACTTCGGGAAGTGTTTGATTTAGAATGTAAATGTATTTAAAGGTGGGTTTTGCTTAAATATTGCTGCTTTTCTTGAATGACACAAACAAAAACCTTTAATGAAGGATTCTCAATAAAAAGCAAATGATCACATTGCCATGATATACTGAGGTTTATTGTTCGCTTTTGTGGACAATTGTTCAAGTTTATATTTTTCACCATCATTGTTGCATTTTTATTACAACACTTTCACTATGTCTGAACATCTGCATTCCTGGGTGTTGCTTCATTTACCTGAGACAATACGTGACACAACAACATGATTACTGTTCTTCTCATTGTCCAATATTAAGTAACTGGCTAAAATGTACCTTTCCAGTCACGTTCATGTAAAAATAAGGCCATGGAATATTACAGCCACCTGTAGTTGACTCACAAACAGGTGATTGACAGATTTTTATTAATTTCTAATCAAATTACTGGACGTTATAGCAGACAGATGACGAGGCCAAAATTATTCATCTGATCCTGCAAATGAGTCACATTAGTCAAGCAGCCTCAGCTATCACGTTTATCTCACATTAATAGACACCATTGCCCTCGCTGTTTGCCTTGCATGATGTGGTGTGTGAATAAAACCGTGCAGGACGGTGACTAATCCATGGGATTAAAAAGACACTCCCTTACCTGGCAGGACTTTTAATTTCAAATGTAGCGTAACTACTTTTGCTGATAACAAAGGGACACGTCAGGTCTCTGTTTGCAAGGCATACAACTTTCTTTGCAAATGAAATATTGATGATAAACTGACCTGGGTTAAAGAGCATGAATCACAAAAGCACTATAACTTTACTAAAATGAATAAAGTACCAAATACAAGTAATTGAACCGTTACTATAAGTGATTTTTCGTTTTGCAACATTTGTTTTATTTAAAGTCTTAAACAGTAAGCTATTTCTCAGTTGTTATTTCTGTGAAAGTGCTTTGTTATTTTTGACTAAATACCAGTTTCACTAAAATGGTTCAAGTTGGATAAAAACACCACAAACACATATTGCAAATCCAAACAATCTTAAAAAAGTCGGCCAGAACAAGATCACAATAAGCTTCATTTAGCGGTGGTTCTGGAGCTATCGATCATATCATTCAATGCTCCTCAAAAGATGAAATGTGTCTTTTAAATTATTTCTCTACATGGTTGGGCTGCACATTCTACAATTTTAGAATGAGTTGCAGTTTCTGGAATGGAAATGTTTATTTATGTAGGTTTATCAATGTTTTCATCCTATTTATGGACATCTGGAAAACAGATGCAATTCTTTAAATCATATATACTGTAAATATAATTTTCTCTGGTGAGAAAAAATACATTGGTGAGATAAAACTGGGTAAATCCCAAGCATCATCTGTTGGATGTAAGCAACAGAAGTCATCTCGTCATGATTACAGTGTCTTGTTTGGGAAACTTTGTTTGGTTGGATGAGCAATCAAAGACTTCCTCTATCGTCCATATAAGGAGTCACTGACTCAGGTGGCTCGTTGCTCAATACGTCCAGTCTCCAGCTTATATAGCAGCTCTGCAGCACAGGCAAGTCACATTCAACGAAAGAAACATGAAGACTTTCAACCTGAGCCTACTACTAAGCCTGGCAGTCGCAGTTTACTGCATGCCTCCACCACAGGCCGCTCCGCAAGATGAGAGTTTTGCAGAGGTTTGTTTGCTTTACTTATCTATGCCTTTATTTTATTTTATTTTATCTTGCATCAAATTTGTACCTGAGTCAAATGCTAAGGGTCTCTGAATATTTAATTATTACAGACACATAATAGCTCAGCTGCTTATTCTCTGTTGTGAAGAAACAGGCCTCTTATTCCAAGGGCAGCAGCAGTGTGTAGTATCTAACTTTGTTTTCTCTTGCAGAACTACCTGAAGAAATTCTACAACCTGAAAGAGAAGACTGGTCCGAGTTTCAGATCAGGGCTCGGCCCACTGAACGAGAAGCTGAGTGAGATGCAGAGATTCTTCGGTCTCCAGATCACCGGGACGTTGGACGCTGACACCATGGCTGTGATGAAGAAACCTCGCTGTGGCGTACCAGACACCAAGATTGGAGAATACTCCATATTTGGAAACAGCTTCAAGTGGCAGAAAAACAGCCTCACCTACAGGTAAGTGATCTGAAGAATGTGCCAGAGAATTATTTCAGGCAAACCATGAGATTATCTAAGTAGGCCTACCTCTAAATCTTTTTGTTCCTGTCCTACAGGATTGAGAACTACACACCTGACATGTCAGTGGCAGAGGTAGATGACTCTATAACCAGAGCTCTGCAGGTCTGGGCCAACGTCACTCCTCTGAGGTTCACCAGGATCTACAGCGGCACTGCTGACATCATGATCTCCTTTGGCGCTAGAGGTGAGTTTCAGAGCAGCAGAGTTGTTTCCCGGTTATCGATTCAATGCATCTCAGCCTGAATCACAGCTGAGGATGAATTCACTGCCCACCGCTCATTTGTTTTTATATTCATTCATTTCTAACTCTTTGATTTTAAAAATCGGACATGAACATGCTCTCGATCAACAGAACATGGAGATTTTTACCCCTTCGATGGCCCTGACGGTACTCTTGCCCATGCCTTCGCCCCATCTGATGGCATTGGAGGAGACGCTCATTTTGATGATGATGAGACCTTCACCTTCCGCTCTAATTCAGGTACTTTATACAGAAAATAGTAGCCTATCTTACTGTACATTCTCACTTCCATGTCAGTTTTATTTTTTATTTTATTTAAGGAGGACAATGCACATTAATGGACATAATAAAATGTAAAAGTGCCAGTGTTAGCCAACGGCTAGTTTCCGACTGTAGTCCTCCTGGCAAGGTGTTAAAAGCCATTAAAATAAACACAAGGACATAACAACAGGATTCATAAAACAGAAAAAACACACATGTGTACAGGCTATCCAACAGAAACCAACAGACAAAAAAACTACAAGGAGAGACAATTAACATGACGCTACTATGACAAAAGAAAAAACAAAAAAAGACTATTTATGGATGGATAAGATGGATAAGATGGATGAAGATGCAACAATGCAAGACCAGGACAGGGTTTCTTGATGGAGTTGTGCTAGGATGAATTGAGAACACAACGAAACCAAAATATAGTACAGCACAAAGTACAAAGCACTTTGTGTTGCATTTTCCATGTATGAAAGGTGCTCTAGATTGATTTGATTTGATTACAGCGTGATAAAGCTAATTTCTCCTTGTCTTACCTGTAAAACTGTGCTTTCTGCTTCAGGCTACATCCTCTTCTTGGTCGCTGCCCATGAGTTTGGCCACTCTCTGGGTTTGTCTCACTCTGATGATCCCGGTGCTCTGATGTACCCCGTGTACTCATCCAGAGACCCTGGCACCTTTGTTCTGCCCCGGGACGATGTGAATGGCATCCAGTCTCTCTATGGTTGGTACTAGCTGACTGGACTATCAATGTTTCTCTGCACAAACAATATTTGGTCAAAGTCTCATACAAATTACTTTGGCAGTAACCTCAATGAGTCCATCTAAATTTTCATGGCATGGTGTTATTTAACCTACAGGTCCAAATCCCGACAAGGATCCTCTTGACCCTATCGGCCCAACTGCCCCCACCACCCCCGATGCCTGTGATTCATCCTTGGTATTGGACGCTGTTGCCACCCTCAGAGGAGAGATGATCTTCTTCAAGGACAGGTATTGCAGACAAGGAATGGTCAAATATCTGAACACTGAAGTCTATTAACGTTGTTTGAATTTTGGGTAACACTTTAACGGTAATTAACGCTACATTATTAAGCATTAATTAACAGTTTAAAAATGTATTAACAATCATTATTATGTATTACTTAGCATTAGGAAACACATTAATTAATGTAGCCTATTAGTAAGCAGTTAATTAATGTTTACTACTTGAAGTTAGTTCATAAATTATAAAGCATAATGATGTGATTAGTTATCATTATGTATGCATTACTCAGCATTAATTATACATATTAATGCTTAATAATGTGTTAACTAATGTTAATTAAGGGACCCTTATTGTAAAGTGTTACCGAATTTTGAAATTGAATTAATTTATGTTCTTTTATATCTGTTTTCAGGTTCTTCTGGCGCAGAAGCCCCAGGACCAACAAACCCGATCAAACTCTCATCACAAACTTCTGGCCTCAGGCACCTGTAGATATCGACGCTGCTTTTGAGAGCCGGGAATTAGACAGTGTCATAATGTTTAAAGGTACAGTATGTGTTCTATCTATTTCCAGCTGCCAATGTCACGGTGTTCACAGGTAGATGATGCACCACCTATACTGTATGTATATCCACTAATATGTTCTTTCTTTCATCCTATTTCTTACAGGTCGTCAAATTTGGGCTTTCAGTGGCTATGATCTCCTGCCTAGCTATCCTAAGTCAATCTCCAGTCTGGGTCTGCCTGAAACTGTGGAGAAAGTTGACGCTGCTCTCTATGACATCAACACCGGCAAGACTCTGTTCTTTGTGGGCAGCAATTACTACAGGTGTGTTCAAAATACAAACACAAATACACCTACAATAAACGTTGGTCAGTGGTGTAGATATAATATAGATTGATTTTCTTTTTTTAATGATGGTTAATCTAATTTTCTGTCTGTGGTTCTTTAGTTACGATGAGGTCAAGAAGACCATGGACCAGGGATTCCCCAAGAGACTGGACCAGACCTTCCCAGGACTGACCAGCAAGGTGACAGCAGCTTTCCAGTACAGAGGTGAGTTGTGGCATTCAAGTTTTCCGAGTCAACACTACTTATATATGTGCACATTTCTGAATCTTTCCAGCGTTAACCCAAACTCAGGAGCTAACATCTGTAACATCTGTGTTCTGCAGGTTTTGCTTACATCTACAGCGGACCCTACATGTTCGAGTACAGCCTGGGGAGCAAGAAGTTGTTCCGTGTGCTGAGGAACAGCTACTTCTTACGCTGCACCAAATACTAGACCGGTTCATTGCCTTGGCAGTATAATGGATGACAATGAAGAAACCAAAGTTTAAAAAAAAAACCTTAATATTTAATTTTGTATGTTTTTGATAAATGTATTCCTACACACTTATGGGTTCATGCTGGATTCATGCCTTCCCTGAAAAGAGCACCTTAAACTTTTATTTAGAATATTATTTTGTGAAGTCAGTCAATGCAACTTTAAATTAATTTAACATTATTACATTTTATTTAAGTGACATGAAGTGCAATATTTAAGTATTTTTTGTTGCTTCTTTAGATTTGTGTTTATAATGAAGTTGAACTGTGGAACTTAACTTATTAACATGTGAATGTATGTATGTATTTATGTATGCAAACTATTAACAAAACTGTGACACAGTCAAGAAAAATTGTTACATGAATTACCAAATAAAATTTGTTCAAATGCCTTTAAATCATGTTTTGTGGTTCCTGTGGATGAAAGAGTGTGCTACCAACACAAGACGGAAGAAAGAAGCAAACAAAGTGATGTTACTAAGAACTGCAGCTCCCTCATACTTCAACTTATTTATTGATAGAGTCCGGTGAAAAACTGAGAACAAGCGGTCGTTTGTGCAAAAGCTTATTTTGGCCCATAGTTATGTTTTGTTTCTTAGTGACATCTAGTGGCCATAGTAACAACAGCAGGATTAAAGGGAGGAGTGTGGTCAAGAGTGGTATAAAGTGTTTGGTGTGGATTGAAATATTTTGCAATCCATGATTTTTTGTTCTCATTATTCAGTGACAACAACATTTGTTGAGTGAATAGGCTACTTATTTTAACCTGAATCATTAATCCTTCCCTAAACAGAAACTGCCTTCAATTTGAAGGTCTACAAAACTGACGTGACTGTTACTTAGTTGCCACCTGGTGGTTAAATGGCATAACTGTCGGGGAAGGCTCTTTGTTGGCACCTTTAATGCTCTAGGACAGGACAATGAGCTGAGAATTGGTATGTGCACTGTAATGCTGCAGTGAATATTGATTTGATTTGATTTGGATTTGAAATTCTTTATTCAGTCACATCACACAATAGCAAACATTATCAACACAAACATTATCAACAAAATACAGTAGTGACTGAAAAGGCACAGGCAGAAGCATAATGCTTATATTAATGCCTGTCCTACATACCAAATTAAGCTAGCATTAAGCATTCTTACAATATAAAAAACAAACAAACTCACAATAAGACAACAACTAACTAACAAACAAGCAAACGAACAAACTAAACTAAACTAAACCAGAATGAAAAAACAAACCAGTACCAGTATTTAAATATATTGTTGTAAATACATTTTTGAATATATTTCATTATTTACTTTAGGTTACATGTATTTAGACCATGAATATGACTACTTGACAACTCATTGTGAAAGTGAAAGACTCCTAGAAATAGTATTCACATGCTTTCATTTTCATTTGTGACAGAGAGAAGGTGGAAAATCAGGAGATGTGTATTCCGTTCATAATTAAAATATAATTAAATAATAATGGCAAAAAAAAAAATGATGTTAAACACACACACATACAAAAGGATGTAGGGTTGTATTACAAATTTACCCCACCAGTAGAAATGACTGATTTCGTGAAACCTCTCTTTGTGAACGACCATTTACTGAAATCAAGCTGAGTGAGATGTGGCAGCAACTCATTTGGTTTTTTATTCCATACGTCTAAAAACTGAAAATAAAAACACAAACAGTAGCATTAAGCAGACACGAACCAAATGTTGACACAAGATCATCACGTCAGATACTGTGAAGAAGGATCAGTGTTTAGTCTCGTCCACCTGATGACTATCTGGCCATGGGACGAGTGGGAGGTGGGTTGGGGGATTTTCAGTATTGTGAGCTCAAAACTGTGTGGAAGAGAAGTTCCTCCTTCCCCCTCCTGTGTGTGTGTTTGACCTACTAAGAAGCAGCATGAAGCCAAAACCGTAACAGTGATGAATAATAAACTAGTGACTGACTGACTGACCGATGAATAAGCATGGGGCCAGTAAAAGTGTTGATATCAGCATATAATCCACAGTAAGTTCTATTTATGTCTAGTTTGTGGTATTTCATTGGAAATGAATTAGGTGCTCGTGTTTTTCTTGCAACATATCCATCCTCACTGACTGTCTGTGTTTAGTGTTGGCCAATCTGAAGTTGCTCAATGAAGAAGATACTCCATCGAATCCATCGTCCCATCCAATGTGGAAACAGCAACCGCAGAGTCAACAACATTTACGCAAGACAACAATGTTCAAATGTCACTTTGGTAGATGCATAAATACAAACATATACATATACCAGTCAAAAGTTCAAAGTGGAGACATCAAAGTTATGATTTGTGTAGTAAGCAAAAAAGGGTTACATGCTGTCATTCCGACATCTCACCACTCTGACATACCGCTATTCCGACATGCGAACGTCCCACCATTCCGACAAGGCTTTCAATATAAGGAAATGTGCGTTACTCAACAGGTGACTCCCTTCTTTAAGACATGCTGATAGAGGAATACCAACATGGTTGTGTGTAATTACGCAGCAGAGCGCAGACAGGGACTAGTCTGCCTGTCTAGTCTACCTGCTCTTTTTACTAAACTTAACCAACTCCTTTCTTTATTGCCTAAGCCCAAACATGTGCAAAATCGGAAAAATACTCTATTAAAGGAATTGTCGGAAAGGCAGGATGTTTAAAAGAAAAAAATACTGTCATTCCGACCATAGGAGGCAAAAATTGTCAGAATGAAGTGTTGCCATTTAGACAATTCGAGGTCTATGTTGGACTGGTGGGATGTCGGAATGGCAGTTGCCCCCCAAATGTAACTGGACATAGTTGGTATAAAGCATGAACAACTCCTCTATGATGTGGAAAACAACCAACAGATGATGCCCTAATTATGAGATGATGAGTCAGGTGATGGTAATCTTGATGGCATGTACAACTACTTTATAACCTGTTTCCAGTGTGACCTCTGGTTTCAGGCCAGAGGGAACAGGGCTTTTGTTCATGACATGACACAGCATGTCCATGTTTGCTCACAAAGCACATCACAGGAGCGGTATAGCCTGAGGCTGAGAGAGCACAGCGGCTGAGCAAAGACCCTTAAATTCATCACAAAAAGAGGTTGCGCTTCAACAAAAAGGATCAGTCAAATCAGAATGCTGAACCAAAGACTTAATATGAAGCAAAAAGCTTGCAAAAACTTGCAATGGTAGCACATCTTAATTAGTAAATTTGAGGGCAAGATACTCACTTTTCACATGGTATTCTGGCTCACAAAACACACAAAAACACACTGATGCGTTTCAGCTATACAGCCTTCATCAGAGCGTACCCTTAAATTCATATACTATGAAAGTTTATTATGTCCGTATGAAATAGTTTCCTTTTTTCTTTTCTTTCTTTTCTTTTTTAAATTCATGTCGTACTGTCACTGAGGTAGAATGTCAGCATGTATAACTCATGATATAACTTGAGGCATCACATCTTACAAAAATCTGCAGACATGTTCAAAATGAAAGGATAAATTCTCAGACAATAAGTGTTACTGTAACTTCCTCATATACTCCTACAGCTTCATCATACTCCCACATAGACAATCTATATGTAGGAGTATGAAGATAGCATTGACAAAGAAATTTATACTAACAGTATCTGTTTGAGTTTGTAACTTACAATTATTGTATTTATTAATAATATCACACATTTCTTTCAACTTTCATATCTCTTATCCTATTTATCCAGTTAGTACCTACAATATTTGTTTGATATTGTTCCAGCCTGGGCAGTCATATGTGTGATCTATGTGATGTCGTCACCATTACAATCCTGTTGTGGAAACTGTTTTGTTGGCTGAGTAATCAAAGCAATCTTCCAGCTTGGTCATCCATACATGGACTGTCGCTCCAGTCTGTGACTCAAAACAAGAGTTGCCCAACACGCCCACTCACTCCTTAACAGATCCCCTCCTCAGCCTATTTAACAGCCAATTCCCCGGGGAGGGGAGACTCACAAGTTGCATGCAACGAGGAAACATGAGGTCTTTCAGCCTGAGCATTTTACTAAGCCTGGCAGGTGCAGTGTACTCCCTGCCAGTATCAGACATCACTGTGCAGGATGAAACTTTTGCAGAGGTTTGTGTGTTTAATTTACTTTATATTATCATCTATATATTTCAGATGACTTTATGCTGTGTATTTTGTGAACTGTAATCGTTGAAAATACTATTACTGACTGACGACAAAGTATTAAAACCTCTTTTTTTTTCTTTTTTGCAGAGCTACCTGAAGAATTTCTTTAACCTAACTGAGCAAAGGGGTCCAAGTAGCAGACGGGGGATCAACCCACTGACCAAGAAGCTGACTGAGATGCAGAGATTCTTCGGTCTCCAGATCACCGGGACGCTGGACGCTGAGACCATGGATATGATGAAGAAGCCCCGCTGTGGCGTTCCAGACACCAAACTCGAGCGTTTCTCCACATTTGGAAACAACCTCAAGTGGGAGAAAAACAGCCTCACCTACAGGTGAGTGACCTGGACTGAAAATGTGCCTGTTGTTGTCCATTTGATAATATTGTTGTTAACCATATTTTTCTGTCATGTAGGATTGAGAACTACACACCTGACATGTCGGTGGCCGAGGTGGATGACTCTATAGTGAAAGCTCTGCAGGTCTGGGCCAAAGTCACTCCTCTGAGGTTCACCAGGATCAACAGTGGCACTGCTGACATCATGATCTCCTTTGGGCGTCGATGTGAGTAGAAAAAAACAGAAAAACTCTCAGTTATGTGAGAAGTAAAGACACTAAAGTTACATTTTTATCAATATATATATATATACATCTAGTAAAAGTATTCATCATGCAGGATACATTGATTTATTACTTTTGTATATTATAATATGAATGCATACTGTACGCACAGTCTAAATCTTAATTCTGCTCTCACGGAGCCTTTACACACTGCAAAAACTCAAACTCTTACCAACAACATTTGACTTATTTCTAGTCTAAACAATCTCATTCTACTTAAAATAAGACTCATCACATAAAAAGTAGCTTATTTTTTAGACACTTAAGTAGAAAAATCTGATAGTGGAGCAAGTTTTTCTTTCTTATTCAAGCACAAAAAACTTGCTTTCACTGGCAGATTTTTCTGCTTATTTTAAGTGAAAATGTGTTTGAAACAAGTAAAAATTATCTAAAAACAAGATAATTTTTAGATGATGAGTCTTATTTTAAGTGGAAAGAGGTTAGTATTGAGTAGAAATGAGACATTTTGACAAGAAATAAGACAAATATTCTTGGAAAGATTTTGGGTTTTTGCAGTGCAGCCTTTACAGCCAAGGAGTCTAGAGTCCTTGTTGACACCTTTGCTAGGACATTATGTAATATTTGAGTGACACTTATCGCATCCTGACTGGCAGGGGATCATACAGTACAGCCGGATGTTGTGTATGTCACTCAACACAACAAAGAGACATCAGTGATTATGTGTGACATGCCTGCACTTGCAGCTGTTTCAAGGTACAGAAGGGTGTTAAAAATGTTGTGTTTTCCT
Source organism: Trachurus japonicus (assembly GCF_045865225.1). Taxonomy (NCBI): domain Eukaryota; kingdom Metazoa; phylum Chordata; class Actinopteri; order Carangiformes; family Carangidae; genus Trachurus; species Trachurus japonicus. The sequence goes on along the minus strand of NC_140920.1, from coordinate 9,733,531 downwards.
TGGCTCAGGCTTGTGGTCGTGGTGATACTTCACATAGCATCACAGCTATACATGTCAGCCAATACGATGTACCAATACGATGCATTAGTATCAGCCTTTCTCATTTGTTGAATTTTACAGAAACACAATTGTGTGGTGGAGAAAATAAGAAAAATATCACAGTACACTTACTAGCACAAATATATTTTCCAAAATCTGACATTTACATGCTTTTCTCAACAGCCCATGGAGATTATTACCCCTTTGATGGCCCTTATGGCACTCTTGCTCATGCCTTTGCACCTTCTTCTGGAATTGGAGGAGATGCTCATTTTGATGATGATGAGAGATTCACTTTTCGCTCCAATGCAGGTATGTAAGTTTGTGTAGAGAGACAGCATTATGTAATTCTTGTACCATGAGCCCTTATACAGACAGAATGCTTACCTGTAAAACTTTGCTTTCTGTTGTAGGCTTTGTCCTCTTCATGGTAGCTGCCCATGAGTTTGGCCACTCTCTGGGCTTGTCTCACTCTGATGATCCCGGCGCTCTCATGTACCCTACGTACTCATACAGAAACCCTGACACCTTTGTTCTGCCCCGGGACGATGTGAATGGCATCCAGTCTCTCTACGGTACAGTAATTACTACCTGACTGGATTATAACTGTACAAACAACTCTTCAAAATCTCAAGGAATCTCTTGCATAATCCTTGGGAGACACCGCTCAACTCTTGTTGCAACATGATGCAGGGGTTTCCTCAATACATGACTCATTTTGTTCGTTCCTCCCTTAGGTCCAAATCCCGAGAAGGATCCCTCTGTAACTGATCCTCAGCGTCCCACCACCCCTGATGCCTGTGACTCAACCATGGTATTGGATGCTGTCACTTCCCTGCGAGGAGAGATGCTCTTCTTCAAAGACAGGTAACAGACAAACTGTACAGTAGCATGCTTAAAGGGATAGTTCACCCAAAATTGAAATTTCACCCAATTCTCACCCTCATGTCGACTAAGGGCTGGGAGAAGTTTCAGAGTCCTCCGTGGCTTCTCTGAGTTACAGGGGGTCTCGGCGTAGCAGTGCATGTCCGTATAACGGTTGCAAATGGATACCAACTTTCTTCGCAACAAAAAGACACACCAAAAAACATCCAAATACCTCCATGCTGCTCATATGTAATGTCCGTCTTGTATTGAAGCCCCGAAATGCAAAATTGTCCCAAAAAAAATTAAATAAGTCTATATTTCAAGCTTGTTTGTAGCGGAAGCTCCTCTTCCCAGCTGGTCAAATTTGGACGAACCAGGTTCTGTCCTCTTCCCAGTTCATCCAAATTCTTCCGCTGCAAAACAAGCTTGAAATATAGACTTATTTAATTTTTTTCCGGACAATGTCACATTTCGTGGCTTCAATTTAAGACGGACATTACATACGAGCAGTATGGAGGTATTTGGATGTTTTTTGGTGTGTCTTTTTGTTACGAAGACAGTTGGTATCCATTTGCAACCGTTATATGGACATGCACTGCTATGCCGAGACCCCCTGTAACTCAGAGAAGCCACGGAGGACTCTGAAACTTCTCCCAGCCCTTAGTCCACATGAGGGTGAGTAGATAATGAGTGAAATTTCAATTTTGGGTGAACTATCCCTTTAAACATCTGAATCCAAAGTCTATTTCTCACTATGAGTACCTTTTTTTTTATGTTCTCAGCTTCTTCTGGCGTAGCTACCCCCAGAGCAACAGACCCCAGCAAACTCTCATCACCAACTTCTGGCCCAATGCCCCTGTCAATGTTGATGCTGCCTTTGAAAGTCCTAGGTTGGACAGAATTTTCCTCATTAAAGGTATTGTATGTCTCTCTAAATCTGACACAATTTAATATTTATCTGAGCAGATTTTTCAGTTTTTTAGTTTCTAACCATTTGTTCTTCTTTTTTTTATCTTTTCAACTTTGTAGATAATAGAGTTTGGGCCTACAGCGGCTATAGTCCAGTACGGGGCTATCCTAAGAGGCTGACCAAGTTCGGTCTGCCAAGAAATGTGAGGAAAATCGATGCTGCACTCTACGATGTTCAATCTGGCAAAACTCTCTTCTTCGTTGGGAACTATTACTACAGGTGTGTTCAGAGTGTAGCCTATATTCACTTCTGATTTCTGAATAATCAATTCTTTACACGTTACCCTTATTGAATATTTCTAAACAACGTCCATGTTTCTTCAGTTATGATGAGTCCAGAAAGGCTATGGACCAGGGATTCCCCAAACGTATTGATCAGACCTTCACTGGACTGACCAACAAAGTGACAGCAGCTTTCCAGTACAGAGGTAAGCACTGAAATGACAAGGTGTTCTAGGAATTTGAGAAAAATGAATTAGCCCTCATTTTATCTTTTCTACTTTCAAAAGAAAAGAAAAGCCCTACATTTTACTCCGTAGACTTACTCAATTTCTTGTTAGATGAGAGCATCAGTACTCATGTCTGTACATGAAACATCAAGCCGATCAAAACTCATGTTGCGTCTCGTTTATTCAATGTGTACAAAAATCAAAGTTTAAAAATGACAAGATGTTGGATTGATTTGGTTGGGTGCAGTAACTTCCTTGAGTCCCCAACGAATGAAGAAACAAGAAAATGAAACAGTCCAGCAAGAAAATGTTCCCATCTAATGCTCCACAGAGGGCAAATGTGTGTACATTATTTTCCAAAATGACAGACACTGATGTTGAGCCTCTTTTCTGCAGGTTTTACCTACATCTACAGTGGACCCTACATGTTTGAGTATGACCTGAGGTCTGGCAGACTGTACCGTGTGTTGAGGAACAGCTACTTCTTGCGCTGCACCAACTTCTAGATCATCTAAAGTACTGTCTGTATCCACTCCTGTAGAATGATAATGAATGTACAAATGACAGTGTTAGAATGGTACATTATAAATATTTCTTCTATTCTGAATACTATATTTTTAATATTTAATTCTATCAAATGTATTTCAAGCTGTAAACATGTAAAGAGTATATGAATAAAGTTGGATACTGTTTTTATACATGTCTTGTCTATATTTTTGTGTAACTCATAACTCACGGTTGTTGCTTTTCATGATCGTGAAAGTGATGAAGATTTATGTTTGCCTCTGTGCTGACTGTAGTAAAAAAAATGGCTTTAATTAGAACTGTAAATGCAGGAAATTAACTTTGAGTCTTTGAGCTAAATACATGCAAATGTGACAGAAAGCTGACCCTCAGTTCAATATGAGATCTTACATTTACTGAAATCTTCTCAAATTAATTTAATTTATGTACAGTACTGTACATTTGTTTCTTTATTCTGTTGAGGACATCGGTGCCCAGGCTGTGTGTGTCACGGTTAATAGTGAACATGATAAAAAGCTAAGTTTAACCACGAGCTAATGGCTGAGAATAATGATAATAGTTCTAATATAGTTCTAATATGACAAAATGCGGTTAAAAAGACTGTGTCATAGTTATAATAGTGAACATGATAAAATTGTATGTTTAAGAGCTTATGAATGAAAAATAATAATAATTCATGGAAAGACCTGATTAAAAAGATAGTTCATAATTTCCATATGAAATTCGGTAGAAAGAGTGAGTTAAAAAAGAATAATAATTAATTGTTTTCATGTGTCTTGAGTTAAAAAAAGGTTAAAATGATGATTGATCATCCATTCTCAATCCCATCCCATGCTCAACTGCTTTTCACTTATAGATAAAAAATTGTTATTTTATATCACTTTTTGTTTACAACCTTGTACTAACCTTTGATCAAAATTCACTTGTATTAGTTAGTTCTGGAACTTCAATTGTGTTTTTATTTTCCTTATCAAGTCTCTCTTCACCTCTCTTTATCATAATAGCAGTGTTTACCATTATTATCCGTTGTTTTAGTGTTATCGTCACTATTATGGTTATTGTTGCTATCACAGTTAGCATCATTATTGTTATCATCACCGGCAAAGACAAATATTTCACCAACACCTTCACAAAACTTGTGAAAACACAGAAACACTTGCCGTTATCTTTCATCTAAAACAACAACACACTGCATTCCCGCTCGTGGCCCGTATTATATCATCCCTGATCAGCACCATGTCCACACAGGCCCAAACACTGACTTGAATCTTCTATTTCCTCTGTCATTCCTGCAGTTATCTCTCTCTCCTGGTGCTCTGATGGGCCTGTTCTAACACTTGCAGGAATGTTTTGGTGTCCCATCTTGCATGTGTATCTGCTCTCACACCCAAACCATCTCACAAATAATAAATCTGAGTGTTTCAGGAAATAAAGAGCTAGTCTATTCCCAATCAGCGGATGAGCGGGGTCTGAGAGGGAGAACAATTATTCCTTCTTTTCAGAGGAAGAAGGAATCATGGAAGGTGCACTGGCTGTGTTGGTAGTGGTGATTGTGGCACTCTGTGGAGCCGTTCCCACCGCTTCACCCAGCCAGGACGAGCTCTCTAGAGCCCAGGTAAACATCTGGTGTTCTCTGAGTTGAAATATTGCTGGTGTTATAGTTAACCTTGTATCATGTGAGAAAAGCGCTTTCACTTGTTCTTTGTGGTATTTTCAGTGAAGGCGTAATTTCAAATATGTTGGGGAAAATATTAATGTGAGTGAATATACAAGGTGTCGATGATGCCAATAAATGGTCATTGTTATTATAAGAAGGAAAGTAAACTTGACTAAAGTTACAATGTGATTTCACTGCAAAAACTCAAAATCTTTCCAAGAATATTTGTCTTATTTCTTGTCAAAATGTCTCATTCTAGTCAAAACTAATCTCTTTCCATTTAAAATAAGACTCATCAGCTAAAAATGTAATTGTTTTTAGATAATTTTCACTTGTTTCAAACTAATTTTCACTTGAAATAAGTAGAAAAATCTGCCAATGAAAGCAGGTTTTTTGTGCTTGTGATAAGAAAGAAAAACTTGCTCCACTATCAGATTTTTCTAATTATTTCAAGCGAAAATATGCTTGAAAGAAGTAAAAAGTGTCTAAAAATAAGCTACTTTTTATGTGATGAGTCTTATTTTAAGTAGAATGAGATTGTTTTGACTAGAAATAAGACAAATATTCTTGGTAAGAGTTTGAGTTTTTGCAGTGTTCAGGATGGGTCCACTCACTGCAAAAACTCAAAAATCTTACCAAGAATATTTGTCTTATTTCTAGTCAAAATGTCATTTCTAGTCAAAACAAATCTCATTATACCTAAAATAAGACTCATCACATAAAAAGTAGCTTGCTTTTAGACAATTTTTACTTTTTACTTTACTTTAAATCCGATAGTGGGGCAAGTTTTTCTTTCTTATTACAGGCACAAAAAACTTGCATTAACTGGCAGATTTTTCAACTTATTTCAAGTGAAAATTTGTTTGGAATAAGTGAAAATTATCTAAAAACAAGTTAATTTAATAATAATTAATAATCTCAACTCAACTCTACTCAACTCATTTAATTTTTAGGTAATGAGTCTTATTTTAAGTGGAAAGAGATAGTTTTGACTAGAAATGAGACATTTTGACAAGAAATAAGACAAATATTCTTGGAAAGGTTTTGTGTTTTTGTAGTTGTCTGTTAACATCCACAGTCACTGGTGAGAGCAGTGTGGTTTAAAGGATCTTGAATCCTGGAGCTAATGGTCGTTCGTTCTGTAGCTACATTGACATACATTTAACAGTTTGTTTACTCTGGAGTAAAAAAAAAATTACTCAAGGCATCAATTATTGCCCTTTTTCCATCATCCATCTGATTTCATGCTGAGCACAGCACAAGTCGTTTTTCACACAACAACGGGACACAAGACATGAGTTGTTATTGTGCTCAGGAGTTGGAGCTTCAATCTCTATAATCCCTGCAATATTTACAAAGGTTCCGCTAAAAATGATTGTGCTGTAAAGAAATCCTGACAAATGAATGGTCCCCAAGGATAAAATAATAAAACTAATCCCAGTTTGACACTTCAAGGGAAAGGAAATACTGGGTTGGTTTATGCTGCAGGGGAATGAACAACTGGAATTATATAACTAAGCAAACAATAGACTACAGTGTATGAAGCCTCTGAATCCTAAAGGGCCAATTTCTGTCCATGTAGATACATTAAATGGTAATTGCAGTAAAAAACAAAGACATCTTTCTATCATCTTTCTTCACAATCCATTGTTTAAACATGAATAGATAAATTACTAATTAGTCAGATTTGTCTCCTGAGGACTTTTTACTGGATAATTAGAATTGTTTATTGTTGCTTTCTTCATCCAGGACTATCTGTCACAGTTTTTCTCTGATGTTGGTGTCAGTGCCCCCGACACCGTCTGGCGCAGCTCTCTAGATTCATTTGACGACTCGCTCAGAAAAATGCAAGACTTCTTTGGCCTGGAGGTGACGGGACAGTTGGACTCCAACACCCTGGAAGTGATGGCTCGCCCCCGCTGCGGTTTCACAGACGTATCCAGCTATGGCCACTTCGACGGTCGACCAAAGTGGGAGAAGAATGAGATCACATACAGGTACGAGTTCCTCTGTTCCTGCATACATTTCTTTCTCCTAAAGATCCTGTTATGAAGGCTCTTCAAAAGCATTTTTTACTCTCACACTGCTGCAGGATAATTGACTACACACCAGACTTGAGTCAAAGTGACGTGGATGAAACCATCGCCAAGGCTCTGAAAATCTACAGCGATGTCATCCCTCTGGATTTTAAGAAGATTAGCAGCGGCAGAGCTGACATTATGATCACATTCAGGAGTCGAGGTAGTTGAGAAGTACCTTTGGTGTCTTTGAGAGGATGTTTGATTGTGATAATGGTAACTTCACTTCACACTGGTACTGTCACAACTGGATTACTGTGCGATGGTGTGGTCGGGAACATCGAAAACTAATTTAGGGAAGCTACAACAGGCTCAGAATAGAGCAGCTCGCGTTGCCCTTGACTGTACGTTAAGATCCAACATTAATGAGTCTGACATGCATGTCCAAATTGACTGGCTGAAAGTAGATGCAAGGTTAAAATCATCTCTAATCTCCTTTGTGAGAGACATTTATTATTTTAAAATCCCTGATTGCCTATATGAACAACTTACACTCAGTGCTGATACACACTCATATCCCACCAGACATGCAATTAGTGCAATTAGTGGTAAATACTGTGTTCCAAAAGCAAAAACAAACTAAATTTATGTTGAATGTTTGTCTTATGGAGGACCACTTGACAAGCCCTTAGGGGTTTTTTTGGTTTCTCCTGCACATTTGCTTTATCTACTGTATACTTTGTATGTTTCTTGTCGTTGTCGTTCCACTTTTTTAATATGCTGTTTTATACATATTTTATGTGCTAAATAAAAATACAATACAATACAACTTCAAACAACAAACAGTGCTCTACAGAGCCATTGCTGAATGGAATTCTCTTCCGGGTCACATCTCTAAAACCCAGAGCAAGGTCAGTTTCAAAAAACAGGTGAAGAAACACCTAATGACAGCTCACAAAAGGTTGTAGTGTACCCATAAATGATCTATTTCCTATGTGTGTCGCTGTATCTGAGTGTGTGTTTTGACACTGTATATGATGATTCCTCACAAAATCACATGTGTCCCTATATCTGATTAGATGTTTAGATTATTGGCTATATGCTGTTGATTTTATATACTGTATGTTGTCTATGTAAATATTTTGTTATGTTTTGATTGTGTATTTCTGAATTGTATTTTTATTTTTATCCTATTATTTTTATTGTTACACTGATCGGACCCCAGGAAGAATAGTTGATGTAAACTACATCAGCTAATGGGGATCCAAATTAAATCAAATCAAATCAAATCAAATCTCCTCTCTTCTCTCATAAACCAGACCATGGAGATTTTAATCCATTTGATGGGGAAGGTGGAGTCTTGGCCCACGCATTCTCCCCTGGGGAAGGCAACGGAGGCGACGCCCACTTTGATGAGGATGAAAGATGGACTCTAACCTCGGCAGGTGCTGACATTTAAGGAAACATTATGATTGAGATGTTCCCACAACTGATTGACGATCCATAACTTTTTCAATGTGTGTGTGTGTATATAGGATCCAACCTGTTCTTGGTGGCAGCCCATGAGTTTGGCCATGCACTGGGACTGGCCCACTCTCAGGTCAAGACCGCGCTCATGTACCCCACCTACCAATATGTGAACACAGATGGGTACATCCTGCCAGATGACGACAGACAGGGAGTACAAGCTACTTATGGTGAGAGCCAGAATTAATAATTTTTTTTTTTTTAGCAGTTTAGGGGTTGTTATTTCACAGAAACAGTATTTTTCCATGAAGAAATTGACAAATTCCTTCAAATATCTTCACCAGCACCATTACTTCTGTTAATAAATCTTTTCACGTCTTTAAAGGAATCAGGGAAACATCGGTTGAACCTGACCCCAAACCGCAGCCTCAACCTGAACCTGAGCCAGATCCTGAACCGAGACCAGACAGGTGCAGCAGATTCCTGAGTTTTGATGCTGCCACCACCATTCAGAGAAATCTATACTTCTTTAAAGATGGGTGAGGCATTTATGCAGTCATGCAGGTTTCACATGCTACTCCTGAGATGAAAAAAAAATTGGATGTTAAAGGTAGAATTTCAGTTTTTCTCTTTTGTATTTCTTTGCCAGATATTACTGGATCCGTAGCCGCTCCTGGGATGGTATCTATATGAGGAAAATTCAATCTACTTGGCCTGGAATCGACAAAGTTGATGCTGCTTATGAGTATAAGAGAAGCAATACCGTCATTTTATTTAAAGGTACAAAATCAACCTAATGGACAGTAAGCCTTTTTGTTGGTTTTTGAACATTAAATATAACAACAATAATTAAATAAATGGCATTATTGGTTTGGATCATACTGTACATATAAGTAACTCATGACTGTTCCATGCTGTAGGGAGTCAGTATTGGAAACTCAGCGGAAGAATTCTCCTCCCTGGTTATCCCAAGCCTATCACTGACTTTGGCTTCCCGTCATCGGTGACCGAGGTAGATGCTGCTGTCCATGTGTCATTTACAAGCAGAACCCTCTTGTTTGTGAACAACAAATACTGGAGGTGAGCAATGTGAATTCCCATTAACATATAGGCTGGATCCTCCATAGACAGACAGAAGCAGATGTATTAATGAACAATTCTCACGTTACAATACTCTAGCTACAATGAAAGGACTGGCAGCATGGATGATGGGTATCCAAAGTTCATAAGCACAGATCTGCCTGGGATTGGCCTTCGAGTGGATGCTGCTTTTGAGAATAAAAGTAGGTGAAACAGTGAAAGTATACAGCCCCTCTGCAGCATTATGTTCCTGTTTGACCTGTTATCAATGATGTGTTACCTTTTCCAGGGAACCTGTACTTCTCATATGGAGCCACACAGAGAGAGTACGACTACATTCGGAGAAGATCTGTTCGCACTCTGCTCAACAATAAATGGATGGATTGCGACTAAATAATAGCCAAATCAAACACACATACACACACACACACACACACATGCATCCACGTTGTACACACAGGCATGCACACACACTTACAAGCTTGCCGTAGCTTTCTAGTAGAAATCTGCAAGTAAAAACATAGTTTGAAAGAGAAATATTGTATAAAATTTAATGATAATGCTGTAGGCAACTGCTTGTTGGTAGCTAATGAGTTCTTGTGTATGTGTCTCAAGGTGATTTAATCAAGCATTAAAGTGGTGGGGGAAAAAAAGATAAACTGTGTAGGTATAATAATACTAGAATAATGTCAATATTGCAATCATGATCTTTACAACATGACCTCGGAAGAGTTGTTGCAGAAGGAAAAGCAAAACAGTTGTCATCATAAGATCCTTGAATGCACAGGAGCTGCTGAGACAACATGCAGTCAGATGCAGGCCAACATGCTTCACAGACAGAGAAATGCATTGAAATAGACATTAAAAGACAACAAAGAAGAGTTTGACCTTTTCTTCACGATAGGCTATAAATCAAATATCATTCACAGCAACCGCTAGGCTACCATGAAAATTTTTAATTGAAAAACACACTTTTATACAGCATTTTATATTTTTTATAGGCACATCTACTCTTTCAGTGCAGTCACAGTTTGTGTCATGCAGCAGCACTATCCATATTGTGTGATTACAGCCTACAAATTATATTACATCTTTGTTTATGCTCATTTTGAAAGTTGTAGTCCATTACAATAGACATTTCAAACCTGACAAGCAACTCTTCTTGTAACCACACGTAGGCTAGATAAGCCAATTCGGGTGTATTTTGGGCATATTCCATTAGTGTATTGCTCATTTGCATCTTCAAATTCATTTTCCAAGAAACTTGTAATACAAAAAATGTTACTTTTAATGTCTATTTTCATTGTGTAAAGTTTCATTGTGGTAGGAGTAAACAAAAAAAAAACAGTTTTTCATGGTATTTTGGGCAATTAATAAAGCTCATTTGCATATTCAAATAAATTTTCAAAGAAACTTGTAATACAAAAAATGTTACATTTCATGGATACTTTCATTGTGTAAAGTTTCATTGTGATAGGAGTAAAGGGAAAAAATAGCCCCATTGGGGTGTATTGTTGTCGGCACCATACAGTAAATAATGATGTGAATTAAACATATTTCCCCAACTAGGATTTCTTAGGACTTTTAGTATGTTGTTCTAGACACCTCATAGAAATGATGTATGGTAAAAAACCTTCTGTGACAATTAGTCTGTCGTAAAACGCTATTTTGCCTGGACTATATAGGTTGTGTGTCTGTTTGAATGACTTGTATGTGATCTAAAAAGCTATGAAATAAGTTTTTTTTTTCCATGCTCTGCTATGGATATGCTTCTGGCTCAGCTCCCGTATAAAACTACAATGACCATCATGCCTTTCCAACCTCTACGTCAGCGGAACACACCCCTCCCTGTGATTGGCTGACACATATATCCCTCCGCTGCTGTAGCTGCTGCTGCTGCTGCTGCATGGTTGAAGGTGAAGTGGGTCCAATTGTGAGTCACGGTCCTTGTCTCTCAGTCCAAAATGCCATCCAGTGGACTTTTAACCATGCACGCTCACGTCTGTAGGCGCCTGGTAAGTGTTTAGTTTAGTTTAGTGTGTCTGTTGTTGCATGGAGGAGCTCGTTGTAGCAGCACTGACGGCGTGTAAACACAACAAGGCCTCGGTGAAGTGGTGAAGTTAGCTTTTCTGTCTCTGTCCTTGACCACAGTAATGAGACAGAGAGAAGAGACAGCCTGAAGACACCTGCTTTCTGGGACAGGTGTCATTTGGATAATGCTAATTATTACAGTGGCTTCGTTTTTCTTTTCCTTTTACACGATACAAAAGTGAAGCTAAAAGCTAATAATTAAAAACAACAGTGTCGCTAGCTAAGTGAAAGTATAAAGCTAAACAAAAGTTGGCTACTGCTTCTTACTGCTTTAATTATAAACATAATTCTCATTAGCTACACCTAAAGTCCTTCAATTGACCCAAACGTATAGCCTATGTTATTGTTCAGTTTAAATAACAACCTTATGTAATCGCTGTTACATGATTACTAGAATTATTTTCAGTACCATTAAGTATTCAGTAGCCTACCAATACTCATAATAATCATGGAGCTTGATATTTACATTATTCCTCAGTTCAAATGAAGAAATAATTTTATACAAAATCTATCCCACTTTTAGTTGAAACAAAGTTTGGATTAAAACAGAATAACACAGCACAGAACCTGCTAAAGTCTCCCACTTCTGACACTGGTGCAACCAAGTTTTTCTGATGGTTAAACATACTCTTTTGTAAAACAGTATTGATTATCTCAAAGTTATTGAAATACATGACACAAACCGAAAGAGTGACAGAGACATTTGTGGTTACACAACAGCTGCAGCAGCTGTGGTCTTGATTGAAAATCCCAAGTCCAGCTGGCCTGAGACTGAGACTGCTGAGTACAAATGTGATCTCAAGACTCACTACAACACTAATACATGAACACCAACTGTTTCCTGCTGTTTTAGGCTCATAAGTACCTGAGCAGAACCTACTCATCTCGCCCATCGCTCAATGTAAGTCCACCGAGAGCAGAGCTATGTGAATCTGTGACCATGGTCAGATGTTTGGATGTAACTCTTTTTAATATGAACTTGTTATGGATGTTTCAGGAAGTCGTCATTGTTAGCGCAGTCCGCACTCCCATGGGCTCCTTTAGAGGAACCCTGGCAGCGGTACCAGCCACCAAACTGGGCTCCATTGCCATTAAAGGAGCCATAGACAAAGCAGGTATGCTTACAAGTATTGTCCTCATTCATTAATTCATTCGTGACCTCATGCATGTGATCAAACTTCCTGGTATGCAGAGCACCCTCATCATCCGTAGCAATTATGTGCAATCACTGCTAAGCAAATACACCAAGGCTTCTTCAGTTGATAATATCTTTGTATATTTAGTGAGCTGACTTATTGTTTGTTGTGTTTAGGAATCGCTCCTGAAGAGGTGAAGGAGGTCTACATGGGTAATGTTCTCCAGGCAGGAGAAGGACAGGCCCCCACAAGACAAGCCTTGCTTGGTGCAGGTGTGAGCTACAGTGTTAATGCATATGTTAATGAATATATATATATATATATATATATATATATATATATATATATATATATATATATATATATATATATATATATATATATATATATTTTAACCACTAACATCAATATTGACATTAACATAAACAGCCACATATGTAGGCTAATATGTCTTGGACTGTTATCTATCTCCACTATAAAGCTAATTGGTTGTTCTGCACACATTTCTGATCTGAAAGCTACAGATCATAAAGACATGGTCAAAGCTACACAATAAAAAAAACAAAAAAAAACTGTGTTTACCTGCAGGTCAAACTCATGAGCATAGTTTATCTCCAGCAGCAGTGTTATGCCTCATCCACTTTGATAAATGTACCCAGCTTCTGAAGTGAGACACTTTTATGTCATGACTGATCACACCGGTCACATGAGATATGGCAACTAATGATGCACACAAACACAGAGACAAAAGATTGGTCAAGAGATGTATATTCATTAATAAATTATTTTTTTATTATTTGAACACAAATATGTCTGTCTCTCTAGGCTTGACCCTCGGCACTCCAGCAACAACCATCAACAAAGTCTGTGCCTCTGGGATGAAGTCAATCATGTTGGCATCCCAGAGTCTAATGTGTGGACACCAGGTACTGCTGACATTAAATACTTTACACTGTAGTGCTACAGCTTGAGAGACTGCAAGATGCAGAGTTTATGAAGCTGTGACAGAATATAGACTTAATGTGTGTAGTTTTGATGTGTGTATTCAAAAACACAAATGTGATTCAATATAAGATTAGGAAGGTCTTTGTTGTGACCAAAAACAAGCTTTGTTTTCCATGAACTCTGAGCATATGATGGGTGACCTGCAGAGATCTGAGTGGCATTGTTACACAGTCCACTGTATGGACAAGAGACTGTTTTTGTCACTACAGATGAACAGACATGTGCTTATGTGATTATTCATTAAAAGTTCAATATGTGTGTATATATACAGTAGGGGCATTAATTAATTCTGTGTACCATTAGTACAACTCAGGCATGCAGAGATGCGTGTGCATATGTGGCTTCCCAATAAAAATCTACAAGGAAAATGGATGTAAAGTAGCCATAAACACTATTGCGATGCTGCAGCCTTATTGGTAAAAGTCAGTTACACTAAATCACTGCAGTTACTTCCTGATGGAAATGTATACATACATACACACATACTTGATGCATTTCATGTCCAATTGTTGACATTGTCAGGGGACTTGTATCCCAGGGTGAGACAGGACGACTGTTGTTACTCACGAATGTCAATGTAGGTCACAGGCAGCCAGAATAACAATGTGACAGGGACTCTTTCTTTCTGTGTGACTCTTTTTCTTTCTTCTTCAGGATGTGATGGTGGCAGGCGGCATGGAGAGCATGTCCAATGTCCCTTATGTAATGGCCAGAGAAACTCCATCCTATGGAGGTGTGAGGATGGAGGACCTCATCGTTAAGGACGGACTCACTGATGTCTACAACAAATTCCACATGGTAACTGGAATTTCTTTATCTTGTGTATTTTTATAATATCATTCAAAGTTTTAGGATGCCTGTTGTCCTTCTGGGTCAGATTGACCCAATCTGTTCCCTTCCTCCATCCTTCCTTCTTTCCTTCCTTCCTTCTTTCCACAATCCTTTTTCCCTTCCTTCCTTCCTTCCTTCCTTCCTTCCTTCCTTCCTTCCTTCCTTCCTTCCTTCCTTCCTTCCTTCCTTCCTTCCTTCCTCCCTTCGTCTGTCCTTCTGCTTCCTTCCTTGACCTAATCTGTTCCTTGCCTCTATTTTTCTTTCCTTTCTTTTTCCCTTCCTTCCTTTTTGACCCAATTGACCCAATCTGTTCCCTCCCTCCATCTTACCTTCCTTTTTCCCTTCCTTCTTTCCTCCCATCTCTCACTTTGTCCTTCCTTCCTTCCTTCCTTCCTTCCTTGCTTCCTTCCTTCCCGTTGTCCTTCCTTCTTTCTTTCCCTTTGTCCTTCCTTCCTTCCTTGACCCAGGAGGACAACAGAAGGGTTAAAAAAAATTATGTAAAACGGTGCATATCAGGTTGCCTCAGTAAAGTGGATCTACAGTACAGTAGTGACAGGGCCTTTCCATGAAGTAAAAATAATTGCCTCCTATACAGTATATCTCATGTCCCAGTGTTTAACATGATGCAAGATGAATTTATACTTTTATCAGATTCATCTTTGACATGTGTGCCATTGTGTTTGTGTTTGCTTGGTCTCTGACAGGGAAACTGTGCGGAGAACACAGCCAAGAACAGCAAGATCACGAGGGAGGAGCAGGACGCCTACGCCATCGGCTCCTACAGCCGCAGCAAAGCGGCGTTCGAGTCTGGATTGCTGGCCAAGGAGATCGTACCAGTCAGCATTCCTCAGAGAGGTACAGCAAGTTGGCAAACACGGTTTCTCCCAGTTTATCATGCAGTGACATTGGTCATTTACACAACAAAGCGTAGCTAGCTGTTGATGTGACTTACTGTATTTCTTTATTTTTGGTAGGGAAACCTGATGTGGTTGTGAGCGAGGACGAGGAGTGGAGGAGGGTCGACTTCAGCAAAGTCCCCAAACTGAGGGCAGTGTTCCAGAAAGAAAATGGTAAATGTGAAGCTGTCATTATTCTCGCTGTATTTATTCCATTCTTAATTTCATTCATTAAGCCACTTATGGAGCATCAGCATACTGTACATGCATTTCCTCGAAAGACAAGGAGGTGTAATTTCCTGCTGTTCTTCAGGCACGGTGACGGCAGCCAACGCCAGCACGCTGAACGATGGAGCTGCTGCCCTCGTTTTAATGACAGCAGATGCTGCAAAGAGGCTCAATGTCACTCCACTGGCAAGGATTGTCTGTAAGTTTTACACACACAAATATAGTATATACGCACACACACACAGACTAGGCTTTCAGAGTTTAAGGTTTATGATTGGTTGATCAATCCATTTTTGTGTAAAATGGAGAGAAGTAATGTTTATTCCTGTTTTATTAAATCCAAACAAAAGTGTGATTTGTTCACTTATTTCCTTTTGCCACATAGTTATGCAGTGCACTTCAAGAGTGGTTAACAAAGCTGTCATTGTTTTTCTTAAAGGGATGGTTCAACATTTTTGGCAAATTGGCCCATTGCTATAATCCCTATAATTTTAGGTGTAGGTTCGTTACCTTTAATTGTTGGTGCAAAGTATTTTTAGAACGGCGGAGCAGACCAGCGAGCTGCTCAGAGCTACGCTACGGAGGCTAATAATGTCATGAGACGGAGTTGTTTTCGAGACAAATGCAGAGACTGCTTGCCGAAAACTGTCCCCGACGGGAACACTCACCAGCGGTTTTGCATGAATTAACCTCTAAAACAACTCCGTCTCATAACGTTTTGTTATTATCTCATAGCGTGGTGAATGTGCAGGTCACAACTTGTCCACCAGAGCGTTTTGGAGTTGTTGGATTGTGTATTTGATGAGTTTGATGAGGGAAACCAAGAAATTCTAATAGCCTCCCTAGCTTAACTCTGAGCAGCTCGTGGCTCTGCTCCGCCATTCTAAAAATAGCTTGCACTGACAATTATAGGCAATGAACCTACTGCTATGACTATAGGGATTATGGTAATGGGCCAATTTGCCAAAATGATACAGAATATTAACTTTTCTTCCCCCTCACATAGCTTTTGCTGATGCTGCAGTTGCACCCATTGATTTCCCCATTGCTCCTGCCTACGCTGTACCCAAGGTGAGTACAAAGCTGTACTGATGTGAAGTATTATATACCTTGAAAGTTTTAGTCAGAGTATATATTCCATCATTTTAGAAAAATAACTATCTGCTCTATAGTCAACTTTTCATTGATGCAGTTGAATCCATCCTAACCTAGTGAATGTGTGTCAGGTGCTGGAGGCAGCAGGGCTGAAGAAGGACGATATCTCCATGTGGGAGATCAATGAGGCCTTCAGCGTGGTCGTTTTGGCCAACATGAAAATGTTGGACATTGACCCAACAAAAGTCAATGTTAATGGAGGTGCTGTGTCCCTGGGACATCCAATTGGGTAAGTAGTGTACTGTAGCTGGGACTGACACAGAGTAGCTGCTCATTATTTTTGATATAAGTGATCAAGTGACCAGGAGACAAGAGGAAAGAACAAAAATACCTCCACAACAACTGAGCCACAGGGTGTGTGTCCTGTTCTTCTAAAAATATCACCTCTTCTTTTTCTGTTCCTCCTCAGTTCAGAGAAACTGCAATAACGTTTAATTTTCTAGGGAATATAGAACGGCCCATATCCAAACTTGGCCCACAACATCGTGGACATAAAATCTTATCTAATCTATCTAACCTCAAAAACACTCCAGACATTTAACTGCTGCAACTTGTTTTTAACTTTTAACAGAGTACTTCCTGGAGTTTGTCAGACATGACTAAGGGATTTGTGTATATTTATTTGCAAGTGCACGCCTTTTGTACTGTAATCAGGTCATAAAACACAGCTCTGCTTTGAGCTTTATATCCCAGAGTGACCACAACAGGAAACGCATCACTTAACTCAGTTTACAGTCTTCATAGAACAAGTAGTAGGTACTAGGGGGGAAAAAACAATGCTAGGGGTTTTATTTATTTATTTATTTATGAAGCAAGAGAGGAGTTTTCTATTTATCTATTTATTCCTTGATTACGGAAACCTCTGTGTACTATTGGTGAATCAGCCCTAGTCATAATATAAATAGTTTTTACTGACTGTAAACAGGCCTGTCTTAGCTCCTTTTTAATATTTATAGAACTTGGTGGATGATTCATAATGCTTTCTTCTTTTTTCTTGCTCAGGATGTCTGGGACAAGAATCGTGGGTCACATGGTTCACAATCTGAAGTCCGGTCAGTACGGGCTGGCAGGCATCTGCAACGGAGGTGGTGGAGCTTCATCTATTCTGATCCAGAAGCTGTAGAAAACTTGAAGTCTCAGATAAAACTCCCAGATACACCCGTTGAAGTGTGTTGTTAACTTTTGACTTTTGGTTCAATAAGCTAAGACATCTGTATGCTCCCTTTTTACTGTGAAGATAAGAATGCTTCTGTTACATCCTCTATGCCAGTTGCCTTAATCACACAACAAGATAGGACTCCACTCACATGACATCACGACTCCAGAGTTAAAACACTCCTTTGTTTGACAAAACATCTTGTGCAAAAAAAAATGGATTAATATTTAACTCTGTATGAAATGAAATGGTTGAATAAATACTGTAGTTTTTATGAAACCACTGTCATGTGATTGATCTTTATTGACTGACATATAGTTTATGGTTACCAAAAGTCCCACCCTCAGTGTATGACGTTTCACAGCTGGAAATTCCTTTGGTGTCAAGTGTATCAACATTTTGACTATACAAGGTCAGAGTTGGTGCTGTAATTTTCAAGTTTTACACTAGATGCCGCCATTTTCCTTGCACTCTTTATTGCATGCATTCCACATTGCAGTGGACACAAATATTCCTTTGCATATCTATATACTGTATACGTATATATTTAAATGTTTCTTAAAAAGCATCTCTACATGTATGGCACTCACTTCCATTACAGTTTTTAGGAAAAAATGCAAACACAACTCCTCCTACGTAATGAGACATCTGATTTTATAGGAAGATTATGAAAGCCACTGCTGGGATTAAAAACTGACATTATCCCACCAAAATCTATTTATAAAGTCTAAAAGTTTGCATTATTTCAGGTCTGAAAAGACTTAATATTTTTGGTTATTTATTATTTTGACTTTAGTTGTCATTTTCTGCCAATAAATGCTCTAAATGACAATATTTTTATTTCAATTTTGGGAGAATTGTTGTCAGTTAATAGAATAAAACAAAAATTCATTTTACTCAAACACCAAGACCAGAGAAACTCATCATTTTTGAAGTGGTCTCTTATATGTATATGTATATATATATATATCTGTATTTTCCATTTATCCCTCTCGGCTTCCATCATTTCTGTTGAAGGAATACTCATCCTCGTGTGGACATGCCTTTTACGCTGTGGCTGACTAGAAAGCTCTCAAACAGGCACAGAACATCACAGACAGACAGAAACCTTCACTTGAGGATACATTCAGGTCCTGATGCCTGTGTTCAGCCACAAACACGTTTCAGAATATTTCAAACTCAAGACAACCACCTTTTCACTCTGCTGCCCTCTGCAAGAGTTACCAAGAACCACACTGAAAATGCAAAACATCTTGCTGCTTAGCTGTGCAAATAAATGCTATTCACTTGTGGTTGAAAGCCCTACCTGCTGAGTGTTTGAGAGGTTATCTTTAAAATGTCTGCTGTCACCTTGATGCAGTGAAGGTGGATGGAATTTCACTTGTGTTGTTTAAAGTGGGGAAAAGAAATGTGTCTTATCCGAAAGAATGCAGTTTCAGGGATGAACTTACAAAAAAAGAAAAGAAAACCTGAGTACATATACCAACTGAACAACAGGTGTGTGGGAAGGGCTAAGGAAGGGTGAAGAAGATACACTCTGACCTAGAAGAAGTCCTGCATCCATCAAGGTAGGTCCACTTTTTTGGGTCTGTCTTTCAGCCATGTCATTTTGAAAGTAGTGCTGGTGCTGGTGCTATCGTATCGCAGTGAAGTGATGGGCGTTTGTACACTTTTGTTTATGCCACAAATGTCAGTAGAACAGGGGTCTTCAAAGTTTTTCAGGCCAGGGACCCACAAACTGACAGAGACATGGAGCAGAGACCCCTAAAAAATGTACTAGGTCCAGTACAGTATAAACAGCTTGATATTGTGCATTCGATACTAAGCTTTTGAAATAACACAGGTTGATATATTCATGTTTTTTCTAAACGTGTTGTGCAGTGAGTAGTCGTCCGTCTGCCATTTATAAACAGACCTTGTTCACTGATACCAATTCCAATATCAACAATGTCTGTCAACTGCATGGTAATCATACATATTCAAAATGACGTTTTTATTTGAAACATAAATGTGGAAACTAAAAGACATAAAACATTGCCTAATCAACCAAAAGTTCCACAATCCCCCTGCAGCATCTCCTGTTAAAGACCTCTGCTGTAAAATGTAATTTATTATCTGTACAATAACTCAATTGAACGAGTTTGTATGAATGTTTATATGTACAATCCAAAACCATTTTCTTCATGTCTGTGAATATGTTTCATACTTGTCAGTCAGAACATCGGGGTCTCCACTCTCTCTTTCCTGAATGACTCTTGTCTTTCATTCCTTCCTCTTTCCTGCCAGTTAACCCAACGTTAAATATTAACTGGCTCCGAAACTTGTTTGGCCATCAGTATTTGTTAGCCCACTTGCCATTTGTTAATAATTGAACACACCCGGGTGACGCATGTATTGTCGGACAATAGCATGGGTAATGTAAGAATGAATAACCAAATCTATTATGCCTTTTAACTTTATTTTGTGTAATTTGTGTTTGTTTTCTAAGCCTTTGTCTGAATGCCAGGTCTAGGTCAAACAGTTCCCAACTGTTGACTGCAATTGCTCCTCCTCTCACGTACTGTTTTGGACTTTAAGACACTTGCATTTGGTAGAAACTGTGGTCAGGAAAGGTTCAGGGAAAACATTTATCCAGACAGAGTGGAGATTAGCCACAGTAAGCAGAAACTAGTGCATGTTTGTCTTCAAGGTTTCATAAGGTAAATTGAGAATTTCAAATATTATGCATTTATAGATGTTTGCTGCCAGGAAATGTTTTCAGCTACACAAACTACTCATAGATCAATGACACAGCTGATGTAATGTCACTTCTACACCGTTACACCATTAACCTGCACAGGACTATAAAGCATTCATTGTTTTCAAATGATTCACCTTGTCCTAATCGGCCTCACCGTTAGTAACGAGTATCAATGAATGTCAGTGCTTTCCTCCATCAATACCTGCTATTTGACCATGTCATTATGAAGTGTTAAATAAATGGAGTGGTGTGCAACGGGCTGGCTTATGCACACACCAGCAGTAGGTGTGGTCATGGCTGTTGATCACAGGGAAACAGGGAGTGGAGGAACAGAGAGAATCAGAGCGTTGAAGGAATTTGTGGGAATTACAAGGTACGTAGCAATCGAGAGGAAAAAGCGGATTCATTTGTGAACATTAACCACACAGGTCAGGTGTCCGCTTTTATATTTGTGGTATTTAAGTTGTTAATTAACAAAGATAGATTTTTGGTGTTTGGGGTAATGTGAATATGGCCTATTTCACATTAGTGTTTATATTTGTTTTACAAATATTGCTTTAATATAAACTTTTGTTTTGCTATATGGTGCATTTTCTACTTTTCTTTTTCATTTATGAGCTTTTATTTGTAATTTCAAACACTGTATAAACTTTTCCAGGTGTGACAGCGTTTCACATCAGGCGGTACGACCAGTTTCAGTATGAGTAATAATCAGGTAAGATCAGTTTGACAGCTAAAGACAACACTTTCTAAATCATTAGCATACTTTTTTCCCTTTATATCATCTCTCTGTTTTTACACTCTTTTGGTTTTCCAATCAATAACATATTAACCTGATTGTTGTGCCAATAATTTATCTTTCTTTACTCGCAGGTAAATGGGCCAACCTATGACAACATAGGCTTCCGGCATGATGAGGGGAGACCCCCTCCATACAGCCCACAGGACGGGATGTACCCTTCGCCTTCGTACCCACAACAGACGCCAAGTCACGTCGCCTCGTCTCCCAGAGCCATCAACACCCACCACACTGTAACGCCGGGAATACCACACAGTACCGGACAAAAGAAAGGTGCAGTCATCAGTCATAACGCAAATACACCCTCTAATGACTAACAGCTTCTGCAGTTTCACAGAAACATGAACTCGTTTTTATTTCCATTTGAACCGGAAAGTTAAATTTAAAATTATTTTACAAAATCAAAGTATAACTTTGATTGGTCTGATATCTCCCAGCCGTTTACTGTATGGTGGTGTATCAATGTGCTATTGTGCATTTGTGCTATTTTTTTTATTTTCAGTATTATTAGCTTGTAGATATCATATCTGGTTTTACAAGTGAGAATGAGCTGTGCCTCTTCCTTCCTTATCATGACCATGCAAATGGTTCATCACTGCACTGGAGAAATGTAATACACAACACTTTTGATTGGGCTGTTTGGGTGTTATGAAGCTGGAGAACACTGCTTGACCTTTGGTCCTTCTTAAAGCCATGCTTATCCACAGCTCCATCAAAATGTCAATGCACCCCTCCCTTAATATGATACAAATATGTTGAATTTGTATAACGCACAGTTTTGAAGCAGAAATTAATTTATGGATTTTTTTTTTTAGGCAGTAAAGTAGAAACACAAGACCTAACATTACTGTTTGGTCATGTGGAAAATGACCAACTCACAACACTTGAATTCATAAAGTGAATGCAGTAGAAATGAACCTCACCAATTTACATCTTTGGCCACTTCTGTTGCACTGCGTTCTCTAAATAAAACCATTTGCATGCCTGAATCTATGTAAATTTTAAAGGGTGCCCAGCACTGGCATGTAAAATTGAGCAATATCAATGAGTTTATTGTAATCTTGCTTTACAGGGATGAGGAAATGTCAATGGAAATATGTCCTGTCAGCAGTTCTGGTTGTCCTTCTAATCCTGGCAGTAGTGGCCCTCCTGCTCTGGTACTTCTGTGAGTTTAACTGAAGATCTTTTTCTCATCATTGTGATATTCCTGTGTGCTCTATACTGTGTATGTGAGTCTCTGTGTGTCTGTGTTTGCAGTATACTTCCAGTGTTTACTAGGGAAGTCGTGCAGAAGCGGCGGACAGTGTTTGAGCCACTCTCAGTGGTGTGACGGTGTCGAGGACTGTTCAGATGGAGAGGATGAAGCTCAGTGCTGTAAGATGTTCTGCAATCTACAGTAGTTATCGGTGGTCGTCATGGTTTCTGTTACATCCGTCACCACCAGCACAGGGAACAAACCACTGTCCTCTCTGCTTCACAGTTCGCCTCCATGGGACCAACTTGATGCTGGAGAGTTACTCATCTGACAGTCAAACGTGGATGCCTGTGTGCGCTGACAACTGGCACGACAACTATGGCGAAGCAGTGTGTGAGCAGATTGGCTACTCGAGGTGCTGAGCATCTTCATTGTCCCACTTATGTGCGCTGTTTGAGTAGCTGTTTTTTCTTTTCCTCAGAATAAATTTTGTTAAAGGGATAGTTCAACATTTTGGCAAATTCGCCTATTGCCATTACCTTTAAAGGGACAACGAGGAGTTTTGGAAAAGCGAAGTGTTTTCACACTACATTTATGAGCCTCCGCGCGCACCGTGAAATTCTTTGACCGGCGCAAGACAGACTCATGTTTTCATTCATCAAGAATTAAAGTCAGAGGTTCGAAGACGATCACATACCGTCGTAGTTCCGACCATAAACGGCGATTCGGCGGCGTTATTCTCATGACTCGCCGAAACCGAAAGTAAAGAAACGCTGGTCGGCTCAACCAGCATTTCCGCCACCACTAATAATAACAAAATAACGATAGAGACAAAACAATATATTTATCGAAAATGGGCCCATTAACAAGTGTGGGTAGCGTAGATTCATCCACATTAATATGAGACTTTTTTATTGTCGCGGAATTTTTCGTTCTGCCGACGGAGAAAACTCCTCATTGTCCCTTTAATTATTGGTGCATGTTGTTTTGAGATCTGCGGGGCAGAGACACGAGCTGCTCAGTGAGTCCTCACAGTGGAGGAGAAACTCATCAAATACACAATCCAACAACGCCAAAGCGCTCTCATGGGCAAGTTGTGACCTGCACATTCAACATGCTATAAAATAATCATGTATTATTATGTAACATTACGACAGATGAAGCAATACTCAGAACTACTTGCACTTTTGAAATCACTCCGCCCAGCAGCCGTGTGTGGACTGTCGTTCTGGCTATGTATTTACCTCGAAAACAACTCCGTCTCATAATGTTACATTATTATCTCATAGCGTGGTGATTGTACAGGTCACAACTTCTCCACAAGAATGTTTTGGAGTTGTTGGATTGTGTATTTAATTTGTTTTGAGGGACAGAGGACCTGTACCGTTCACCTTCATTGTGTTCGCTGAGCAGCTCACGTCTCTGCCCCGCACATCTCAAAACAACATGCACCGATAATTAAAGGTAATGAACCTACTGCTGTGACTGTAGGGATTATGGCAATAGGAGAATTTGCCAAAATGTTGATTTATCCCTTTAAAGAGGAAAAGCTTCTGAGACAATATTAAAGTTAACACTGTATATAAAGCAATATAAGGAGGTACAAATGGCCTGTTCACCTGCTTAAACATGAAGAATTGAGTCAAAGACAAGGAGAAAAAAGATATGTTTCACATTTGGGAAGATCTACACACAAATTCCTCATCATGGCTAACATCCAAACTTCACTCATCCGATTTAAAAAGCTGAGTATGTTTGTCTCACTGATCACATGACTTCTTTTTTGTGTCCATCCCATAGTCGGGATTACGTCACCTCCAGGCGAGTGAATGCAGGTTCCTCGGCCTCTAAAGGATACCTGAGACTGAAGCCCGGGAGTAACTACATGTCTCCTATACAGTCTCAGCTAACTTACAGGTATGATTTACACCCAGTACAGTAATAATGAAATGCATTTCCACATTGAGCAGTCAGTCTTATTTCTCTCTGTGTCGTGTCGTGTATTTTGGAAATAAATATCAGTTTTTTTTTACTTTTCTCTGCAGCCAAAATTGCTTAGCCACAGCCATCGCACTTGAGTGTATAGGTAAGATACTGTTTTAACTGGGACATAATTGCAATGCTGAAATATGTATGAAATTGTGTTGCTGTTTGGACAGCCACATTTAGCCAACCAAATAGTGGGACCTATTGTGGAGAAGAATACCAAATATCCAAGAGAACAGAAGTATAACTTGAATTGAATTAGCTGTTTTTGCTCTATTAAACTTTTTTCTCCATCATCAGAATGTGGAAAGACGTCAGCGGCCCCCAGTTCTCGAATTGTAGGTGGTACGAACGCTGTGAATGGAGCCTGGCCGTGGCAGGTCAGTCTTCAGATTGGGGGGAAACACGTTTGTGGAGGCTCCATCGTCAGCCCTTACTGGATCGTATCTGCTGCACACTGCTTTGAAACGTGAGTTTCTTTACACCATTTATGATCCTCCATGCCATTTCACAAATAGACGCTATTGCCTATTCCACATGTTTGTGTTCTCGGTTGCAGGTACTTCAGTCCTGGGTTATGGAGAGTGCGCTCTGGTGATGTGAGCTTGTCCAGGATGAGTTTGGAAAGTGGCAAATCAGTTAACAAAATCATTAGTCATGCCGAATATGACAGTGAAACTAGTGACAATGACATTGCCCTTCTGAAGCTCAACACACCTCTGACATTTACAAGTAAGTGTTTGCCAGTTAAATCTAATGATGATGATGTGACCTGGTAGTTCATTTCTGTAATGAGAAGCTCGTGTTGTTTGTCCCTTAGGAACAGTGCAGCCTGTGTGTCTCCCCAACACTGGTGTGAACCTCTCCGCCCAGCGTTCAGCCTGGATCACAGGATGGGGAGCCTTGCGCTCAAATGGTGAGTGAATATGTCCAACTTTGAAACTGAGAATTTACAACATATTAAAGGGATAGTTCATCCAAAATTTAAATTTCACTCATTATCTACTCACCCTCAGGTCGACTAAGGGCTGGGAGAAGTTTCAGAGTCCTCCGTGGCTTCTCTGAGTTACAGGGGGTCTCGGCGTAGCAGTGCATTTCAATGCAACGGTTGCAAATGGATACCAACTGTCTTCGTAACAAAAAGACACACCAAAAAACATCCAAATACCTCCATGCTGCTCGTATGTAATGTCCATCTTGTATTGAAGCCCCAAAATGCGAAAGTCTATTTTTCAAGCTTGTTTGTAGTGGTAGCTTCTCGAAGCTCCTCTTCCCGGTTCGTCAAATTTGGACAAACCGGGAGGCTCCAAAACACGCTTGAATTATTTAATTTTTTCGGGACAATTTCGTATTTCGGGGCTTCAATACAAGACGGACATTACATACGAGCAGCATGGAGGTATTTGGATGTTTTTTGGTGTGTCTTTTTGTTATGAAGACAGTTGGTATCCATTTGCAACCGTTATATGGACATGCACTGCTACGCCGAGACCCCCTGTAACTCAGAGAAGCCACGGAGGACTCTGAAACTTCTCCCAGCCCTTAGTTGACATGAGGGTGAGTAGATAATGAGTGAAATTTAAATTTTGGGTGAACTATCCCTTTAACTGGGAAGCCTGTCAACAAATCTTTTCTTCAATGCTTTGTCTTTTTCTTTCTGTAAATTATTTGTTCAAGTGTTTCAAGGGTCACCTGCTTTTTAAGACTTGAGGAAAGTGATTCTTTAACGTGCGGCTGAGTTAACTAAATGTATAATTATTAATTGTTCTCAGGGCCATCCCCGGACATACTGAATCAGGCCCAGGTGACCATTTACAGCAGACAGACCTGTAACAGGCCTCAGGTGTTAGAGGGACGGGTCACTCAGACCATGATCTGTGCAGGAAAACTGCAGGGAGGAGTCGACACGTGTCAGGTTAGTCTTTGTTTGTCTCACACACACATACTGTATATATACACACATGCACCATGTAACATTTATCTTTCTCTTGTATGCTGCAGGGGGACAGTGGAGGACCGCTGGTAGTTGAGCAGGGAGGTGTATGGTGGCTGGCAGGGGACACTAGCTGGGGGATTGGATGTGCTTGGAGGAACAGGCCAGGAGTCTATGGCAACGTTACTTATTTTACTGACTGGATATACACACAAATGCAGGTACAGTATGTTCATGCTCCAGAGATTCACCCACCTGATAAACCTTTATTTGCATACGCAGTAGGTCTTCTTTTAACAGATGCTTGAAAATTCAAACTGGGCATTGCATATGTATTTGCAGTTAGAAGCAGACCAACAACACATGTCAGCCCTTGTGTGAAGTCCTATGTCTTGTTATATTATGATTCTAACTGCTCAAAAAAATAAAGGGAACACTTAAACAACACATTGTAAGTAACTCCAAGTATATCACACCCATGTGAAATCAACCTGGGATGATAATTTTGATTTACATTGATCATTTTTATGTTAAGTTGTTCTCAACACACTCTACTATATATTGAATAACGATTTTAAACTGCAATATTTCATTAATTGAGATCTAAGATGTGTTGTTTAAGTTTTCCCTTTATTTTTTTGAGCAGTGTAGTTAAATCTAATGCGCATGAGTCACGTACTGTGATAGTAGGTGACATTATGCAAGCTGACAGCTTCCTAAGAATGATATCCTGACATCTAACTCTTACATTGTTTCTCATCCTAACAGAATGAGTGATGGAAACATCAGCCAACATGAAGACAAACCTCTGTTAATCAGTTACTTTATCACACACTTTGCACTTTGAATCTGAATCTCTGATCAGGAAGAGATTTTTTTTTTTTTAAACAAAAACAAAAATTGTGGGAAACCGATGCGTCATTTCATTATTTTTCTATACTCATTATTACGGACAAATGAATGTTTGTATTGTGACAAAAATCAAGCTATTTTGTTGTAATAAAACAAATTTTGCACAAAGAGCTGAGTTTCACTTGTGTTCAGTAGTCTGTCCCTGCTTCTGTCAAGTAACCGGCTAATGGAGCAAAGCCTGGCAGCCGGCGCAGCAGTTACTTTGACTCTTGCTGCAGAATTTAATGGTACACTACTCTGGTAGTGGTAAGCATATCCACAGCCCTGTTTGAAAGCAGATTAAACCCCACCTTCATTCTTTTATTTACCTGTTAGCTCTCATCTTGGTACAGTGCAGGGAACAATAAGATCAGAGCTTTGCCTGGACATATTCACTTACCACACACTTTATCAGGAAAGCCTGTACATCAGGTTTTTCCATTGAATTAACTAATTATGTACCAGCAGTATAATGGATAAAACACAGAGGTAGGCCAGGAAGATTACATAATGTTCCAGGAAAATTAGATTTTGGGCTTTTCTAGAATTAGCAGCAGAATGAACACACATTGTTATTCAGGAGAAAAAGACCATGATTGGACTGGTTGGGCATTCAGTGGATTGTGAACCGAGCGCAGTAATGCAGCTCCCTGCCTCGGAGGACATTTACAGTACACACCGCTTTTTGTGTTACAGGGTCTCCAGGGACCCGTTTTTAGGTTTTTAATGCATAAAAGTACCTCATAAATATGTTTATTACTGCATAAAGGCCTTTTGACTTTGTCAGGAACCTCTATTTAAACAAAATAAAACAAAACAAAAAAATTTCACAAAATTCTAAAATGCTCTGGTTAAAATTATGACATTTATGGTGCTAGGGTCAGTTTGGAGACGTGGCCCTTTAATGGATTCAATTCAGCACATTGTAACATGAGTAACAACAGCAGATGAGCACAACATGTCCCAGTTAAACTCCCAGTTAATTTGTATATTATGTAAATTCAGTGTACAGGTTTCAGGTTTCACATTAACATCTTCTGGTCTAATATAAAGCCACCACATCCTTTTGGGTGAATTTGTCTCTGTTTACCTATTGGCTGTATTTCTTATCTAATTTTTCAAATGTATCTTATGACTGTTACACCGCCTCATGAATGAACATATTCTTGTGCTATTTTTGCTGTGTGAAATTGCTTTTAGAAAAGGTGAAGCTGTTTCTTGTTTACTCCAAATAATAGAGACTGCTGCAAGAAAAAAAAAAGAAAGAAGGAGGAGGAGGAGGAGAAGGAGTGAACAGACTATTCTCTCAAAACAGCAGAGATGGACAGAGTACTCGACCCCAGTACTTGAGTAAGAGTACAAATACTAGGCTACTGGTCAAAATTTACTTTGTTACAAGTAAAAGTAGCTCAGTTGACATGTTACTCGAGTAAGAATAAAAAAAGTACTTGCTTTTATGGTACTTATAAGTACATGCTTTTAAATTTACTTTAAGTAAAAGTAAGAGTAAGAGTAAATTTCTTATTTTTCACATCAATGAATTACTATAATTTTTTCTAAATGAATTTAAGGACCTTTGAACTCTCCTGCTTGCTTTTAGGGGTTAGGGTTAGGGTTTCCTTCTTTGACAACACACACAGCTTGTGTCCAATAGTAGCCTATTTTAGAAAAAAAAAGAGCAGACCTGAAAGTAACTAGTACTTTTCAGCCTTCCTAGAAATTAACTCGAGTAAAAGTAAAAATATTTGTCTTGGAAATGTATTCAAGTAAGAGTAATAATAAGTAGCCCACCAAAGAAATCTAATACTCAAGTAAAGTACAAATCCTCCAGGAAAGCACATTTCAGGGGACTGTGCTGTCGGGCCTAGTACTGTCTCAGTGGTAGTACCAGTAAACCACCAGCAGGTGTCACTGTCGCCGTGTGGGAGGCGTTGCTGCAGGAAACACCTGGGAAAGACCAAGACCAGACACACCTGGCTGCTGCGTCATCTCTAATCAAACCGTGAGCGCGCGGCAGGCGGCGGGAAGAATGTCAGTAGATTGTCAAATTAAAACATGGTTTCCCACAATTAACAGGTAAGCAGGTAACAGTAGCCTACTTATCTACTGTGTGTTGGTTGCTTTCCTATCGGTGAATAGTTGTTACTTTTTGCTGAAGAAACAAATGTGGAGAAGTTAGTAGCCAACAGGAAGCTGCTGTACCCGACCTCATTATCTGTTCATTTTAAAAATGGTGGCGTTATTCAGTGATGTATCCTATCGCTGATGAGAAGGATATTGACAGACATTTTATCCTTAACATGATGTGCATTTTTCTTACTGTAAGGTGTTGCTCAGCCACACAGGTGTTTGATTCTGGCTGCTAGGCCTCTGCTCTGGTCACCAGTCAACATACAGCACAAGCAAAGCAGATAGCAGCACAGTAGCAACAGTACAGGTGTAGCTAGCTGACAACATACAGTAAGTTATGGCTTTGTTCAATTTAGGTGGAAGATGCTGTGCATGCAGGCTCACTGGCTTGGCTTAGCTACTGGGACACCTGAGAAGATGTTTAATCTATCAAGCAAGAGGCGTGACTTTGGTGGATGGACCCTAGGCATGTAGGTTTATCTATGTATGCAATGCATGACATTCACACAACAAATGCTCCCAGAACAATCAAACTAAAACTTGCTTTTTTTCTCATTTTGTAGAAGGATGTTTGCGTAGCCTACTACATATTTTCGAGAGCCGGGCAGTCCAAAGATCCAAGCGCAGGTTCATCCAGAAGAGATTGACCCACATCAAGAGAATCGTGCAGCAGTCACAGGATGCAGTAATGAGCAAGTACGTTTTTTTTCTTGTATATGATGAATAATTATAGCGAATAATGATGTTTGACTGGTAGTGGTTGCACAAGTTTTTATACAGGGAAAGAGTTGTGATTGCCAATAACTTGGTAACCTTAAGTCTTTGCCACAATCCCAACTGCTTTGGCGAAGATGAAGGTGTCACTTGGGATTGAATTTTGTATCTCCTGAAAGACAGCAGATGATCACTACAAGCTTCCCATTGGAAAGTGGACAGCAGGCAGCACACATACCTACAGTACAGTACAGTACAAACAGAGAAAGGGGACACCTGGAGTGTATTTTCTGTTCTCAGATTGACCCTGTTACTTTTATTTGTTCAGTGTCCGTGGCTGTAATCACTGTGTTAGGTTTGGAAAAGGTGTTTTCAGGGTCTCTGTGAGGATCATTAATTTTGTTTGTTTATTTTTTGGCCCCCAAAATACTGTACTTGGAAGATTATACAGATATTGGTGAACTTTTTTGGTACTGCGAGGGTTGGCCGCCTGGGCGGGTAATTTTGGATCAGAGGAAGGTTTTTGTATTTGGTTGACAGGGTTTGGTTGTAATGGTTTTATAAAGGGACTTTAAAAACGCTCTTCTCCTCTCCGTGTTTCCTCAACTCCCCTCTCCTCTCCTCCTCTTTGATCTCCCTCCATCAGCTTGGCTGTTTAATCACTGCTCATGGAGGTTGGCTCGCTAATTGGCAGATGCTCAATCCCAGAGCCTGCATCTGCTACCTGTTTGTACCAATTAACAGACCCATGATACTGCACTGACACCTCTTCAATGGGTTAACAGATGCCACAATTAGCCACTCATTTGAATAGCTGCGTCCTTAGCGTGAGGACCCTTGTTGCATCATCTCCCACTGTGGGGACCGCCTTTCATCTATTTGCCTTTTTTCTTGTTGCCTTTCAAATGAGGCATGGGAAGACCAGGGAACCCCGGAGTGTTGAGCAAACAGTCTTTCGCTAGATAGATCCCTACATCAGCTCTCCAGACTCAGTGTTGCAGCTTAGCAGAGGCTGAAGAGTTGAATGACAAAACGCACTACCTACATGAAAGCTGAGGAAGAAGTGCTTGCACTATCATTTAGGATGTTTCAGTTGTTCTGTGGTTCTAAATACTGTTTTAGCCTACACAACTGGTTTGCTTTGATACACATGAAACTGTGAATATATGCTTGGTAGAGGTGGGAATCTTTTACTATCTCACGATTAGATTAGATTCTGATTTTTGGGGCTATGATTCGATTCAAAATCGATTTTCGATTCAAAACGATTTGATTCCTAATGATTTCTGCTTCAGTCTTATCGGTGTGCAAAGGATCCTCATGATCTACTCCAGTCTGCTTTGCAAGACAGAATGACTAAAGTGTCTTTTCACATTTATTGAGTTTTAAACATGTATCCATGCTTAGATGGAATTGTTGAAACTGTTGCATAAAAGCAATATCACATATTGCTTAAGTAACAAAATTAAAAGTGCCTCTTTTTTAAAAGAAATAGTGCAGTTAAATATGCTGCCTTTTAAATTCTAAGGAAATGGAGGCCTACAGCCGGCAGATTTGTTTCATTTTTAAAAAAAATTTTAAGTCAATTTTGGGGCATTTTATATCGATTCTAAATCGTATTAAATGAGAATTGCGATTCTTATGTGAATCAATTTTTTGGCACACCCCTAATGCTTGGTATACTCTTATTTTTTCCTGGAGGACTCGTGGATGAACTAATTAGATTTTGGTGGTCAAAGGTCGCGGTGACCTCACAAAACATTGTTTTGGGCAACAAGGAACTCCTCAAGGGAATCCCTTCAAATTTGGCAAAATGTCCACGTGGACTCATTGATGAACTGTCAACATATTGACAATCAGAGGTCAAAGTCACTGCCAAATCATGCTTTTTGGCTTCTTGAATTTGTCAACATTCATTTAGACTCAAGGATGCACTGATTAGACCTCATCAAACACTTTGGTACTGGGCCAAGGCTGTTATTCTAGTCCATCTCTTGAAAACAGTGGATGTGCAAAAAAAAAAAAAAAAACAACAATTTGAATCTTGTTGGATCCTGGGTGGAAATAGAATCAGCTACTCTCTGATCACTGACTCAAATTTTTCCAATCATGTTTGTTTCACACTGTATGATTGGATACTGTAGTGCCAGCTTTTACATTTTCAGTGCTGATCTCTTAACCTTACAAAGTGTCTTGATATTTCATGTCTAATTTTTACAATGTGAAAGTTTATATCCAGATAAATATTTTTATTTATGAATTTCTTCTATTTTTTAAAGTTGAAAAACAGTTTGTCCCTCTTCTCATGACGTAGAACCAGATATGGTCGACTAGGCAGCATTGAAAATATCTTTATATAAGGTAAAAAGTCAGAGTGGCAGCAAAACTGAAAATTCACGTTTTTATTCATAGGCATGAAACTAGATGTTGTTGTTGTGAAAAGGAGCTGGATATTAAAACAGAGGAGAGGAAATGGTGTTGACACAAAGTATGAACCAGAGTGAGTGATGTGTAACAACACAATGACAGCGCTGTTACTAGGGGCTAAGTGCTAATCTTGGGTGGGGAAAACTGAATTCTCAGAGGATATTTAAGGAAAAAAAAGAGGCTTACTGGTGTGATTCTGCCCTAGTTCTCACCAACACATTGTCAGTGTGTGAATATGAGATGTGTGTATGTGTAATTTTGTGTGTATGTGTCAGGGTGATGGAGTGCGTGCGTGTGCATGTCTAAGCCTCCGACTGTGCATGTGCACACACAAGGTCTGTGACTGTGAGCATGTTACTGTAATCCTCGCTCTGTGTGTGTGCGTGTGCGTGGATCAAAACCATGTGTCACTTTGCACAAAGAGTATGATCAATGCAACATTCTTCTGCAGCCAATGAGAAGAGAGCCCTTGTTACTGGGCAGCTATGTGTTTACCCCCCCCTCCCTCCCCATTCTTTCGTGAGGTCGATGTCATGCGTCAAGCCTCATAGACTCTCAGATCAGCATGAGTCTTTACGACACACCAGGGTCCTGCAGTTGTGACGAACATCAGCACTCTCAATGGTTTTGTAGGTCAACCAGCGCTGTGCTACGGGTGCAGGCCAGCTGACAACATGTACTTGTGTGTACACTTTAAAGCAGGGGTCACATAGGAAATTCTTTTTAGAAATATCCAGATCAATCGCAGGTGAAGAAAAATCTCCATCTCCTGAGCAATAATTTGTAAACTTACTTTACTCATATACTGTACTGTATATCATCATATGTAATGTTAATTTAGAAAAATGCTTCTTTAAGAGTATATTGTATGATTGTTTTTTTACTCGTTGCCAGTTAGAAGAAGTATTAACAGCAGCAGATACTTATATTATTGATTTATTGTTGCATTTATAAGCAGAACCTTAATGTTGTTGGATGAACATAATATAATATTAACTACATTTGAACTACATACTGCTAGATCTGTAATTATGATACACCACCTTACTTTGCACCACTGCAATTTCCAGTCTTTATAGTTACAAACATGCAAAACCAAATTATCAAACAAAATGATTAACCAGCAGTGACAAAAATATAGAAAACAAAATAGCTACCACTTTTTTTTCTGGGCAAATTGAATCGTAGGCAACTGGACTTGTATTGCACTAGTTGGACTCACAACTCGCAACTAGTGCGGACTAGTGAGACTTGTTGCGTACGAACTGATGAAGCCCCTTGGATAAGAGGCGATTCTTCCCAGAAAAATACAAGTCCAGTTGCCTACGATTCAATTTGCCCAGAAAAGAACGATGACCTGGATGAATGAGAATATCCATAGACAAAATACCACGTAAGTGCTGTTTGCATCAGTCCATGGATCAGTAGTCTTGTGATCTTTCATAGTGGGAGAGAAAGAGGGAGGAGAGAACTTTCACAGTTGTGGTTAACCTGAAGAGAAAGTTTAGAGGAAGTTGTACAACAATACTGCAGTCAAAATTAAATATAGGTGAATCAATACCTTTGACACAGTCTTAACAAACATTTTACCTGCACAGCATTGCAGAGGTAACTATTATTGGGCTGTATCTATCTACACTGTATTAAGCTACATTTTTCTGTCCAACCCTTGCCATGTATTTTCATATAAAAGTGCATGTTGCATATTTACAGTTTGACTCTAATTATAGCACCACGCTGTCTAACTTTGGAAAGTTTGTGTCAGCTTAAGATGATGAGTAAACACCATGTTCCTGCCAACATTTAAGAATTACAAATGAGCATAAATCTTCCAAATTGCAGCTCGTTAGAGTATAATGGCGTATCATCCAAACTCATCAAGTGGGAAGCAAGTTGATAAGCTTTCCAAAGATTATGCACTGTAAAGAATGTAAAAAAAAAAAAACAGCCCCAGACAACATAGAGCTTGATCTCCTCAGTCTTGACATTGCAGGACTCGTCGGCCTTCACCTGCAGCACCACTCCTGACCACATGGTGGCATCAGTCCTCAGTGGCTCTGCCCCCGTTCAGCCGTTCAGCACCACTGATGAGCAGGCTGTGGAGAAATCCTCTTTACTGGAAAGGTTCAACTTTAATCTTGACGATCTCTTTTCACCCCTCATGTAAAAAAAAACATATGGAAATAAACAATAAGACAAAAACATCTGTCTCAGCTCCTAAGACAAGTAATAAACAATAGGAATAACAAAGGGATTTACAGCATAAACTGACCCAGCTAGTTACCTAGAGGCTGATCTTACTCACTAATAACATGCAGATCTTATGTAGTGAGGATAAGGAAATGTTTTTCAGACACAATATCAGCTTGTTTACCGTGATCCTTAAGCACATCTGTGGCTTTTCTCCTATGAAACATTGAAGCCTTTGGAGATGTGGATTCCCACTTGAGGTGTTTTAACCGACACAGTCTTTGCAGAGTTAAATGTTTGCTTCCTCTGTGTCTCTTTTGGTTGGTCAGTGTAGGATTTCTGTTGACAATTTTGTATTTAGGTCAGTGTGGCCCCCTCAGGGTCTGACAAACCACTTTCTCCCAGAGTCCCCATGATTGACACATTCTCTTATAGCGAATGAAGTCCTGCTCCTCCGGTTTTAAATTCTTGATGAGTAACATGTTATAAAATACAACACTAAATGCTGCTGTAAGCGCACTCTCATTTAGATACCCCGCCCTGAATACCATTTAGTTATCCCCTGGATACCACTGATAATATGGCTAAATACAGTAACGGCAATGTTATTTTATTTATCAAACAGTCTGCCTGTACAGTATATGTCTGTTTATTTTATGAATGTTAATCTCATCACTTTGTCATATACTACAAACAGACATGTGTCCCCTCTGGGTCTTGGAGGATCTTGTTTTGCATAGATGGCAGCACCATGTGACCCAGCCAGCCAGCCAGCCAGCAGATATGGCTACCTGTTGTCCTCTGCACTGCCTCAGTCTCATCCTCACCATTTCTCAACAACATGGTCATAATCAGCAGCCTGGCAAAAAGCAGAATTACCAGGACATCCTCTAAGAACATAATGCCTGTCTTAGACACTGGGCATCTGTTGGCATTTCCTCGTGATATGCTGGATACGGGGGGAGAGGGGTGAGGTGAGGGGGAGAAGGAAGGGAGGGAGCTTCAGGCTGGGATTAAGGGGGGAGCTGTGAAGAAGGGGAGGAGAGAAGGAGAAGCGATGACCTGACCACATGCTCCATCCGTAAAGCGCTTTTCTTCAGCGCTGGCTCTTTGCCATGGACAGCCAGTCCAGGTCATGGCCAGAGCCCCCACTGGGCACTGTCCCATGCTGCAGTCAACAGTCATTGTCCTCCGTAGGTCTGCTGAGCTCTGTCACACTCTCCGGGCCCATGCCTCATTTTCAGGGAAGGTCTCTGAGGTCCACAACATCTTTATTCAAAACAATGTCTTGACTCGAAGAGACTGGACTATAATAAATACTGATATAATATCAACTCCGAACCGACTTTAAACTGAAGTAATTTATTCAATACCAAGAGCAATTTCAGGCCTTCTATAGCACCTCTGAACTTGAATTTATTACAAGTTATAAATCAAGATTGTTGCAGATCAAAGGTTAAACATGCCTTGCAAGTGGTGGACGAGGATGAGGAGGATGTTTGTTTTATTTGTTCGGATCCCCATTAGCTGCGCTCTAGAGCACCGTCTTCCTGGGGTTCACATTTAAAACCAGTAGATTTAAACATACATCTACAGTCACAACACGAAAAAGACAGGACAAGTCAATAAAAACTTATGTAATGTATGTAAGATCCTCCAATGTACAGTGGTTAGAAAATAACATAACATAAAACAAAATAAAATAAGATAGAAAGGTAAAACAAATGAAAATGACAGCAAGAAACCCTACGACACTACATAAAACCCTTTGTGTGTATGTGTGTGTGCATCATGTGTATGTGCGCATATGTTATTTTACAGATATGAAATTCCAAGATATATTTTTATTTGCTTCTTGAATGTTAGTTTGTGTGTGAGTTTAGTTGTTATTGGCAGTGGTCAGGAGTTCCATGCTTTCATTGATCTGAATTATATTGTGTGCTACTGTACAAAAAGTTGGTGTTTGGTTTGGGAAGTGTGAACCTGTAATCTGGTAATGCGACTCATGTCAGTGAACATTATTGGTCCCTGGACTGGGCTTTAGAGTAATGATTTGGAGAAAAATTACATTTTTATATCAATATAGCCATATTATCACCTGATGTGTATTAGTCTTCTGCTTGTGTATTTGAAACACACAGTTAATTAGATTAAAAGAGATCGCAACATATGATTCGGTCTGGCTAAAAAGTTGGGTGGGCCATTGCTGTGGGATTAATTAGTCAGTAACCTTTCTTTTCCTTCCACTGTCTGTTGGAATTAGCAGACTGCAGCGTATGATTACCCCCCCACACACACACCCACTAGTACACACACACACACACATCGCCACCCTTCTCAACTCCAGTGAAACTGCCCACAGAGTACAGCGTTTTGCACAAGGTGACTTCCAACTCCTGACAGGCTTTCTGTCGAGTAAACGCTGAAGATGCCCCGGGGCAGAGCGCCAGCGCCGAGGCCAGATGGGCGGCCCCGCTCCCTACCTGCCACGCATCCCACCCCGCGCCAGTCCCCTGACACCCCTCCCTGCCATCTGCCCCACCTGCCCCCGGCTGTCAACAGTTCAAGAGCTGGGTTGTTGGCGTTCCTGCCTGCGCGCGGCGGCGGCGGCCCAACAACACAGCTGTGCAGATGTTGTCAGGGCGAAAAGATGGCGACGGCGGCGACAGCAAGGCTAACATCTGTGCTCCCTGTGGAAACAATAGAGCTGAGCACTTTGCAAGAAGGCAGTCTCTGTGATACTGTGTCAATGAGCTGACAGACTTTAGTGCTTAACGTCCTCTGTGGGATCATCATCAGTGCTGCTCCTGGCTTGTAAAGGCCTCGGAAACCCCCCCCCCCCCCCACACACACACACACTGTTGCACACTGTGCTTCCACTGCATGATACCTTGTCAGTTCGGTAAATATGTTTTGCTGTGGATTTACTCCCAGATTATGACACTGTAAACTAGACAGATTTACCCCAACTAAGTAGATCACAGTGATGTGATACTGAAAGCACAACAGATTATAGATTACACAACATGCGCTGTAATCCAAATATCATTATATTTCCTCAATCTACGTACCTTGCGTGTTTATCTTCTGGGCCCTAATAGAGCGCCGAAGTGGAAGCAGGATGTAACGGTTGCCATGGGACCTCGATTCGGAAAAAATCTCCATGTAAATGAACGGGAGTCAAAATTTTATTTCGTGATCATCTGACTGAATTGTGCCATGAGGAGAAAAAAAAAAAAATATAACCTCTACCTGTTTAAAACATAGCGAAAATCAGCAGTTTGTAAAACTATTGTAAAATAAAATTCTGAAGAATGCCAACCAGAACCAGAAAGACTACACGTGGATGTAGGTGGATGTACCACTTGGTGCCCTTTCCCGTGTCAGTTGTTGACATATTTTTTGTGGGACACCAGATCTATAGTCCGTAGAGCGTCTTCACACAAAATACATTCTTCTGTTGCCGTTTTACGACAAACTTATGATTTCTCGGCATGAAACGTGATGTTTTTAGTAGGTTAAAGTAGAAGTAAGCGGAATGTTTGTGTTAATATAAGTCTTAAATAGTTATGTCTTCCGACAGCAATCACTTATATCGAGTGTTTGGTCCGAAACACGGGTCTGTCAGTCACTCTGCTCTGCTGTAAGCCGAGGAGAAAACTTTCCTTGTATCCTACAACCTTTATCCAATGAGGAGAGAGAACGGCATAAATGCCGGTCCTCTCTGTGTGCAGCCAAGGGATGCGCGTGAATGTGGTGACGTAGGGACGAGGGCGGGGACTGCTAACTCCATCGGCTGACAGGAAGTTAGCCAAAACCACCGGATCGCTTACTTCTGCTTTAAGGTCATATATTTTTCTCATGACACAATTCAATCGGATCACGGAATAAAACTTTGACTCCCGTTCACTTACTGTACATGGAGATTTTTTCCGAACTGAGGTCCCATGGCGACGAAACATTACTTACTGCTTCTGCTTCGGCACTCTCTAGAAATATTCCAGTGAACGTGGACCTGCTCTCCCACTGGCTTCCTCTGCAGTTTCCCTGTGAGGATTGTTGCCAGCTGCTGATTTTCCTGTCACTAGATGCCCCCCCCACACACACACACACACACACACACTTCACCCTCCTGCTTCTTGATGTCGTCTGTGGCATGTGTCAGGTATAGCCCTTCATTACCACCCTGCTGCTCTCTCTCTCTCTCTCTCTCTCTCTCCCTCACACACAAACACACAAGAACAATGCATTTAGGATGTGTTCATCTGAACTGTGTGTGCATCCGTGTGTGAGTGTGTGTGTTTGTGTGTGTTAGAAGGAGAGAGAGAGAGAGGGGCACAGCAGAGAAGGGGAAAATGAATAAAAGGACTTCATACATTTTTATGATCGTACCGATAAGGTCAGTCATGTGCTGTGGTTACTAAGCAACGCTGCCACCCCATGTTGGACAGTTACGGACCAGAAGAGTCGAACTCAGAGACGTTTACTACTAGCTCTGTTAATGACAAGTCGTCTAGCCTCTTCTTGCCGGGCCAGAGATCTGGTCAGTGCAATTTCACAGTCACAATGAGATGAACATAACCAGTATGGACAAGCACAAACTCACCCTGTAAAGCTGTAATGAACTAAGCCATAGAAAGCCTTTGTAGCAAAACGTCTTCAGATGAAATCACGCTATAAAGAATCAGAATACGATTTAAAAGCCTCAGATCAAAGCTTTAAGTTTGTCTTATCACATCGCTTGTGTTTGTTCTGAGCTGTAAAGTGGACACTAATACTGTATCTCAGTGAATATCATAACGTGGTTCTCCGACTGAAAATTCACATCGCCGTGTAAATGTACAAATGTATTTTTCACAAATCAACCGTGTTACACAAAAACTGCAATTTCAGTCCAAAAAGCAGTGGACCTCTGAGTGACCCTGCTGTCCACTCAACCAGGACTGGACAGGAGCGCATTGAGCCGTGAGATGCAAAGTAGTCAATGAGTGCGATCAATGTATAGATCTGCTAAGGTGGTCCATCAGGGAACTCTGCCCTATCCACTCAATTGGTCACTACTTTATGAGGGAAGGTGATTATGGAAACCAATATAGTGTTTTTCATCCCGGTTGCACCAGAGAGTGAATTAGTTCTCACCTCCCACGGATGGCTGTTGTGAATATTAATACCAACAATAACAGCATAACAACTTTGTGCATGTTGTTGTTCTGCAAATATGAAGTACAGTCTTATAAAATGTTCTGTTAGTGGTCCAGGCTTAGACATGTTCATGGTAATGAGAACTCCATTATTATCTATAAATACATAAGGATGATTTTTTTGTGATCAACTTTTTACTTTATTTTATTTCATTTCATTTCCATTCATCTATACAACTTACTCCTCCCCCTATCGTGAGGGTAACATGAAATTATGAAAACCATTACATGAAAGAAAAAGAAAATCAGAAAATATATAAAATACAATAAAATAAAATACACATTCTCAGATACATTCAAGAAGCCTCAAAACAGAGCTTTAACTTCCTCAGCTGCCAATTCCAAATTCTGTATAGTTTCTGTCTTTGCCATTTGAACTCGGGCACTGGAGATTTCTAATAACAGACTAAGGATGATTTTGATTTATGCCTTTTTCCAAGATCTGAATGAATAAATATGTACAGGAATTCATTTGAGCTGGACTACAGAAAAACAACAACACTCCTCCAGCTTGGAGAGGATTTGATCTTCCAATGTCTACAGTACATACCCCTCCCAACCCTAACCCCCTAATTACCCACTGTTAAGTTCACAAAAGGTGACATCTACAGGTATTATATTATTAATGAACATCATCTGAGAATTCAGGGGTGAATTTGTCCTTTATACTCTTTGTTACTCTGGCTTTTAGAGAGTATAATTTCTTGTGTAACCTGCAGTGGGAAGCTTATGGCACAGCTTATTTTCAAGCAGACACAGCACTTTCCACCCTCTAATGGAAGAGAATTACTCTCAAAGGGAACACGATTTCTCCATTTCTTTATTCTGCAGACATGTCAACTCATTAAACTTGAATTGTGACTTTGTCTCACGTTACGTTGAGAATTTATGGGCGTGGAGAAGAATTCAAAGATGATCTAATAAAACGAGGGTCTCGGGATGTACGTTAGCCCACCATCCCTCTATTTATACCTCATAACATGCTTTGAATTATTCAACAGTCTGACCCAGGCAGCAAAGCTCTCTTATTCATTACGAGTTGCATATTGAAATGAATCTGCCATCGTTGGTCATCTTTAAGACATTAGCAGATATCTATTTTATTGGGTTGTTTGAATATAATCAAAATGCTTGAGATTATTTTATTAATAAGAGTCATAAAAGTTTACCCCGGGGAATCCAGCCCTTGGTCGTTAGGAATAATGGATATTGTTATTCCCCACTGTATACTTGCTTCTTGTTGAAGTCACTTATGTACATTATATTGTAAATGAGTGGCTATAAACATAAACCACATAGAGAAGTAAAATAAACAGAACAACAACGATATACAAGTAGCTTAATGGACGTAATTGCGAACATCTAGAATTTAAAGCTGATATAAAACTGTTTCTGCGCTCGACTCTCGACAGCTGTAGTAACCAACTGATGAAAGCTCTAGAAGAGCCTGGATACTCACAACCCAACAAGCATTTGTTACAATATGTGCTGTGTTGGATAATAATAGGCCCTGTTCACAGTTTCACCCAACTTCTGTAAACCTACTGTCACAGCACAACCGCTATTCTACATTCTTCATCTCTGCATTATTGTTTGGTTAAAGGGATAGTTCAACATTTTGGCAAATTGGCCCATCGCCATAATCCCTATGGTCATAGCAGTAGGTTTGTTACCTTTAATTGTTGGTGCAAGCTATTTTTAGAACGGCGGAGCAGAGCCGTGAGCTGCTCAGAGCTACGCTACGGAGGCTCATGGGCTTTCTTGGTTTCCCTCATCAAACTCATCAAATACACAATCCAACAACTCCAAAACGCTCTGGTGGACAAGTTGTGACCTGCACATTCACCACGCTATGAGATAATAACACAACGTTACCAGACAGAGTTGTTTTTGAGGCAAATGCAGAGACTGCTTGCCGAAAAACTGTCCCCGACAGGAAACGCATCGGCGGTTTTGCATGAATTTACCTCTTACAGCGTGGTGAATGTGCAGGCAACAACTTTTGGAGTTGTTGGATTGTGTATTTGACGAGTTTGATGAGGGAAACCAAGAAACTCTGCGCTGCGCATTGATCCTTTTTTTTCCTTTTTGTGGTCAAACGGATCATGTGCATAATTAACCGCAAAAGCCACAACGCAGAGTGTAAACAACGTTACCCGGTTCAGCACCCTGGACAGCTGCAGAGGGGTTTTGGAACAGCGGTGTGTCAGAATGGAGGGCTGCCGCCCATGTTTTTATAGGTTTTATGTTTTTTATTTATTCTGTCTTGTGTGTGTTGTGTGGTATCACAGCGGAGAAGCAACGTGAATTTCGTTGAATTCTTTTTTCAATGACAATAAATGCAATCTAATCTAATCTAATCATAGCTCTGAGCAGCTCGCGGCTCTGCTCCGCCGTTCTAAAAATAGCTAGCACTGACAATTAAAGGTACTGTAACCTAAACTATCCCTTTAAATAAATCAATATGCACATGCCTGTTTGACAATGCAGGTCCATTGTAGTGGCATGATTTTCAAGCTTTCGAGACAACACATTCTTTAGCCATGCTCTTGGTGTGGCTCTGTGAATACCTCTATTAGACTGTCAGTCATTTGGTCCATCACTTTGGTCCATAGTGAAGTATCTCAACAGCCAACTCTAGTTTTTGATTGCACAAGCAATGGTAATGTGTCTCACCCCCATTGTGACTGATTGTGTGCTCTACGCATCACTGGCCTCTAACCATAATCTCAGATGTCTTGTTTCAAAAAGAGATGGAATGGGCCTCCAAAAAAAATGGAGCTTCAAATGATGTCAAAAGATGTGCAACACCAAGCACATCACTAAGGCGATGAGACATGAGAATGAACTGCAACAGTGATTCGTGAGTGCTGTCAATGTGATGACTAGAGCAGTCACTTAGTTATTTCTCCAGCAGCAGGAAACAAACTGCTTGAAGATCGTCATTGCAGGCATCACTCCAGGGATGTCGAGGAAGACCAGGTGTCTTAACGGACCTCTGAGGATCTTTTAACCTCATATCTGTGGGAGTTTCAATACAGGATTTGCTGAAGCTGAAGTACAACAGTAGTGATATGGAGGCCAAAGTCTGTATCGAAGTAAAGCATCCATAGCCCCCTTGTTGCAGTAGTCAAGTCTTCAATCAAAATGTGATGTCTGTGTATTGGAAATACTTGTACACCAGTTGAAACTGAGCGTGAGGTAACATGTGAATAGTACATTTATTGTTAAAGGGTTACTTCACCAAAAATCGATAATTCACAAATTTTCTAAGGAAGGGTTTGGAGAATTTCCAGAGTTATCAGATAATAGTATTTTCTTCCGAGCAACCTTTTCATGTGGCGGCTTCAGGACACTTGGGACAGTACAGACGAGCAGTATGGAGGTATCTGGATGTTTCATAGTGTGTGTTTTGGACCATTCAAAAGTGAGCACAATCCGCCGCCATTATGTGAAAATCCATTGCCAGCCGGACCCCCCCTGGAACTACAAAAACGTTTTGATAACTCTGAAAATTCTCCAAACCCTTGCTTGGCATGACGGTGAGTAGAGAATCAGTGAATTATCGATTTTTGGTGAAGTATCCCTTTTAAATGTCCCCTTAAAAACAAACAAATTGAAACAATACTTACAAAGTAACCATGTCCTATAAAGGTCTTGTCTCTCCATTATTGAAGAGGAGGTGGTTGGTATGTGGTACAATGAGTTTCTCCTTATACAGTATTTGGACACTTTTTGTACACGAAAGCACTGCATAAAGCATCACAGTTATCACGACTGAATGCAAACTGAGAAGGTGAAATTATCCAAATGCCAGGAATTGTAATGTGAAGAGTTTGATGTTGGATCCTGTGTGGCAGGTTCATTAACATCCCTAATTTCTTCAAATAACTGTAGTATTGACGTGAGTGCTGAATCTGTAGCGTTTGATGACTTTTTGTCCACTTAACTGAAACAGTAAAGTGTCAAACATTTTGAAGTTGCTTTTTAGAGTTGGTGTCAGATGTGCACTTTCCCTTGTAGTTTTCATACGTACAACAAAACGTTATGATAATAGTGATGAGTAGTAAAAGTCCAACTTGTCATTCTATGCTCTTATAAGACCATATTTAAATTGAAATGTTCAAATTTGACCTATAACTGTATCCAATATATTAGTGCATCTGCCTTTTAGCCTGTTGTATCATTTACATGGCCATGTGTCAACTTCTTACATGAAAAATGAGGCCAAAACAAGAGGTCACTTAACTTGATTGACCAATTCTTGCAATAAGACATTCAACTGCATCATAATTGCATAGGAACACATAGAGATTAAGTCTGTATTATGTATTGTGTTACCAATCTGTTTATACCCTAAATAACTGTTTACAGATGTTGTCAATTTCCTTCTGCAAAATGCAGCGATTTATGAATGGAAAAAAAAAGTCTATGAACGTTTAACATTTAAACGTCAGAAGGATTTAAAGAGGATAATACATTTGGTTTCATCATAACCCCATACTGCATATCATGTAGTTACTGTAAAGCAGGGATTAGAGAAATAGGAATTGATCTCTTGATGACCATTCAGTCAGATTTTAATCCAATCTCTGTACCCAGCAGTCCACTCCACTGGGATGAAACCATATGGCTGGATGATTGGATAAAACTAAAGACAGAATAACAGGCGGTCGGTGAATGAGACTGGTAAGGAAATATGTTGTTGTCAAGTTAAAGTTGGAGCTGGTGTTTGAGTGTATATTTTCTAAACAACATACGGTATATGTGTCTGTCACAGTGGCTCTAAAATGTGATAGTGTTAGTATTGTTTTGCATGAAATCCAAGTTGCGATGCACACTTTCTGGATTTGCATTTTATGACTGAAAAACTAATTGAACGGCCAAAAGAATGGCACAGGCATAATGAAAATATGATTAGGTGTTGATATGTTAGCCACATATTTGCAGGCAGTCTATATACTGTAGGTAGCTGCCACTGGA
This sequence comes from Trachurus japonicus, assembly GCF_045865225.1. Lineage (NCBI taxonomy): Eukaryota > Metazoa > Chordata > Actinopteri > Carangiformes > Carangidae > Trachurus > Trachurus japonicus. Next base: position 9,688,773 of record NC_140920.1, on the reverse strand, counting down.
TGGATGAATCCCAGTAATAATCCATTTGAAACGAGTAGTGGTGCGTTCAGAGTACCAGTCTGAGTAGAGAGGCAGGTATAGTTTAGGAAGAGGAAGAGTGCACATCTCAATGAACACAGCACCATATAACGGGATGAAAAACAACCCCCCACCCTCCAACCCCTCCCCGCTGGGAACCGAGGAGACTGACGCAGAGAGGGATTAGACAAATTCAAAACAAACAAAAAACACACTTTGTATACAATGTGTGAAGAATAGAATAGCACGTTTTTCCTCCCTGCCATCTTGGTTTGGGCGGCTGGAGTGTGTGTGATAATGATGTGTTTTTATTTCGGGTGCCTGACTGGAAGCGCATGCAGGGGCCAGACAGGCGGTGACAGGTCCTGTATTCCTGGTGCAGAGCGTGTTCATGTGTCGGTCTGATGTGGATGCTAAGCCTCAGAGACGTTACAGTGTCTGGGAGGAGAGCTAAAGCCTGCATGGCTCGCCTGCTATTTGAACATAAATGGGCCACACTAAATTCAGTCACATGGCAGCGGATGCCTCTGCAGTTTCTATTGTGTCAGCGCCTGTAAAATCATCTCAAATCGTAATGTACAACCCGGTTGTGACTTTCTTATCATAACACTATGCCTGAAAAACATAACATGGATGTTTGCTTGGGAGACATTCACTCCCTGCATACTCTCATTCATTCCTTCAGATTTACAAAATAACCAAAGGTTTACAAGCTTTTCAGCTGTCCAAATCTTTCAGTATTCATTTATTAATCCACAGCGTCTTCCTATGGTTTGATTGGAGGTGAACACATGCAGAGGGGCTGTGGATGTCTGACATGGCTGCCTTTTGATGCCCCCTGGTGCATTGGAGGGAGGGTGGAGGGGGGTCACTGCTTATATTTGTCAAGGTCAATTAATGAATGCAGGGGTACGGCAGCCAGGATCCCACAAACGCCCCCAGGGCTCATAAATTATCCAGTAAACACATTAAAAGACAGGATTTTATCTCCTCCAATTAAGATAATTTAGAATTTTTTCCCCTACCAAATGCCTACATGTAGCATCCAGTCAGGTGTAGCCTACATCACTCCCCCTCCCTCCCTCCTCTCCCTCCCTCAGCATCCATCCTCCAGCCTGCTACACCACAGCAATGCCAGCTAAAACCACACAAGGATGTCCTGCATGGGCTAATTCTCTCTTGCTTATGTTAATGCACAGTTCTCCCACTCAGAGTGTGGGACACCTTCATCCGTCTTCTCAGTGATAAAACAAAAGAGGGCTTTTTAACGCTCCGTCAGAGGCTCAGCTGGCTGGTCGCCCCCCCACCCCCACCCACCACCACCACCACCACCACCACCAACCAATCTCCCCACCCCTGCACCTTTAAGGCAATGGAGAGGGAGAAAAGCCGCTGCGGAGAAGGAGGCGAGGGTTTAGCCTATTCCACAGCGCTCTGAGCCACGGCAGGTTATAAGCGCAGGGACCAGTGTGCGCAGTTTGTGTGTGCGGCTGCGGGGGGAAGATGCGTGTGCTTGTTGCTCGCCGGACGGAGAGAGGCGGCGAAGAGAGAATGAGTTTTCAGCGGAGCTAACAATCAACTCTATGCGCTTTTTAATCCTCGAGAAATCCAACTTTTACGCATTTCGTCCTACACACACCTGCAGATGACATGTTCGGCTCTTTTCCGTGCGTAGACTTCTAATTTATTTATTTATTTATTCTTTATTGATTATTTTTCTTTCATCCGATTTTGGAGCCCCTTTTTTGGTTCTTTTTTTTCTTTTTTCTTTTCTTTGTTTTAATTGTTTAACCGTGGTGGAGTTGGGTGTGCGCATAGGCAGTTTGTCCGATGCGTCTCCAGCCTCTGACTCAGCAGCAGCAGCAGCAGCAGCAGTGGCACAGCTCACCTGGACCGGAGCGCACCGAGCCGAGCTCCCTCATGTTCCACGCAGCGCAGCGCTCCGACACTGGGGGACGGCAGCACTGAGGCCCGGCGCGGTGCGGTCAGTCCGACAAAGGGGGGAAGAGACGCACAGTTCTGGATCATACTACACTATCTCCCGTTGTACCAGGAGACAATCAGCAGCAGCAGCAGAAGCTCGAACCTCCTCTTCATCTTCCTCTAAACGTGAAGGATTGAGGAAGAGAGAGAGAGAAGGAGGGAGAAAAGAGAGAGACCTGAAAGCTCCCCCTTTTTCTTTCATTGCAACAGACTTGTTGAAAGAAATAAAAGGAAAAAAAATAACAAGAAGAAAGAGTGCAAGGGAGAAAAGAAGAAAAAGCATAAGCTTGGATATTGAACGGAGCGGGGCATGTGGATATTGGCTCTTATCTTTTCCCAGTGCATCTTGAATGGTAGGTGATGCATTTGTGCACGTTAAACTTCAAGTTTATGTTAATTAGCACAGGGAACTGGGTGTACAGATCAAATCTGAAATAGTCTGCAAGCATTCCACACTGAAGGTATTGATTGTTTTTTTTTTCCTATGGAAAATTGAGGAACAGGCTGTTGCTATGTCCTGACACAGGCAGTGCATGGTTTTTTTTAAAGGGGGGGTGGGGGGCTGGATCTCCTCATTAACATTTATAGGCATTAAGTATAAGGTTTGACTTTGTGCATTTTCCAGATTTAAGTTGAAGCTTTTCTTAACGTGTGTATGCAGAGAAAGAGAAAATGAGAGAGAGATAGGTAGAGATAGAGGGAGAGAGAGAGGAGAAATGTAGGTTGAGTGATAGGTGCAGCCTGTGCTGCAATAGGAGCAAGGCTTTTAATCTATTTTCTATCTATTTTATTAGATTAGTTTTTGTGCATTTTGTTTTTTAGGAACTTGCAAGTCAAAATAAAAACCTCACAATTATTTTTGAAGCATTCTTAGTTGCTACAAGAAATAATTATTTATTCTCATCAAACTGCACTGGGCCTCAATCTAGGTGCATTTGCCTACATCATTTTGAAAGCTTAATGTGCATATTAACAGTTTCCAATCTTATTTTCATGTGCAAGACTTGTAAGAAAAAAATTATATGATAGATTTTTTTTGTAAATAATTTAATTCTAACACATTTGCATGTTTACGTGGTGTATTTGTTTGTTTAAATCTAAATCTCACATCAGCCTGTGAGCTGCATTCAAACAGATCAATTATTTACTTAATGAAACTGAATATTATTTTAAACTGATATAAAGTTAATTTTTAATTCAGAATCTTCCCCATAAGCAAGAAGTATATTGATGCATCACATTTACTTGCATGAAAGGATATAAGTATATTTTTGATTGAGGATTAAATCAAGAAACATGCACTTCTAATTATATATTTGTGTATGTTTTGTTAAATCTATTGAGCGTCCTCTGAAAAAAGGGGATTAAATAGGTTGGCTGTGCTTTTTTCTGGCATTGCACCCGCCATATTAGAAGCACAGACATGGAGTCATTTTGGATTGGAAAAAAAAATGAGACAAGCCCTATCACCCTTGCCCAAGTGCACATCTTGCAAAATGCATTTAATGCACAGTAGAGTCCTGAAAGGAAAGCTCGGATAAGTGGTGGTTCTGGGGATTTTTTGTTTTGTTTTGATTGTTTTGTTTTTTTGGACTCAGGTTGGCTGATTTTTTTTTTTTTTTTTTACAGCGAATACAACAAGGGTGTGTGAGGAAGGGGGGTACGAGGAGGACAAGGGGCTGTGGGTAGGGGTAGGATATGCGCATGGTGGGGGGCAGATATCAGCTCAAAAGAAAATGAGGGTATTTAGAAAAATCTTTTGAAAGGTACATGGAGGAAAAGGGGTTAAAAAAAAAAATCAAAAGTGGACACAATGTGAACTGAGAGTAGAGGGTGTTGCGTCAAGCAAAGATGACAGGAAAACCATTTTGTGGCCATGCTGAAGGGTTCAATGAAGGCAGCGGTTATTTATAGGAGAGAATGGAGTAAAAGCAGTGATGGCGGTGTGGCAAACAATCCCTTCTGTGATTGAGGCGAGACGTTCAGAAAAGACAGAGAGGACACTGATGTCCATGTCAATTCTCCCCCAGTGCTGTGCTGAAACGTCTGTTTGCTGAGCACGATCTATCGCTTTGCTTGTGAATGGCTTTTCCAGTCTCTTTGGTCCAGGCAACAGCGTTGCAAAATGGCTGCTGCTGGAGACATCTACATGGAAACTTTGAATGGCAGCAGCAACAGCAGTTGTAATTGTGATGAATGCTACGTTTGTGCTCGCTGCAGATGCGGTACCATTCATACGGACGGACTCGGTTCAATTGTTGTGACCTTTTCTATTGATTTAAAGATTAAAATGGCAGAAAGTAGAATTAGGCTTTTTGTATTATGACAGTTCTCTCTTTGTATCGTGCTTGTGTCTGTACAATGCTACATTGACTGTAGGCAGGATAAAGAGGCCGTGTTTGTTGATCTTAAATCCAATTATTTCTGCTGTGTATTTGCTTTCCCCAAACAAACCAGCAAAGATTAATTGTATTGAAGTGCCTCCATCAGATTTGTACATTTTGCACCTCTCCTGGCCAGAGAGATGGAGCTTCCTGATATTCAGGTCTCTGGTCCAGTACAGGCTGCTGAGGTTGTCTCTATGGAGACCTGGGTAATGAGTGTTGTTGCAGTGTGAGCTTTGGGCTCGAGTAACACTGCGCTCTGTTCAGGTGACCCTGGCAATGCTTCCTGATAGGTTTCAGTCTGTCTCTGTTTCATTATAATACTGTTGATACAGGAGTACCATTGTATTTGTACACTTACTGTACGTAGCTTTTTAATTTGGATCGTTCAAATACCTAAACATTTTTTCTGTCTATTTTCATCATCTTTTTATATAGATGTCAGTATTTTGATTGTGTGTTATATAGAAAACTAATTTAGCATTTACATTTCCTTTCCACCTATTTGCAATGCAGCTGGAGCTGGAGCCAGTGCTGGCCATTTATGAATATACCCAGTGTACCAACTCCATTTTGCTTTGAATTGCAATTTGCCAGTTTGAGGACACATTTTCAAGTTCATCTACAGTAGCTACAAACAATTCACTGCTGCAGAGTGTAAAATATGCTGAAGAGTTCACTTCAGTGATGCTTGAGCTTTTAAAGTGCTCTTCCAAAAGTGTCTATTAAAACCTAAATGGAATAGGAACAACATATTCCAGTTATGAAGAGATAAAATTGGGGAAAAGGCATAATGTTGTTTTTGCAACAGCTATGCCGGGGGGGAAATCTGACACATGCTCAATTGGACACTAATAAGCTGTGTAAATATACAGCAAAGCTCCTCAATTGGCTCTTAGCATCGCTGTGCATGTGTATTTTTAGCTCTCAGTTTAGGACAGCGAGGGGTTGCTGGAGAAATGGTACCTCTGCTTATTAACACACAGGCATTTTTCAGCGTGGCTTAATCCAGACATCAAACATGATTAATGATTAAGCAGAATTTAAGTTTCCCTTAAACAGACTGAACACAGGGAGCTGTGGAAGAGCTGCTTCATGCTGAACAACGGGTTTGGGCGGATTAAAGATACAAAACACCCGAAGATCTGAGTACCTGTCAGCAGCAGCTCCACTGTTCATTTTGATCAGGATTTGCACTTTCTCAATATTAACCCTGAGAAACTCAGAAATATCACTTTACTACCAACAGTGAGATCACATCATGATTTTAACATATCGCTCTACTTTACTCACTTGTTGAAAGGGTCAGTTTCAAAACCTGTCTTCTAATGAATCGTTGTAAGAAAAAGTTTTTAATGAATGCGTCTCGCAAGTGTTTGCTTTGAATCTGTAAAACCTCTGGTTGTTGGACATAAAACCATGCAGAGATTATGTTTCCCTCTAAATGTATTTATCCAAACAGATCAGTACTGTGTACAGTATAATGGTCACTTCAGGGGGACGGGGTTGGGATTACAGTACACCGCCTCCAGAGTCCATTTAATCTCAGATATTCATAGATATAACATTGCATTTCTCTCCACAAACCAGTATTGATTTCATCAGTCTTGGTGCCAAACATTTGTGTCATCTTCAAGAGTTTTTTTTTTTTTTTTCATTTAATGATTGTGAACAAAGTTTGATGTCAGTTTACTGCACTGTTTTGACCCGTAATCACCAGTCAAAACAGCGTTGCTTAGAGGTCACATTAAGGCCAGTGGGGGAAACTAGGCCTGTGCCGACTAGTGTCTTTTGGTATACATCTGTCACTTCACATAGAGCCAGGCCGGGTTGACAGAGTCACAGCAACACACATCAGCCACTAACAATTGAGTTCAGCTCTTCAGTCGCACATTAATATCAACACGATGTAGGCCAGTGGGAACGTGTCTGTGCTGATTATTCTTTAAATTATTAGTCTTTATTATCTGTACTCTATGTGTATAATGCTGAACAAAGCTACTGATTGGACAGTGTATTCATCATAATGTGATTTATGAATAGTTTTAACAGTATGTTGTGTTAATTCTGTCTTTGCCACAGTGTAGTATAAAGCAGAACAGTGGTTACGCCATCTAATCTAATTCAGTTACATGTAGTCCAGTGGTTGAATTTAGGTCATCACTTTAATTCTTTGCTGACTTCATGTTTTTTACCACTTAAATATGCACAAATTAGGTCCAGGAAGGAGGCCCTATGTGCCACCAAGGCACAAAGTGGATAGAGAGAGGTCCAGGAAGACTTTAAATACATATAGGCCTACTATTTAGCTTTAATTATGCATAAGGCTTAATATCAGAAGGTATTAGTGACATGCTGTTTTCGTGGACTCACTAATCACTCCAGGATTTGTCAGTGCCATCGGGTCAAGATTTTTGTGTCGCTCCACTGTGTGTGCTCGCGCCGGAGCTTGGCTGTTCAGACAAGAGTAGACTCAAGCATATGTTAATGGATGCACATTGAACTGTTAAAGGTTTCATTTAACCCAGACCAGAATGCTTAAGGAGATGATAGTGTGTAGTGAGGCAGAAAAAGAGAGGGAAGAGAGGGGGAAGAAGGAAGGACACACAGAGTCAGCTTGTGTTATGTGGTAGCCAAAGCTCAAAGAATCATATCTAATCAGCCTGGTTCTCCATGCAGAAACTAGGCTATTTTAGACACATTCTCATATATCACACAGTTATACTGTTTGACACTGGCAGAGACACAACTGTGTTTATTGTTGGCCTACATCCAATAGGAAGTAGACAAAGCTAAAGCTAGAGGTCTATGACCCTTTGTTCTTGTACAGTGTTGTTTAATAATGTTGCTTTTGCCTTTCAGATAGTTTGTTACATGCCTTTTCAATGCTTTTTTTGTCTTTGCATGAATGTCTAATACAGTACAGTAGTACCATCAGACAGTATCAGTGGACCAAAGCTTTTGGCATCTGTTGACTGGACCAGTGACTTAACAAGATCTCAATTAGTTGTGTTGTTTGTGTCATTCATTATCAAATAGGGCAGTAGGTTAATGCTGTGACCACAGGTAGAGCAAGACGTATACACAGTAAGCCAAGTGGAGCTCAAGGACCTGACCAGTGCTCTTCACTCGTTATCCAACACTTCCTACGTTAACCTGAAGCATTTAATTGAAGTTCTGTGTTAGTAGTTAACACGTCTTACGTGACAGATAAAGATGCACCGGGAGACTTTTGTTGATTTACTGTAGAGAAGCAACCAAACAAAGATGGTTACATGTTATTCTCCATTCAGACCAATAGCACAACAGTTTGGCCCTGGTTGACAGGAGTAACTCGGCTGGAAACCTGTGATGTCATAAATGTAGGAAACAGATTAATCACTTTCACATAAGTTACATCAGAGCTGTGTTTTAAGATGTTGTAATGAGGAGCCTTTCTCAAAGTCATCTGTGCAACAACAGTTTATTTACTGGCAGATAAATTGGGCAAAACACAGCACTTAACTTTCCTATTTTAATGGTACATTTGCAAATGTTACTTTGAACACACAGTGACCCCCCTCCCCCCTCCCACTCCCCCACCACTGCATATGTTCAGTGTGAATATTAAGGTTCATTTGTGGATCAAATGTTTTTTTCGACAGCCAAACACTGTACAGTAGTTGCATAATGTGCAGTGAGCCACATGTGTGGCGGTTACTGAGGCGATGGAACTGTTGCCAAACAACAACCCCCCCCCCCACCCCCCCAACCTTAGGGACCTTACTTGATGGGGTTTCTTCATTTCCTTGTTGGATGTCGACACCTGCACAGACACATTGGCTACATGCACCCAACTTAATACTACTACGTTCCTCACTTAGAGGAAAATAGTTTCATATGTCTCTAATTTCTGTTTATAATGTACAGTGTTGTATCATGAATATCAACATCTCCTCGCTGTTTGTGCAACAAAAAACTCTGAAACCTCGTCGGTACACAGAGAGAGAATTTGCATTAGCACACCTTCAACTACTGGGAGTTACAAGGTAACAAACAACTTGACCGTCTTGATTCTCTGCTGTTTCACCGTCAGTAGTGGTGTTTTTTTTTGTTTTTTTTCTATGAGATTAGTGTGCAGCTGCTTTGTTAGAGTTAGAGGTAAACTGTAGTGGTGTGTATTGGCAGGAATCTGGCGATACAATAAGATATATTGCCATTGTTTTCTTTTTTTGACTGTGCTAAGTTAGGCTAAAGCTTGAGCATTTGATGAGCCACAGACTGAACTCTCGTGAGATCTCTTGTTCCATTGCAGGGGAGGAGTCAGTGGCTGAATGGCTGCTGCCAACTCACAGTCAGAGTTTTAAAGGAAACTCAAAAATGAACGACAGCCAGAATGTTTACATGTAAATTGTAAAACGATACAGTGTTATTGAATATTGATACAGTATTGCAAAACGAAATATTGCGATATTTCAGTGTATCAATATTTTGCTTATATACCCCAAGTAAACTGAGATTCTACAACGTTACTATAGTAAAAAATAAAAAAATCTTCAGTAAAAAAGGCCAAATGTGTACGGTGGCCGACAAGGGCAAACACGCTGCAAACGGCCGAACGCTGCAAACACAGGACTGATGCAAAACCAAAAACACACAAACGCATAAAACAAATGCAACAGAAAAACACTGCAACAGGAAAATGCTGCAATCACAGAAACGATGCAGAAGCAAAAACATGCAAACTCACAAAACAAATTCGAAAGAAAAATGCTGCAAATACCAAAACACAAAACCCCCCAAAACAACTGCAAGAGAGAAAACAGAAGTGTGTTTTTGGTTTTGCATCATTCCTGTGTTTGTAGCGTTTGGCCGCTTGCAGCGTGTTTGCCCTTGTTGGCCACCGTACAAATGGCCTCAGCTGAAACAAATAATGAAAGTACAATATAACAATTTCAATTGTTCCTGTGCTACAATCTTTATAACAAATGAGGCAGAAGATATTTTAAACACACAAAAAATTTCAAACCTAGCCACACCCTCCTCAACATGCTTCATCTACATAAATTCATATCATTACATATATACAATCATTGTATTCCATCAAAAATAAACTGATTTTGTGATTTTTGTTGAATCGTCATAAAAAAAAAAGCCTAACAGTGAATTGTAAAAGACGTTATCAACAAGAAAAAGTCAAATCAGGCCCTCGCTGGCAATTTCTTCCCCTGTGGCTGCCGACTGGACGTATTCATTAGGCATAACCAAGCCGCGCTGATTAGCATTCAAAAGCCCCCTCTGTTCCTGTAGCTCGAAATGTGTAACATTTTCAAACATTCTGGCAAATGTTCCATTAAAGTGTTGCTAGCCCCCAGCTCCTTTCTGCTCCACTCTCCACTCTATCAGGCCTTTCCCAGAAGTGATTATGCTAATTGCTGTTTGATCAGATGATTAAATTATAATTTGATTAATCCCGGGCAGTAAACGCTCTGAATACATTGATGTGTATTTTGCTGCCTAGCAGTGTTTGCAGAGCCCCTTGTCACTAGGCAGGCGCTGTGTGAGACGCCGCACGACTGAGGCGTATAGGACAGGGAGAGATGTATGTAAGGCTGTATTGGGAGGTGGTTATGAACATAAATGAAACACTGCTTGTGATGTAGCGTGGCCTGGTATAATCGCAGAAAACACGATGATTAATAAAGGATGACTCTTGTCTGTGTGCAGATTGAGTGCAGCTCTAATGCAGATAGCTGCCATTTTCTCAGTCATTGCCTGTGTCTGTTACTCTCAATTGACTGTGTATCCATCAGGGTGATTTATAATCTGCTGTATAGACAGACGGCCTGCTGTAGGGCTAAATGAGTAGGTCCTTCACTATGGGATGCAGCTGCTGTGGTGTATGTCTGCCCTGTCTTGTTGTACTTCCTGATTAAAGGTAAATAAAAAGGTTGGATGCACAAAAACTGAGCTTGCATACATCTGCATTGACTGTTTGTGTTTGCATTGTACTGTAGCAGTAAGAGAAGGACTCTCTCCTGCAGTGGGGTTACTGAAGATGAAATACTCTCGCCTTTGAGGCAAATGGAGGGCTGTTGAGGGGCGGGGGAGGCAGGGATGGAGGGGAGTGGGGGAGTGGGGGGTGATATTTTTCTGAGGCAGAGGATGGCTGTGAGCGGAAAAGGCAACGATGTCTAGTCATCTGACCCACAATCCCATTTAACCCCAGGACTTTGATTTGCCCTCCATTGTCAACTGCCAGCTCATTTCGCCTCTTTGTTTCTCTCCTGCAAATGGCTTTTCATTTCTACCATCCGCAGATAATTCAGACACGACGTGGCAAGGAAGACAAATCAATTCCTGTTGTACAGCGTCTTGCTTTTATTATAAGTGATTGAGGCACTTTATTCTGTTTATGCATTTTGATGCAAGTGGGAGTTTATTTGTAATTACTAATAGATATCTAATACAATAATGAATTTATTTGTTTTTTACAGCCTTCTCTAAAAGCGATGTGTATATACTGTATATATTTTAATCTTTTCTCACCTATTTCAGATTTCAACCCTTCAACTGTTAAACTTTAAATATGCAGGATTTCTACATTTTCCTCAAACTTTTTAACATTTCTACTGTTACATGTTCTACATTTACCCTTCAGATATGATGTACTTATTCTAACTTATTCTTCCCTTTAACAGATTGTAACTACTTCTATATTATTCTACTTTTACTCCTCAGATATTGTTTCGTCTATATTAGTAATGGTTCAACAATGTTTTCAAGCTCTCAGTTTAAACATATCTGAGTAGACTTCAGCCTTTCAATTTCTTCATACTGATCACCAACAATTCAAGTAATTTCCAACCATTTCATACAGCCTCCTTCTTGCATGTTTAACTTTTACTCTTCAGATATTGTTTCATCTTTTCAAGATTTCTTCACTTAATTCAGCATTGTTTTAACAATTTATTCAGCTCATTCAGCTTCCAGTTTTCAGCATTCACCGTATTTCCTTCAGGAAATGCATTCTCTAGTTACTAATAGATATCTAATACAATAATGAATTTGTTTGATTTTTACAGCCTTCTCTAAAAGCGTTGTAAGGTATAGAGGCGCCGTTAGTAATGTATGCACTATGCAGATCTTAAAGGTGACACATGTGCTCCTGCATACAAAAGTGAGTCATCCAGAATTTGTACACTTTGCCTCAGGTGCAGAACGTTGCAACATCACAAATGATAATGACATTTCCTGCTCGAGAGAATAATAATCTCGGCCCTCCATTTCTGCACTTCTCCAACAATGTTTCTGTTTGTTTTCTCTCTGTAGTTATAAAGACTTAAATCCAAATGGGCTCTGTATACTGTAAATCAGTGCAGCATCTCACTGTGGATTACTGGTTCATAACCTCGAATGAGGCCCAAGGAAGCATTTCTGTTACATAAGCAGAGTCTTTATATCCCACACACCTGTTTCAGTGGAGATGTGTTTGCATTATTTGGCAGAGCGAATGCTGCAGACACAGAGATCAGACATTAAATGATCCAAAAATCTTCAGCCCAAATGGTCACCTGGCAGAAAAGGACATACCTGTGTGTTAAAGAGACTAACAAGTGAAACCAAACAGCAGCACAGAGACACCCTGAACGCATCAGCGCTGCCCTGGACTTGAGTAAACATTTCCCAGTCATATTTTTGGCCAGTGGTTTACTCACCACCCATGTTGCATTTCAGCTCTCAGTCATTCATGTCAACATGTTTAGTCACCACCTGCCCTCAGTCGTGTGTCAAAATAAATCAAAATCCTTCATAATAAAATATTAAATGAAAAACAGGTTACTCATTAAGTCATTACAAACTTCCACTTTCTTCTCTGTGTCACAGAAAGAAATGAAAGAAGCCTGTATTCAGCTAGATACAATATGCAAATGTTGGCTATAGGCTCCTATAGTAGTCCAATACTGCATGAAGAAGAATTTCAAGCTGTTAGCCTTCCTCCTCGAGCTAATCTGCCCGTTCATCCTTCCCTGCTGGGCTTCATGTCCTCGCTCTCAGCTCACCTGAGATCCACCTCCTCTCTCGCTGTCTGTCTGTCAGCTCAGTCAGAGTTGCACTTGACAGTACAGCAAGCAGAGGTGGGTGGAATTTTACTGAAATAGAAATATTGCCACTCTTCCCCCTCTCTAAAAGCATGCGGCGTATATTGTGCTGCAATATATTACATGCAAATTTGAGTCAAGTACTGTAGAACTGCTCAGACAAGAAAGTCAATAACCAGCACATCTAACTAAAAAAAAAAAAAAAGATCTCACTGGATATGATATACAGTATATTACAGCACTTTGTTGAATGAAGACCAGAATTAAAATTTTACATCATCAACTTTCAGCACCAGCAGGCGAGACTGCACTTTGTGTTAACGTTTTTATCTAGACAGTTAATCCATCAATGACTGTGAGTAACTGATGCCTTCGGCTTTATATGAATATAACTTCTAGTTATTCAAAAGCACAAGTGAACAATAAAAAAATGTTCAAGTAGAAGTAATACAGTATTTTAGCATCTTAAGTTTATTCACATTCTCCCAGATGATCAGATCAGACTCGTATCTTGCTATTGAATATGTAACAGATGGTGGGATAGCACAAAGACCTCATACTTAGACATTATAGACAACACATTAAATTGATAGATTAGGTTTTTTCTTATGTGGGGCTGTGTCAGATAGTTATGTGGTACCTGCAGTAGGATTTGGATCTGCACACTCACAGTTTAGAGAAGCAGCTCAAGTTGAGCAATGTGATACAAGGCCTGACAGTAAAAATGTGTCAAACTATATCTTTATCATGCAGACTTGCACTGTAGATAATCATTTACTTGTTTTGTTAATTCTAAAAGCCACAAATACTAAAAGAAACTACTTGTTTTCATTTTCTGTAGAGTTTGTGTTGATCCTTGCAGCAGATGTTGAGTTATGTCACAGGATGAGTGAAGACCTGATCACAGTGTTAGAGGAGCAAAGGACCAAACTGAACGACTACACAGAGTTACATGACAACAGTAATTTACTGTACACATTATTGTCCTCATTGACCGACAAATGAAGAACATTTATTTGAACCTATGGGGAATTCAGAGGAGAGTCATACACAGCTAGTGTACTGTATGTACAGTAATGAGGTTTAATTTAGTGGAGTGTAAACTTCCCGCTGTGCCTCCAAGAGCTGTGAAGTAACCAGCGACCACATCAAGCTCTGAATCACACTTTGATCTTCATGTGAAATCATATGAGAAGCTGCTGCACTGGGTCCATGCTGTCATCTCACTGCTGTGTCACTAAGGACGGGTAATGGAGCATTAGGAATCTCTCATATGGTTGTTTGTTTTTTTTCCATCTCTTTTTTTTTTTCTTCTTTCTCTTGATGCGCTTTTGCATATTAGCCTCGGTGCCAGCAGCTCGTTTACTCACTCTGATTCCTCTATTAGCCATCACTCTCTCTCTCTCTCTCTGCTCCTCTGTCTCTGATCATTTAGAGCGTTTGTCCGTTTCCACCTTGGTGATGTAACTGATTAAGGTCTTCAAAGTAAAAGCGGTAGGTGGGAACTCCCTCCCTCCCCTCCTGTTGGTTGGTGCTCCATGTAAATGAGCGTTCATATGCATCAACTAACCCACTCCACCACGGTGACTCCAGAGAGTTGACATCAGATGAGGGTATCATTGCTTTTTACATAGCGGCTGCATGCGTGGCACCGAGCCGCGCCGCGCCGCTCAGCATTATTCATGAGGGCAAATTGGGAGCCGATGATTTGGGAGAGTGAGGGGAGGGGAGGGTGGGGGGGACCCTGTTCTCCGATCTGTGCATCTCGGCTCAGCGCAGCACTTACTGCTTATTGTGTAAGCCCCTAGGGCAGGGGAGAGGTTATGGGGGGGTTGGGGTGTAAGGGGTGGGGGGTTGGATGCTTACTCACTGTCATCATGAGGCCATCCCGTCCTCCACCCCTCTCTGCCCCTCCCCCATGCAGCCCCTCTCTGCAGAGCTCTGCCTTAATTACCTGCATGGCCTGCCATGAGCTGTCAGTGTGGCTCAGTAGCTACTTGTTTGCCCCAGTGGATCTGCCCTAATGTCTTGATGCCCCCGGTCGGTGCCCACCGCAGCACCACGCAGCTCTCTGACCCGGTGGGGTGGGTGGGGGGCCGCACTACTGTGGCTGAGAGCCAGTTGGACTCCCATGTTTAAAGGGATAGTTCACCCAAAATTCAAATTTCACTCATTATCTACTCACCCTCATGTCGACGAAGAGCTGTGAGAAGTTTCAGAGTCCTCCGTTCCTTCTCTGAGTTACGGTCCATATAATGGTTGTCAATGGATACCAACTTTCTTTGTCCAAAAAGACACACCAAAAAACATCCAAATACCTCCATACTGCTCGTCTGTAATGTCCCTCTTGTATTGAAGCCCCGACATGAGAAATTGTTCCGCCGCTCAGTGTAAATCACGAGAGATTTGCACTGACACAGGAAGAGCAGTGAACCGAGACACTGGGAGCTTCCGCTACTTACGACTTATTTAATTTTTTTCGGAACAATTTCTCATGTCGGGGCTTCAATACAAGAGGGACATTACAGACGAGCAGTATGGAGGTATTTGGATGTTTTTTGGTGTGTCTTTTTGGATGAAGTAAAGTTGGTATCCATTGACAACCATTATATGGACAAATACTGCTGCACGGAGCCCCGCCGTAACTCAGAGAAGGGACGAAGGATTCTGAAAATTCTCACAGCTCTTAGTCGACATGAGGGTGAGTAGATAATGAGTGAAATTTGAATTTTGGGTGAACTATCTCTTTAAATACATTAGCAGCCGTGGGCCGGACAGACATGTTGTGTATTGTATTGTACTAGCTAATTCGGTGCGATGACATCATAAAAGAAGAGGTGAATATTAGGCCATTATCTGAAATAAAGCATCAATGAGCTTTTTGTCATTTTAACAAGAAACCATGAAGCCCCCCCCCCTCACCCCCCCAAGCACATTCAGCTCAGGTTGATTAATGGTGTTTGGTTGAGGTAAACACAGGCTGAGAGAGAAAAAAGCCCCTGACACATCAGTGGGCTAATGCACATGCTAATGCATAGGCCTATTTATGTTGTGTGTTAGTGGGAGCCGTATTGATCAGACATTTACTTAAATAAATTGCTTGGGTGATTTGGAAGCGACCACTGATGAGGCATCGTCAGAGTGGACTGAGGTTCATGGGTCTGACCAAAGACGCATTAGAGGGACGATGAAACCCGTCTGTCCTCTGGAAGAAACCTTCTGTCCAAGATCTTTGCAACTATAGTGCATTTTCAAATAGAAGCAGAAGCAGGAAGTAACGGTCGCCATGGGTCCTCAATTCGGAAAAAATCTCCATGCAAGTGAACCGGAGTCAAAATTTTATTTCGTGATCCGATTGAATTGTGCCATTAGAAAAAAAACGACCTCTACCTGTTTAAAACATCTGTTTCATGCCGAGAAATCAGCAGTTTGTTGTAAAACTATTGTAAAATAAAATTCAGAAGAATCCGTAACCAGAAAGACTATAGGTCGCGTAGGTGGGGCGTATTTTTTTTGTGGGACACCACATCTGTAGTCTGTAGAGCGTCTTCACACAAAATACATTCTTCTGTTGCCGTTTTACGACAAACTGCTGATTTCTCGGCATGAAACGTGATATTTTTTTATTTTTTTCTCATGACACAATTCAATCGGATCACGAAATCAAATTTTGACTCCCGTTCACTTACATGGAGATTTTTTCCGAATTGAGGTCCCATGGCGACGTTACTTCCTGCTTCCGCTTAGGCTCTCTATATGCAAGTATCAGTCACTGTCCTAACCACTGTCATGATGTCAAGTTTCAACATATTTAAAATATAGCCCACATACAATATAATATTCTGAACAGCTCTGTCTCTGTCTTGCTTGTCAACCGAGCCCTCCTGTTTGAGGACAACCAGACATTAACGCTCATCCCCCCACATCCTTGTGACACGCCTGCGTGCACTCTCCTTGACCGAAGCGCGTCTGGTGCCCTTGAGCTCCAAACACAGTAGTAGTCAGAGGCTCCACGAGCGGAGGATTGCATTAGGAGTCACCTGCGATCCAGCAGCAGAGGCTTCAGCAGCGCCGGCCACCAATCGGTGCTGACATGTGGGACTGTACCAAGCATTATTTCACACAGAAAGAAGAAGGGAATTCACTTCACTAAACCAACAGGACACCCCCCCTCCTCCCTCCTCCACCTCCTCCTTTGAGCTTTTCACAGACAGAAAATATAGAGAGTCCATCTATTATAGATGAATGGAATTCATAATTGAACAATATCACTTTTTCCTCTTTGTGCTTTTTGCTCATGGAAAACTGATGTCGATTAAGACGGCGCTGCTTTACGGTGCCAGCTATAGTGACAGCATCTGTGTGTGTGTGGGCATGATGGACAGGAGACTGGGTTAGTCTTCCTTCAGCATAATATGATAATCTGTGCCGGCAAAGCCATATCTAGGAAATTTAGAGAGTAGGACTTTAAGGATTTGGAGAATTGAGAAATAAAATTTAAAAACTACAGTAAAAAACGCTGAAACTTGTATTATCACCCTCCTGGTCGTGAGCGCGCTGTGGGATCGGCTGTAGAGAAACTTTAACAGACAGGGACGACAGAAACAGCCTAATCAGAGTTCCTAAGGTCAATTCAATAAGCAGTGCCGAATTTTAAAGAAGATTATTCATTTTAAAGTAAAATTCAGAAAGCCAGCACTCTCAACCAAACCGAGACAGAAATCCTCTGAGAGATGTGGACCAAAGTGTTGCAGACCGCAGCCTTAATCTGCCGAGCAGGCCGACAGCTGACCGACTATCGATAGGGTCCACATAAATCTTTTATCTCCCGTTTCAAGATTCGGTCTGGTCTTGTTTTGATCCAGTATCACCAGTCGATCCTTAAAAACTTTTCCCTGGTCCCTCTGCTACATCAGCGTGTTGCACATTATTTGAGATGCACATTTGTATGTGTTACATCTTACTATTTTATGACAGCTGTTAATGAGATTATTATTTAACGGTGCCGTACACAAACACTTGATGACAGCCAACAGCCACCCACATGCTGTCTCCTCTGCTTGCATGCAGGCATTAGGAGAAATTGGGCTGTAGTTTGTCTTGGGCTTTTATTTTACAACTGAATCTTCTAATAAAAAAAATCCCCTAAAATACAAATGATGTTTATGTAATTTCTGTTTTGTTAGATAACTGGCAAAGAGAATAAACATCAAGGGGTGTCTAGTATCCATGTGATTCAGAAACATCATTGGATGGATGGTTAAAGTGATTTTTATCTCTTTTATCTTTATTTCTAAGTGTTGAATACTGTTTTCTATACGTTTCCTACAGCACTTTGATTTCAGACTTCAGT
Source organism: Trachurus japonicus (assembly GCF_045865225.1). Lineage (NCBI taxonomy): Eukaryota > Metazoa > Chordata > Actinopteri > Carangiformes > Carangidae > Trachurus > Trachurus japonicus. Next base: position 9,670,954 of record NC_140920.1, on the reverse strand, counting down.
GCTTTCATTTTTTTGAAGGTCCAGTGGATGATAAATACAGATTGGGAGATGTTTGTGGACAGCTGGGTTCATGGTGATACCCAGACTTCCTCTTTGGCGCTCTCCCTGCACATTAACCACATTCTACTTTTCTTTTTTTGCACCCTGTACTGTGGTGTAAAGGTGGAGCAAGTCTGAATGTGAAAGACAGGGCCAGGGAAGCGTGAAGGAGAGATGAAGGATAGAGAGGAATACAAACAGACAAAGCAGCGTGTGGAAATGAAGAGTAAGGAGAGAGAAGAGAAAGAGACAAATACATTTGAAGGCGTGTACCTTTTGACCTCTCTCATTGCGTCTCTTCTTTACGTTCTCTCTCTGTTAGCATGGGTCTCACTGTCTTAAGTGTTTTCCAGCTTTCCCGCCTCCCCACTCAACCCCCCACCCCCACCCACCCTCGCTGTTTTCCTTATAGCTCTGCACTGAAAAGTAAATGCACTCCCACTGTATCTATCTGGACTACTGGGATCTGCTGGGGTTTTGTGTCCATCAGGCTTTTCCTCATCTTAAGAAATCAGCCACCCAGAAATAGGAGGTGGAGGTGGTGGAGGTGTCAATTTTTTATGAGCTTGGTGCAAAGCGGATTGAGACAAAAGCAGTTACAGAAGCAGAGCCCTCTCTCGTCTTTGCACAGTCGCCTTTCAGATGCATTCAGACCACAGGCTGCATGATGCTATTTGTTCTCATTTAGACGGTGTCAGCCACTGCAGCAGCCATCACACTGCCTGCACTCACTGTCCCCCAATGGATGATTACAGCCAAACCCTCCAATGCCCAATGATCGCACACACAAATGATTTTCTTTATAAAACATTCAGTGCCGTACTAGTCTACATTTCATTTCATTTCATTTATTTATTTATTGAGTCGGGGCAATGCACATTCATCAACATTGATGCATTAAGCATCAGTGTAAATGCGTCGGACTTAGCATAACTACTGAATTTCAGCTGTAGTCCCAATACAAGGCAGGTTCTTAGACACAGAAGACTTTAAAACCTCCCGACGACAAATCATACAATAGACAATTAGACAGACATCAGATATCAAGGCAAAGCAGACGCAGACAGACAAGATAAAAACAGACAATTTTAACCCACAGTTACAGAACAATAGAACAACAACCCCAGGAACAGGCATCAGATTAAGAGCAGTATTTAAGATCTATGGGTACACAAATACATTTAAATACATTATTTGGCTTTAGACTGATAATGGGGTGCCACAAATGTCTCTACATTTCAGCAGAAGCTTCTTTTTACAGTGTAGGACTGTATCGCTGATATCAATAGGATCATCTGGGGGTTGTTTTCTGTACAGTTTGAACAGAGACTGAGATGCTTTTTCAAAATGTAAACGAAAAAGTGCAGACAGGTTAAAATGTCTGCAGGTTGTGTGCACAGCGCAGGATACAGTTGTTTTGTTGTTGGACTGTAGCTGCTAATGTTACCTCGGGATCTGGTATTGAAGTCTGAGACCAAGTTTTTGACGTTAATATCAAGTTCTACCTATCTAAAAAAAAATTAAACTGAAAGGAAAGAGCTGTTTAAATAGCAACACTGCCAAAGATGTTATAAAATGAACTGAAGAGTGTCACATGCCTGCACACCAAACACAGCCCCATATGTGTATTTGTGTTATCTCTACATTTATATTGTGTCGTATCATATTCGATTATTGTTACAGCAGGAATGTAGATTCTGTCCCTCTCCAACATTATCAGTAATAAGCATGTGTGAGGCTCTGTGGTATATGGGAGATCATCACTCAGATGATGAGAGCCAATATTTCTGTTAAGGAGGCAAATTAACTAAATTGTGGTGAAATATTTACTCCGCTGACAATTCACAGTCACAGTAGCTCCCCGCTAGTCAGAACAGATGCTGAGATTTTATGACCATCTTGATGGCAGATTTTCCTACTTGAGAAAACCACAGACAAGCTGTTACTCAACGTGATTACATGGCTGTAAATTAACCCCCGAGAAGTCCTCCATGTTTCATTATGGCTAGAGAGCAATTCTAAATCTTTTTTTTTTTTTTTTTTTGGTGCATTTTTGGGGATATTTTCTGCAGAAATGCAGTTTAATTTTTTATTTTTTTGTTGGAATAAGGTAATTCAAGTAATAAATAATGTGTCTGGCTGAAGGCTAACGCTTAGCATGGAGTCATGCTTAATCTATGAGTTATGTGATGACAGAACATCAGCAGTAAAGCTGAAGGTTAGCTGCCTGCTCGTCACCAACACAACATGACAGACTGTCACACGAGAGACGAGCTCCCACAAACACACCAGCAGAAAGGCGTGTGCTTGTTTACATGCAGACCTGTTTCTGAGGTCTTCACTGTTGACAGGTCGCTCCTACACCAGTAACATAACACCTTGTGGTTGACTCTGCACCTAAACTCCTAAATGGTTCATGTTTAAAGGGACAACGAGGAGTTTCTCCATCGGCAGAACGAAAAAATTCCGCGACAATAAAAAAAGTCTCACGTTAATGTGGATGAATCTACGTTACCCACACTTGTTAATGGGCCCGTTTTCGATAAATATATCGTTTTGTCTCTATCGTTATTTTGTTATTATTAGTGGTGGCGGAAATGCTGGACGAGCCGACCAGCGTTTTTTTTCTTTCGGTTTCGTGGCAAGTCATGAGAATAACGCCGCCGAATCGCCGTTTATGGTCGGGAACAGGGCCGTTGTATAGGGGAGAAAGGTGATGATAGGGCCCACAAAAACCCCAGTAGTCTAATCTTTGTATGACTGAATTATTCTGCATAAGACCCTGACTGATACTCATAGTAATGCTGCATTAGCATCAAAACAAAGTAGGCTAAATAAGAAATGATAATACATAGCCTACGTAGTCTATGAAAAAAAGTGGAAAAGTCAGGGGGCAGGGGCCCACTTTAGTATTCTTTCAGGGGGCCCAGAATTCCTAGCAACGGCCCTGGTCGGGAATACGACGGTATCTGATCATCTTCGAACCTCTGACTTCAATTTTTGATGAATGAAAACATGAGTCTGTCTTGCGCCGGTCAAAGAATTTCACGGTGCGCGCGGAGGCTCATAAAGGTAGTGTGAAAACGCTTTGCTTTTCCAAAACTCCTCGTTGTCCCTTTAAAAGGTAATTAACAGTGAGGTTCCAGCCCTGTATCATGGCTACTTGTGGCCTCTTCCTCTCAGCCCCTCAGTAAGAAACTCTTGTAGTCTTGTAGCTGTCGACAACTACAGCCGTCGGCTTTTCAACACCTCCAGGCCTATAGCCCCTCTGAGTACCGCATGTGTGAAACGACTGCCACTCGTAATGTGCAGAAACATGTGTACGCCATGATGTTTGTTTGTCCTAACAGGTTGAGGGACCAGTGGGTGGAAGTGGCCGGTGATTTGAGCACGCTCATTAGGAATTTATGGAGCGCTAAAATGTTTGGTCTCCGGGGAGGGAGGATTGGCAGCTGTCGCACAAGCAGGCAGGCTGGCGACAGGAGGAGAGAGTCCACATGAACGGAGAGATGCAGCACAGAGCACGGAGCTTTAAAGACACATCGCTGTCTGTTTCTGTAGAATTATCATTTGCAAACTGACTTTTAGCTCTTTGTTTGGTTTGCCCTGCAGATGTGACACTTATTTAAGTCGAACAAACACACATCTACTTATCTACTTTACCAACAGTCCTCACTTTGTTTATCCAGGACACACTGACTGTGGACACACTAAGGCTCAGCCTGACCGCCCATAACCTGTAGTACTGCAGCAGGCATTTAACAAAAATAGAAAAATACAGCCCGATAAGGAAGTGCTACTGAAGGATGAAATACGAGTGGTTAAAGTTAATTTCAGTTTTAACATGACTGTGTGATTCATATAATATTGCAGCCATCCATAGGCGATACTGTGGTGCAGAATGCAGTTGTTGCAATCTAATAGATGTATGATTGATATATGGTGATATGAGATTTAACCAACAGCTCCACCAACTAAATCCACCAGAATGATCATATACTGTTAAATAATATTATTACATTATAGTTTTCAGTAAACAAGGATGGAACTTGGATGCATTTGTTTTAACCAGTTGTTCCTAATAACCTGAGTGTATATTTATTGTGTAGTTCTTACTTGGCCTCTATCAAGTCATGGAGTCAATACAAACCATGATACCAACTCCCGCTTGTCCTTATCAGTTTCCTTTGTTTTTTTTTTAACTTGGCCCTTTTTTTATTCTGTTCAGCTTGCAGCATTTTCTCTCTTCTTCTCAGTTTGTGTTGCACAGTGTCGTCAAACAGGTGAAGCTGGTGTCTTCATTGGTGTTTGTTTTTTTTAGTCTGTTTGCATTTTGTTCTAACGTTGCAGTGCAGGAAGTTCTGAGGACCATCGTACTGTAAGTTAGGACAAATAGTTTTTCCTAAACTGTGGAGACAAGTGGCAGAAGTAAAAAAAGGAAACAGCAAAAGCAGAACCACAACTGTTGTGTTTTTGCAGAGAATATCCTTCTTTTTACCTGCTGTAGTTAACTGCAGCTCACACCACAGTCCTCAGTGTAATAGACTTGTTGTTTATGTTGCATTCACTAACATATCGTTTAGTTCTTAGTTAAACTGGGCACTCGTTTATAAAGTGTCATCGAACACTTGTTACCCAGCTGGCACCTTCAGATCTCAGCAATTAAGCTGTTAAATGTTATAGTATAATAACTTATGTGAATGATGGAAACTCTACAATGTAACACAGAGGGTGTTAAACAGTGTTAATATAAATACACTGCGCAGACAGAAGGCTTTAATATACGAGTCTTTTGTGGATTCACAGTCACAGGTGCAGCTCAACATACAACACATAGAGGAGCCGGCTCTCTGCCATGTATGTGTTTGGTGTTACTTTTAAAAACAACGTGCACAATAATGCCGTTGGATGTACTGACATCTATCAGCCTAAAGGTACAGTAACTGCCCATCAAAAAAGAAGCAGCTTTGGCATTGTGCATTTGCCGTTATTGTCTCCTCTCTGAGCATGGATGCATAGTTGTCCCACATTACGTCTGTTAATCTTCTCCGACAACTTGAATCTGTAAAATATTTAAAAGGCGCTGGATGTATTAAACAAGTCATCCACTCTTGGGACCCAGCCAGTATACATATCCTGGCCTCGTGCCCACAGTGTAGGTTGTCCATTACAGCAAAGAGTTGCATTGTCAGTTTTTATCCGCGCACAGTAACTTACTACAGTGGAAGTGCATCACATTACACCGACTGGCTTCATTAGTTTAGATGACGTCGTCGTGGAAACACATCCTCCTCCCTACAGAGTCAGACGTGACAGATCGACTGCATCCCGGCTGTTTTTAATATCCACAACTGGTTCTGGTCAAACTGTGTTTAACACCACAGCAAGATTAGAACTGATACTGTAACACGTTTAGTTTGAAGGGGAAACGTTATGCAGGCAGTGCAAGCGTTTAAAGGGATAGTTCAACATTTTGGCAAATTGGCCCATTGCCATAATCCCTATAGTCATAGCAGTAGGTTCGTTACCTTTAATTGTTGGTGCAAGCTATTTTTAGAACGGCGGAGCAGAGCCGCGGGCTGCTCAGACCTTGGGATTTCTTGGTTTCCTTCATCAAACTCATCAAATACACAATCCAACAACTCCACAACGCTCTGGTGGACAAGTTGTGAGCTGCACATTCACCACGCTATGAGATAATAACAGAATGTTATTTCTGTAATTAGTTGTTTTAGAGGGAAATTCATGCAAAACCATTGATGCTCGTTGCCTTCAGGGACAGTTTTTCATCAAACAGTCTCTGCATTTGCCTCTAAAACAACTCTGTCTGGTAACGTTGTGTTATTATCTCATAGCGTGGTGAATGTGCAGCTCACAACTTGTCCACCAGAGCGTTTTGGAGTTGTTGGATTATGTATTTGATGAGTTTGATGAGGGAAACCAAGAAATCCCATTAGCCTCCATAGCGTAGCTCTGAGCAGCTCGCGGCTCTGCTCCGCCATTCTAAAAATAGCTTGCACCAACAATTAAAGGTAACGAACCTACTGCTATGACTATAGTGATTATGGCAGTGGGCCAATTTACCAAAACGTTGAACTATCCCTTTAACATTTTGATTATGATGAGAGAGTGACTGTAAATTAAATGAGATAATGGATGGTTGGTTGTGAAGGAATAACGTCCTTCCCATAATGTAACAACTTGTGTTATAGATGGACTGATGGACTGTTTGAGCTCAGGACGGTGACTCCAGCCTCTCCTCCACATATATATGTATCTCTACTTTTTGAAAATTAGCCCAGAAGACACTGACATCAACAACTCACTGTCTTTCTGAGCACGCTGCCGCCTTTACAGCTATTCAGTTGGTGTGGAACAGGATTTTTGCACGTGTTGTGTACACACAGAGTTGCCTGTTTTAGACGAAGGGTGTGGCCACATCGTTTGTTGTGTGGATATTCTCTGCCTGGTGGTGTTGTTGTTTTTATTTCACTCCCACTGCTCATCTCCCAGAGCTTTGCTGCAATGTCTCTAACACAGACAACAGGAGATCCACTCCTGCAACCTTCCTCCACTGCAGTGAACACAGACACACAATGGTCAACCAGGAAAAAGCACACTCTGCCTCAAGTCAGTGAATAACACAGACGCAGGATAGCACAGTTCTGTTAAATAAAATACTCGTGTTGCGTGGTGGTGTTTAACAGTGGCAGCTGCAGTTTGCCAGTTTCATTATTTAGACATACAATGTTTATATTTTAGAGAATAGGAAGCAAAAAAAAAGAAAAAAAGGAATTTTTATTTCATTTCATTTTGGTTTATTCCATTCATGGTATACATTCTTCACAAGGTTGCACAAAATTACATAATGTACACATTGTCACCATGAATGAAAAGGAGCAGGATGAAGAAAACTTATAGTACCTGCCCCTCTCTGTTGTTATAATTACATTGGCTTACTTCAACACCAATATTAGCCTATACCCTATTTCAAAATATTAAAGATGATGAAACATAGTTGTGACAAGAAAACAAACAAAACACCACTCGTCTATCTATCTTTTTCTCTTTCTCCTTCTTCTTTTTTTGTAGACACTTATCTTTTCTTTTTTAAACATTTTCTTAAACTGAGACAAACTCTTACAATTTTTTCAATTCCTTGCTCTGTGAATGCCATAATCTTACACCTGCAACAGAAATACACATTTGTTTTAAGCTTAGCCTTGCAAATGTATGTTTAAAATCAAGCTTCAGTCTGTTGTCCCCTTCCTCCAGTTTGAACAAGTTTTTGTAAATGTTCTGGTAATGATCTGTTCTTTGCTTTAAACATTATTTTTAAGGTCTGAAGTTCTATTATTATATCGGCCATTTTCAACGAACCTGCAGAAATAAATAATCTATTTGAGGGTTCTCTATTGCCTACCTTGTGAATAACTCTCACTGCTCTTTTCTGTAGCAGAAACACAGAGTGACTTGTCTTACTGTCGTGTTTATTTTCTCATTTCTTTCCCAACAGTTTTCTGTGAAGATCTACGTTCCAGCTTATATTTTGTCAATGCATCTGTGCAAGAGGTAGTGTTTGCCAGCACCACAGGGACATCGGTGCCCTGTCCCGCCGCAGGCGTGCCCCCTGTCTCACTGCGCTGGTACCTGGCCACAGGCGAGGAGATCTATGATGTGCCAGGGATCCGCCATGTGCACCCCAATGGCACCCTTCAGATCTTCCACATCCCCCCTTCCAGCTTCAGCAAACTTATCCACGACAACACCTACTATTGCACAGCGGAGAACCCCTCAGGGAGAATCAGGAGCCAAGATGTCCACATTAAGGCTGGTAAGGCAGTTTCTCTGAAAATCTCATCATCATGAATGTGTTTATGTATCATTATGAAGCATCATGGCTTGTCTGAGCTTTTGTATTAGCGGTTTTCCGTCTTATCCACAACACACCTCCCCTGTCCCCTCCTCTCAGTCCTTCGAGAGCCCTACACAGTCCGGGTGGAGGACCAGAAAGCCATGAGAGGCAATGTGGCGGTCTTCAAGTGCATTATCCCTGCCTCAGTGGAGGCCTACATCACTGTTGTGTCCTGGGAGAAAGACACAATGTCAATCAACGCTGAAAGTAAGTCATGACTTTTTAAAAATTTTTTATCTTCACCATGTTTCAGTTTAAGTTTCCACTTGGAGAGTATTTGACAGTTTTATATTTGGCTGTTCAGTTGTTCTTCGCTCACTGACGTCACAGGGTTACAAGAGCTTATAATATTGAGACTTCATATTGAGACAGGCAGATATGTTGGCACAGCAGAAGACAATAGAATTTGCAATTTATGTGACATTCAAGAGGTGGAGAATGAAATGCATTTTGTGTTCTACTGTCCTTTCTATGACTCTATAAGACAAATATTGTTTAGTAAAGTAGATCCAAATAAGGAATTTGTGTGGTTAGATGATGCTGAGAAGCTAAAACATCTTTTGTTGAATATATTTGCATTTTCTTTATTTCTTGAAAAGGCTTGGGCAATGAGACGAAGAGCGATATATAGTTGACTACTGAAAGTAATCTTAAATTATTTATTTATGTGTCACACCTGTGTGGCAGGTAACACCAACAGGAAGGACGGTCTAGTCCTTTTTTTTGTATTTGTCATTAAATGTGTCTTGTAATCCCATATGGGATGGGCCACAGTGGTGGCATGACGCGAAAATGCAAAAAAACGTTCATTCATTCAATAAACACAGTGTGGATGATTGATTTGAATGATATATTTGTAGGCCAACTCAGTTTATCTGTGTAGTTTTGGCTTTTGTTGAATAGTTTAACTGGAACTAAATGGTCTGCTGTATTGACTTCTTTTTTTTTTAATGAATACTGGGGAATTAAAAACATATGGTGTTGTTGAGGAATGCTATGACATGAACAGAGCTGCTGGAGATGTAATTATTATACTGATACAGTATGAATGTTAAAGTTACATTGTTTGTTAAAGAAAAGTTTAGCATGGCCTAATGAGAATAACAAATGCTGGTAGTCATGGGATACGTGTTGTGACGTCGGAGGTGTGTACGGTCTGAGTTAACTGTTCAAAAAAGGCCTCTGCGTGTGTGTGTGTGTGTGTGTGTGCGTGTATCCACGTCTGTCTGACCCAATGACAGTGAGGTTCCTCGGCCCGGTCGTCTCTGGGAGCGCGGGCTGCCAGCCGTGTCACTTAGTCTCAGTGTATTGACCCATTTCCGTGGCTGATAGGAAGCACTGCGGCGCTCCGATCATTCAAATCACTTAAATGGAACGCTCGCCTGCGTGATTGTTTCCCCGCCCTGGGGGGCAAATTCACTTTATGTGGGGCATTTAGCAAACTCAATAGACAAGAGCTAATGTCATTTTGCTTTTGGATGGAGGGCAAATGCTGGCTAGCGACTGCTTTTTTTTTTTTTGTTGACGTTTTACATTTGTCCACTGAGGTGAAATCAGCCATGTTGAAATCTATAGCAATCTCTTAATTGTCCACAAAGAGGTTTGCCCCGAGCGTGGTATATGTGGGATACACAGTGGTTATGTTGCTAAAGGAATCTGTAGTGCAGGTTTTTCTCATGTCCATGCACCTTTTCAACCAAAATCTGTTAAATGGTTTTATGGTTGGAGGACCTTTAATATTTATTTTCATTTTGTTAAAACTTGCAGCTTTTCAACGGGTTAAAAAAAACCCTTCATAAAAAAAAAGAGAAAAGTTTTTGCACCGTCAAAGCAAAGTGTTTATCTTGAGCCTCAAAATCCTCACATCTGTAGCCGTCAGCCATGTAAACGCTGTCAGAAAAATCAGCCAGCCACCAATCCACTGCTCTTCTCCATGCTAAATAATGGATGACGGAAGCCTATGAATCCATGAGCAAATGGTCTTTATTCACGTCTCAGTGCGCGCATCCTACTGACGCACCGTCCATTCCCCTCATCCTCTAGTACACACATTTTAAGTGCACTTTGTGTGTATGTGTGTGTGTGAGTGAGTGTGTGTACCAATGTCTAAGCACAGTAACTGACAGCTCAATGCAAGACGGCTCAATCCCTCATCTCGATGACCAAGCTTCAGCATTTTAATTTTTAATGAATAAAAATAATATTAACACTTGGGCTTCAAACAAAAAAACTTTGTGAAATATAGCTTTTCTGTCTCGGACATGAATAATTGAATCGGCTCTTCAGTTTGGAAGGTGAAGCATGATGTGGAGCGGCTGTCAGACAGGCCCGCTGCAAGTCTCACTGGACGTAGACCCTTTTGAGTTGTTGTAGGGAAGACTAACAAAGCACCACTTTAAGAACCACGCTGTCCATTAGAATAGAATGGAAAGTAATGATGAAAAATGCATTTAGTCGGGGCATCCAATAAAAGTAACCTGTCAGTTTAAGTGTCTGATGGAGTGGTTTTATAGTAGACAACGTGGTTCTAAACAGAAACACTGCAGAAGAACGGTATACCCTTCATGTTATTGTCTCTTAAATTTGACTTTTTATTTCACTATTTAATGTTTTTTAACGTATTTTTACCTTGCAAGAACCTTTTGGTTGAGTTGATTTGCTCTGGAATCAAGTTTAAATATTAAACTGGGCAGGAAACATTTTTAGCATCTGTACCCACTTAAAAAAAGAAAAAACAGCACAAAACTAAATGACTTGTTAATAAAGATGGATATTGTTTTGTATTGTATTCTGTACAGTAATTCAACCAATGTGTGGGAGCAAGGACGAGGCTAAGCTCTTGATAGTTGTGTCAGTTCAGGAAAATCAACTCTTAGACTTGTTTTCAATGACTAAAATTACTTGAAATTTGTGATTTGGAAAACAAAACCCAGAGCTGGTAAATGTGTTTGGGTTTAAACAATGACCGCTTAGCTGTAACTAACTACTGATGGAAGCATTTGTCTGCCATTTGCTACTTGTGCCTTTTGTTTAGCGAGTGAGAGAGAATTTATCAGTCCATTGGCTGCAAACTGTCCAGACTAAGAGGATTTAATTTATTGTTCAGAATTAGAGCCAATCAGGACAAAGTCTGATTGTGATGGGTTTACTGGTTTACAATTTGTGGACTCAATAGAGGGAAATCTGTCACTTTATATTAAGGCTCTTAAAGAAGACCCGTTGTCAGGACAGATTGACCTCATCTCAAAGTCTCGCCACAGCCAACGTGGTCAATGATCAGCACCATCTGTACATGTAGTGCACATGTTGTTATTGATTTATCTCCTTGGCACTACACAATCTTTATTTGCATTCTTGTTACTGTACCATACTGAACCACATCACAATGTACTGTTTGTGTTTTTTCTTGGCATGAACCTGGTCCAGTGTTCACGAGTGTCCAGTCAAACACAAGACCACAAAAACACACACTTTATGATATTAACTACACTGTGCATTAGACTGCAGCTCCTGCTCGACCCACAGAGTTGATCTGTGTCAAAAGGCCAAACAGTCATCAGATGTCAGGTCCACTGCTCAGTTTATTTCACTCACATGAAGCCCTGTGCTTCAGAAAGTTCAGTTTATTTAGTTTATTAAGGGACAGTGTGTGCAATGACATTAATCATTTTCAGAAAATGAAGAGATGGTTGCACCAGATTTAGCCCACAGCAAATTTTCATCTGCAGTCCCAACATATAAGAAATACATAGAAAACACAGAGTACAAACTACTATACAAGGTTGATGCATAGAATGACACAAATAGACAATAGACAACACAGACAATACAGAAACACAGTTAAAACAACCAAGAATTAGGATTTTATCTGAGAGGAGAGAAAATGCATGTGTATAAGGAGTGATTCCCTTTTCTTACATTTTCTAGATGTATAAACACAGAACTGTGTTGTAACTGCTGGATTTGTGCCAAATAGTGCAGCGAGACTGTGTCCTGAACAGTTTGTGTTTTAAAAAAAGCAGGAGCTGTATTGAAATGGCCGATGTACTGTAGGTTTTGGTGGAGTGCAGCAGTATACTGTATGTGCAGGTGTTGGATGGTGGATACTCATGTCCTAATTCGATAACGGCTGAATTTCCTTCAAAATAGAGTTATGGTGATTTATCATTGATAATGTATATAGATAGGAATGATGTCAGATGATAAATGAATAGAAATGGCAAAAATGTAATAAGTTAATGATATTGGTATTTGGTAAACGTATCATTATGATTTTTTTTTAAACCTCAAATATCAATATGGGCCTTTAAGACCCTGTATAAGCTGGGCCGTAGCAAGTAGAGATGGAAATAAGATGCATGGATGTAAAAGGCCCAGATGATGATGATGATGATGGTGGTTAAATTATCATCATCACTCCATAGCTCAACAGGAAAACATAAAATACATCAAAGAAACCTAAAAAAAATAAAAATCGCTTGTGCTTTCATTCGGTGTCGTACCTGCTGGACACGTGTGTGCGTCCTGCGGTGTTGCTTTCAGGGCTGCGTTGTGATGGAGTGTGTGTGTGTGTGTGTGTGTGTGACTGCGGCTGTGTTGCTGTGTTGCTGTGTTGCTGTGCAGGGCCATTCCCCAGGTGCAGCCTGTGCTGCAGTCACTGAGGAGGCCTTGTAGTCGTTTGCCTCGGCCTGACGCTGCCTGCTCTGCATTCAGCACCAGTCGGGCCGAGAGGGGGCCGACCCCCCAGCACTGCTGCAGACACTCACACACACACACACAAACACACACCCACACGAGGGCTTCTTTTCATTCAGCGCACGAGCTAAGCACAAGGGCCGTCGGCCATCACACCACAGATTCTCTTTGCTCTGCTCAGCTCTCCCTCACCTCGCCTCGGTTTCACTCTTTCCCTCTTTTACTCTCATTCTTTTCTCTCTTTCTGTGACTCTGTCATTCACACATATATGGACTATTACATTCATAAACACACCTTTAACATCTACTCATTTCCTCCAGAAGTTCACTGACTCAACACTAATGATGGTTAATATCTCTTGTCCTCCTGTTAACCACGGCAAAATTGTGGAATAAACTGTCCTCTCGCAGCGTGAGAGGACAGTTTATTCAACGATTTTGCAGATTAACACTTTTCATGTAGCCAAATTGTTTCACAGGTTCTTTCATGTTTGTTGACATTTGGGATGTGTGTTGGAGTTCTTTCCGCGGCCAGGCAGCTTCGATCCCTGCAGCCAGCCAGCCACACTATGTCGGTTTAATTGGCTGCGTATAATGGGCCTTTGAAGTAAATATCAAGAGCTACTATCAAAAGACTGTTGGACGTTATCGTGTGTCTCCACAGTTGCCCACTGATTCTCCTTCACTCCTCCTCCTCCATTTCAAGGCGGCTAAAAAAGCCGTGCTCGTGTGGAGCCGTGCGAATGTCTGTGAGTTTATACAGTCGCAAACCTAAGCTGACCTCTGCATTTTCAGCTAATCCCTATGTAACAGTATTAAAGGGATAGTTCGCCCAAAATTCAAATTTCACTCATTATCTACTCACCCTCATGTCAACTAAGAGCTGTGAGAAGTTTCAGAGTCCTCCGTGCCTTCTCTGAGTTACGGGGGGGGTCCGTGCAGCAGTATTTGTCCATATAATGGTTGTGAATGGATACCAACTTTCTTCGTCCAAAAAGACACACCAAAAAACATCCAAATACCTTCATACTGCTTGTCTGTAATGTCCCTCTTGTATTGAAGCCCCGACATGAGAAATTGTTCCGAAAAAAAATTAAATAAGTCTATATTTTAAGCTTGTTTGTAGCGGAAGCTCCCAGTGTCTCAGTTCACTGCTCTTCCTGTGTCAGTGCAAATCTTGCGTGATTTGCACTGACCGGCGGAACAATTTCTCATGTCTGGGCTTCAATACAAGAAGGACATTACAGACGAGCAGCATGGAGGTATTTGGATGTTTTTTGGTGTGTCTTTTTGGACGAAGAAAGTTGGTATCCATTGACAACCAATATATATGGACAAATACTGCTGCGCTGACCCCCCCGTAACTCAGAGAAGGAACGGAGGACTCTGAAAATTCTCACAGCTCTTAGTCGACATGAGGGTGAGTAGATAATGAGTGAAATTTGAATTTTGGGTGAACTTATCCCTTTAATGAAAATAACAGGAAGGTTATAGAGTTAAATGATCCTGCATCAAAGCGTGTATTTGTGACTTTCCTGTATGGCTGTTGCCCTGCTGTAAACATCTGTATAGAGCGTAGGATCGGAGGTAATCATCAGCCATACAGTACTGTGTGTTGTAGCCTACAGGTAGTAGCTATATAATAATGGAAGTCTTTTGTTGGCTGCAGCTTTGCAGCTTGCTCGCTGTCGGTTTTGCCCTTTTCTCAGAACGCGATGTAGGAAGCGCAGCCATTGGCGCAGCACAACCTTGAGCTGGGGGCTGGGGTGGGTGGGTAATGGTTTTACTGGTCCCTGTGTGGAGGAGATGCAGAAAGAGAAGGAGGGGAAGGAAGGAGGGGGAGAGAGAGAGGAGAGGATAACTAACTCTCTCCCTTTTTTTTTTTCTCCCTCTCTATCCCTGCCTCGCTCTGTCGACAGGCAGGGTTGGGACTCTGACGTGTGACAGGCTGGATGTAGAGTCTTTTTCCAGCATTCGTTATTCTGTCCGCCCATGATTGGCTGGAGTATTGTTATTCACACAGAAAAATGGGTCAGGTGGCCTGTGGAGAATGAAGTGTTTGTATGGACGGATGGACGGACATTGCAAACACAACACACACACAACGCGCGCGCACGCATGCATATCTACACGTGCATCCCACACAGAGCAGGATTATACTCTGCAGCAGAGCAGTACTGGCAGATAAATAACAGATAAATGAAAATAAATCCAGGTTATGTGGTAAGCGTCTCTCATGTTGAATTCACTGTGTCCTCTCACAAGCTGTGAGCTGGTTCTCTCCTCACACCCTGTGGCAGGGGCTTAGCAAGATAAATAAAGGGTTGTGCTGAAGGAAAAAAAAAAAAACTGGGAAGAAAATCAATACCTGTGTGCATGAATCTGGCTGCAGCTGCCACAAAGAATTATGGGAACATGACGGGGAGATGCACTTGGGCTGGGCAGCATGCAGGCAGCATGATAAGCTATAAGTGTAAAGGCAAAAAAAAAAGAAGAAATAACGGATGACAACAAAATAGAAATCTTTATATTATTTAAAATGAGATAGATGGACAGATATATAGCCAGATAGATGAGGAAATGCATTGATCTGATACAATAAGACTCCATATTGTTGTGGTACAGCAGCCCACAACACAAAATATGCACCATTTTCTGAGAATGTCTATTTTGCAACTGCAGAAAATGTTGAAATGCAGCGTTATGAATAGAACAAATTGTATATATATGCATGCAGCTACCATGATCGATATGTTACACGTGTCCAGCAGCTCTGGATGATATAGCATGTGTTGTGTTACTACATCTCCCTCCACACACACAGCCTGCTTGCTCCAGTCGTAGCCTGAGATTGACAGAGATATTAATTAGATAGGGTGATGCCCTTTCTCTCTCTTAACTGCTGCTGCTGCTGCAATGATCACACTCCCACCTCCGTACTGCGCTGTTTGCTCACCAATAACCGCAATTTGTTCGTTATTAAACTCTTGGGGCTGGGAACAATTAGGGTGTGAGCTGGAGGTGTACATGTGTGTGTGCGTGTATATTTAAGTGCAAGCAGGAGGAGCAGGAGGAGGAGGAGGAGGAGGGAGTGTGTGAGGAGGGAGGGGGGGTACTAAACACTGCTTAATCTTTGATAAACAGTGAGGTCTCCTTTGTGCCGCTGCAGTTTGGCACATCTTCTCCGGGCTGCACAGCGCTGTGCTGGGTTCGCTCATGGCTGCTGCCTCCGTGGCTCCCAGACCTGGACCGGAGCCAGGTCATGCGTGGCTCCCTGCCAGGATACAGATTAGCTATAAGCGCAACATGAGCTAATCGTGGAAGGAGCCACCAATTAATTGGCACTTAGACATTCTGTGGACTGTATAGATTTGGGGGCTGGATGTTATCAGCAGATCAGAGTGATTGGCAGGGATGTCACCAGATAGACGGTCGGATAGAATCACCTGTCACATGTGCAGATGCATTTATGGTTAATGCATCTTTGCTGAACTTAAAGCTTACTTCATTATATAAAACACAAGGCTGAAAGCTGTTAGACAAGTGTGTGTTTCAGTTTTTTTAAAGGTACATTGTGTAGGAATTACTCCCATCTAGCGTTGCGGTTGTATATCGCAAGCAACTCAATCGTATTTTTCATGCTGCATTCACCTGAAATTGGGCAGACGGCAGACGGACGACAGCCGCTGCACATAACGGCATAAACAAGCCTCTATGTAAACAAGTGGTCCGTCAGCACGAGGCAAAACAATACACGTGACAATATGTTGTCATGGCGATGTCGTATTGCCTCTCGACTTCTGTGACTAAAATGACATCTGGTTTGTTACCGACGGCCGTCTGCCCGACTGCAGGTGAATGCAGCATCAGTGTAACGCTCCATTCCTCCTCACTGCGTTACCGCGGTGACTTTTCACAGACGCCACCTCCACCTGAGCCGACAGCTCCGGTGTCTCCGCTGAGTTTCCGTGGTTTCCTACCGTCACGCTGCCACTGAACATAAAAACATGGCGACACGACTTAGCTTACCCGCTCCATGTAGATATGAATGATATGAACGGCTAATTCAGAGCTGAAAGGAACACTTCAGTTTGTCGATGGGGGGGGGGGGGGGGGGGGGGGGGATTATTGATTAATGAAAAACATACTTTTGAACCAAATAATCGATTTTCGTGAATAGATAACAGGAGAAGTTACACAATGTCCCTTTAATTATTATTTTGGAGCGATATTTATACACAGAAATGCTCTTCTTATCGAGGTGGGAGACAACAACATGAGAATCTATCCAGGCCTAAACATCCTGAAAAAAACGCAACTTGCAGATTTGGTGCAGACATGATGAACATCGTCACCACATCTACAGGATGTGTCAGGACGTTGGTGGCGATTTTCAGGCAGTTAAAGGGATAGTTCACCCAAAATTGAAATTTCACTCATTATCTACTCACCCTCATGTGGACTAAGGGCTGGGAGAAGTTTCAGAGTCCTCCGTGGCTTCTCTGAGTTACAGGAGGTCTCGGCGTAGCAGTGCATGTCCATATAACGGTTGCAAATGGATACCAACGGTCTTAGTAACAAAAAGATGCACCAAAAAACATCAAAATACCTCCATGCTGCTCGTATGTAATGTCCGTCTTGTATTGAAGCCCCGAAATGCGAAATTGTCCCCAAAAAAATTAAATAAGTCTATATTTCAAGCTTGTTTTGTAGCGGAAGCTTCTCGAAGCTCCTCTTCCCGGTTCGTCCAAATTTGACGAGCAGCATGGAGGTATTTGGATGTATTTGGTGCATCTTTTTGTCACGAAGACAGTTGGTATCCATTTGCAACCGTTATATGGACATGCACTGCTACGCCGAGACCCCCTGTAACTCAGAGAAGCCACCCAAAATTTCAATTCTGGGTGAACTATCCCTTTAACCACCAGTCCTCATGTAAGATTATCAGACAGAGCCAGATAAACAGCTGTCAGGTCAGACTGAACGGTGGAGGTGGTGGACAATCACAGTGCTGTAATGCCTGTGTTGCTACCTGCTGAGTGTTACCTGATTACTCTCTGTCAGCGATTTGAAAAAAGAAAATAAAAAAGAGAGAAAGAGGAAGAGATGATGTTCAACCCTGCTGTAGTTTGACGTCACAGAAATAATAAGAAAAAAAACAACCAGAAAAGCAAATAGATGTACGGGGAAGACCTTTGACTGTCGACAAAGGCTGCTTCAAATCGCAGTATCTGTGGAAGAACCTGCAGAGAGGTTGATGTGCAAAATGAACGTCAGTGCATTTGTGTGTGTGTGTGTGGTGGAGAAACAGAGAGGGAGAGGGAGAAGAGTGTATTGGTGTGTGTGTTGGTGTGTAGGAGGAGGAAAAAGGGGAGCTGGCTGTGAATGGTTGCTCTTATCGCGTGCATGCAGCTGCTGCAGTGTCTTTGAGAGACAGAGGGGCTGTCCATGCATGCCACTCACAGCCTCCCTCTCTCTATATCTCTCTCTTTCTGTCCCTGTCTGCTCTGCATTTTACAGCAAGCAAGTGAGCGAAAGAAAGAAAGAAAGAAAGAAGGAAAAGGAAAGAAAGAGAATCATGACATGAGCTTTAATGCAGACTCATGATGTACCGGCCCCTCAGTTTTTTTTTTACATCCTCCTGATGATTCTTATAATAAGGGACAGGCAAGAAATTAAATGTCAGTGGACATCACCGCGTCGCCCCCGACTGATGTGCGATTGTTTCCACTGTCTCCTCGTGTTGACACAGACATTTTTAACGTTTTAATAACTCTCGACTGTTCAGATCCATAAAGTCAACACACATAAGGCCCCAAATGTGGCCCATGCTGTTGCCATATTGTTCAGTGTTAAAAGAAAAAATACATTTATTTTAGAGATGCACCGATCCGATACCTTGATCGGATATCGGATGAATGAGGCCGATCCAGCTTTCCGATCCAGTCATTTCTTTTTTATTAATATTATACACAGCAATGCAGTTACAGCGATCTATAGTGTTACTCAAAACAATAAAGCTTTATTTAAAACAACACTATGCAAAGAATAATTCAAAAGCATCAACTCATCTTTTTCAAAATGGCACTTAACTGCTTTTGCAAATGAACTCTTCAATTTATTTTTGCTGCTTATGCACACTTTGTTATTTGTTAATAAATAATATTAAGTACATTTATACCTATGTCAATTTGTTACCTTTTTTTAACAAGGCTAAATGTTTATGTCAAGCCTGCATGATGCCTTTACTGACATGGTAAGGTATACGGTTCAGTCATTCAACAGCAGTATCGGATCGGTATCGGGTATCGGCCGATACGCTCAGCCCAGGTATGGGTATCGGATTGGATCGGTGCATCTCTAATTTATTTCTCACCTGCATGTTCATATAAATGGGAAGTATAAAGTGTAAAAGTAAGTATAAAAGCATAAAGGAACAGAGGAGGGTGAAGAAAGAGGCGCCAACCTTTGCTGTCCCACAAGTCAGTTAGGAGATAATAGCAATGAAGAGTCCTCCCCCTACATGATGCTAATCAAAACTGGGAATAATGAAGTGAATTAATTCAGTGGGGAGCCGAGCCGGTGCCTGGGTAAAGGTGACCTGTGGAAAGGTATTTCCAAAGACCGGGCCGCTCTGGGAACTCACCTTGATAGATGGACGTCTCAGGCAGCGAGGGAAGTGATATCCCCAAGTACTGTAATGCACGTTGCATGTAGAGTGTATTCTGGGATTTGTAAACCCCCACACACACACCCTCTCCCCTACACACACACACACACACACACACACACCCCACCTCACCCATTTCTGTCCAGGTGCGCTGTCATGTATCGCTAGACTCCAGCAGCAGTATTTTTCAAGCTGTGATGTGTAACCTTGACTCTGATAGAAGAGCAGAGCAGCAGATGGTGAGAAAGGATGATTAAGAATCAGTTTGGTCTGAAAGATCTGGGAGGACTTTATGTGTTTATTCAAGGTGAATTTTCTTTCTTTTTTTTTGTTTTACATTTTTCCACCATCACTCTATTATTATTATGCAGACTTATAAACAAACAAAATAATAATGTTTCATATTTATTACATTCATTTAGTCATGCTAAACTGGGAGGTGAATTACAATTAGATGGATGGCAAACAGGTTTTATAATCTGATCTCTTTTTAATCAAAGTAAAAACTGTATTTTTTCCCAATAGTATAAAAAATGTTGTGCAACATATATAAAGAGAAAATTCGTGTATTTTCAAGGCCAAGATGAAATTTCACAGCTGCATCATTTACATTTTTGAAAATAAACAGATTTATTTTCATTAACTGCAACTGAAAGAACAGCATTTAAGGAATATGTGAAATCTTTATTTTTTTTCATTTGATAAAATAAAATTTAAAACAGGGAGATTTAAATTCATGGCATAACTATTTACTGTGACCTGTTATTTAAATGGAAGATTTAAAATAATTATCCTTTATTTTTTTATGTTTGAGCTGAATGGTTTGAATTTTAATCTGCTTGCAAACTCCAAGTCATGAAAACATTATGACAACTAACCGACCAAAGCTTTACATTTTGTCTAAGGTGAGGAAATGTTTTTTCTTTCTTTCTTTCTTTTTTTTTCTTTTTTAGAAATGCTTGCATAATCCTTTAGTTCCACTTGGCAACTATAGAGAAAGATACAATACCGGCAGATTCTGTGTAAAAATAATTCAGAGGACAAAGAAATTAAACTGATAAGTGAACGCATGAAGGGTCCTTTGCATAATCCCAGTTAATCCATAATGCAGAATACAGAATGAACTGTCTAAAAATATCTGCCTGCCTTCAGAAAGCAAAAGGAAACACGTTCAATTAGCATGTTAGGTGCTACTGCTCTTTCTGCCGCCGTCGATACCAACATGAACATTTTTTTTTTACATTTCAGAGTCTCAACCCTGTTTGTGGTGAGAATGAAGAAAACAATATTATACTAGAATCAAACAAATCTGTTAAATTGATGTGTATAGACAGCTGATTTGTGTGTGTGTGTTGTGTTGAACCCCAAATAGATTCTTCTCTTGCATACAGTAAATAGTCATGTTGTTGCTGAGGGCCTGAGTTTACGCTGTCAGCTCCGCCTCATTGGCTGGAGCTTGCTATGACTCGTCATGCGCTTGGCCAATGCGGTTAGCTCGGGCTCTGTTCCTTTTTTTTTTTTTTTTTTTCCTTTCCCTCCCCACCCTAAATAAATTGCCTGGAGAAATTGAACAAAAAATTAGAGAAAGAGAGAGAGAGAGAGCCTTTCATCTAATTGAGAAGCTCATATTAGCTGTGGTGGGAAGATAAGCTCTTCTCTCTCAGCAGCTATTAAGCTCACTGTATCTCCGCCAGTTCCTTCTCTCTCTCTCTCTCTCACTTTTTTCTTCACTTCAGCTTGATTTTTTTTTTTTAAAGCTGTCACCTCCATGCACTCTGCGTGTCAGAGAGGTGCAGCTTCTAAGTTGCATGTGTAGCATGCTGCTTATCTGTGTGTGTCCCAGGTGTGTCTGACAACCTGCACACATGCACACCGATCCAAAATGGAGACCACGTCATGTGACCTTGTGCAGCTATTTAGTCACAAAGACACACACACACTCACACACACATGTCCTCAGCATTTATGTCTTTAGTGCTGAATACATCATGAGACGACACAAACGTGTGTTCATATAACAAATATTCATTTCTTAAAGGTCCAGTGTGTAAAATGAGGGGAAAACGGTGACATCTAGCATTCCGATTATTTATCTATTAAATAATTCTATCCACAAGTTTCCAAACCGAACGTCATCTATGGTCAAAACTGGAAGACGGTTTTGCATTTCCGGTGGAATTGTACGTTTTTCGTTTCCATGGTTTTCAGTCGTTGTCATAGTTGCGGTTAACGCATGGATCTATTAAGGCTGGCTTTTTAGACACGGATGTCAATTTGTGTGATAGGCCAATTTAATATTGTTAAAAGCTGGTGTGATGGTCCATGCATTTTACAGATTTTCATTGAAATATTTTTCTTTAAAATCCATGCATTTACCACGACTACCGAAACCATGGAAACGTAAACATAAAATTCCACCGGAAGAGCAAAAACGGCTTACGTTTTTGACGTTCGTAAAAAGGTGGATATAAAAGAAGAATTATAAGGCTATAAAAACCAAACAGATTTTATTTTATAGCGATTATTATACACTTATACAAATATATTCATTGGTAGTATATTCAGATTTTGCCAATAAACCTTGACAAATATTACACACTGGACCTTTAAAATAAATAATGTTTAATGAAGAAAAAACTAACGAGAAGAAACATTAGCTGGGACTGTGAATGACACAAGTGTATGAATGTGAGTAGAAAATGTGGTGGATTTAAAAACATATGCGTGTTGAGAGGCAACATCCAGTAAGTGTGTCATATGTCAATTAATGTGTCCCAACATATGTTCTAATTGACATTGTGGATAAATCTCTGGCAGGATTTATCTTCCAGTCTGATTCTTGGGGTGTAGACGACGTTCCTCCTGATTACATTGTGTCTTCTAGTGCTCTTCTAGTGCCTTGATCCCTTCAGCCCCCCCAAACCAGGATTACATTTCCACAATGTAATCCCAGTTTGGCGGCCTGGGGGTCACACTGCAAACCCCCAAATGTCTTGGTGTGATGGTGATATTGTGGAAGTCTTAGGGGGGGGAAAAAAGCAATCAAGTGGTGGTTTGCTGGTGATTTGTTAATCTTTTCTCAATAAGAGTGAGGGAAGAGGGAGAGAGATGGAGAGAGGGAGGGAGACCCGTAAAAGATTTGCTCTGTCTGCTGCTGCTGCTGCTGCTGCTGCTGCTGCTGCTGCTCTGGCTTACTGCCTCTTTCAGTCCAAGGCAGCCATTTTGTGTCAGCCACTCTGTGTTGCTGAAACAGTGCTCAGTCAGTTCTCAGTTCAATGAAACAATGAAAAGCTGAGCTGACCTGATAAACACACAGATATACAGTTCTAGTTCTGTTTTCTGATTCTGATCCCTATAACCAATTGGCTCCTTTGAGCTTCATGGGAAGAGAGAAACGGTTAGTGAAGTGATGCATTATTAATGTGGCGAAGCCCTTTAGACACTGCATAGTAACAGGACACAGTGGTGCTGAGGTTGAAGTTGTGTCGGTCTGTTTTCAGTTTGAGGGAAACTTTAGATCAATTGAAACAGTTGTGATGATAAAAACAAGTAGCAATAGTGATGATAGATGAAGATGAAGATGTTATGGCTTTAGTTTTCATCTACACAAACACATGCAACTGTCCTCTAAAGGCAGGTGCACCATTGTCATTCTCCTGCAGCTCAAATAGTTCCTTTATATGTGCGTAAGTAGCAGCAGTATTGTGTGTCAGTGTGTGTGTGTGTGTGTGTGTGTGTGTGGCCTGAGCAAACACACACACTAGTGTCCTGTCCACCTCAGTTATCAGTGGTCCCGTTCAAACAGGCCCCATAATGGCCGGCTTCTTCATGCCTTGTTTGCTCTGCGTGTGTTTTGTGGCTTTGGCGTCTGGCAGATGGGCCATCAGGGATTATACCTGCTAATGAAGAGAGGTGGGAGAGTATACAGGGTGGGGGGAGAGAGGAGGGGTGGGGGGTGGAGGTTTATAACAAGTTATGATGTGACCATGTGGAGGACAGTGCTACATGTGGATGCACTTTGTGATTTACAGGCTTTTTTGCCATACAGTTCACTTTATTGCTGAGTTATTAGTTTTTATTAACTTTCATTTGCAGAATTAGAACATTTCAACTTCATAACACAGCTTTGAAACAAATGTGACTGGGACACACTGAAATAATTCAGAACTTATGATTATAGGCAAGGCAAGACATCTTTATTTATATAGCGCATTTCATACCAAGGCAACTCAGTGTGCTTTACATAAAGACAAAACATTAAAAAAAGAGAGAAGCATGAAACAGAAGAGTTAAAAGCAAGAGCAAATAAAAGTAAAATAAAAGAAAATAGATCAAGTTTAAAGTTCTTAAAAGCAAGAGCAAATAAAAGTAAAAGAAAAGAAAATAGATCAAGTTTAAAGTTCTTAAAAAGAGCTCAGCTATAAGCACGTGAAAAGAGAAATGTATATATTCTTACTTATTCAGTTTGACCTTTTCTGGGTCTGGTTTGTTCAGTATTTGAGGCTTTTTAGACGACACTCATCCCTGATTAATTGGCTGGTGCTCACAGCAGCAACTGTGGTCAGATGCAGAGTTTTTTTTTTATTATGGTGGTTGTTGAGGTCATGACATGGTGTCCTGCGGGGCCCATAGACACATTACATACTGGACAGAGATGCACAATGACCAGCCCCTTCCAGCGTGATTACACAAGGCGTATGTCCAGACAGGATGGCCTAATCCCTGACACCCCCCCCATACACACACACACACACACATACACACACACATACCCCTCCCACCCTAGCCCTTAACATATGGAGATGGGAGGAATTAGCGCAGTGGAAGAAAATAAATGAGTTAAAGCAGCAGCCAGCAGCTTAGATCCCACAATATTCTTGGGTGACCCGTCTGAGTTTCCTAGAAGTGAGGTAGTCATGCGGAGAGAAGCCTCGCCTCCCTCCTCCTCCTCCTTCTTTTTTTCCTTTTCTTTTTGGTTTGTTACTATTACTATTTATCATGTGTGACAGCAGAACACCACAACGTTTTACATGTGAAGTCACACTGAAACTGTCAAGTTACTCAAAGGCACTTAAAGGGACAACGAGGAGTTTTCTCCGTCGGCAGAACGAAAAACTCTGGGACAATAAAAAAGTCTCATATTAATGTGGATGAATCTACGTTACCCACACTTGTTAATGGGCCCATTTTCGATAAATATATGGTTTTGTCTCTATGGTTATTTTGTTATTATTATTGGTGGTGGAAATGCTGGGCGAGCCGACCAGCGTTTCTTTACTTTCGGTTTTCTCGGTGAGTCATGAGAATAACACCGCCGAATCGCCGTTTATGGTCGGAACTACGACGGTATGTGATCGTCTTTGAACCTCTGACTTTAATTCTTGATGAATGAAAACATGAGTCTGTCTTGCGCCGGTCAAAGAATTTTACGGTGCGCGCAGATGCTCATTCATTCATTCATTCATTCATTCATTCAAACCTTTATTTATTCTCGAAAGGACATTGAGGCTTTACCCTCATTTGCAATGTTGTCGAGATCACAGCAATATTCAAAGCGAAACACAATGCACAGCACAAGTCACATATAGTTTAGGATAAAACACAGTTACAAAAGTTAAATACATCTGATTCATTTCAAAATGTAAAAACAGTTACAGACTGTGGTAAAGAGGTTTGAGATGATGATCATAAATGTAATAGTGAAAACGCTTCGCTTTTCCAAAACTCCTCGTTGTCCCTTTAATCTTCATTTATGTTTCCAATCAGAGACGGACACATACAGGCAGAGCAGCCGGGTGTTAGATTGTTGTTAAGATGCATGAATGCTAAGAGACCACCAGGCCGCCACCACACAAAGCCACAGCCTGACCCCGACGGACTCCTCGTGTGACCCCCACCACCACGCCCCACCCCAGATTCAGCCCAGATCTCGTTAAATAGGATTACCCCTGGCTACCTGCCATTCAGTGGCTTGGACAGGAGGACCTCTTATCTCCTGTCTTCAGACGGCTGCCAAGAACAACATAATGCACAACGACCTACATTAAACAATGCCACAAGCAGGTTTTTGTTTTGTACCGGGGCTTGTGTCTTTATGAAGGAGCGGTGCAGCCAGGTATTGTTTTGTTTTCCCTCGGTGCTGCTGCTGCTGCTGCTGATTTCCATGGCTAAGTGTAGGTTATCAGGCCACTTGCACGCCTAATTGGGACGTAATGACTGGTCTGATGCTAAAAGCCATTCATGCTTCAGCCAATTAAATGTTTTGATGCCGGTCATGTCCTGTCGCGCGTGTGTAAGTTTATGTGTGTTGGTTTGTGTCTTTGTGCATGTGTATACTGTATGCTTTGTGAGGCGCATCCAAACTCCTCAGCCCCTCGTACTCCACCCCCTTTACTCTAATCTATCTATTGTATGTCTATGTATTTAGCAGGATGTGGTGCTGAGAGGACCTGGTCTAGACTATAGCGGTGCTTTGGAGTCCATGTCCTCCAAAGCGCATGTGACATGTCTCGAGCACCGTCCCGTACTCTCCCTCGAAGCAGGGACACCAATTCAGTGGCGTAAGAGGCTTTGTGCTCAAATCCCCAGTTGATCTTCATAAAGTTTGTGTCTTACAATTAAGTACAGATGGTTTGCAGCTGGTTGTAAGGCTAGTAAATAACTTGGGCCTCTATTTTCGCCAGGGATTTGGTGGGGTAATCCCTCTCTCTGACAGTTTACCAGATTCAAATCAGTCCGGGCTTTGCTTTCCTTCCTCCACTTCTTCAACCGTTTTTTTTTATCTCTCTCTCTTTCTCTCTGTCTCTCTCTTCTCCTATCCCCCTCATTCCATCAAAAGCTCCTTATCCTCATTTGAATATGCGATCATGTAGGGGGGGGAGCACACGCATGTGATGACTGTATCTAAGAACAACAATGTGGGTGATGGAAGCTCAATTACCCGTTAGCACACACACCCCTTTTTTTTATCGGAGAGGTTTGCAGTGTAGGTAGGAGTCAGTGTTTATGAGACTATAAACATGCTGAGGATCATCTGAAGGACTTAACTGACTATTTAATTGTGTAAATTCTCTAGAAGTATTAAAGGGATAGTTCAACATTTTGGCAAATTGGCCCATTGCCATAATCGCTATAGTAGCAGTAGGTTTGTTAGCCGTAATTGTCGGTGCAAACTACTTTTAGAACGGCGGAGCAGAGCCGCGAGCTGCCCAGAGCTACGCTACGGAGGCTTTTTTAGAGGTAAATGCAGAGACTGCTTGATGAAAAACTGTCCCTGAAGGCAACGCACATCACCGGTTTTGCACAAATTTCCCTCTAAAACAACTCTGTCTGGTAACGTTGTGTTATCATCTCATAGCGTGGTGAATGTGCAGGTCACAACTTGTCCACCAGAGCGTTTTGGAGTTGTTGGATTGTGTATTTGATGAGTTTGATGAGGGAAACCAAGAAATCCCATGAGCCTCCGTAGTGTAGCTCTGAGCAGCTCACAGCTCTGCTCCGCTGTTCTAAAAATAGCTTGCACCAACAAATAAAGGTAACGAACCTACCGCTACTATAGCGATTATGGCAATGGGCCAATTTGCCAAAATGTTGAACTATCCCTTTAAGAATAAAACATGTAAATTGTTTCATTACTGGTTGTAGGTTTATGTCAGTAAATTCTCATGTTTTAACATCACCTGTAAAATCGCAATGAAAAGGGACACGGTGACATGATCAGTATCGCTTAGCATGTCACCATATCCTCATACCTCAAATAATGCATGTCAGCATGCATAGAGTACCCCTGTTAGGCAGATCTCTCTCCTGGGATGGCGCCGGGGCCCAGAGGAAGGCAAAGCCTAATGAGGACATAGTTACGGCACTCACACATCCTGAAGGAGCTGTGATCATCGGATGGTAAAAAAAAAAGCAGCAAACGGTCCCTAGGAAACAGCTTGACCCTGCTGCTCCTTGTTTCCCCATCCGACCATTCATATTATTCAAATACATTTGAATAATATATCCGCTGTAAGTGGAAGCAGCCGGCACAGCAACACCTCATCTGCATAAGACTGTGGCTAACTGCTCTAGCAGAGCCTCGGGATACACGAACAGATGGGAGTGTTTAGCAACCTCACCCACCTACCCCTCTCACCCAAAACACACACACACACACACACACACACACACAGCACCTCCACCTCTTCTTCCCCACCTCTCCTCTACCCTGTTTCTCCCTGTGCACCCCCCCGCCAAATGTTCTGTTAACCTGTCAGATCTCATTGCCCAAAATTCAAGATGCCATATGCCTCGCTATGACTTCTAACCCTGCGCCGCCGCCGCCGCTCTTCCCTGTCTCCTTCATGGTGACATGAAAGTCCTCCCTTGAAACACGGGAATGTCTCTTCCTCTGCTGCCGTTTGATTCAGAGCGGCTCGGCTGAGATCACACCGATCGCGAGGCGTACTGTAGCTTGTCTCGTGTAATAAAAGCAGTCACTTAGCGGCACGCCACGCGACTGCATGCGACTTCTGATGATCTACCTGGGTAAATACTATAACAAACAGCCTCACAGTGGAAAATAAACATTCGGTCTGTAATGTGCTGTGTCGTCGTCGTTGTGATGGAGCGTCTACAGTAAAGTAAAGTAAACCCCCGGCAGCCTAAGAGCTTGTCCTGTGATATAACATCTAATAACTGTCTCTCACACAGTCCCGTCTAGTGGATTTCAGGCCATTTGCCCTTGCACAGAGGGCAGCTCCCAGCAGGCCTGGCCGTAGTGACAGTTTGTTGTTGTTTATAAGGTCATCCCCACCATAGGGGGCAGCATATTCATTACACCCACCCCATGGCTCTGTTTGTCTCTGGCAGTCTGTTTCTCTGTGGGCTGCTGTCATAAGGTCAGAGGGTATTCGCCATCATCCTCCTCTTGTCTTCACCACAGGCCAGTAAAAAGTCACAATGCCCGTAGAAAGAGTTAATAGGTTAATTGGCCTCATTTAAACAAAAAAAAAAATTGATACATTTGAGAAACAGTGAAAACATCTGTAATTACCAAGTTGTCTGGGATGCAGATGTGGAAAGATTCAGGTATATAACTGAAATTAGAGCTGCATCAATCAGCAACACATTCTTCCTCTTAAAAAAAAGACATTATTTTTAACTAATGAGAAATCAAATGCGCCTTGTTTAGTTCAGTTATCTCTGGGGTCATGCTGCGTCAGTCAAAGGGATGATAGTCAGAGCAGATATTTATGTGTAAATGGACCTTTAAAAGAGAGCAGCAGGTTTTTACACATTGCACAAGACGAGATGTAGCGTCTTATTTTCCATTGAGCTTTTCTGACGACATTATTGTGATACAGTGTTCACCATTTTACTTCTCGTCAACCAATATTACAGTATATATCAAGCTTAAAAGACAATGTCACTTTTCTTTAACTGTAGCCACTGTGAGTATATGACATTAGCACAAAGACTAGTCGTCATAACAATTAGCTGATCACAGTGCATTTGCCTACTTTAGCTAATATTAGCAGCCACAAGCTACTTTATATCCACACCAGACGATATGAGGCAGAAAAACCCCTAAAGATGAAACGTGAATTTCATGGCTTTCATTAGAAGAAGGAGAACGTGTCATTTCTTCTTTCTTTTTTTTAATCAGAAGCTACACAGTCACTTTAAATTAATTTATCGTAGAAAAATGTTAAACCTGTGATGAGTCTGGAGAAAGTCTGCTTCTCCCTGGTTCATTAAGATTATAGTCATAGAAGAATCTTTGGCTTTTAGGCTGCTGGCCTGATAAAGTACTGTATAGTCGTTTTTCGTTGATACGGCCTCGGACGCCGTGCGAAGCATTTTAATGCTAAAATCAGTGGTGTAAATTCAATCTGAGGAACACCTGGCTGCAACACATCGGAGCGTGTAGACTAGGAACACAGAGAGGCAGAGACGCGGAGTTAAGGAAGTGTCTGGGAGTGGGAGCAGCGAAGCTAAGTGAGGTTGTTAGGAGGAAGCGCTGACAGTCCAATCCAGCGCAGCGACCGTTCAAAAGACAGCTCCTTTTGTTTCTGCCTCCCTTTTTTTTCTTTTCTGCCAGGGTAGAAATAGAGGGTGAATCTCTCTGTGCGCAGTAACCCACTGACACCTCCCTCTGATCTGCCTCCCCCCCTCACCCTCCCTCCACTACATCCCTTCATCAGCGCTCTCCACCTTCTCTCCCTCTGCGGCTCTCTCCTCTCTCTCCCTCTCTCTCTCCCTCTATTTCCCTCCCTATGCATATGCCATTGCCTAAGAGTCACTCTCCTGGTTGCCACAGTAACCAGCTCACCTCTCTCTCCATCTTTCTCTCCCTCACAATGCACCTAAACAGGAGAATCGGTCTCAGTCTGAGAGAGAAAGAGAGAGATGGAGGGAAGGGGAATTGAAGGGAAGCATACAGTATAATACAGATACTGTTGCACAGCTTTCCTTCTTTTTTTCCCCCTGTTGTTCTCTCAACACAGGCAAGAAGAAAAAAAAGACGGACGGGGGAAAAAATAAATAAACAGGAGGGAATACAATACAGATATAAAATAAATGTTTTCTGTATATTGAATAATGAAGATCGCATGTAGAAAGAAAGTAATCCTAGGATTTCTTTAGCAGCAGCTTAACGGCAAACCTCCAACCTGCTCCAGCCACGTCTCCCCATCCCCCTCCTCAACACTGGTCCTCCCACCTCCTTCCCTCCCCTCTTCCCCTCTGCTCTGACTTGTCATCTGTGAGTGGCCGTCAGGTGGTGGTGGTGTTGGAGAGTCAGCCCGACCGGTCCTTTCATCACCTGAACACACCCCTCTTCTGCCTGCGGTGTCTCTAAACCGCTCTCTCTCTCTCTCTCATTACCTCCTAATTACGCTGGAAACAACAGCAGCAACTGGTCGCACAATCACAAAGAGAAGCTGGATGTAAATCAGTTACATTCGTTCTGACATTATTTGTGGGACTTTTTTTTTTTCTAAACTGGGTTGTGGCATGTTAAGTGGTCCCCCAGTGATTGTGGTAATTTAGAGCAATATGGTAATAGGGGTGCTGATGGCTACTTCTCCTCTCACCAGCCCCATGTTTTTGTCCTTTCATGAGCTGTTGTCGGCTAAATTACATTGATGGTTTAATTGGGTATTTTAGATCACTGGATGATGATGAATGATAAAAAATCAGCCCAGTGATCATTGATTATCACTTTTAGAGCGTCAGTCGTAAATTAGACCGTCATTGGCTCATGCTGTTTTATTCATATACGCTAAATAAGAAGGCCGTGCTCGCTCTTAAAGACACAATCTGTGATCTGTGATCTGTCACTGGCCGGCTAACTGACTTTGTTGGTAACATGTTTGCATCAGTAATGGTTAAACACACAAGTTATAAAAAGACCTGCATTTTAAATGATAAACTTTGGTTATTATTAATTATTAATTACTCCAATCAATGGGGTTATGTTTCACATGTGTCTAGTTGTTGTAGTTTTGGTTTGTCAGCATGATTACAGTACATAAAAAGTACAGAACCAATTTGCATTAAGGAAAAGGTTGCTATTGTTTTTTACGGGTTTATAATGCAAGATTTTTGTTTGTCAGTTTCCCAGACATCATTTAATCTCATCTCAGTTCAGAATATCCTTTTTATTTTTTTCTATTATCAGAGACAGAAGTGGAGGGTTGTTTGGCATTGGTGCGTACATGCCATAGTTATATATAAAAAAGTCATTTTCAATTGTAAAGCAAACATGTTAATTGAATGTGAACATGCTTTGGGTGTCATCTATTGTCTTGAATAATGGATATAAATAGACTGTGAAAATAACTTTAAGTAACTCTGATTTATAAAAACAGATCCATCATCATAAACACTGATCACTTTTCCAACTCTTAAATAAAACCATTATGTTGTTTTTATGATCTTCACTGATGCACTCCTACTTGAGGTGGTAGACAGCCATGTCATTTTACCCTAGAAGTAAATAAAAAAAGTACTCTCAGTTATGACAAACATACAGTACAGTGTCATTGGAATTGATGTTCCAGTTAGTGAGACGGCTGCACCTGCTTCAGCGTGTCTTTGTCTCTCTGTGAATGCCACAGTGTTTGTTCCTGTGCTCTGCAAAGACCTTCCTCTTCTGTTTGTGTTTTTGTCCAAGCTCGAGCTTACGTACCTAAAAGCTTTTTACTACAGACGCAGTCGCTCAGCCCAAACCTCATGCTTCAATTGTTGATAAACAGTTGATATTTTTCCAGACACTCGTCCTTCATCATGATGAAGGCCGCATGTCTTCATAAATAAATAAAAAAAATAAGCCAAGAGAGTCACCTGCCTAATTTTCTTCTGTTGTCCGCTTTTATTCTTTTATTTTTCTCTCCAGAAACCAAACACGTGCACACAGTTTAGTCACATAACAAATGTTTCTGTGGTCAATCAGTGGTCTCATGGACCTCGATGACACGTTATGTAAGTATGTAATCGGACACATCTGCAGAGTCTTCCAGCTGTTGCCTCTGAATCAGCTCAGTGTCGAGGTTTTGCAATAACCCAACAACTCCTCAGATCTGTTACATTAGGTGTAGGTTCTCCTGTCTTCTGAATGTCTTTCCTTGTTATAGGAGGGGGGCATTATCTGACAGTAATATTCTCAGCTATCAGGTTGTGCCCCCTGTGGTACAGGGTAAATATCCTCCTATTAGGCTGAAAATCACAGGACATGTCTGTTGTGGTGATAAGTAATGTTGGCCATCATGTTGCTCCGAACAAAAACGTCTCAAAAACTATTGGATTGACTGCACTGCCAGGATTTTGTTGCTTTTTTTGCAGAAAATCATTGTATATTCATTCATTGTCAGTGCGACAATGAGGTAAACTGGGGTGGGTGTGGTATCATTTACACTTTGTAATTGTGAGCATATCATGATTTAGCTCCGAGCAGCAGCACAGCGGCCATGCAGAGCTACAGTATAAAACAGCCATAAACTTGATCTTGTTTAAGAAGTTTCTTCTTTTTAAAACAATGATCCACTTCCCTCAGGTGTCCATCTATCCATCTGTGCCTCCTCCGTCTTCCTTCCACCCATGCAGCCTGGTGTCTGGTGTTTATTATGGGCCTCCTTCCTCAGCAGGCGGAGTTGTTTAACGAGGGCAGAGGGACAGTGTGGCACTAATTGCTGTGTGTGATTTATACCAGGCTGGGACCGGGCCGGAGCGCAAGGCAGACGATGGCACTCTGAGAGCAGATGCTTCGCCCAATATTTACTTAACCCTCCACTGGCGGGCCTGGCACTAGCGCCGCTGACGATGTGTCTGTGGGGAGTCGTTTGGCTGCCTACTGTTTTGTACAGCAGCGGGGCGGGGGCCGTGTTCGGGGAGTGTGAGCCGGATTGGGAAGGTAGATTGGAGCAATTAGAGGGAGAAATGCGATTGGTCTCCTGATAATTTGGCAGTCCAGGAGGAATTGTTGCTAGGAGATAAAATCACAACATACTGGAGAAAGAGGTATTTTTATTTTGAGTTTCCTACAAGGACCTTAAAGGGATAGTTCACTCCAAAATTGAAATTTCACTCATTATCTACTCCCCCTCATGTGGACTAAGAGAAGCCACGGAGGACTCTGAAACTTCTCCCAGCCCTGAGTTACAGGGGGTCTCGGCGTAGCAGTGCATGTCCATATAGCGGTTGCAAATGGATACCAATTGTCTTTGTAACAAAAAGACACACCAAAAAACATCCAAAAACCTCCACGCTGCTCGTATGTAAAGTCCGTCTTGTATTGAAGCCCCGAAATGCGAAATTGTCCCGAAAAAAATTAAATAAGTCTATATTTCAAGCTTGTTTTGTAGCGGAAGCTCCTCTTCCCAAATTGGACGAATTTCAATTTTGGGTGAACTATCCCTTTAAATGCTAAATATTTCTATAATGTATAGCATAAATATGGATGAGCAGAAGACAGAAGAGAGTCCTTCACGGTGATTAGGAGGATGTTAAGTGTGGTTCTATATTGAGCAGCTTGATTTGTACAGTGGTCACTCTGCTGTCATGTGTTAGCAGTGATAGACACGTCCGTCCCACGCCTGTCTGCACGGCTCATCTGGAGCGACGGTCTGAGACCTCTCAGTGGTTTTGCATCCGCAGCTCAATTAATCACACCTCAAAGAAAATTAGCAGCAAAAGGTGTCGACGTCTGTTCCTGAAATAGATCCCTTCAAGAAGTTAGACATCTGCGTCTTAACACTTTAAATCATTCGCTTAATCATCATTTACACTTTATAGAGAAACAAACAAAAAAACAAACAGCGGATCGTGTTCAGTCGGAGCAGCAGACCGAGATGGGGTATAGAAAATAAAGGGAAGAAAGCCTGATTCTGTCTCCACAGCAACATTGATTGATATTCTTCAGGTGGAGCAGCTGTCAAGCGGCCTGACCACTGCAAGCTAATGCTCTGTGGGGAGTGGGGGGAGGGGCAAGAGGGAGGAGGGATGGGAAGGGAAACACCAAGGAAAAGGCAAGAGATGAAACACAAGGAGACAGAGGGGACAGCGACAGGGAAGGAGGAGTAGGAGGCAGAGGAGGGGGGAGATGAAATCGTGAAGCGATGATATGAAGGAGAGGAGAGATTTTTTTTTTTTGTTGTTGTGATTTTGATTGTAGAGGAAGGAGGAGGCTGCTGCTGCTGTAAGAATTTAATTACATGGTAGTCGAGTCATCTTGTAAATGAGGGGCGTGTCTCGGTGCTGTCCAGTGGAGATGTGAAGGGGATAAACGCTTTATGGAGTCAGGTTGTTAAAGACTTCTCAGTGGAATTAGTTCAGCTCTGCTTCCTTATTAAATATCATGTGCAACGTTGTCTTTTGAATGTGGCTCATGATTTGAGGAAAATTATCATCATCTCACAGTTTTCCAACCTTTAAAAATCATAACATATTCACAAATCCACATCACATCTCAATGGTCATGTAAAGGTTTCACTTGGGCCTAAATGTCTTAGTGAAACAGCTTAGATAGATAGATAGATAGATAGATAGATAGATAGATAGATAGATAGATAGATAGATAGATAGATAGATAGATAGATAGATAGATAGATAGATAGATAGTACTTTATTAATGTAATTGTTATGAGGGAGTTGGTGAAAAGCCGGTCCTGAAGGCCTCAGTCTTCACTGGGAAACTCAGTTGCTTAGTCAAGTTGAAAGACGATTCAGATTTAGACACTTGACATTTTACATTAGCCGCTTTAATTACCCCAACGTATGTATACAGAATTACAATGTGCCAACGAGTCCTTTATAAATACGGTGTGTTTTTGCGACAAGTTTTATCTTCATTAGCAGTTAAATCAGGCAGCACTTTATATAAACAGCCTTAATCAGCTCGATAATCAGCTGCTCTGAAGTGGTGAAGAGATGCTCTCTGTCTCTGCAGCTTCGTCTGAGCAACTGTGAAGTATGTGGTATGTTTCTGAGGATTTAAGAGATACTGTAGGAAACAGTGGTGATTTATTATTCTAAGATGGTCTGTGAAATCAAAGATTCACGTGTTAGAGATGCATGCATTTATATACAGTATGACTAGTCCTCTAAATTAAATCCAGCTGTATATTATTTGTATTTTATTTTATTTAAGCAAATAAAGATTTCCGTTCCAACAACTGCACAAGAAACTAAAAGCAATAAGAAAATAAGAAAACCTGATGTCTGAAATAGTTTGCTTTAAACTTGAAGGAAATCTGATAATCCCTTTTTGTAATTTAACTTTTGTTAGAAATAAAATTTGATATGAAAAAAAATTAATGCAAGATTAGTATTACTGCTGTTTGAACAATAACAGTTTGAGCTCCACACACAGAATATTTCTTTTCCATGCATCGATATAATTATCTAATTATATATTTGACAAGGGGCCATTTTGCATAACAAATGCTTTTACTTTTGAACCTTTACTTGTGAACATGTGTGCTTTGGGTTTTTTGTATGTAATTATATTATTGATACTTGTATATAAATTAAAGCCTCCATCTAATCTTGATGACATACTCTTGTTCATTTTGCTCATTTTAAAGGGGTTGTAAAATTAGACAATTCTTATGATATTACATCAAAAATATTATGTTCATGTGGTTTTCATAAATAAGTCAATAGTTTGAAATGAAGCACTTCATTAGATCAGGCTAATGTGACTCCATGAAGACCTCTGTGAGATTGGTCAAATTATCTCGCTCCATTGGTGGAGTCTGACCGTCTTTTTACGGAAAAAATATGGTTTTACAGACTGAATAGTGGAGTAAATGTCATGTCAAGATGTAGTTTGTGCAGCCTTGTAGATGCAGGCTGTAGCTGGAGGCCATAATCAGACAGGGTGACTCATTAGAGCAGCACTCTTCCCTTCCTTCAACATAATCACTGTAATGTGGTTTGCGGTCTTTTCATTTATAGACTTTTCATACACACAGCACGTCACCGTAGTTTTAACCTGTCAGGATTTCTTTGTTGAATTTTAGACAAGTACCATTAGTAACAAAGGGAACAGTGTGCACCATTAATAGATCAGCACTGTCAGTCTAACACACAGGAAGACTCTCAAGTCTCTCAAATTTCCTCTCAATGTTGAAATCTTCCAAAAATAACCTCTCGTGTCGATCAGTCGTTACCTCTGTCTTTATATCACCTTTCATTCAGTGCATGAACACCTCTAAATTTGTTTTACAGTGTAAATGTGTGGGGAAAAACTAGTTGTTGTAGTTTTTTGACAGTGGCTCAGTTGTGTAGTTCAGCACCACGGAGAGCTCCATTCAACACATCCATAAGAGCTTCCTTTTCTGAAAACTGGAGATTTTAAATCAGGAAATCAGCATTACAGCTTTACTTTGTTTTTTTGCAATGCAACTTCTCAATAGTTTTTTACATTTTGCAGCAGAATGACTGTAGGTTTGATTTTAACATTGGCAGGCTCCTGTTTTATGAAAAGAAAGTTAAAGACTAATGTGGATGAGTGATGATGGTGTTAGTTTAATGATCTTTATGGCTAC
Source organism: Trachurus japonicus (assembly GCF_045865225.1). Taxonomy (NCBI): domain Eukaryota; kingdom Metazoa; phylum Chordata; class Actinopteri; order Carangiformes; family Carangidae; genus Trachurus; species Trachurus japonicus. Next base: position 9,634,602 of record NC_140920.1, on the reverse strand, counting down.
ACACGTTACAGATTTGAGTTACACAAGTTGTTTCAGAGTCCTCCGTGCCTTCTCTGAGTTACAGCGGGGCTCCGTGCAGCACTGCATGTCCATATGACGGTTGCGAACGGAGCTCACTTTTCTTCGTCCAAAAAGACACACCAAAAAACATCCAAATACCTCCATACTGCTTGTCTGTAATGTCCCTCTTGTATTGAAGCCCCAACGTGAGAAATTGTTCCGAAAAAAATTAAATAAGTCTATGTTTTAAGCTTGTTTTTCGGAACAATTTCTCATGTTTTTGCATATTGGGCTTCAATACAAGAGGGACATTACAGACGAGCACTATGGAGGTATTTGGATGTTTTTTGGTGTGTCTTTTTGGACGAAGAAAAGTGAGCTCCGTTCGCTACCGTCATATGGACATGCAGTGCTGCACGGAGCCCCGCTGTAACTCAGAGAAGGCACGGAGGACTCTGAAACTTCTCCCAGCCCTTAGTCCACATGAGGGGGAGGAGATAATGAAATTTCAATTTTGAGTGAACTATCCCTTTAACTTGAGGTCATCAGTCTTCAGTAAAGAAATACAGTATGTCCCTGCTAGATCTTCACCTGTGAATATACTTTGATCTTCGAATGTGACAATGATCAAAGTGTGTTTCTGTTTTGGTCTTCAGCAGTGACCACATCATCCTCACCTTCTCTTTCTCTATACCTTCATCTCTCTGCTGTCACTCCATCTTTCCCCTCCCTCCCTCCCTCCCTCCGGTGTGGCTCCTGAATATTTAATAAGCCTGAATTACCGAGGCCCTCAACAGTAATGACGAGAAAATCAGACAATTAAAGCAGAAGGGCTCCAGCTTTAAGTCTCACCTCCCCCAGAGGAGGCAGAGATTATTTAAAGTGGCACACTGTTTGATTATCTAATCCTCCCCTTGCCCCCTCTGCTTCACTCACAGAGCGGCATCGCCTGCTCCACTTGCCACTGCAAATTACCATGAAACACCAATGAGCGCTGTGTTTAAGTCTTTTTCCATAAGCGGGAATGTGGTGCCATGGAGTCTCAGGGGAAGGGCACTACACTCAGGTTATCACAGTTTAGCGAGGGCTCGGAGGCTCGTTCCTGCTCGCACTCAGGAAATGATGTAATTAATGATCGTGTTGTGATTTGTACATTTACATGAATGCCACATTATTTTGCATTGGAAATGTTTTTTTATGGAGCAGATGCTGGTTTTTGTTGGGGTTTTTGTTTTTTTGCTCAGTCCTGAGATCAAGCATTAGTGAAAGGGAAAACAAAATAGTTTGACGGCATTGTATGGCATCCACCAAGATAACCCAGACTTGGTGCTCTGCTCATTAAAGTGTAAAAAAAAGCTGCAGGGTTTTACACAAGCTCAACTCTTTCTTACTCCCAAAACAAAGCCAGGTTTGTTGGGGGGTTTGGCGATAAGTAGAATTGTTGTCAGCTTGACTTATTATCCAGACAAAGTGACGGATTGTGATGGAGTAGATAGCAATAGCCTCCTTAATGCCTGCCAGCACACACACACACACACTAACACACACACAGAGGTTCTCACAGACACAGATGAATATTCATGATTATACAGCTGAGGCTCAACACTGGCTCATTTAGTGTTGGCCAGAGAGAGGCCAATGATAGCATTGTAAACACACAACCATCAGGGGTTTAATAGCTCAACTCCAGTGCTGGCTAATTACACCACACACACACACACACAGACACACACGCATGCATGCATACACTGCAGATAGAAACACACAGGCGCAGATTTGGAAGCTATTGTGATGAGATTTCCCTCCGTGGTTTTGACTTCGGCAGACAAAGATTTGTCTGATAGGAAAAGTGCTCACACAGCTGCCTCAAAACAGTCTGGAGGAGAATAGAGACGTCCTGTCATAGTATGTCAGCGTCTGCCAAAAGAATCCTCGACAAATAAAGTCCATTCTTACACCGCCCATTGTTTGATTCTGTTTATATTTGATGAGATAGAGTTTCTGTGGTCTGTGGCACAGCCAGTTAGTTGTGCCTTCAGTCAGTAGAACAGAGAAACGCTAGTTTACACTGGAGTCCCGACAATGGGCACCACTGTCCCTCTCATAATGGCATTGACATGACAGGTGTTCAAATACATTATTTCCTAGAAGGCCAAAGAAACTGCAAACACACTGTTCACTATATTCAACAGAATAATTTACCTTGAACTTAGCAGCACTGTTTCAGATCACTGCTAAATGAACATGAACTATCATACCGCTGTGTTTCGTAGCGATCTCCGATGTCTGATAGATCGTCGCTCTGAACACAAACGGGATCTAAAATCTCCGCTCCTTCCAACACGACAGAGGAATGTGGGGCAACCGTGAGGCCAAGCGCCTCAGGGTTTAAGCTTCCCTGTTGCCTCCTGATTTGAATATCGTTCAACGTCCATTTGCATCTAGTTTTAATAGCGGTTTATTCAGTCAAGCATAAGATGACATCTTTATCTGTGGTTGACATATGAGGCTGTTAGCCTGAGGCTAGCATGTGTCTAGTTAATGAGCAGAGGGATGCTGCTGCTGATTAGGAGAGGCAATAAAAAACGCACAGCCTCCCACTCTGACTCAACTCTGTAGCGAGCAGATACTGTAGGAGGCTGCGAGAGGCTGCTCCAGCTTTTAATCTAGGTGTGAGGATGAGGACAGGTGCTTGGTTTGTGTGTTATTCCTGCACTTTTCTGTGATTATGAGGGATGGATGTGCTTGAAACTTTTTAATGGAGAAGAGATTTAATATATTTCCCATACAAACACATCTGTGTACACATTTTTATGCATCTGTGTGCTGTTCTAGGTTTTGCATAGTCTGGTTCAGTTCTTCTCTGACCATAACATCTTTCCTAAAATCCAATCTTCAAATGTCTTATCTTGACTAAGCTGAGATCCAGTTTTCGCACAGGACAAAGAAAAGCTATAGAGGCTGTTTTGGTATTTATGATATATGAACTATTTAAATGATTTTATCATCAAAATTGTTGCTGTACAAGTTTTTGTCAAATAATAGATTAATTTACAAAGTTTGTGATTTTTATATGTACTTTTAAACATTACTTTTTTTCTATTGTGTTTAAGAAGGTACTTTAAGGGATGAAATGTTTTTTTTCTTTGATGGATCTGTAATCATTTAGGAAATGAAAGAAAAATGAAGAAAAGGTTTGTTAAATACATACAACATACAACACTCTCACTTAAGGAAAAGAGAAAGCCTGACATAATACAGAAAATCTAAACGACCATAATTAGGTAGGTACAATTGAAACAGACATGAAGTATGAGTAGGGCAATAAATAAAATGTCCATAAATCATATGATAACTTTAAAGATGAGACGTGCAGTAATCAGGAGTGACGTCATGAAATTGTCTCATATATAATATTCATGACAGTATATTTGTGTGTGTGCACTTTTCCCACCAGTCTCCTTCCTCCAGTTGCAGTCCTATACTACTGTAGGAATATTGCTTGCTAAGTGAATGGTGGCCAGTGCGTTGTCACGGCAACCGCAGCAGCTGTCAGTGTGGGCTCCTGTAAGAATGACAAATGATTTTTATTACAGGGGCTCTAAATTGGTGGGATCCCCCCTTCTCTCCCTCCATAGAGATGCTTATCCCAGCCTGATCAAACCGGAGTCGCTCTGCCAATAACTCTGACCAGGCCTAATTACAACACCGGCCCTCCTGGGCTCATCATACACTCATTATTACTCACAGACTACACTGGCAATTCTGGCGCCAGACAGTGTGTGACATTCTCATAGTGGGAAAACAGCGTGGCGTCGCATATGGTAATATGATGCTTGCAGTTTCAGATTATTAAAAAGGCGGTGCTCAGTGAATTTTCATTTCACTAAATAGGGATTAGATTGACTTCAGTGCAGTGGAGAGATGCAATAATTTATTTTGTACATTTGTAACATAAAGAAATAATATTAATCCATCATCTACAGTAGCAGTCAGCGGTGTTTGTGTTGCGTATTTATGGACTGGACTGTAGCTGTCCCCCAGGGTTATCACAGTAATAGAAATAATTAGAAAGAAGCTGTGGGGGAGTATTATTTTGTTTAATAGTGCGTCGTGCATTCATTTTCTCAGAGGTGTTGCAACTGTGCACTTGAAATATTTTTAAAGGGACATTGTGTAACTTCTCCTGTTATCTATTCACGAAAATCGATTATTTAGTTCAAAAGTATGTTTTTCATTAACCAGTAATCCCCCCATCAACAAACTGAAGTGTTCCTTTCAGCTCTGAATTAGCCGTTCATATCATTCATATCTCCATGGAGCGGGTAAGCTCGGTGCTGGCTGCCATGTGGTGTCGCCATGTTTTTACGTTCAGTGGCAGCGTGACGGTAGGAAACCACGGAAACTCAGCGGAGACACCGGAGCTGTCGGCTCAGGTGGAGGTGGCGTCTGTGAAAAGTGAAAAAACGCAGTGAGGAGGAACGGGGCGTTACACTGATGCTGCATTCACCTGCAGTCGGGCAGACGGCCGTCGGTAACAAACCAGATGTCATTTTAGTCACAGAAGTCCAGAGAAAGCCGGTAAAACAATACCACATCGCCATGACAACATATTGTCACGTGTATTATTACGTGCAGCGGCTGTCATCCGTCTGCCGTCTGCCCAATTTCAGGTGAATGCAGCATGAAAAATACGATTGAGTTGCTTGCAATATACAACCACAACGCTAGATGGGAGTAATTCCTACACAATGTACCTTTTAAAAAAGATGCAGATGGCTGACGGGTTGTTAGTGTGCAGCTGCAACATGGATTATCTTTCTTTCTTTTTCTTTTTTTTCTTCTTTGTCAAGCTGCATGACTTTTAATGGCCAAGGTTACGGTGACACTGTAGGGCCCCAGCTGTCTCCGGGGACCACACTCCACTCACTAATACACTCCAAGACAGTTGCACAGTGGGGACACTGCCAGCAGAGTGATGAGGAAGCAATTTTTATCTGCATTGTTTAGCTGACTCGATGGGTTTTGCTGTAATTGGCATCCAGACTGTTGGTGTTATAGGTGAGACCGTTCAAAGTTCCTCGGAGAAGCAGGTTTGGATGTTCAAGGTCGTGTATATGTGTGCGTAACAGCGCTTCCTGTTGTTAAAATGAAGTGCTCAGACAATTTTTTGCTGCACGCAAACCTGCAAAGGGGAATAACACAGCATGATTGTTGTTGTTTCCTTTTTTTCTGTCTTTGCATTGTGTTATATAAAGTATAAACAGTCACTGAAATGCATGAGGTTTGGCTTTTGCAATGAGAGAGACAGAAACACAGACACAGGCAGTTCCTTTTCAGATCGTCAGACAGACACGGCTGACTTTTTTTTTCTTTTTCTTTTTTTAAATAATTGTTCTTCCTAACCATGATCTGAATTAGCATATGAAAGTTGTGTCTTTTTTTTCCTCTCCCCCTTCACTGGGAACGCATAGCTGTAAGCTAATTTGTAAGTCATTTTAGATGACAGAGAGTGGTTGTATCCCAGAGGTGCTTTTTCTCTCTTGATCTTTTATTTTCTCTCTCTCTCTGTTCTGCTTCCTCCCTCTCCTCTCCCTCTCCTCTCCCTCCTACCATTTCATCTTCCCTCCACTCATGTCTCAATTATCAAATATTGAAATGACTCAGGGAGCCAAGGTAACTGTCTCTCTCTCTCTCTCAGCTAAAACACATGTGTCGGGGCAGATGGTCGCGCAGCAAGCAGAGGTCAAAGTGCTCAGCCATGTCACCGTGTGTCATTGTGTTGTTCCACCTCGTCGGAAATCCTTCTCTCTTAGTCCTTGTCACACGTTAACCTGTGTGTCCGGCGATGACACATCCACACAAGTGCAAACTGTCCTTCGTGAACAACAGTGTAACAACGGCATAATACGGACATAATTCTGCCTTTTTTTCTTACTGTTTCCATTATGTCTCTCAAGCAATTTAGGTTTCAGTGGGAAGAAGTGCAAAAAAGCCTCCCAGTTTGAATGAACAAAGAGGCTACTTGCAGGCTCAGTGTGGCTTATACGGGGGATTAATTGATGCTATTGAGTGTGGATCCACAGAAAGGGACTTGTGTTGGGTTGGTGGCACTGTTGATGCCAAAGCAGCTGGGTGGGCCGAGGGGAGGAAGAGGAGACGACTGATCGTCAAGCGAGCCACCTGGGCTAAAGTGAAGCTGTAGTTAAGAGAGAAATATACACTAATACACCCAGGTGTGGACACAAACACATGTTCATATGTCTAGTAAGCTCTATCTCTCACACACACACACACAAGAACAGTGCAGTCTCTCTCTGTGTGTTAGTATGCAGTAGGTGGAGCAGAGAGGAGCAGGGGAAAGCTCAGTGGAGCGCCTTCGATCGTTATTGACCATTCCTCCATGCAGCTGTTTGCAGCATAAACACATTCACACTCACTTGCATGCACGCATGTATAGGAAGGAACACATACAGTACTGTACATCCATGCTCACAAAGATGTTTATTATACAAACGCACAAGCCAGTGGGGATTTGAGATGAATGCAGTGGTGCAAGCATAGCCTCAGTGTAAAGGACACACATACAGTAGAGTAGAGTGCTGTTGGTCTGGATAATCACTTCTACTTCTATTTGTTAGCAGGGGGAATGAACATTTGTATTTTAAATGAGCACCACAGCCACCTGCAGTTCTCATTGCAGTGGGAAAAATATGCACCACCTCAAAAATGTGTTCATGTACCTCCTGCTTTGTTTGCAAACTGTGAAGGTTGGTGAATCTGCTGCTAACTATCAACTCTAACAGCTGGCAACATGTCTGAAAAGGTAAAAACTGAACAGGTTTAATTTTACAGCAGCTTTCCTGGAGGCTGCACATAGTTTTTACTGAAGACAGGAAGTAGCAGGAATGCACAAGTTTAGGTTTAGACACAGCAACAATGATGCTGCACAGTGGAGGCAGCATCACAAACAGCACTCAGATGTGATTTTACTGTAGTTACTTGAGGGAGCAGAGATGAAAAGTGTGAAAAAAGCTTTTGTTTTTAACACTTTTTTTTTGCCTGTGGAGGTGGAAAACCCCCCAGATCACAGCTCACAGATCACACAGTGCATGTGGCGAAAGGAAACCCATTTGTAATGTCTTCATAGATCAAACCAGTTGGTGAAAAAATGAAAATGATAATCCAGATTGGTTTGATTCGCTGGCAGACAAGAGACACTCCAACATGTAAACTCATGCGAGCGTCTGTTAACGCGCATTTAAAACACAGGCGTACTCCCCTCTCTCCCAACCCCGGCCTTTTGTTCCACTGACAGGCCGTCTGTTCTAATGAAAGCTCCTCTCATTCATAAGCCTGCCTTGTCAACTTCTGACGCCAGGCAACTTTCATAGGGAAAGAAGGGGAAGACGACAGAAAGAGGAGGAAGGAAAGACAGGAGAGACTGCCTGCATCTCTCTCTCCTTTGATATCTGCTTTCGCTGAATTGTTCCTCTCCCTCAACGTGAATCTCAACCAGCAAAATTCAAATTTGATGATATTTCCTGTTAAGGTGATTAAAGACTACAGACACACCTATAAGAGTGTGTGTGTGTGTGTGTGTGTTACCTCCCCTCTCCCCCGTGTTTTACCGCTGGTTGTCTGTCACACATGAGAGCACCTCGACCACAAGCTGGAAAAAAAAAAGAAAAAAAAAAAACCTTCAGGATATCAAATCCATGGTCTCTCATTTCTAACTAGGTCAACACTTGCTCACAATGGCATCCTCAACACCGTCCTCTGTGTATTATTCCTCCCTTCTCTGTTTTCTCCCCCATTTCTCTCTGTCTGCTCAGTCATCCCTTTCTCATTGCACCATGACTATAATCTGTAAATATGTTGGAAGTCTGTAATTGACTCCATCCACTCTCTGCAGCTGTTCCCAATCAGATATTTTGTGATATTTGCACAAAAAAAAAACGTCAATGTCAGTTGTGAGCAAATGTAAAGCTCATAGGCTCCATGTTAAAGGGATGGTTCAACATTTTGGCAAATTAGCCCATTGCCATAATCGCTATAGTCACAGTAGGTTTGTTACCGTTATTTGTCGGTGCAAGCTATTTTTAGAACGGTGGAGCAGAGCCGCGAGCTGCTCAGAGCTACGCTACGGAGGCTAATGGGATTTCTTCATCAAACTCATCAAATACACAATCCAACAACTCCAAAATTCCCTGGTGGACAAGTTGTGACCTGCACATTCACCACGCTATGAGATAATAACAGAACGTTACCAGACAGAGTTGTTTTAGAGGTAAATGCAGAGACTGCTTGCTGAAAAACTGTCCCTGAAGGCAACGTGCAAAAGCAGTTTTGCATGAATTTGCCTCTAAAACAACTCTGTCTGGTAACGTTCTGTTATTATTTCATAGCGTGGTGAATGTGCAGGTCACAACTTGTCCACCAGAGCGTTTTTGAGTTGTTGGATTGTGTATTTGATGAGTTTGATGAGGGAAACCAAGAAATCCCATTAGCCTCCGTAGCGTAGCTCTGAGCAGCTCGCGGCTCTGCTCCGCCGTTCTAAAAATAGCTTGCACCGACAATTAAAGGTAACGAACCTACTGCTACGACTATAGGAATTATGGCAATGGGCCGATTTGCCAAAATGTTGAACTATCCCTTTAAGCTCCCTTCCATTATTTGAGCCTGCACTGTGCACACTGTGCCTGTGCAGACGGGATTAATCTGTGTTCAAGTGTTATAGCCGGACTAAATGAGAGTAATTCAACAGGCCATAAAGTCTGCATTATGATGTCTCTCACCAATATTGCCAGAATTCCCTCACCGCTCCGCGTCCCCATTTGATCCCCATCTCAGATCGGCTCCTCCATCACCGGTGACATGAAATACCCCGGCAGCCACCAGCCGCAGCACACATCACTCCTCATAAACACCGACTACCTCTCTCTGCTTCCATGTGTTCACACAAATTAGCATAACATTAGCATGATATTAGCACGGCCGACCTGCGCAGCCATGCCTTATCAAAGTGCTCTGTGATCCCCGGCTCCCTGCGCTTTAGTCTAGAGCCCAGGAAGAGAGGGAAACTAAAAGAGCCAGAGAGAGGGAAAGACAGAGAGAGAGAGAGTTCCCCCATGAGAGAAAGAGAGAGAGAGGAGAGAGCGATGAGCTACATGATAACGAGCTGTGTTACACCGCTACACAACACACAGCCTTGTCACGGCGCCTCAGAGCTGCGCTGAGCTAAATGGGCTGCAGCAGATGTTTGGTGACTACAATCACACAGCGCTGCGTACCTCACTTGACTTGCAAATATTTGCTAAGAGACTTCAATATTGGATTTGCTGTATTCTCTTCTTTTAGAATGTGTAAGGTAGTGAATGTAGTGCAGCATGGAAATGAACACACACACACACACACACACTACAGTACGTTTTCCTCTCCTCAGGATGCAATTGTACAATAGTATTTAATATAAAATACTTGCCAGCTCCTGTGATGAAATCAGGAGGAAACTGATTCTCTATGTCAGTGGTTCTCAACTGGTGGGTCGGGACCCAAAAGTGGGTCGCGGACCCGTTCTGGATGGGTCGCGGACAGCTGGTCAAAAAAGTAAATAATATTTAATGCACATCTGATGTTGGACATGTCTTTTATTTTGAAAAATAACTTATATTGAAAGGCATGCGTCACGTGAACACATGCAGTTGTAATGGTCATGGCAAAGATATCAGTTTCTTATTAATGTGGCCTGAATGCAGTGAATCTTGTTTTGTTTTTGTGGGTCTTTATTTTGTGCAATTTGATATTTATTCACTTTTGTGAATATGCTCTGAATGCAGAGATGCATTAGAAGTCAAATATATCGTTTTGTTGGTCTCCATTTTGTGCAGTTTTATATTTTTTTATTCACTTCGTACAGTACATGCAGTCATGGTCCTCCTCAGTTTCATTCATGTGCTCTGAAATGCACTTTGCTCAATAAAGAGCAAAATGAGTTTTTAAAGGCTTTAAAAAAAAAATCTTGGTTTGAATTCTATAAAATTTGGTCGCGACTTAATGACCATGGGAAAATGTGGGTCCCAGAGTGAGACTAGTTGAGAACCCCTGCTCTATGTGTTACCACAGACGCCATGCATTGTGATGTAATTCTGTATATTTCTAGTTCTGGTAATTATGTTTCACAAAAGTGAATATTCACGGCTCTTCTTGGAAAAACTCCTCTTGTTCTTGTTGTTGTTGTTGTTGTTGTTGTTGTTGTGTGGCTCAGTGAGTGATGAGGACATGTCGGTTTTCTTCAGACAATAAAACATACAGTACTGCAGCTTTTCCAGAGTGTTTTAACATTACAGTGAGTGGCCAGAGGCGACGTGCAGCACATACAGGTCACAGAGAGGTGACATGTTCAGAATGGGCCCGCAGGCTGTCGAAGCGTGTTGTCATTATAATATGTTTGGTTTGTTCTATTCATTCATTAATTCGTTAAGTCCTGTGTTGCAGCTGTGCCAACATACCGTACAGTAACTTAACGGGTTTTATTTTCTCTATTTATTTCCAGTGTCTCGGTTTGTCATCACATCCACGGGAGCCCTGTATATACTGGATGTGCAAATGGAGGACGGGCTGTACAACTACAGGTGTATGACGCGTCATCGATACACAGGAGAGACCCGGCAGAGTAATAGTGCCCGCCTCATTGTTTCAGGTAAGAGGAACACCAAAATGTAACCTTTTTATTTATTACGTACTCAATAAATAAATACACAAATGAAAAGGTCATGAATTTATTCTACAATTTCTGTCTTCAAAACCAGTCTTCATATGCTTGGGACCTTTTTCTCCTATTTTGTTTTTAATTTGTTCGTTTTCAAAACTGTTTTTAAAAAGAAAAATGCTGGTTCAGGAAAAAATGTCAACTAATAATATGAATGTAATAGAGAGCGACAGGGAAAATACACATGAGTTAAAGAGAGGATGACATGTGATAAAGGTCATCAGTGCTGTGCCAACACAGAAAATGTGCTCCTTACCTTTAACCCTTTAAAGGGACACTCCACCAGTTTTCCTCATGAGGCTCAGTTCACTTGTCATAAGGAGTTCCTCTCAGAAAACAGTTGGTTACTGTCTCTTCTTGTAGCCATAAAACATTGAATGTGGCATTTAACCACCCATAGTATAGAAAAAACAGGCTTCTGAAACCTTTCTGACAAAATGAGATATAGACTGAGATAAACTGCTACATTTTAACATTTATCTGCACACAAATACTGTAGGAGCCCATAAATTAACATACTCCATTATAAAGTGAACTTAAACCCTTTTCAAAACCTGGACTCTCTGTATGTAAAAAAGGCGAACAAATGCACATTGCACAATATTAAAAAAAAAAAAAAAATTCTAAAAAAAAAAAATCGATTTTTGAAATAAAAATCGTCCCACCCTTACTATCCTCCCAGATCCCACCAACTCGGCGCCCCACATGCTGGACGGCTTCGAGCGGCGTGAGGTGATGGCGTCTCATCGAGTGGAGCTGCCCTGCAAGGCCTCGGGTCACCCCGCGCCCAAATACCGCTGGCTGAAGGACAACCGGCCGCTGGAGCCCGACACGCGCTTCAGACAGAGTGTGACCGGCCTGCTGATAGAGAGAGCCCAGCCCAGCGACACGGGGACGTATGTGTGTGAGGTGTGGAACAGCTACGGCAACGGCGAAGTGGTTGGCAGGCTGCTGGTCAAAGGTCAGTGCCCCGCGGCTGGGAGTGAGTCATCGGGGTTGATTTGTATCAGTGGTTTGATGCCTCAAAACAAAAAGGGAAAGTAGGAAACCACACATACTGTATTTTTAATGCTGCTACTATGTAACATATTCAACCCCTCACTGACAAAATGATTATGCTACCTTTTTGTAGTGCACTGCGAAAACTCAAAATCTTTCCAAGAATATTTGTCTTATTTCTAGTCAAAATGTCATTTCTAGTCAAAACAAATCTCATTATACGTAAAATCACATAAAAAGTAGCATGTTTTTAGACACGTTTTACTTCTTTCAAGCATATTTTTACTTGAAATAATGAGAAAAATCTGATAGCGGGGCAAGTTTTTCTTTCTTATTACAAGCACAAAAGAAGTGCTTTCACTGGCAGATTTTTCTACTTATTTCAAGTGAAAATTTGTTTGAAACAAGTGAAATCACCTAAAAACAAGTACATTTTTAGGTGATGAGTCTTATTTTAAGTGGAAAGAGATTAGTTTTGACTAGAAATGAGACATTTTGACAAGAAATAGGACAAATATTCTTGGAAAGATTTTGCAGTGTACGAGTAAAACAGGCAATTAACACTTTTATCTGTGAACTCTCTGTCCGACAGAGCCCCTGAAAGTGGTGGTGAGTCCGCGGAAGGTGAAAGGCAGCGTGGGCAGCCAGGTTTCACTGTCCTGTGGCGTCACCGGCTCGGAGGAGTACCAGCTGTCCTGGTACCGCAACGGAGAGCTCATCTACCCCAGCAACAGCGTCCGTATGACAGGCCAGAGCAGGGAGAACCTGGTCATGGCTGGCATGGCCAAGAGTGACGGAGGAGCTTATCAGTGCTTCGCCAGGCATGGCAAGATGTCAGCGCAGGACTTTGTTCAAGTCATACTGGAAGGTCAGAACTCGAACAGTGTTCAAAGAGGAAGATATGTGGGTGGCGGAATAATTGACCTTTTTTTTGGAGACAGAAAGATTAAATATCATCTCGAAATCACCAAAACTTCACTTAGCTTTACTGCCGCGAAACGCCGATAGCGACGGGCTAATTTCTGTTAGCCTGTCTATGGAGTTTTACATTATATGATAGCATTAAGCTAGTGGACTTTATGCTTAGTTGTGATGCTGGCTAACATCTAAACATCTCTGACAATATGTTGCCTCAAATGCGTTGTTGACTTAACTTAGAACAGATGTAGACATCCTTGTTAATTTTATCCACGTTTAGTTGCTGTTGTGGTTTACCGCATTATCCAGAGCAGACACTTCTCTCGGTTGAGATGTGGCTTGGGAAAAGGTAAAAAAAATCCACCCCATTGCCCAGCCTCTCGGGATACCTAGTGTCGGAGTTGCATGTACCCCATGAACACCGTTTGACCATTTTAAACTTAAAATGTCAAGAAAAAACATATAAAAACGAATGAAAACTGACTATCTGCAATGCATTTCAATGGACGTGGAAGCAGAGAATGTCCGAGTGTATGGGCTAGCTATGTGCACTGTGATTGGCTCATCGCGTTTGGGGGCGTGGCTTAGCCATAGGTCAATTTGAGTATGTTTAGATGTACAGTAGTCCCTTCTGTTTCCTCTGTACAGGTGTTGATGTGTGCATATGTGAATGGAAATTGCATGTTAGTGCTTTCATTCAGGCTGAGCATGTGGTATTGAGCGCTGCAGTACAGCGAAGGCCCAGCCCATTTGATTAGATTTTCTAAAAGAGGCATGCATGCGGTTACGTGAGCTGTGGTTGCTGCAGTGTCTGCCTCCCATGACCACACCAGTATAAGGAGAATATTGATAATCAATGATGTTGTGGAGCCAGAAAAAGGAGCTGTATTAATCTTCTTTATGCTCTGATTCTGCTTTTTATACCACAGACAGGCTGTGTTGCCATAAAAAGGCAAATCAATCTGGGGTTTTTCAAGGATTTTTCAATTTAAAGGGGAAAAAAAGGCTTCAGAAGTGCTTTTGTAATTCTCTATATTAAGAACACTGCAAAAACTCAAAATCTTTCCAAGAATATTTGTCGTATTTCTTGTCAAAACTAATCTCTTTCCACTTAAAATAAGACTCATCAAATAAAAATGATCTTGGTTTTGATAATTTTCACTTGTTTCAAACAAATTTTCACTTGAAATAAGTAGAAAAATCTGCCAGTGAAAGCAAGTTTTTTGTGTTTGTAATAAGAAAAAGAAAGAAAAACTTGCTCCACTGTCAGATTATTCTACTTATTTCAAGTGAAAATATGCTTGAAAGAAGTAAAAAGTGTCTTAAAATCAAAGCTTTTTATGTGATGAGTCTTATTTTAAGTATAATGAGATTTGTTTTGAATAGAAATAAGACGAATATTCTTGGTAAGATTTTTTGCAGTGAACAAAGAGTGTTGAACAACATTTACCGTACATAACCATGTGAATCTCCTCCCCACTGTCCAGACGGCACCCCCAAGATCCTGGCTTCGTTCAGCGAGAAGGTCTACAACATCAACGAGTTTGTGTCGCTGTCGTGCACGGTGAAGGGGACGCCGGAGCCGCGGGTGACATGGACTCTGGACGACGAGCCTGTGGTACGAGACAGCCGCCACCGCATCTCCCACTACACCAACGGCGAAGGCCACGCGGTCAGCCATCTGAACATCAGCCAGACCCAGGTGCCCGACGGAGGGGTGTACCGCTGCATCTGCAACAACTCGGCCGGGACAGTTTCCTACCAGGCGCGAATAAACGTAAGAGGTGCTTGTCAGATCAACTCTTCCAACACATCATCACATATACACATCAACATGTCTCGATTTATTCTGCTTTTGTTTTTTTTTAATTGGCTGTGCTCAAAGCGCTTGGATGTGCAGATGTTGAAGGAATGCCTGACTAAGTTTGTCAAAACAATTTTTTTTAGACGTCAGATTCTTTTAGGCTCGTTTCTCCTCCACGTTCAGAAACCTTAGTCTGTTTGTATTTGCTCAGAATAGACGAGGAACCTCTGCAGCCTCCTGTTGTCAGCATTAAACGGATAGTTCAACATTTTGTCAAATTGGCCCATTGCCATAATCCCTATAGTCATAGCAGTAGGTTTGTTACCTTTAATTGTCGGTGCAAGCTGTTTTTAGAACGGCGGAGCAGAGCCGCGAGCTGCCCAGAGCTACGCTACGGAGGCTCATTATGGGATTTCTTGGTTTCCCTCATCAAACTCATCAAATACACAATCCAACAACTCCAAAACGCTCTGGTGGACAAGTTGTGACCTGCACATTCACCACGCTATGAGATAATAACAGAACATTACCACACAGAGTTGTTTTAGAGGGAAATGCAGAGACTGCTTGATGAAAAACTGTCCCTGAAGGCAACGTGCATCAGCGGTTTTGCATGAATTTACCTCTAAAACATCTCTGTCTGGTAACGTTGTGTTATTATCTCATAGCGTGGTGAATGTGCAGGTCACAACTTGTCCACCAGAGCGTTTTGGAGTTGTTGGATTGTGTATTTGATGAGTTTGGTGCGGGAAACCAAGAAATCCCATGAGCCTCCGTAGCGTAGCTCTGAGCAGCTCACGGCTCTGCTCCGCCGTTCTAAAAATAACTTGCACCGACAAATAAAGGTAACAAACCTACTGCTATGACTATAGGGATTATGGTAATGGGCCAATTTGCCAAAATGTTGAACTCTCCCCTTTAACTTTTCCCAAGCCCAGCTTTAATTCTTACCCAACACCTGCTGATAGCCGTATATTAGTATACCATTAGGCTGTACTGTTGGATCCAGCATATAACTGTACTGTAATCTGCTCTCTACATGGCTGGCTGGATTGCTGTTGTCATGTAGCAGTATTACAGGGGTGCTGGAGCTTTCTGTGCGTGGTGCACGACCATTAGTGTTGCTCTATTACAGAGAGGGAGGGTTACTTTCTGTACACTGATTGGTTTAATTTGATTGTGTTCATTCTTGCATGTTGTGAGGCTAAATAGGGCGATCCTCTCTAGCCCCTTAAGCGAGGGTCCGTGAATGCCGAATGCAGCCAAGCGATGAAGATAAATCTCCACAGGTGCCATTGCAGAGAAAAGTGTAATGACTGTTTCTCACATCGTTGGCTCCTTAATCGTGCTAAAGAGAGTAGTAACCCAGGATATGCTTGAGCTCAAAGTGCACTACGGAGCCGAGTTAAACCGTCTTCTGCAATGCTTAAAGGAGAAGGCCTAATTGTCAATTCTCCTTATAGACACAGAGCTATGGAAACCTATTGGTTATTATGTTGGTTTTTCCACGAGTGTGAGTGAAAGTCAGCAAAAAAAAACAGTCCATTTTAATGCTTGTTAGAGGCAATCACAGCCAGCGCTGAGGAGGGGGAAGCAGAAGGTAATATTCACTACAGGCCTCAGACAGAAGGACACTTGAGTCTCTAACAAGGCAAAAAGCAAAACAGAAAAAAAAAAACAGACCGATTCACCCAGCGCTAACGCTTTTGAGTTGTGACAAGTGAAGGCAAGGATGCTTAATCAGGCAGTCTGACACTCCAAAAACAAAATAAACCCTGGTAATGTTTTTGTTTGTTACGATCAGAATGAATTAAGGCATGTAAATCTTTGTGGTGTCTCGAAAACACACACAACACAGCACAGCTATCTTTTACACCGACCCCCCCCGCCTCAAAATCATTTTAAGAGAGTTGTCTCTCCAATGTGTCCTTCAAGGGCCTGCCAGCATCAGACCAATGAAGAACCTCACTGCCATCGCTGGGCGGGACATGTACATCCACTGCCGCGTCATCGGCTACCCGTACTACTCCATCAAGTGGTACAAGGACTCCAACCTGTTGCCGTACAACCACCGGCAGCGGGCCTTCGAGAACAACGGCACGCTGAAGCTGTTCGACGTGCAGAAGGACGTGGACGAAGGAGAGTACACGTGCAATGTGCTGGTGCAGCCTCAGCTCTCCACCCACCAGAGCGTCTACGTTACTGTGAAAGGTACGAGTGCCGGCCGGTCCGATCCAAATCCGTCTGCAGTTGCAGTTACAGGGTTCCCACGCGTCCTGGAAAAGCTGGAAAATGGTTGACCAATTATCCAGTCATGGAAAACACATGGAAATTGAGAAAAAGGGTCAAATGTCCTGGAAAATCATTTATCACATGGTTACCATCAGCTACCAGAGCTCGATTTAACTTTTTCAGACCCCACTAAGGATTTCTTTTCCAAAGTGTCTTAATTTCTAAGCACGTAAGATATTATTTCATCAATAAATTAAAGAGCAACAGGAGGAAAAGGCTCACACACTGATCAAAACTGGCAATGTCCACCAGAGCCCTAAGACAGACTGAAGATGGCTGTGTAGGCCGAAACGTTTTTGTCTACTTAGTTTTGTTTCTTTGTTTTATTTTTATCACCATGGTTGCACTTTTTTGTTGTTTGATGGACCATTTAGTGTTTGTTGCATCCGTCAATCTCTGGTGGACATTGCCATTTTTGATCAGTGTGCGAGCCTTTTCCTCCTGTTGCTCTCAAATGTTTGTTGGCCTACACACCTGAAAAGAGGATTTTCTTTTGGACAGTGAACAAGAGCGCAAACACCTTTTCTCATTTTTATCGATAAATTAAAGCCATAGACTACACATCTTTAAATCAAACTTCTGGGGGTGAGAGAAAAGAATAAATATAGAAACAAACTGGTTGAATGTACAAAATAAAGTACAACTGTCAAACTGCAACTTCTCCAAAAGCATGAATGGGACGGGGCGATGTGTATGGCCTTAATAACATGTCTGTCAGACTGTAGCAGCTGAAAATGTCCTGGAAAATGATTTCAAGAAAAGAGTGGGAACGCTGAGTTAACTGGCTCATAATAAGCAGCGCAGTTCGGTTTGCTTACATGCAGAAAAAAATAGCCGATTGCGATCTAGTTGCCGTCCGCTGCTTGTAATCTCGGGTGCTCCATCATGATTATTACCAATCTGGAGTGTCAGGTAAGCAGCTTAGGCCATTTATTTGAGATGACACACCATATTATACAGAAGTA
The DNA here is from genome assembly GCF_045865225.1 of Trachurus japonicus. Lineage (NCBI taxonomy): Eukaryota > Metazoa > Chordata > Actinopteri > Carangiformes > Carangidae > Trachurus > Trachurus japonicus. The sequence continues at coordinate 9,616,853 of NC_140920.1, read as the reverse complement.
TTTGTTGAGTACATTCAGGGTAGTCCATCAGTCTGTGGTTACCAAGACAGAATCACTTCATCAGTCTGCATGCTGCTGACCCTGGCGTGTCTTTCCATTTGGCATACATGCTCTACATCCCATTTAAAAAAGACACATTAAAGCATCACCTTATAGTATATCTAGCAGGAAACATAGATATGTGAAGGGATATTGGTGTATCACACAACAACCCCATAGCAGCAACGCAGCATCTCCATCATCCCCGGACCTGCTCTTATCTGCAGCTCATCTGAATATGCAGTGGCACCGAGCTGAGCCCCGTCATGATAACCTCAGATGGCTCTCTTTCTTCAATGACGCTGCATAATTTGAAATGTCGGATGAGCAAACCCCCCCACCATCACTTCTCCACCACCTCTCTCTCTCTCTCTGGCGGGTCTTGACGTGCTAACGAGTGTGCAAGGGGGAAATCACACAGCGTAGACAAAGCTATGCCACTATTCCGCCTCGGCTAATTTGCCTCTCAGCTGCTTAGCATTCCACCGCTGCCGAGAGGGAATCCCCAGGAGCCTATTATCCCTATTTTGTTGTGAATTAAATAAGCGCTGAAGTGCAGCTTATTCCAATGTTATTTTAAATCATTAATTTTCCAAAGCATCTGGTTCTCACGATGGCTACAGTATCCCCAGAGAGCCGAATAGAGTGAGTGGGAATGTTATATGCATGTTGTTATAAGAGAACTCAGCTGCTCTACATGGGGAGAGGTAATAAGAGATGTTTCTTTTCTTTTATTCCAAATCACAGCGTAATGTTTCACTATGGAGAAGGCGGTGATAAAGAGAGAAATGTGACTAATGGGAGATGAAGTCATAAACCTGTTGTTTGTATATATGCACATGAGCGGCGTCATTTGCTGAAATTAAACCTCAATGTAAAACTCTTAAAGGGAATATTCTTATTTTTAGCCAAAAGAGGAAAAACTGTCCATACACAAGTAATATATAGGAATATATATATAAGTATATATAGGAACAGGAAGTGGGCATGTACTTTTAAACTGTCACAGCATGAATCTCATTGGCTGGCAACAACTAAACCAGGTGTCGTCATTTGATGGACTTTCAGACCAGTCCAACTAATTAATTAAACAATTAAGACTAGAGATGTCACGATTATACATTTTCTTGATACGATTATTGTCAGAGAAATAATCACGGTGTTACGATTATCACGATTATTATGCATTATTTCATTTTACAACACTATGAATGTGTCAAATCAAATATAGTGAAAATATAATGGCATTACTCATTGTTTACACAAAATATTTCAAGTATCTATTAATATATGACCAATTATTAATCCCCCAGCAGAAGTGTTTGAAATAAATTGTCATCTATACCAAATGTTTACGTTCATTTTAATCATTTTTTGTTTTGTTTTGTTTTGTTTTGTTTTAATACAAATGACAGGCTAACATTGAATTTCCTAGTTAAATGGACCAGTATCTGAGCATAAACCTTTATTTTGGTGCACATCTGCCGATATGGTTCCGACATAAATCTTTTTTGGGAAGTGACAGTATTTAGGATTCTTTATAATTAATTAATTGTGGCTTTTTCCACGGTTAACTGTGAAAACAAGTAATTGTGGCATCCCTAATTAAGACTAATGAATATAATACAGAACATACAGATGTGGATATATTTAACAAACTGTTCAATGAAACACAGACAGGAAGATCAGGAAGAACATAGGGAGGAAGGAGATCCTCAATCAAAGTATATCATATATACTTTATACTTTATTTACAGGATAGCCCCTTGAGATGTACCATCTCATTTTCGAGGGGGTCCATGTTATCAACGGAAATACAAACATACTTAGTACATTATAATATACAAAGAAAGTAAGCAGAACAAACAACAAACAAACAAACAAAAAAGAGAACAGACACATGATACAATATAAAGACACAGACGCCCATTCACCCATATATAATAAATAATAATCTTATTTTCTCTCTCTCTCTCTCTCTCTCTCCACAGTCCCACCGACCATCCACCCGTTTGAGTTCCCTCGGTTTTCCATCGGCCAGCGAGTCTTCATCCCCTGCGTGGTCATGTCCGGCGACCAGCCCGTCTTCATCACCTGGCAGAAGGACGGTCGGCCAATCCCGGCCAGTCTGAGCGTCACCATCGACAACATAGACTTCACCAGCTCCCTGCGCATCTCCAACCTCACGCTGTTCCACAACGGCAACTACACCTGCATCGCACGCAACGAGGCCGCCGCCGTGGAGCACCAGAGCCAGCTCATCGTCCGAGGTGAGGCAGGGAGGAAGAGGGCGGTGTCTGGGGAGCAAATGCTGATGACAGATGAAATACCGATGATGATACGTGTCAGATTCACAATTCACAGGGAATATTTGACTTTTTTCACTTGTTTTTTTTATTAATAACCTGTGAATCAAATCAAATCCTCTTGTTTTGCAGTTCCTCCCAAATTTGTGGTTCAACCCAAGGACCAGGATGGCATCTATGGAAAGGCGGTGATACTAAACTGCTCAGCACAAGGCTATCCTGTTCCTACCATCCAGTGGGAGTACTCCAAAGGTACAGTAAACACATGAATACTCAAGTTGTGGCTAATGAATAATAATAATAATAATAATAATAATGAATGTTGCTCTGTTTGTGTTACTTTCAGCTTGTCTTTGTATGTATGAATGTGTTTGTATATGTTTTTATATGTATATGACTATATAGAGAGATAAAGATTAGTAATCATGTTAGAATATATCTATATGTATAAATATAATAATATATTAGAATAAATCCAGTTAAATAACTCATAAATTAATTTATTGTATAGACTATAATGACTAGATAACTTAGATAGATAATTTATGAATAAGGGGTGGGAGTAAATAAGTTTTACTTCTTCCCACTCCTTTTCGGATATGAAAAAACAAACAAACAAAAAAAATCAAATTATCTTTATTTTCAATTATTTTATTTTTTGTTCATATGTTGTCTTTGCAAAGTTTTTATTTGTTATGTCTGTCCATTTCTGTATTATGTTTTGTTTCTTTTAACATGTCCGAAATAAACTAAAAAACTATCGAACCACACATTGTTCACACAGACACACATTACATACTGTAGTAACACACAGCCAGATTCACTGAAAACATTGCAGAGACTTTTAGTGGATAATTTCTTCCTCGTCGACAATCATGCTGAATTGTATGTTAAGATTTTTTTTTGTCCTAGGGCAGACTTAGTCTCTGTGGTAGATTTTTTTCTGAATGCCAACACAACAAACATAAAGTCCACAGCCTTGAGGTTGAATGCATAAAAAATCCAAACAAGATCTGTGAGATGAGAAACAGCAGTGGTTCAAGGAAAGGCTTTTTTTTTTTTAAGAGTTTTATTCTGTATTATCCTGTTCTGGCTGCATACAGCAGCAGTGTTTCTTGTTGTCATTGACACAAGTGTCCAGTTATGACATTGTTTATTCTCTATGAGACATGATGAGGTTCATATTCTGAAGAGCTTGATGGTTGTTTTTCTTTATAAAATTTGGGCATTTTACATTTTTATTAACCTTTCAAAATACATGAACACTGCTTCAAGAAGATCAGGGCTTCATGCAGCCTTTGAACATTCATCTTAACAACAACATTAAACTCTGTTTGTTCCTACAGTAACTGGAGCTCATCTTTACTAACTCATCTCTCTCTAGTGTTAAACCTCAAATGTACTGTATGGGGCTGCACCAGGGAAACATTAAACAGTTGTTTTCCCTCATAAACCTTTAGACTTGTCACAGTCACATAGCACCGGTGCACTTGCCCCAACCTTTAACAACTTGTTTTAGGTGCACTGGCATCTCTCATAAGTTTACAGACTATTCAGGGGTTTAAATTTCAGTGTTTGTGTCAGTTCTAACTCTAAACAAAAAAAGAAGAAAGAAGTGACTGATGTTTCTCTTTATTTTCATCTAACATTAACACAAACAGGCGCCGGGGTCCCTCAGTTCAAACCCATCGCCCTCAACTCAGGCTTTCGGATCGAGGTGCTGGTCAACGGCTCTCTGCTCATTAAACACGTGCTGGAAGAAGACAGCGGCTTCTACCTGTGTCGAGTCAGCAACGACGTCGGAGCCGATGTCAGCAAATCCATGTATCTGAACGTCAAAAGTAAGTCTCTCTGTTATTTAGAGTTATATGTTCCCGATGTGGCCGACGTGCTCGGTGCTGCTGGTAGCAGGAAGGTACAGTACAACATTAACAGGAAAGCACAGAGGTTAAGTGAGCTGAACTTTGTCTGTGACAGTCGGGCCACCAGCAAGATGCTGTCATGGCCCCTCGCTCCGTGCTTTCTGCCTCAGCGCATCCCACGAAAGCAACGAGCAGCGCAGAGCAGCCATCGCCACCGCATCTCTTGGAGACGGTACAGCATTTATCCGCTGTGTGGCCAAGGACTTAGCTCCCCTCCATTAAGTCCTGAATTCTGCATGCAGGCAGGAGCTGCCATGTGGAAAAGAGGGTTGAGAGATGAGGGGATGGGGGGATGGGGGGAGAAGGGGGTTGGAAGAGGAATGGGTTATCCATGTCTGTCTATCCCCAGGAAGTAGCTGCCACTGATGTGGTGCTGTAGCTAATGGGGATCCCAATAAAAAATAACCAATAAACTATCTGTTTTCTTTAGACCTCTTCTTCCTATACTACTGGTTTCTTCTATTCAGGACAAAACAGACATTTTTCATGTTATAAAATCCTTTTCTTTTTTTATTTACTTTATTTTCTTTATTTATATCCTTCACCTCAGGCTCAACCAATGAAAACCTGTATATATTCTACTGCCACATCACAACATTAAAGAGTTAGCGCCAACACCCATCACGCTCACATGATCATATACGTACAGTATGCAGCACAGCTATTGTAAATGATTAGAGATTACAGGATATAAAATGAGACATCAAGCTGCTTCTTTTGTGAGGATTTTTTAAATGAAAGCAGTTTTCAGACATGTCAGTGATGATGATGATGTAGTCATTTTTAGCTTTTTTTTCTCCAACAGGAACACTGCCCTCTTCAGGTTGAGAGAACACTTAATAAACCATGAGGGTCTAATACATGATTTAATTCAGCACAGCTTCTCAAAAAGAGAGAGATGCTAAAAGCAGAGAGGACGTCCACATCCTTCCTCTGTAGCACAAACAACAGCGCCACAAATAATGTATGTCTAAATTCCACTAAAATACACTTTCTGAGTTTGAGTTGTGCACGTGAATTGCGGATTTCAGTGTGCATGTGTGTGTATGTATGTGTGTGATCTCTCAATATGGCTGGGTGTTCATTCTGATCAGTCGCTGCTACAGTAGATGAGGCTTTTTGCCGTTGTGGCTCTTATCAAGCCGGAGCAGAGAGCTCCCTGCTGAGTGTCTCACTGTCTGCCAGCTACAGCCTGATAGGCTGCATGACCCTCCTGTCTGCATCCAGCCTGTCATGCTCCCTCATAGACAAACACACACACACACACACACACACACACACACACACCAACTCTCAGCACAGTCTCTTATTTGATTCAAGTATGAGTCACAATTAAACATCTTTGGAAATATCCCTCTGGAGTATCTTTGTGAAACCCTGGTATTCCCTTCAGGATGCTGCCACTGATAAGTTTAATGTGATTTAATAGTTGCTGCAACTACGTGTCTTTAACAAGGACATTATTTTTCTACTTCATAAAGCTGCTTAGCTCTTGAATGAATCCCTCATCCCTTTTTTTTTATGTCACACAATTCTGAACTGACGCCATCATATGAAGTATAAATATCATATATTATCTGTGGGATACCAGATTTCTGGCAAAATGAACATATGACAGCAGGATCGGAGCAGTGCAGTATATAGACGACATTACAGGCAGCTGGAAACTCAGAGAAAGTATTGGATTGTTGATTTTTGTAAAAGATAATGTCACAATGTGATATACCCGAGAACAAATGGAGAAGATCATTCATTATCCTAAAACTTTACAAAACCAAGACACAAATCAAATGTCTTAGAATGAAATAGTTATCTGTCACTGGAAACCTCTTAACTAAACTACCTTCCCCTTTTTTTGTTTTTTCATTAATATATATTTTAGATTATAATGGCGCTAATTGGAGCTGAAACTATTACAGTACTGTAGTTGTGCCAACTGTTTTTATCAATGCAACAATTTACAGCTATATTATATTCTATGTAGATGTGAACCACGTTGTCGCTTTTTATACTGTAAACATCTATGAGATAATCAAGATTTTATACCTCATGTTATCTATTTTTAATGATTTTTTTGTCAGGCTCCCTGTACTTTAAGAACATGGACATAAAGCCGATGTTTATTTATATAAAGATGTACAGTATTTGTTGCAGATCAAGTTCTCACAGCCTGAAAACCTCTCCACTCTCGTCCTAAAGATGTTTTTCGCTCAGTGACCGTCTCTATGTTGTAATTTGGAGACACAGTTTTTATCGCGCACAACTCAGGACCTGGTTTCACCGGTGTCACAGATTTCTATATTAAGCAGATCATCGGTGAGGTGACACGCTGCAAGATCTGATTATTAATCATCTTTTTGTGTGTGTGTGTATATGCCGGTACAGTGCGTGTGTGTGCGTGTATGTGTGTGTACCTCAGCGGTCCCTCAGGGCCATGCTCTGCTCCTGAAGTGTCAGGCTGTTGTTGTGATAGTTGTGCTGTCCTGATTTGTGTCCCTTCTCTGTAGTAACCCCAATTTCCCTGGGCGCCAGGGGACCCATACCTCATCTGATCTCCTCCCTCTATATATGTGTGTGTGTGTGTGTGTGTGTGTGTGTGTGTGTGCACAATGAGCACATTAACCCTTAAAGCCTCTCCCTGTGCTTAACGGCTGCAGTGTTGAGCCTGCGCGTTCCACTGCAGCGTCCGAGGCCGTAATACTCGCCGCCGCTGATGTCGGTCACTGCGATGTTCTGTTCTGTACACTCTGTGCTGTTTTCATGTTGTTTATCCAGGCCAGCCTGCAGTACATACACCACTTGAGCAGCGGCGGCTACTTAAGAGGCTTAGGAGCCAATTAGGGGGCACACGAGCTGACGCATGGCTGAAGCACTCACCTGATGGATAGCACGATCTCCGCCGTGTATTATTGGCCGTCCAGGTGAAGCTTGACGTATCAGTAAACAAGAATCAATAGATCCACACACACAAACCCTTGAGATGTACAGTATAGGATCATGTGTGGGGATGATGATGCCAGGTCATACACACAAACAAATCAAACAAAGCACACACACACAAAGCGCTGCACATGTAATGCAAAGACATAATGTACAGTAAAGGCGCAGATGTAGTGCAGCGCGGTGCAGCCATTACAAAAGACTAATGGGCCGGCCCGCTAATGCAGTGGTTTAGATAGAAGCCACTCTGCCAGGCTATTGTGGTGGACTCCCTGGGAAATGAATTGCAGCTATTGTGATGTCCTAGCTTGGCACTTTCATTGTTATGAGTGTCTGTGCATAGGCTAATGTCTCGTCATAATACACCATGTATCATCCCGCATGAACGGCGCCTCTGCGCTGTGAGAATCTGCTCTCACTGCACCAGGATTAAGTTGTTGGAGGCCGCACGTGTGCATCAGTGCACTTGTGTTATATTTATGTTTCTTTATAGGAGTACAAGTACTACAGTTATACAGTACGTTGTCTTGACACCGGCTGCAGGTGGCAGCTTAAAGGTACATTGTGTAGGAATTACTCCCATCCAGCATTGCGGTTGTATATCGCAAGCAACTCAATCGTATTTTTCATGCTGCATTCACGTGAAATTGGGCAGATGGCAGACGGACGACAGCTGCTGCACGTAACGGCATAAACAAGCCTCTATGTAAACAAGTGGTCCGTCAGCACGAGGCAAAACCCACCTTTTACCGGCTTTCTCTGGACTTCTGTGACTAAAATGACATCTGGTTCGTTACTGACGGCCGTCTGCCCGACTGCAGGTGAATGCAGCATCAGTGTAACGCTCCATTCCTCCTCACTGCGTTACCGCGGTGACTTTTCACAGACCAGACGCCACCTCGACCTGAGCCGACAGCTCCGCTGTCTCCGCTGAGTTTCCGTGGTTTCCTACCGTCACGCTGCCACTGAACGTAAAAACATGGCGACACCACATGGCAGCCAGCACCGAGCTTACCCGCTCCATGTAGATATGAATGATATGAACGGCTCATTCAGAGCTGGAAGGAACACTTTAGTTTATTGATGGGGGGGATTACTGACTAATGAAAAACAGACTTTTGAACCAAATAATCGATTTGCGTGAATAGATAACAGGAGAAGTTACGCAATCTCCCTTTAAACAAATTGTTTTTATTTCAAATTTCCAGTCAAGCATCCTTACTGTACCTCCAAAACAGATGCAATTCACTCAATTCATTACCAGTCCACAGTGGATGCTATCAGAGTCAGTCAACAGCCACTCAATGTTTATCAGGTCCAATTAAGACCAATCAAGCCTATTAGACATCATAATGTCAGCAGACACCGTGATGAGGCCAGAGCACATGAATGATGCTTCACTGAAGAGAAGTGGTAAATGGTCTTGTGGAATCTGACTGAGCAGACGACCATAAGGAAGTCCCCACTCTTCATCTGATCTCTATTTCTTTTATCTTATTTACTCATCTTGCAATCCATCTCCTTCCCTCCCTCCCACCTCTGCACCACCCAGTCAGTCTGCAGGGCGGCATTCATTTGGTATCATGCTCCATGTCCAAGCCAATTGTGCAGCTAAGGGAATTATTTCAGTACATTGCAGGCAGCCAGCGAACCAGTCATCTTTGTGCGATGGCCACGCCGTGCTCTTCCCTCCCCCTCCTCCCCCTCCTTCCTCCCCCCCATCAGGACCGTTTCTTCTTCCCCAGCGCCCATTTACAGTGCGCCTCCGGGGCAGGGAGCTGTACTCGGCATCTCGGCTCGTCTTCTGTTGTCTGGCCCCTCGCCCGCCCGCCCCCCTTACACCGGCCTGCAGCCAGTGACTGACAGTGAGGGAGGGGGGTGAACTGTGGACTAGCGTTTCACTTCTCTCAACACTGAGATGCTCTGATGGAGCTACTTTAAAAAGCACTCTAGGAAATTTAAATAATAGATTTTTAACATTTGAAAATAATTTATTGGCCAAACACAGATCCAGTTTCTGTGGCTGATCATTAAAGGGATAGTAGCATTTTTTTAAAGTGAAATACAAATAGCCCCCAAGTACTTTAATTGCAGTAGCAGACTCTCTACACTCCTCCCATTAGCAACGCCAGCCCATGAAGGGCTGAAAAAAATTATATTATAGCGAACAATGGAACTAAAACCTCTTTTAGGCCGCTAAAATAGGCCGTTTCTTTGGGTCCATTCACAACAATGTATGTTGTAAATCTCTGGGCAGAGCTATGGGCTGGCGTTGCTAACGGGAGGAGTGCAGAGAGTCTTCTACTGCAATTAAAGTACTTAGGGACTATTTGTAGATCATACAACCCCACTTTAAAAAAAATGCTACTATCCCTTTAAATCAACAAAATAGTGGCTAAAGAAATGTAAAAAACTATGCGCCTAAAACAGTAACAACAACATTATTTATTTCTTGTTTCGACCCTTTTTTTTTCTTAAATGACAATTAATCTGGCTCAAATGACGCTGAAATAAACGTGAGGCCTTTTCACCACCTGTCACATTTCACTGAACCTGTGAGATGTTGAATCTCTGGTGAATTCCTCTCCCTGGCTGAAGAAGCCACTCTGCTGTAATGGTGTGTTATTATCATTCTCCTTACCACTAACTAACTCATGAGACATATTTTAGTTTTATCTTGTGGTTGTTGCTTTTTTTTTGTTTATTTTGACCCTGCATTGCGACATACCGGTGCGTGATTGTGTAATCATCATCATACTCCTGTGAAAATCAATGGCACGTCCATGTTACATTTTTTTTTTTTCCTTTTTCTAAGAGTAGAGACTGAAGAGAGAGAGAGAGAGAGGAAGGAGGAAAGGGAGGGGGGAGGCGAGGCGAGGTGGGGAGAGGAGAGGAGAGGAGAGACTGTCCGATGCTGGTTGGCATGGTAACCTGGCCAGGTGAAAGGGAGCCTGGGAGAAGGAGGGTGGGATAGGGGGCGTGGGGCGGGAGGAGGGGGGCTTTTGTCTCACGGGAGTAGCCTATCAGCAGCCAGCCTATCCCCCACAATCCCCTGCAGGCTGAAACGTATCATCACTGCCCTCTGGGTTGCTGTGGAGGAACACGGCTCTCCTCACCTCCATGTAGAAAACACACTGCGCTGTGCAGGAAAAAACAAAACACATGCAGCTACTCTATTCACTCGCACTACTATTATTCTCTGACTGCTTCTACAAAAAAAAGATGCAGTGTTGACATTTTTCTTTTCTCTTCAGTCTAATGTAAGCTGCAGATACAACAGCTCCTCCAGATCTCTAGGAATAATCTGAGGATGAAAAAAAACAGACATGTCTGGGAGTGAAACGACTGTTCCCTGTCACCATCCTCCCCTCTTCCTCATCACATTACATTTTACTGCTGTCTAAAAAGAAGCAGTGCATGGATGGATGGATATGTCTTTTTTTTAACGTGTTTAAAGGACAGTGTGTTATGTTCAGGCGTCTATTTGTGCACATTAGTAAAGATATTCACAAAACAGTGAGATCCAACTGGACAAAACAAACAAAGCTGTGATTCTAAGTGACGAAGGGGACAAGATTCAGGATTAAATCCTGCCTGTGGTCTCAGTTGTTGTGTTGAAGTTTCCAATTTTCCTCCATCTCACCTTTATTTTTTATTTCTTACCTTTTTTTTATTCTCTTTTTTTCCTTTTGTCTCGTTCCCATAATTCCACTCAATATTAAAGAAATACATCAACACAACAATTACAGGGCCACAAAGTGCGCCTCAGGGCAGGCTCAGCTGGGCTGCACACACACACACACACATACACACACATACACTTGTATATCCATGCATACACACAGGCACAAGCTGATGAATGTACAAACACCCTTAGACACGCACACACATACAAATTGCATGTGCTTCATCCCTGAGGCTGCCTCATGCTGCATAGACACTCCCAGCGCTCGGTGTTCGCTCGCTTTTGTGTGTCTGCCTTCATAGGCGTTGATGTTTGTTTTTAAAAATAGATTAACTTTATTGAAGCAGCATATTAACAAAGAGCTGCTCTTATTAAAATGAAAATTCAAATAATAAGATCAATTATTTTCTGTGCAACATTTGCAGAATTAATATTTCCTTGAACTGGATGTATAGGAAAATGTTCTCCATCAAAAACTATTCCAGACGATTTCTAAAAATTGTTTGTCATTGTGTAGCTCTAGTTTATATTTTATATGCATCATGAAAACACGAAACAAGCTGTTCTGTATCGGCCTGTTTTCATGTTCTGTATTCATCTGTGTTTCTCTAGTCAGAGCTTGAACTTTAAAGTACGTATAGTGTCTGCCTTTTGTATCCTTCAGTGTATTGTGGTGCTCAAATATAAATATCGGGTGCATAGCAGCTGAGCCCAGGGAGAGCCTCTGCTCTGATTGGCTGCTAGATCAAAAGGACCCCCCCCCCCCTCTCCCAACACACACACACACCTAACTCACACACAGACAAACTCACCAAACCTAAGATGATTGGTTGATTTCTGTTAGTTTCTATCGTACCAGCTGATCAGCTCGGACTCTTTTCTTTCCAAATATAAACCAACACATTTATTTTCTTTGAGCCAATACCAGCCATCACCTACAATATTACCAATAATGTTTTTGTGATTATGCAGCACTTCTGAAATATCAGTCCCACTAAGCCACTATCAGACCATTGTATTACTGTAGGTTATCAATAAACGGTATCTGTTGAGCTGTAACATTCAAAACACATTGGGACAATTTAAAGAAGCTATTTCTGTTCTGTAGCTTTAATGTGTCCCGGCCGCTCAGATCCAGGATGTTGAAGTGCCTTTAATGTTTACAGTACAGACAGCCGGTGCACACCTCACGGGTGGAGCTGTCTCCATTTTCTCACCGTCCTCACGTTTTGTCACCTAGCGCGGTATCCCACTCCGCTCAGTGTGTCAACAACATCGCCCTGTGCCACCCCAGAGCCACTTACATGGCGAAATGAAAGTAGCTGTGCTCTAAAACGATAACGTTTACATAAAGCCTGAGCAGTTTTTTTTTTCCCCTCACTTATCCAAATGTGTCTCACAAAAAATTCATACTTGTCATGCAAAATAAATCAGCGCTCTTTTCCACAGCCGAGCCCCAAATGGCTGCAGAGTGAATAAGAGATGAGGCTTAAATGTTTGCAACCTCTTGCCTGACACTTCCCATCACATCACCGGAGTCACGCTATGTGTGCCTTTGTGTGTGTGTGTGTGTGTGTGTGTGTGTGTGTGTGTGTGTGTGTGTGTGTGTGTGTGTGTGTGTGTGCAGAAGAGAGGCTGCACACACATTAGCGTGCATGCACAAGCGTGTGTGTGTGCGTGGGTGTGAGTGTGCATGAGCATCTGTGAACAGAGGATTGTTATACACTCTGCTGTGGGTGTAATGAGCCATGTATATAGTTAGTGTGTGTTTAGTGTGGTGTCTACAGAGTGTTGTTAGAGCATCACTGTACCACTTAGGACACTATGACACAAAATACACACCAAGGCTGCTTCTTTTTTTTTTGTCAGTACAACATTAAAGCACAACCCTCCAGTCACAGTTTATTGACAATGTTCATAACACCCTTTGTCTCTAATTTAAACAAGTTCTTCTCCTCTCTAATTTTATTTAAATGTTACAATTGACAAATAAGCAGGGAGCATACCACAGCTTATATATACTAGAGCCCCAAATGTTCCTTAATGGGCTTTATGCACAGCTCCACTACTTCCTGAACTTAAACAAGCTCCTTTATTTCCTGTCTTACATTAGTGGACAAACTGGATTAATCAGTTTGTCCAATAATCTAAGACAGGAAATAAAGGAGCTTGTTTAAATTCAAGAAGTAGTGGAGCTGTGCATAAAGCCTATAGATGTAACATAATGTCAGAAAAATCACATATGTATCACAACATATTAGGGGTTTTATTAGGGTGTTCCCTTTCGCTAGGGAGTTTCTTCCTTCCTGGGGAGTCTCAGTTTTCCCTATGCAAACAAAAGTTAGACTAATGAGAAGGACTAATGTGTTTATGTACTGTATTTAAGGTGTGGAGGCTGATGCACACCTAAAAAATCTTGAAAAACAGGTGCGTTGGAGCATAGGATAGGAGTGAACAAAGGAAAAAAGGGGACCGAAATGCTGTTTGTTTTATTAAAGTCTTTTGCAAGTGACTTGACAGTGTGCGGGAGACCCTTTTTTCCTTTGTGTACTGTATTTTCAAATGCACTATGATTATAATCCAGGAACTAACCTGCTACAGTAAATAGCTGCTGCCAATAACACTGTGGAGAGGATAGTCACTGTGTTTTAACTGTGTTTATTTTCAGCTGCTGTAGCTAACAATCCACTCTAAGGCCATATCACATTATGATGAAGTTCCCATTGAAAATGTCATTATAAGATAAATAAATGTTTAAAAAATGCATTTGTAATGTAGTGGTCACTCACTGGTTTGTTCATTTATATATTGGCAATTTGTTCATATAATTCTGTTTTTAATATTGTTTCATTTAATTGAATACCATATTTGTCAACTTCTGTGAGTTTCGACCTGTGATGTAAATCTAACACGATCACCTCCTCTCTTTCTCTTTCTCTTCACCTTATTTCTACACCAGTCCCGGCCATGATCACGTCCTACCCCAACACCACATTGGCCACGCAGGGCGAAGAGAAGAAGATGAGCTGCACGGCGCACGGCGAGAAGCCCATCATGGTGCGATGGGAGAAGGAGGAACGCATCATCAACCCCGAGACCAGCCGCTACGTGGTTTCTGTCAAGGAGGTGGGCGACGAAGTCATCTCCACTCTGCAGGTACGAGAATGTGCTACTCACAAGTGTAAAATTTGAGGCTATGGAGGCGCATAGATTGGATTGTTGGTATATTTATTATATAGAATATGAAGCCATAGGACACAAAGAGTTTCCTGTGAGTTTATGTGAGATGATAAAAGGATAGAAAATGCTCTTACACAAGATGCTTTTACCTCTATTATCCATCTAATAAAAAAAAATCTGAGTGGAAAAATCACTCTTTAGCTTAACTGTGTACATTAATTACAGTAAGGTGATAACATCATGACAAAAGGCTGCCATCCACTGTACATTAGCAACATTTTTTTTACATCATTATCACTAATCAATGGATTATCTATCCATCATCTCCATCAGATCATGCCCACTGTGAGGGAGGACTCAGGCTTCTTCTCCTGCCACGCCATCAACTCCTTTGGTGAAGACCGAGGAATCATACAGCTCACAGTGCAAGGTATCTGTGTAGCTTAAGCATAAAATGTTACAAGAAAAGAAAAACTGAACTTTCCTGCCTTTTATTCAAATAATTAAAAACAAAATCAAAGTGGTTAAAGTGAGATTTCAACGTGCTTGTCAACTTGCAGAACCCCCGGACCCCCCAGAGGTGGAGATCAGAGAAGTGAAGGACAGGACCATCGCCTTGCGTTGGACTATGGGTTTTGATGGCAACAGTCCGATCACAGGCTTCGATATTGAGAGCAAGAACAAATCAGGTACATGAAAAAATATTCTCCATTGTTGTTATTACATGGACCATAGCTTCCATCTATCTCTCACACATCACAAGTTAAAATCTTAAAGGGGACATAGTATGTAAATGAAGGCTCTTTAACATATGTGGATGTCTTGCCTTTCAGCCCCAAAATGTGAGAATTGACCAAAAAAATCTGTAATGTTCCGACTCTCTAGGTTGAAATCCATGTGGTTTTACGAGCTGTTCCCTCAGTTGTCTTCCAGTGATGTAACTAGGTTTCGAATTTGCATATACTGTACCGCCCCTACCTGGGACCGGTAGAAGGGGCAGGGCAAGCAGTGGCTCATTTGCATTTAAAGGGACAGGCACTGAAACCAGCCGTTCTGAACAGGGCTGTTTAGAGAGGATGAAAAGAGCTGTGATGTTTGATCCTTGGGGGATTTTGACCAAAGCATGTCACAGATATGTCTTTAAGACACCTGGGAACTATTTTAATTTGTGGAAAAGGGGGCATAGTATGTCTCCTTTAAAGCTTATTGTCAAGTTCTGTGTGTTTTTTGTGACTGACCACAGCTCTGCCCAAACTTGAAAACTGCTTGATCTCTGATGAACGCAAAGGACAACTCAAATCTGTTCACTTTTTTTTTATTTTCTTGATAATCAAGTGTTTTGGTTTATAAATTGATCTCTGGATTGGGTTTGTCTCGGCACTAAAAAATTTAATACAGCGTGTCCTAATGCACTTAGCTGGCTTTGACCTCTCCCCTGACTTGAGCAACCCCAATAAACCTTGGCCTCTCCCCTCCGCAGCCTCCTGGGACACCGCTCAGAAGACCAAAGATGTCTCACCTCAGCTCAACCAGGCCACCATCATCGACCTGCACCCCTCCTCCACCTACAACATCCGCATGTTTGCCAAGAACCTCATCGGCAAGAGCGAGGCCAGCAACGAGCTCACCATCACCACCGACGAAGCAGGTGAGGAGGAACTGTTGAGGATGATTTATTTTCTAACATATCTACAGTCTGGTTCTGCATCTACAGATACTCACTTTCTGCTCTGACTTTGAAGTGCACAAATCAACGGATGTGGTAATTAGAGAACATTAAATTTGTTACGATCCAACGAATCAAAGTAACAAAAACAAAGAGCGTGTGTGTGGGGTGTGAGCGCACGCGGTGATTGAAAGAAGCGAGAGGTAAAAAGAGGTAAAGGGGCCGACTGAGTCAATTCATTAACAGCCTGGTGACATCAGCTCCACTGGCTCTGTTGCATTATTGAACACACGCTGACCCTGCACTAAAAGCAGAACTTTTCAATTAGCGGCCTCAGTAGTAAGTGTCACACTACGGTCAATAGACTGAGGCTGAACCCCCCCCCCAGCCCCACCCACCCCCCATGGAGCACACACCTATAAATACAACCATCATGTTCGTTAAAATGACCAGACTCACTGACTGTAACTAGGGATGTCACGATTACTTGTTTTCACAATTAATCTTGGTATTAAACACCACAATTAATTCATCGTAAAGTTTTCTAAATACCGTAACTTTCCCAAAAAGATTATGTTGGAACCTTATCGGCAGATGTGCGCAAAAATAAAGGTAAATGCACAGATACTGGTCCATTTAACTAACGTAACATTGAATTGGCAAGGCAAGGCAATTTTATTTGTATAGCCTGTTTTTACAAACAGTTTGTCTCAAAGGGCTTTACATGGCATCATAACAACATCCTCTGCCCTGAGACCCTCACATCGACTGAGGAAAAACTCCATGGAAAACCCTGGTAGGAATTTAAATGATAGCGTGTCATTTTTAATTAAAAAAAAAAAGCAAAACAAAACAAAAAACTATTAAAATAAACGCAAACATTTGGTATAGATAACAATTTATGACCTGAATATTTCAATCACAACAGAATTGGTCCTATATTAATAGATACTTGAAATATTTTGTGGAAACAATGAGTAATGTAATAATATTTTGACTATATATGATTTTACTCATTCATAGTGTTGTGAAATTAATTACTGTAGTGCATAATAATCGTGATAATCGTAATACCGTGATTATTTCTCTGACAATAATCGTACCAAGAAAATGTATAATTGTGACATCCCTAGCTGTAACCTTTGAGCCAGCTGTTGGATGTTTGTGTACAGTTTGATTGAATGTGTTGGTGCTGTGATCTCAGCTCCTGATGGACCGCCTCAGGACGTGCAGCTGGAAGCCCTCTCCTCGCAGAGCATCCGAGTCTCCTGGAGGGTAAGTCGATCCAGCACGGGCGCTTTAGAATCGGGTGTGAGAGAGAGAGAGAAAAGCGTGTAGCTACTTATGTCCAGACAAGTGCAACCTGACACCGACGACGACGACAGCACTGAGGTTTGGGTTTGTGTGGTGGCTAAAAATAGCTTTTCTGAATCAGTCCCGTTCTCTTCTCGACATCAATTACTCTGAACTTAACATTTGACCTTCTGCTGTTCCAGGAGTTACTGGTCAGCTCCTGGGTGTGACTTTGTTTTACTTTATGAATTTAAAGCAGGATTTTGAAAGCAACCAGTATTCATGCTTATTTGGCTGTTTTGAGGTTAGATGAGGCACCCGGGAACACAGCTTCTACAAGTTGTTGTTATTATTTTTCTTTGAGAGTTATTCAGTTACCTGATCAGGGTGTCAATCCTGCATAAATAAGCAGTATAACTGACAGATGGATGGATGGACACGGCACCAGAATACGTCTGAATTTACTTGTCAGATGAGACTCACATTTTACTGTTTTAAGACAGGGGAAAAAAAGTGAATCTGTGCAGCTAGAGAGGAGGACTGTGTTGGCTGCACTATTTTTATTTTTATTTAACCTTTATTAACCAGAAATAATCCCATTGAGATTCAGAACGAGGACGAGGACGAGGGTGTGAATGCTTTGAAGGCAAAGACAGTCCGTGTACGAGGAATAGCGTACATTATCAGTCTATGGAGCCTGAGACTACAGCTTTTGGTGTTGACTTTAGGAGCCAAGAGAGAACATAAATAAGGAGGCAAGTCACACAGGATGGCCTTACAAAGAAAACAATACCAGTGTTCCCATCTACGATTGTGCAGAGAAGGCCAGCCAACACTCTTATAAAGACTACAGCGATGAGTACAAAAACCTAAATCCGTTACAAATCTTAATGCTGCTGCATGATACACTGACTGAATCCAGCATTTTCAGAGAGGAGAGATTTGCATGCATGTATAAGATGTCACCGTGGTCAAGTATTGATACGAAGGTTGCCTGAATCAGTCTTTTTCTCACACTAAAGGAGATGTGCTTCTTCACTTATCACAGTGGCAGTGACAAAAAAGACAGTGTTTGGAGAGATTGTAATGATAATCACATACTGTAGTTCAGTACGTCTGGAATGTGTTCATTCATGCGATACTACATCCGATATGTGATGACCGATCAGCTCTGAGTACATCCTTTTATACTTTTTGGGTGTTTTCAGGTGGACAGAGCTCCCCAAGATACATCTTACTAACTGTAGCTGATTGATTGATTTATTCGTCCATTCCACAGAACATAAACATATACACAAACAAGTCAAAATATCATGATCAATATGGGCGAAAGGGCGAAGGCAGAAGCAAAGCTTATTAATGCCTACCCTATTTACAGGAAGAAAAATTACAATAACAAAACAAAATTTGTAGGAAGATTACACTCGAGGAGTAGAGTAAGTAAAGTGAATAGTATCAAAACAAAGCAAGCAGAACCATCATTTAGTAATAATGATTAACTCACTTTATCCTAGTGTTAAATATTTATTCAAAACATTTGTTTTAAACATCCTTTTAAATTGGGTAATAGTTGTACAAGATTTTAATTCATTGTCAAGGCTCTTCCATAATTTCACTCCAATAACAGAAATGCATTTGAAGGTCTTTTCGAATGACTTTGAAGAAACTCATCTATTGCATTTCTTTATCTTATTTAGGCAGCGTAGCCAATTCCTCCAGCGAGTGCAGTCAGATAGAGTTCACTGATGATGATCCTCCTCTCTGTCTGAAGTCATCTTTGTCATTCCTCTGTCAGGCGCCCAAGAAGCACCTCCAGAACGGGGCCATCCGAGGCTACCAAGTGGGCTACAGAGAGTACAGCTCGGGCGGAAACTACCAGTTCAGCGTGATCAGCGTGGAAACCACCGGGGACAACGCAGAGAGCCTGGTGCTGGACAACCTGAAGAAGTTCACCCAGTACGGAGTCGTGGTCCAGGCCAGCAACAGCGCCGGGACGGGGCCGTCGTCCACAGAGGTGGCCGCCACCACACTGGAGGACGGTGAGACAAGATGTTGTTATTATTTAGTTGTTAATCATGTCCAATCCTTCCGCAGTCGTGTAAATCTACTTATTTAATACTTGTTACTGTATCTATCAGTCCTCTGTTTTTATGGACTTTTTGTGTTAAAGGGATACAGTAGGTCAACATTTTGGCAAATTGGCCCATTGCCATAATCCCTATAGTCATAGCAGTAGGTTTGTTACCTTTACCGGTGCAAGCTGTTTTTAGAACGGCGGAGCAGAGCCGTGAGCTGCTCAGAGCTACGCTACGGAGGCTCATGGGATTTCTTGGTTTCCCTCATCAAACTCATCAAATACACAGAGAGAACGTTATGAGACAGAGTTGTTTTAGAGGGAAATACAGAGACTGCTTGATGAAAAACTGTCCCTGAAGGCAATGCGCAAAAGCGGTTTTGCATGAATTTCCCTCTAAAACAACTCTGTGTGGTAACGTTGTGTTATTATCTCATAGCGTGGTGAATGTGCAGGTCACAACTTGTCCACCAGAGCGTTTTGGAGTTGTTGGATTGTGTATTTGATGAGTTTGATGAGGGAAACCAAGAAATCCCATGAGCCTCCGTAGCGTAGCTCTGAGCAGCTCACAGCTCTGCTCCGCCGTTCTAAAAATAGCTTGCACTGACAATTAAAGATAATGAACCTACTGCTAGGACTATAGGAATTATGGCAATGGGCCAATTTGCCAAAATGTTGAACTATCCCTTTAACTGTTTTATGTTTGGGGACTACGGATGAATCTAGCAACAAGTCTCGTGTATTTACACTGAGTACTCATGTACAGTCAGTACTCAGTGTCCATTAATATGCATTGTCTCGTCTAAATAAATCAATTTAATTGTTTCATTTCAAGTAAAATGTTCTGTGGAAAGCAATAAGAAACATATGAAAATAAAAGTCTGACGACAATACAAATCTAAATTTAAGTTAAGTGTTCGACAGCACCAAACATGTGATGTATTTATTATTTCCATCACAACACAGCAGTGAACATGCTGCTCTCTGAGAAGTAAACAGCAAGGTCTCATTTGTGAGGGATTTGTGAGGATATATCGCAACCTAGTGGAGATCAGCGGGTGCTGCCATATGTCGTCAGTCAGTCCGTTTGATGTCCACTGAAACTCCACTGTCCTCATGGGCTGTTGTCTGTTTTACCCCCTTGGTTTTACCCCCCACAGTGCCCAGTCGCCCCCCAGAGAACGTCCAGGCCACCGCCACGTCTCCAGAGGTCATCTCTCTGTCCTGGCTGACTCCTCCCAAAGACGCTCTGAACGGCAACCTGCTGGGCTTCAGGGTCATCTACTGGGCCAACCTGCCAGATGGAGGTACACACACACACACACACCCTTGGACACTGAGTGACAACGTCATTGTTTGATTCATTGTGTTTGTAGGCACAAGTGTATCAACATAGTATAGATTAAAGAGAAATAGAGAGATGAGAGAGAGAAATGTTTCAATCGAAAAACAAAACAAGAAACATACACATATTATCTAATATTTCATATAATCTATTACTTCACCTAAAGATTTAAATGACCTAAATTTTCCAACCATCAACCCAGTCATTTTCTTCTTATTAGCAAAGGAGGAGATTCCCAAACACATGTCTAAGGCAAGGCAAGGCAAGGCATCTTTATTTATATAGCGCATTTCATACAGTACCAAGGCAACTCAATGTGCTTTACACACATGATTTTTTAAAAGAGAAGCATAAAACAGAATAAAAACAAACACTAAAAACAGAGTTAAAAGCAAGTGGAAATAAAAGTAAAATAAAAGAAAATAGATAAAGTTTAAAGTTCTTAAAAAGAGCTCAGCTATAAGCATGTGAAAAGAGAAATGTTTTTAACCTGGATTTAAAAGTGCTTACAGTTGGGGCTGATCTCAGTTCTGCTGGTAGTTTGTTCCACTTGTGTGCAGCATCACAGCTAAATGCTGCTTCACCATGTCTGGTTTGAACTCTGAGCTCCACTATCTGACCTGAGTCAGTAGATCTCAGAGCTCTACTGGGTTTGTACTCTACTAACATGTCATTCATGTATTCATGTTTACTCACTTAATTCGACTTGATCTATTTCTTGGTTCAAACTGAAGCATTAAATAAAACTTAAATGACCTTATATCAAATCTACTCCTGTTTGCTGAGACCCTCGCTAAAGTCCAGGCTTGATGTGAGTCAGTGTTTAGTTAACTCTGCAGCGCGTTAACCTCACGTCTAAACTGTAGCATATAGTTTTTAGGTAACCTCTACTGTCTGTGGGCCAGAAATCTGCACGGCCCCGTGGAAGTGAGACGGCGCGGCGTGCCGTTGTCACATGCCGGGTTTGTGTCAGTAGGATCGGTTGTGACAGCACGATTACCTTTGACCCCTACACTGTCACATCATGTTGGCCTGCCTACTGAGCATGAACGCTCAGGACTTGACAGCCAGGATTAGTTTGCATGGTAACAGTCTGTGGCTCAGAGGGTGAACAGTCAAACCTGAACTTAAATGTTGAATTTGTCAGTGGTTTGGTTTATTTTGATGGCAAATCTATAAATCCTAACCTTTCACATGAACACAATGAACATATTGCAATATATTACTGCTCTGTACCATCTCAGAGGACTGCAGTTCAGCAGCACAAGAGAATATAACATCACTGACCAGCAGAGGGAGACACAAGCCCTGTGTAACTGCAGGTTGTATCAGTACACCAGTGTTACTGCCTAGATTTCGTGGTTTTATTCATGTTTCATTGATTGATACACTGCATTTAAGTAAGTGATGTAAATCTGACACAACTATAAAATGTGCATTCATTTTGTCTTTAATCAGTTGTCAAAACTCCGACACAGAAAAAACTTTGAAAAGATTGTTTTGAAATTCCTACAACAGCTGCAGCAGATGCAGAATGTATCATTGATTAGCTGATGATCCATTGTCTAATTCTTTCAACTCTAGAAGTCTTATTGCTCTCGTGTCTGTTTGTTGTGACTTGGTATCAAGAGAATTGACAAACATACAGATATCCGCGCACGTAGCCATGCGTAAAATGCCTTTACCGAGTGGTAAAGTGTGGCTTTGATGGGTTTTCCAGGTGTTTTAATTGCTCATTAAAAGCCAGAGACGAGACACAGCTGGTCTTGTCGATCTCTGGAGAGAAATAAAAACGGCAAGAAGAAAGCACAGAGTAGTAAATGATAATAAGAAGATACGATATGGACGGAGCAATGACATCAATAATTCACAGCCCAACAGCTGAGGTAGCATGTTGCCAGTCAAGGTTTGCCACGGCAGCAGGCCTGGGATGTAGGGTCGTTTAAACTTTGTGATTGAATATGACATTATATCCAAGGCTGTGCTGTGACACCCAAAGGCCTGACCACTACTTTTATGTATGTGATCTTCTATCTATGTAATATATGAGTCACATGGATGACCCCGTGTCGGCTCGTCTCGTCACCGGCTTATTGACAAGAAGAGAGAGAAGAGAGCGTTGCATTGGTCTCAAGGTCTTTTTTTAAAAAATCCCTCCACTTTCTCCTCCACTGTCCATCAGAGCTGGGAGAGATCAGGAACGTGACGACCTCGAAGCCTTCTCTGGAGCTGGACGGCCTGGAGAAGTACACCAACTACAGCATCCAGGTGTTGGCCTTCACCAGAGCTGGAGACGGCGTTCGCAGTGAACAGATCTACACCCGCACCAAGGAGGACGGTATGAACATGAAGTTACATCTCTGAATACACAGCACAATGATGATGATGATGAGTGTAGAAAACACCACACTTAACACTCTTAAAGGGATAGTTCACCCAAAATTGAAATTTCACTCCCTCATGTCGACTAAGGGCTGGGAGAAGTTTCAGAGTCCTCTGTGGCTTCTCTGAGTTACAGGGGTCTCGGCGTAGCAGTGCATGTCCATATAACGGTTGCAAATGGATAGACACACCAAAAAACATCCAATTACCTCCATGCTGCTCGTATGTAATGTCCGTCTTGTATTGAAGCCCCGAAATGCGAAATTGTCCCGAAAAAAATTAAATAAGTCTACAAGACGGACATTTACATACGAGCAGCATGGAGGTATTTGGATGTTTTTTGGTATGTCTTTTTGTTACGAAGACAGTTGGTATCCATTTGCAACCGTTATATGGACATGCACTGCTACGCCGAGACCCCCTGTAACTCAGAGAAGCCACGGAGGACTCTGAAACTTCTCCCAGCCCTTAGTCGACATGAGGGTGAGTAGATAATGAGTGAAATTTCAATTTTGGGTGGGAAAATACTATATTATCAACTCGACCCTCTCTTCCTTTCAGTTCCCGGTCCTCCAGCAGGTGTGAAGGCAGCAGCTGCGTCCAACTCAGTGGTGTTTGTGTCGTGGCTTCCTCCCCTCAAAGTGAACGGCATCATCAGGAAATACACAGTTTTCTGCTCCAACCCACATCCCACGGTAACAACACACTTTAAACACTATGAGACGATGCAAATTAAATTATCATTAAACCACATAACTTACTGATGTGTTTTAATATTTCTTAGACAACAATAGTGTTCTCAGTGAAAACTGAAACTCAGACAGCACATGAGACTTGAATCTTGAATGTTTTCCCTCTCCCAGGTGAGCAGCGAGTTCGAGGCGGCTCCCGACGTGTTCTTCTACCGCATCCCCAACCTGAGCAGGAACCGGCAGTACAGCATCTCGGTGGGGGCCGTCACCGCTGCAGGCCAAGGAAACAAGAGTGAAATCATCACTGTCCAACCCATGGCTGAAGGTAGGTGATGTTTGTGTGATAGATCACAGCTTTTAACGCTTCACCGGGACATATATGCAGTCAGTGTTGAGTTCAAATGCTCACATGACCTCTTGATAAGAATTACCCTGCTTCACCACTTTTCCCCCCGACTCACTTCATCCATGTGGATGTCTGAAAAACATCCATCGTTCCCAGTATCTCTTCATTAGTCGACAGGCAGGGGAGCAGCAGCTGCATGTAAATAACTCAGCGTTTGGCCCTGTCAGCATTAACATGCTTGGTGAGAGCTGATAAGCTGATTGCATATG
The DNA here is from genome assembly GCF_045865225.1 of Trachurus japonicus. Lineage (NCBI taxonomy): Eukaryota > Metazoa > Chordata > Actinopteri > Carangiformes > Carangidae > Trachurus > Trachurus japonicus. The sequence goes on along the minus strand of NC_140920.1, from coordinate 9,592,714 downwards.
CTGATAGCCCCCCCGGTGTCTGGTGTCGGGGCCCGCAGGCTCTCGCAGGACATGCACAATCTTGTCTGAGGTCTAGGTGATGGATGTCCTCTCCCCATCAGACTCTGTAGCTTTGACTCTGTGAGCGTAGAGGTTAGAGAGGACGAGGAATGTGAAAATGTGAAAAACTCCACTGCAAAAACTCAAAATCTTACCAAGAATATTTGTCTTATTTCTAATCAAAATGTCATTTCTAGGCAAAACAAATCTCATTATAATTAAAATAAGACTCATCACAATAAAAAGTAGCTTGTTTTTAGACACCTTTTTCTTCTTTCAAGCACATTTTCATTTGAAATAAGTTGAAAAATCTGATAGTGGAACAAGTTTTTCTTTCTTACTACAAGCACAAAACACTTGCTTTCACTGGCAGATTTTTCTACTTACTTCAAGTGAAAATTTGTTTGAAACAAACGAAAATTATCTAAAAACAAGTTCATTTTTAGGTGATGAGTCTTATTTTAAGTGAAAAGAGTTTAGTTTTGACTAGAAATGAGACATTTTGACAAGAAATAAGACAAATATTCTTGGAAAGATTTTGAGTTTTTGCAGTGTCTTTGTGAAAATTGCACCAAAAAACAAGTAGTATATATTTATTTGTTGATGTACTGTATCTCCTGTGTTGGACTTTTGCAGCTCCGGCTCGGATTCTGACCTTCAACAGGACAGTCACCACCCCCTGGATGAAGGACATCGTGCTGCCTTGTAAAGCAGTGGGCGACCCCTCCCCAACCATCAAGTGGCTGAAGGAGATGTGAGTATCCGTCGGCCTCGAAGCTGCAAACTGTTTCTGACAGAGGTTTAAATGTGAAATCAAATATTTCTGTGTCCTCTACTACTAAAAAACACGAAGCTAATTCTCTACACATCTGTGTTTTCAGCAATGGTACCCCAGCACCTGTTGTGATCGACAGCCGACGCAGTGTCCATGGTAACGGCAGCCTCGTTATCCGCACGGTGAAAGCAGAGGATTCTGGGAACTACACCTGTGTGGCCAGTAACAGCTTTGGGTCGGACAAGATCGTCCTCAACCTGCAGGTTCAAGGTAAGAAATCCAAACGTGATGACAAACAGCAGAATCTGTAACACCGACACCACTTCTTTCAGTCCTGAAACTCTCCCTAATGTTTACATCAAAGTCATTGCAGAGTTTGAGAAACAACAGGGTCTTGAAAAGTATTAAAAAGTCTTTTCATGACTTTGTAGTTTATAAGTCTTCAATTTTGAAGGTATTTTTTCTGCTGGAAACAAAATCAAACGAACCGAGGCACATGTCAAGACTGTCTTGATTGTTGTTTTTGTTTTTTGAGAGTGGAGCAATGTTTTTTGTTTTTGTTTTTTTGATAAATTTTGCCTTTGATTTATTATCCTAGCCTATTTTGAATTCAGTTCTATCATAGTGGTCTATAGTCTTTATCACAAACTAAAACTGTTACGTTAAAAGTGTAACTGATGTAAATGGTTACAGCTTGAAGTGGCGGTGAGCCGGTATTAAAAAATATTGAAAAGGTCTTGAAAAAGTCTTAAAAAGGTATTAAATTAACTTGTACAGATTCCTGTATAAACCCTGAACAAAGCAATTGGGAGTGCTGCAATCTGGGTCCAAGGAGAGATGTAAAAAAAAAGTGTAGGTTGCTCATCAAGACTAGAAAAACTGTAGAAAAAGAGAGCTGGCTGAAGCCAAAGAGGCACTCTGAATCACTCTGAATGTAGTGTAATGAAAAATCCTTTATTTAACAGGGATGGATTAACAGAGTTTGTCTGTTTTCTTCTTTTTTATGTGTAGTTCCACCGGACCAGCCTCGTCTCACAGTGACCAAGACCACCACCACCTCTATAACCCTCTCCTGGATCCCTGGAGACAACGGAGGCAGCTCTATAAGAGGTCAGACACTCACCTCAGTGCTTTTTTTTTTTTTTTACCATTTTCCTCCCATCTGGATCTGTATTCACCTCCTCCTCCTCCTCCTCCTCCTCCTCCAGGCTACATCCTGCAGTACTCGGAGGACAACAGTGAGCAGTGGGGGAACTTCGCCATCAGTCCCAGTGAGCGCTCCTATCGGCTGGAAAACCTCAAGTGTGGCACCTGGTACAAGTTCACCCTCACTGCCCAGAATGCAGTGGGGCCGGGGCGCATCAGTGAGATCATTGAAGCAAAGACTCATGGGAAAGGTAGGATTGTTTGTTTTTTTTCCTAGATTGCAACTATTCCAGCATTACAGTCATGTAATGATTCATAAAATACACTGCTCAAAAAAATAAAGGGAACACTTAAACAACACATCTTAGATCTCAATTAATGAAATATTGCAGTTTAAAATCGTTATTCAATATATAGTAGAGTGTGTTGAGAAAAACATAACATAAAAATGATCAATGTAAATCAAAATTATCATCCCAGGTTGATTTCACATGGGTGTGATATACTCGGAGTTACAATGTGTTGTTTGAGTGTTCCCTTTATTTTTTTGAGCAGTGTATAAAGTTGAATGTTTAAATACTCATACTACATGGGATGTGCCGACATGACAGCACAGTGAAAAACATTTTACAGGAGAATCATCTGGTTGTTATGTTTTGTGCTTCGAATACACATTAGATTTGTTTCTGATTGTTTCATACTGTATTGGGACTGATCATGTCATAAAAAGAGTAAATATACAGTTAAATGAGTATTAAAAAAACATATAAAGGTAGTTTTACCTCCAGACAAATTATGAGATACAACACACTAATTATCAAGTTTATCAGAACATAATAAAAGGCCCTGACACACATTTTAGTTTAATTTCTTGGATTTACTATTCCCAGCTAATGATAACTGATGTTTACACAGAGATTTTTATTTTATTTTCTCATGGGTTCATCCTCTCTGACCTGGTTTTCCTCCGTCTGCCGCCACAGAACCTCAGTACTCTAAAGAACAGGAGCTCTTCACCAGCATCAACGCCACCCGGGTCAAGATCAACCTGAACGGCTGGAACAACGGCGGATGCCCCATCACCTCGTTCACGCTGGAGTACCGCGCCGTGGACGCGCCCTCGTGGACCACGGCGCAGCGCACCTCGCTCACAAAGAGCTACATCCTGTACGACCTGCAGGAGGCCACCTGGTACGAGCTGCAGATGAAGGTCTACAACAGCGCCGGCTACGCGGAGAAGAGAGTCAAGTTCGCAACGCTCAGCTACGACGGCAGTGAGTTGACACGGTGTCATAGGATATAAAACACAGAGAGCACAGTCACTGTTTTATCTGTCATATCCTGCTGAAAGTGGGCATGTATGACTCACCAGCTGCTCCAGAGGTAGTACGCACGGTATAAAGTGAACACCGACACTGAGAGCTGAACAAGTAGAGAATGTGTGATAAAAAAAGAAGGAAAAAAGGCCCAAAGTGTGAGTAAGTGTAACAGACAGACTGGCTAACAGCGGCAGCTCCAGGCAAAGAAGATAAATCTCTTTTTCTGTTAATGGCAGAGCTCGAGGCTCGAGGAGACCGAGGCTCCCTTGATGACTTGGGCAATAAAAAACACATTTCATGCTGACTCTAGTGGCTGCAGCCAGTTTGTGTGCCACTTGTTAACGGCATCTCCATCACAAGCTCACTGACTGACTGACTGACTGACTGGCAGCATGAGGGTTAGATGAGTTCATCATATCCTTTGGGATGGAGGATGCTAAGCACCACCAGCTCCCTGGGAGACCAGTGGTACTTTGCCTCCACCAGTTCTCAAGTCAAACCACCACGAGAAGAGAGAAACTAAGCTGAACATGCAGCCATGAAAAGATGAGTTCATTCTCATTTAAGTCCAGCTTGGCAGAGTAGGAGCCAGGATTTACTGCCAAATTGGCAAAAGGTCAAATGATGATATTAAGAGAGCAGCAGCTTGTGGTGGAGCAGCCTGCATGGTTACTTGGAACAAATGTTGGAACTTTTAAGCTTTAAAGGGATAGTTCAATATTTTGGCAAATTAGCCCCGTAATCCCTATAGTCATAGCAGTAGGTTCGTTACCTTTATTTGTTGGTGCAAGCTATTTTTAGAACGGTGGAGCAGAGCAAGTTGTGACCTGCACATTCACCACGCTATGAGATAATAACAAAACGTTACCAGATGGAGTTGTTTTAGAGGTAAATTCATGCAAAACCGCTGATTCAGGGACCTTCAGGGACAGTTTTTCAGCAAGCAGTCTCTAAAACAACTCTGTCTGGTAACGTTGTGTTATTATCTCATAGCGTGGTGAATGTGCAGGTCACAACTTGTCCACCAGAGTGTTGTGGAGTTGTTGGATTGTGTATTTGATGAGTTTCATGAAGGAAACCAAGAAATCCCATGAGCCTCCGTAGCGTAGCTCTGAGCAGCTCGCGGCTCTGCTCCGCCGTTCTAAAAATAGCTTGCACCAACAAATAAAGGTAACAAACCTACTGCTATGACTATAGGGATTTTGGCAATGGGCCAATTTGCCAAAATGTTGACCTACTGTATCCCTTTAAGCTCCCAAAGGTCTTAATCAGCTTTTGCACACATGATATCTGTCATAAATCCTAACATGGCATCCTCTGCTCAGGCACCATCGCACCGTTGATGAAGGCACCCAACGTGAGTGAGGACAACTCGGGGGGCGGCGAAGGTCTGAAGATGATGGTGACCATCTCCTGCGTGCTGGTCGGCATCGTTGTGATCTTCATCGGGCTGCTGGTGCTGAGGAGGAGGAGGAGGGAGCAGAGGCTGAAGAGGCTCCGAGGTGAGAGGACGGGGTTTTCTCACATATGGATCAATGTTTTCTAGATGTTTGCTTTTGTTCTCTCTCAGTGTTTAACATGTGAAATGATGTTTGTTTTCCAGATGCAAAGAGTTTGGCTGAGATGCTCATGAGGTGAGACTGTTGAACAACTAACTTCACTCTTTTGCTGTTACACAACACACTACTGTCATCTGAACAACAGAGTTGATTACAGCAGAAATGTCTGATACTGTAGCTCATAACCTTCTGTGCTTTTCAGTAAAAACACACGTCCAGCTGAGCCAATTAACAAACAGCAGCAGACGCTCCGCATGCACATCGACATCCCCCGAGCCCAGCTGCTGATAGAGGAGAGAGACACCATGGAGACTGTTGGTAAGCGCACAGCTGGCTGTGGACTTCTGCCACACAGCAAGCAGCTTGTTTGTTTTGGGTTTTTTTTTTTATTATTCAAACAGGAGACTAACCTGTTCATGGAAATTCCTGTGTTCATTTTTGTTTTTTGTTTTTTTCCCCTACAGATGACAGGTCCACTGTGTTACTGACCGATAACGACTTTGGCGAAACCCAGAAACAGAAATCGTCCACAGTCACACACACTGTCCACTACCAGTCCCTGTCCCAGGCCACTGGTCCCCTCGTAGATGTGTCCGATGCCAGACCAGGAACCAGTAAGTCCAGTACGGACTCCTTTTCTTAACTTCATAACACATAAAACGCACAAGTGGTTGTTTTTTTTGTTGTTGTTTTTTTCTTTTCATTGTTGCTGCAGCCATGCTTCTTTTCCCAGCAGCTTTTAATGATTCATTCATATTTTTACGTTTCATTCACACAGCTTTTTACTGCTGCATGCCCGTTGCCTACTCGCCTCGCAGCTCATCTGAAAACAACTGTTTTTATTAGATTTCATTAGCGCCGTCTTCACCCCAGCATCCACCATGTGTTAGTGTTTCTTTGGTATGACTGGTGCAGGTTACAGAATCACAATCCAACATGATAAACGAAAAAAAACAAAACATAGTGTGATGTTTGGTTAAAGGGATAGTTCAACATTTTATTATCTCATACAGTAGTGTGGTGAATGTGCAGGTCACAACTTGTCCACCAGAGCGTTTTGGAGTTGTTGGATTGTGTATTTATTTGATGAGTTTGATGAGGGAAACCAAGAAATCCCATGAACCTCCGTAGCGTACTGTAGCTCTGAGCAGCTCACGGCTCTGCTCCGCCGTTCTAAAAATACTGTGGCTTGCACCGACAATTAAAGGTAACGAACCTACTGCTATGACTATAGGGATTATGGCAATGCGCCAATTTGCCAAAATGTTGAACTATCCCTTTAAGAGGAAGATGATGATATTGTGTTTTTGTTGGGTTTTTTTGTTTGTTTTATTCAGTCAATTCAGGAAAAATCTGTTTAAAAGAGAAGTTGCAGGTTTTGGGGAAAAGACGTTGGTTTTGTTCCAAATGAACCTTTATGATCACGACCACTTCATTACAGTATCTTTGGTAAACTCGCTGTTGCTGTGAGTTGCATAATCACACAGAGCGTTGTTCTTCTTAACCCCTCAGACCCTACAGCCCGTCGCACAGCCAAAGCCGGCCCGGCTGCTCGCAACCGCTACGCCAGCCAGTGGACCCTGAACCGGCCGCACCCGCCGGTCTCCTCTCACACCCTCAGCACCGACTGGAGGCTGCCCACGCCCCGCGTCGCCGGCTCCGTCGACAAGGAGAGCGACAGCTACAGCGTCAGCCCATCTCAGGACACAGGTAAGCAGCAGCTCGTCTTCAGATTAACACCGTAACAAACACGGCTCCTCATCGCTCACAGCAACAACAAACCTGTATCAGCTTTACACTACAGTATGGGATGTCACAATTATACATTTTCTTGGTACGATTATTGTCAGAGAAATAATCACGGTGTTACAGACAGACAGATAGACAGATAGATAGATAGACAGATAGATAGACAGATAGATAGATAGATAGATAGATAGATAGATAGATAGATAGATAGATAGATAGATAGATAGATAGATAGATAGATAGATAGATAGATAGATAGATAGATAGATAGATAGATGTATTGTCTGCCCCAAAGGGTAGCAGAAATTTGTCTTTGACACATCACATCACGATTATTATGCATTAATTCATTTGACAACACTAAAATTGTGTCAAATCAAATATAGTCAAAATATAATGACATTACTCATTGTTTACACATAAAATAATTCAAGTATCTATTGACAAATTATTTATCTTTTTAGTGTCATCTATACCAAATGTTTACATTTATTTTAATCGTTTTTTGTTTTGTTTTGTTTTTTAAATACATTTGACAGGCTAACATTTAAATTCCTACCAATTCAATGTTACGTTATCTGAGCATTTGCCTTTATTTTGGTGCACATCTGCCGATACGGTTCCGACATAATCTTTTTTGGGAAGTGATGGTATTTAGGAATCTTTACGATTAATTAATTGTGGCTTTTTAATACCGCAATTAATTATGAAAACAAGTAATCGTGACATCCCTACTTTATTTACACCTTTAACAAAATCATGTCCTAATTAATACTTCTGCCTCGTCTAAATCTTGTCACTAATCCGTCCACTAACCTGCGGCCCCACGTCCAGACCGAGCGCGGAGCAGCATGGTGTCGACAGAGAGCGCGTCGTCCACCTACGAGGAGCTGGCCAGAGCGTACGAGCACGCCAAGATGGAGGAGCAGCTGCGCCACGCCAAGTTCACCATCACCGAATGCTTCATCTCCGACACCTCGTCGGAGCAGATGACGGCGGGCACCAACGACTACACCGACAGCCTGACCTCCAGCACGCCGTCCGAGTCGGGCATCTGCCGCTTCACCGCTTCCCCGCCCAAGCCTCAGGACGTCAGCCGGGTCATGAACATGGCCGTGCCCAAGGCCCACAGACCGGGTGAGGCCACGGCGCCGCTGCTCAGACCCAGCAGCCTCATCACCACACACATAATAATAATAATAATAATAACAACATCACTTATAACTTAACTTTGTGTCTAATATTAACATCCAACCATTAGCTAACTGTGGCTCTAACACTGACTTCCACTTGCTGATTAAATTAAATATTAATTCCAGTTTGGCTTGAAGAGAAAATGTGCGAGGCCATTAGATAAAAACACGTATTTAAGTTCCAAGTTAACAGTTATTTTAAACCACTGGTCACAGATTCACAGATGAAAACTCGTTACAGATCTTGGTAAATAAGAGTCTATGGAAGGAAACTGCAGCTGCTCTGTTAAACCTGTAATTGTATTTCTTGTGCCTACTTGTATTGTAACAGCTTTAATCAGAGAACAACCTTAAATCCACTGTCAGTGTGTCAGAGCCAACGTTTTTACTGGAGAATGCGCACTAAAAGCTTTGCCATCCTTTATCAGTCATGAAACAAATCATCAATAGATAGATAATTGACATCAATAGATATTGTTCAATGATTAAAGTGACAAAATCTACACTTTAACTAATGCCAGTCCTGATAGTGTTGAAAACCAAGCTTGATGGGATTATTATAAATTGCCTGCTCTGCTCTGATATGACTGACTCATCTCTTTAACTGGTTTAATATTGTAAGTGTAATGACATCTATAGTGACAGTGATGGAGATGAAGGGTGAGTCTTAGCATCAAATTAGATGAGGTCAGCAAGGTCAGTGTAACTGCACTGAATAAACTCTATTGGTTTTGCATCAATGCAGTAACTATTCCTATTGAAGTTTCAATAACAATTTTAAAGTTGGCAAAAATATCCACGAGAAAACACATTTGGGTCACTGACTGACAGCAGCTATATTGGATGTCCCAAGTGGCTGGTGCATAAATAACTGCACCCTGGTGGTTTGTCTGATCATTGCATGTATCTGATTGTATACATTAGGTTTTTCAGGAAAACAAAACACAGTGAGGATGTAGAGGTCTCAAAAACTCATGTATTTTCATGTATCAAATTTGATACAAATGGCGACATGGGGTTTTAAACCAGTACTTTTCTTACTTTTCTTTAGTTGGGAGATGAGGTGATGTTACAGGTGTGTCTCTGTGTGTGTTTCCTCCCTCATATTTAACTCTGACGGTCTGTGTCGTCCTACAGGGGGTGAGTTGGTTCACCTTCCTCCGTACCTGCGCATGGACTTCCTGTTGAACCGAGGCATGTCGTGCTCGGGGTCGTCCAGGGGGGGGACGGCGGCCAGCGGGGAGAGAGCTGCGATGGGTCAGGCCTGTCTGGAGCCCCAGAAGAGCCGCTCGCTGAAGCGGCCGTCCCGCATGGCGCCGCCGACGCCCACGGAGGCGCCTCAGGCCAGCAGGGACCCAGTGGCCCAGTGGCAGCCCGGCTCCGCGGCCACGCTCCCCCACAGGGAGGGCTCGGAGCTGGCTCAGGCCGCCAAGCTCAGCACCTCCCAGGAGTCCCTGCTGGACTCGCGAGGACATCTCAAACAGAGCAGCAACCCCTACGCAAAGTCCTACACGCTGGTATAACAGCAGGGGAGAACTCACTCTGGACACAACACTGGACTTAACACTCAAGTGCAGTAAACTGACTTTCACCACGCAGTTCTGTATATATGTCCCCTCCCCTCCAAGGGCGGGGTCACTTTTACTAATCTCCTTTTATTTATTTTAGAACTTTCTTTTATCTCTTGTTTGTATTTCTTTTTTTTTTCTTTTTTTTTTTCACTTGAGAAAAAATTCACTCATCGGAAATGACTCCAGTCGGAGCTTTGCCAAACTAATTGAGTAACGAGGGAGCGTTATTTATTCTTGATTCTTGTTAATTCTTTATAATTAATCAGTGATTATTAATTGTTAGTTGTCAGCTCTTAATGATCATTAATTATTGATTACCAAATGATCTATTATCACCATTACTACAATGTTTTCATAAGAACCCGGACATGTTTTCTTTTCGGTTTTGGTTTTGTTTTCTGGAGTGGAAGATGACGATTTGGAGTCATTTTTTTCCTATGGAATATCCTTCTGAAACATTGAATGAAACTTGGGAGAAATCTTGGAATGAAAGCAATTGACACCAGTCCAAACTTTTCAGCTGCTCTCCAATTGTTACTTTTTTTGAAGAAAAAAAAAAATCTATTTCCTATGGATGCATGGGGACTGACCAATTAAAAAGACAATGAGGATTACGATCGTGGCTGGGCTAGCCCAGTCGAGCATTTTGTCACACTATGAAATGATCCAATGTGAAGATTTATTATTCTTATTACTATAAATATATATATAAAAAGAGAAATCACTTTTATTTGTGGATATTACAGGGAAGAATTGATTTGGTTAATAAAGTCCTTAGTCATGTTTGCACATATCTCGTTTTAATTAGGAAATGGAGTCTCTGTTGATCTTTCTCTGTGTCCCATTCTCTGATGGTGCAATATGAAAAAAGATATGAAAAGTATATGAAAACTATTGCTCTATACTGTACTGTAATGATGAAAAATAACTATGTTGTGAGTATACTTACAGGGCCGGACACACTCCAGCTATGTATTCAGGTGTAGTTTACCACTGCTTGTTCGCCAGGGTGGTAAATGATGTTAGCTAGAACAGGGAGGGTTTAGAGAACTAATGGTTTGCACTTCACAACACCCCAACTCAAGTGTGTCCAGATAGATCCCCCTACTCTCAGTGCACTAGGTAGAGTCTTCAAGGCTCTCACTGTCCTCAGTAGATTTACTGTTGCTGCATTGCAGTGATTCTTCTCTACAGGGAAAAAAAAACGTGAGACAATCCAGCAGAATCCCCCCTTCAAACCAAACCTATAATGTCTATGGGAAATATCTAAAAAAAGAAAAAAAAAAGAAAAAAAAATGTGGATATACGTAAGAAGCTGTTTTTGTTCCTGTCTGCCCTGGCCCATTTCTGTTCTTTCTGTTTCTTTGAGTTAGCCTGAAGGGAGAAGAGTTTGATCCAAAATGCTGTGAGGTCATTATGTCAGTTTCTATGATTAGTTTCTATGATTAACTGTCTTCATTATGATTATACATTTTAACAAGAAAAAAAAAATGTCACTTTTTATTTTTAACATGAGTGTTCACCATGGTGGCACTGGAATAAAGAGAAACTAACACAAAGTTCAAATTTGATTAATAAAATGGCTGTTCCCCAACGTGTCCTCCGCGGGTTTGACATGAGTGACTGATGGTGGTGTGGAGGTGAGGCACGAGCATGTGGGTCTGCTTATTTCACCATGGAGACAGCAGCGAGGTGCCCAGAAGACCGTCAAAGCGATCGATGGTGGTCTGTCCGTGTCTGTCTGGTGTCTGGCCTGCAGGTGGCAGTGTTGTAAAGAGTTGCGTTGCACCTTTAAATTTCTTTGCAAAGCCTTTTTCCAGCCAGCACCATCCTGCTGTGTGGAGATTACTGCTGGAACCGTCATCAGAGGAACCTGACGTCTTTATAGGACTGAAGTTTAATCATTTCTTCTAACTTGAGTTTGGCTCCAGTCGCCTCTAAAGTTCAATAACGGGTTTGGAACATGAATGAATAATTGAGTTTAGACATCACCTACAGTATAACAAGAGCAGACACATTTCTGAGATCTTAAACATGAAGTTCACAACTGAATACAATGAATCGAAACACACTGTCAGTATGCAGACTACAAAAACAAACCGGGAAAACTGATGTGAGTAGTTGTCAGAAAACCCTATGAAAAAAAAACTATAATGATCTAAAAACCAGGAGAATACACTACTCGTAAAAAGTTAGGGATATTCAGCTTTTGGATGAAATTTCAGACTGCACCTTAAAATGCACTTTACAGGTGAACTTAATTTGACCTTCTCTAAACTTTTGAATGCACGTGTCCAACTGCTCAGTGTTTCAGTACCTATAATATAACATACTGTTCTCTAACAAGGGGATGAACTGCAAAAATCATAACAAAAAGTGTCTGATCCATGAATCAACACTAAATGTTCTGGTTCAATGACAATTTGTATTGAAACAACGGTCCTCTTCATCCTGCTGTTCACATGACACCATGAGACCAAGACCACACTGGTATAACGATCCATCAACAGGACCTGGACCAGTCGAGGCTTCAGACGATGGGATGTTGTCAGAGGGAAGTGTCCACTGAGCTCAGAGCGTCACAGAGCGTCATCAGCAGGTTGAACAAAGACGCAGAGAGACAGAGAAGTGGACGTCCTTTGTCCACATGACAACTTATTGAGATATCAACAGTTTTAGTAGTGGTACTATATACCTACCACTGTTACTAGCTTTTGTTTCAATACATTGTTTAGATGGAGAAATTACCCTTCCATATTTCTACTTCTATGCCATATTTTCACAATATATCACTGTAGCATGAACTCTTTACATTTTCCATAAATTTCACCTGAAAGTTGATTATCCTTAACTTTTTCTGAGTGGTGTATGTCTGCACTTGGAGCTACACTTTGAACACACATCGCCTTTATGTGATAACAGAGCACATTGTAGCCCCCAAACAACTTAGGTGCTGTAAAAATCTTTTTACATATCGCCGTTTCATACACCACCGTGGAACATTACAACCACAATTCAGAAAATGTTCTGTAGCCTACATCTCAGGATGATTAAATCCATCAGTTTAAGATGGTCTGAGGGTGAATCTGTTTTTAATGAAGGTGCTGAGACATTTAAATGTCACCTGCTCTATAAATGACACCAGCAGCTAATGAAGGTTCCTTCAAAGTCTTTTACCACAGGTGTGAACTGTGAAGTCAGACGATTTAAAGCTTCACAAAGAAGAAAAGAACTTCCTTCCTGGACTCTTTTACTAATTGAAGACCTTCCAACCTGCCACTCCGAGGCTTCTGCCTGAGCCTCACATGTCCTGCCTGTTAAATTGGCTGCACGGTTTCATATCAGTGGTGGGAGGTTTAGCGGGGGGCCGTATTACTCAGTGTGACAACTGCATCAGTCGTCTTCCTCTGAAGTCCACAACAAATTAAGCATGGTGACAGAGATTTACTGGCCGCCGCACCGGGTGGTCAATAACTGCTGTCATAAATAATGTCCAGGCTGAACCGAATTCTTTCATCTGATCCGCCGGAGAAATTTGAAGCTGTCGCCGGCTCGGTTGGGGGAAATGATGGTGAAAATGTTCAGTAATACACATGGACACAGACATGTCCCAACGTAGAGCTGAGGCAGTGAGCACAGTTTCCTTCCTGTGCAGTTTGCAGCACACAGCTGGCATTGTCAACGCCTTTTTTAATTTATTTTCATGCAGTTATTGATTCCCACAGCTGACAGGGAGCAGACATATATCCACAAACATATTTCAATAGGTCTATTGTGTTAGGCCAGTCTTCATTTTTAATAGTTTCATGCAAGTTAAGGAGTTGGAACAAATAGAAGACTGACTTATGTATGTGAAACCTTCAATGCTAGAGACACACTCCACTTATCACATTTAACATTATTCCTTCTTAAGATGGCTTTATGCAACAGTTTTATTAAAACTCAGTCGTACTGTTGGTCTAATCTAAGCCGTAGTCAAAATGGTGAAACTGGTCTCAGCTCTTTGTGGGATTCTCTGAAACCTATACGACTTGACAGTTTGAGGCTTAAACGTCCAAAGGCCTTTTATTTTTCTCACAATAAAGTGTAAGAGAGGTGTAGATGTGCTGTAGTAACACAAACTGAACCACGGGGGCGTCAGATCAGATAACACTCGCTGCTATCAGCAATATGGGAATAAGAGCTGCGCTTTCTGCAGGGATTTTAATGCTCTAACACAGGAATGTCCTTCTCACTGTGGTCCAATAGGATCTCACTGCACTGATTAGAGTATATGATGATCCAGTGCATCACGGTGATTGAGTTTATTGTAAGGTCATTGCTCAGGAAAGCTAAAATCAGTCAGATAATCCTAAATGCACATTCAGCCTATTTTTGATCTCTCTTCTACAGGTTTACATTGATTCATCTGAATATACAGGACTCACTGCAGTCTATCAATATTATGAAATGATGGACAGTCAGTCAACAGAACTCCTTTACAACTCTTTATTTATTTTTCTGTATGAGTGTACATGGATATGTGTGTATGTGTGTTTGTCTTTATGTGTCTGTGTGTGTTTATGCAAGCATGCATGCATCAGTGTGTGTTTGTACATGATACACTGGTGAGCCGATCGAACAATGATATGGATTCAATCACATGGGAACGTGAACAAGGACTCAAACTGGAATCGAACCACAAGCACAACATCTAGAGTCTCTATCAAAGACACACAACTCTATGAGCCTAATGTCACCAGGGGGAGAAAAATATGATCTAAAATATAGATATTGATTATTTCAAGAGCATCAGTGTGAAACTACTGACAACTGTATGGATTAATTTGGGGGAAATGTCCTTTACAGACGTCCAACATCACCTCGTTAGGATGAAATCATGATGACCCAGGTTTAAGTGTCAATCAGAGGTGCAGGTGCCATAAGAAACATTATCAATTATCAATATGTGTTATAAGTTCTACATACACAAGTGTCATTGAAGTAAAAAACAGAAATAGCAAAATAATAGGAAAGATTCAAATACATACATCCAGATTTTGATAAGATTTTTGTATAGAAGTTAATATACGTTACAAATTATACACAGACTCTCACAAAGATACTGTTACAGCCCATTGACCACCCAACCGCCGACCCCCACCCCCACCCTTCCTGTTTCAGTTCATGACGGTGCAGTTTGATTGACATGCAAGACCGGGCCCACGTCGTCAGGTGAAGGTGCATCTAGACGGCGCTCGTATCTACGACTTCACATCCTGCTTCTTTTTCTGGAATTTCCTGAACTGCGACTGGATGGCGACAGCGGCCTTCTCTGTCTCAGGGTCCTTCATGTCGATGTCAAAGTCCTCCGGGACGTTGTTCTTCTTCTCATCTGCGGGGAGAAGAGGGAGAGAAGAATGAGATGAGGCCTGAGATTCCTAACACTACACATAGGCCTACATCTGGTTTTGTGCTGCTTATGATTCAAACATTTCAAGCCGTGCTCATGTCGTCCCTTCCATCTTCCTGTTTGAGTCTGATCTGTTGGTCTGTTGTTGCAGGACTGACTGAATTATCTCAACCACTACTGGATGGATTGCCATGACATTTTGCATGCATGCATTTAACATCCCATGATTCTCTTGCTCTTTTTTAAAATGTTCTATTTATACAGGCTTACACACACATGTACAGACAAAATCAATGCTAATCAAATTAACATTCAAACAAAGCGATCTGTACATACATACCCATACATACACATACACATACACATACAAATACACTCACATACCTATGAAATTAATAATAGTAACAAGTTACAACAATAATTAAAAAATAAAAATAACTAAAAACAAAACAAAACAATACATATATATAACAGTATAGCAAATATTAGCATAAAGTAAAATAAAGCGCACAATCAATATACTGTAGCAGCAATGCTAGCACTGTCATTGTGAGAATGTGAGCATTAAGAGGTTATAGGATTTAGCTCAAGACACTTTTGCTGCATTTGCGTTACATGATACATAGGCGGATATGAAAAAGATTCCCATGTTTATGAGGTGGGAGTGTCAGCACCATCAAGACAGTTGTGTGATTACAGTGGATCATGCAAGAGTTAAACACTAAATACTTAACACTGACCATTTAACATCAGATCTGGTCCTTTTTTCTTTCTTTTTTAAAATTACAATCAACAATGGTAAGAGTCTACATTTGTTTTGTTTTCAGGTGCTTCAATTTTGGCTAAATACTAGTAATGTAATTCAAACTAAATGATCTGAATCTGCCTCTTGCTCTCTGTTCTTTAGACCACAGCTGAACTCCCATTTTCATGACAAATAAGTTTCAAATCTTTGAAGTTTCTTGCTAATTTTTTAAATTTTTGTCAAGGATTAATTATTTAGCATGAAAATAGGACTAAAAAAAATCATAAAGTCATAAAATGTACAAAGATAATAATATGTCATTGCATTATTTACATGCACTTCATTCTGTTGCAGTGTTAAAGGAGTGACAGACAGAACCCACATGTGAAGGGACAAAGCAACGGCTCTCAGTGAAGATGTTGTTCTTTTATGACAGAAGACAAATCATCTAATCCTCCATTCATAAATGAACTACATTAGACCTTTATTATTACTTATTTAAAGGCTCATTATCATTAGATGACATTATCATATACATCCATTCTCAGTGCTGAAGTGGTCAGTGCCAGAAAGCAGATGGAGAGGGAAAGTGAAAGGAGTGAGAAGGTTCAGATAGATCGGACGTAGCTTCAGTTCTTTCTCTACATCTTACAGATTCAATGAGACACTCACTAACACCCCATAGATCAGTTGTTAATTCAAGCAACACAGTGGTCATGCAGGGCAGAGGTCTGTGCAGAGCTGCTGTGCAAAGTTTGAAAAATGCAAAGTCTGCGCTTCAGCAAAACGTTTGGAGAAAAAAAAAAATTACTTTTTCCAACGACCTACAGTACTCACTTTTGGCGGGAACCTTTGGTTGACCTTGAAGCCCTTGAATGACATATATGTGACAATGAGAACAAGTTCATACCTCATGATGGCAGAGGCCAAACAAAACCTCTCTGTCTCACAGCGTCTTACTCCACTCACACCTGCTCCACAGGGTCGATGCCCTTTACACCACACGGAGCAGAAGGCTTCACGGGCCGGGAGCATCACACTTTCAGTAATGTGTTGCTCTGCTGCATGGATGAATCAAATTTACCACAATGGATGATGGGATTATTTCCATAAGAGGTTTGCAAAAGGTCATGTTTAAATTGGTTCCTGTGAGATTTAAGGCAACGTACGTACGTGTGTGTGTGTGTGTGGGAAGTGATTGATGAAGGCCCGGTCTGGAAAACACTAAGCAACGAAACCAGCGACAGTCGACCTGTGCAGCCGAGCAGCGAGTGTAAAACCTGAAGCACAAGTTTGACTCAAGGGTTTTCATACAGTTACTATATCCTGAGCCAGCGTGTCCCTGAACATGTCATAGCACCTTTATTTATGTTTCACAGCGTCTGCAGGCTGCTGGCAAGTAGCTGTCACATGTCATCTATCATTATGTTTATGATGACAACGTACTCAGTCCACTTACTCTTGTTCTACTTAAAATTAATATGATTATTTTGATCATATACCTTTTGAATTCTCTATTCACAGTGTACGACAGCTGAGAGTTGATTAATAAATATCACTACGTTCAGGTCAAATGAAGAAAAAGATTATTATGTTGTTTTGATCAAAGAATCTGTTAGAGAACAAGGAGGTTTCTATTTTTTTTCTTTATTTAAGAATATTTGAAACCACTAAGTTCAATCACTGCAGAGTACGACGAATGGGAGGGAAAACAGGAGGGGAAAGTAACAGTCTTGATATGGTATAATTTACTGTCTTTAAAGGGACATTGTGTAACTTCTCCTGTTATCTATTCACGAAAATCGATTATTTCGTCACCGCAGTAACGCAGTGAGGAGGAATGGAGCGTTACACTGATGCTGCATTCACCTGCAGTCGGGCAGACGGCCGTCGCTAACAAACCAGATGTCATTTTAGTCACAGAAGTCCAGAGAAAGCCAGTAAAACGTGGGTCAGGTAAACAATACGACATCGCCATGACAACATATTGTCACGTGTATTGTTTTGCCTCGTGCTGACGGACCACTTGTTTACATAAAGGCTTGTTTATGTCGTTACGTGCGTCTGCCGTCTGCCCAATTTCACGTGAATGCAGCATGAAAAATACGACTGAGTTGCTTGCGATATACAACCGCAATGCTAAATGGGAGTAATTCCTACACAATGTACCTTTAAAAAACTGTTGTTTTCTATCAACATTATAATTATTAGGTCTGTGCATGTGATGATAAAAACAAAAGGGTTAGTTCTCATAGTCTGATTAGTCTTTAACACCATCCTCAATGCAAATGTGTTATCTTTTTATGCCTCCCTTCTACCTGGTAGGTAACCACAGAGTATTTCATAAATGTGTTCATAAAAAAAAGTGTGACTATATAACATGTTTGTGGAGCTCTACACTTCTGACTGTAGCTGCCATGGGAAAAGAGAAACTCTGACTCATGTCACTGCTACAACACACAAAGGGTTCCTTGACATTTCTACTGCATACACAACAGTAATAGAGTAAGTTGTGCAAAGATGTGTGTAAAATGTGTTCTTTCAAAAATCTTTAAAGTATAAAAGATCAGCTTTTCTCTTGTGTTAGGCCATGTATATTTAAAGTGTACCTTTCTATACTGCCACTATGAGAGTGAGGGAAGTTCAGTTGAAAGACCTAAAAACAGAGGAAAGTGGGAACAAAATGGAATGAGTGTGAACAAAAGAGTGTGAAAACGGACAAATGTCAAGTGAATGCAATTCACGCCTTCGTCAAATTCAATTAAGCCGCCTAAAATCCCTCCTGACCACGGCCGGGTGTTTCCCTCGCGGAACCGAGCGCGAGCTGCAGCGCACGCACTTCATCATCCCAGACGTTGGGACAGAAATCCATTTCAGCCTGGGACTGAACAGTGTTATCAGCAGCCCCAGAGAGAGAGAGAGAGAGGGAGGGAAAGAAAGAAAGAAAGAGAGGGGGGGACACATGGTCTCAGGTACACAGGAGACACAGGAAAAGCTTTATGTGCAGAAAGAGGCTGAGGAGCTGCAGCGAGCGAACGACGTGCTGCGATTTAACCTGCTGCGTCCACTGTGTGAGGAGAGGCTCGACTACGAGCAGCTGAGATTACACTGAGTGGCTCCTCTGTGTATTGTATTATGGGCTGCCATGAAACCTAATGCAGTAAAAGTGCAGACTGCGGAAAGCGCCTTACGGATTTATTGTAGTAGCACAACACTGTCTGCTACGTGTGTATATCCATGAGAATAGGCAGCTTTTTTTTCTCCTCCAAGCTTCAGAAGCATCTGCTGGTTCTGAGAGAGGTAAATGATTCACATATGTCTGAGATGATGAAAACAAAGACACTCTCTGCTCTGAGATTCATTAGAAACAGACCTTATGTTGTTGTTTATTCTATCTAAACTCATCAGGAGGATGGAAGCTCAGCACTTTACAACGTGTATGAATTTCACTGGATCCTGCTGAGAAGTGTGAGCTCAGTTTTACTGCCTAACACTCCAGGGATTTGAATTACATTGTTATGCCAACAATACCATGGCCTAGTTTACAGAGCAGGTCCTCCTGCTAATTCTTCTTCTTATTTTTTTGCATTGGTTTTTCCTATGGAGTTTATGATGGTGTTAATAAGATATAACAGTAATGTCAGACAGTCAGGACAGTGGCTCCCAGTATTCGCTCAGCTGCTAAGAGGGAAACACAGTTGTAGTTACCAGGTCACATTTCCAGTCTGCACCAGCTTCATTGTCACCTCTAGTGGTATTTACACGCTGATTGTGCTGCTTATTGGCATCCCTTTCCTCATTAAGATAACAAATAAACCAGTGTTGATGTAACTACGTACATTTACTTTACTGATGTGCTGCAGTTTTCATCCAATTCAAAGTTTCTTGAACTGCATTTTACTGAGAGATGTGAACTCCTTTACGATTATTTAGCAGATGCAGTTAATACTTCTGTGTATCCAACTGCTAATGTGCCAAAGCTTGACAAAAATCCTAAAACTGATTATAACATGATATGATTCTGAAGACTCTGAATTATTTATTATTATAAGTTTTGTTCTATTGCAATATGTCTACATGCTGTTTTTACAACAACATATTAATAAGTTATGCATGTTTCTTTATGATTTGACTTTTCAGCCTGAGCATGATGGGTAGAAAATACCTTGGACAGCAGCTGGTTTGCTGTTTCCAGTTGCTGCTCCGGATGCTTGTCTCTGCAAAGACGAGAGAGAAAACAAAATGATCATCATGTTTCTTTAAGATAAAAAACAACAACACCACATGCGAAGAAAAAACATCTCTCGACTCTCCTCCTAATAGATTTTCTTTTGTATAAATGCTCACTCGTGCTCATTTAAATGTTTTCAACATACAGCATGTCTAATGTTCCTGCCAGAGGAAACACCATGGGACGTCTTGCACTCACCAAACCCAGCCAGAGTGAACATGCTACAGGAGTCAGGAGGAGATACGCTGATCTATAATCCATGTTTGTGCAGCAGAGACACGCTCTCTCTGCTCTAACAGCCCCCGACTGCTCTCCCCTGACAGGCTGCTGCTGCTCTGCAACAGCACCAGCTGCACTCAGCCCCCAAAGTAAGACACAAGTGACAGAGAGGTTTGCTTCACACACACATCCTAAACATGCACACTTGGGGGAAATACTATTATTTGGCATCTTTAGTGGATGCAAGATACTTTTCCAACTTAAAATGCAGGATCAATGTGTTCCTAGAATCAGAGCATAACTCAGACAGCTGAGGGATGTGGGTGGGATTTGATTTACAGCGCATTGTATTTCACAGCAGGCACCATCGCTCCATCATCGCTGGGATTGAATTATTAATCCCAATGACTTCTCAAACGCCAAAGCGGTTTTGATTTATCCAGGTCTAGTAGTAGTAGTGAGAATGCAAAAATAAAACTGGCTGAGGAGGAAACTCAGATTGCCGTCGTCACGAGAGCCGGTGGAAGGGACTGGGAGAGAAGTTGTTTGGCGGCGAGTGCCATCTGTTTTTCTGTTTACACGCAGAATGAAAGTGAGTAAATGCCACTGGGATTTGCGGCGCCACGCTGACTCTCATCTGCCTGATTGTTGCTCCGGTGTTCAGCGGGGCAGCAGCCGTACATCACACCTCCACCCACCAGCACACGACTGAGCAGTCAGTCAGTCAGTCAGAGCGGACGGAGAGCAGACAGAAGAGACAGTAATGTCTGACTGATTGTTGGAAAATGCGATGTAATATGGAGAAATCAAGACAAATCCACAAAGCTGAGATCAATAACCAGCTGCTGCTCTGAACTGTCTTGTTTCTTGTCATTTGACTCAATTTTCCTTCATTTTCCTACTCACTCTCTTCTCTTCTCTTCCATCAATTTGGTCTCCTCTGCTTCAGCGCTTATCTCCAACCAGCCACTTACTCACACAGGCCTTAGACACAACGACAGTATGAGAGAAGCTAGACCAAGTTCAAAGACTTAGATTAGAGACACATTAGATCTCATTGCTGCTATAAAACATTTGTAGGATCCACGAGGAACAAAAAAAAAATAAAAAAATCTGTGGGAGCTATTTGTGTCTAAGGTTGTTGTCATTGAAGTGTAAGATTATTTTTGTCAGAGATGATGGTTTATATTTATCCAGGATTCATGTGTGGCCATGTCATGTGTGGCCATCAAATAAACTCTAAGATAATGAATCCACTTTTCTACCTCCATTTTTTTCACTTTTCTCTTTTTTGCTGCACTCCTGTGGAGGTTTTCAATTTCTGATAGGCTAATAATAATAATAGTAAGTCATTTCAGCACATTTCCTTTACACTAACTCATAAAGAAATATAGAGAAGGAAAGAGTTTTAACATAAAAATCTGCATGAGGACTTCCAGAAGCAGTGAGTGGATTTCCGATCAGATGTTTGTGATGGCCCATCTCAGTCTTTGCTCAAGCTTGAGTTGGCGCCGATTCCCATCACCTGCTGCTCACTTCCAGCAGCTGAGGAGGTTTTTTCACTCTGTTTGCCAGCAGCATCGTTAGGGAGAATATATGAATTTAATTATAATAGGACAGAAAAGCAGCTGAGCAGGTGTACTGTATAAATACAGGGGTAGGATTTCAGAGCTGAATGGTGTTTCCTGATATGAAACGCTGCACAACCTCTTGGATGATTTATTCATTTTATCCTCATACAGCTTTTCATTTTATGTCTTGCATTAGTGTCCCCGTGTAGAAAATGAGCAACAGAACTGATGCCTTATTTAAAGACGCTGTAAAATATGAAAAATGAGTGAAATATACTTTCCAAAACTTTTTTTTTTTACTAGTATTAGCAAATTCAACTGACTGTGCAGAATCACCATTGACACATCATGTGTTGTCAACTCTCAGCAGCAGATCTCCTCTCACTACTGACTGATCCACTGTTGGCTCACCAGTGACTGTTCTCTACAGTGGTGCGTTCGCTGGCTGATGTACATTAGGATACCATGTCCAACATTAAAGGTATTCAGAAAAGAAAATTGATTTTGAGCCCACTATGGGTCCGAACATTAGTGTAGACACTCATCTATCAGACGATGTAGCCCAAACTTTGTGCAAAATTGTATTTTCGAGTAAATCCGGGATGAAAGTGGGGTAGTTTTTTTTCCGCATTGGATAATGCAGGCACACAAATTTGCGTCACTTTGCTCACGATTCATCAGCCACTGATACTGGACCCATCATCCGTCAATCAAACGTCTGAGACAAACGAGGAGACTCGTCCACCACCACCGACACAAACTCCTCCAGATCCCTGCGGTCCATCACTTAGCCTCGCTAGCTAAGTTAGCAAGCTATAACGTAGCTAGTGTAACGGAGGTCCGCGGGTGTGCCACAGTCACGAGGGACCAGTAAGGTGAAGTGACGGTAGTGTGGCGGTTAGCGGTACTGGAAGTAAACTCACTCACCCATAAAAGACGTGCTCACCCGCCTGCCAAGCAGTTGTCAACCTCTTGGCGAAACGGTTAGCATCGTCGCCTACGGTGCGGGAGACTGTGGGTTCGATCTTCGCCTATAGGGCAAATCCGAACCTATGGTCCGAACCAACAACATCGGTCACACTAGCCTACGAGCTAACAGTTAGCTACGTTAGCTAAACACACTCGCACACATACACTGAGCTCGGTCCCGCCCCAAACATTGAATATCCCGCCTGCTCGATAACGACCAATCAAATTTGTTTTCCTTAAACTCGTGCGGCAACTCATGGAAACTCGTGGAAGGAGGCGTGACAAACAGGACAAACTGCCATTTCTGAACACCTTTAACACAAGAAATTGTGGTTTATGGTAAGAAAAAAAGGAGGGAGACAAACTACAAACTGAGAGGCTGCTTATTAAAGTCTAACTTGCTAATTTCTGTCTCCCACACTGATGTAATAAGGGTAAGTGAGGCCTCTGCAGCTCCACATGCTGTATTTCTAGATCACTCCAGTTTTAACAGCACAAACACAACAACCACCACCTACACTAAACCATGTCATCTAGAAAAAAACAACCTCAGGAACAAACAAATGGTGACACACAGGACTCGTCACTTGTATGAGTGAGGAACAGGTCAAATGATTCATAGTCTACTGATGCACACGAGCATCAGCTGTCACTGCAGATTCTGCAGGGTAGGACATGTGAACTCCTCCCTCAGCCTGTGGCCGTCCACTTCAGCCAACGAGGGGTTAATCCTCACACCTGACAGCTGTGACCTTGACTTCAACCTGTCTCTGTCTCACTTACAGCATCACAAAATAACAATCTAGATCCACACCGGCAAAAGGAGCAGGTGCCACAGGAGCTTTTATATACTACATGTATATAAATAGAGAGATAAAATTAAAGGAAGAAAGTTTTCAGCATTTATAGAAATACCACAATTAGAAGAGCTTTGTAAAACACTTTAGGAACTGGAATAAAGCAGTTAAGAGGTAAGTAGCTGAAGAATCATGAAAGTAAAGTGAAACTAAGTGATTATGTAAACCCAGTCTTTAAAAATGGGAGTTTTGAAGTGTGATTTGAAAGATGAGATTTGGCTAAGCCTCTCTCAGGCAGACTGCTCTGAACTCAGAGTTGTTTGAGAGCAGCCAACTGGGACTAAATACATTTAATCTGGCTGTGGAGGAACCAGTAGGAACCTGCTGGGCTCACAAAGGGTTAAAAAGGTGTAACTATGATGTGTCATGTAGAAATACCAGCAGCACTCTGTTGGTCTGTATCACATGACGTCAGGGCCGTTGCTAGGAATTCTGGGCCCCCTGAAAGAAAACTAAAGTGGGCCCTTGACTTTTCCACTTTTTTTCATGGACTACGTAGGCCTATGTATTATCATTTTTTATTTAGCCTACTTTGTTTTGATGCTAATGCAGCATTACTGTGAGTATTAGTCAGGGTCTATGCAGAATAAATCAGTCATACAAAGATTAGACTACTGGGGTTTTTTTGTGGGCCCTACTGGGCGCTGGGCCCCTAGAATTATCATCACCTTTCTCCCCTATACAACGGCCCTGCCCGACGTCACCGCAACAGAGAAGTGTAACAACTTTGAGATTTGACTATAACAGCATATTATCTCAGCTCTACCACAGTCCACATTCTGGTTCTGCTTCTGCTTTCACACCAGCAGTCGGTTCGGTCCGTTGTTATTTCATTCAATTGAGCACAAAATGACTCTGCGCTTGGTTAATAGCTCAGCAGCCGACTGTTTACAATCACCTTATCAGATTCTGATTGTTTCTGTGGCGCTCTCCGTCACATAATCTGTTTTTAATGAGGAAGTAATTCATTCGGTGACAGCGGTGATTAACCCGTCTCTCATTTGTACAGGTGCTGAACACCTCTAATATCCACAGCGTCAACTAGACCGTTGGGGGAACACATGGCTGAACTCCACCTCCCTCTTCATCTGCCATTATGAATAATATATTTCATATACTGACAGTGAGCACAGTTACCACTTACTGTTACATGGTTACCGCTGTCAGCTGTTACAGCATCAGCATCAATCCTATTATATATCAAGTCCCAGATCCAGACTACGGTTAAAGGGATAGTTCACCCAAAATTCAAATTTCACTCATTATCTACTCACCCTCATGTCAACTAAGCAGTATTTGTCCATATAATGGTTGTGAATGGATACCAACTTTCTTCGTCCAAAAAACACACACCAAAAAACATCCAAATACCTCCATACTGCTCGTCTGTATTGTCCCTCTGGTATTGAAGCCCTGACATGAGAAATTCTTCTCCCGGTCAGTGCAAATCACGCGAGATTTGCACGGAAGAGCAGTGAACTGAGACACTGGGAGCTTCCGCTACAAACAAGCTTAAAATATAGACTTTTTAAATTTTTTTCTGAACAATTTCTCATGTTGGAGCTTCAATACAAGAGGGACATTAGACGAGCAGTATGGAGGTATTTGGATGTTTTTGGTGTGTCTTTTTGGATGAAGAAAGTTGGTATCCATTGACAACCATTATATGGACAAATACTGCTGCGCGGACCCCCCCGTAACTCAGAGAAGGAACGGAGGACTTCTCACAGCTCTTAGTTGACATGAGGGTGAGTAGATAATGAGTGAAATTTGAATTTTGGGTGAACTATCCCTTTAAGCATATGCTTTCACTGTAAGTGATTATAGTCATTTTATACTCGGGACTGATGCACCAACACATAAACATCAACTCAGATCCATGGCAGCAGACTCTCTCTCCGTCCTGCCAAACAGGACAGCTCCTCGTTATGAGGCTGGATGAGAGGAGCTGCTGAGCCTCCCAAGCCTCGGGTGCCAGTAACACAGTGAGCTAAACTGATCCGAGCACAGAGCTGCTGGCTGCTGTTGGAGCGTGGCTCGCGTTCAGCTAGCGCAGAGAGACGCCGCAGTGTTCGCCCGCTTCCCGCTCCCATATGCTGAAGACAGAGGGAGCTTGACAAATGGATGGCAATGATGATAATTGCATTGCTAATGATGATGTCCTTCTGTACAGTGTATGTGTGCCACATGGTTCTGTCTGTCATGGCTGACTAACATTGTACAAAGCTCCATAAACACTTGATGTTATTTTGTTCACCCTTGGGCTTCTGGATCAGACTGAAGGAGTTGTGTTTTTAGAAAACATTGCAGCCTCATCAGTCAGATATGAGACACAGAGCCGCAAATGTCCAAAAATATCAGCATCATTCAGTATCATTAAAGCCTCCTTCAGATGGCAGGAATGAAAGATATATTGCCTACACTAATAGGTTATAGAAAGGTCACAGATGGCTTAAATGTTGTTTCACTGTTTTGCTACAAACTGAACCAGAGGTCAGTGAAGCATCTTGAACTTCTCTTCTCTTCAATGTAGAGGAACTTTTTTTTTTTTTTGATAACTTGTTAACTCTACCGCAATATAGTTAAAATTAGGAATGAAGGAGTTAGTAAGAGGCAGCACATCTCTCCTAGTTTAGCCTCACTCCATTGGCTTCCTGCAGGATATGGAATAGACTTCAAAATCCTTCTGCTGACTTATAAGGCTCTTAAGGAAAGATGAGGTCTTTAAGATAGGACAGCGCTTTTTCATTATCGTCCCAGTAGAGCACTTTTCTCCCAGAATGCAGATCTGATAGTGGTTCCCACTGTCTCTAAAAACAGACTGGGGGGGTAGAGCCTTCAGCTACTGTGGAACAGCTCTATCCATGGGTCAGAGAGGCAGACCACAAAGTCCAGGCTTAAAACCTTTGTATTTTAGGCCTTGGTGTTTTGCACTCTCTCTGTGTTTTCCACAGATTTCTCCAGAGCTCCATCCGTCTGCACGAAACACCACAGCCTGCATCACCTCATTTCCTCTGCTCCCATGAACCAGCCTGCCCAGCAGTCCTCCCATTAAGCTGGCCTGCTCTCCCTGTATACACTGCAAAAGCTCAAAATCTTACCAAGAATATTTGTCTTATTTCTAGTCAAAACAAATCTAATTCTACTTAGCTTGTTTTTGACACGTTTTACTTCTTTTCAAGCATATTTTCACTTGAAATAAGTAGAAAAATCTGATAGTGGAGCAAGTTTCTTATTACAAGCACAAAAAACTTGCTTTCACTGGCAGATGTTTCTACTTATTTCAATTGAAAATTTGTTTGAAACAAGTGAAATTATCTAAAAACAAGTTATTTTTTAGGTAATGAGTCTTATTTTAAGTGGAAAGAGATTAGTTTTGACTAGAAATGAGACATTTTGACAAGAAATAAGACAAATATTCTTGGAAAGATGTTGGGTTTTTGCAGTGTATGGCCCAGACTGCCCACCAGAAGCTGCCTACACCAGCTCCACTCCGACTGAACAATCCCAATTTATCCCATATTCCCATGTTGTGAAGTGTTTTCTTCTCTATACACAACATCTACTGCATGGATCCTCCTGTTTTTTCCCCCTGTTAAGGATTTTCTTGGGAGTTTCTCCTCATTCGATGTGAGAGTCTAAGGGCAGAGGATGTTGTTATGATGCTATGTAAAGCTCTTTAAGACAAAAAAAATGGGTTATATAAATAAACTTGCCTTGCCTAGGGTTAGGGTTAACAAGGGAACCAAATCGGGTTAGGATAATGGTTCGAATCATTATATTGTTATCTTTTCTGATTTAGAACAGGAGCAGTGATACTTAGAAACCATCCATACAGATCAATTATACACAGCAAGTTGATTTTTGCTGTCAGCAAAGACTCAAATTGGAATATGTTGAACTGGTGCAACTTTCCATCACTGCTTTTTCTTGTGTTTTTCTCTCTGACCGACTGAGTTCATAAAACACAGCAGTGGCATGAAGGGTTGGCGTGGACATGGAGGGAATTGGTAAAATAAATAAATTACCTTCTCAGTGTGTGGGGGGGCTATTTTTGGTTCTTATGGCAGCCCGGGCTCCCTAGAGAGACTCCATGCTGCACTCAGGATCTATTAACAATTTAACGAGGAGACGGCAAAACTAGGTCACAGACAGCTCATCCAGCACCATTACAACTCCTGAGCAGCTTCCCCGTGCAGCACCGGACCAGAAACAGGGACGGCAGCATGGAAGAGTGGCACCGCTGAGGGAGGAACATGCAGCATCATGGTGGATCGTACTGTACACTGTAATTAGTTAAAACGAGTCGACGTTTCTGTTCTGATTAATCGCCCTGTGGCTGTGGATAATTAAAAAGCAGGTTAACAGCTTTTCACTATGTTTCTGTGGTGATGTAATAAGGCGGCGGGGACGCTGGGGTAATTACAGCGCAAGGTTTAAAATAGAACTTCAATAATTGATCTCAAACATTTGTTAAAACAAATCCGTGTTTGAACAAGACCATGTAACATCAATCTTTTTCATTTGACTGGAGCCAGTCAAACAACAGGGGGTAACTTTACATGATCTCTGCAGCTACGTACATGCATCCACACTTCAGTTCTTTGCATTTCTGCTGTTGCTATCTTGCAATAGTCATGAAAGAGATAAAAAAAGAAACTTTCTTGAGTTGCTAATTGAGTCAAGAAGACCCCAAAAAGTGAGTTCACTGACTGTATCTTTTTTTTCCAACTGCCAATTTGTCATTTGGAGACAGTCCAGTATTATAATTTCTTTTCAAAAGCTGATGATAGAAGACATGTTAATGTGGCGGTGGAATAATGGACCTGTTCTCGCCTAATGCATTAAGACTGTTGTTTTAGGCAGAGGGGTTAGAGTATGAAAGCTGGCTGCCTTCCTCTCTTTCTAATGCTGACATGTTCACTAATTAAAGTGAGACAGTTATTCCCCCACACTTCAGTTTAGTTGGAGGATGGTTGGTTATGTGGTTTTCATCATAGTTTCTATAGGCCTTTGTTGCGCTTAAGCAGCTAGAAGGCACTTTCCCTCTGGCAGTGGGTTTAGCTACTCAGTGATTTGACTTAAAATGTATTTATTTAATGAGACACAACAGGCACAGAGACTCAGAAATCTCTCACTTCATCACTTTATCTCCATCTAGCCATCCATTGGTTATACTGCTTATCCATGCAGGGTTGGAGTCAATCCCTGGCTCACATTGGGGGAGGGGGTGGGGGGATGGGGGGGACACACTGGCCTGGCCACCACCAGTCTATCACAGAGCCAACACATTCACATTAACATTCACATCTACAGGCAATTTAGAGCCACAAATTCACCTAATTGGGAGATACTGTGTGGGATGAAGCCAGAGAGAGAATCCACACAAAACCATGTGCATGCACTGACTGAGATTTGCTGGTGTTTTGTCATTAATGCTGTTGTTAATTCTTTACAATTTGAGTGACATATCCCTTTAAAGGAGACATATTATGCCCCCTTTCCACGAATGAAAATAGTTCCCAGGTGTCTTAAAGACATGTCTGTGACATGCTGTGGTCAAAATACCACCAAGATCAAACATCACAGCTCTTTTCATCCTCTGAAAACAGCCTCAAATGGCTGGTTTCAGTGCCTGTCCCTTTAAATGCAAATGAGCCACTGCTTGCCCCGCCCCTTCTACCGGTCCCAGGTAGGGGCGGTATTATGCAAATTCGAATCCCAGTTACATCACTGGAAGACAACTGAGGGAACAGCTCGTAAAACCACATGGATTTCAACCTAGGGAGTCTGCACATTACAATTTTTTTTGTCAATTCTCACATTTTGGAGGCCAGAAGGCAAGACAAACAGCCACATATATGTTAAAGAGCCTTCCAAAAGTGATATTTCCATTAACATGTCCCCTTTAAAAAACCCATGGCAAACACATAGCCTACACTTTGTTACTCCCAGCGCCAACTGGCTGTTAAACAACATCACTCCAGTATTAAGAAGGTACACTCCAGACTTCCAGCTGGACTTATTCAAGTAAAACTAATGGCAAAGCAGCAGGTTTTACCACAGAGCATGAGCATGCATTAGGCAGCGTGGGTCACACAGCAGCATAAATTACTGTAAACTGCACAGAGCATTCCCTCTCTGTCTTTTCGACACAACTGCAAATACACTGTAGAAATAATTAAAGGGGGAATATGCAGCATTTCTTTTCTTTTTTTTTTTACATCTCGAGGTTCATCTCACGCTCCCTCCTTCGCTCCAGTGCACTGTTAATATGGTGGTCAACACGCCACAGATACTGTTTTGATCTGCTCACAGACAGACACGGCAGGCGGTGTTCTGACTGACTGAAGCGTTTCAGCCACACAAACTATTTTTATTTATTTCAACTATTTTTATTCAGACCCGCTACATCACCATCGTGTGTTCGCTTCAGTCTGATTTTTTTGCTTTGATTAGCTGGCTCGCTGCTTCAGTCACAGACAGCCACAATATGAGGAGGCAGGTGGTGGGGTGGGGTGAAGTCTGGGACACTCCTTACTTTTCCTATTGGTATTAATGCTGTTGATTTTAAAATCCTGTTTTGGGATTTATTGTCTTAATCCTCAGTGAAAAACAGAGATATGCAACGGTGAGTGATTTACACGCGATTTTTATCACTTAAAAGTTAAACGTTTTTGCTTGTATTCCTATAAGGCGACTGATATTACACAGCGAAATCAGCTGGTGGTCTCGCTCTCAAGTGTGATCATATGCAATCCCTGAGAGATGATGTGTGACAGGGCTCAACCTATCTGTGAGGTCCTATGTAGAAGCTGATAATGATACTGTAGCGCTGATCCCGTCTTGGCAGTGTAAATATAATCTGCTCCATTTTGTCTTGTATTGACTATTCGCATCCCACTCCTCACTCACTCATGTCTGTCATCTTTGCTCTGCAAAGCCCGGCAGAAGCCTGGATTACCCCGGAGCCCAGGGTTACAGCGAGTGAAGGCACCACCAAAGCCTGCTGACAGTTTAGATGGATTACAGATTATTTCAATGTAATCTCTGCTCATTGTTTAAAGCAGGATTAGGGTCAAATAACATGCCTCACAACAACAAATCAGGCAGAGTCACAGATTAAATTGTGTTTATATTTCAGGTCCATAAGAAGGAAAATCATATTAAATCAACACGCTTCCAATGATCTCTGAACGTTTCCTCCCAGAGTGGCAGAGTGGGCTTTTTTTTTCTTTTCTAATCACCACTTTAGTTTGGATCTCAATCACTTTATCAGTGTTAAGTCAGCAAACGCAGTTTTAAGGAAAATCCATCCCCAACCACTTTTCCCCCATCTTAGCTTGCTGTCCTTTTTACATTGATCAGCAACTTTTAACGCTCTTATCTCATTCATTTAATAAAAAGGACTCTAGTCCACTTTGGATGATGAAACAAATGGCTTTGCCAAGTAGCCCCCATAGCCACCACCACTCTCACTGTAATTAAAGAATGGGCTAGGTGAGCGCAGCAAGAGACCACTCTGATGCATTGATTGAAGGACAGCTCATCTAAAACATGATAACTCTGCTTATGGCAGTCTTTTTAATAATTACATTTTCAAACAGATTTTAAACTGATGACTACAGAACTGCCACTTAATTATTCATACCCTCCCTGCCCTCCCATCAACATACAGACGGCAATTCATCACCAAGTAAATGACTTTATATCCTGAAGGCCAGGCAAATCCCACAAAAATGTAATGTCAAGCAGCACTTAAGCACGCTGCGCTGCAATTAACTAGCAGCAGAATTACAGAGCTATTACAAGACATTCATGTTTCCACTTCTGTTATCCCCAGTCTTATTTGCATCAGCTTTTAGCGGCTGGAGTTGTCCACTAAAAGCCTTCAATGTGCTGCTGAATCTGACACCTACTACTCTCATCTTTTACACTGATGGGATGGGAAATTTCTACGGTGTCAGATGTCTTGAAATTAAGGGATAATTTCAGTTTATTACAACTCAGTCTCATTTTTGGACGTCTTCCTGTTGGCTACGGCTGCACGACACGTCACAGTGTCGTACATCACCAAGTTAACTGCTGACATGTGAAAATGTGGGGGTTTTATGACTATGAAGTCAGAGAGAGAAATAAGAGCTGTCAGAAAACTCAGCTGTGTTCCCTAAACATCCATCACTGTCTGCTGACCAGCTGTCTGGCACTGACTGTACTTGGGCTCAGTTTCCTGCACAATGAGGAATTATTAGTCCCATTTCCAATTCCCTCCCTCCTTTATAACACATATATATACTATTAACCATGTTGTTCATAGTCTCAGTTTATCTAAGTCCTCTCCAGTCTAGCATCCTTCCACTGGTCCCTGAAGGCTGCACTGCTGCTGCTCACAAGTGATCTCAGTGATTTAAGTACGACTGACCGGCACTGACATCCTCACAGTCCAGCTCTGATGGTGGACGGTGGACAGCTACTGTAGCAAAGCTTTAACTGGACTCAGAAATCACAGATGAACATTTTGCAGGATGTGGCTGAGTCTGGTTGGGACCATAAACATCATTTTCCTAGTCTTATCTGCCTGTACCTTCCACTATGTGCCACTCTCGTATCATTTTCTTATTTTTTTGGACATGTAGCCTACTCTTTCTCTGAAATAGGGACAGACAAGAATGAGATGGTATATGACAGATAAGTCACATTCCAACACGGTGTATCCCCACATAGATAAGCACCAGTGTGTAGAGGGGGTGAATCTAACCAGTGATGGCACACAGAAGAAATCGTTTTTGGGGTTTTTTTGCTGAAAATGTGAGGGGCAGACTGACATCTTGGCATGTGCACACACAGTTGGCTGAAGCCCCTCCACTGAGTGCCATCTCATTAAAGTTTTGTTGAACAACCTGAGGCTTACACAGAGGAGGATTAATGTCTCCACACACCATCATGTGATCCAAACAACATAACAGCAGCTGCTAATGACATGAGTGTTACACTCAAATCTTCACATCAGATGGGTAAATATGATGCTTTCTGGGTGAAAGTCAAAAGAAAACTGAATGCTCTGATTACATTCCCCACACAAGAACATGTGATTTGCAGAAATATCCGCATGAACTGGTAATTTAGTATCATTCTGAATAAGTAGCATAAATGGTGAAACCACTGAAACACACAGACTGCAAGTGCATCAGTCTAAAAATATTATAACTGTAATTTCAAAGCCCATGATTGGCTGGGTAAAGAGCAGCCTGAAAATACTGAATTGTTCATTACTATGGTGACAGGCCTCACATTTAAGCTGCTCTCAGCAGGAGCCTCAAACTGCCTGATGTTTATGGACACTACCAGAGATGAATCAGCTGCAGCAGAGACTCAGATATGGCCTCATTTCTACACATTAATCATAGAACATATTTATTATATTACAATACACTGCCTGCAATTGATGAGCATGATATCATCGATGTATATCAACGTTCTGCAGAAGAATAAGACTCTATTATATTTTTGTGAGTTAAAGATATGAGGTAATTGGATAGGCTTTGAAGGCAGTTAATGCCAGGTTTCTCTTTTGTGAAGAAACTGGTTTAAACTGGACTTGAGGGACAATTATGTTGATTAGCAATAGAACTTTGTGAGTGTGAACAGAGAAGAGGTGAGGGTGAACTGTGGAGTATGGAGTATAGGATTGATTTTTATTTAATTATTCATTCAGAGCAACAACCTGCATGTCTTAGCCTCAGCACTCTTCATAGGTTCACGAATCCATCACTGACATGAGATGCAAGTGAATTTCCAGACTTCTCCTGTGTGTAATGTCTTATTTACGAGACTCGAGCTTCACTGTCTAAGCAGCAGTACACAAGAGAGCCGAGAAGAAGTCGGCATCGTGTGAGACACTGTACAAAAAAGACATGTGCATGTCCGCGATAAAAGATTCATAACGACAGAAGAGGCAGCGGCAGTTCAGATGTTGCAGATGTTGAACAAGAAGTAATATCTCTCATTTTCAAACAATTATCACAGCTATTTCTGCTATTTTATTTCACATTACTGAAGAAAGTCTCCCGCATGCAGCACCAACAGTGGAGTAAAAGGCAGCAGTGGTGGTGTGTAGCTGCCAGCACTGGACACCATCATCCACCACAGGCAGCTCCACATGAAGAGCAGGACACAGAGTTGCAGTAGATTTTCTATGCTTTTAGTAAGTCCAGCTTCTCATGATGAGGTCTTGCTGGATCCACTAGTGCTCCCCCGTGCACACCATGCTTTATTTCTATGGGTTAACAGCAAGCCTTCAATAATTCAGTGACTATAGGATGTGCTCTTTGCCAGAGAATCATCTCTCAAGAGGCGATTCTAGCCGGGGTCCTCTCTAATCTCCACTCTTGACATTATCAGGGATTCATCACCTCCTTTCTCTGGTCCACATATCAGTTGTAAATGGCTAAGTCTCATCTAGAGAGATACCATAGACCAGTTGTGGAGGAGGTCAATCCTGCCTCCTGCTTCATGTAGGATTGAGCTTTTAGTTTGAAATGTCAACATTAAGACACGTTTACCAGCACAGATGTATTCAACAACAGTCTCATGCACTGGCTCTGTTATTAGGCTACTGACATATCAAGTTTGAGAGATTTGATGTTCACGTCTGCTACTCATTTCACCCTCTCTCTAAAATATCACACATAGGCTACTAGTTTCATTTTCAAGTTATAGTTATTAACAGGGAAATAGTTGGTAAGGGGAGGGTTTGATTTTGTGATCTAAGTAGCCTATCTCTAATTATAATTATTATGATCATTAGGAGGATTATTGTTGTTGTTTTTTATGATTGTTGTGCTGTGTAATCTTAAATCCTGTACACTGGGTTGCTGTGTTGTGAAATAGAGTGGGGATCCTCCTAATCCCCAAAGCAATCTTCATTATTTACCCTCATCCTCTGGTCAAACAACTGAATCTAACAATTAAAAGCAATACATCCTACATCGTACAAAACGCTATAATGTTTTTCTATAACCGATTTTTTTTTTTTTTTTTTTTTTACACTGGTGCGTCGTCTGAGAACTTTTTTGTCACAGCAGAAAAGCTTTTTGCGTCTTGAAGAAGAACCTACCTCACTCATGGCTCCGACGCTGTGGATGTGGATGTGTGTGTCTGTGGATCCCAGGTGTGAGTGCTGCCAGCTGCCTCGAGGTAACGTTACACTCCTCTCCAAGACGCTCCGCTCTCACACACACACGCGCTGCTTTTATAGCACGGACAGCCCCACGCACGCTCCCCACTCTCCACTCCCCACGCTGCTCGCTCACCACAAGCTCCGTGAATCCAATAGGCGCAGGTCTCCTCGTCCCCACATCTCCTTTTTTTTTTTCTTTTTTTTTTGCTTTGCTTTGAATAATCCGCCTCATGACTGGCTCCCGCCGTGTATCTGTTGTCAGTGGGGTAGTACCAGAGACAGTGAGCTGATGAAACGGTAAGCATAATAACGAAACACATCCTCCCTTTGAATAGAAGCTAATCTTGAAAAGAAAAAAAAGAAAAAAAAACAATGAGTGTGGTGAGCACAGTCTGCACCACAACACAGTGAATAGCCTATCTGTGGAGCACCAACAAAACCTTTACAGTAGGCTAAGTTACAAGTTAGTCAACCAACCCTAACAATTGTTGATGGAAATTCGTCTGTTTCGACAAAATCACTTTGCAATAGCCTGAAAACAATTAGCGGTAAATTGTTGCCCGAGGATTAAAAATTACAAGAGTGTGTAGCTCTAATATAATACATCCATGGTGTAGCTACACCACCATCATGATTCATTGGTGTGGGCTACATAGCCGACCAGCTCCATTTAGCTTACCTGTTAGCTACGTTAGCTCCTCCAGCTGGACAGCAGCATTCCTGTTGTCATGGTTTAGCCAGGTTTCCATGACAACGTAAAAAAAAGACATGTCGTCACTACGTTCAGACCATAGACCATTGATCTAATACATCCAAGCCAACCAAGACTTGATTGAAAACAGAGAAAAAAAATAGCTAACTTGTGCGGATTAGCGATGATTAGCACGTAGCTTGGGGTAGACACCTGGCTTGCCCCACTTTGCGTGATCTGTGCCTGCGGTAACGCCTCCACGGTGGTGCTCCAGGTGCAGCCAAGGTCTTTCCTGGTCCTTCACAGCATAGAAACCAAAATTATGTTCAACAGAACCTGTTCGTGTGACAGGTGTATGTGCTAGCCTATAACTTATAGCACATACACATGTTACACTGTTGTTCCACGTGCACACAAATACACTGCATTTTCACTGAGAGAGAGGCCGCCACAAAAGTCGGTAGGCCTAGCGCCTCCATGTCCAACATTGAATTAGAATCACAGCTAGCCTGACAATATCATTGTCTAGTCTGGCAACGACCGGTAGATTGGCTCAATCCAGGGGGCGGGATGAAGGCTGTCTTTCAAACTGCCTCTGCACGCAATAGGGTAGCGCTACGACCAATAACAGCAAAGAGCAGGATGACGTTAGCCTGACAAGCCAATTAAAATGTATGTCGTCATCGCGTTAAGCCCGCCCAACGACTCTCTAAACAGATAGAGCGCTGTGATTGGTAAACACAAACGGTGTTCGAGACTCAAAAAGTTCCTATGGCTCGTTTCTAGACCCACCTACGGCTAGGGTGCGTCTAGATTTCTAGGCTAAATCACAGCACCATTTTCAAGACAATACATTATCTAGGATCCAGTGCATGTAAAAAAACAACATTTCAACAACATGCCCACTTAAAGCAGAAGTAAGTGATATATTTGTGTTAATATAAGTCTTAAATAGTTATATCTTCCGACAGCAATCACTTACATAGAGTATTTGGACTGAAACACGGGTCTCTCAGTCCCTCTGCTCTGCTCTGAGCCGAAGAGAAAACATTTATCGTATCCTACAGTTTTTATCCAATGAGGAGAGAGAACGGCATGCAGGGCTGTGTGTGCAGCCAAGGAACGCCGTGAATGTGGCGACGTAGGGACAAGGACTGTTATGGTGGGTTCAAGGAAACTCGTATTTTTCCGACCGTGAAGTGGTACCAGTTCGATCTGGTACGAGTTCACCAGTCGGAAGTTACGAGTGGCCGTTATAGTGACTTTCACCGGTAAAACAGGTCGGAAAAACACGAGTGGGTTGCCTGGAACGCTACAAAGTCGTAAGTTGTGACTTGAAGCTGTAATTTACGATTTCAAAAGCCTGCCTGGAACGCAGCATTAGCGAAAACGACCGGACCACTTACTTCTGCTTTAAATAATCCGCTCATAATCGCTTCATTAGTGTGCATGTAAATGCACTCATTGTGTTAACAGAAAACACAACAATCATAACTGTTCATCTGTTTAATGGCTTGAAATGGCTCTGTTTAATGGCTGTTTAATGGCTATGATCCTGACACACACATGTTCACGTTTGGCAACTACGTGGTTGCCAAACGTGGACAGATGTATACACTGGGCACATCGATGAGCCTGAAGCGGTCAGTTTGGGGAAATTAGCAGCCTTGAAGACCGCCCCACCCCTCACTCCTCCTCACCTCCGCCCTCTTGTCCAAAGGTTTGTCCCCTGTGGACAGAAATTAAAACCAAGAAATACTGAAAAGCTGATGGTCGTGCTGGTTTAATCAGTGTTATGTTATCTAGTAAGTAAATAATGGCTGCCCCTTCTCTATCTTGTAACTTGAAACTCATTCTTGGAACCTGCAAAGATAGAAAATGCTGTTAAGCTAGCTAATGTTAGAGAACCCGATACTGGTCTCCTTCAAGATGAATGCTTTAGGGGGTGCATGGGCAGAAAGTGTTGGTGGTGTGGCCTGGTGAAAACTCTTCTGGCTCTTGAGAATCTGGCAGCTAGGAACTTCTGCAGCCTACACTTGTTCTTGTGGAGCACTTATGTAACTCTTCAAATGTCTTTGAGAATGGCCTTTTGGATTTTTTTGATCTTGTCCTTTTTTTTTTCTTGATAAAAGAAGTGGGTGAACCGGAACTTTGAAAGCTTTGTTTTGTTGCTCTTTACCAGATGCAACAGTTGTATCATTGATGGTTCCTTCCTGTTCAGGTCTTGCGTTTTTTTCTCGCTCAGCTTCTCATGGGTTAGCGATCTTTCCATGCACACGGAAGCGGTAAAGACACGTGTATTTGACATTTCCCCAGTTACTGAGGACCCGCAACTCCACAGCTGTGTAAACCTCGTCACTGGGATTCGGAAGATAAAACGTCTGTGTCGGCTCACCGTGCTCATCATAGGTGCACATCCCCAGCAGCGTTCCTCTTTCTGAGATGTTTTTCATTCCATAGATTTCAAAGTCTTTGGGTGCCGAGTTGATGTTGCCACTGGGGGAGTTGTAGCGTGGCAGGTGGTCCAGCGTCACGTGAGTTATCATTATGGGGTGAGACAGAGAGATGGCGAGGGTCCCTTGGGCACCGTTAAACGGCCAACATTGACCTGACAACACTGGGTTACCCTGGATAACGGTGCTTGGGCTTTCAGTTACAGACAACAAGGTGAAGCCGAACAGGGTCACATATAGTCGGGGGATACGATATGTCTCCGAACA
Source organism: Trachurus japonicus (assembly GCF_045865225.1). NCBI lineage: Eukaryota > Metazoa > Chordata > Actinopteri > Carangiformes > Carangidae > Trachurus > Trachurus japonicus. The sequence goes on along the minus strand of NC_140920.1, from coordinate 9,554,789 downwards.
CCTGGTCCTGATCACACTGGCACCTTGAGTCACCAGGGCGAAGTCAACCATTTTGTCCGCCATGGGATGTCCAAACTCTGTGATGCTGCTGAGCCTGATCGCATCGGCCTCCTTGATGTGATCGGTGAGCCATTTCTTCATGGCCTGCAGCAGCTCTGGGGTCAGCTGGTTGTGGACAGGGGCAGTGCTGGGATCAGGACGCACGGCTGGTGAAGACTTCAGTTGGATGGCGGCTGACAGCTCCTGGACCAGACTAGCATGCCTGGTCTCCAAAGCCTGGAGGATGGCAGCAGAGCATAAGTCTACAGTTGGGTCCACCACAGGTTCGTCATGCATGGGTTGTGCAGGAGCAGAGAAAGGGACAACAGGTTCAATCTTGAGTTGTCCCTGTGTCGGGGTCGAGGTCAACAAGGGGAGAAAGAACCAAACAGATGGAAAAAGTAGGATGAAGAGGAGGAGATAGGCCTTCTTCATGCGACTGCTTCTCCTCAACCCAACACCATTAGCTAAAGTTGTCTTTACTTCTGATTTTGCTGCCTTGGCTTTCTTCTGACTCTGGCTTGATGATGGGGTCAGGGCAGGCTGAGGGGTGACTCTGTGCGAGACAAAAGGTACTGTCCTCATGATGGGCTGAGACTGGGTCCTTAAGGGACGACTCAGAAAGCCATCAGATTGGCTTTCAGTGACGGGTGTGTCCATGCTGGATGAACTAGCATTCCTGTTGACTCTTCTGGAGGTATGGGAAGGCTTGCGGGTCCTCGTCTTGAAAACCTTGTAAGGGTTCTCACGGTAGGAAATGTTTGGGTCAAGTTCTTCATCCGGGTTGTAATATCCAACACGCAATAGACGAGAACTCCTACGATGCATGACTTGCTGTGAGGAAACAATAATCTCCTCTTCGGTCTGCACAACCACGGACAAACTGTGCTGTTAAAAGAGACGTCTTGTCAGAAAAACACAAAGACAAAAACAGCACCTTAATTACGTATGAATTCTCATAAATTAAGTGTGTAGGTTGATGGCACACCTGTAGGAATGAGATTCTGAGACAGAGGGATGATCGTTGTGACTGTAAATGTCACAAGTCTTGCACTTTATGAACATCAAAGGCGATGACATCAGAGTCAATGTCATCAAACTATGACATCATAATATGATTGACCCATGGCATCAGAGTTTATGACATCATCAATATTGGAATGATGTCATCATCATATTGGAATTATGGGTGTATTCACACCTGCAGTGTTAGTGCGCACTAAATCTGGTGCGCACTAAATTTGGTCCAGTTTGGGTCAGTGTGAAAGCAAATCGCACTCTAATGCGCACCAAAACTAGTGCGGCCTGAGGAGGTGGTCTCGGTTCGGCTCCAGCCGAACTCTGGTGCGCACTAGTTTAGGTGTGAAAGCAACCGCACTCTGGTGCGAGCCAACTGCCAGGCGAACTCAACAAGTTTGAGCTAAACGGGCTCCCGTAGTCACTGACAACGGGTTAACGCAGCGGGGAGACCGCCCGGTGCTCCGGTCCTACGGAGCTCTGTCCCCACAAACGAAGCAGCAGCAGCAGCAGCAGCAGCAGCAGCAGCAGCAGCGGGGCAGCCGGTCGGTGCGTGTCCGCTGAGTCGCTCAGACACCGGACAGGTCGGCGGGTCTGTCCCTCGGGTCCGCGGAGCAGCTGATTACCGAGCAGCGGAGGTCCGCCCGTGTTTAACGTTTAACCGGGAACTGACGGGACCGAGCTGGCTGAACGCAACCGGAAACCAGCCGGAAGTACCAAACAGAGTTATACATGCAAACAATATAGAAATAAATGACCAGAGCTACTAACAACCGGCCCTACTGGAGTCTCCATCATGAAAGTTTTATCAATCAGCGCTTCCAGATTTCAGCCGGTAGTCATGGAGACGTGACGTTCTCCAAGTTTGGTCCCGAGTGACAAAAAGCAGGTGTGAACGCAACCGCACTAACTGAAAAATGAAACAATGTATCATTTTAACATTTGGTGCGCACCAGGGTGCGCACTAAACAGGTGTGAATACAACCTATGTCACATGGGTGAATCCAAGTTTTTTACATATTTGAGCATTTTATAAAAAAGTAACGTAAAAGTTACTTTTCCTTGTAATTAGTTACTTTTAAAAAAAAAAGTAACATGCCCAACACTGTTTCTCGGCCACATTTCGTTTCTTATTTGACAAAAAACATTTCTTAGTATTCTTAGATCAAATTCTCCAAGCCCTGCCTATTTTTTTTGCCACTGTCATAATGCTCTGCAACTGTAGTTCAATAATCTTCTGTTTGGACTGCAATGAACTGTCGACCTGAAAGCACTTTGACAACTTGCCCCACATGTATTGCAGGGTAGATTTGGTACAGGATAGGCTTTAGTTATCAAAATACACCTTTTCTTCTGGCTCTATGTCAACCGCAAAATGACTTCAGAACAGCTAGAGGCACAATCAACTCTTTAATTTTGTGGCAGGACCTTCTGGTTTTGGGGATAGTGTGACAACTTACCCATGTGATGAAATGGCCCCGGTCTCTCCTGCAGTGTTTTCTCAGAAATGTAGAGAAATATGTATACATTTAAGCACCCATGCACTTATGTACTGTCATTTACGAAATAGGCTAACAGTACTTTCCACCAATGAACGCATACCATGCACCACAACTGTTGCCTTGGTGCTTCAAGTGTTAGCTTTACAGCCGTTGCCATAACTCCACATGGCATCCAATCAGGTGTTTGTCAGAGGGCTCCACACCAGCACACCAGCAGGCTGACACCATCCACAGCATGAGGCCTTTTCCAAATGGTGTTACTGCCACTGGCGATGAAGCCTGATAATTGCAGTGTGAGGCTCCACTGCAGCAAGCTCTGCAGCGCTTTTGTGGAGAGAGGAAATGAATGTAGCAGAGAGTTCCAACTTTGAATCAGGGACCTCAGAGTAACAACATTTCAACATCAGGAAGATTGATAAGTTTTAAAAGTAAAAAAAAAAAAAAAATTTTTTTAGACAAATCTGGAAAGCACTGGTTTAGACCCTATGTGGCTCTATTGACCTGAAGGGAATGAACATGCTACATAATCAGTCAGTTCAATTCACATTTTTAAAAAGTGCTTCATTGGGACATACATATTTCATTTCAACAGTAGAGCTGGTGCCATATTGTCTTTCTTTTTTATTATTATTATCAGCAAGCCCATTAGAAAGATGGCTACAGGGCTCTCTGCTGTTAAGAGAATGAAAATGCTGAGCTGTCTCAGAGTAAAGCACACAGACCCTATGGATTGTAATGAAAGCATTTTTCACCCAGTGCAATGGGTTTGGCTCTTTTCTGTGCTTCTGTTTTTTCTATTTTCTTCTATTTTTTGCCCACAGGCTGGTTCTATAGCACCAAGAGACCAAATCTCATTGAACAAATTTATAACAATCAAAACCTGAAGCCATCATAACCAAGTGCAACTAACCTTGCAACTTTCACTGTTTACTGTATTTTTCCTTCTGACATCTGTCAAAACAGGATGAGAGCAAAAGTAGCGAGGGAAAAATAGATGTGATGTGTTTGTTTGAGTCCGTCAGACATTTGTCAGCATCTCACAAACTAAGACAAAGCTTCTCATGTGTGTGTCTAAAACTCCAATCTGTAACTTCACTTACTGCAGTTGTAGTTATGTAATGCTGAGAGCACAAATCATAATGTGAGGGAAGGAGTTTGATAATTCAATCGTTATTAATTTAAAGGAATGACATTAATTTGTACAATAAATCATCAAAATGTAGAAAACATCTCTTTCACCTAAAAGTACAGCTTCCTAAAGCAGCAGCAGAGCTCCTTCGTAGGTATTGGATTTTCCAGGGTGGGATGCAGTTGGGAGTGCAGCTCTCTTTAAATGTTTTTATTGATTAGCAGAGGACAACCGTATCTTTGCGTGTGCATGAGCGTGTGAAGAGTCATTAATCAGGCTGAGTTACTCTAAATCAGTCACATTTTAATCAGAGTGCTCAGCTGCTCAGAGATTCAGCAGAGCCAGTGTCCCCCAGGATCCACGTTTTGGGACTAATTGATCACCAGTTAGTCTGAGAATTGATTTACTTGGATTGTCCATAGACACAGCATCTCATCAGCTACTTGAATCAAAGCCGAACTCCTTAGCAGTGCACAGAGTAAGCGTGAGTGCAGACCTCACGTCATTATTATAGAATTTAATAAATAAGTGAGGCTAATTTATCATGTTGTTATATCTCCCACATGATAAATGTTGATACACAGCCCCTGAGATTATTCTTTCATAACTTTTTCATTCATATGTTTAACAAGAGTCATATTCTCTGTAATAGATCTTAACTATGTAACCAATGTAAACTTCATTCATTTTTGCTTGTTGTAGCTATGAGTGAAGGCTGTGAGGCTGCAGCATTGCAATGAGGAGCAAATGCAGGGAATGCATTCATGGCATTCTGTATTCTCAGTTTCCACTGTAAAAAATAAAAAATGTGTAAGATTATTTTTAGTCTATTTTGGTTTTAAGTCTCTGAGCCCATTGCTTGTCAAAGTACACAAAGGAATGATTTTTTTTATTTTTTTTTTTTTTTTTGGCATATTTTCCATTAGAAAAGCATTATTCTTTTTAAAGCTGCTCTGGGTCTTTTTGTTCAATGCTTCAAAGAGGAGAAAGGCTCCAGAATTGACAGGACACATTATCATAAACAGCTATTTTGTATGTTTCCATACCTCCCAACAGGTTAAAGATTCTGTTGCACTACAAACATAAATGTACTTAAAATGCCTGAACGTCATACAGGATTATACTGTTTATGTTTTCCTTAATCCGCTGTTGGTCTACAGAGGGATAACGGAGGTCTAGATTTCTTTGTGACTAATACTTTATCCCCTAGAAGTGTTACCTATAATCCATATTTCTATAATAACAATAGATCAGCTAAATGTGTGACGACTATGAAAGATAACACTCACGGAGAAACTCACTAGATATTTAGTGTCTTGCAGCCAGTTGTTTCGGTTTATTTATTTTTTTAAATCTGCCCTCAGAACTACAAGAGCCAGCCTGAACAAGGTAATAAGACTGGCGAAAAAAGGCTTATGATCAAAAAATCCAAGACAAATCCAAGGCGTGTGGCAAAGTATAGAATCTGTTACAGACTACAGGTCTCCTGCGATGACAACATTGTATTCCTGGATGAGCTTTATAATTACTTTGGTCTGTTTGAGGAACTAAAGACCGCACTGGCAGCAAAAACCACTCCAAGGCATGATGAGCAGGTGCGATGCCTGGACCTAGGAAGTGTCCGCCGAGCCTTTAGGAGAATCAATCCTAGAAAGGCAGAGGCCCTGACCAGATACTAGGACATGTGCTGAAGGGCTGTGCAGAACAACTGACACAAATCCTCACGGATATATTCAACCTCTCTCTGTCAAGCCGCTCTAAGTCCTCAGCAATCATCCCAGTACCAGAAAGGCCCACAGTTTACTCCCTGAACGACTATCGACCTGTCGCGCTCACATCCATAATCTCAAAGTGTTTCGGGAGGCTTGTCAAAGACCATGTAGTTTCTCTTCTTTCCCCGTCACTTGATCCTCTCCAATTCGTATATCAATCGAACCGTTCTACCGAGGATGCTCCATCCTCTGCTCTCCACCCGACACTGGATCACCTAGAGAAGAAAAATGCACAGGTCTGGATGCTCTTCGCCGACTTTAGCAGCTTTAACACAATAATCCCAAACTGGGCCCACTCGGACTGAACTACCCCCTGCAAAACTGCATACTGGAATTTCTGCCCCCCTTTCTCTATGACTCAAGACTGCTGGACAAAGTTCAGTAATAACCATATTATTAAATATGCAGATGACACAAAAGTTCAACAACAGCCTCATCCAGAACAACAATAGGACTACCGGGAGGAGGTGAAACTTTTCAGAGTGGTGCACTACCAACAACCTAATTCTGAAAGTGGAAAAAACCAAATAACTGGTGACTGACTTGAGAAGAAACCGGCCCATGCACACCCCAATTTACATCATGGACACTCCTGTGGAGATTGTGCAGCATATAAGATTCCTGGGGTCGCAAGTGACTGAAAACTTGTTCTGGTCTCTGCATACCTCCACCATTGCCAAAAGAGCTCACCAGCACCTGCACGTTTTTATGGAGGCTAAAAAGGGTTCATCAAGTCTATCCATCTATCTCGGCACCTTCACTGAGATTTTTGGTTCAATGCTATATATTTCATGCTTCTGTTCATGTCAGAATAATGCATTCATTTCAAGTGGACCAATCCATTCACACAAAGACTCAAACAACAAAAGTTGTTGAGCAAAAAAAGTAGACGACACAAACACACAGTCAGACTGGATTATTTTGTGGTACATAGCACACAGTTGCCCCATGTCAACTTAAACCCTGTCCCTGCAGTTCATAAAAGGTGACCATCTGTTCATGTTTACGCTGTCACCATGTGGCCACAAAATACATTTGTGGGGTTTTGTAAAGAGTTGCATTAGTGTGAGGACTTTATTATAATAATATGACTAAGTTCAAGTGTCTTTTGTGCTGCATTGACTGAAAATATTGAACAATGTTCATCCATGAAGTAAGGATAAAAAATGTGAATAAAATCACATAATAATATCACACTGAAGTGGCATTACAATTATTGTTATCTTCTTGATTGTAGTAAAAGAAGACAAATATTTTTTCAATATAAGGTCCACTCTGGAATCAGGAAGTAGCAGGCTTTATCGGAAACATATACCACTTACAGTATATTGGATTTTCACAGACATGTATCCATAGAGTGCATACTATGTATGTGAGTGGGAATGAACCCAGTGCTCTGCAGCTGGTGAACATATTGGCTTTTGCAGGGATCAAAACTGCAAACTCTTTCTAAACTCCAGATCTACTCAGGCTCCGAGTCCTGAAGACGTATCGACAATCTGACAAAGTGAGCACTCAGCTGTGTTCTCTCTTTGCAAGCTAAGTTGCAGGGTTATCCAATACTAGATTCATGGCTACTACCCCCACTCCCTCTCTCTCTGTCTGTCTCTCCCTTCATTCTGACAGTCATCCAGTCTCATTCTGACTCTGATAATATTACTGAGGCATTTATAGCACAATAGCTGCTACCTCAAGACCAGTTATTTTTAGGTTTGCTCCTCTGAAGACTCATCTTTGAAGTTTTAATCACATGGTATGAGGTAAATCAGTCCTTTATGCGCTGCTACTTTGATAAGTCACAGCATGACGTTGTAGTAAAAAAAAAAAAAATCAAAAATAGTTGCTCACCCTGACTTCAATCCTGATTAAATAACAAATGAAAAAAAAATCTGCACACTTCATGTCTGCAAGAGCAGCATGTACACTGGTGATACATGTTGTCAGTGCTGCACTGCAAATTTGTTCACAGAGATAAATTCTTGCCTCAACCTTGAATTGTGTCGCACATTGACGTTTCCTAGAAATCACTGCAGCATCATGAGATTTATGACAGAGGACTATAAAATAAAACATATGAAGGATTAAAATAAGAAGTCTTACTGATAGATATCGCTGAAGGCTGGCGGGTCTCTGATTTTGAAGGTGTTGTTGCTTTTACTAACAGAAAATCATCAGTAGCAGCCTGTACTTCACAAATTAAATGTGTCTGGTCAACATACAGCACTTTATTTTCCATTATCTCCTGCCAGCCTGTGGCTTATGCCAGCAGGAGGCATGTGGTGCCATCCTAGCTCCCTGCACAGAGCCAATTTGATGATTGAAGTCTGCTTTGGGAGATTAATTCACTAGACATTCCTTATGTAATGGTAAAACTGCTTAGGGAAGGGCCCTAAAAGCCAGTATGCACTTAACAAGCCAAACTATATATGGCTTATCAATAGTAATTTCCACAGCTCTATTCATTAATTTTATTGGTTCTATTCATTAACTCTTTCAGCCACCGTCAGCCTGCCGCTTAAGTAATTATCTATATTTAGCAGAGCCATGAGAACACTGGTTCTTTGATCAAAACACAATCAAATTACGAAGCTGTAAACTGCAGCACAACATAAGTTACACAGAAAAACCCAAGCACGAAGTAGCAGCGAATAGTGTGGACTCACAGTGAGAAAATAAAATGTGAGACAGAGAGGATCTTCTTTCATATTTGCAGCCATTTATCCCATGTAAAAGAAGCTAAATGGAGAACATCACTGGCGCTAATGTGATTTCCAATATGGAAACATAAACAGAGGAGGTAATCAGATTTAGTGCTAGATTTCCCAGACTTGAAGGGTTCTTACAGCACGTTGTGAGGGTTCAGACTCACTTCCCTGTCAGACACAGGACAAAGATCCCTCCATTTCACGCTGACACAGCATCACTCCTGTCTGTGCATCACTCCCATCATTCGTCTAGCTGCAGAGTCGCAGAGAGATATTTAACTGCACACGGTGATTGAAGAATTACCTCCCAAATCTGCAGAGTCCCTGGTATGAAGCTACACGTGAAGACTGGACACACTGGACACAATAGGAACATATAATATCTAGCATGTCTCAGTCAGGTTGTAAAGGTCTTACCTGAAATGGAAGGAAGGGGGCAGAGGATTGGCTACAATAGAAATCCATTATGCTCCTCACAGTAAAATGTGCTCCATCCATCCATCCATCCATCCATCCATCCATCCATCCATCCATCCATATTTCTATAGAAAATGCATCATCCATAAAATACATGCTCTGTAGTGAATTAACTGCTAAATGTAGCCTGTACCATTTTTAGACATTTAGAACAAAGCAGGTCTGAAATGCTATAGAATAATTTAATTCAGATTACATAACTCAATAAAAATGCTCCGAGTGGTTTAGTAGCCTATAAAGAACTGATAAATATAGCCTTTGTTAGTTGACAAACAAATGAGTTCATGCTGCTCCAGTTGCTTGTCATTCATTTGTTCATTGTGCTCATTTGGCCAGTCTTGTTACTCATATTGCAAATGCCTTTGCAATATAAATATGTTCAGGTCAGTGTCTCCTCTGCCCCCAGCTTCAACATATTTCTCCAGCCAGCGCATCACCTTTATCCAATCTATACAGAGCACGATGAAGACTTTTGGTCGCTCTGCAAGTTTGTTCAGGTCTGTCAGTCTTTACACGATGGTGACGTGTCTGTGTTTCTTGAAGCCAAAGTTGTCCAGCGTGTTGTGGGCAGTATTGTAGCCATTTTCTGCCTCGACACTGTTCACAACATCAGGCATCTAAAAATCAAAAGCAAAGCAGGCACATTAATAATGTATGTGGTGTGTTAACCTTAAAACAGTGCAGTACGCTCCCTTGTTCAAAACAAAGTTTATATAACACATAAACACACATCGCTGGGCTGAAAAGGCAAAGAGCTTAGAATTACCATACTGTAACTCTCATTACTTAAATTCATTAGCTAAATGAATTAGCCATATATAGGCTACCCAAGTGTAACCCCCGGTTACTAGACCGATTAAATAAATAGATAAAAATTACTAGACATATTAAATAAATAATAATTGTATTTAGGCTACTACTGGATTGATATTTAAGCTACATTATTTAAATTAATAAATAATTAAATAATTAATAAATAATAATTAATTTAGGCAGTAACCATAACAACTGTCCCTATATAAAAAGCCTGTGTCAGCCCGGAATTCTCACTCTAACTGCACTTGAGGGACAACTAGAGACACAGAGACAGAGACGAGATTAACGAAAAAATAATCGATAGAGAGAAAGGAAAAAAGAGAAGAACACCACCAATCCTGGAGCAGTATACATCCTGCTGCTAAAATTCAAAGAAATAGCCTACTTGGTGAGTGGAAATATTTATTTTGTCAAAAGTAGACCAACTTTTTAGCTAACTGTAAAAACCCAGTAGCAGCAGTACCTGCCGCCATAGCAACAGAGGTTGAACATTCCAAAGCAACAGTTAGGATGGTGGCAGTTACTGGCCTTTTTGTATGGTGTGTTGTGGTGTTTCAAGAATGTAATAGTCTACTGTATATATATTTTTTCTGTTTGTTTGAAATATTAATAATATAAATAATATTATAATCACAAGGTAACATAATTTAGAGTTAGCGTTTTAATAATTATTTATACTGGCTGTGTATTTTCAAGGCCAGGAGCTTGTGTGTGTGTGTGAGCCTGATCACCCCTCCTCATCATCATCCTATCATCATCCTCCTCATCATCATCCCATCCCATCATCATCCTCCTTATCATCATCCCCCCTCATCTTCAACCCCCTCATCGTTACCCTCATCCTCCTCATCACCCCCTTCTTTATCGACAACTTCCACTACCTGATTCTTCAGTTCAGATGGTCGGACAATACAGTCTGAACTGAAGTGGCGAGCCAAACCCCACTGAACCTGGACTGTCAGAGAAGTTGATTTATTTTTTTATTTTTTATTTGTGATATTATTATTTTTTGTGTGCTATTCATTAGCCTACTGTTACTGTTGTAACTATTTTTATTTATCTTTGTTTATTGTTTTGATTGAGAGAGGGATAAGTTAAGGAAACCACCTGTCAGTAAGATCCGCAATAAAATAGGATTTAAAAATACAGAATTAGAAATAAATTAGACAATTAAAATAATAACTAAATTAGCACTAAACTAAGAATTAGACATCAAATTATACTTACCTGACAGGTGGATTAGTAAGGGAAAAGAGGGAGTAATTTGTGTATTTCAATTTTGTCTTATGTGTTATTGTTGTTGTTATATGTGATTCTGAAAGAAAGAGATAAGAGAAAGAAAAAGAAAGAAAAGACGAAGAGAATCGATTCACGTTGGAATAAATTTGATTACTTACTTTTTTAAACATATGACAGTGACCTCTTGTTTTCTTTTCTACTCACACCCATTTCTCCGGAGCGAATCTAATCTTCTGAGTACTGGCCCACATCTAAGTTTTCATTTTATTTACTTTACATTAATAACTGGTTCTTCCTTTTACCAGGTATTACAACTTGGCGAGCACAGCCAGGAGAAATTGGGTTTTTGTCGTTTTTGCTTTAGTGAGGTCACTGTATAACAAAAACAACAACAATGGAGGTTATTAAATCTGCTGAAGTTAAAGTGCAGAATTCTGTTATAATTAGTGGACCCCTTGATGCAGAATCTGACAAAGAATTAATTCAACACCTGAGTCAACATGGCTCTATCTTTAGATTTGTCAGCATAAATGCTCCAAGCAGTAAATTTCATGGACATGTAGTAGTTGAATACACTGACTACACTGCAATACAGTCATTCAAGTCGCTGCTACCAGCCACTTTTCCACGCCAAGGTGAAGAAGACTACTACCATCTGAGACTGCTAGCAGATGTGTACACACATGAAGTGAGTAGCACCACCACCGAGAACTACCTGGAACAGTTGCAGGCAGTTGCACGAACGACCGGCAAGACACTAGAAGAAGTCCTTGCAACAGAACTCTCGAAGCTCAGTCCAGCCACCTCTGCTCTGTCTACCAATCAGTCAGCTGGTGATGCTCCCATGATGACCAGGCAAGTACAGTCGACCGCCAACCATGAAATCTTTCGCTCTGAGCCCCAGCTTACATGTCATAACATGGACCACAATGCAGCTAGCCATGTAACTCCATCCATCTCATCTGGATCAAAGAAACACCCCACCTTCAGAGATGATGACATTAATCCACCTGAAGTGCAGAGAGTAGTGGTTGAGCACGTTGTGAGAAATGCAGACATTTCTTCCCCAGCCTACACCTCCGTCAGGCTGCGATCCTTCTCTGGAAAGTGTCCACACCCCAACAACGAGGCAGACTACGACACCTGGCGAACTAACGTCGAGCTCATGCTTAAAGACCCAGCCATATCTGATCTACACAGAGTGAGAAAGATACTTGAGAGTCTCCTGTCCCCCGCAGCTGACATAGTCAAACAGTTAGGCCCTCAAGCTTCCCCCAATGACTATGTGCAGCTACTGGATTCAGCTTTTGGCACTGTTGATGATGGTGAAGAACTCTTTGCTAAGTTCATGAACACGTTGCAAGATGCTGGAGAGAAACCCTCCCAGTACTTGAACAGACTGCAGGTGATTCTCAGCCAGGCTGTGAAAAGAGGGGGTGCAGCTTTCATCGAACAAGATGAACACCTACTGAGACAGTTTTGTAGAGGTTGCTGGGACAACACTATGCTCAGCAGCCTCCAGCTAGAGAAGAGAAAATATAATCCCCCATCCTTCCCAGTACTCCTGTTGCTCCTGCGCACAGAAGAGGACAGACAGGCTGTAAAAGCTGCCCGCATGAGACAACACCTTGGAGCCCCTAAGCAAAGAGCTACATCACATCTTCAGTGTAACTGCACCCATGAAGAATCAAACATGACCTGGCAACAGAATAATTCCACAGTAGATGTTCTATGTGAAAACCAGAACTTGAAGAAACAAGTGGCTGAGCTTCAAAGTCAAACGGCCAGACAAAAGACACAGAACCGCCAGACCTCCAGACCCCAGTCCCAATCCCCCCAGTTTGATCCCCATGTGCAAGACCTGAAGAGACAAATAGCAGAGCTGCAAAGTCAATTGGCAGCGTTCAGAGCCCAGATTCCCCTTTCCCCTACTCCAGCTGAAACAAATGTACGTGGTGGGGCAAGTCGTTCAGCAGTCAGAGCACAGAATGAGAGGCCAAGACCCTGGTACTGCTTCAGGTGTGGTGAAGATGGACACATTGCACCAAACTGCAATGAAGCGTCCAATCCAGCCTTGGTTGCAGTGAAGAGGAGACAGCTACAAGAAAGGCAGCTACTGTGGGAAGCCCAAGGCAGCTCTTCCAGCCCACAGCCTTTAAACTAGAATCAGCTCCGGTCGAGGGACTGATAGGAGCTGGAGAACATTGGAAACGTCCCAAAGGCAAGCAAAGAGCTAACCTGAAGCAAGCCTCTCCTCATGGTCGAGGACACCTACCAACGGGATTAATAGGGACCAAGTGTACTGGAAAAGTGATCATTGCTGGAGAAGAATGTAGCTGTCTATTAGACACAGGGTCACAAGTAACCACTGTCTCCCAGTCATTCTATGAAGAGAAGCTGACCTCACAGACCATTCACCCCATAGATGACCTGCTAGAGGTAGAAGGAGCTAATGGCCAGATAGTCCCCTACAGTGGTTACATCCAGCTCAATGTAACATTCCCCAAGAGTTTCCTGGGTGTAGACATTGAAGTACCCACCTTAGCCCTTGTAGTTCCAGACTGTCGTGCTATGGCCCTGTCACCTGTGTTAATAGGCACCAACACCTTGGATGTAATGTACACCCTCTACAGTGAGACAGACATCGGCCCTAATCAGTCTACCCCATATGGCTACCGAGCAGTGTTGAAAACCCTCGCACTGAGACACAGACAAACATCCAACAGCTACATTGGATCAGTGAGGCTGCAGGGAAACTCACCTGAAATGATTACAGCTGGACAGAGAGTGGTGATGGAAGGAGTAGCCAATGTGCATAGTGCATCTACAGAGAAGTGGGCAGTAGTTGAGCCTCCATCGTCCTACTCCCTTCCTGGGGGCATACTGGTCACTTGTGGTCTGCTCACCCTACCAACCAGAGCACCCTACAGAGTGCCAGTAGTGCTGACCAATGAGACACAGCATGACATACTCCTACAACCAAGAAGTGTCTTAGCTGAACTCAACGCCATACAGCGAGTGCTTCCTGGGGCAGGCGAGAACAAGACCAAAGATCCCTCAACTGATCAGCCAGAACCTCCACAAGTTTCCCCACCTGCATTCAACTTTGCAGACTCCCCCATACCTGCTAAATGGAGAGAGAGAATAGAGCAGACTCTAAGAGCAATGTCAGATGTGTTCTCACAGCATGACTTGGACTTTGGAAGAACCGACAAAGTGAAACATCACATCAACCTCCACGATGAGACGCCCTTCAAGCAGCGAGCTCGCCCCATACACCCTCAAGATATCCAAGCTGTCCGAAAACATCTCCAAGAGCTGCTAGATGCAGGTATCATCCGAGAATCCGAGTCTTCCTTCTCCTCTCCCATCGTGGTGGTCAGAAAGAAAAATGGTGACGTACGACTCTGCATCGATTACCGGAAATTAAATGCCCAGACAGTGAAAGATGCCTATGCCCTGCCCAACCTAGAAGAGACCTTCACAGCGCTGCATGGATCCAAGTGGTTCTCTGTCTTGGATCTCAAGTCTGGATACTACCAGATAGAAATGGAGGAAGAGGACAAAGCCAAGACTGCTTTCGTGTGTCCATTGGGATTTTGGGAATTCCAGCGTATGCCCCAAGGGATTACCAACGCCCCCAGTACATTCCAGAGGCTCATGGAAAAGTGTATGGGTGACATGAACCTGAAAGAGGCCATTGTCTTCTTAGATGACATCATCATATTCTCAGAGACTCTAGAAGAACATGAAAGAAGATTGGTGAGAGTCCTCAACCGCCTCAGAGAGTACGGACTGAAGCTGTCAGTGGACAAGTGCAAGTTCTTTCAGAAGTCTGTGAAATACCTGGGGCACATCGTGTCCGAGAATGGTGTCGAAACAGATCCCGACAAGATCAGCGCTCTAAAGACTTGGCCTAGCCCGAAGAACTTAAAAGAACTGAGATCCTTCCTAGGGTTCTCAGGATACTACCGTCGGTTTATCCAGGGGTACTCTGGGATTGTCAAACCGTTAACTGACCTAACAGTTGGCTACCCACCTCTGAGAAAGACCAAAAGACCAAGAGAGAAGAATGGGCAGTATCACAATCCAAGAGAGCCCTTTAATGACCGTTGGACTCCAGCATGCCAGCATGCTTTCGACACAATCATCGACAAGCTGACCACTGCCCCAGTGCTGGGTTTCGCTAACCCGACACTCCCCTACATCCTGCACACTGATGCAAGCACCACTGGCTTGGGAGCTGCCCTTTACCAAGAGCAAGAAGGACAAATGAGACCCATTGCATTCGCCAGCAGAGGCCTGTCCCATAGTGAAGCTCGCTATCCTGCACATAAGCTGGAGTTTCTAGCCCTGAAGTGGAGTGTGACGGAAAAGTTCAGTGATTACCTGTATGGGAATCAGTTCACTGCCATCACTGACAGCAACCCACTGACCTATATACTCACCTCAGCAAAGTTGGATGCTACAAGTTACCGATGGCTGTCAGCTCTGTCCACCTTCTCATTCACACTCCAGTACCGTGCAGGGAAACAGAACTTGGATGCTGATGGTCTGTCAAGACGTCCCCATGGAAAGCTAACAAACGATCCTGCGTCACAGAAAGAACGTGAACGAGTCCAGCAGTTCATCACACGTCATTCTCTGGATGAGAACCTCATCGAAATGGAACCTGAAGTGATCCAGGCAGTCTGTGGACGTCACCTATTCCGGCATGACCCAGAGAATGAGTCACCTGAGCCCTGCATCACACTAGTTGAGTCCCTTGCTATTCATGCAGACGCCATCCCTGCCATCTACGAGCAAGAGGAAAGTGCAGAAGGAACATCCACCATCCAGCACCTGTCAAGAGAAGACCTGAAAGAAAAGCAAAGAGCTGACCCCAGCATCAGAGAAGTGATACTGCAATTAGAGACTGGGCAGAATCCTCCATCAGCGGTACGACAAGAGCTCCCTGAACTCCCATTGCTGCTAAGAGAATGGCCTCGGTTGGAGATGAGAGGAGGTGTTCTCTACAGGAAAAGGAAAGAAGGAGATAATACCAACTTCCAACTAGTGCTGCCTAAAGAGCTCAGAGTAACGGCGATGAAGAGTTTGCATGATGACATGGGTCACTTGGGGATAGAGAGAACAACAGACCTCCTGAGATCCAGATTCTACTGGCCCAAGATGGCAGCTGAAGTGGAAGCAAAGATCAAGACATGTGACCGCTGCATACGGAGAAAAACACCACCTCAAAAGGCTGCACAACTTGTAAACATTCAAGTTTCCCGTCCATTAGAACTGGTCTGCATGGACTTCCTCTCCATCGAACCCGACAGAAGCAACACAAGCAACGTCCTGGTGATAACAGATCACTACACCAAATATGCAGTCGCCGTCCCCACACCCAACCAGAAAGCTCGTACTGTGGCCAAGTGTCTCTGGGAGAACTTCATCATCCACTACGGGTTCCCAGAGCGCTTACACAGTGACCAAGGGCCCGACTTCGAATCCAAGACCATCAAAGAGCTGTGTGAATTGGCCGGAATCAAGAAAGTAAGAACAACTCCATACCACCCAAGAGGAAACCCCGTTGAGAGATTCAACCGAACACTTCTGAGCATGCTGGGAACCTTGCAAGACCAAGACAAAGTGCATTGGCGTGACTTTGTACGACCATTAGTGCATGCCTACAACTGCACTAGAAATGAAGTCACCGGATTCAGCCCATATGAGTTGATGTTCGGGAGGCAACCAAGGCTGCCTATTGACCTGGCATTTGGAGTCCCACTCAAAGAGCGTCCTCAAACATCCCACTCAGAGTATGTACGCAATTTGAGATCTCATTTGGAGGAGAGCTACAAAATAGCAACCAGCAATGCTGCCAAAAATGCTGCTAGAAACAAGGCCAGATTTGATCGACACATCACAGAATCTGCACTTGAAGTTGGAGACCGTGTGCTAGTAAGAAGCGTCCGCCTTCGTGGGAAACACAAATTGGCAGATAAGTGGGAACCGGCAATTCATGTGGTGACAAAACGTGCCGGTGAGCTTCCAGTGTACACCGTAAAGCCAGAGAACCAGAGCGGACCCCTGAGAACTTTACACAGAGACCTCCTATTGCCCTGTGGATTTCTCCCTGCAACAGAGAACCAGTCAGCCCCACCTGAAACAGCCACATGCCGCAGGACACGTCAGAGAGTTCACTTGAATCCTGCTGAACAAGATGTAGAAGAGGATGGATATGAGTCAGACGAGGATGTGGCAGTGCACTGGAATGCAGAGTCAACACCTGTGGAAAGTAATTGGCATCCCTGCAGAATAGAACAAATTCCTGAAAGAGAACCTGGAATAGAAACAGAGCCTGAAGAGGAAATCTTACCTGAAGGAGAACCTGAAAAAGAAACCTTACCTGGAAGAGGACTTGAAGGAGAAACAGAACCTGAAAGAGAAAACTTACCTGGAAGAGGACTTGAAGGAGAAACAGAATCTGAAAGAGGAAACTTACCTGAAGAGGAAACTGGAACTGGACAAGAAAGTGGTGCTGAAGCAGACGAGCCAGAAGTAACTGGAGTGGCAGCAGACGAAGATGTGCAAGATGCTCCTCAGAGACATTCCAGTAGACACAGAGCTCCACCAGACAGACTGCACTACACTCAATTAGGGAATCCCCTTGTATCTATTGTACAGTCACTTTTTCAAGGCTTAAGTACAGCATTCACAGAGACACTACAAAGTACGTATGTCCCTCAGTCAGTTGTGGTTAAGCAGCCAAGTAGGTGTAACGGGACGTACACACCTTTGAGAGGGGAGAGTGTAACCCCCGGTTACTAGACCGATTAAATAAATAGATAAAAATTACTAGACATATTAAATAAATAATAATTGTATTTAGGCTACTACTGGATTGATATTTAAGCTACATTATTTAAATTAATAAATAATTAAATAATTAATAAATAATAATTAATTTAGGCAGTAACCATAACAACTGTCCCTATATAAAAAGCCTGTGTCAGCCCGGAATTCTCACTCTAACTGCACTTGAGGGACAACTAGAGACACAGAGACAGAGACGAGATTAACGAAAAAATAATCGATAGAGAGAAAGGAAAAAAGAGAAGAACACCACCAATCCTGGAGCAGTATACATCCTGCTGCTAAAATTCAAAGAAATAGCCTACTTGGTGAGTGGAAATATTTATTTTGTCAAAAGTAGACCAACTTTTTAGCTAACTGTAAAAACCCAGTAGCAGCAGTACCTGCCGCCATAGCAACAGAGGTTGAACATTCCAAAGCAACAGTTAGGATGGTGGCAGTTACTGGCCTTTTTGTATGGTGTGTTGTGGTGTTTCAAGAATGTAATAGTCTACTGTATATATATTTTTTCTGTTTGTTTGAAATATTAATAATATAAATAATATTATAATCACAAGGTAACATAATTTAGAGTTAGCGTTTTAATAATTATTTATACTGGCTGTGTATTTTCAAGGCCAGGAGCTTGTGTGTGTGTGTGAGCCTGATCACCCCTCCTCATCATCATCCTATCATCATCCTCCTCATCATCATCCCATCCCATCATCATCCTCCTTATCATCATCCCCCCTCATCTTCAACCCCCTCATCGTTACCCTCATCCTCCTCATCACCCCCTTCTTTATCGACAACTTCCACTACCTGATTCTTCAGTTCAGATGGTCGGACAATACAGTCTGAACTGAAGTGGCGAGCCAAACCCCACTGAACCTGGACTGTCAGAGAAGTTGATTTATTTTTTTATTTTTTATTTGTGATATTATTATTTTTTGTGTGCTATTCATTAGCCTACTGTTACTGTTGTAACTATTTTTATTTATCTTTGTTTATTGTTTTGATTGAGAGAGGGATAAGTTAAGGAAACCACCTGTCAGTAAGATCCGCAATAAAATAGGATTTAAAAATACAGAATTAGAAATAAATTAGACAATTAAAATAATAACTAAATTAGCACTAAACTAAGAATTAGACATCAAATTATACTTACCTGACAGGTGGATTAGTAAGGGAAAAGAGGGAGTAATTTGTGTATTTCAATTTTGTCTTATGTGTTATTGTTGTTGTTATATGTGATTCTGAAAGAAAGAGATAAGAGAAAGAAAAAGAAAGAAAAGACGAAGAGAATCGATTCACGTTGGAATAAATTTGATTACTTACTTTTTTAAACATATGACAGTGACCTCTTGTTTTCTTTTCTACTCACACCCATTTCTCCGGAGCGAATCTAATCTTCTGAGTACTGGCCCACATCTAAGTTTTCATTTTATTTACTTTACATTAATAACTGGTTCTTCCTTTTACCAGGTATTACACAAGCCTGATACATGTCACATTTGGTGATTAGTAGCTATGTTCTGAGTTAAATATGAGAAATTCATATGGCTGGTTATATTTTAATTTCATTTTCAGGAGTAATGCAAGTAAATCCATATGATAAATCATCACCACCCCTGTAAAGACACAGAGAAACATCCAGCAAGAGCTTGGAGGAATAAGACTATTTTGACACACTGTAGTGCAACTGTGTCTAAGTAAAAGGGCAGACAATACTATAGTCAACCTGAAAAGACTTTTCTTCTAGCGCCATCATCAGGTCATTATGTTCAGCCATCCAACACTGATGTGTGTGACAAACACCTGCTGTATTAATGACATCATTTGTGTTCACAGCTCACTGATGAGCACAAACACACTACACCTGCACATTACACTCGCTGAACATCTGCATGTTAGCACATTAGCATGTTGACTTGAGCAATTAGCTCAGAGCTCACAGCTGTGTCTGAATACAGTCTCACAGAGCGATAGCTGCAAAGCTCTTGACTCTTCCTGCTGTTACATCCTAATTAAACTCAAGAGAGAAGGTCCAAAATCATTCCAGTGTAGTAACTGAATTAAGTGGATTGAATTTGATCTTTTTCTTCATCCATTCATTCATTCATTTATTTGTAATTCCAAGACCCTCTGCTTTAAATATATCTCAAAAAAATATATGGTACTACTATCCCACTTTATAATGAGACTACGCTTATCAAGGATTTCTAAACGATCAGTAATCAGGTTTTCTGTTCAGTTGTTAACACTTCAAGTCACAAATAAACAATTATAAACAAGTTATAACACAGTTTTCATAAATTGATGGAGAGTTACTTTCCTGCAAAATCAAGTTAATGTTTAAAGTACGCAGTTATTTTACTAATGACTTGTCACTGTTTATATTTAGTAAAGCCTTATTGCAATTAATAATATGTGATGATGAATTTTGGACAATAAGGGTGTGTCTGCAGCGCATGTACGAGCTGTGATTGGCTGCTACTCCTGCCCCCTCTACCTGACTGGTCAAACAGTGCTGGGAGCGGTGGATAAGATTACAGGCTTTGGGTGGAGCCAGAGGAGCTGGATTTTGTCCTAAATTACCCATTTCATGTACTAGTATCAGAATATACTGACATTTCCAACAAATATGACTAAAAAATGTTACCAACTGCAGCTTTAACACCTGAAATAATAACCTAAGTATAAACCTCTCATTGATCTTATAGGGTCGTCTAACTATAAAGTGGTGTACTGGTACAACTGGTTCCACTGTGAGTAACTAAGAGGAAAAGTAAATGACTAAAGTTGTAACAGATCTTTAACCAAATCTTCGGTGCAGCTTTTTCCTCATTCTTGTTCTAATGACATAAAGGGTGTCTGTTCACCTCAGCATTCAAACATTTTCTCCTGCTTTTGGTTTTGTATAACACACCAAAACCAAGACCATAAGCCTAACTTGTAATCGTTGGAGAGGTATTTACCTGGCCAAAGCCGCTGTCAGTGAGTTCACTAGGAGCAACACCTGTGGAGAGAAGACATACGTATGTGTGACACTGTGTCACAAGCTGATAATGGCTCAGTATGGAACAGCAGCGTGTGATGATAGAGTGACAATTTGTCAAAGATCTTCACGTAACAAACTTGTGTTGCACTTATCGGTCTTACTTGTTTGACCGTCTGGCTCGTATCCTGTGTTCACTTGACCCTGTCTCTGTCCTGGACGTACACCGCTTAACTGGCTCTGTGTCCTCACTCTCCTGTTGCACACAAACATAAAGACAAGACAAGAAGTTACTATAAGTGGAAAAGCTGAAATGTAAGATTGCAGGAGTATTGAAAAAAAAAAAGTGTCACTTCTGTGGCTTCTCACCTCATTTCATCTTCGTAGTTTAGTTCTGTGGGGGTTGGGAAATAATAAATCAAAAATAAATTATCAAATAAATTATAGAGTTAGTTATATAATATAAACAAGACATTCATAACAGTTTGCTGTGAGCTATTAGTGACTGATTTGATTTTAGTACTAATAACTAATGTCAGGATAAGTTATGAATCATCTTTAGAAGCGATTAGTGTAATACCGGTAATTACTGAACAGCCACTGTGACTGAGTCTGCTTTCAAAGTCTGTTTCCCATCTCTTTCCATCTCTCAGTTTGCAAAGATTTATTGTGTTTGAGAAATTCTGCTTCTTGTCATCTATTGAAGAGGATCTGTCCTGAATGCAGTTCCCTTCTCATTAATATTTTCCAGCTCTTTCTACCCAGCAGACACAGGCTACTATGCTAGAGTGAGGGCCTTACGTTTTTCTTTCCTGCGTTTGATGCAGAAGATGATTCCAATGATGAGTAAAACCAGCAAAGCCAGACTTCCAAAAGACACGACCACAGCGATCAGCACGGTCCAGTCAGTAGGTTTCGGAACTGTTGCCGAGCGGAAAAAAACGAACAAAACAGATTTAATATCCTAAAAGTTTATTAAGTAAACAGTGAAATTAAGCTATTGAATACACCAAAGAGAACAGAGAAGCACAATATTTACATTAAAATGCACTGCATAGATGAAAAAAGCTGTGATTGCTGGGAGAGAGATCATAACATAATCATTACTGCATGAACGGAAGATGTCAATGAGAATATGTAGCCTATATTTACATTAACATACTACATGTCTCCCATCCAGATAAAACACGAAACTTGTCTGTGGTAACCATTAAACTCATCTCGTCTTCCCCTCACTTCCTGTTCAAGTGTTAATGTATGATCCATGCTATCTGTGTGCATGTCCTGGTTGAAACCTTACACTCAGACTTATTGCTGTTAATGTCATTGATTTATGTTATACTGTATGTTGAATGGGTTTTTCATTCAATAAAACCCTAACTTCATCAGATTATTCTCCAGTTACCCTGGCCATATGTAATAATTTTATTTATTTTTTTGTTAGTTATAGCGACCATATGGACAGTAGTGATGGGTTAAACATGGAAGACACACACATTTACAGGAATGTCTCTCAGTGTGTCTCTTTCTAGATGAGTTTGTCTAATAACCCTGCCCTTTGTTCAACCCTGTTCAGGTTTGTTGGCTGTTGGTTGATATGGCCACTTAAAGGGATAGTTCGCCCAAAATTGAAATTTCACTCATTATCTACTCACCCTCATGTGGACTAAGGGCTGGGAGAAGTTTCAGAGTCCTCCGTGGCTTCTCTGAGTTACAGGGGGTCTCGGCGTAGCAGTGCATGTCCATATAACGGTTGCAAATGGATACCAACTGTCTTCGTAACAAAAAGACACACCAAAAAACATCCAAATACCTCCATGCTGCTCGTATGTAATGTCCGTCTTGTATTGAAGCCCCGAAATGCGAAATTGTCTCGAAAACAATTAAATAAGTCTATATTTCAAGCTTGTTTGTAGCAGAAGCTTCTCGAAGCTCCTCTTACCGGTTCGTCCAAATTTGATGAACCGGGAAGAGGAGAGGAGCTTCCGCTACAAAACAAGCTTGAAATATAGACTTATTTAATTTTTTTTTTTTTTCGGGACAATTTCGCATTTCGGGGCTTCAATACAAGACGGACATTACATACAAGCAGCATGGAGGTATCTGGATGTTTTTTGGTGTGTCTTTTTGTTACGAAGACAGTTGGTATCCATTTACAACCGTTATATGGACATGCAGTGCTACGCCGAGACCCCCTGTAACTCAGAGAAGCCACGGATAACTCTGAAACTTCTCCCAGAAATTTCAATTTTGGGTGAACTATCCCTTTCAAAGAGGAATAATGTAATTAACAAGTAGCCCTGTTCGTTCCCTTTGGCTTGAAATCAGTAGTGTGACAGTAAGACTGAGATAAAAAAGTTATTAAAGTCTTTCTTACCAACCACCACGAAGACAGAGCTGGACTGAGGGGTTTGAAGTGCCGTTATCGTGGCCTCACACTCCACTGTGGTGCTGCTGACGGCCTGGAACTTGAGGACACTGGTGGAGTTGATGTAATCTCCATCCTCCACGCTGGTGGTGTTGTACAGGCTGCTGTTTACAGCTTCACCATTTCTCCTCCAGATTACATCAGGTGCTGGGAACCAAGCAGTCGTTACACACCGGAGCTCCACCTCCTGGTCCTGGTCCACGGTCAGATTCCCTCCCACGATGCTGACTGTACCGCGGTCTGATTTAGCAAGAAAGTTGGAGAAGTTAAGACAGGAATACTATACCTTATTTCTCTGCTAACTCAAGATCCATTTATCTGGTTAAAATCCATTGTTAAAATGGTCAAAATCTTCAAGGTGTAACGTGAAAGTTCGCTAAGACTGGATATAGAATCAGTTGTGACTGAAGGTGGTTGACAACCCTCATGTTGGGGATATGACGGGTAAAATGACTGAAATAGACTTCTAGCATTATCTAAAGTAATATTTCTTACTCTTACAGTATATATAATAGACATTTTAATGCAAACAGGTCACATATTATACCTCCACTGGCTCTGTTGTGTTTTTTGCTTTTTTACAATGGTGTCAGAGTGGAAGCAGATCATGTTTGGAGTTCCTTTGGTCTTTTCATGGGATTTGTTCAGCCACAGACATTTATGTCAAGGAATGGACTTTTTATAGCAAATGGTAGAACGGTTACATTCGGCAAATAAACCCCCGGAGAAACATTTTAAAGAATCAGAGCAGCAGCAGGAAAAGTCGTCCGAATCCCAGAACGAATCCCAAC
Organism: Trachurus japonicus; assembly: GCF_045865225.1. Taxonomy (NCBI): domain Eukaryota; kingdom Metazoa; phylum Chordata; class Actinopteri; order Carangiformes; family Carangidae; genus Trachurus; species Trachurus japonicus. The sequence continues at coordinate 9,531,036 of NC_140920.1, read as the reverse complement.
TTAACAGTACAACAGAAGTAGGTGTAGGCGCTGTAGTTACACAAAGTGGCATGAAGGTATCAGTGTGTATTCAGTGAGAAAGGAGGTTGTGAAGGTCACCACTTGACTGTGATTGGATGATTCTAGTCAGTCAATAGCCACACAGCTGGTGGATAAGGCAGTAAAGGTGAAACATGAATAAAGCAGCAGATGCCAATCAGCTTGTGTTAGTTTGGCCTCAGAGCCCTGAATGAACCAACACTAGAAAGTTTCAAACAGCTAGAGGCCATATAAGACACATGTTTTTAGCTACAGTGCTAGTATGGATGTGAGGGGGCAACCTTTGATGCCTTCATCCCTGACATCATTATTCAGCTATTTTTAGAACGGCGGAGCAGAGCCGTGAGCTGCTCAGAGCTACGCTACGGAGGCTCATGGGATTTCTTGGTTTCCCTCATCAAACTCATCACAATCCAACAACTCCACAACACTCTGGTGGACAAGTTGTGACCTGCACATTCACCACGCTATGAGATAATAACACAACGTTACCAGACAGAGTTGTTTTAGAGGGAAATACAGAGACTGCTTGCCGAAAAACCGCCTCCGACGGGAACGCGCGTCAGCGGTTTTGCATGAATTTACCTCTAAAACAACTCTGTCTGGTAACGTTGTGTTATTATCTCATAGCGTGGTGAATGAGCAGGTCACAACTTGTCCACCAGAGCGTTGTGGAGTTGTTGGATTGTGTATTTGATGAGTTTGATGAGGGAAACCAAGAAATCCCATGAGCCTCCGTAGCGTAGCTCTGAGCAACTTGCGGCTGCACCAACAATTAAAGGTAACGAACCTACTGCTAAAACTACAGGGATTATGGTAATGGGCCAATTTGCCAAAAAATGTTGAACTATCCCTTTAATATCTTTAGCTTTAGGCTTTTCTACATGTGATGAGAATATGTTTGTTTGTAATCATGCAGGCCCTAATCAGCAGCATGAGCTCCTGTATCTTCACAATCAATAGATATCCATTCTCAGTTGAAGCCCAGATGTTTCACAGTGAGATTATCCTCAGACTACTGTCAGGTTTAGCTGTTGTTTGTGTTGGGAAGCAGGCAGTGATTCGTGTGAGTGTGTAGTTGAGGAATGGGAGTGTGCACACTCTTCTCCCTCTGTCTGAAGTCTAATCCAGAGATCGAGGCCAAAGCTGTGAATGGAGGTCAGAGCAGAGCTGACATGAGGAAGTGTTGCTTCTGGTGGTGAAAACAAAATGTTTCTCAGTTTTCTTTCAGGGGAAGTCACTCTAATCAAAACATTTCTGTCAGAGATTTTCTCTCAGGCCCTGCATCTCAATTTCTGAGCGTCTGATGTCAAAACATGTCCCACTGCTACAACATTTATAAGACAGTGTTTGTGAAACAGTAAAACAGTAAGCATCCCTGCAGTCATATACTACATATTCATGACACTACGACGAGTTGTTAGCCACAACAACACACTTATGGTCCTAGATTTATCACAGAAGATCCATATTGTACTGGAAACTATGATATATGATATATCTTTGGCTGCCTTTGAATTCATAATGTCCTTCAAAGTAGTTTTTATTGGATTAATAATATTATTAATCATTAACATTCAACTTTATACAGGCTGTGAATGTTGCATTAGAAAGTCCTCACTCCTTTATAAATTCACTTCCCAAATCACATACTGTAAGTTATTTAGTCTCTCTTTCCCTGAACTAAAAGTCGTTAATCTCACATGCTCTGACCTCGTGGAACGATGGAAGTTTTTCCCTGAACGTTTTCCCAAAAAAGCCCTCGTAAAGTGTTTACGTTTTTCAACATGGACAAACATGCCTGCAAGTTAACTGGAATAAACAGAGTTTCTCGGACACTGTTCTTCTACAAAGGCCTTTACAAGCCATTTTCAGCATTTTATTTGATATTTAAAACTCCTTTAGTCTTTCCTTATAATTTGTTTTTCATTGTCAATTTGTAACTTGAATTCTTCCACCTGCAGAGCACAGAGACAGGCTGAATGTCTGTTTTTATATACATGTTAGTTTTGTATTGTACTTATACAGACTATTGTACTGCATTTTATTACTGTATATTAACTGTTGTATGATGTTAACTTTTATCAACCTGCCCCAGGGATAACAGATGAAAATTAACCACTGTGGCTAACTCTGGCACATTTACATTGATGGGAAAACTGACATGTTAATTAATGTGCACTGTCCCTGTTCAATAAATAAATTAAATTGAAAAAAAAATTGAAATTGTTCTTTCATTGTAGCCTATATTGTTCCTGCTGAGATGAAGACAGATAAAAGAAGCACATTACTGCCCTCCACAGGACATCCCACTCACTACACCTTCACAGCTGCATATAGTCTGAATAGAGAGCTTGAGGATCTTTTCATGCTTTAAAGCTGCTGCTGGTCTCTCAAACACATATAAATCATCCACATGCATGTCTATTGCCTTACCTTGCACGTAAAGTTGTGCTGTCTTGGTCCCAAAACCCGTCTGTACAGCGCAGGTGACTTCCCCAGACTGACTGCGGTTGACGTTATGGATGGTGAAAACCACACAGTTCCTGTCACCAGTGGAGCAGAGTGTGGCAGAGTACTGGTCTGAGGATGGGGGCACGGGGCCACCGTCAAAGAGGAAAGTGAGAACCAGATCGGTTCCTATCTTCCAGGTCATGACCTGCCAGTCGCCCTCTTGGACAGTCGCTGTAAAATTTACATCACTTCCTTGCAGCACAGCAGTTGAATTCTCTGGGTCCAGATAGAACCGCTGAGCTACTGCTGCACAAACAGAGACACGAACAGGTAAAGAATGAGATATGAGCAAAGTTTATCACATATGAAGTCATCATTTAGCTCTTGTTAAGACAGCACATAGAGTGGCTGCGCTGCTGCATCTTCTTCTTTGTTATCCTGCATTATTTAACTTTATTGAACATATCGTTTGTCTGTGATGTCCGGGTATGATTACACAAAATCCAAATAAATAATTATAAATGCCTGCAGTTGAATTATTTGATAACAAGTAGGTCATTTTAAAATTAATACCATGCAAATACTATCAACAATGGCAACAATCTGGCTAACTAAGAATAACATGTATGTGATAAGGAGGAAAGACATTTAAATACAGCAATGACTCAAAAAGATATTTAATAATTACTCATGATATTTTGGTTTCAATTTGGTAAAAAAAAAAAAAATTGTAATAGGATAACAACCTATGAGTTAACAGGGGTTCGTGGTTTGGCAATTTTAGTATAGCCCAATAACACTGTAGTAAAAAAAGTTTTTAAAAAAATTTTTAAAAAAGTGTAATATATTTAATACAGGGCTCTGATTGGGCCTTTATACACAAGGGAAACATGTAAGAGTCTGTGACATGTTTGAGTTTGCTCAAGGTTCGTAAATACTACCAAGGGCACTGGCTTTGTGTTGTTGGCTTTTGACAAGACTGAAACTCAAACACAACATTAATCTGGACCGATCCTTCACCTCACTTGAGTTTGTGAATGTTTCCTTGGGTTTTTTTCTCTTTTCTTTTCTTACTATTGTTGTGTTTGAGTGTGAGCAAGCTGACAAAAACATTGCCAGTGTCTGGACTGAAAATGACTAATTGTACAGTCCAGCTTGCTTCAGGTATATGATTATTAATAATAAGAAAACACAATAAACCAGTCTGACCTGATATAGCACAGGGATTTAAAAAGTGAGGAGTTAATGACTATAACCAAGAATCTTTCAAATCGTTATGCTGCAGTCGATAGAGTTTAATTCAATCCTCATTGTGTCTTTGCAGTCTGCAAATGACTAGATATGAATTGCCATAAACAGTGTGTGAGAAAGAAAATGCATAAACTGGAATGACCCAGACAAATGCTACTTCTTTTCTTCACCTCATTAAATCAATGAGATGAACTCCTTTCAGCAGGTTTACACAGACGTCTTTCTTTATTATTAATATATTTAAAGAATAGATTCTGACCTCCACTTGCGCAGAGGAACAAACAGATGTGGAACGAGTTGGGCCACGATTTCCAGAACACAGTCATGTTAGTGTTGTTCTCCTGAAATAGAGAGAGAGAGAGAGAAACCAGTGGCCATTTGATGTTGAAAAAGTGAAGGCACAACAACGCCTGCTGATGGCGTCTTTACTTACTGCTTCAGTGTGATTTCTTTTTTTTAGACACAGGCGTTATTACAAGTTATTAATCTTCTGATTTTCTCAGCAGGTGTTGTTTTGAGTTTTGATGTCTTGTTGTAAAATTAGCTAATGATTAACCTGACTGTACCTTTAACACTTAAATTATAGGCTACGACACATACAAATCAAACAAGTTTATGAAGTATAGGAAGGAATCTCCTTTAGCTTGTGAAAGCTTCTTGGACAGACACTAGACTGAGCTGTATATCACTTAAAATTTGTCTTATTTATTTATTTGTGGACATGTTTTCAACAGAAATATAATGAGAAATCATAGTGATCGAACAACAAAGAACAACTGTAACAATGAAAGGGTTAACAGAGCCACAAGTGTGTCTCATTTCTATGTGCTAACAATGACAATGTATGTGATCACATTATTAGGAAATATTCATTTTTCAGTTTGATGCCTCCGATTTACAAATGACCAACCTACTGTCACTTCCTTACTACAAAGCCAGACTGTGAATGTGGAACATACTGTGCTAACTAACGTTAATATCCCAACATAGACTATAACTCTTATAAAGCATCTCAGGTGACTGAACCTTTACTTTCACAACACAATAATGTTCAGAAGTTAACAGCATCTCCAGTTAAAGACACTTACTGTGTGACAGCTCCCGCCGCGGTGTGTGACATGGATCAAAGCTTCATTTCCTGAAACGGCAGGTGAGCGGCAGGACTCCACCTGTGGCTGTGAAACACACAGGGATCAAGGTTCAGCTCCGGTCAGACCATTATCTCTACAGCATACCTGTCAGTTGCTGATATTGTCCTTAACGGATGTGAGTCAGGTGGATTCATTTTGTTTTTGTTGCTCAACCCCTCCCATAAAATGATTTTTTCTTTTATTCTCTTACCTCGCTCTGGTTTCGAGTTTTCACTTTATTCTCCCACAGCCAACATCTTCTTTTAGCTTCTTACACAGTAAAACTGCAAGGACAACAGCTAAGATGGGAAATAAAAGGCAAACCAATAGATAAGAAACTGATTTTTCAAAGTTAGGAAATTAGGAAAGATGAAGCTGAACAAAAACACAACATTGTGTGACATTTAGAGCAGCTTTTGCTGTTCAAGTTCAGAGATTTCTGTGCTTCTCTTTTCCCTGGTTTGAAGTGGGCGAGGCTCAGGTTACCTATGCTTTACCAGGCTTTACCTATATTTAAATCAGAGTCTGATGACAGCGTGTGGTTTGTTTGCTTACAGTCATCTCCACGCCCACAGTCCTCATGAAGCATCAAATGAGTTTTACCTTTGTTAGTGGTGTAATAGAAACTGTAAGTCACTCACCTTATTGTGTTACGTATGCACTGGGGAAAAAATATACTGTGTAATGTTTCCTTGATATTAATGGACGCAATAAAGTGGAAACAAAGGTCTTGCTTAGGAATTCTATGTGCTAAGATGGTTTTGTTGACTGTTAAATTACTAAAACTATATATTCCTTTCTCTCTCTCTCTGAATTGCTGTTTTGATTCTGATGGTATCGATTATTATAAGTGGGCTTTGTTTGCATGAATGAGCTCATTCACAATGACATAACGCTTCATGTAGTGCTGACTACATGAAAACTCAAAATAACATGGACGTCAACAGTGATGAATTTGAAATACTTTTAAAATCAGTTTGAGCATTTTTAATAAGGAAGTGCTTTCAAAAATATATTTTTTATGTGGTCAGTAAGAAACACTATAATGCAAAGACATGTGTTGCTTGTTTTGGGGGGATAAAATAAATAAATTGCAGCTCTGATTTTGAATACAGGACTTCTCTTTGTACTCTTTGAGTAATTTTACACAGATTAATTGCTACTTTTACTTGTTTCTTCCACTGCTGACACTGACTGTCGTGAGTTCATGCATCAACACTGTTATTTGCAAAAGTCAAACGTCTGAGGAGCAGCACTATTCATTTTAATACACAATTCACTCACTCAACTATTACACTGTTGTCCACTGTGGTAGATAGACATGGTTGTGCTCTTTGGACGAGAGGAAAAAGTTGTTAAGCTCCTCACCTCTGAGCGACCCAGACTCAAATCAGGCTTATTTATAGTGTCTGTGTAAACAGGGTCATAGAGGGCAATTTCTTTAAGACAGAGGCATTTATATTCACTGATACTGACTCTGTCTTCCTCATTGAAGTGAGTCCTCCTGACCTTTGACCTCTCTGTGAGGAGAAAATAAGAGATTTAGGCCTACGCTGCCTCTTTAAGCACTGATTGCTTGCTCACTGTATTTTCTTCAGTTGCTTTGATGGTTAATCAGCGAAGACGACGTTTACTTGTTACCGAGACTTCACACTCCTATTGTGAGGCGACAACCTGTGAACCTGTGATAAATCTTGACGAGCGGCAGCGAGATGTCTGCAGCAAGATCATCACCACCAAGGTCATCTCCACAGGCTGCTGCGCTGTCTAAGGAACGTAGTTACTGTGCTTTGTGTTGAGCTGAGCACAATTTCAAACAAAGCTGATAATAACTTAGTGATGTTTTAGATATTTACCACTAGAGGTCACTGTAGGATCATGCTGCACTTTTACAAAACAATCCATTGTACTGATGCAGAAATGGACATTATATAAACGAGTGTCTACATTTTAGTGTTGATTTGTTAACACTGAACAACTTTGTGATAGTTTCCATCATTAATAACTGAAGTGGCTTCATAAAAAAATCTGGTTTAAGGAATATTTGGTGCCATAGGGTTTGCATGAACAAGATTAAAGCAAAAATATAATGTCAGACATCAATGTTACTCCTAGAAAATGAATGTTTTGTTTTTTGTAAATCAAAGTACAAATCTAGAATTCAATATTTTTATCTAGGTGGCAGCACATCAGAGTCATCATCATACAGAATGGCTCCGTGTAATGTTGTGTCTGAGACTGTGGACCTCCCCCTCCCCTCAGACAAACTAAAGACTCTCCTCTCACTTTACACGCTTTGTTTTATCCAATTCCTGCATGACTATGGGATCATGATTACGTCAAATGAAACTCAACAGCTTAATTCTGCTGTTTAACATATCTGACGAAACCAAATAACATAAATAAAGGTCTGTCCTAAGGCTTTTATTAGTTTCTCATTCTGGCGGGAAAACGGAAACTGTAAAGAAAAAAAAAAACTGGGCTAACTTATGTGATCTCTTTTTAAAATATTTTTCCTTCCATTCACTGAGTCCCTGCTGAAGCTTTTAGGAGACCCCCGGAGACCACCACCCCCACCCCTCACGCCCCACTTACTTTGAAAACCTCTGTCTTAATGAATCATTACTGAACGTGTATTAACATGTCAGGCATTAGTTAATGTACAGCAGGGTGTAAACATCTGAGAACACTTTCTTTTTCTTTTGAAAGGTAAAATGGTCCCATTTGTAGTTTGTTTTTTTGTTTGTGCGCATATCTCTTTCTTATTTTTTTTTTTTACATCTGACTTCATGTTTCATTGGCAGTTATTGTATTGTATTTTTTAATATTCTTTCCTCTGCTGCCCACAAAATACAGTCTAGTCCTACTGAATACATCTAAAACGTAATCCATGCTAATTTCATACCGCTTGATTTCAGGGTGCTGTGTTCTCACTCAAGTAGTTTGCAGTTACAATTTTCCAGTGTAAAACCTGGCTATAAATAACAAAAAACCAGTGCAGTGGAGCTGGAGAACTAATTGGCAGATAAAGCACGTCAAAAGGCCTTTAGTGGAACAGCCGCCTGATTAGCAGATCTCATATGATGCAGTGGAGAAGCTGGCAATGTGAGCTGTCTTTCCACTGTTCTGGTTATAAGCTCCTCTGGCCCATAGTCATGGTTTTATGAGGGCAGCCGTATAGTAGGAGCTGGAATGTCTCCCGACACAGCTGGTATTGTATAGGCAGAAGCAAGCAGACAACCATGAAAAACAGGAAGTAGATAGTGGGGGAGGGTCAGCAGCAATAGCACAGTCCTCTTATCCCCTGCATATGGCCCGCAATGGAGGTAATTCAGAGGCCTCCTCTGCTGCGGGAACCCCGTGTCAGGGATCATCAGTCATAAGTCATCATATGTACTTGCACTCGCATTGGCCGCTTGACTGAACCAGCCTATTGTTTTATCTCATTGTTTGCAGCAACAAATTAGTTCCATTCAATTGCACCATTGGTTTGAATGGATAACAAAACTACAATGCAACGCCTCCCGACAAAAAAGGCATGCCTTCAGAGCATGTATTAATCAATTGTGGGATTTGTTTTTGTGTTGTCAGCAGTTGGCTAATCAATGGTTAAATCCGACTAAGGTTTATTGTTACTGAGCTTATTAGGACATGTTGCCACTGGGGCAAGCCTCCGCCCTCTCTCTCATGTAAATGACTGTTAAAGGCAGGTCATGGGCACGCCCCTCCTCCAGACTGCAACACGGTGACTGCGTGCTGCTGAGTGCACAAATACAACGCAACATCTTACTTTTAAAACACATTTATCAGTCTCCTTTTTTTCTATTTATAGTTAAACAAGTAATAATTATTATTTCTGAGAGCAAAATGTATCTAACCTGTGCACATAAACTAGAAAAAAATCGGGAGAAATAGAGATATGTAATTTAGATACAGGACTATAACATTGTTTTTTATTAGAAAAGTACAATAGTGTAGTTTGTATTTGGTTTTGACACCCTCCTGAGAGTCAGCTATTCTAATAAGACATTGCAAACATGCAGATTACTGCTTTTGGAGTGGTTGCACAAAGGGCCTGTGCAGTTTCTATATGCAGTGTTATGCAAACTATCTAACTAACACCAGTCTATGTGGACTCTATGTGGCTTTAAGTTGTGGTGGTAGTGCCCGAGCCCCTCTCACACAAACTGGTGTAATCTGGTTTTACCCGCGGCTCCATATGGGAAGGCCGCCATTTGCTGCATGGGAGAAATCCACTTAAGAAAGAGGGAGAGGCAGAGACTCAGCTTTTCCTTTACATGCAGCTGATCCACTCCCAGTCATGTCTGTCACCTCTGTGCACACGCTGACGGTGTAGTTAGTTAAACGTATATTTGTTACAGCCGGTCCTGGTTTAAAGGACCGACCCGGCAGCACATACAGTAGCTGCTATGGGAAATTGCGTGCGAATAAAAGAGTGATTGAGACGATAGATGAACAAGTTGCCGTCTGTCAAAGGAGCTTTGGATGAGGTCACCTTTACCTTCATCCTGTCACCTTCCTCTGAGGATTATACCAGTGTCTCTGTTCCAGTGACCTGTGAGACAACTCAGTGGTGGACAGTATTATATTCTTTATTTAAAGTCAAGTGACTTCTCAGAGCGATTTTCTTTTACCGTGATCCAGAGAGAAATTAATTAAAATTAACAAAAGAAAAAATAAAATAAAATAAAAATGGTAACTTTCTATTGGTTAAAACAATATTTTCCAGATAATTAACATTTGTAGGACTACCAACGGTCTGCCCCGCTCCGCTCCTCCCTCTCTTTCTCTCCTCCCAGTATTCAGACAAATCGAGAGGGAAAACCAGAGGAGGGAAAGAGAGCAACAGGCAGCAGCTGTGATGGAAGGGCTCCTCCATATAACACACAACCGCATTGTTACCCGACACCTTCCTAATGCTTCTTTCTCTCCTCCTGCCTTTCCTTTGTTTTCTTCCCTCCCTCTATCATATATACACAGTATATACAGTACATACATGTATACAGTTGAGACTCTAACTGTAGCACATTCTTCAACAGGCCCGTTCGTCCGTCTGGTAAAGCCAGTTGAACAGACTTTGCGAGTTGCTTTCCTGTTCAGATGTGAGAGATCTTTCAGTATCATACAGAACAGGTTTATAATGTTTGTACTTTTATCTCAGCGGCCTGGCTGCACCCTGTTCTTCCATTTTGAAAGTTGCCTGCCATAAAGGAAAAACAGGTTGTGTTGTTAGCACACGGTTGTTCTGAGCACAAAGTAGATCATTGTTGCTGTCCTACTCGCGCCTGCTTGGTGCAGCAGCTCAGCTTCCTATGCACATTTCTTTCATGTCTGATATTTATTTTACCATAAAAAAGCATTAGCCTATGTTATGCAACTTTCTACAGTACTACTGTATCTAACTAGGTAAGTGGTAGAAGTGGTGGTATTTACATTTTCCCATGTGTTTTTGGGTATGTAATTAATAAAAATGCATCATATTATAGCTAATTCTATATTATGTACATTAAGTTTTAACACTTTTAATATGCAGTATATGGAATAAAATGCAGCTATAAACAGATAACAGACAATTTGAACGTGAATGAATACAGTATTTGTGTATGATTATGATGATTCCTAAACTGTGTTTATTACACTTTTCATCTGTGCATACACCAGCCTTCAGGGCTATAGTTGTTTTCCAACACAGTAACAGACAATAAGCAGCGTCTGCAGTGACACAAATGTGGAGAAGTAGCTACGAAGTGGCTTAGGAATCTACACACACCTCAAACATGTATTTGCGGTACTCTCCACCACTATAATAATATTGTCACTCAGACTTTCATTCCAACCATACCGTAGTCTGTTTACATCCCTAGTTGTACATGTATAAATATGAAGGCCTGTCTTTTCATCAGCTTCAGGATATTGTCTAACAGTTCTTTGACATAAAGCCCTAAAAGACACGTATATCCAATATACAGTATCCCAAAGCCACAGTTCTCTCTCTCTCTGTGTGTCACATATTTGCATTGCTAACCAAATCTTTGCGCTTTTTTATATAGTAAGCCTGGGATATCTTTCAGTTTGGATTATTTTAAAATGTGTACAGCTCTGAATTTCCCTTTAAGTTTTAATGCTGAAGAAACGTAGTGGTGTATATGTCTGCGCTGCTCTGAGTCAAGGAGCTAATGCAGAGGAGAAACTTGTGGGACAGGTCGTTATCATCAGGACTTCACTACTCCAAATGCTTGAATGGAGCTGGTTGTTTACAGTGGCAACAATAGATACTGGTGCTTAATTTATGCATCACTCACTCCTGGTGAGAAGGACAGACATGGAGAAGTAAATTTATCATGTCATTACCTTAATAATACGAGCAAGCATCAGCATGTCACTCAGCCTGAGTGTTTACACCTCTCTGCCCACAGGGAAGAGGCAGAATCCTTTCATGTAGACAAACTCTGTGAATCTACAGGGTGTCAAATGGGGGGTGGGGACTGTTTGTCTCCGCTGCAAACTTCCAACCGACTTTTAAAAACAGGAAAATAGAATTAGAAAATATAAACTTTTACATCAAACCTTATCTAATGTAACTTGAAGTCTGCAGAGTCACAGTTTAATCTGCCTCACTTGACTTAGCGTTTCGTTTCAGTTTAGAATACTTTGTGAGAAAGTATGCTGCTGCTGTTGCCACATGTGAAAACTTAAGCTCACCAGTATGTCTCTAAATCTCCCAAAGTTGTTTGGATATAAATTCCACATAACCATTATAATTTCCAGGGCTCATTAAATGAGTGGGGAATGATGCATTTTTGAACAGGCCCCCTTGTTCACTGTTTAGACAAACCAACAACAGCAAACACGTTTTTTGTGTGTCACGGTATTTTGTAAAACAATACTCATTTTGATGGTTGAGAATAAAAGCGGCAAAAGTGAAGCAATCTTATCCGTATATATTCAAGCATTTGTTAGCAGTAAACTGTCACAGGCTGGTGTGACGTGGGTTTGGAGATTACTCCAAACAAAATCAAATTTGGTGTGTTCTCAGGCTGCTGTTGAATGCAACTCTGCAGGAAATGCCAGTTCACTGTGAATTCAGGTCTGTTTGTTTAATGGTGTTCGCACCAGATAAAAGCACTTGCAGGTTCAAATGGCGGCAGAACAACTTACTTACAGATACCTCCAAACAAGCCAAACAGGCCCCAACAGAGTGATTGACTACTTTATATCACATGACAATGTTGACGAGTCCGGCTGGCCCGCTATTGTATTGAGGAGAATCAAAGGCAAATTACCGTAAATATACATTAGTAATCTGCTATTTCTTTATCGCATTAGTATTAGCTCCATGTCTAGTATTGTTTTTCTGAAGTGAGCATGAAAATATAATGTCTACCATTTGAAAAGGAGAAAAAAAAGGAAATATTTCCTATAATGGACCACGTGCTGCAGCAGCATTTAATTAAAAAGATAATTTCTCCAGATCTGAATGAATAAAGAATGAGTACGAATGAATAAGATTTGTGTTAGCTGCATTCTGCCCTATATGAACTGAGAAAGTCTTCCCTTTCTCACTTGACTTGCAAGTAGATTAATGCTCTTGTGTTTCAAGAGCTTTCTATTAATTTAGAGAAGGTCATTATTTGCTTGTTGTAGCCTATCTTCCTCCTTAACAATCTCCAGTATTTTCTACTTAAAGATGACTTAATGATGCAGCAACAACCATTAAGAGGGAGACAGTTTGTTTGTTTTATCTGGGATGGCTTTATTTTATTTTCAACTAATATAGCTTAGCACAAACCAGCATTAACATCCTCACATGCTGATAATGAGATGGTGTCTAAAGCATGTTAGGGTTTTTTGTGGCTTGTTTTTTACTGATTACACTTTTATCATCTACTTTATGCAAGTAGAGGTCATTGTTCAAATTTCATTGAACCCCTTGTTAAAATTAAGAAGCTTCCTAATATTTGTAGGGGAAAAGAATGAACTAACATGCATTTGATTTCTCCTTCACTATAGGTAGACTAGTGGTGGCGCATGGGGGCTACATACAGGCGGGATCTAACATTAAACTATATTATCATATAGGCATAAATAACTGAAATAAAATGGATTTATTTATTCTAATTGAGATTTTTCTGGGCTGTTCACCTGCAGAGGCCACACACACAATGCTCAGTGTCGTAAAGCTGCTGTTTCTTAGGGCAGTGGAGGAATATGAGCGGTAACAGTGTCAGGGTTGTGTCTGTATCATTCACCCAGGGGAAATGAATGAATGTCTCCGTGCTGAAATGTCTGAAATGACTTCAGCAGCACAACGCTGGGAGCCGCACCACTCGCTGCTGCTGCTGCTGCTGTTTCCACTGAAGTCATGTTGTTTGGGCTGCACTCTCTCACAATGGAGCAAGCGGACGACGGTGCGATGGCAACACCGGAGGGAGGTTGCACAACAAGAAGCACGCACACGCCATAAGAGCTGTACCCACACGTATCCTGTCGCCATTTTCCCCAGCTAAAATACAAAAGACTTGGCTGGGGGAGAACACACCCCTCTCTCTCTTTCCCTCTCTCAATCTTCTACCAATACATGCCACATTTCTTTTTTACCAGCAGGGTTACCGACGGCGGCGTGAGGTTGCTTTTTTTTTTTTTTTTTTTACATGCAGCTCAAGCAAAGACTGCAATATGTCAAGATGTTGCATTTTGAAAGGGGGGAAATAAAAGCGTTTGAACGCGTTGGGGGGAGAGGCCGATGGTTTTAATGACAATTTTTGCCTTGTTACAGCAGATGGTTGCACTGAAAGACAAATAACTCGCCATATTTGTTGACTGACGTGTGACGTACCCACACAGGTAGAAGCCTAGATTTGAAATCGTCTTGTTGACCGCCGTGTGAGCCAATCAGCGCGCAGCAGGGGCGGGACATAGCCCCGCCAATCACGCAGGAACTATAACGGTTTGAATAGGGAGGGAGGGGGAGAATCCAATCCGGTTTGAGCTAGTTTTTCTTCCAATGGAACAGCGCTGTATTAGACTGTACTGGTACAGCTTTATCCTGAATATAACCACTGTATTTTCTTCTGTATTCAGTTACATTTAGCGCGTTTTTCCTCCATTTTTCCACAAAAATACCCCACACAAACCAACCATGCCTAAAAGGAGCAAAGTGAGTACACCGATATCTTTCGTGCATTCGGCGAAAACAGCGTTTATAACCCACGAGTGCAATTTTATGAAATAGGCTTGTTACAGTTGGCGGTCAGAGTTGTTCAAATGTTTGCTACAAATGTCCGTTTTCTGCGCCGAGTGAACGGCAACATTGTTGCGCCGTGCAGTCCAGAGTTTGGTTGGTATGTAGCGTGTCTGTTTTGATTTTCTGAACTGGCTGATTCTTGCTCTTATCTCTTGTGCAGTGATTATCTTTGTGCCAATTGGGGCTTTTTTTTCACTCGTGCCGGGTATTTCCTCCTTCTTCGATCTTCTTCTGGTTTCTTTTACCGCGGAGTGGTGGCATGCATAGTTGCATTTGTGTTAAAATGCATTTTCTTGCAGTGCAGGACAAAGCAGAGGTCGTTTTCCGTGTCGATAGATCGCTTTTCTGCAGAGAAAGTTGGCGGCATATTGATTGTTTCCTACGGGGCTCGTCACGCTGGATACTAAAGTTTCTCTTGGACAGAAAATGGGACCGAAATTGAAAGCGTAGATTTCAGTAGCGGCGTGTTACTCGACGAGAGTTCGACTGTAATGTTAAATGTTATTTTTATGTGGGCACCAAATTATTTGTTTATGGTTTTCTCGTGGAACAAAAAAAAACAAACACTTTAAATATGGTGTCATCAGCGACTTTAGTTTCCTAAAGCTTCCGTGCATGTGTGTGTTTATTTTTTGTTAGTGCGGTGTTGGTGTCTTTGTGTGTATTCTCTGTTCAGGCCAGTTGTAGGTTATGCAATGGCGAGCCTCCGTCAGCACAGCGCTGCTCCTGTTGCTGGGGGTTCTAGTAGATTCTGCTACCAGACCGACAGAGTCGCTGAGCATCTCGGAGTGACTCTTTTTTTTAAATTGATGGCGGGAACACTCACTACACTTCTCAGTTTTCTCCCTACTCTGGCAATCCCATTTATTACCAATGAATGGATGTGTCGTGAGGAGGCGGAGTCCGCCCCCTCCTCCTCCTCCGGAGTTTTACGGGAGGCAAATCACTTGCAGGAGCAGGGAAAACACAACCAAGCCACATACATGATGCTGTTTAAACTACATCATGCAATTCGACTTAAGTATATTTAATCATCTAGCCTAAATGTTCTGTTATTCGTGTGCAAACAAATAGTTTTGCAAGAAGCAATTACCATGTGTTGCAAAGTAACTAATATATTGAGTCTTTAAGTACTGTGCATGGAAATAAGCTCCACCATGCAAAAAAACAATCTCAGTCAATAGCAGTGATCTGTGTGAACTAAATCATGTATGAAGCTGCTGGGTGTGCAGCCATAGGCTGATATTCTGTCTGGAAACGCCCCCTTGTGAATTACATAACTAATACTTAAAGCCCATGCCCCATAACCAATTAAACCCACCACAGGCACAGCAGAATACAGACAATGTTCTTAACCTGATTTCTCTCTCTCCCTGACAGGCAGCTGCAGGAGGCGATTCAGCGGTAAGAAAAATACAGAATAACCTACTTTTGTTTGCATTATCAATGTTTTATTCATCCTCAAAATAACAAAACAGTTAGACTGTGCACCCACCAGGGGTCAGTAATACCCCATCAGCGAAGAAGCCCTGACTGATTCTGAATATTAAAAGTAATCATACTGTCTGTTGTCTCACTCTGCAGCCCAAAAGGAGATCTCTCAGGTTGAAAGACGTAAGTAAAAAATAAACCCAGACTATCGCAGACAATATACATGGAGTTTATGGCATCTTGGTGCTGATATTAATTCATTTATTCTGCACAGAAGCCTGCACCTGCGAAGGCAGAGGCCAAACCCAAGCCAAAGGTGAGACCATGTTTTCATTACATCTGATTTAACTAATATATTAGGCTTCATTATTTGGACTATTATTTGTGAGTGTCTAATGGATTTAATATTTTTCACTGCAGAAGGCACCTGCTAAGCCTAAGAAAGCTAAGGAGGTAGAGAAGGCCAAGCCTGAGGAGAAAGCACCAGAAGCCCCTGCTGAGAATGGCGAAGCCAAAGCTGAGGAAGAGGTATGATTCATGTCATCATATATAAACATACAAATTAAAAGCTGGTATCCCCGGTGATGTGACACTGATGCTCTGAATGTTGTCTTACAGGCACCGGCTACAGACGACGCAGCTGATGAAAAAGATGAGGCGGCAGAATAACATCTCTAAAACCAAGTCTTTTACCAGTGCTCCCTGTACCTCTTTTCTTGTACAATTCAGGGGAATATTTTTATCAACTATTTTCTAAATACAGGTTTTTTAGTAGTTTGATTGTAGAGAACACTTTTTTTTAATGAAAGAAAAAAGTCAATTCGGAGACGGGAATTTCATCACATCCCACAATTTTGCATCGCCATATATTGCGATCATTGTTGTTACTGTCAATGGATTTCATTTCAGTTTTTAAATGTGAAGGAGGGTAGGGTAGAAGACAGGTTACCGTGTCAACACGCAAGCACAACGTTCACAGGAGCAGCGGCAACAACTGGAGGAGCTTGCCTGCGTGGATTACATTCCATATGCTTTATAAGGGACAGTGTATGTAATCTGTGCTGGGGTGGGGATGGACAAAGTCACAGGGCAACTCATTGTTTTATTGTTTATAATGACGAACAGTGTTTTAGAATGTTTGTAAGCTTTGTTCCTATATGTTAACTCTTGTACTCATGCAGTTTTCTTAACGAATCTGATCAATAAACCTAAAATCCCTAGTACTGGAGCTCTCCCTATCAAAACTGTGCATCGCGTGTGTTGGTTGTGTCTCTGTTCTGTGATAGCATCGCAATAAATTTGTATAGCTGCTGTGAAAAGAGTTTTCAATCTTTCTATATGCAGTGTGTAATGGTACATTGTAAGGATGGTAAAAATGGAATTCGTTTTTCTTTTTTTTTAGCCAAGCTAATCAGGTGTGTAACCATAAAACAACACTGTTGAGACTGGTTTCTTCAAGGCCAACAGTCAAACTGTACATTTATTTGAGATGTCAAATGCATACCAGCAGTAGCAATATTCATGTGGGTTTTAGGTATCTGTATCAAGTACAAGTGTGCAGTTTATTTTTATCTGTTTATAGATGTACCTGTGTAATGATTGTTATCAACAAACCAATAAAACTCAGTTGGTAGTTGTTATGCTGTTTCATTCTGAAAAGTTTCTCAATCGGGTTTTCTAATATAAAACTAAAACCACTATACATACTGAATAAAATGTAAGGCCTGGTCTCTTTTTATGTGTAAAATGAAGTTTAATGAGGAGTATACTATATTCTGAAAGCATCTGATTACATGATTCATTATTCATAAATAATAATAGGCTAATATAAATATTAATGTAAAGCTTTCTTCAAGGAGAAACACGCATGGTAAGACAACAAACAAAACATAAAAATCTATTAAATGAAAATTAGACCTTGAAGAGCAATATAAGATATTTATTACACTGTATGGGTCAAATTTGCATAATAAATGCAATGGTACAATTCTAGCAGTTGTTTCTAGTGAAGTCCCAAGTAGGCTAATCTTACGATGAATAGTAGCCTATACAATATTAGTGAATCTGTTCTTTTGAGGATGTAAACGTTCAAAAATCGTTTGGTAAATAAAAAATGGATAGGATTGGGGGCTGTACGTATGGGAGGTGTTTGTGGGAACATCTTTTTGAAACCTTCAACTAAAAAAAATGTGCATAATGTCGAGACGTTATGGGAAATGTCCCAGCTAGAAGTCAGATTTATTTTAAATAGGCTTAAGTCCAGTCTGTGGTTTTACACAAAAAGACACTTTACAGGAAGCGTAAACCCATTCCTATTAAATTATGTAAAGACTCAAATGTTCCCAGTCAGCTGTGAAGTCTGTCTCTAAATGATGGGATGGGAGCTAGCTTCAGGCTCTGTCCCATTAAAACCAGATCACAGACCGGTTTCAGCACCATGGACAGTTTCACACCGGACCGACGTTTATCTGCTGCTGAATTTCTCCGTGTTGTCTTTCACCTTTTCCTCCCGTAACGACACATTTAGTCCTTTTTAGTCCTTTTCATAATCCCCAGTAGCTTCTTTGTTAGTAAACAAACGGATCGTGTCTTGCGCCCCTTACGTCTTCGATGCACTTCCGGTATCACGTTCTCTTCCGCGTTGCTGTGACAACGCGAGAGAAAAAAAAGATATTCATTATCCCTGGTGTGTGTGAATCGTTCGCTACACGACGACGAAGCTGTTTTAAATGCTTCCTCCGTCTTCACACCACAAACACGTCCTGTCTATTTCACATTTCCTGTCACCATGTAGAAATAAAATCAATTACATACATTAAAAACACCGGCAAATGGAGAGAAATGTCGGCAGTATGACCGGGGAGTTCCTGTTCAAGAAGCTACACACCCTTCACTTTACGAGCTGGAGAGATTACAGGTTGAACGAAGCAGCATATTTCTTCTTACAAAAGGTGATGCACTATGTTTAAGAGCAATTTTAAGGCTCAGTTACTTGAATATTTCCTTTTACCGGTAGCCTATGCTTCTTTATACTTAACTCCAATATTACAGCTTCTATTTACAATCCTTGACCTGCTGCTTACAAGTCCTAACAAGTCAGTGCAAGCCTTGTGAGGTTCTGCATAGGTTTCCAAACTTTGTGTGATTTTTTTTGTCCACAGACAACAATAATTGTAGATGGTGAAAACGATTACAACACTTTGGAAACATAACTTGTGTAACCGAGAACTTGTGAACGCATTTGCACTATGGGCCAGTGAGTACTAATGTAATATGGACTTAAAATAAAATAATATGGATGTAAAATGTTTGTTTTTCTTTCTAACCTAAGGCCACACACTCCCTGAACCAGAATCACTGATGCACTTTTGCCATTTGCACTGTCATTTTTAGCCTATTTATATATTTTTAAAATACATTTTAGTTACATAGTTATTTTTTCCTGCTGGCCAGAATGGTTGTCTGTTGTTTTGTGTATACATTTGTTGATGCCGAGGCCACTGGCAATTTCTCGTATTTTCTTTTACAATGACAATAAAGCTTCTATCTATCTATCTATCTATCTATCTATCTATCTATCTATCTATCTATCTATCTATCTATCTATCTATCTATCTATCTATCTATCTATCTATCTATCTATCTATCTATCTATCTATCTATCTAACCAAAGAGTGACATAGGCAGACAGCATCAAAAATGTGTGGTTATAACCAGACAAGAGGACACAAACTGTGTATAGGCTACATTTTGAACTACTATAGTTTACAAGAAAAACCACTACAGTAAACTTCACATTTATTCGATTTCCTTAATCTCAGGTCCATTGTACAAGTCTAGGAAAATAGAGATTTGCCAAAGTAGCACCGAGTGTAGATCCCTTAGTGTTAAGAGTTGACAGGACTCAGATTTTAGAGATGAGAAAGTTAACAATATTTAATTCAGGGTTTAACTGTTCTACACAACTACAATGGCAGTGATAAAACACCTGTGGTAAAGATTTGATGTACAGATCTGTAAAAATACGTCAGATCACAAAAGCTGACTTGGCCACAGAATACTTTTTTTTAAATCACAGAGTTGTGTATAAAAATAACATGTTCTCCAGTTACGGTACTTCATTTCAGTGAAATGATGAATCTGTTCAACTTTTACAAATACTTGAGGTATTAGTAAAATGATCGATGACCATGATACATGCTACAACATTTGTGCAAATACCAAGACAAATAATAGTCTTTAAATGACAGAACCATCAGTAAACATTCAATAAGTTAAACTGACCTCCACTGAAGGCAGGGTTTACTGTGAGCAGCTAGTTTCACCGACAAAATCCACCCAAAGTTTTACAGACTTTCATGTCTCTTCCGCACACAGCTGTCATAAAGCAACTTTAGCATTTCTCTACGTGAAAACTCTTCTAGTATCAAGTGGAAGCACTAAGATGCAATAGTGTAACAATTGTGATCTAGCAAATATCTGTGCTGTTGAACATGAGGAAAAATCTGTGCGTGTTACCAAAATACCTGACTGAATTTAAAGTAATTTAATGACCTACACCCAACCTGAACATCTATATCATGCCAATAAATCAGCACAAAATGTCAGATTAGTTCTTGTTGAACAGTGGTTTAGTTTGATCTAATTGGGTCGGTATATGTGCAGTATTCTGTATACAGAGCACTCAACAGTGCAAACACAGTATGTCTAGTCACGTGAAATGACGTCGACAGTCGGCTCGTTTGAGGCAGGTGCATTAGTCCATTTTCTCCGTGACTCGTCCCATTTTGGTTCGTATGTTGCGTACGAGGAAGAAGGCGATGGTCGCGACGCCCATTACCACCTCGGCTACCCAGAAAGCCACGTCCCAGCTGTACCGTTTGGCAACAGTGCTGAAGGGCAGCCCTGCCATGAAAGCCCCAACTGTAACACAACAAAGACAGGTTACGGCAACGCTGGGCCTTGTTTCAGAAAGAGGGATTAGTGAAAATCCTAAATGTGTTAAACCTGGGATGAAAAAAAATCAGAGTTTTCCGTTTCAGAAAGCAGGTTTGGTGAAAACTCAAAGAGTAAGTTGACTAACCCTGAGTTTCTTCTCCTCTTTATCTGAAGCCTGTAGACTGAAAGCAGTGGTAGACATGGCGTGTCCTTTTTATGGAAGAACCAAGTGATATTGAAACACAAATACTCTGCAGAAGTCTCAGTCAGGAGAAGATTTTTAGACCTTGATTGGATGTTTTATCATTCCTTGAAGAGTATTGTTTCAGTCTTCCCATTTTTCAGCACTGTTAATTTATCTGAACAATATTCTCAGCCCCCACATCGCTCACATGACACATCATGGACACATGCAGTTCAGAGGAAATTCTTCGTAATGCACTTGTAATGTTTTTTTTGGTTTTTACACATTTGTAGTGTTTCCAAGAATTCATCAGAGTGCACTTTCACACAGTAGCAGGCATCAGTCTGTCAATAACCAGTGTGGTAGGAAGAGACTTGATGCATTTATCAACCAATGTTTCCAGGTGTGATGGCATGCAGAGACTGCATGCACATCCCCATCACATTATAATGGAAATAAATTTGAACATAAGCAGTAAACACAAATTTGGAGACTTGTATGTGTAAAGACATTTAGGTCTTGCCTTTAAATAGACAATATTAAAAACTGGCAGTGTTGGGATAGCTGAAAATTTGATTCTTATTTTATTTTATTTTTTTTTTACCTCGAAGATTTACTACGTTTATTTCTTTTAATTTTTCTGTTCGGGAGTTTGTAACGAATTGAATGCAGTCACTGAATGCTGTTTATAAGGTGTGGCAGGTTAAACAACATGGTGACTGCTTGTGATGAAATTATACCACACCCATTTGCACTATATTTTAGTATTTCATCTTTAGTTGCTGCCACGTTCATTTTGTGTCAGTTGAGTTGCACCTGCACAAACACACATAGAATAAATGTTGATTCAGTCGAATACTCAAGATAAGAACTACTAAGAATACTCATGTATTACCTCGGTCAACATTAAGAGCTCATGTTCTTTTGCAGCTTTTTCTTTTTTGGAAAATATGCTCTTATTCTGCATCAGCATTCATAAGTATGTCTAACTACACTTGGGAGAACGAGGAGGATCGAGGATTTCAACTTTCGATTGTTGCCATGTTGAATCATGTTGTCTGTGTAACATTGATGAGAGCTTTTTATCTCCTTGTGCGCAAGCTTACCTCTGGATCAAATTAACTCATAGTTGATTGAACTAACTGTTATCACCCGTACTGAAACTGAAAACTCAGAGTTTTCCAGCTCCAGCTCAGTCAACTTGGAGATCAGAATTAGGCTCAGAGTTTGTTGAGCCTGCTTTCTGAAACAGCGCCCTAGAGTTTCTCATTAAAAAAGTACACTTTAGTCCAATAGCTGTACTATGGGGCAATGTTTTTGTAATGTTCACACACATGGTTGTTTCATGAGAAAGAAACGTCTTTTTTACTTATTTCATCATACACCTGCAGCTTACCATTAGCCATCAGCGCTACGACAGCATGAGACGTTCCACAGAAGTTTGATGGAGCACTTTCACTGGCTATCACCCCGAACAAGGCGATTGGTCCATAAGAAGAAAATCCAAACATAGCTCCAAGGAAGAGGATCCAGATCTGTGAATGACAAAAACAAAATGTGTGTTCTGTTGTTGAAAGAAAAATGTCTACATTAAAGGGATAGTTCAACATTTTGGCAAATTGGCCCATAGCCATAATCACTATAGTCATAGCAGTAGGTTTGTCACCTTTAATTGTTGGTGCAAGCTATTTTTAGAACGGCCGAGCCGCAAGCTGCTCAGAGCTACTCTACGGAGGCTAATGGGATTTCTTGGTTTCCCTCATCAAACTCATCAAATACACAATCCAACAACTCCAAAACGCTCTGGTGGACAAGTTGTGACCTGCACATTCACCACGCTATGAGATAATAACAGATCGTTACCAGACAGAGTTGTTTTAGAGGTAAATTCATGCAAAACCGCTAATGCACGTTCAGGGCCAGTTTTTCAGCAAGCAGTCTCTGCATTTGACTCCGTCTCATATAATATTCTGTTATTATCTCATAGCATGGTGAATGTGCAGGTCACAACTTGTCCACCAGAGCGTTTTGGAGTTGTTGGATTGTGTATTTGATGAGTTTGATGAGGGAAACCAAGAGAATCCCATGAGCCTCCGCCGTTCTAAAAGCAGCTTGCACCGACAATTAAAGGTGACGAACCTACTGCTATGACTATAGGGATTATGGCAATGGGCCAATTTGCCAAAATGTTGAACTATCCCTTTAACCACTGAAACTAGGATGTTTTGAGCGTACCTCTTTTTCTGTCACACCAATGAGGACGGCCACAGGATGGATGACTTGGACCCAAAGAGGAGCTTCCTGAGCAAAGAACAACACTTATTGTAGTCATGTCGGTGTGAAATATCTTCCACAGTGATTAAAAGTCGACACGGCGGCGAGCTACCTCAGGGATTTCCGGCGTGATGGTGACTCTGAAGAGGTACATGGACACGTACATGCCAGCCATCATGAAGATAAGCAGGCCGTGACGAGGGTTTCCATGGGTGCCCAAGCCTTGCTGGAGAAAAGCGAAGGGGAGCATGTTCATAATTCATTTAATCAACAATCTGTCAATTTGTGTCTAATTAAACTGCATCTGTTACTCACCCGAGCTACTGCTCTGTCTGAGATGAAGCCTGACGCGAGGCTGCCCACAAAACCTCCCACCTCCAAGGCGCTCATGTAGGTGCTGCCTGTTAACAAACAAACACGGCTGAGGTCAGTTCCTTCCCACCAGGCTAATTATACACAGCTGCCATCAGAAATATTCAACCTCCTGAACATGTGAAGGGAATTACATGAAAACATGCAACAATTCAACAAAGAAAGAGTTTTGATAACATAAAAATAAGATTATTTAATAATTAATAAAAAAAACTTCTAGCTTCTAGCTCACTTGTTGGCTTCTGCTTTCTTTAAACCCAAACATCTATGTGGGAATCTATGGGAATTACATCTGCAGACTGAGAAAGTGAATCCATGATGCCATTTACCATACATAAAACACTACTGAGCCACGTCCAGTAATTCTTCTGGTCATCATAGGCTTCATCTGTCATGCACCGGACAAGCAGCTAGCTGATCCATATAGTCTTGCAGGCTAATCCCAAATTGTCCCAGCCTTCATCAGTTCTTCCTAAATGTCCTTTGCAGGTTTGTGCACATTGTCCTGAGGAGACAGCTCAGGCCTCTTGATAAATTTTAGCTTGCACCTCCGGGCTGTTGCTGTTGTGCCACAAGTTTTCAACTTCTGTGCAGCCAGCGCATTTTTTTTTAAAGTCATACAGACTAAGAGTAGGTTTTAAATTGAAATGAGCAATATTATGATGAAGCTAAATAATCATGACATGGCTACTACTTCATTATTATTTAGTTTTTGCTCTATCGTTCAATTGATAAAGACTTCTCTGCAGAAAAAAAAAGTTCTAAAATAAATATTTTCTTTCTTTTTGAGGGGAGGCTGAATATTTCTCATCGCAACTACATGATAACTAATGAGAAGCAAAGGACAATTGACCCCATACCCCATTAAGACCCACGTACCCATAAGAGCAGTCTGGCCTTTCTCCTGCATGAGGAACAGCTGTCCCCAGTCAGTGGCAGCCGTCTTCACCCCGAACACCACCAAGTAGCCCAGAGACAGCACCCACAGGAACGGAGACAGGAGGAACTCCCTCAGCGTGCTCTCACTGTTGCCTGGCGAGGGGAGCACACACACAAGTGGTACCTTCAAGTGCTCACATTAAAATGAGGTCATTGTTCAATATATTACTACTAAAGTAAGTGCAAGATTACATTGAGTTACACAACATGAGTACACACCACCTGAGAAGTGATCACAGTTAGAAATCTATATGACTGAATCTAAGGCTGTATTGTGTTGTTGGTTAGAAAACATGTTCTACTTGTTACATGGAGTAATTAGATAAATGATTATGTGAACGTTTGCTATGACAAAAAAGAAAGGATGGTGTCCGAAGGTCTTGTAGTATTCTTGGGGTTAATATGGTAGTTAAAGGGATAGTTGACCAAAAAATGAAATTCAGTCATTAGTGACACACCCTCATGCTGATGAATACTCCGGAGTAGTTTTTTTATTCCTCAAAGTGCATCTGGAGACCCGGGAGGCCGGTTCATAGACCAACAAAAACTTTATATGAGAGTAATAGCGCCCAACACAAAAAAGTCCATAAAACTACACAACAACCATTTAATATTCCTCCACACTGCTCGTCCGCTGCAATCCAAGTGTCCTGAAGGGATATAGTCCAGAGTTTACTTGAAACAACGTCATTTAGGACATTTTTACAGCCTAAACAGTCCTGTATCGAATTTGCCTGGTGCACGCTCTTGCATTCAGGCGATGCACGTAGACGTGACCGGACTTGCCTAAATGACGTTGTTTCGAGTAAACTCTGCTCGTCCGCTGCAATCCAAGTGTCCTGAAGGGATATAGTCCAGTGTGGAGGAATATTAAATGGTTTTTGTGTAGTTTTATGGACGTTTTTGTGTATATTTCTTGTGTTTTGGCCCCATTACTCTCATATTAAGTTTTTGTTGGACTATGAACCGGCCTCCCGGGTCTCCGGATTCACCTTGA
Source organism: Trachurus japonicus (assembly GCF_045865225.1). Lineage (NCBI taxonomy): Eukaryota > Metazoa > Chordata > Actinopteri > Carangiformes > Carangidae > Trachurus > Trachurus japonicus. Next base: position 9,505,762 of record NC_140920.1, on the reverse strand, counting down.
GGAATAAAAAACTAGTCCGGAGTATTCATCAGCATGAGGGTGAATCAATAATGACTGTTTCATTTTTTGGTGAACTATTCCTTTAATATGGTATTAACTGGCCATGTTTAATCTAATATTCAGCAACATATGACTGCTGTATGGTGTGGTATGTAGTTGCAATATATACATTAAACCTAAATATCTGTGTTTTCCTGTAACAAAACAGATTTTACCTGCTGATTTAAGCACAAACACAACATCACTGAGATTTGGATGCATTATTCCACCTGTGTGTGGGATCTACAGTATGTGGACATGTTTGATGGTTGGATGTAAGTCATTATCAATGACCTTTTTTCCCTGATGTGGATAATTACTTCAGCATGGATGGCGATAACAGATCTAGGGTTACAGTCGTGACTGTGTAGGTGCTTATAATCTTTCTGACTGATATGAGGTGGTTAGGTAGTGGTAGTGATCATGGAGGTTGTTTAAAGTCTAGTTAACTCCTGTGTAAATACTGTTTTTTTCTTGTTTGCAGTTGTTGGTACGATCAGAATATTGGTGTCTGATGTGCAGCTGACACATAACATTACAGTAACGGCACAAAGATTATATGAAGCCTGAGCTCTATCGGGTTCTGTAATGAAATGAAGAGTGTCTCTCACTGGTGGGATAAGATGATTATCCCACATGCTGTTGCCTGAGTCAAAAACCCAAAAGATATTCTGTTTATTATCCCGTAATACAAAAGGAGAACAGCAAATACTCTCAGATGAGAGGTTGGAAACATTCAGTGTTTGGCATTTTCCAGAAGAATACTCGCTTGAGCATCAGGCTGCAGTTGAGCCATGAATGAGCTTTACTCTGGTCAGGATGATCCAATACACCCACACACACACTTTAAGTATTAACGGTTACTTGGGTAGCGTCTCTAACTGCCAGTATTGTAAGTACACTGCAAAAACTCCAACTCTTACCAAGAATATTTGTCTTATTTCTAGTCAAAATGTCTCATTTCTAGTCAAAATGTAATGTCTAGTCAAAGCAAATCTCATTCTACTTAAAATAAGACTCATCACATTAAAAAAGTAGCTTGTTTTTAGACACTTTTTACTTCTTTCAAGCAAATTTTCACTTGAAATAAGTAGAAAAATCTGATAGTGGCGCAAGTTTTTCTTTCTTATTACAAGCACAAAAAACTTGCTTTCACTGGCAGATTTTTCTACTTATTTCAAGTGAAAATGTGTTTAAAACAAGTGAAAATTATCTAAAAACAAGTTAATTTTTAGGTGATGATTCTTATTTTAAGTGGAAAGAGATTAGTTTGGACTAGAAATGAGACATTTTGACAAGAAATAAGACAAATATTCTTGGAAAGATTTTGAGTTTTTGTAGTGTAAGTAAGGATACTCAGACAAACCCAGTACTGCAAGGCTGCAACCTAAAGGAAACTCACATGGCATCATCATGTGACTGGCACACTTTCTGCTACACAGGAAGTGGCCTCTCTGCTCGCTGTAGTGGTTTCTTTTGCTCACCTCCCTTCGCCCCCTTCTTGGCTGCTGGCTGGATGCTGGGCAGGCCGACGTCCTTTGGCTCATTCTTTATAAACACCACGCAAACGAGAGAGAAGCTTGCGCAGAAAATGCCGGACATGGTCAGGATAGTCCTCCAGTCGTAATACTGCAGAAGCACGGTGACCAGAAGTGGACCCAGACTGCCGGCCAGGTTCATACTGCAGGACAGCACCGACCACCATGTTCCAAACTGGGAGGGCTCATACCACTGATGGAGAAGAAATGAGAAAAGACAGAAAAAAGTCAATATTTAGAATCCAACAAAGCAGGCAGAGTAAAAAAAAAAGGGCGCTCGTTTCCCCTTCATGTGCATTTTTGATTCAGGATCAAGGCAGCTTTTATAACCTTTCCCAACAATACTCACATTCTTCTCTCATTATACCGCTTTGAGCAAAACGGCATCAGCGCCACGCCTTGTAATGATGTAATGGCGCTAAAGGCAGCAATAAACATTCCTCAAACAGCAGCACAGTAACCAATAACTTGTGAATTCACTCGACAAACACTTGAGGCTGCATTTATCCACGGTGTGAAGATATTAAATTAGCTGTGGAGTGGAGCAGCAGCTGAAGAACTGAAACAAAAAGTCTTGGAGCTACTGACGATGTTTTCCCTCACAGTGAAAAAGAAAAACACCTTTGGTTGAAGTTGTTTTCTTTTAGAGAGATCTACTGAGGATCTTCTAAAAATACATTCTGCTGTAATCTGATCCCCTACCACACACTGAACACATGCCAAAGCCTATTTATTCTCCACCTTTTGAACGTGCTTCTTAAGAGCCACAAGGCATAGGATAGTAGAATGCATTAGGCTTTGTTCGAAGGGTAGTAACTTTCTGAGTTCTGCCAATCCTGCATGGAATTCATTGAACTAAAAGCTAAACCATGCAAAAGTGTGCCAAAAATTGGAGATTCAACACGAGCTGCTACTATCTTGTATTCGTTTTATTACTGGAGATGTTCCGAACCCATCACTGTGTTCTTTATAATAAGGTTGGCTGGCCATCCTTAAGTGTAAGGAGGGAACAACATTGCTGGGTTTTTATTTACAAAGCTTTACTTGAAATTTGACCTGTTTATCTTACTAGCTTTAATCTCAATTAAAATCTGTAACTTACACACTCGTTCACAGGACACCTTGGTTTTACAAATTCCCAGTATCAGGACAGAATTGGGGAAGACTGCCTTTCAGTTTTATGCCCCCCAAAAGTGGAATAACCTACAAAACTGTCTGAAACTGGATCATCTTATTTCCTTAGATAGTTTTAAAAACTTATAATCAAATGTTTTACAACCTGTATGTAATTGTGGATCATGACCTTGTATATTGTATAATTGTGTTTTTGTAATCAGGACGTAATTGAAAAAGAGAGCTCGCTCTCAATTGACCTTCCCTGAATAAATAAAGGAGAAATGAAATGAAAAAAAATGAAAATCTCTCACACAGCTGACATCTCCTCCAACCAGGCAGTGCTGCCTCCAGCCTCGGAGTCAGTACTGTCTCACTGGTCGGACCATGGACTCCTGCAAACAACTATGAACACAGCTCCACTTTCTGTCACAGAGTGTAAACACACACAGTACGACTAGCAGCAGGTGGCTCCCACTCTGAGGTCGCACCCTCCTACTGGACATCATGAGAGCCACTGGCTCTTGGCTCTGAATATTACATCTAAATAACCTGAATTAGGAATCTGTGTTTGACGAGGTGACAGACACGGTGGTAATACCTTGCGTAGCACTTTCCCACAGGGGGGCCAGCCACAGCCCTGTCCCAGGCCGTTGACGAACCAGAGCAGCGAGAACATGGACACGGTGGAGGTCCAGGAGAAGACCACGTTGATGCCGCCCACCAAGAAGAGGCCGATGGAGAACAGCCAGCGGGCGCTGATCTGGTCGGACAGCACGCCGCTGATGAACTTACTGATGGCGTAGGCCATGGTCTGGCTGCTAGTGATCAGACCTGCAGACAAAACGTGGACAGACATGAACTGTACCTTTTTCAACAACTAAGAATCATGTTGTTTCACTGTTGATAATTAATAAAAACAGTTTTGGCCTCACAATGTCAAATCTGCTTTAATGCTGTCAAATCTGATTTTGGGACTGAGTTTCGATGGCACTGGATGTAACATCAATGGGCTTTAGAAACTTGAGTTCTAATTGTGTGACCAATATATATATAATATATGTAGACATGTATTGACATCATGATATGTAAATACTACGTACCACTGCTGACCTAGGGAGCTGTCTTGTATTGTGTTGTGCATCTGCTTCTTTGTGTTTTATGTTGTATTTGAACATGGATTGTATTGTATGGGACATAAATTGCATTGATACATTGTAAATATGTTGTATGGAAGGAAGAATAGCTTGGGCACTGCCATAGCTAATGGGGATCCAATTAAATCAATCAATTGGAGAAATAGTAAAATATTCCACCTGTAAATACAATGACATTTAGCTACAATCTTGCACCTCAGAGGTGGTAGCGTGGCTGCAGCCTGCAGGCTCATACGTTTGTGTGGCTCTAATCCATCCAACCACACCCTTGGCTTTCATTTCTCTTGAGCTGCTACAACTCTCTATTGAGGTTAAGTTAAGTCATGAGACAACAACACTTCACATAGCAAAGTTTAGAATAGATATGAATGCATTACGAGGTGGAGGCTGAAGGTGGGCGAGGGTGAAACTGATAGCTGCAGCACCCAATGGGTTCTGAATATACTTGAAATGACTGGGGGAGTGTGTCTTGGAGCTTTCAGTTTGCCACGGTGCACGATGATACTTGGCACTGTGGATGTTCGTTAAGATTACATGTAGTTTCCTACACGATGTGGTTTGATACCTAACTGTTGCAGAGCCATTGTAACTGCCTTACCCAAATCATCTTTGTCCAGGTGGATCTCCTCCATCACTGAGGGCATGACGAAGGAGAAGGTCTTCCTGTTAAAGAAGTACAGCGAGTAGCCGATGAACATGCAGATGAAGATGACTACACGATAGTAGCCGTAGCCCGTGGCCGCCATGATTGCACTGGATCCGGGGAAAAAAAACTAACAAATAAAAAACTTTGAGGATGACGAGTAAAAACAAGATTTATTTCCTCAGGCTCTTTCCTTCAGGGATGATAGCCAATCAAGCTGAGTGTAGTGCTGTTATCAGCAGCCGTTGTTTGACTGTTCATCAACTAGTCGATGCTGTCAACTAGTTGTTTGCACTGGGACAATGGAGATATGAAACAGTGGCGTGGCAGGGCAGCACCGTCACCGGTTAAATGTTTTCTGTGAGGACAAACTCTCCTGACAGCAGGCTGCTGGTCACTCCCGTCTGTCTGCGAGGCTGCTGCATGTAGAGCCGAGGCCAGGGGAAGGAAACTTTACACCAGCCTGAAAATGGAAACGAGAACAAATAGTTAATTATGGCCAAAGCAATTACAAGTGATCATTCTTGTCACTTAGTTTTAATAAGGTGTTACAAGGTCAGATAAAGGTTCATGTCAATGTCACAGTGCCCTCTGCCCACCATGGTCAAAATGCTTCACCAGCCAGAGATGAAACTTAATGACTTATACAGTACAAACTTAATACCACAGATGAAAATATCTCTATGTTGATGGTGATGTGGTGGCCAGCTGACCTGGACACTTTTACCCCTCATCAGGATAGAGTGACCCTGGACCTGGACCCGCAGCTCAGCTTCTGCTAACACGTCACTAGAGTTGCAGGCTTGTGTCGTATAAATGTCAAAGCAGCTCCTTTAATTTGTGCTGTGAACTCTGGTCAGCAAAACTGCCAAGTATCGAGTGTCAGCGAGGGAACTTCAGCTGACCAGTCCAGACATGGGCTTGAATAGCCTCAAGAGGAAGCACAAATAACCTAAATGATCTTTGGGATATTTATTTCCTGTCTCATAATAAGCCACCACCATTGTTTGCTCCTCTGCTGCTGCAGCTTTGACATTTGAATGACACAAGCTGTGTTGTTGTGCTCTCCTGTGCTGTGAACAACACAACACACTGACTGAACTCACACCGGCACAGGCCTGTGGAAAAACCAAGCGTCCACACAACAATACAGCATTAACATATCCACAATACAGGACTTGCTGCTGCTTGCTAACGCTGCTGCAAAGTCATGTATGGATCCATGTGCAAAGTAAAGTACTCTCAGATGGTGGCTGACGAAGTGTCGACCCGAGATTTGACTGTGTCCCTCCACCTCCACGGCTCTATATTTCATCCAGTGCCAATGTAAAGAGGGAGATATCACTGCTCGATACCGGATGCTGCTGCTGCCGCCGCTGCAGCGTTTCACCGCTTCGCTGCGACCTATGAATGGGGAAAGAAGCCGCTTACCTCTCATTGGCGTCCCTCTTGCTGATCCCATCCATGCGAGAGGACGGACGACGCGCGTTCACGAGTCTGCAGCTTTTGAGCGCGTCGCCGTGACACACAGAGCCACCGTGGCAAAAAAAAAAAAAGAAATACAATGAAGCACACATACACACTGCTGCAGGATATATCCTAGTTTGTAATGTCGCTCTATCTACCAGCCATTGCATTAATGAATAGTCTGCTATCCAAGTGTGGTGTAGTTAGAGAGCGGCCATTTCTCAAGCCGCCAAACTCCATTTAAATATCTGTGATTTTAAATCTGCACTGCCCCACTGTAGAGACAGCCCGAGTTTATTCATCTCCACATGCTGTACACGAGTCACTTGGGCCTTTAAGATTATATCGGCGCAGTCGATAGGCTATTTTTGCATCTCTATATATCATCTTTTTTTCTTTTTACATCTCAACCTTTTTATACAGTCCTTGTTTCAGTTTGACTCTGCTCACTACTGCCCTCCTCTGTCGGTGGAGCCAAATAAAAATGGCGGACTAGTCCAGCTTACAGTCCCTCACAACAGGCCATTTAGTTTGCCACACCAGGGAAAGACTACATTACACAACTGTAATGCATTACATGGGCTCTTGGGCATTGCTTATTAAGGTAGCCTACTAAATAAAAGTGAGCCTTAATTAACATTTCCTGCTAAGAGAATTCAAAATGTCTGCTAAAGAAATACAAAAAAACTTTCAGTGTCTTTTTTCAGTAGGCTGGCTATTTCTGTAACTAATGAAACAAACACATTTGGATAATTAAAGGGACAACGAGGAGTTTCTGTTTGGTTATAAAAAAGTCTCACGTTAATGTGGATGAATCTACGTTACCCACACTTGTTAATGGGCCCATTTTCGATAAATATATCGTTTTGTCTCTATCGTTATTTTGTTATTATTAGTGGTGGCGGAAATGCTGGGCGAGCCGATCAGCGTTTTTTACTTTAGGTTTGGCGGCAAGTTATGAAAATAACGCCGCCAAATCGCCGTTTATGGTCGGAACTACGACGGTATGCGATCGTCTTCGAACCTCTGACTTTAATTCTCATAAATGTAGTGTGAAAACGCTTCGCTTTTCCAAAACTCCTCGTTGTCCCTTTAATGGTTCATATTGATTTCTGGTTTTATTTCACATTTGCCTCTACTCTAACTGAAGGACCAGCACTACAACATTTTTCTGTCATCCTGATCAATGTAGCCGACCCAAGGTGATGCATTCGTCAGGCAGTTCTTACCACACTTGACCTTTGATTTTGTGCATGTGCAAAACCCAGCGGCAGGCACTGATCAATGATCACATTCATCTTCGTAAATAAATAAACCATCTGAACCTCAAGACTGAGGAATCGCCATGACCATACCTAAGCAATTTGTACACTAAACCACAGCCACATGGTGTTTTAATTCATGGGTTTTGTGTAACTGTGAACAAGATGGTAACCTCAGTTGGAAGTTTTTGCAGGCATGTGACTTTTTTGTAACCATATTTCCTTTAATGCTATATTACATGTCCTCACTGTCAATTGCTTTAAAGAGCAGTACAAGGCAGTGCAATATTCCTACCATTGCCAGCTGGAATTATGTCACTTATATCACTAAGGGCCAACCCTGTCCCCTGTGTGTTTGTAAGACATCAAAATAGGATGTTCCCAAACACAACATCTGGGGCTTCTTTCCCAAAGCAGGATTAATGAGGGTAGATGGATAACATGACTGTGAACTGAAAAACTCCCAGGAGGTTTGACCCTCTGTGAAACAGCGGTGGCAGCAAAACAAAAACCTGTGGAGCTGTTGGAAATATTCAACAATCCTCGAATCTTGGGAGATCTACACTATGTGACCTCAGTTTGTAGCCTTTTTAGTTGGATGAGCTACAGACTTAACAGTCTTGTTTTTTAATTGATTTGAATCAGTTCATAGTTTACACTGAGGGGAAAGCATAAACAAGCTTATTAACCAACTGTGAGGGTCATGTTCTTGAACTTCTCCAGTGCGTTCAACATCATCCAACCATCACTGCTCAGCACACATCAACCTCAGCAAGACGAATGAGGTGGTGATCAACCTCAACCAGGGATCCACCTCAAACTGCAGCGGTGAACATCCAGGGTTTGGACATTCACCGCAAAAATTCAAAGTCTTACCAAGAATATTTGTCTTATTTCTAGCAAATTTTCCACTTTAAATAAGTAGAAAAATCTGACAGTGGAGCAAGTTTTTCTTTCTTATTACAAGCTCAAAAAACTTGCTTTCACTGGCAGATTTTTCTACTTATTTCAATTGAAAATGAGTTTGAAACAAGTGAAATTATCTAAAAACAAGTTAAGTTTTAGGTGATGAGTCTTATTTTAAGTGGAAAGAGATTAGTTTTGACCAGAAATGAGACATTTTGACAAGAAATAAGACAAATATTCTTGGAAAGATTTTGAGTTTTTGCAGTGTTGAGATTGTAGAGGAGTATAAAAACCTGGGTGTTCACCTCAAAAACTAACTGGAGTGGTCACACAATACTGACGTCCTGTATTAGAGGGGCCAGAGTCGTCTCTTCCTGCTGAGAAGTCCTTCAGAGTAGGGATGTCCTGATCACATTTTTTTGCCCCCTAGTCCAAGTCATTTGATGTTGAGTATTGCCGATACCGAGTCCCAATCCGATAGTTTGGCAATGCAGTAAAAAAAAAAAAGAAAAAGAAAAAAGAAAAACCTACAAAATAAGCCTGGGCGATATGAGAAAAAATCGGGGAGGGGGTTAACAGAGTAACGTGCCTCTGTTTCCGCTCATATCATTTACACATGCACATACATACTCAAAATAATCCACCCCCCCATCACTTTGGTGCCCCCTCTAGTGCAGCGCCCCTATTCGCTGCATACTATGCTACTGGCAGCACTGTCATTGATGGCCAAGAGGTGGAGTCTGTACTCAGGTACAAATACCTTGGTTCCATCATTGACAACAAGCTTGCATTTGGTGAAAACACTGACAGGATTTGCAAAAAGAGTCAGCAACGACTTTTCTGTCTAAGAAAACCTGCAAAATTTGGTATTGACAAAACTCTGATGACCCTTTTTTACAAGTCCTATATTGAGTCAGTTCTGATATTTTCCTGTATATGTTGGTTTGGACGTCTGAATGTCATCCACAAGAATGCCTTAAATAGAATTGTGAACATAGGCAGCAAAATTATTGGTGCGCAGCAGAGCAATCTCTCTGTCCTTTATAACAGGTAAGTGGTGAAGAAGGCAAATTCGATCTTGTCTGATCATTCCCACCCCCTTCATCAACACTTTCAGCTCCTCCCCTCTGGCACCCACTTTAGTTTCCCCCCAGTCAGAACCAACAGATACAAATACTCATTCATCCCCACAGCTATCACCCTCCTTAATGCGGGGAAAAGGAGGTAGTCACGCTGTCACTTTGTTTTGCACTTACTTAGGTATTTATTATGGTTATGTCCATGTATTTTTAGATTTTGATCTATTGTTGTTTTATCTATTTCTTGTTGATTTTTATAGTGGCTTGTTGCTTTTTACCTGCCATCATTGTTGTAGTGCTGTGCTCTTTGTCTCTTTGTCTTTCCATCTCCTTGTTGCCTGTCATGTATTTTAAATGTTGAAGCAGTTGCTGCAAAACACTTGCCCGTTTCGGGACAATAAAGGAATTTACTTACTTAACCTACTTTTTGTGCCACTGGGGGACGTCCCCACTTCAGAGTGTGCAGGTCACTGCTCAGGACTTTTTTATGACTTTGTGGTGGCTTCTGCCATCCTGTATGTATGTATGTATGTATGTATGTATGTATGTATGTGTGTAGTGGTCTAGCTGGAGCAGTAGGAGCTCAGAGAGACACAGGAAGAGACTTAACAAGCTGGTCAGACAGTCTGACCAACATTTACATTAATTATTTATGTGCAAAGACATCTCTTGCCAACAGATGGAGCTATAGTAACGTGCTAGAGAATGGTATGCATCATATGCCGTTAAACAGAACAAGTGTTTGTAAACCTGCCACTGAATAATATAGAGGTTTACATGGCTTGTTTGTTGTGAGTGAGTATGACACTCCCAATTATGTGTGTGATTTTGTTTCTCTCCTGTTTGTCCTGGTAAAACTGCATGATGCATTGATAACCCTTTCAGTAGTGGGCCAATTATTTCTAATTAAAAGCCTCAAATACCCTTTATTTCTTAACAGGACTTTTAAAGCAGTGCTTTAGTGAACAGTTTCATTTCTTGGAGCTGCCATTATTATTTTTGTGTGTTTGTTTTTTGTTTTGTTTTTGACAAGCCTATTGATGTAATGGTCTACCTGGGTTTTTCCCAGTTGTTCCTGATGACCAGTCCAAAGATGGAGCAGTCTGAACAATAAAAATCAGTGTGATCATTGTTTTGCTGTTGGTTTTTGCCATTCTCAATTAATCATAAAGTTTATGAAGTGTTTCGGCACATCTGGATGAAAGGGGGATTTCATTCTGGCATGTTAATTTAGCAATTAGCCTTTTGTTGTGTATGATTGCATCCCCCCCATGTGTCTTAATGAAAGGACAAGGCACATGGTCCAACTGGGAAAGAATCAGCAAAGGCAGAAACCTGGTTTACATCTAGTCTTGACTCATTTCTATGTTGACATTTGATGAAAATATCAAGTAGTTGTTCTAAACAATTCTTCAACATATTGCAGTGGGATGTATATTGAGGATGACAGGCATTCTGAGCTGATTTGTCATATATCATATTTGTGCCGACACATCTGAAAAACACATTTGTTTCCACTTGTCTCTGTGCTCTGTAACTGCAGACTGCATTGATTATTGGAGACAGTGACAGTCTGCAGCATCCAGAGAGAGTGGGACTTTACTGCATTGGCTCAAATAACAATACTGATTTTTTTTCTTTAGAAGATACAGAATACATACACAATCTGTATGCTGGTCATTAGAGAAGCAACTATACACTATTGTAATGACACAACATCAATACGCCCATCAACCACAACATCAAAACCTCGATCACTCGTTTCCATGTTGTGGCTGATCAGTGTAACCTGGTTTTAAATTATTGAAGAGAATGCATCACAACTGGGGGTTTAATTTAATCCTTCACTGAATGCTTAGAGTAGGGTACAGGTGTGACTGCCTCACTCCTACGGGGAGTGAACGAGGCTGTGCTGTGCTCCTTAGAGTGCAATATTGAAACATTTAGTATTTTTGGAGTCTAACAAGCTTTAAATTACAAGAGGTCTGGGGATCACAAGCAAACTGGTTGGGCCGATAAGCATAAAAACATACATTTCAATGTTCAGTTAAAGTACAGCTTTGTTTCCAGTCTTGTCATTTGTATATTAAATTGTTTTTTTTTCTTCAGAAAAATATTAGGTAATTCTTTAAAAAAAAAAAATGTTTTTAAAGAAACTGCTATACCAACCATCCAATGACTTTATTTGGTACTAGTGTCTACATACAACAGTCTGATTCTGGACATACAGTAATCCAGGACATACCTGGTGTTTCTTACACCTACAGTATTGTCCAATTGGCTTTTGTACTGAGGGAAACAGGGTGATGATAACTTCCTGGGTGGCCCTGCAAATTTTTTTTCCTTCCATCGCTTTATTGCAATTACAGACCTCAACCTTTCCACTCACATTTTAACTAATGGTTGAATTTCATATATAAAATGATGTTTCACAGCAGGAGAGGCAGGCCACAGTGGACAAATTAGCCAATTAATGCATCAAACTCGGGACCTGCTACTGGAGACTTGGCAGGACCATTACAACTACCCATCCTTCCTTTTCCTCCTCTTTCTGTTTCTGTTTCCAGGGGTTTACACAAACCAGGAGATCCCATTCCACTTGGATGTAGCACTGTGTCAGTCATGCTGTCTCAGAAATGCCATTTGTTCAACCAGTTCATTCAATTTGGAATAGGAAGTTGATGAAACCATACAAGTTGAAATGAAAAATTATAGGTTATAATACTCTCTTATATGTTTACAGGGAGGCATGTGGTCATGGGTGGTGTACTAGCTATATGTTTTACTGAAATTGCATTGAAGAAGAGAAAATAAGGAAAGTATCTATAAAATATTTAAGGTTAAGACTCTCTTCTGCATCAAAGGAAGATGGACCCACTGAGCAGCCGATGCTCAGCAGGAGGTTTATCTCTCAAAAACAGCTCCTCCTCCTCCTCTGTACCTCCCAAAGCTGCAGGGCAGACACCAATGGCAGGTGAGGAGGCAGATCACAGGTGCCGTGGCAACAAAAGAAACTCCAAGATGGAAATTTAATAAAAATGGAAATTTCTCTCAAGAGTTGTATGAAGCAACTTGAGGATCAGCATTTGGGTAATTGGATGGGCTGAGGCTGATGTTTATTGTGGCAGCAGGTCTTGGTATTAGGTTCCTGAACTATTAAACCCTGGTGAACTTGTGGTTGTGAACATGTACCGTAATTGGAATACGAACAGAAGCAGCGATGATGACACGACATGGGTCCGGATGGTGATATCAACTCTTGTAATACTGTAATAAAGTGTGACTCTGTGTGAGTGACACTGTGCACTGAATAGGCTGATCACTTAAAATCAAATCTAATGATATAATAGAAAATCTCCATGTGAGCAGTAATGATCAAAGGAAACAGCACGATTTTGATTAAACCTTAATTACGCGATAGTCGCACCGTCATAAATTAGTCAGCCATTGTTTAATTATGCAGAAAAATCACACACTGGCACAAGTATTATGTAAATGTCGACAGAATAAATTATTGAGAATTTACTGAAAGTGGGCGTGAATGATAGCATGGCATAGTAATGCTCCAGAGACTGGCAGAGAGCTGGGAGCTTCCTCTAGAAATCTATTTGGCTCATGATGACACACACAAACCCACGACTCACACACTCACACTCATGATCCCCTCGTATCATTTTATGCCCTGAATCGTACTCACGTATTCACCATTTATGAAACAATCAATCTCAGTGAAATGTATATGAGAGGAGCTTTCCCCGTTTAATAATCATAAAGCAGTTAATCACTATGTGCAGAGAGAAATTATATTGTCATATAATCACAGTGTCAACTCAGAGTGTGTCCCCTATTACACTGATCAAACATGGAGGTTAGTTTAAATGTCATTCAGGAGCATGGGGAGGTCTGTCAGGACTGGTTTAACAGTGTTAACTCCAACATGTGATGGTTGGACGTCAAACTAACACAATGAACTTTTTTTTTCTCTCTTTTTTTTTTTATCAAACTGACAAATTAGACCTGTCACTCTCTGTCCGACAGCACTGAGATGACATTTAGCGGAGCTGTTACACGAGAGGAAAAAAAATTCCCTCCAACTGTCGCACTAGATGTGAAAACTAGATTAGGTTTGAAATCTGCTTTCAATCTAACATAGGACTATGAAACAAAAAAAATACAGCAAAATTGGATAAAACAGAACTGCTCTTGATAAAATTTGTATCCCTAACAATTACACTTGAAGAACACCCACATAAAATATACATGTAATTAGGATTTATAGCCACCAAGTCAGAGTTTACCTAGTGTTCATCCTGTTAGTCAGATTGTTGATCAACAGAAAATCTAAAAAATAAAATAATCCCGTCATTGTGGACAAAATATTTTTTTCTCTAGTTAAATGCACAATCATTATATAGGCCTATCTATTACACTTTTACGACGGCGTATTAGGGCCACATTGAGAAAAAAACAAATAAAGTCATAAATTTACGAGAATAAAGTCGTACATTTCCTACGAGAAAAAAGTCATAACATTACGAGTAAATTTACGACTTTATTCTCGAAGTTTGTGATCTTTTTCTTTGTCGCCTTAATACACCGTCGTACATTTTAGACAAAATGATTGAAAAAATAATTGGCAGTTGAATTGTTAGCTATACTTAAGCCAAGTGTCCATAATCTCTCTCTTTTTTTAGATGATTTATAGATTTATCTCAAAACTACAAACTGAACATGTCTGTAACTTTTAAAAAAAATTCAAAATAAGAGCTTTAATCTGTAATTTCAAAATAAGAGTAGCCTATTTGTGCAGTCTGTGAAAACAAATTTCCCCATGGGGACAAATAAACTTAAACTAAACTACTGATGCATTGATGTTTGCAACTACTTCATCTAGCATTTTAAAAAAGGCTTGAAATGATTATACAGTTTGATATGTTGATATAGTGTTGTGCTTTTTGTATTTTTATTTTCAGGAGAAATCAAACATTTCACCATCTTCAAACAGGATTGTTTTTTGTTTCATTTCAAATATAAAGTCACATGGCGCAGCCATCAATGGGTTCCAATGATGTCATCACATTCTGACGTCACACTCTATGACTGCGTTTACATGCACTTCAGTACCCCGATTTCAATCGGGTTTTTTAAGTACCCCGAATTTGTGTTTGCGCATGTAAACACCATTTCCCGATTCCAGAAATCGGGATAAGCTCATATCCCGATTTTGAGAAACCCGATTTTGCTGCCCGGAGAACTCCGAAAGAAATCAGGATACTGGAGCATGTAAACACAGTACCCCGATATCTGAAAGCTGCTCAGCCAGCTGACGTAACCGTTACCATAGATACGTTACGTACAAAATGGCGGCGACAACAAGAGCGCATTCTGGAGCGATGAGGAGACTATTAAGTTTTTTTGTTTGTTTTTTTTCATGCGAGAAAGTAACTGTTTAGATCCCCAATGTGCGGCCGGTTTATCCACATGACGGCTGTTTATAAGTTTGCTACGACGTTTTTGGGAGGAGTGAAGCTCCCCGTGTGTGAGCTGTGACCGGGACATCACAGAGACAGCAACCCCGTCTCCTGACGTGCTCGGCCGGCCAGACTACTCCCCATCTCGGGAGAGAAGACGGTCGTTAATTAACTTACCAGTAGGTTTTTAGATGTTTACTGCCGGCTGGTTATATTATTTTTAGGAGATAAATGTTAGTCTCATTGATGAAATCTAATAATTGTGGCAGTTGCCTTAGTTTGTTTGAATGAAAAGTGAAGCTTCATGTGTGCATTGGAGGAGCAGCGCTGCCTGGAGGCTCTGTCGCCTAACGTGTGTACAGAAATCACCACTTTTACATCAATAAATGCATGTTTTACAATGGACCGATCAGTCTACATTACATTTTCATTCTTTTATTAAGTTATATAACATGGCAGCATTTTTAATTTGTAAATTTTCGGACCTACATATTTCCTAGTAGTTGCGCTTCCTGTTGTAAATAATAAACATGAATGAAACACACATACGCACGTAAGACGCAGTAATCAGAAACCGGGATACTGTATTTATCATGTATACAGGGATACTGAATACCCGGGTTTCTCTAACTTCATGTAAACACCATACCCCGAATTTGATCAATAATCGGGGTACTTAAAAAACCTGATTGAAATCGGGGTACTGAAGTGCATGTAAACGCAGCCTATGTGTCTGTGTGATGTCATACAGAATGTTCCCAACATCCTGTGTGATGTCATACAGAATGTTCCCAACATCCTGTGTGATGTCATACAGAATGTTCCCAACATCCTGTGTGATGTCATACAGTTCCTTTGATCTCTGCTGAGGTAGGCGAGGACTTTCTCCTCAGAAACACATTTCTCATTTGATATTCACAGTGAACGGCACACAGTCTGACCTCTCTGTTAAGTTACGAATTATTAATCGCAATTAGTTAATTACGAGATATTACGAGTTATTATTAATAACGAGTAATACATTACAGTAATTAATTTATATCGCACATCTTGTATTCCATCTCCAACCGCGCTATAGGCTACAGTCTTTGTTAAGCAAAGTTGGCAGAAAGTGACAAAATGTCATCCTCACAAGCAACGCCTAATAATGGGCACCAGCAAATGGGGAATGCCCCTCAAATGCCGCAATACCTCAGAAAACCACTTCTCGATACGAATGTTGTAAAAGAGCTGGCTGAACAAAACGCTGCTCTGAGGCAACAGCTACTCGGCTGGGAGCAGGAAAGGAATAGGCTGCAGGCTTGGTATCAAGGCAAGCAATGGGAAACGGAGCAATTTGTCCATGCAAAAATGGGTGAACTCCACCGTTGCACGGAAGATCTCACTGCCTGCCGAAACAGCATCAGTTGGTTCCACAACCAGTTGAAGGTAAAAGACGAAAAGATTGAATCGCTGAAGGACGCCCTTGCCCAGTCACTCGGCCGGCTCAATGCAACATGGAAGGACCAAATGAGAGCAAAGGAAGAGAAAGCTGCAGCTGAACTCCAAGCTCTGCAGGAGAGCTGCGACAAGAAGATTGAAGTCATCGAGAAAGAGAAAGACGAAGAGATCTCCAGACACTGGGAGAGCACTGTGGACATCCGGGCCCTGAGGAACAAGCTCCAGGAATGCTACTCTGACCGCGAGGCTCGCAAGGAAAAGAACATAGCTGAGCTCCAAGTTCTGCAGGAGAGCTGCAACAAGAAGACTGAACTCATCATGAAAGAGAAAGACAAAGAGATCTCCAGTGTTAGGGGTGAAAACATAGCACTGGCGACAATAAACAAGGAGTGCATGGAGGAACTCCTGGAGATGAGGACCAAGTTGCAGAAATGTGAGTCTGACTGCGAGGCCAAAATCACTGCTCTGCAGAAGACGACTAGCAAGGACAAGAACTTAGCAGTTGAGCTCCAAACACTGCAGGAGAGCTTCGACAGGAATATTGAGCTCATCAGGAAAGCGAAAGACAAAGAGATGTCCAGTTTTATGCGTGAAAACATTGAACTGGTGAGAACAAAGCAGGAGTGCATGCAGGAACTCGAAGACGTAATGCCCATGTTTAAGAAATGCGAGGCCAGAGTCAACGACCTGCAGGAAAGACTTGCACAGGAGACGATAGAGAAAGAGGAGCTATACAGAAAGACAAGAGACATTGAGGAGAGTTGGCTGAAAAAGGAGAGAGACTGGTTGATCCAGAGCAGAAGAATGGAGGAGGACATGCAGCGCCTGCTTACTGAAAACACAGAGTTTCAGGAACTGGCCTCCAAAACTGACAAGGAGAAAGCAAAAATTATTAAAGATAAGGAAAAGAGAGTGAAGGAGGAGTTGAAGAAGCAGAACCCTCCATCCCCTGCCACCTGAACTCCTCCTAGCATGATGCTCTCGTGCTAGAAATGACTGGATTCAGTGTCAGGATTGGGTTTTCTCCAGGAACTCTGGTTTCTCCCACCTATTTCGTTAAAAAAAAAAAAAAAAAACATCTGTTCATTTTGTTGTTCTTGATAACATACATATATTAATCAATGTATGTTAAATTAGCAACAATTGAATGAATTATGGCACAAATCCACAAAACAGTGAAGATATCCCACCGACTATCTCTCTATGAAATCTCTCTCTCCCTCCCCTCAACTCCCCCTCCTACTTTCTAACCCCGACCCTCCTCCCTTTACCCTCCATCCCCAGCCACCTGAACAACTCCTCCTAGCATGATGCTGTTGTACTAAATTAATGGATTCAGTGTCAAGATTGGGTTTTCTCCAGGAAGTCTGGTTTCTCCCACCTATTTCGTTAAAAAAAAAAAAATCTGTTCTGTTCATTTTGTTGTTCTTGATAACAAACATAAAATAATCAATTTATGTATGTTAAATTAGCAACAATTGAATGTTGGCACAAATCCACAAGTACTTGAAAAAAGAAGTGAAGATGCTGCAGCAAAAGCAGTGAAGATCTACCATCAACTACCTATGAAATCTCTCTCTCTCTCTCTCTAGATGGCTGACTTCCAGTTGGGTTGAGGTCATGATGTCAACATACTATGTGAACCAATTTTTGTCCCCCTCCCCTTTCCCCTTACAATTATTACATTCTTACTCTCTCCCTCTCTCTCTCTTCCCCAGCTGTTAAACCGGCCTGCGCTCCCATCCCATGAACCAGTCTGCCATCCAGTCCTCCCATTTAAGCTGGCTCTCTCTCTCTTTCTCTCTACTATATATATTAAATATTAGATTACATTATTGTTCAATGCATGTTGGGTTTTTTGTATTTCTTTATCATGTTGTGAAAACCAAAAAAATAATGTTGGTAAAAAAGTGAGTAAAATTATTTAGCTCTCTGGGAACCATCACCTTAGCGTGGTGGAGACGTTTGCGAACCAGACGAAGACTTTTTGCTTGCTGGGAGCAGTGACATCCTAATAAATGATATAATTTGTGAATTGATGATTTAGTGCGGTTGAGTTTGTTTCACAAGATAGAGTAGTGTCAGTCTTCACATCTACATATACTACAAACTATTCCTTTATTAAACCTTTTCTTACACAGAGAGTATGCTCCTTGCTAAAGTGAAACTGAATCAGAACAGTTTCACATTTTCAGCCCCTATAGAGTGTATACTATGCCAATACCATCCCACATTTAAACAAGTACAATGCACCATTTTAATTAAGTGAATTACACAGCTAAAGTACAAGATGTTTTTCAGCTCTTTTTAGACGGAAAGAAAAGACAGGAATGATGGGATTTCAGCTAATCTCACAAAGTAAATTCTAATGAATATTAAGAGTCCTCTTACGCATTGGACTTCTGGTTTTACACTGAGCCTAATGAAAATAACCCATTTCATTTTAATTAAATGCATTACATCCCAGAGACCATCAGTAAAAGCTCAGAACAACATCGAGGAGTAGCATTTAAATGAAGTCAATCATTCATTTTCATCATCCATTCTTGTCATCTATATTATATTTAATCACCAAACCTGAATATCAGTGGTGATGATGCTGTGTGGACTGTTACGCCACGTCTCTGTGAGTTAAATGTGGAAATAAGAGAAATGTGCGCTGATATTACAGAACTGATTTATCATTTCAATTCAGCAGTTCCTCCTTGTCACGGATGTGAGAAGTTGAGAACTAATAAGAATTTGACACCCACACAGATGAGCGCTTGTTGAATATGCATGCCATATATTCTATTAAGCTGATGGAATGTGTAAAGATTTCTTAGCACATTCTGTGAATGATAAAAGGTCACTTTAATCACACTGATTACAATTTTCAGTTATTGATAGGATAATTCATCTTTGGAAATAGTTTTCAGAGTTTGTCAGTCTGCTCTGAAATCTTTCTAAGGCGCTGTGAACCTGTGAGGCAGGTGTTGGAACGAATAAAAGTGTAATTCTGCACAGCTGTAAAAAATTTCCTCATCAGTATCATTTACTAGTGCAATTTTGCTGAACAGTGCATATTAATCAACATGGACAATTACGGCATCCATGTAAATGTGCTGGGGTGAACCTTACAGCTCATCAGACCTGACAACTAACTGACAAATGACAACTGGTGTTTTTTTTAAATTTACTATTAGTGAAAAATAAGCTGCAAAGAAAATACAAAACTGGAACAAACTGTTTTACCAAACGGTAACAATCAAACCAACAGTACAAGCAGGCACTACAGCAACACATAAACCCTATAAAAATATTAATATTTGACTATAGTTTATTCAGATTTTAAAGGTATAATATGTAGGAATTCCCCCCATCTAGCGGTGCGGTTGCATATTGGAACGTATTCTTGATGTTGCATTCATGTGAAATGGGGCAGACGTCAGACAGACAACAGACGCTGCATGTAACAGTATAAACAAGTGTCTATGTAAACAAGTGGTCCGCCAGCACGAGGTAAAACAATACAGGCGTGACAATATGTTGTCATGGTGATTTCTCTCGTGGAGTAAAATGACATCCGGTTGGTTTGCCGACAGCTGTCTGCCTGACTGCACCTGAATGCAACATCAGTGCCTCCGTCCTTCCTCACACTACACAGTGGTGACAGTTTTAACAGGCCGAGCCCACAGCTCCGCTGAGTTTCCGTGGTTACCTACGGTCACGCTGCCACTGAATGTAAAAAATGGCGATGCAACATGGCCGCCTCGGTTCGGTGCGTCGCCCACTTATGCATTTGTAACAACTCATTCTAAGGTACGAGAAAGCTTTCATTTGTATGCAGGTGTGATTTGACTTCAGTGAAATACGTATTTATGAAAGCAATATTTGATTTTTGCTAATAAAAAACCAAATAAGTTACATACTGGGGCTTTAAGAAAATAAAAATATGTGATCTGTTACAGGGTTCCAGTACGCTCAGAAAAAAAGGTCAATCCCGACCAAGAACAACTTTTTTGAATGACATGACAGTCATGATAAAAACTGCAGTTTGTTACAGATGTTTTTGATCCAATAGTAATGCTCACACTGTCAACGTCTCCAGCTGTTGACTGTGTCCTGGATCTCTTTATCAGATGTCTCAGTTATTTATTTACACTGAATACTTTTTGTGTCACAGTCGTTAAAGGCGTCCACATCGACTGTACTGACCGCGCGAGTTGTGAAAACGTCAATTCAGTCAGTAATGAGAGATGTGTCACTTTAAAGTAACATCCTCTAAAGATGACAACAATGCAGCTTTCTTATTTGTCACATTTCATCCAAGCAGACTGACTGTTCAGAAACATCCCTGCTGTATAATCCTAATAATGTCAAAGGAACAAACACTTCATGTACTGATGCAGCTGCACAATATGGGAACATGAACAAATTAACCCTGAGTCTCAGTCAGAGCTCTCTTGACCGTGGGTGACAAAGAAATTAAAAGTGAATCAGTGTTCAGTTCACTTTTCTTAACTGATTTACATGCACAGTGCGGTATATACAGCTGATAGTTTTCTGTACTGAAGAAGCAGCTGACCCTGCACTGTGTATTCAGTCCTCAGATGAGGGATTTTCTGCTCTAACTTTAAGAGACACAGTTGCTGATTTTACCAGAAACTCAATATGAAATCATATAAAATTTAATAAAAACACTATCAAAAATATGTATCCTGTGAACTTTCACTCTGACTAAGGATTTTGTCTGCAGCTAAAAATAATCCGATGAAGTCAAACAGCTCTCATGAAGGAGACGTAAGATGTGTTCAGCTGTGTGAGCAGGTGCAGCACTCAGGTGCAGGTGTTCACAGCAGCTAATGGCGAGAGCCACTTGTGATCGTTTCATCGTGCGGCGCCGGCATCGCTGCTGAATAAAGCACCAAAATGTTTGTGTGTTTACGTCGTCTACCCCTTGTGATGCAGTCAGTAACAACTGATAACTCATACTTGCACCAGAACAAAGAGTCTCCAGTCTGTTAGTCCATTAGGCACGTCAGTCAGTGTATCAGTTTCAGTCACGAATCCTCCCGTCACGTTGCGTTGAGCCTGGCATCCTGGCATCACAGAGACTGGAACAGACTGATCGTACAGACGTTCAGCAGAGAGCCGGATTATTCTACAGCTGGTTGGTTGAGGACTTTTCAAAACATTTTCTATCAGGAAAGCTTTCCACAATGCAATCAGTAAAATTACCAAAAATAAAGTCCATATTCTATTTCATTTACAAGCACTAAGTAATACTATAATTTATAGCCATCTCATCTCATCTCATCTTACCATGCCATAACAGTCACTCAACAGTCCAACAGCTGATTCTGCATCTGTCCCTGCTACAATACGGCAAAATTATAAAGGAATAATCCAACACAACCATCTCCTGAGTCTTTCCAATGTGTGCACAGTGACTCATTGCTACGGCGGTGTAGTCTCCCAGAATATTATCTGAGTGCTGAGGTGCATCACTGGACACGGAGCTCTGCTCTCCTGTGTCCACAGACCAGACACCAGCAGCAGCAGCTTCCTCTCTTCTCCTCCTCCTCCTCCTCCTCCTCCTCCTCCTCCTCCTCCTCCTCCTCCACTACTCTGACTTTTATATGTGATTTTTGTCCTTCCTGGTGGATTCCCTGCAGAGTTTTAGTGCTGTATGTGCCAGTGGAGTCACAATTTCTCTTCAAGAAAAGTCAAACAGGCAGAACTAATAAGAGTCCTAGTTAAGGCTAACCTCTCCTAAAACATTTTGTCAGTTACATTTTGTTGTTGATCGTTATACAGTCAGAAGGACAGCTCAAAGACATATTTCTAGGTTAAAACAACCAACCAACCGTCTCCTGGTCTTGACATTGATTGTGCCGGTCTGTGCCGTCTTGTGCCCACCCAGCACAGCATGACCTCTGCACAGGTGGGAGAGGAGGAACAAACAGATGGGAGGTTCATAGAGAGGAATGTTGATGATGTGAGTTGTTAGTGTTGCTGAGCTCTGCCGCACCTCAGTGACTTTATCAACAAGAGAAAACTAAATCGTTGCATGATGCAAATATATAACAGAGTGAAATCTTGAAATGTAAATAAAGTATTTTAATCAGACAACTATCCGCAGTCAGAAGGCGATGCGTGCACCCGGAGAGCGTTTAGTGTGGTTAAAGCAGAGATAAATCAGCTTACAGTGATTTATTAATGAATTAAACTTATTCACAAAGCAGATCCCTCATTTGTTGAGCTGTCATACTGCGCTGTGATTGGTTGGGTTTGGTTTGGTGTGACTGACTGACACACTGATCTCTCTGTGGAACCTGCCATCTGTATGAGCCACGGTCTGTGAGTCCAACCCTGCAGCAATTACATTCAACACAGCACATGCATTTACTTTTAATCAAAGCATAACCAGCTCTGTGGCCCCACTGCACTGTGTGTAGCCTAACCTGTCAGCCAGTCTGGAGCGTCTCCTCATTCTTCCTGCTGCCATCCTCCTCCAACAAAAAGCTCTAATGGTTTCCCTCCTCCGCACGGCCTTTAGCTATTAACATTGAAAAGAAAAGATAGAGACTTTGAATTGGAAAAACCAGAGCATGTCCAGAATGAAACTCCCATTCATTTTCTTAACAAAGGACTTGCAGATGGCAAGTGGATCTAGTATGAAGCATGCCCTCCCTTTGGAGACTGATGTAGTTTGTACATGGAAAAATGGTGTCATGCAATATAATGCAAATCCTATGGGAGGAAAGAAGACACACTCTTTTATTCGACTACAAAAAAAAACTAATTGGTTAAACTAATTATTCATGTTTTATCTGGTTAACTGCTGCAACAGGAGCATATCGGCCTACATCTGTGTGATGGAGCTGCACCGTCTGTGCGCAGCGTGCGTAGACATTCATACACACACCAACACACACACATGCCACACTCTTCTACTTTCCTCCATTCATTGTTGCCTCGCGTCACCAGGCTCCTCATACAGGGAGGAGAAGAAAAGAAACTATGCACTATAGTAAACCTTTATATTTTATCAGGGAATTTTCATATCCATAAATGTAAATTTCAGAATTCTTCACCATCATTTAAGTTGTTTTTGATTGAAGTTGATTATTATTTTAAGTCTCTTAACTTAATTACAAACAAGAAATGTATATCAATAATGAACATAGCCTACATTCAGAAATGTTTAATGAATAATCTGTCACAAATAACTATAATTTTCATGAGATACGAGGTCTGTCACCAAATTTATTTTCCTTTACTGTTAACTTGATTGTTTTCTGTTTTGTTTTTGCCTTTGCTTAACCTTTGTTATACTGTCATAATTGTATCTTTATTGTTACTGTTGTAACAAATGTGAGCTGGAAAGGCTGAAATGTTGTTGTTGCTAACTTTAAATAAAGTTTGGGGGAAAAAAAGAAGAGCCTCGTATTCAGCAAACCAGCTTATCACGCAAAAAGTCTCAACAAACAGGTTTTGCACAATGGTTTGCACAGATGAGTCTTAAAATATGTGGAACACCTTCTCATCACAGTTCATGCCATTTACACAGTTACGTTATCAGCTGTTATTAAAACCCAACTCATCAATAACAGGATCGTGATATTGGACCACTGCTCACATTACACAACAAACCGTTAACCATTAATCCACACTCAAACCGAAGCAATAATAATGTTAACTGTACTCAAAAAGCTAGTATTACAAGGTTTACAACAGATATGACAGACTGTGCCTGTGTAAGAAAGAAAGGGAGAGAGAGAGAGAGAGAAAGTAAGTTAGGTAAAACCTGTTAGCATGTTAGCTACCGTAGCTCAGCCGTTGGTCTCCCGTCAGGTAAAAGCTGCCGTTTATTCCTCAGATGAAGCTCATAAAGTTGTTGTCGAGGCTCTCCGGTACAGTTATCCATCACTTCTGTTGAATTGAAGCCGCTGAAGTGCTGGACGCAAAAACCGAGGGGACCGTCTGTGTGTTTACAATTCACGAAAGCAACGTGAACGTACGTGTTGCTCACACTTGCGTAACTTTAGAGTTACGCAATGAGGCAGAGTGGCTTCTACGGCCGCTGCCTGGCCGAAGGTAAACTCTGTTACGGTATGTTGAGTCGCGTTTATTAGACTATCTATGACTTTCTCTCCCTCCTACATCGCGCCACTTCGGGTGCACACTGGGTAGCTCATTTTAAATATGCACACACCTGAACTCATGTCAAAGATAAACCGTGCATGTCCACATAGCATCTGGGTGTTCAGCCAAACCAAAGATAAACCGTCTTTGGCAAACCGAGAGAGAAAGTATCGCGCCTTTTTTTTTTTGGTGGGGCAGGTTGGGGGTCACGTGACCGGAATCCGATGGGTTTGTTTACTTTACTTTTTTATAAAAACCGAGCAAGGAAGGAAGGTAAGGAATGTGCTGCCAGCAATCGATAAAAAAAAGGGCCCAGTTCAGGCAGGTGTGTTTGGCTGCAGAAGAGGAGGAACCGTGTAACTCTGTGGTTGTTTTGTTTTTATAATTTCCAACCTTGTATTTAGTTTTTTTTTGTTTGTTTTTTTGCACCTTTGGGGAGATTTTCTGACTATGCCACTGACTTTTACAGTTTGAAGCTGTAAAACTGGAAGAGGCCTTGTGACAACCATATTTCCCAAGTTTGTTGCCACATCAGTTGTTACTTGAGTTGATGTCTAAAGATACTTATCTCAGATTTCTTTGACACCTTTTCTAAGCAGGATATGAAGCCTCAGGAGAGGTAGCCCCCTCATGTCCCATATTTTAATCAGCCCGGTGCTCATCAACCTCTGTTACCAGTGCATGAAATTTTCAGCTTTGCTTTTTGGCTTGTCGGGCCTTGACTTTCGACCAGAAGGGATCTTCTATTGGACGTTGTTGTATTACTGCTTCTGCTCTAATACCACTTTTTTTTTCTCTCAGTCCAGAGGGAATCAACCTTCACCCGTGTCTCCATGATCTTCCTGTAACGACACGACACCTTCACCCTCAGTCTCCTGCTCCGACCCCCAGAGATGCTCTGTACCATGACCCATGTTCCAGAAAAGATGGGAAAAGGTAAAAATCACATTACACACAAGATAATCCTGTTAAAGACTGGAGTATTTTCAGGTCATGATGCTTACATGTCAAACACTTCTCTGTGCTCTGTGATGGATGAGAGGATATGCTGTCTGACAGTGCTGGGGTGTGCTACCAGTGTATTGTTGATACTATGCTGCTTCCACCTTGTTCAGCGTCTCCTTAATGGCCAGAAAATAGGTTTCTGTGTAGGATTTGAATTTCCAGATGTGATTTATGCCACAGTCAGGGCGAGGATGAATCATTGTGACAGTGAGGCAGTGTCACTGTCAGGTAGGAATGAGTCCCACCGACCTGTTGTCCAACGATTTTGTGTTGCAAGATGGGTTTCCATATATAGCCCAACGCTCCAGCAGTTTGCCCCAACATGACAGCGCTATTTGTCTTGGGCAAGGCGGAGAGTCAAATGCAGAAGAATGGATTGGAATAACCTGTTGCCCCGAAACACCTAAACATATGAGCTTAGTTTTATCTGAGTAGATGTGAAGACTATAAAGGCAGAATTCATATTACAAAATGCAGGAGTTGTGTTGTTCAGGTGTTGATCGCCTCATAATTATGAGTGCAATGCTGACCCAATATCAAAATTAAATTAATCTAACTTTTACTTTGTCACCTGAAGAGTGATTGAAAAGTAATTACCACTTTTTAATTTCATCCCGTCACCTCTGTGACACCACTGTAGAGAAATCGTACCTGCCACACCTGCTGTATCCGTCTGTTGCCACGACAGTGATGCGAGAGCTGTCAGGAGAGCTTGTCGTCTGTCTCATTTCACTGATTACACTTTGGGTTGAAGTCGGTGTTAGAGGGATTATTGCTGTCGCAGTACGAAACCGTCAAGTTTCACTGAGAGGTTGAGACTGCTTGTTTTAGGAAAATATTTTCCACAGATTAAAAATGGATGTAGAGTAAATGAGTGTCAGAAATGGGAGTATAATACTAATGAGTTTTCATAAGTGAATAATCACCTGATGTTTTCTTGAATTTAGCCTTTTGTGGTTATTTTTCTACAGTAGCCCAGAATGGACAAGCCAAACTCTAGCTCTAAAGGGGAGCTTGCACATTCTTACATCACCTTAAAGCCCCAGTATGTAACTTATTTGGCTTTTTTATTAGCAAAAATCTAATATTGCTTTCATAAATACCTATTTCACTGAAGTGGAATCACACCCGCATACAAATGAAAGCTTTCTGGTACCTTAGAATGAGTTGTTACAAGTCGTTACAAATACATAAGTGGGCGACGCACCGAACCGAGGCGGCCATGTTGAATCGCCATTTTTTACGTTGAGTGGCAGCGTGACCATAGGTAACCACGGAAACTGTCACCACTGTGTAGTGTGAGGAAGGACGGAGGCACTGGTGTTGCATTCAGGTGCAGTCAGGCAGACGGCCGTCGGCAAACCAACCAGATGTAATTTTACTCCACGAGAGAAAGACGGTAAAACGTGGGTCAGGTAAACAATACCACATCACCATGACAACATATTGTCACATTGCCTGTATTGTTTTGCCTCGTGCTGGCGGACCAATTGTTTACATAGAGGCTTGTTTATCCTGTTACATGCAGCGTCTGTTGTCTGTCTGACGTCTGCCCGATTTCACGTGAATGCAACATCAAGAATACGTTCAGATATGCAACCGCACCGCTAGATGGGGGAATTCCTTTATTTCTACACATTATACCTTTAAGGCCATAAAAGCTGTCCTGCTCAGATGTTTGCAATCAGCAGATTCACTGCTAGATGCCATGAAATCCTACACACACACGGCTCCTTTGACAGTGTGCGAGCTGATGATTGATATAAGAAAATGCTTTGTGTTGAATCCTATGAATTGAGGAGTCAAGGGGTGTTATTGAAAATGACAGAACAGCACAAGCTCTGAGGCTCGACACAGCATCAACAGTTTCCTGGAAGCCAATTAACAGACAAGCGGGGCAACGACGATGCAAAACAAGCAGATTATGAATATGTGTTCCAGCAGAAAGCCACATGCAGTGGGAGGGAAATGTCAGGTTGATTTCTGTACCTGTTTTCACCATCGATAGCAGAGCCATTCATGAAGCAGCAGGGGTTGTTTGTCCTGTCAAAAATAACCTGCCTCTCAAAAGCTGATTTCAAACGAAGCCTTCAAGCTCATTTTCAAGAAGCCACTGAGGTTTCAAGCTGGGTTTTTTTGTGTGTGTGATTTAGTACCTTTCAAAATTACTGCAGCTTCATGCCGTTGGTTGCAAAGTTTAAAATAAAAATAAAAAAAAAGAGCAGAATGTGCATAGTGCATAATGTAATGTGCAAAGCTTATGATTGGTTTCTGAAATGCAATAAGACAGATGTGGGGAAATGTTATTATAAAGAGCGGATGTAGTAGATGATGCCCTGCAGCTGTGTGCCCTGCAATTCGTCACGTCAAAAGGCCAAGATGAAGGTGTTGACCTGGCTGGTCTAATGTACTGTATATGCAGTGTATAGTTGCTCTGTGAGCTGTCAGTGCACGCTGCCGCCCCCCCCGGTTTTTTTGCTCGTATTCATGAATTATCGAGGCGTCGTGATTTATTGCAGCCTGTCACAGCGGCACAAAGTGTGTGTGCTGCAGCAGCTCCTGGAACAAATGCTCTTCGTGCAGATTAACATGTCACAAAGTTACGGCGCTAAATGAACAGCTAGTATGTTTGAGGTGATGACTGATTTCTTTCCATGTCTCTATCATGATTAAAGTGATAATAATGTGGAAATGAATTATGTATCACCTCGTGGGTGACTTCACTTGCAGCTTTTTATTCAACGCCGAGGCAGATGTTGAATACCATACCATACCTCAATTATATAAAAGTAAATGTTGACTGCATTAAGAGCAGGACAGTCACAGCTCCATGATCATAAAATAGTATTCCCATTCACAGCTTTGCAAACAGCCGCTGTTGTGAGCGAGCATGTCAAACTAGGCAGCGGTGTCAATTTAGGCAGAGGAGGAGGTGGCGCAGCGAGGGCTGGAGTAACTGCGGGGGTTCTCAGAAGGTCTCACCGAGGAGTAACGCTCAGTTAATTACTGCCATTATTTCTGCGGTCTCCTCCAGAGATAACGGTCTTCCAGCTCAGGCTCTCATTATTAAACACAAGGTTGTTTGTCTCCCCGTGTTGTGGGAGGACTTGGAAATAAAAGCCGAGGGTCTGATTTAATGTGGTGCTTCCTCATTTTGGGCATGTGCATAACTTTAGACAGTTAAGGAGTGAGGTGGCTGCAGGTGGTTTGTATATTTTTGTTGTCTGGTAATAAAAGATGACACAAGGCCGATGCACTGACTTGCTATGCAAGCAGGTTTAAGCACGAATAACAAATTCACAGAGCTTCTTCGGAGGAAAAAAAATAACTGTACAGAAATGAGACTATGATGAAGACAATTATTCTCCCACTGTCCCTGATCCCGTCCTCAGTGCTCCTCCCTGTGTTTCTTTTACTTTAGGGATAAGGCTGGCTTCAGCAGAGCCAATGTGTACAGAACTAAATGAGTCAACATTAAGTTTTAAATGCTGCAATGTAAGAAGAGTGGTGGAAGTTTAACATTTTTAATTTGGTGTCTTTTTAAAGGGACTACGAGGAGTTTCAGAAAGCGAAGTGTTTTCACACTACATTTCCCATGAGCCTCCGCGTGCACGGTGAAATTCTTGGACCAGCACAGCCTGACGAAAGCGAAAACATTTGCCAAGAATGTTTTCATTCATCAAGAATGAAAGTCGGAGGTTTGAAGACAATCAGATACCGTCGTAGTTCCGACCATAAACAAAGCCAACTAGCGATCCGGTGGCGTTATTCCCATGACCCGTCGGGCAGCGTCCGGGAAACCAGGAATCTAGGAAATGCTGGGCGAGTCGACCACTATATAATAATATCAAACAAGACAAAACGATATATTTATCGAAAATGGACCCATTAACAAGTGGGTAACATAGATTCATCCACATTAAAGCAGAAGTAAGCGGAATATTTGTGTTAATATAAGTCTTAAATAGTTATATCTTCCGACAGCAATCACTTCTATAGAGTGTTTGGTCTGAAACACGGGTCTGTCAGTCACTCTGCTCTGCTGTAAGCCGAGGAGAAAACTTTCCTTGTATCCTACAACCTTTATCCAATGAGGAGAGAGAACGGCATAAAGGGGCGGTCCTCTCTGTGTGTGCAGCCAAGGGATGCGCGTGAATGTGATGACGTAGGGACGAGGGCGGGGACTGTTAACTCCATCGGCTGACAAGAAGTTAGCCAAAACGACCGGATCGCTTACTTCTGCTTTAATATGAGACTCTTTTATAACCAAATACAAACTCCTCGGGGTCTGTTTAATGTCATTAAATACAATTAGTTTAAATGTTTTATATTTTATATTTTAAAACAATAATAATAAACATTTTATTGATTTAAATACAGTGTAGTACATTCAAATATTTAAATATATACATTGTGTATGAGTGGCCCTGTCATATAAAATCTGACCACATTTCATGGCACAAACTGTGCATACACAAGTTTTATCTAGTCAGTGAAGGAGGAGTGACAGGAAGAGTTGGTTCTTCCAAGACAGATGTGTGATACATATTGTATGATCAGACCACTAACACACTGTGAATGCAGACCTGTCAATCAAAACTTTCCTTTTACAGGTTTTATAAAGGCCTGAAACACAGTGATTCCCATCCTCCTTAACTCTTTGACTGCCAGCCATTCTCACAGCAGCTTCCTCCAGCTTGCCAGGCATTTTCCAGCTTTTTGACTGATTTCCGTAGACCCACCATATATTATGTACTGTTACTACATACACATTCAACCCATCAAAGGAAAGATGAGGGTCTCTAGTTTCCAGCAAAAAAAACTGTTTGTTTCTATCTTGTTCCAGTCTTGTGAAATTGGCGGTTGAATATAGGTTAGTTTAGCCCAAAATGCCATTTTGGCACCAAAATCTTGAGAAAAAGAGGTTTTTGTGTCGGCTGTCATTTTCAGGTGAACCAGTACAATTGGCTCCTTTATATTTTGCTTTAGTGATGCCTCAACATCTGTACAGTTGTTCTCTTGTAAACAACAACTAAATCAACACTGACAAATGACTTTTGATGACAAAAGACAAAACATTTAGCTACTGACACACACTACTGCAGCCTTTTTTCTTTCTTTTCTTTGAGTTACAACTTTTTCTTTCCTTTTTTTAGTGTGTGTGCGTACGTGACGTGTGCGTGTGCATGTACGTGTGCGTGTGTGTCTGTGTGTGTGTGTGTGTGTGTGTGTGTGTGTGTGTGTGTGTGTGTGTGTGTGCGCGCGCGGATCAGTTCGACAGGTTTTTGTAGCCGAAACACGGCGCTTTAGATCAGATCCAGCTTCCTCTGGTCAGCAGGCAGCGGTCTCACTCACTCTCTCTGTCTCACACACACACATCTACACACACACACACACAGCAGCTCTGGCTGACGCCCCCTGAACTCACAGCCACAGACATGTGCGCTCACAACAGACACACACCATAGCTCTCCTCGTCACGTTCGCCGGCGCCGTCCGTTCCTCATCCACACTAGATCGGGGATTTTCAAGCTGCTA
This sequence comes from Trachurus japonicus, assembly GCF_045865225.1. Taxonomy (NCBI): domain Eukaryota; kingdom Metazoa; phylum Chordata; class Actinopteri; order Carangiformes; family Carangidae; genus Trachurus; species Trachurus japonicus. The sequence continues at coordinate 9,474,974 of NC_140920.1, read as the reverse complement.
TCTGAGTGATTTCTCGCAAAATCTGGCGACTTTCCAAACGCTCTTGATGACTAACGACGAGCGATCAACGGGGTTGTTGTTACTAACGTTTGTGCTTTGTATCACGGAGCTGCACGGAGCTTCGACGAGCTGCCGAGCCGCCATGAGCCCCGCCGCCGCCCCGTAAGCTCTCACCGGCGGCCAGAGTGTCACGGAGCGGCGGCGCTGCAGTCAGACACCCGCTCCGCTCCGTGAGGGGGGAAAAACACGCTATAGTTTTTATATCTCTCAATCCAAATGTGTTTTTCTGCACTTTATTTTGATGATACAAGTCTGATCTTCACAGAGGAGTAGGGCAAGACATTCAACATGGCGTTGCCATTAAAAAAACGCTAAGACGAGTTATCTCGTCTTTGGCAGACTACGCTTGGATTCGCTAAGACGAGATAACTCGTCTTTGGCAGTCAAAGAGTTAATCTGTTTTGGTTTGAACGTCGATCCGAGCCACATTAGTTCCCACTGAATTGACAATGAACTTGTGAAGTGTTTCCTTAGGACAGAGGAACAAATTTATCAATTTCCAAATTAAGGCAGTTAATCTTCTTTAAAAAAAAAAAAAGATCAGTGATCAGTCAGTGTAATTCACTGCAGCCTCTTCTTCCGCACAATTAGCTTAAAAAAAAACCTTAAGCTTAGTTTTGAGTCGTTATTCTGGCATCGCCTGTGATAAGCTCTATTCTGTGTAATGCTCCCTTAAACTCATTACTTCTTAAACCAAAGACATTAAAAAACATGCCTATAAATCCAAGTAGGAGAACTTAGTTCAAACATGTTGACCAGTTTTGACGGAGATTTCATACATCAATTCAGTTCTTCTATATAGACAAAGATATGGGGGTTAAGACAACGGGTAAAGCGAAGCCGCTCACTTCACTCCCACTATTTTGCAGCATCACCTTGTTTTGTTTGCTTAGAATCTGAGAAGATTTTTCCCAAGCACCAACTGGGATCTATTAAACTGTGTTTTTATTAAAGAATGTGTTTCAATTGAATCCACGCCGTGCCCAGAGGAAAATGAAATAAATGTGTGTTTACATTGAAGCTGTGTCACATTTGTGAGGATGCACATAGTCACTGAGGGCGACATTAGTGTGTGTGTGTGTGTGTGTGTGTGTGTGTGTGTGTGTGTGTGCGTGTGTGTGTGAACTGCAGTGGTATGTTTTATTTAAATGACTTATTAAGAGGCAGATCCAGTCAATGTGGTTTGCTGGCTCAGGGATGTATAATCCAATGTGGAGTTTAAAGCAGCATCTTTATTAACCAAACATCCATCATGGTTCTCCAGGACGGCAGCAGTGCAGCTTCACAGGTTCTGTTGATTTTACAACTCATTGTTTCACTGAAATAGTCACAGTGACGTTAATAAAACATCTTTATTAAAACCTCTTCAGTATTGACCAACAACTGGGATTTAAGTAGAAGACAATGAGGCAGAAATGGGCTGTAGAACATCAAGTATTCATGACCCTCATCATGTAAAGTAGTGACAATACGTCTCTGAAATATTCTTTACATTTAAACCCTGTCCACTTTGCATGTATTATTGAAGTTATTTTAGTGTATAATTCATAGTAGGTGTATTCATAAAATGTACAGCATGTAAGAAATGGAAAACATGGAATACAAATCTACTTGGGCTACAAGTACTATACGTATATACAGTAAATACCCATAAGTTATACAAATGCACACGCTGCACTGAAGACAAATGTATATTGCATGGTAATCTTCAAAGTGTTCTGCAAAGGGAATATTTGTGAATTAAATATTAAGATCCACATAAATAGCTTACATATAGTATATTTTATAAATCTGGCTGCACTAAAGGGAAAATCAAACTTTCATGGAAATCAGAGATACAAGTACACAAACATTTACTGAACCTGCATTTGACGTCTCTTAAAGCAGAACTATGCAGGATTTGGGCTGTAATTATTGTGGCTCAGAGTCACTGTGATGGTTGAGTGACCTGTTATGAAGTGAATGGGGTCTAGGCCAATGCGCTCACCCCCCCCACTGGCTGAAAACCGCACTTGCAAGATCAGTCGTCCGTCTCGGTGTTACAAATCTCGTGAATGGATAGAAGTATCGCGAGAAACTGCCTTACGGCAGTACGAGATAAGAACGCATATGACGTCATGCATGTCACGAATCGTGATTGGTTTGAGTTCGGAAAGTCGGAGGAAACCATGGAAACATGAAATGTTTACTGATGAAGTTCAGCTTGTGGCTAACAGGGAGCTAATGCTAACACAGATACACACACCATGGGTCTTTTATAAGATAATGTAATACATCATGACACACACACACACACCTTCGCGTTTTGGAACCTTTATTCCTGTGTGTGTGTGTCTGTGTCTTTGTGCCTGTGTGTGGCTGTATTAGCGTTAGCGCCGTGTTAGCGTTAGCTCCGTGTTAGCATAGCGTTAGCTCGGTGTTAGCGTTAGCTCGGTGTTAGCATTAGCTCCGTGTTAGCATTAGCTCCGTGTTAGCGTTAGCTCGGTGTTAGCAGGGCTTAGCAAACAGCAGTAAACACAAGCACGTGTAGGGGGGGTGGAGGAGGTGGCGGCGGCGAGTTTTTTTTTTTTTTTTTTTTTACGACAGTGACATGTGCCTACCAGAACTGTGGGGGAGCTCCGGAGAGGGAAAAAAAGAGAAACCAACGAAGGAGCGAGCTATTTCCGGCCGACCTGCATAGTTCTGCTTTAAGCTACATCTTATGGATCTGCTGTCACTCAACCTCCAATCTCAGACTTATTGAGAAATTCAGACTAAATAGGACAAGACATATGATGTGCCTATATATCAAAAGTGATGTTACTATAATGTCACTTAAAAAGTGATATTAAAGCAGAAGTAAGCGATCCGGTCGTTTTGGCTAATGCTGCGTTCCAGGCAGGCTTTTGAAACCGTAAATTACAGCTTCAAGTCACGACTTACGACTTTGTAGCGTTCCAGGCAACCCACTCGTGTTTTTCCGACCTGTTTTACCTGTGAAAGTCACTATAACGGCCACTCGTAACTTCTGACCCATGAAATCGTACCAGATCAAACTGGTACGACTTCACAGGTCGGAAAAATACGAGTTGCCTTGAACGCACCATAACAGTCCTCGTCCCTACGTCACCACATTCACGCGCATCCCTTGGCTGCACACACAGCCCTGCATGCCGTTCTCTCTCCTCATTGGATAAAAACTGTAGGATACGAGAAAAGTTTTCTCCTCGGCTCAGAGCAGAGCAGAGTGACTGACAGACCCGTGTTTCAGACCAAACACTCTATGTAAGTGATTGCTGTCGGAAGATATAACTATTTAAGACTTATATTAACACAAATATATCACTTACTTCTGCTTTAAGTATTATTATTTAGCATACATCAACTGGACATAAGATCTAAGTTTATATGAAATATACATGGTAAAATGTATATATCATTCATATATGCTACATTTTACAGACCCACAATCTCTACAGTGAATCTTTAGCATTGTTTTAATATATAGGTTGTTATATATTTAATTTCTGTAAGTCTATTGATACAACACATCTATAAAATAAACTATATGCTTTTATTTTTTTCACTAATTTTCAGCTATATCTTCTGGGCCTCACTGTATGATTAGCGTATACTGACAGGCTTTTGGATAGATATGTCGTTTTTGTGATACTACAATACAATACAATACAATATGTATACATTGTATTATACAATATATATTACTTTGGGCTGGACATGTATGGAACAAGATATTAAATTGTTTCAGGTTCTAAGAGTATTATTTATATATTGTTCCATTTTGTATATGGAAATGTATGTGTTTTATTTGCATATGACAGAAAAACATAGTGTGAGAACTCACTCAAGTCTTAAAAACCTCCACATGATCTGACGCCAGACACATGAAACTCTATGTAGATTCATGGCTCAGACTATGTGTAAACAAAACCAGATGAATATGCATATGTATTCATTTCATATTCTTTTCATCAGAATCATAAAGCAGTATGTTTGTGTGGTTCCACTTTTTGAATCTCACTCACATTCACGAGAAATTGGGCACATGTGCACAAGCTTCATTTCAACTCCCACAGTTTATCATAAATGGATGAAGATTTTCCCTTAATCCATCAGTTTGCATAAAAAGAAACACTGTTTGTGCCACAAGTGATCAGACACAGAGAAGAAAGATGAGAAACGAAAGAACAATTTTACTGGCTGTGAAACTGAGCCACTCAGAAATGAGAGGCAAAATGTGCTCCAGTTTACTTTAGTAGAAACACTCCAAAAGTTAAGTTACTTTACTTTATTGTTTTATTGTACGTGGACAGTCCCAATTAATCAACTGCATTAAATACAGTAAAAAGGGCAGCTTTAGCCAGCATGTTAAGGATAGTTCACCCCAAATTCAAATTGCACTCATTATCTACTCACCCTCATGTGGACTAAGGGCTGGGAGAAGTTTCAGAGTCCTCCGTGGCTTCTCTGAGTTACAGGGGGTCTCGGCGTAGCAGTGCATGTCCATATAACGGTTACAAATGGATACCACTTTTCTTCATAACAAAAAAATCTTGCGCGATTTGTGCCGGCGCCAGTAATCGCACAAGATTTGGACGGACCAGGAAGAGGAGCTTCCGCTACAAACAAACTTGAAATATAGACTTATTTAATTTTTTTCAGAACAATTTCACATGTCGGGGCTTCAATACAAGACGGACATTATACATTATATACGAGCAGCATGGAGGTATTTGGATGTTTTTTGGTGTGTCTTTTTGTTACGAAGACAGTTGGTATCCATTTGCAACCGTTATATATACATGCACTGCTACGCCGAGACCCCCTGTAACTCAGAGAAGCCACGGAGGACTCTGAAACTTCTCCCAGCCCTTAATCCACATGAGGGTGAGTAGATAATGAGTGCAATTTGAATTTTGGGTGAACTATCCCTTTAAGTCAAGAAAAAGTAAATATTAAAACAGACATGAGACCTTTGCAGAGTGCCTTACTCTCTGATAAAGGAAAACCTGAGCACAAAATGCATTTATTTCCATTTATGAATTGTTTGGTTTATTTTATAATAATGATAATGAATGAAGCTCTGTGAAGTTGATAGTTTTATTTCATACATGTTTTTGCTTATTTTGAATTCTCACTTCACTTGAACTTGAATCGCACGTGTTTAATGGTCAAGTGCACATTCGCTGTTTATGAATACAAATTTATGTACAGGAAAGATCGATGTATGCATCATTCATGCATCTGGTCCCTGGAGCATCACATCCCCTCTGTCCCTTACAGGACGGGTGACTGACTGATATTATGTGCTGTCCTGTTGTTCAGACAGAGGGAAAATAAATGGCCACAATCACATTGACACCAGCAGGACACCTAAAGAGATTATAGCATGGCAGATTTCAAGGCAGCAGGAACTTTTATGATCTTATTACGACCAGCTGTCTCTATACTCATTATTAGAAACTGAAAACCCTTGGATACACAGAGGTTTTCCTCTTTGCTCACACATGTTAACGGTGAAAATGGAGCCCTAACTAATCAAATGTTATGCTGAAAATATCACTGTATCAAATGTTTGTTTTGTTTCTCTCTTCTTTTTTTTCTTCTTTTTTTACAGCTTTATGCTAATAGAGTAATTAAATAAACCAATAATTACAAACACAAATTTTAAAAAAAGGAGAAAATAGGCAAATAAAGCAGTTTACAGATCAAATATAATGCACAATATAATGCAGCATTTCCTCTTGTCTTTTTTTTCTCAAATTAAATATTCATAGTCCCGACTGAGCGCTCTTTCAAGATTCTTCCAGGACCCTAAAACCAAACACATCAACATGGACATGGGCAGTTGTCTTGCACCGGTTGTTACTGAATAATGAAGCGAGGCCATTTGGTTCATTTATAATTCATACTACGATATAAAATGATCTTGGGACAAGCCTTGGCTTGCAAACTGGCTTGACTGTGGTTTGAAAAGAAGCATAAGAAGTATATCTAAATAATGATTCCTATTGTTTGTGTGTTATTCAACAATCAACTTTGCTTTGCCTCACTTTTTTTATAACAAGACGTTCTTTAAAGTGTATTTTTTCTGTCCGGAGGCTGAAAGTGTGAGGTTATACCCACAGACTAAACTTCAACCTGTTTGAGTGTTGACTATAAAGAGCATCTGCAGATGTGTAATAAACACATAAGATGGCTCCAGGTTATTACTGATTTATTTATTTGTTATTGCTCTGATTAATCAGCTGTGAGCTCGTGGAGGAAGCTACACAAACATGTTGTGTGTTGAAGTAGTTGTGTAATTGGTGGAAACTAGATGGCTCAAAGCGTGGTAGGTTCTGTAGATTTCCGTTTTGTGCTTGTTACACATCCCATCATAGACTAGGAAGCCAGATTGAGGGCAGCCAAGCAGGTTCATTTGGACATGAGTATAGACCAAAGTTGCGATCTCGCACATTTTTGTCCAATAGTTATGTTGGTTTATTACTACAGGTCCCAGATCTGAGGGCAGCAAATCAAATAATTGTAATTTTTTGATAAAGAAGTCAGACAATAATTGGCCTTTATCCATCAGTCTGTGTGCCACTGTGATGTGTTTTTGCGCTGCACACAGCATGAGTCTGCAAACAGCAGGACACAGTAAATGGAGTTGGGTCCATGGCTGGAGGTTGGAGGAGCGCAGGCAGCCTGTCGCCTGTGGCTCCTCTGATTCTCCTCGCAGTGTTTCAAACTGATCTGTTGTCAGGAAATACCAAAAAAAAGGAGATAGTTGTCTTGTTTTGTCTGGCCATAGCAGGAAGCAAACAAATATATTGTGCTTTCCTCAACTTCTTAAGTGAACATGTGTTTTTCCGGTTTAATGGAAATGATCAGTTTTTATTTGCTGCAACATTTTCGAGGAGTGACTGCACCTACGTAGTGCGTAAAAATGCAAAATATGAATTATAATCAAAAAGTCAATCATCAGTGGGACGCTACTGTTGGCTCATTTAGCAATAGAGTGACTTAATAGGCAATAACTGAACTGGTGACTGTGCTGCATCCAATGAATACATTGTCTCTTTGTTTTCTACAGAATGTAAAGCTGTTGCAGTTCAGCTGTGGAGAAACATCGTTTCTAGGAGTTTTTCTTAATGAATGTATCTGTAGATGAAAAGAAAAGTGGTGGGGCAAGACAAGAAAGGATAGGTCATTCTGTGTGTGCATAAAGAGCAGTTTGAGTCAAAGCTACTTCTCAGTAAGTGAAGTGCACCTATAACTTGAATCTGTTTGTTATTCCACTGTTCATTTAACAACATAAAGACCGGAGAAGCAGCTACAGAATACCAATTGAGCCGGGAAAGTGATTTGTTTGCTGGTTTGGGAAAGCCTTGCTTCAAGGCTCTTTGTGAGGGATGAATTAACACACATTGTAGGCCGCCCATTCAGACACCCGGAGACAAAATACCAAGCCATTCAGCTTGGCTGAGCCATTTTTTTCCCTGCAACTTCCTTTGCCTTGTTCTCTCTCTCTCAGCCACCATAGCCACAGCTTGTGGAGCTGTTGTCTGGAAACAGAGGCAGAGCCGGGGTGGATGGTGTTTTCCCATGAGGTTTTGACTGTGCAATAACTCTACTGTAACAACCTGTGATCCAAACAAAGCATATCGAAGGCACACGCATCTCTGCTGCAGCTGCAGTGCTGCACTAGCTGCAGGAAGCAGACTACTGTGCAGGGCTTTGCCCTAAATATTGCCTTCACCCCTCTGGAGACCAACATCCAGGAGATCTGGAAGTCTGTCAAAACGCACGCAGGGTCCCCGGGCGCATTGACCTACTTGTTTCTTTTGCAAGACAAACTGTAGAGACATACAGAAACAGAAAATAGTTCATAAGGTATCCAGTCATCACAACCAACACTCACAGGAAAAAAGAGCAGTGCAAGAGCATGTCATGTTTTCAACAATGTAATCTACTAAAGTTAGGGCAATGCACAGCGTAGACTATCCCAGAATAATGTGGGTTAGTGAACCAGACACTATGTTCAGCTCTCCTGCTAATTCCTCAGCAGAAGGAGTCCAGATTACACGACATATTCACAGATATACTGTTTATGAGACCGGCATTTGTGTATTTTCAGTTCTAATCAGACCTAACCTATACTTTCTCTCTCTGTTTCTTCATACTGTTGTCGTGGAAATCTTGGTTCTGCCGGTGGTGAGTCAAAGAACAAGACTGGAGAGGTAGCAATACTAATCACAGCAATTTTCCACCACACTGTGAAAGATTTGCAGCAACAGTTAATGTATAAAATGTAATGTATGCTCTTTGAGAGAGTGATAAAAAAAAAAACATTATTATGACACAGTGTTATTATATTTTGCTTGACACTTTATTAAAAACACCTGATTATTCATCAACTGCTCACTCAGACAATAGTGTGTTGTGCAGATCCAGGTCATGTGGGGGTCACATGGGCCCCATTAGACCAGTCAGTCATGTTTGTCCATTCACCGTCCTCTAACAGCCACTTCCTGCAGGATAATGATCCATGACGGCACAAAGTAAAAGTCGTCTCAAACTGGTTTCATGAACATGACACTTCAGTTCAGTTCACTGACCTTCCCAATCTCCAGACCTGAACATTTCCAACATCTTGTGGAATCAATAACATGAAGAGCCCTGCTGCCCTCACCTCGCACCAAAATAACATCTGGAAAGTGAGATCTGACTGCCGATCTGTTCAAGGTCCAACCAACTTAAAAATTTGTAGTGTAGCGATACCTGCAGATTCACTTTCTTTTTTTTCTCTTCTCTCCATTAAAGTTTGCAACAATTTGAGGCAATTTGATGAACCAATCACATCCAGCCTGACTCACAAATCACAGTGATCAGCGAGAAATTTTGAGAGCTCAAAATTCAAGCTTTGAAAGGTCACAGCTGCAGCGCCCGGGGGCCTCGTTTTGACGACGCTCCGGGGGGGTTAATGTCTTTTTTACACAAAGGATAAGACATCAGACAGAAAACAAGCACAAAAACACATTCATTTGCACAAAGACTCTACAGAGATGAACTGGCAATTATCTTAATGATGCAGTTGACATGGAGACTTTGAAGTTATGACGAACCCATGCTGGTTCAACCTTTATAGGTGAATGATTATGAATAGGCTATATATATTTTCTGAAACCACAGTGTGCTGCACAATAGAGACTATATAGCTACATACAGGTTCTTTAAGAGAAGATTATTTAAATGTTTGAAACGGTTCAGAGAATGACTGATGACTTCAGCACAGTTTCTTCACTTCATCACCTCTTGACTGAGGCACACGCACGTACGTCTCACTTAAAACCAATATGGTTTTCTTGCCATTAATCAGTGTAGTTAATTATAGAGTCCACTAATGTGCGCCGTTCGTTCACACACCACCGACACTACGACTTTAACCAAGGCAACGAGCGGCTCGATTTTCATATTTTCTTCTTCTCATCTCTGAGGTGTCACATGATGCGAAGCCACAATCCATTATTTAGTAAAGGTTAGGCTCAAGTTTGGTGTATTACCCTCAGTAGCTTAGCATTTCTTCTAAATGTCACGCGTCTCAAAAGGAGGAAAAGTAGCACTTACTGGTTCCTCAGAGGTGATCTTTCAATGTCAGAAATTGTAATTACATCCCACGTGTGTGGAAGCTACTTTTTGGGTTTTGTTTTTTGGGTTTTTTTTACCAGTGGCTCTTTATTTGCTACATTATAATGAGATTTCGATGCTTTTTCTTACATATCTCTGTGTCTTTATTAGATGTACACAACACTTCCTCACAAGACATGCAGCCATAGGAAACTTTACAATACCTAAAGCAAGATCTAACGCCATCAAGCGCACTGTAAGCAATTCAAAATACTAATAAAAAAGTATTTAGCAAAATAAGAAAACATGGTATATTTATATGTATAATGTTGTATATTTTATAGATATAAAGATATATTGGGTTATTATTGTAATGGGAAACTTGGTTTCTGTCCTGATAAGTTGTAATCGATCTAGCACCTTACCCTTTAACCAGACTGTCCTTGTTGAACAAACAAGTATGAACCTCTCTGAACCTACCTAACGTTTAGCGTTCTGTAAGTTCGAGACATACTGTGTACTTGCACCGGTTGAACTGTCTGGACAAACATGTGTACGTGACCATCAGTGTATAAAAGTCTGACGCTATCGTTGCTCTGGGTCCAGTGTCTCGAGACCCCTGGTTGACAGACACTGCACCCTATTCGGCCGAATAGCGAGACTTGGTCTCAGAATCTCCTTGATGATCATTGATGACTATTGCTGGTTGTTCATATTAATCTGATCTGATATTTTGTAATAAATTCTATAAATCTCAGTAAGACTTATTGCTGTCTTTACTTCCTCACCATGGAAGCAAACTTTTGCCTCCATAATTATAATGTGTAAACTGCAGAATGAGTCTATATGCTGTAGAATGAATGTATATGCAAGATAATATGAAGAGTTGATTGTGAAATAAGGTATACATATATAATATGTAGATACTATGTGTGTGAAAGAACCCGTTTAGTATGTGATGACTAACAAAAAAATGGATAAAGCACAGTAAGAAAGTGGAAACGCTTACTCTGTTTTTGTTTTGTTAGGTGAGGCATATTGCTCACTTGTTTTTTGTATTTTCTTCGTTTTTTTTTATATAATGTCTCTGTTTTTGTATTATTAAATGTATATTTGATACTGTTGGACCCCAGGAAGAATAGCTGTGGCTTTGCACAAATATCGTTCCCTCTCATCCTTCTCTGTAGTACATGATGCCAATAGCTGCTTGTTTCACAGAGAGGATGGGGGCTGATCCTGTCGAGACTCCCTCAGTCCCATATAAATACACTCACAGATGTCTTTGCTTCAAGCCGTGTCTGCCTCTCTCTCTCTCACACACACTCACTCACTCCTCCTGGAATCAAACAATTAATACTATATAACAGCGCAGCGAGAGAAAGGAAGTTGAGGGTTATTCATTTGGTGCAAGGGGAGAGAGGAGCAGCTAGAGAAGGTGAAGTGAAGTGGGAGAAGAGGAGAGAGAGAGAGAGAGAGAAGAGTGACAGAGCGGAGGGAGGAGAGTAGAGGAGGGGAAGGAGGGGAAGGAGGGAGGGTTTTAGTGCCAAATTAGCTGCCCCCTCTTCTCCCACATCTCAGTCTGTGAGCACTGGAGCGCAGCGTGAGCTCCGGGAGCGCTTTCCCCTCCGACATGTACACCTGTAAGCCCTGTTCCTTCACTCATCCAGGGATGCAGGCAGCAGCAGCGGCAGCAGCAGCAGCAACGTTCACGTGTGAATGGCAACGACACACCGTTAGCGAGACGCAGAGTCTTTTAAATCAGTCTTGATGAGACCGCTCGGGCTCGGAGGCAGAGGCAGCAGAGGAGAAGGCGACAAGCACGGTCTACAATAAAGGTCTGAACCTTTTTCTCTTGTTTCTCTCTCTCTAAGCCTTTTAGAAATGTGCAGGAGTTTACAGATGTGGCTCGTGTTTTCACTGCTTCTCTTGCTTTGCTGGGTCTGAAATCACACTGTAAAAGCCCTGTGATACTATATCTGTGTGACTCAACTACAGAGACAGAACTTTCATGATGATGAAAGTGGTGTACAGAGAGACTACAGAGAGGATCATGGGTACTTCAGAGCAGAGAGCAGCTGTGTCGAGGGTCTTTGTTCATTTAACTTTGTTGCCTGTCGTTTGTTTCATGTGTAAAAAAAACCCTGTTTGGTTTGTGACATCTTCTCATTACAGAATAGTATTTAACTTCAGGTTGAAAAAGGACTGACACCTTGACACGATTCACGTTGCGTAATGTCACCGTCAGACCTTGGTTTGCAGAGATGTAGCCTGTCAGTCTTGGCTCTGCTCAGCGCCTCTGAAATGTAAATCTTTTAATTAGCCTTTGGATGAGATTCAAAACGGTCTTCTTGGCATCTTGTTACCAACTTGTCTGTCGGAAAAAAACAAAAAAAACTGACGCTAATGAAGAAGAAGTTTATTACAGTACATAAAATTGGATAGATAAAAGGAAATGTATTTGTCTTCTCATTAAAAACAACAGAAAAAAACAATTAATACATAGAAGTGGGATGTTCTGGTGATGCTGCTTCAGCCTCACAAACTGCAAAATGCAGCCAGTGACATTCATTCATTGAGGATTCAGACGTTCACAGCAGCATTAAACCAGCTGTTTCAAATGTTTTCATTGTTCCTCTTAGTTATAAATATGGAGTAACAAGACAAGCTCTGACTATATGGCTCAACTGCATCCTATTTGCATTCTGTATAGTGTCTCTCTTGCTCTCGCTCTCTCTATCTCTTCGTTTGCTCTGTACCTATAGATACAATATTTTTATTTAGCTGAATCTACAGTAAAGCTGTTCTCAAGTATGAAATAGAAACCGAAACATGACCCATTAGACAACATGTTAACCAGCTGTCACTTCTGAGCCGTTTCCAAGCTGCTGCTGCTGCTAAAACTGTGATTTTAGTAATAAGTAATAAGTGAAACACTACAGTCTGCTGTCAGAGAGAAAGCCCAGAGAGACAAGCTGCTACACAAAAGTTTGTCCCTATGCAATTTTTTGGGGAAAAAAGTCACTGTAGGGGTTTGAAAAGTCTAAAATCTACTTGTTCTTATCCAGATATTTTTGAATAGATCAGTCAGACCACCAGCAGAGCCTAATGAGCCATTCAGTTTTGACTGATCAAACATTTTTACACATTATGAAACCACAAGCAAATGTATTTTCAGTCTTTATTGATTGAAGTTCTATTAGTAGTGGATGAAAAACACGTTTTCTTCAACATTTAATGAAATTTAAAGATTTTTTTTTAAGATATACAGCTCATGTACACACGAATGGCTTTACAACTTATAATTTGCAGATTTGGATGCGGAGAGGGAACCTGTTTGGAAACTCATCAGAGAGCTATCAGGGAATCGTAAATCCTTCCCAACATTTCTGATTGTCCTTTGGATCCAAATCAAATGCATTTCAGCAGAATTAAAAGTAGCTGGGAAGGATATTCAAGAGAAAAATCATTACGCTTTGAAGGGGCTCTGCACCCTTTCCAGTTTCTATCTGCATACTCCGCTGTTCTCTTGATGTGCATTACAAAAAAAAAAAAAGTGCCTTTGAGTCAGATTGTTTGAGGTTGTTTTTGCCCACTTGAAAGCTGGTTAAGATCAGAGGCAAATTTTCACTTCAAGCGGAGGGAAAGCTACACGAGCAGATCAATACACACCGTGGGTCCACGCCAAACCAGCACCATCATCCTGCCGAGCAGGATGCTGACTCCTCTGAAGTTCCCACTAAACAGAAATCTTTTATGCCAGATTTACAATAAGGGATTTCTGGACTATAGCCTAGTCTAACAGCAGCAGTGTCAGTAATGCTAAAAACCCAGCAACGGCTGAATGATGATGGGCAGACTCTAAATGTGTTGGTAATATCCAGCTGATTCCCAGACATGCTGTGTTTCCTCTTTCACCTCCCATGCCCTGTTAGACCAAGTATTCAGACTATTCAGTGGGGGAACGCTGCAGTTGAATGATGGGGGGGTTAGGGTCATTTACAGCATGTCAACACTGAGTATGTTTATTTGCTAATAACCTCTTTGCAAAGTTCAAAATGAATCAGCTATAGCCTATTTGCATGCGTCATCTTTTTGGACAGATGATTTTGCATTCATCCCCCTCCTCAGGCCAGTTGACCAATCTCCACCACACACTAATATTTTGCAGAATGATTTCTCTGGCAGTTTTTTTTATTTATTTATTTTTAACTTTTTATTTTTCATTTTTCCACAAAAACAAAACATTCACTGACATAGGACCATATGAATTGAAATACAGGTAAATAAAATGCAGTAAAAATACCATAAAGAGAAATCGCACAGAGAATAAATATTTGCACCAAAAGGAATAACAGCAGTACAATATCAATCTTAGAGATGTATGACAGTCTTATAATAACCCATATTCCTCCATTAGTCCTCCAAATAGAGAGTAATACAGTTCCACCTTTGTGTCCATTTTCAGTTGTAGACTTGCAGTCATTCGCTCCATTGTGGAGACCCTTTTCAGTCTCTGTACCCACTGATTTATGGTCGGTGGTTTTGGATCTTTCCAGTTAACAGCTACCATTTTCTTAGCAATCAGTAAAAGTATCCGTAACATGTATCTTTGATCTGAACTGTATGTTTCCTGAGGCTCCCAGCAGGAATATCAATGGGTCCAATGGGGAATTCACTCGTAGGATCTTGTCTGTTTCTTCCTCGACTCTCTTCCAGAATTCTTGGATAACTGGGCAGTCCCAAAAGATATGAGAATGATCTCCAATGTTTCCACAGTTTCTCCAACACAATTCCACATTAGGTTCTTTCACTCTCTGGCAGTTTTGATTAAATTATTATTTGTAACTTCTGTTGGTCACTGAAGGTTTGAAATGTATGAGGTCAGTGCTTCCATGCATGACTATTACAACATGAATTTGAAACATCCTTCGTTCTACTAAATCTGGTCGTACTTCATATGTTAGCAGCTGTTGTGCTCCTCCTAGTCATTGTAATACATGTGTTTCCAGCGGCTCTTGATTCAGCGTCACTAAACTACTTGAGCTAACAAGCTTCACACTCTTCTCTAGGTGAGACAGACAATGGACCAGAGCTTGAATGTGATGTGAATGAATGCGGTGTCACTGAGCAGCGACTCTTAACATTCATGTACTGTGAAGCAGGAAGTGGCCATGTCACTTCACTGCACCAGCGGCAGCATGCAGTGCGTGCAGACAAAGACAAAAGGCTCATCTTCACACAGAGAGATCTTGAAGGCAGGTGCTCACTTGTGCCAGGATGAATCCTCAGACTAACAGTAGTTGCCTGGCGCTGAAGCTGTGAGATCTGATCCGACTGCAAATGTATTTCCATCAGCTATACAGTAAATGAAATGTAATAATATCGCAGCCTTGGTGCTAATGACATTGCAGTGCTTTGTGTTTGTTTTCCATAATCATCCCAGTTTCTCCTAGAGAAGTGATAAAGATGTTGTGCACATGCAGTAAATCATGGACATAGTCTGTTTGGTGCAGTATTATAAAACAAGATATGTTGAACACAGTTGATTGGCTCATCACAGGTTAACGATGCCACTTAAGACCGACACAGCCAGCGTGTATACTTCCAGCATAAAACACAGACACACATTGTGTTGTGGTAAAAATGAACTTCATTTACATTGTTACAATGTATGTTAGTATGCAAATGACTACAGGAGATAATTTTAATGAGTTTTGCAGTTAGAACAAAAAACAAAACAATAGAATAATTTATCTAAAGCAACATAATGATGATACGAGTTTTAAGGAGAGGTTTTCGAAAGAGGATACTAAATTTGTGGGGTCTTCAGACTCTGACTTCCACAGCTGAGGATCCACTATCATGTCTCTGAGGAGGATTTAACTTTAACTGGGGACTTATCATAAGGTTGTGGTCACCCGAGACTTTGGTTAATGTAGACATAAGATATAAGGGAACTAACAGCTTTTTAAAATCAATAAATAACAATCAATTAACAAACCAATTTCAAACCATGATAGCAAGGACTAGTGTGATAAGGTGACTTCTCAGAGTGTGTGAAAAGCCCGGCTGCAGCATAAAGGATGTTGCAATACTGTAGTTCAGTTTGAAAGAGATAAAAACACTGATGACCTTTTCTGAATCTGCAGATGAAAGGAAAGACTGATCTGGGTTAAATAAATCAATTGTACAAAGCGGTACGGCACAACTTTAATCACATAACAGTCAAAGGACAAAGACCCAGAGTAGACCCCTGTGGGACCCCACAACAGAGAGGAAGAGGAGGCATCAAGTACGATAAAGAACGGCCGGTGAGACAGATCATCCAGAGCCACATCACTGATGCTAATACAGACACTGTGATCATCCATGGTTGAGCTACAGTTTAGGAGAATTAAAACTGTCACTGTCAATATATAAGACCAGGATATGCCAGTGCTGTTTAGAGAGCAAAAAACATACCAAAGCAAATTATTGTTTGTAAAAGAAACATATTCTACTGAGATAAGTATGCATGCCTCTTTTGCATTCACTATAGGTGAGTTAGAGAAGCCAGTTTACCCACTGTGCAGGTCTTTGACCCCACTGAGGTCGCACAGAAGTCCCCAGGCCCAGGGATCAAACCAAGGCACTTCTTGCATGGTACAATTTGTCTGAAATATTAGATGTGAATGGCAATGTAGAGATGGGTCTAAGACCACTGGGTAAACCCCTACTAGTATGTTAAATATTGGTGGGGAAGAACAGCAGAAGACTGTAAATAGCAGCAACAGTGGAACCAGCAGTCTGTCACAGTGCTTTTTAAAAACCAAGTGGGACTGCAGGCTGAAAGGCAGCTGCCTTATTCTGAAAGCGCAACAGTGCGTTCCAAGGTTGACAGAGAGATTCCAGTGAAGAGAGTCGGTGCTGAGGATGGACAGGAGTCAACATCAAGCTCAGTGAACTATGATAATTGAAAATATCTGACTAACCTGGAGACTAGTTTATAGTTTTAAAGAGAGTTCTGGGACAGTGAGTGGACATCAGATGTTAAGTGGAATAACAAGATCATTTTACTTTCGTTTCAGTTCTGTCTTTTTAAATTCCTCATTCCCATTCCCAGAAGGATCTGGTGCTCATAGACCGATAAAAGTGAGCAAATCAGCATCGGAGGATTCAGGGTCAGGAGAGATGAACAGTAACAGATTCCTGTTTGGGATCAGAGACGAAAAAAATCAAAACATCTTCAGCATAGAAACCACAGGAGGGATCAACATCAAGTTCTGTATTTACCTCTCATAACACTTGACATATTGAATTAGGTGAAAAGGTACAAGAGTTTGATCAAATCAGAGGTAAACAAGGGGGGAGAGGGACAACAAACATGAATATAAATATCAGAAAAGTTTTATAACTTATAAAAGAACCAGAACTGGTCTGTAAATGAAAACATACAATACATGTCTGGTGTAGAAATAAGAGACTCTGTGACACATTGATCAGGAGTAATCCAGGAGTCCTGCAAGATGAAAGACTTATTTATCCCACATTAATTAAAAAAAGAAAGAAAAAAGCAAAGCACTGTTTCAAGAAGAGGTGACGTTTTATCATCTGCAAAAGGGAATTGATCTGCAAACACACACACGCAGGAACAAGCTCATGAATCTGTTACTTAAAACTGTATTTCCTTGATCATATTTAATATATTTTCCACTACATCAAATCAATTCCAGAAGCAATTAGGAAAAAATCAACAGGTGCAGGACAAAAGAGTAACAGAAAAAGGACGAGACAGAGTTGTTTTTGAGGCAAATTCGTGCAAAACCGCTGATGTGCGTTCCCGTCGGGGGCAGTTTTTCAGCAAGCAGTCTCTGTATTTCCCTCTAAAACAACTCTGTCTGGTAACGTTGTGTTATTATCTCATAGTGTGGTGAATGTGCAGGTCACAACTTGTCCACCAGAGCGTTGTGGAGTTGTTGGATTGTGTATTTGATGAGTTTGATGAGGGAAACCAAGAAATCCCATGAGCCTCCGTAGCGTAGCTCTGAGCAGCTCACGGCTCTGCTCCACCGTTCTAAAAATAACTTGCACCGACAATTAAAGGTAACGAACCTACTGCTATGACACTGATTATGGCAATGGGCCAATTTCTATTTATATACCCCATCCCTAACACATGTCAAACTCTTGACCTGAAGAAGACCCGTGTAATGCTATATATTACATTTTGGGAGCAACAATATCAGTGTGTGGACATGTTTTCTCCTTCATCAAATCAATTCCATCCATGAATGCAGAGATGTTTTCATTCTTATTTGACAATTTTTTAAATTAATGTTGTTGTTTTAGAGCCCAGCATGCAGCCGTTCTGAGCGGAGAGAGAAAGAGCATCAACTAAATGAGTCTTTCTGGTGATGACTGAGCTACTTAAAACTTACGGCACTATTTTTAAAGTTTCTTCTCTCCTCCTCCCCCGGGGCAAACACTGTTAACAACTAAGAAAATAGTAAACAAGTTTGTGTGTATTGTGTGTGTATGTGTGTGTTTTTGTAATGAGAACGGCTGCCATACAGAATAATGTAATGGAAGCTGCTGTAGCTTTGCATTATGGCAACGTCGAGGCTATGTAATTACTTGCTTCCATCCTGATTGTGGTTCACTGTGGCTGGGATTGCTATTGTTTTATGTGTGTGTGTGTGTGGGGGGGGGGGGGTCAATACATCCAATAAATTACTTGTGATTACCCAAAGATATGCATTTAATCTAGATTTTCATTTTCTATAATTCAGTCATTTTGTAGGTGAAGTCTCTCAAACATAAGCGGTTTCCTACCTTGACATGCCTTATATGGTTTTACACGATGAGCTCCTGTTTGTCACATTTTATTCCAAATGTAGAGACAAGAATTTTGATGATGTCACTTCAGGCGAAATGAGACGCGGCTCCATTAACCGTAATTACTTACAGAGAATTGTTGTTTCTCGCTTTGATCATGAGAATAATTGGATTAAACTAATTACATGCCCAGCAGCATCTTGCACTTGTGCACAGCAGTCGTGTATACATTGATGATTTTTGATGGGGACTGATTGTCATTTGCCTTCGGCGTCCGATTTTATATTCTGTTTTAAGAATGCGGCAGCCGCAACATGGTCTTATAAGCATCTTAACATAATTATTATTGTGATTGTGGCCATATTTTGTGAACTGATACTGCGATAATACATGAATTTTGATGAATGTTTGATCCCCTCAAGGGAAACAAGCTCATAATTATTTACTCAACCAATAAATCCAGTATGCAAAATGGCAATAAAATGGGAATATTAACTGAGGGAGTAGCTTGATGAAATAATTGTCAAATTCAAAGTGCATGCCGTAATTAGATTATAGTTTGCCCATAAGCAAAGCCAGTGAATGAGAATGGGAGCAGCCATTGGTGGTTTTTCAGTGTTTACTGGTTCATTTTCTGCTCATAAACAGTTGTTATATTTGAAATAAGTGATGTAAATATAGTTTAAAACTTTTACATATATTGAATTAGTCCACAGTGTCTATGAGACATGGTATGTCTCAAGTTTTTGTCCATAAAAGTAGATTTTATTACAGTGAGATTGGACTTGTATGGAGTGACATGTTCTTACTTTGCACCTGCTTATTATACATTATAAATGTAAATGAGCTGGACTTGATTTGGCTCCACGATTTTACTGGCAATCACATCGAATCTGGTCAGTGTCTTTCAGTTTGCCAAGTAGACGTTGTTCAAGCAGACATAACTGTGGTATAATCACTGACAGATAATGTTTTTAATTAAGACTGTATGCCAAGAAAACAAGAAACACAAGACGAACAATACAGATACACACTCTGACATATAACTTTTCTCTGTAAATGTGAAGTTTGAGGTGTAACACGATCATTTTCTTGATTTTTTACATGTTTTTTCTTAAATAGCTGCAATAATAAATGTGTGCTGGCCTGGTTTTGTGTATGGTTTCCAAATAGATATTATGCACACTTTACATTGGCCATGCCTTTAACGGCTCAGTGTCCCAGCTGACACACAGGCTGATGGGGAACATTTCCAGATGAGGAGGCCAATAGTTGGAATGATTGAATACAATAACAGTGACATGGCTCCTTTTCAATTAGTGGACAAAAGTCTAATGCCAAAAGGCAAAGTGAATGTGCACTATTGTTCACTGTACCCAATTTGTACTTTTCCCCTCTGTTTATCCAAGCTGGTTGTGTTTAACAACATGCTAACATTGGTGCCAGTAAAATAAGAGTTATGCACCGTCTTGCATCATGCATCATCATATAGTAATATTTGCATGAAGTTTTCTAACATTATAGCTGCAACAGGTCAAACCAGAGCAAAGTAAGGCATGGGCTGCAAACTCCCTCAGCAGGGGTCTGGACTGAAGTGAGGAACATTGTGTTTCATGGCTCATGAAGAGGAAAAATCTGTTATTACTCTAAAAAGATCACATACTCCTTCTTCAAAGTTTTGCTTTTATCAGTAGTTCAACATCAAACAGACACTGCTGACCCCAAAAAACACACATATAGACTATTATGGACCATAAAATTTACAGAGCAACCAGGGATGTTCATCAGGTGGTTCAGATGGTTTGTGTTGTTCATGGTTGCAGAGTTTGTTTTGAGCCAACACACACATACACACACACACACACTCTCTCACACGCACACACACAAGAAGATCCTAATTACAAATGCAAAGTGGGCTGTAAGTGGGAACATTTTCCCTGTTGGAGCTGTGAAATGCATTGTTGGCATGGTGCTATCTGGTACTCATTAACACTTCCACTGAAATGACTTCACACCGTCTGTACTTGTAACCATCTTCACAGCAGAAAGCTGTAATGGCATACACCCACATATTAAATTATTTAACTATCTCGCACTTTTTCAAAAAAAACAATTTCTGGAGAGGACATTAATTAAAATCTGGCTCATCTTGTATTTAAACAAACCTCCAGTCTCCCTCTTGCATACCATATATTACTACTAAATCCATTAAAGTAGGGCGTTGAGCACAAAATGTCACATTTCCTGATCTGACTTTGGCCTTTTGTCATTTTCTGTTTGCTTGACAGTGCCTGTGGTGCACAATAGTGGCTGATAACAAATTGCAATGTGATTCATTCTGGAGTATATTCAAAATAGAGACTACTGCTCCATCAGTGTTTCATTTAGACAGGGGAAAAATAGCAACCGGCCAATATACTAATAATGGTGCAGTGAGAGGAATATTCATTTTGTTGGACCAGACACATGTTGTGGAGTTGAGCATCAATTACATTCCTCAGAGGAGTCGATGTTTACCCACAACACACTGAATAGCAGTGGCAATGTCTTCTGTTCAGTCGTCACTTGTTAAATATCTCAGTAAGTGTGGGTCAGTCAGACACAGGCTGTTCTGAATGCAACTTTTCATTACACTGCAAAAACTGAAAATCTTTCCAAGGGTATTTGTCTTATTTCTTGTCAAAATGTCTCATTTCTAGTCAAAACTAATCTCTTTCCACTTAAACTAAGACTCATCACCTAAAAATTCACTTGTTTTTAGATCATTTGCACTTGTTCCAAACAAATTTTCACTTGAAGTAAGTAGAAAAATCTGCAAAAGCAAGATTTTAGTGCTTGTTATAAGGAAGAAAAACTTGTTCCACTATCAGATTTTTCTACTTATTTCAAGTGAAAATATGCCTGAAAGGAGTAAAAGGTTTTTATATGATGAGTCTTATTTTAAGTAGAATTAGATTTGTTTTGACTAGAAATTACATTTTGACTAGAAATAAGACAAATATTCTTGGTAAGATATTTGAGTTTTTGCAGTGCAGAGTGAGAGAAATAATTTGTTTTCTCCTTGCACTAGGTTGTGAGACCTAAACAGCCTCAGGAATGCCTCCAAAATATAGAGGTCGGTTCTTTAAAGTCTTTATTCTCATGGCTGTATTTTTGTTTTTTGTTTCTAGATGTGATGCAGTGCAGATCTTATTGACTCTCTCTCAGTTGTCTATATCTATAAATATAGTGTAAGTATAGGAGAAACAGGAGTATAGGAGCTGCTACTGTTGCAGGGAAGCCACTAATTATCACCCAGATGATTTTCAAAGGATCCAACACCCTGGAAAAGACAGGGGTTGTGCTTCACAGTGCATTTGCCACATATACATTAAAGTTTCCGGCTTGAGAAATGATTACATTTATCTGAATATGTAACATTTGCATTTTAACAGGACACCTGTACACTTCTCTCTGACTGTGACACCTTTGAAACTGCATATAAAAACATAATAATAAAAAAAAAGATCCCCCTTTTTACCCAAACTTCAGATTCATCTGAATCTAAAAGGTTATTTTGTGGCAAATCTCTTGTAGTTTCTGTGCTGAACATGACGGACGTGGCAGTATAACGGCAGATGTGGGGGATACTGGATATTTTGATGCCAGTTGGAGAGAAACGTGTTGAGCTGAGGGCAAATTATTCCTTCACAATGGATCTGTTTACATGCACACATTATTTCAAATAGCGCTGCAGATCATAATGTCCCTGATATAAGCAGCTTCTTTTATTCTGCTCCCTATTAACATACGAATGAATAAACAGCAGAGGGAGGATTTTCCTGGAGGAAAATGAGGCTGATGCAGGTGATAAGGTCCATGCATATCTAAATAGTCTTTAAGCCTCTAAGAAATATCCACAATGATTGATTTGAATTATATCAGTACTGAGATAATAATGAAAAGAGTTAAATGGGAAATTGAGGTTTGCGATGGTTCACGTTCACGCATGTGAGTAACAAGAGGTGGAGAAAGGGAAGAGTTAAAGTTTAAGGACAAGTGCTGTTCATTCTCACAGCCCCTTACCTGACCCTGTTACAAAGAGACAGAATTTCATTTACTCGCGGTATAAACAAGCCATCGTATAGAGTGTGATAGTTCAGTACACTGTAGGTCACTGTGTGCTGAGGAAGACATCAGTGTCGAGAAATTGGAAGCAGTAAATCTTGTAGATATGCTCAATGCTCAAGACATTTTATTCTCTCTTTTCTCTTTTATTCTCCACTGTTTGATTCATTTTCAACATTTGTGACACGTGATTTATTTGTACAACATTCACCACAAGTTAAAGCAGAAGTAAGCGATCTGGTTGCTGGCGGTGGTTTTGGCTAACTTCTTGTCAGTCGATGGAGTTAGCAGTCCCCGCCCTCGTCCCTACGTCACCACATTCACGTGCATCCCTTGGCTGCACACACAGAGGACCGCCCCTTTATGCCGTTCTCTCTCCTCATTGGATAAAGGTTGTAGGATACAAGGAAAGTTTTCTCCTCGGCTTACAGCAGAGCAGAGTGACTGACAGACCCGTGTTTCAGACCAAACACTAGTGAGTAAGTGATTGCCGTCGGAAGATATAACTATTTAAGACTTATATTAACACAAACATTCCACTTACTTCTGCTTTAATGCTGCATTAGCATCAAAACAAAGTAGGCTAAATAAAAAATGATAATACATACGTAGTCTAAGAAAAAAAAGTGGAAAAGTCAGGGGTTAGGGGCCCACATTAGTATTCTTTCAGGGGGCCCAGAATTCCTAGCAACGGCCCTGCATGTAGCATGTAGCAACATGTAGCAGCAGCTTTGCTATTTGTTTGTTAATATCTCTCTTTCCAGCTAAGGACTGTATGTCCAATATTCAGTCGGATTTCAACTCTTCTCTTGAGTCTTGAGGAAAACTGGTTATTTAGATCATAATGGGTTTATTTCTCAGGCACAGAGCCTATAAGGTGGAGTTTTCATGTTCTCCCTGTACCTGCATGAATTCTCCTCTGGTTCCCCAGCCTCCTCTCACAGTCCATGCACAGACATGCAACGCTCTAGCTCTATTGGCGACATGAAATTGAGTGTCCAGGGTGTCTCCAGCCCGTCGGTATAGACAAAGGATGTACTGTGTGTATGTATGTTTCTGAGTGAGTAGAGTAGTGGGTTTATCAGTATTTGAAGAAAAAAAAAGGCAGTTACTAAATAAACAGTACATTTGTTCATTGTAAAAACAAAAGAGAGATGGATAATTATGAATTAGGTGTCCCCATGGGGATCATCAGTTAAACTGGAGGCAGTTGGCTCCGATGTCTAAAATCTTTGTGATAACATGATATAAGTTTTCTAATTTCTTTCTAATGATGGTCTAATCCAATTTAAACACATGACACAACTGTTGGCTTAATATTATTATTACATTAACTGCTTAGGTGTGTTTATGTTATTCCAAGATGTTCCCTTCACTGCTATAGTCTTATATACCGGTATGTTGAAATATTTTTTGTTATATCTGTAGCGCTTCCATCTTAGATTATCGTTAAATCAGACCAGTACATTGTATTGAATAGTCAGTGGTGGCCATTAAAAACAGCTACATGCCACCAGTACAACAACTCTACACTGCCACAAATCAACATTTCTCTGCTTGGTGTACAGTAGATGTTTGATTCCTGCTAAACCAATCTATCCCACAATCTACAAAGGTCGCAGTCACTCATCTGAACCACCTGCTATAGATGCTGCACAATTCAAAGCCACTGCTGCACTTCTTCACCATCCTCTTTAATTACTGTGCTGCCTCTCACTCTGCCTCCTCCCTCTCTGGCTCACTTCTTTTGAATGAAACCATATTTTTTTATTATTGCATTTTTCAAGCACAGGGGTCCATTCAGAATGCAAGTCCTTTCATGGCTGTCAGGAAATGAAAGCAAAGTGAATAGAAATGTTGTTGCTGTGTGACTAGTGGACCATGTGACTTTAGATGTTTATGCCTCAGATAAACAACCCCTCACATTATGCATACTAGCTCTCTCAATTTTGAAAAAAAATCTCGCTTCATCCTCAAGCAAAAATTCCATTTGTGGGGCTGTGACATTTTTTATGTGATTTATTCTATTGTCCCGAGTCCTCCAGCCATGGCTGCCCCTCCACCCGTCCCCTTTGCCATCAGCTTTGACAATCCCAGCCTTTGTTTTTGCAATGAGAAGCAGCATTCTTCCAGTGGGATGACCTCCTCTGTCTCCAACAGGGGCTGGCACTGAGGGCGCGACCCTACCCAAAGATTGGATAGCTGCACCCGCGCAACGCTGTGAACTAAATCTGCTAGCTGTCACCTCAACTCTGCTGCGGCGGCTCATATGTGCACCGGCCGCGCTCTCCTTCAGCAGGAAGATCCGATGGATCCCTCCGCTCATCACAGCTGACACATCAAGGCCCCGCATGCAGCAACACTATCAGCACCTCCATCATTAACACAGAACAACAGGGATTAGACCATGAGGAGAGTGGATCATCCATCATTCCTGTAAGTACACTCATTTTCATTATTGAGAATCTTATTTTGTGATTAGTCAAATTGAGTTAGTGCTTGTGGATGTTATTGTGAATAATAAATAGCACAACTAAAAGTTTTAGCAGCACCTGCAGAGAGAATCAGAGAGGAGGGAAAATACTGAAGTGGGAAAAAAAAGCTATTTCACAGAGATCTCATCTCTAAAATCCACCTGCACCTGAATGTTAGGAAACCAGCTGAGCACTAAGGCAGCGGGCTCAACTTTAACACCTTGAACCAGCTGAAAAGAGGGATTGTATGAAAAACACACAGAAACTGAAACAGTTATATATCTGATTACTTGCAGCTGTCAATCAACCACAGGAAAAGGTCATGCACAGGATTCAGAAAGAAGAATTTGATTGAATAAAATCTCAGTATACAGTTTCTCATAATCCACACTGAATTTATTTATAGCCGTGATATTCCTGCCTCTCATGCTACAATCGAATTTTACTGTGATTGGAGCAATATCAGTTGTTATTATTTTGTGTATCTCTGCCTTGAGGTCTGAGAATGCACATTGAACTTCTTTGCTGTAATGAGGATTTATATAACCTTTATTTTACCTCGATGGACCACTGAGGAGGAGTTCTCATTTATAATGGTGTCGAGAATGACCTGGATACATTTCTCAGTGGCTAATATCGGCTGTGAGTTGAACACACACAAAAAATAAATACATAAATATGGGTTATATTGATATCAGGAGAGACATATTCATAGTTTTCATGAGCTGAGTGATACATTTTAAATAAGTGAAGAGAAGCTTTTTAAGTGTTAAATGAGGCTGGCACCACTCCATCCACTCCTGGCTCTTTGATCGAGTGGAGGTGCATCATTAGTGAGTTCGGGTTTGGACTCATTATGCTTAAAACGCATCCAGGTCCACCTGAAATGGTTTATTCATATGATTTACTGACTTATATATATATATATATATAAATGTGTGTGTGTGTGTGTGTGTGTGTGTTTTATGGATCCTAAAATGACACACTGCACTAAATAAAGCTGCTGTAGAGAGCACTGTCACAATACAGGGCCGTTGCTAGGAATTCTGGGCCCCCTTAAAGAATACTTAAGTGGGCCCCTCCCCCTAACTTTTCCTTTTTTTTTCTTAGACTACGTATGTATTATCGTTTTTTTATTTAGCCTTCTTTGTTTTGATGCTAATGCAGCATTACACTGCAAAAACTCAAGTATCTTAGCAAGAATATTTGTCTTATTTCTAGTCAAAATGTCATTTCTAGTCAAAACAAATCTCATTATACTTAAAATGAGACACATCATATCAAAAGTAGCTTATTTTTAGACACCTTTTACTTCTTTCAAGCATATTTTCACTTGGAATAAGTAGAAAAAATCTGATAGTGGAGCAAGTTTTTCTTCCTTATTACAAGCACAAAAAACTTACTTTCACTGGCAGATTTTTCTATTTATTGTGAATTTAAGTGAAAATGATCTAAAAACAAGTTAATTTTTAGGTAATGAGTCTTATTTTAAGTGGAAAGAGATTCGTTTTGACTAGAAATGAGACATTTGGACAAGAAATAAGACAAATATTCTTGGAGAGATGTTGAGTTTTTACAGTGTACTATGAGTATTAGTCAGGGTCTTACGCAGAATAAATCAGTCATACAAAGATTAGACTACTGGGGTCTTTTATGGGCCCTACTGGGCGCTGGGCCCCTAGAATTATCATCACCTTTCTCCCCTATACAACGGCCCTGTGTGTATAGTCACAGTAAAGTCAATGTATGTTGGTCGGTTTTGTATGATGTAAGAAAACCACGTCGTCGTTTGTTGTTTTGACTGGCAACACTTAAATTAGCTTCTTGGTTCAGCGGCGCCGGCTGGTTCCAGCTGAGTTAGCACAGCTGAGGTGAACAATCCTTTCTTATGCAGATGCATCAAAATGAATTAATTCAGCGACTTATCAAATATAAGATAAAAAAAACAAAACAAAACAAACATAAAACCATGAAAGATTCATTATTCGCCCTTCTACCCTTTGTTATGGCTCCAACCTCAGAACGTTAGTGTCAAGATTACGACTGTTTTAGTGTTATAGCTGCTGCACGTTGCTGCTGCTGCTCTGTGTGTGCACTGCTGACTCATCCACGGCCCAGCAGAGCTCATTAGAGAGGTGGCAGTTCTCCTGTCTGAAAGAAATCCATCATCATCTCACCTGATCTGACCTTTACTATTCATTATCAAGTCAACAAATAAGCCAAATGCATATGGCTTCTCCTCTGATTTTCTGTCAATCAATAACTGTTAGATAGCTTTCTTCATCATCTCACATACTCATATCAACACTTCCCGTATCAAGCCTTTACCATCTTCCACAGTGTTTTGTTGCAGGAGCAGGTGGAAGCTGCAAATCTTTATCACTGAAAAGATTTTTTTTTAAAGGGAACGTGAGCTGTGAGCCTTTCACTGTTTCCAGCTAACAGCCTGCTCTCTGCCTGCAGAGGTTCACCTGCAGCAGGTGATGATGTGTTGTTGAGCAGAAAGTCATTAGGCTTGAGCTCCTGTTGTATTCCAATCCAGACGTCTTGCGTTGGATTGTTAGTCCTATAAAACACAGGTGGCCCTCATCACACAAGCACAGAAAAGAACAACAGATGTTGTTATTCCTATTGCAAATTATTGTTGATAATATAAATCATGAAATCAAACCTGCGGTAACACATGCACTGGCCTGGATTAAAGCAGAAGTAAGCGATCCGGTGGTTTTGGCTAACTTCCTGTCAGCCGATGGAGTTAGCAGTCCCCGCCCTCGTCCCTACGTCACCACATGCACGAGCATCGTCCTCAGTCTATGCAACTGCCCCCTTGGCTGCACCAAAGACGGTTTATAAACCAAGACCTTCCATGACGAGTCAGCGTCCTGTATGCATGTCACGCGGGCTTCTGCACGGCCATGCCCCTTTAGGGAGACCAGAGGCAGCATAGAGTGTATTGACTCCAATGGGGAAATTGAACGTGAACACAGATTATGGTCGATTCTTTCTCCCCACAGTCACTGAAGTAAATTTTGGACTCATTTTTCACAAGCCATCTCTTCTGAACAGTTTGACACGAAAATGGCAATTTTCAGACGGACACATCAGGAGAAAATTCACTTTGTTCAAGACCTGTCTCTGTCTCTACGACACACTCTCGCCAGATTTGGCACAGATCTCCTAGGCAACATCAAACAAACGGCTGCAAACTCCCGTGAAAATGATTTAAATTATTTTTGGCATGCTAAATATTACTGTTAGTAGTGTAAATATTTAATGTTATCATAAGAAAATATAAATATCCCACTTTCATCTACCTACAAATTGTATAAATCCACACACACGTTCACAGACGAGGTGGGGTGACGGTTGGCCACGCCCATTTAGAGAGACAGAAGGTGTATACCATTTCTATCATTGGAGCCAGCCTCTCATGGAGTATCTTTCCGTATATTGAATATCTTTGGCTGCACACACAGAGAGGACCGCGCCTTTATGCTGTTCTCTCTCCTTATTGGATAAAGGTTGTAGGATACAAGGAAAGTTTTCTCCTCGGCTTACAGCAGAGCAGAGTGACTGGCAGACCCGTGTTTCAGACCAAACACTCTATAGAAGTGATTGCTGTCGGAAGATAGAACTATTTAAGACTTATATTAACACAAACATTCCGCTTACTTCTGCTTTAAGCACATTTTGGTGGAAATTTCGTGAAATTCAGTGGTAGTTTGCTGATATATTTGGATGTATGACTGGGTGGTTGTTGTAATACTGCCTTTGTGTAAAGATCAGGATAAAATAGATAATTGTTGGCATAAGTAGAGCTACAGTGTCTACAATATTGTCATTTAAACCAAAGTTTTGTAAGTAAAACAGAGTTTATTTGATGTTGCAGTGAACAGAAAGCTGCTCATTAGTAAGACAGACAGCAGCTGCTGGTTGCAGCACACGACGGCCCAGGGTAAAACTCTGAGATCCAGTCACCATGTTGACTGTGTTCTTCCACCTTCAGGATGGGAACTTGATTTAGTTTGTTTGACAGAGAGATTGTGTTTCATTGCAGCACATCTGTCAGGAAGGCAGTGTAGTTAGTTAGTGCTCATTAATTTACTCCACCAAGAGGCTTTTGGGTTGTTTTTCTCCCTCTTTGTCTGATCCTGTGTTTTCTCTGACAGTGAGCAGGAAAAGATGCTGAAAGGACTTTTTGATTTTTGATTAATAATTGTAGTCACATTTTCCCTGGTTTCACACTGGTGCAGAGTCATTAACAGGTCATTAAAATGTCAGCAAGCAGCATTTGATTCAATATACATAATTTGGATCCACCCAGAAAATAAATATCATTAGTTTCATTCATTCACTGATCATCATATGTTTTGTAGATAGTATATGTCCATAATGTTTGACCACATTGACCATATTTAGAAAACAGATTCTGCAATGCTGCTAAATGATGAATGAAAGTCTGTCACTGTACAACTGTTAACACATCTACTGTTGTTCCATTAGATGAGAGTAGCCTATCCTACATGTATGTAATTCCAAACTGATTTTTGCTCGTTTTCTTCCACCTCATGTTACAGTTCATCTCACATCTGTTTGTTGCTCGGAGCAACGACGCTAGTTCACACAAAAAATGGCAATGCAAAAATGTTGAGGAGGCGGAGAGAGAGAGCGAGTCATGGCTTTTTCAACATGATGTGCATGGATAATTAACTTGTCTATATCAATGACATGCTGTTCAAACATGACCCTATTAAAACCCGCCCTGATGTGTTAATTATCCAGCGCAACCTTTTGATCTCGGACTGGGGTGATCCCTTTTAATCAAGGATTAATTGTGTCTAAAGACTTGTGATTAAGCAGCAGAGGATCTGTTTCATGAAGAGACAAAAGCATACAGAGTGGTTAGAGCCTGTGTCACTATGAGCACAGATGTCAATGGTGGGGAGTCAACACTGTGGTCTGCGGGGGAAAAAACAGATCTAATGAATAATCAATAAGCTTAGCAGGTAAATGTGATATCTCATCCACAGAAATGCTTGTAGAGCAGCACAAATCAGCTGAACCAGGTAAATCTGTGCTTCTGAATGTAAAAAAATCAAATTCAATGCCTCTGTCAAGATGCAGAAAGGAAAAACAAGCCTGCACCAAACTATATTCAAGTATAATCCCTCTGTTGATTGTTTTATTTTATCACCCTGAATTTTTCCCGTCAGCACAAGGTTTTCATTTTTGTCCATGTTTGTGTTTTAAAATAATAATAATCCCACTCAGCTCACTCAAGATCTGAATCACCCGTGAAGCACACTAGCACACACACGTGCAGCTCCGCTATTATAATAAATAACCACACAGTTTGCTCACACAGCAGGGAGACTTCAGGGAGCATGACAGAGACACGTTAAATCACCGAGACCCACGTTTTTAAAAAACAGAGTCACATACAGTCCATGGTGTGTTTGAATTTTGATCCAAAGCAGATCCACTGGAGGGCAGTACCAAAATATGAGAGATAATGATTCATTGTCATCGCTGCCTAGAGGGCACTGTTTGCATGAGATCATTGTTTTGTGGCTGAAATGCTGCTCGGCAATTTCGTCTTCTATTCTGGAACAAACAATAAATGTTCTTGTTGTTTTTCATTCTTCCTCCAGTTCTCACTTTAAACAGACTGTCTGCAATTAGTTTCTTCGACAACAGGCTTTTTCCATTTTTGTAACAAGGCTGTACTGTCTGTCCTCTCCTATCAGATCTCTATATGAACTTGTCATCACAGTGGTATGTCGTTGTGGCTGTAAAATGCCCCTACGGATGATGATGTAGATGGAAAATATGCTTCAACGTCATCGGCATTTAGACTTCAGAGGATAAGAATATATAAGGATGTTGATCTCAAAGTCAAATCAAATCAACAGAATTAATTAATACCTATAGGAAGATTTATTTTTCTGCAGCAGCATGAGATGGCATCATTACACATGAACATTTAAAAGACAGAACAGATACAGATACAGATACAGATACAGAGGACAATTAAAAACAGCACAAAACAGAGACATGACAGAGCTCACTGATCAGGATTCAAAGCAGAATAAAAAATACAGTATATATAAGATAAGATGCCTTTATTGTCACTGTATTTAAAATACAATGAAATTGCAACTACAAATCACACACTGCAAAAACTCAAAATCTTACCAAGAATATTTGTCTTATTTGTAGTCAAAAACAAATCTCATTATACTTAAAATAAGACTCATCACATAAAAAAGTAGCTTGTTTTTAGACACTTAGACACTTTCAAGCATATTTTCACTTAAAATAACCTGATAGTGGAGCAACTTTTTCTTCCTAACAAGCACAAAAAACTTGCTTTCACTGGCAGATTTTTCTACTTATTTCAAGTGAAAATTTGTTTGAAACAAGTGAAAATTATCTAAAAACAACTAAATATTTAGGTGATGAGTCTTATGTAAGTGGAAAGAGATTAGTTTTGACTAGAAATGAGACATTTTGACTAGAAATACGACTAATATTCTTGGAAAGATTTTGAGTTTTTGCAGTGGTATTTAGATGCACATGATAAGACAAAGACACTACTCATCACCATAAAACAAAGAACAAGGCAGATTAAAAAAGAAGATTAGAAAATAAAAACAATAATGCACAATATTGCATTAGTAGATGCTGGAGAGATACACAGAGTCACTGTGTGTGTTTGTTGAGAAGAGGGGAAGAAACTGTGCTAAAGTCTGTTGGTGTGTGTTTTTATTGTATCTCCTCCCTGAGGGCAAAAGGTTCAAACTGGAGTTGATCAGGATGGGAAGAGTCTTTAGCGCTAGAGAGGCAGCGGGTATGAGAAATGTCCTCAAGTGAGGAAAAAGGGCAGCCAATGATTTTTTTGTATTGACCTTCTGACCCCTGGTACAACTTCTCTGTCAGCTACTGAACAACCACACAGTGAGGCAGTAGCTATGTGATTATGCTCTCTATTGCAGCATGGGAGAAAGCCGTCAGTAGGTCGGAGTGCAGGTTGTTCTTCTTCAGGAGCTCAGGGGAGGTGCAGGCGCTGACTTTCTCCACTCAGTTTTACCTCTGTGGTAACACTTTACTTGAATAGGTATTCATAAGATTGACATAAAACTGTCCAAACCATGACATAACAGCTGTCATAAACATCAATGAATACTTATGACAGCTGTTGTTAAGTGTCATTTGGTAAGTTATGTCACTTTTGATGCAAAGTTGACATTATACGTTTCGGGGTTTCGGTTTATGATGACAGGAGGATGGTCAGCTCTGCACTCCCCTAAAGTCCAGGAGAAACTCTTTTGTTTGCTTTGTGTTGCTAGCCGAGCACCAGACTCGTCCCCTCCTGAGACGAGACCGACCACCAAAACTGTATTATGGAGTTGGTTGGATGGGAGGGAGTACAGTCATGTGTGTAGAGAGACTATAACAGAGAGATGTGAGAGGAGAAACCCCGGTGGAGCAGCTTCCTAATCACTATGTCTGGGATGATTGTGTTAAAAGCAGTAAATATAAAACCTGTCAAGATGATCCTTCAATTTGTATCACATCCATGACCCCTGGACAAAATTTAGACATCAGTTACTCCCAAAATATTTGTGATATTTGTGAGACCCAATCGGGCTGGGTCTGGACTAAACATGAAAATCACTTTTGACATGGGTTTCAACATTTTTAACCCCTTCCTGGCCAGTTGTTTTTGTTGCAAAAACACAAAATTTCTATGGGGCTCTATGGGCTTTATGGCTGGTGGTGACAGTATTTTAGTGATAAAAAGAGATATCCAAAATCGCCTCAGTGAAAACTTCTGACTATAATATGTCAACAAAATAAAACAAGAAATTTGAAAGGGGCTTTATCCATTGTTCAGATTTCGGTTCTGGAAATTAGCGCATATTTCATTAGATATTGCCTCATTTACATATTTGAACAAAAAAATTGACAAAACTTGTAATGCAAAAAATATTTGTCCTAATGTGAGTGATAAACTTGGGAAGTTTCATGGTGATATCTGTTAGTTAAAAGTTTTACTAACACATTGGACATTTTTGTCCACTTGAAGGGTCATGGGTGTGGTAAAAATGCATTACAAGTCCAAAAAATGGACTTTCATTCTGAAACTCGGGACATCCAGAGTTTAGCCAAAGATAAACCTCCTTGCCAAAAATCAGGCCCCAGTGACCTTTCATTTGACTGTGGGGAGTTGGGAAAGTGTGAGAGGTGGACAAAAAAGGAGGGTTAAGAGCATGATGCAAGGGACAAGGAATAAATCAAATAAAAAGAGACCTAAAGTAAAGGAAAAAGGGCATCAAGACTTACTTAAAAGAGAAACAGCAGCGGGAACAAAGCTGTTCCTGTAGCACAGAGCAGCTTCAACAGATTTAACAACAGGAAAAGTTTCTTTATATTTGTGCATTATTTTCTCGACACGCATGATATTCTGACAGATGGACTACACAATACACACTTTTGTTTCTCTCTGCAGGGAAACCGACTGAACTGATGCACAAGTTCCTCTCCTCCGGGTCTCTTTGTGCAACGCATCAATCCTCGGACTGACCATGTGGGTCGGCCATAAACTAAGGTGAGACGGGATGGAAATGAATTGCATTTATATACTGTCATGCTTTTATCCAAAAAGGTTTCACAATCTGCCTCATTTACACCCCCACACAGAGATGGAGGTGAATTACAATGCATCCCCTTTTGGAGTTCAGTATCTTGCTCAAGGACACTTCTAAATGTGGGGGAGCTTCTATAATTCACTTTAATGTCATTTGAATTGCACAACTTCCTTCAGGGCAACAACAGAGTCATGTTCACAGTGTTGATAGTCTCTACTCTGCTACTGCGAGTTTCTCTTTTTTTAATTAAAACATCTCTGTTGTAAAATATAGGATATGTAAATCGGGCTTCAGGCTACATTAGGTCCAACCGAACAACATGAGTTGAGTTCACAAAGTCTGTGTCTGTGTCAACAGTTTACAGGCAGTAAAGGGCCTGACCCTCTCAGCAGCACTGAAGCTGGCCTCAAACCATTAGCTCAAATGTTCTCTGTAGTACACCAGTATGCTTTCAAATGAGACAAAAAGAAAGCTCGGAGCGGTATTCTGACCTATTTTCTGTTTTGCAGCAGTTCCAGCAGGCTGATACCACTTCTGAACCAAATGCCTCCTTTCCTTTTAGTGCATGCCTTGCAGCTACTACAGCATGGTGTTCAATAGAGAGCCACCATGTATGGACTTCGAGATGCAATTCACATGATTTGGAAATTCAATAAACCAGCTCATCCATTCACGGGCCACAGAGAGGAAGCTAAATATAACACTAAAGAGCAGCCAGTGTATCCTTAGAAAATGACGGCTCTAAGTGGAGTTTAGTGGAAGACAATTTCACCCTTTACCCTGGAATACAATAATGTTAACCGTAATTATACATCACTCTGTTACACATTTAAAACCCAAATGTATAACTTAATCATAAATAAATTATTCATTTAATTTAGGAAAAACAACATCAAACAATGGCACAGAATGTTATAATAAAATAATTGAATATACGTAGCAGGAAATGCACATGAAGTTTAGTGTATGGACGTCATCCACCAGAAGGAACATAACTGGCTCTTGTTCTTCAAGAGGCTCATGTACTTTGACATTTACAGTGAAATGCTGCACATGGTGGGCAGTGGGTTGTTTCATGCTGCAGTCTGCTGGGGCAGCAACATGTCTGACCTGATCAAAGGAGACTGGACAAGCTGGAGACTCACAGGACTGTTGTTGTTGAGAGAGACATGCAATCCAACCATATGGTCTCTACAATGTTACAGCAGGTCAGAGAAGCAGCTACAGCAGCAGCTAACATCTTATCTGCAGGACTGCGAGGACTGTGCAACACCCCAGCCAATCGAAGTGGCTCATTACTTATCTAATTACTGTTCATTTTTAATCCTATTTTCAATGCTGAGCCATGGATTTACGCTTGGAGATTCATAAGTTTTTGCAAACTTGTTCTCTGGTTGTTTGTTATGAATGTGCATCGTGTCATTTGTCATGTGCTCTGCAGGTAGTGACATGACTCAGGTCTGACCCTGGAGATGCCGAAGAGACGAGACATTGTGGCCATCGTGTTGATCGTGTTGCCTTGGACGCTGCTCATCACTGTTTGGCACCAGAGCACCATCACTCCTCTGCTCGCTACTCGAACAGGTAAGGCTACAAGGGTTGATCAAGTGTGAATATGTCTTTTTTTCTGCATTAATATTTATCAGGGCAGAATGCAACAAAAGGTGTTTGTCTTGCTCACCATACATTTGTTTATATGTTTATTTATAGGATCCCTATTAACTGATGTCATGACATTAGCTATTCTTCCTGGGCTCCCCAATGCAATTTTAAAAAGAACATAGTACATACTCACATTCATCGCTGTTACAGATCACTGTATCACCTCATCATCATATACACAAACAGCAAACAGTCTAGTCTAAAATCTACTATTAGGTACAAAGAATACATCATACATCACATTACATTACCACAACAGTTCAACCCACAAATAAATTCCTATAATAAATTATTATACATTATATATTTCTTACTCATTGAATTTCCAATTTATTTAAATAGTCTTTTACTACCTTTTTAAAAATGTGTTTTGAGTTAATATTTTTGATATTATTAGGTAATGTGTTCCATCCTATAATGGCTCTGTATATTACAGTATGTTTTAAAAAGTTTGTTCTTGGTTTAGGTGCCAGTAATAGGTTGCATATTTATTGACACTTCTGGTGAACACCATCTGATCTGAGAAATATTGTGTTTTTTTTATTGTTAATCAAATTCCTCATCAAAGTTAGGAGACTTCATTTTAGTCTGTCTTCAACCAGAAGCCATGATAAATTCAGATGCATTTTTAAGATATTTGCATGCAGTGAACACATGATGTGTGAAATGCCATGAGGCCAGA
Organism: Trachurus japonicus; assembly: GCF_045865225.1. NCBI lineage: Eukaryota > Metazoa > Chordata > Actinopteri > Carangiformes > Carangidae > Trachurus > Trachurus japonicus. Next base: position 9,438,912 of record NC_140920.1, on the reverse strand, counting down.
GTGTTGTGTGCACAGAAGGTGAACTGTTGAGAAGATTTGTTTTTTTTAATGCAGCTGCTTCATGTCCAACAGCAGTCTGTTCACTCATTACCATCATTTTCCCTCCGTGTCAGATGGCAGACGTGATGGTCGCTCCAACTCCAGGAATACTTTTGCTGTCAAGGAATCCTGCTCGCTCCAGAACCGGGACATCGTGGAGGTTGTCCGCACCGAGTACGTCTACAGCCGGCCCCCTCCCTGGTCGGACTTCCTGCCCACCATCCACGTCGTCACCCCCACCTACAGCCGGCCGGTGCAGAAGGCCGAGCTGACCCGACTGGCCAACACGCTGCTCCACGTGCCGAACCTCCACTGGATCCTGGTGGAGGACGCTCCGAGGAGAACCGCCCTGGTCAGCCGCCTCCTCCTGGAGACCGGACTCAACTACACGCACCTCAACGTGGAGACGCCGAGGAACTACAAGGTGCACGGGGACACCAGAGACCCCCGGATCCCACGTGGGACCATCCAGAGGAACCTGGCCCTGCGCTGGCTGCGGGAAACCTTCAGCATGAACAACAGCCAGGCTGGGATCGTCTACTTCGCAGATGACGACAACACGTACAGTCTGGAGCTGTTTGAGGAGGTGAGGAGTTCTTCCTCTTCATCATTTCACAGACTTTCTTCTGGTGTCTTCATCTTAAAGAGGAACTAAGCATGATTTCTCCCATGGCTGTGCACTGCAAAAACTCAAAATCTTTCCAAGAATATTTGTCTTATTTCTTGTCAAAATGTCTCATTTCTAGTCAAAACTAAACTCTTTCCACTGAAAATAAGACTCATAACCTAAAAATTAACTTGTTTTTAGACAATTTGCACTTGTTTCAAACACATTTTTATTTGAAATAAGTAGAGAAATCTGCAAGTGGAAGCAGTTTTTTGTGCTTGTAATACACTACATTTCCCATGAGCCTCTGCACGCATGGTGAAATTCTTGGACTGACGCAAGACGGATGAAAGCGAAAGCATTTGCCAAGAATGTTTTCATTAATCAACAACAAAAGTCGGAGGTTGGAAGACGATCAGATACCGTCGTAGTTCCGACCATAATCGATGCCAACTAGTGATCCGGCGGTGTTATTATTCCCATGACCCGCCGGGCAGCGTCCAGGAAACCGAATCTAGGAAATACTGGGCGAGTCGACCACTAAATAATAATATCAAAATAACTATAAAGACAAAATTATATATTTATCTAAAATGGACCCATTAACAAATAGATTCATCCACATTAATATGAGACTCTTATATAACCAAAAGCAAACTCCTCAGGGTCTCTTTAAATCTTAAAATTTTAAAGGGACAACGAGGAGTTTCTATTTGGTTATAAAAAAGTCTCACGTTAATGTGGATGAATCTACGTTACCCACACTTGTTAATAGGCCCATTTTCGATAAATATATCATTTTGTCTCTATCGTTATTTTGTTATTATTAGTGGTGGTGGAAATGCTGGGCGAGCCGACCAGCGTTTCCTTACTTTCGGTTTCGCGGACGCTGCTCAGCGAGTCATGAGAATAACGCCGCCGAATCGCCGTTTATGGTCGGAACTACGACGGTATGTGATCGTCTTTGAACCTCTGACTTTAATTCTTGATGAATGAAAACATTCTTGGCCGGTCCAAGAATTTCACCATGCGAGCGGAGGCTAATGGTAAATGTAGTATGAAAACACTTCGCTTTCCAAAACTCCTCGTTGTCCCTTTAAAGTAAATCTATTAAATCATTAAATTTAAAATCACTCACACATCTGACTTGTTTCTCTGTCTGTCTCCAACCATCAGATGCGCTCCACCCGGAAGGTGTCGGTGTGGCCCGTGGCGTTCGTGGGCGGCCTCCGATACGAATCCCCTAAAGTGAACGTCATGGGCAAAGTTTACGGCTGGAAGACGGTGTTCGACCCGCACCGGCCCTTTGCCATCGACATGGCCGGGTTTGCGGTGAACCTGCGCCTCATTCTGTCTAAACCTCAGGCTTATTTCAAGTTACGTGGAGTGAAGGGAGGATATCAGGAGAGCAGTTTATTAAAGGAGCTGGTGACTCTCAGCGATTTGGAGCCTAAAGCTGCAAACTGCACTAAGGTAAGAGGCGAGCAGGAGTCTGTCTGCATGTAACTCCCTGTGATCTGACACAAAAACAAGCTGGATGTGTAAACATTTGAAGGATTGTAAATCTTGAGATACTCTGCTGTCATAACAGTTTCTTCTTAAAAACATTAAACCGTCAGCCGACCCTTCACACTTACAGATTATTTAATAACTGCACAGCCTTTTTTGAACCCACATTTCTGAATTAGTACCTCATCTGTTTCCACCCTTTTCTTTCCTACACACAGGTATTAGTATGGCACACACGGACAGAGAAGCCTGTGCTGGTAAATGAGGGCAAGAAAGGATTTACAGACTCTAACGTGGAGATATGACATACTACATCTGACACAGGTAATAGCACAGATTTAGAAATGCAAATTACAGCCTCTCCACACGGTGAATATTTTTGGGTGATGGATCAAAGGGGAGCAGAAATATAGTGCATGAGACATGGCCCCTACTGGAAGAAGTACATGTCAGACTTTTTTAAATGATATTTTTATCACAAATATCCATAGCCATGTTAACAGCATGTCTCACTGGATCAGCAGCACATCGGCCCATCTATCAGACTGAAATGTCTCAGTAACTCAATGACTCTGAACATCCACTGGACGGATTTATTACTGGAGCCTTTTAACTCTTCTACAGCTGTTGGATGGTCATCACATTAATGATCCTCTAATGTTTCCCACCAGCCTTTTTAGTTTAATATGTTTCATGGCCAGGTGTATGATATACAAGCATGCTGACATTTTCATATTGAGTATCATGTTGATGTTAGCATTTAGTTCAAAGAACCAATGTGCCTATTGATACCTTCATGTTAAAGGTGTACAGAAATGGCCGTTTGTCCTGTTTGTCGCGCCGAGTTGTCACGAATCGCCGCACGAGTTTGCCCGAGTAAGGAAAACGAATTTGATTGGTCGTTATCGAGCGGGCAGGATATTCAATGCTTGCGTGAGACCGAGCTCGGTGTGTGTGTGTGTGTCTCAGACGTTTGATTGACGGATGACGGATCCAATATCAGTGGCTGATGAATCATGAGCAGGCTGACGTATAATCCGTGCGCCTGCATTATCCAATGCGGGAAAAAATACCACATTTTCATCCTGGATTTAATTAAAAATATAATTTTGCACAAAGTTTGGGCTACATCGTCTGATAGATGAGTTATTACACTAATGTTAAGACCCACAGTGGGCTCAAATTCAATTTTCTTTTCTGTACAGCTTTAAATGGATGGTAGAAACTGAGAGATTCCAATATTTATGAAGTGAGTGTGGCCAGAATATGTCATTTGAATATAATTTTGTCTTTGTTCTTCCTCACTAAGTGTAAATCTGTGGTTTCAGGGGAGTCGTCTCTCCGTGGGATTTTTACCTGGACTCAAACCAACCTCAGAGCTTCTCAGAGCAATGGCCAGAGTCAAAAAAAAGAAGAAGACAAAAAATCATCACAGCACAGTAGCTGTCCTTCAGCGAGAGATTAGAAATGGAGGAACGCCTGTCAACCCGAGGAGGCTGCACAAAGCCACGTGCATGTACCAACCAGAGTATCAAAGCACACCTGCAAAAAAATTAAGCCTGCCTGTTCCGTCTGAAACACTGGCCGATGTGAGACGCTGCTACACGTTGCCAAAAGGAGCCCACTGAGGTCTCCTCCTCAGAGAGAGACAAAGGATGTTACGCGGTTCAAACTACAGGAAGAGATGGCACAGCAAGCAATAAAGAGCCCTCTCAGAGCAGACACTGCAGAAACGCACTTATTTCTAGTCAAAATGTCATTTCTAGTCAAAACAAATCTCATTATACTTAAAATAAGACTCATCACATAAAAAGTAGCTATTTTTTACTTGAAATAGGTAGAAAAATCTGATAGTGGGGCAAGTTTTTCTTTCTTATTACAAAAAACTTGCTTTCACTGGCAGATTTTTCTACTTATTTCAAGTAAAAATGTGTTTGAAACAAGTGAAATGATCTAAAAACAAGTTAATTTTTAGTTGATGAGTCTTATTTTAAGTGGAAAGAGATTAGTTTTGACTAGAAATGAGACATTTTGACAAGAAATACGACAAATAGTCTTGGAAAGATTTTGAGTTTTTGCAGTGGACAACACCAGCCAAGCACCCAATCAGCATTAAATAGGGCCCTTTTGTTCTGAGTCAAGCTGGCTATCGGGCACTGGGCTGCACAGACGAATAAAAGGGCTCCTTGTCATAAGTGAGTCAGCAGTGACTGACAGACTGCAAAGGGGGGATCTGAGCCCTCCCCACTTGTACTGTACAACACTGAGCTATTTAGATAGCACCCTGAACCCAGCATTAATTAGGACCTCTGTTTATCCTCAACCCACATTCAGACACGCTCAGCTGGCACACTGCACATGACGAGCACACCGACATACAGTACACGCACTCAAAAACACAGAGCACTGATTTATTAGAGTTTAACAATGTCATCCCTTGCAGTCATCTACTTCAAGCTTTTATTTATTCCAGATATGCTGTAACAGTACTGAGGTCTGCTCGTATGTAAGAGAAGATTCAGTATTCCTTGGGGCCTGTTACTTCACAGGTTTCTCATAAGCTAATCAAAAAAAAAGAAGACACTCAGTGAAGGTTTCTCTGCAGAATTATTTATTATTTGAGTCACTGTAGCTGGTACCATTTCTCTTGTTAGTTGTGTACTATGCCTGTGAGAGTCAATGGGATATGAAGCCATTACTCTAAAAACTGGATGTGCATCCTTTCAAATAGCTGTATTACAAAGTCTAATTATTCCCACCATGGATGGTTGGCTTGGAAGTGATGATTTCATACCCCACTGACTTGCAGTGGCACAGCTTACAAATGCTAATTGTTCTCTCAGCCTCTGTGACTGTTCAGAGTTTGGTCAGTCATCGATGTGACGCGCATCTAAAAACCGTGAACTTTCACTTAAAGATACGGTCCGATGTTGCTACATAGCTGCTTGTTTTATTTTTTTTCATTTGAAAGCTGCTTCTGTGTTTTTTTTTGTTTTGTTTTACGGGCTAGTTTCCTGCCACTCAACACATCCTGCAGTATATATTCACACGAACAACACAGATCTAATTCTATGACACATATCAGCCATCCCTGCACAGAAATTACAACTCTTTATACTGGAATCCACAGGCGAGACAATGTACTTCAGGATTCTGCTCTAAATGTAAAGAGTCACTGGAACTTACATAGCTATAAACAGCTCTCATACAAACATGCCTCTTTCTGTCTTTGACTGAGAAGTGAAGTGGTTGATAATAGTGAGCTGCATGTGTAGATTTTTAAGTATTGTGCTAGAAAAAGAAGATGATTTTTTTTAACAATAATGACATACATCTGAAAACAATGTACTCATACAGGTGGCGACGACAATCACTGGATGTCTGCTGCCATGCCGAGATCGGGTGCATCCTCAAACTGGACCTTGTAGTCTCCCTCTTGCTCCTCAAACACAATGACCTTATTTATCCAAACAGGAGAGAGTCAGAGAGAGTGAGTGTGTGTATACAGACGTGCTGTATTCAAACAACGCAAATGTCAAATTAATTTTCATTTAAGTCCATTATGATGCAAGACAAAACGCTTAAGGGAATGGTTCAACATTTTAGGTGATGCAGGATCAATGCAACTCTGATGTCTGGATGCTAGAAATTGAGCTATAGAGCCAGCAGGCAGCTAGCTTAAAGGACAAAAGACAGGAAACAAAGGGAAGCAGCTATGTATTCAAAGGTTTCAAGGTCTTTAGGTGCCATACTATGGATTAAATGAATAAATTATAATATCATTGGTGCATTCCCAGGCTAGCTGTTTCCACTCTTTTTTTGCAAGGCTAAGCCAATGGCCATCTTAAAGGGATAGTTCAACATTTTTGGCAAATTGGCCCATTGCCATAATCGCTATAGTCATAGCAGTAGGTTTGTTACCTTTATTTGTCGGTGCAAGCTATTTTTAGAACGGCGGAGCAGAGCCGCGAGCTGCTCAGAGCTACGCTACGGAGGCTCATGGGATTTCTTGGTTTCCCTCATCAAACTCATCAAATACACAATCCAACAACTCCAAAACACTCTGGTGGACAAGTTGTGACCTACACATTCACCACGCTATGAGATAATAACAGAACGTTACCAGACAGAGTTGTTTTAGAGGTAAATACAGAGACTGCTTGCTGAAAAAGAGTCCCTGAAGGCAACGCGCATCAGCTGTTTTGCATGAATTTACCTCTAAAACAACTCTGTCTGGTAACGTTCTGTTATTATCTCATAGCGTGGTGAATGTGCAGGTCACAACTTGTCCACCAGAGCGTTGTGGAGTTGTTGGATTGTGTATTTGATGAGTTTGATGAGGGAAACCAAGAAATCCCATTAGCCTCCGTAGCGTAGCTCTGAGCAGCTCACGTCTCTGCTCCGCCGTTCTAAAAATAGCTTGCAGCGACAATTAAAGGTAACAAACCTACTGCTATGACTATAGCGATTATGGCAATGGGCCAATTTGCCAAAATGTTGAACTATCCCTTTAACATACACTGTCTCAATTGGCAAGAAAGCAAATCAGTATAGTATATATAAAGTGTTTCTCTAATAAATGATGTTTGGTGCACAGCTTTACCTGGTTGATTCCACTGTTGAGAAAAGGACCAGGGAGGTAGAGAGTCTGCTGGGGACCAATGGACCAGTAGCGGCCCAGATTCATCCCATTGATAAACACGACACCTTTCTCCCAGCTCTGTGGCCCCCAAAGAACATTTAAACGCTGAAGTATTTCTTACGCAAACATACATAAACATTCATCATGCAAGAAACATAGCCAATGTTGTCTTTCACTTACTGGCAACTTCACAAATGTGTCACTGGGATATCCATATGCAAACAACCTCCCCATGAAAAATCCAGGGAAGCTGGGAGTGTCAGGAAGGATCTTCCATGGTGCCTGGTAAAGCCTGAAAGGAGACGACCACTTCAAATACACTATCACAACAAAAAAATGAAAGTGATACCAGCATGTTAAATCAAACAAAGCTTACAAACCTATCAATAAAGCTGGGCTTCATATCCAGGCTGTATATTGTAAAATCCCGCAGGGGGGTATTGTTTAATAAAATGTCTCCCACAAGGCCTGTTAGAACACAAATCAAAATTGGCTTGTACACGACCCACTGAGTGCTTGAGTGATTTAATAGCATGCAATCACAATGAACTGCATATTGTGTGTCAATCACCTTTACGTTGTTTATCAAGGTCCCTTCCCTGGTGAACTCGACCACAATTTTCCACAAGCAAACTCAAGGTACGCTGGCCCTGTAGGGATTTTAAGCGCTTTTTATGTTATATGCAAGTTTTAACAACCATCAGCATCCATCACACACAATAAAGCGACGTGGCCAATGTTTATTGGACATTTGCCCTCATTGTCCGGCTTGATGTCATACCTTACCATCGGGAACTGCCAGCTCCAAGCTCTGGCGCTTGAAAAGGCCGATGTAGCGTCTGTCTATAAAGACCTGGGAAGGAAAATATCATTATATAAAAACTGTGTTACTGTACAGTTCAGAACTCATAAACTCTCCTTCCCTCGAGTTAAGTATCTCAGAGGTGGATTTAGGTTTGCCAACTAACATCACAGACTTCAGCACAGTTTTGCATCTACTGTAACTCTTGGCAAGAGGAATATTTCCCAAAACATTAGACTTTCCCTTTAAATTTACTTTAATCTGCAACAGATACTTGATATAGATATAGATGCAATGTAATATCATTATAATATAATCCAGTGAAATCATGCTTGCATGTACAGTACAATGCGGACTCACTAGTGCTCGGTCTCTAACATTGTCTCCAGACCTCAACAATCCTCCACTTGTGATAGTAGTCTCGTACAGTGTGTATCCATAGGACTGGCCATTCCCATTGTTTACAGGTAGATTTTCCATGTTGACAGGCTTGGGCGACTTAAACGGCTGCACAGAAAATTTAAATAATCAAATTAGCCTATTTGACTAAAAAGCACTATTGATTTCATTACATGTGTTATGGATAATCTTGCATAAAACATACTCCCTCAGTGAAGCTCAAAGCATCCCATAAAGACAAATGCTGGTACATGATGGCTGGTTCATAAGACTCCCTGTAATGCAGGGTTGGCATGTCAGGGAAAGTCCCACCTCCTGTGCAGAGAGGCCAAGGACAAGTAAGTCACAGCATGACTTCATTTTCACCTTTATTAAGTGTTCAACTTACTGCTATAGCGAGAAAGGAGATCTCTAAGGAGATGGTACTTTGGAGTGTATTCCCCAGCTTCAGTCAGGGGAGCATCGTAATCTGCAAAACATGGTACATTACATTCACAGATTAACTATCCTGCACTGCCACCTGCTGGTTGTCAGGGGCAATGCTCTTTGGTAAAAATGGAGAAGCGCAGACTCTTTGCCTCAGCTCTGACATACCAGTGCCTGATTGCTGTGATGTGATGACAATCTTTGAAAAAATTTGCATTTAACACACCACAGATTTGTTTGTGACACAGAGGAACCAACCGTAGCTAGGGACCAGAGCTTTGTAGGAAGGATTGGCGAGTGCTCCGCTCATGAAGCCGAAACTGGAGCCTCCGTGGAACATGTAGAGGTTGACAGAAAACCCTCGCCTTAGGATTTCCCTTACGGTGGACACCATATCTGACAGTCAAGATATAGACAGAACAACAAATTGAAAATCACAATAAAAATTTTGTCGTAAATGTAAACTTTTTTGACCATCTGCTGACCTTTTTCTTTTTTCAGTGCATTACACTGATTTGCATTTGCATTTACATTGTTGACATGTAGTTGGTGTGGCCTCATGCAAAATGTTAAGTGCTAGGAAAATAGTATATAGTATACAAACTAATGAGTTAGAGAGAAATTTGTTTGCAGCCGCTGAGAGCTCAAATACTGCTGGTGGGAAAGTCTGAAGTGTTGTTACATGTAAATAAATAATAAAGGGATTTAAAGCAGATATCAGTGGCACGGCCGTTTCGGCTAATGCTGTGTTCAAGGCAGGCTTTTGAAACCGTAAGTTACAGCTTCAAGTCACAACTACGACTTGGTAGCGTTCCAGGTAACCCGTAGCTCGTGTTTTTACCGTCCTGTTGTCTGTGAAAGTTCCCTATAACGGCCACTCGTAACTTCCGACCCGTGAACTCGTACCAGATCGAACTGGTATGACTTCACAGGAAGGAAAAACACAAAGTACGAGTTTCCTTGAACGCACCATGAGTTAGCAGCCCCCGCCCTTGTCAGGCATCAATTGGTCCTCGTGCTACGTCACCACATTCACGCGCATCCCTTGGCTGCACACACAGCCCTTCATGCCGTTCTCTCCCCTCATTGGATAACACTTGTATCCCACAAGGAAAATTTTCTCCTCGGGTTACAGCAGAGCAGAGTGACGGAGAGACTCGTGTTTAGGCTGAAATACTTCATGTAAGTGATTGCTGACGGAAAATAGGACTATTTAGGACTTATATTAACAAAAACATTCCACTGATATCTGCTTTAAGTGACTGCTACTGTGATGGGTGTAAGGAACTCGTGGCTATAAGCAGCTCTGCACTGCAAAAACTCAAACTCTTACCAAGAATATTTGTCTTATTTCTAGTCAAAACAATCTCATTATACTTAAAATAAGACTCATCACATAAAAAGTAGCTTATTTTTAGACACTTTTTACTTCTTTCAAGCATATTTTCGTTTGAAATAAGTAGAAAAATCTGATAGTGGAGCAAGTTTTTCTTTCTTATTACAAGCACAAAAACCTGCTTTCATTGGCAGATTTTTCTACTTATTTCAAGTGAAAATTAGTTTGAAACAAGTGAAAATGATCTAAAAACAAGTTAATTTTTAGGTGATGAGTCTTATTTTAAGTGGAAAGAGATTAGTTTTGACTAGAATGAGACATTTTGAAAGAAATAAGACAAATATTCTTGGAAAGATTTTGAGTTTTTGCAGTGTGTTAAGGTGCAGAAATGGAATCAGCCATTATATTATAGGTTATTGAAGGTGAATAGATCTGTCAATTTCATCTCAAAATCCATGGATAACAAAGAAAAACTCCTCTACCTTCTGGAGGAAGCACATGGTGGAGGTCACCCCACACGTCATACCAGCCGGTCCAATAGTCCATCACCATGACAGGGCTCTTGGGCTGACAAAGAGGAGATAATAGTTGACAGTTTGAGCAGAAAAACACCCCATAACTTCACACTGCTAATAAGCATCCACTCCATCATTATTGTCTATTTGACAACCACCAAGGTGAGGTATACGCACCTGCAGAGCGTTCAGATCCTGGATGTCTCTCTGATTGAGCTTCTGCAGCTTCACTGATCTGATGGCTTTAAAAAAAACAGTAGATCACAAGGTAAGTTGTGTGTGTGCATGTGTGTGTGTGCGTTTGTGTGTCTGTGCATTAATAATACACTGTACCTCCTTGTACACCCCCAGATTTCAGTGTGTTGTGGTTATCTGATGTGAGCAAGAGCTCGCTGATCCCTCTGGACTGTAATGCCTTTCAAAATAAAATACAGATTTATCAACTCCATATCATATCTATTTTACATTTATGTGTATCTATTAAGAGGATGTTTTAACCAAGGAAACTTGACACATTACATCTTTGATGAAAAGCATGTAACTTTCATCCTTTGCAAAGGCTCCATAGTTATTTTCCACCTGCACTGCAATAATGGGACCTCCTTTCTTGAACTAAAACACAAAAGGAAACATATTTATTATAAGGATATAAGGAAGTTAAATTAACTGGAGCTATAACACACCTGTTGACAGTGAGTATGATAAAATAAAATAAAAAACTGACCTGCTGATGAACCACTTTTGGTATAAGTTTGTCAAAAAAAGTGTTGACAGCCTGCGTGAAGCCTGAGTACGTGGTCCTCAGTCTCATGCTGCCATCACGGAGGAGCCAGCTGCAGAAAGACAGAGAACAAGATGCTTAGTTACGACTCAAACCAGAACAATGGTGGCATAGTAAGTCTAACCTCCTGCTGGACAAAGATTCACATACTGGTCAAGTCTTCCCTTTCAGCAAGAAACCGCTTTCTCACCCTGGTTGCACTCGACGAGAAAATGGCACATTGAGTTACAGATCAAGCGGCTTTTGTGCTGTCAGGTTAAATTCACTTAAACTTAACTCTATTTACTCAGGGACATCAACTTCTTGTCAGATGTCTTTCAATAAAACTTTGGCTTTCAATCTATGTCCTGCATTCAGACATACACAGGGGTTTATTTCACAGCAGTAGAGTGAGAGAGGGGTGTGTATAGCTTCGGCCAGGAGGTGAATCAGGATTTTTTATGATGTTCCTCAAATAGCTATGTGCAAAAAAACACATTGGCACTACCTCGGCAGTCCTCCTAGATCCAGCTCAGCAGAAACGTACGGTCCTGGGCGTAAAATCACCCACAGTCCCAATTCAGCCGCAAGATTGATATAGGCTCTGAAACCGAGACAGGGAGAAAAAAAAGAAGAAGCAATAAGCAGTTACAATCTGCACGACACAAAGTTCACACTGCGAGCTATAGACCTGGCATCTCATTGTTTACAGAGTGTGAAATATGCCTGGCAACAGCAGCAGCAGCAACAGCAGCAGCAACAGCAGCAGCAGCAGCAGTAGTAGCAGTAGTAGCAGTCTGAGGCTTCATATCCCCCTTCACTTATCCTCACTGTGTCGTTAATTGCTTGATAAGTTGCTTTGTTGTTGTGGAGATGCTGCTGTTGTCAGGCAGGACTCTAGCCTCTAGCTTCTCCCCTGAGCACCGAGGGAGATGATGAGAGGGAAAGAAGAGTATTCCCACTGCGCCTTAGACCAGCTGATAGCCTAATTGTTACAGCTGCAGAAGAGGTGGCGAAGGGTGTTTTTATTCTTATTATGGTTATTTCTAAGGTGCATTAGTTAGAGAGTGGAGTGAACTCTCATTAACAGCACATTGCATTGTGATTTATCATGAGACTTACTCTAAATCCAGCTGTGTGTGGAAGTTGAAAACCCCTCTCTTTGGTTGGTGCAGACTCCATGGCACGTACCTGCGAGGATATTCATGTTTAACATTTTATTTCCTTCTGGGTCAAATAAATTGACCCAATCTGTTCCCTTCTTCCATCCTTCCTTCCTTCCTTCCTTTCTCCCTTCCTTCTTTCCACAATCCTTTTCCTCTCTCTTCCTTCCCCCTTTGCTCCAATTGACCTGATCTTTTTCCTCCCTCCATTTTTCTTTCCTTCCTTTTTCCCTTCCTTCCCTTCTTCCTTCCTTCTCCTTCCTTCCTTGAACGAATCTGTTCCCTCAGTCCATCTTTCTTTCCCTCCCTTCCTTCCTTCCCTTCGTCCTTACTTCTTCCTTCCTTTTTGACCCAATCTGTTCCCTCTCTCCTTCTATCTTTCTTTCCGTCTTTCCTCCCATCTTTCCGATTGTCCGTCCTTCCTTCCTTCCTTCCTTCCTTCCTTCCTTCCTTCCCTTCGTCCTTCCTTTTTCCCTTCCTTCCCTTCTTCCTTCCTTCTCCTTCCTTCCTTGAACGAATCTGTTCCCTCAGTCCATCTTTCTTTCCCTCCCTTCCTTCCTTCCCCTCGTTCTTACTTCTTCCTTCCTTTTTGACCCAATCTGTTCCCTCTCTCCTTCTATCTTTCCTTTCGTCTTTCCTCCCAACTTTCCATTTGTCCTTCCTGTCTTCTGTCCTTCCTTCCCTGACCCAGGAGGACAACAGGAGGGTTTTACAGTAAAAGATGATCAGCCTATAGTGACACAATACATGTTTCCCCCTTACGTGGTGAGGGTGTTGATGCCACAGGCCTTCATCTTCAGCAGGCGGTCCCTCCAGTACGCCCTGGGAACACGGAAATAGTGGATGGATCCCCCGATGATCTGGAAGGGCTCTCCCTCCAGGGTGAACTGGGACGAGTTGGCGCTCAGGCCGACCTTCCTGCTCATCTGGCGTCCCGCTGCAGGCATGCTGCAGGACAGGAGGAGCAGTCCTGGTTTTATTTGTGTCACGCTCACATTACTAAGTAGCACCTATTGTGTGTGCGTGAGTTGACCACATGACATTCTTGATGGATACTCACACAGACGACTTGTGTTGGCAAGTAGGCTAGCAGGAATATATTTGACTTTAGAGACAAGGCAAGCTTTCTTAAAACCATATTGTAGTTAACTCAAACAGGGCAAACATTAAATAAGCCAGAGAAGATTCAAATAGTGTGATGAAGTTGCACTTTTCTGGAGCTTTAATATAGATTCATATTCCTGTCCTTCAGTGAATTACTGCAGTATCTGTGGTACTGTCAAAGCATGTATTATACTTTAACTGCAGGGTTTCACTCTAATAATGAAGAGACCTCCCTACAGAGACAGTATCTACTGCAACTTAAAGGATAATCAATAAACATTAAGCTCAAACTGCTTCAAACAAGCTCTGAACTTTGACATTTTGAACAGGGAGGAGAACTGAACTTACCCCAGATATCTGTACATGATGAACCCAACAATGCACAGACAGACAAATGTGTATTTCCGTTTGTGTGCATTTCTTATCCTCAGGACAACCATCGACGGTCTGTGACATGGGCAGCAGTCGGGTTAAATTTACAGCAGCAGCATCTGTGTAGAGTAGACAGATGAGAGCATGATGCGGGCGTGAGATGAAGCACCGCCCCGTAGGAGTGTCCCCGCAGAGAAAACCTACCTCCTCCTCAACATTTGTCTGTCACTGGCTTGTTTTGTTGTAGCTACAGGTGAGTGAAGCAGGAGGAGCTCTGGACTAGGGTCGTCGTTTCTCAAGGTGGTGCCTATAACCAGAGATGGACAGAGTACTCGACCCCAGTACTTGAGTAAGAGTACAAATACTACTGGTCAAAATTTACTCCGTTACAAGTAAAAGTAGCTCAGTCGACATGTTACTCGAGTAAGAGTAAAAAAGTAGGCTACTTGCTTTTAAGTATCCAAAGGTACAAAGTAAGAGTAAATTTCTTATTTTTCACATCAATGAATTACTATAATTTTTTCTAAATGAATTTAAGGACCTTTTAACTCTTGTTTCTGAGAATTAACTCTTTGAATCCACCTGCACTGATGTGCTTGTTTTTAGGGGTTAGGGTTTCCTTCTTTGACAAACACAGCTTGTGTCCAATAGGATTTTAGAAAAAAAAAAAAAAAAAGGGGCAGACCTGAAAGTAACGAGTACTTTTCAGCCTTCCTAGAAATTAACTCGAGTAAAAGTAAAAATATTTGTCTTGGAAATGTATTCAAGTAAGAGTAATAAGTACCAAAGAAATCTAATAGGCTAGCCTACTCAAGTAAATTTACTCCGTTACTGTCCACCACTGCCTATAACATGTTGATGAAACTGTGAAACTACATTATTATGCTAATGAGTTTTAAATTAGGGGGAAAACAAACAAACCAAAATTTAAATCAGATGGGAAAAATACAAAGTCTCAAGCTAAAGCAAGAATAACTTAATGATAAGACTTTAATTTAGGGTTAAAGGACCCAACTGAAGGAACTAAAGGACTCTGGGATCTGGTCTTCAGAGAACAGGATGTGGTTCAGCTGATCCAAGACCGACTTCCTGGCCACCTGGAAACCACACACACATCAGACCAGAACCAGAACCAGAACCAGAACCTAAATCCGGGACCAAAACCAGAACCAGAACCAGAACCAGAACCAGAACCAGAACCAGAACCAGGACCTGAACCTGAATCCAAAACCAGAATCTAAAAACAGAACCAGAACCAGAACTTCTGATCTCCTAGAGCAGGGGTGTCAATGCGGCCCGCGAGCCAAAACCGGCCCGGCAGAGGGTTCAATCCGGCCCTCAGGATGAATTTGCCAACTGTGAAAATTACAGAAGACATAGGCCTACTGTAAGAGGCATAATATTGTTGAAATTGCACATTTAATCAAGAAATGTCAAGTTGATTTGTAAAACAATAGTTCATTAACTGTAAACATCTGGTATCATGCTTTTATTTTACTGGTCCGGCCCACTTGAGATCAGATTGCAGCTGTTTGAGTTTGACACCCCTGTCCTAGAGAATCAGTTGTCTGACGTCACAACGTCAACAGTAAAACACCAATTACAGTATAAATGCATGTTAACACCTAAATACATTAAAATTAAACGTTTGTGTCCAAAAGCAAAAAGCAAAAAATAAAGTAAAAGTAGGCTAAAATGGAAAACGAGCATCTCCCTTCCTCCCTCAACTAGGACGACTACACTTCCCATGATCCTTTGCGGTCGGACGCGCTTGCGCAATACGTGCTCCACGGCCCTGGCTGCTGCTGGTAGTGTTGTTCAGTGTTGTTGTTGTTGTTGTGACATTTAGGGGGGCTAAAAGGCAGAATTACCGACGTGGTTTTCACCCCGAGCCTGTCGCATGAGGTAAGAAAGACTTCGTGGTGAAACGCGGGCTCTTGTCTCCGACTTTTACCCGCAGGTTTCGGTGTTTTCTCCTTCACCGAAAAACACAGTTCACAGTTAAATTAGTTGCTGAGCGTTTTAGCCACTAGCAAGGCAGACAAGCTAGCAGAGCAGAGCACCAAACAAAACCAATCAAAGTCAAAGATTAAACAGAGCAAGAGGGCGTCGTGCCAACCAGCCCGGCTGCTCAGGGAGGATCTTCACAAAAGAAATAGTTGAGAGGTTTGTGTCGGTCGAGGACTAAAAGGCCGGATAACGCCTTGTTATGTGAGCTAACACACTGAGTCAGCGAGCTAACGTTAACTTAGATAAACAGCATCGCTTTCACCTCGTTACAAAACGTGTAACTGGGAGATGTGGGGCTGCTGCTGCTGCTGTACAACATGAGATTAGATTAGATAAACTCTATTGTTTAGAATGAAATTTATTGCGAGCTAAAAGTGAGTCACATACCACTGCAGTAGGCTAAACAGTAAAACAATACACATAATATTAAAGACACATATTCAGTAAGTAGGTAATAGGGAGACAGAGGTGCACAGACAGTTGCCAGAAATTGCAGCGGCCGAGATAATTTAATACAAAATACATATATGTTAAATAACAAAAGAGAAAGAAAGTGAATAGTGCCATAGTTTTTGTTTTTTACAGGAACAAGGTAAGTGTCAGTGCACATGAAAGGCAGGGTGTGTATGTGTCCACTATTGCACAATATCAATAGATTAAAACCTAGGTAGCAAGAAGGGGGGGGGGGGGGGGAGTAAGAAGGAACATCACTATGCAAACAAATCCATGGGTCCATTGTAAATACATTGCAGGACAATGGCAGCATTCAGTAGGACAGGACAGACAGCAGCCATGCTTCCCTAATTTCTGTTGGTTAATATCATAAGATCTGTTAGTTAGACCGACCTCTCCTCAATGTTTTGGGAAGTTTTTAACTAGTTCCTGTCCTCTTTTTTTCCCTCACGTGATGCACAATGCACTGCCCTTCTTTGTCCAGGTCAAATGGACAAAAGGACTTATTAATGAATAAATATATAATGGATATTCTAGGGAAAAGTGACAAATGACTCAGTGGCATTATATTAGCTTTTCCATGGTTGATGTGGTGAGTTGAGGTATTTTTAGATACAAGTAAAGTTATATCAGTTAGGAATCAGCACCATATGGCTCCCAAACATGGCACACTTATGGTGAAGTGCCAGACAGCCTTTGTAATTGAACTGTTTCAGTGGCAGGCATCTACTGGCTGTCAAGGAAAATAATAGGAGAAAAATATTGAAAGTAAGCGTTTCACAAATGTTCTTGAAATTGGTGTGGATGTTAAATAAATATAAATGACTGTAGATTGAATATTCATTAGTGATAGTCCTTTGGCAGCTGTGTCTCTCAGCATGCTGTACCACTTATTGTAAGAATAATACAAAGTGCTAAAAGACGTCCAGCCCATTATGTCTTGTCCTGACTTTGCCTGTGTGGATGTGGTGTGGTTGCTGGTTGCAGGTTACTGGGTGAGCCCCTCCCTGCCATGAGAGCTGACCACCAGGTCACCAGCCCCCCCTCCTTCTGCAGTTGATGGATCTGCAGCTGGTCCAGAGATGACAGACAGCGTCAGGGCCTTCCTCCGCAATGTTGCGACGGTCAGCAGACACACACACACACACACATGCTGTACTAACACCGTGTTCCTTGTAACTGATCTGTGACCGTGCTGTCATAGCTACTAATGGATTCATTCAGCCTGATTCTGAAATAAAAACACATGCTTTATGAAGTACACCAAGTAGGAATTAGTTTAAATTAGTACCTGTCTGAGCAAAAGTTGAATATCAACAAGATGCACAATACTTATGCTTTTATAAAACGGTTACCAATAAAGGCAATATGAAAGAGGAATACGCAATCAATTTCATGTAGTTTTATTTATTATAGTATATTATTATAGTATATATTATATTACTATATTATTCAACCAGAAATACATATTATCCAATAAAATAGCCTCACTGTGAAAAAAATAGTCCCACCTCTCCAGACGTTAGCTCCAAGTTAGCTTTGCATCTCGTCTTTTCCTAGTCTTTTTTTTTCAGGTGAAAGTCACTGCTCAGTCCCCTCTACCATTGTTAACCCTCCCCGGAGGTGAAAGTTCACCTTAAACATGTGAATTGAACTACTTTAGTCCATTTTTTAACATCGTAAAAACATCAACTGTCTTTTGCTACGGACTGAAATAACAACTTCCATTCATACCAGTCATACGTGCCTGAGGCGGAGTGATAGCCTACGCTGTGATAAGGCTTTAGAATAGTAGCCGTGGTATATGCTCATTATACCACGGTTAACAACCAATCAGATTGCCGGATTTCACCTTTCCGTTTTATAATGTATGTTATATTGTAGAGGGTCGACTCGGCAGACACATCAAACTTTCATTACAGAAGTCATTTCAACAAGTGAAAGATCTCATGTGTGTTTCTCTCTCTTGCTCTCGGCTCTCTAGGGGATCAAGGACTCCATATTGGGGATTGGGACAATCTCCAAGCTGGATGCCCGCATCCAGCAGAAAAGGGAAGAGCAGCGGAGGAGAAGGGCCAGCGGGGCCCTCGCACAGAGGAGGGCACAGAGTGAGGAGCGCAAACCAGACAAGTAGGCCTTTCTTTGCAAACATCTTTACGATTTATGGGATTGAGCACCTTTCTCTGAAAGCCTAGGCATGAAACTCCACCTGACGGTTCAATACTTTCCACTCAGGAAGCTTAGATTTGCAGATTAATAGACAAAACATTTTCACAAATACATTCAGAATGGTAAAAAATGATTTCTTATAATAACAGCACTTCTTTGCCCTGATATGATTTTCACAGGCAGAACTTCTGCAATTTCCCACAAACTCTATCAATCAACCAAATGGTTCAGGGCTGCAGTTACGATGTGCTATTTCAGTTTAAGTGTTTGTTTTTACATTTCATTCTCATAAAAAATGATTTTTGTTAAATCCTGTACCAAAAAAGAAAAACATGTTCATGTTTTGGTTCATCTTGAGAATATAATAAATATTGAAGGGCAGGGGCGTCTCTTAATTTTCTCTCAGGGACAATAAATTATGAATCTGAATCTGCTGCACTAAAACTGGTAATAACAATGCACACTGATGTTGTGACACATTTAATAACAAAAAACAATAGCTCCTTTGATTTTGCACTTGGTCATTTTGCAAATTATACTGTGATCAATTGTTCAGCCCTTAAATGGTCATGTCTTTCAGTCAACTAGGAATGTTTTGGGTGAGGCTTGACCAATCAGTTTACACACAGCTTGAAAGGAAGTGCTGAACTCCCTCGAGCCTCTGTTGTGGCTTCTTGTCTTGTAAACAAGATGTGGTGTTGTTGGACATTTTTCAACATTATATGGTGATGAAAAATAAATATTCCTTCCTGTACTATCTTTAGTCTCCTTTTCTCTTTCAGTGAACCCAAAGTAGCCAGTAGGATTTTTCAGTGCTGTGCCTGGAACGGAGGAGTGTTCTGGGTAAGACAAAATACTGTTGAAGACACATTTCAGTGAAGGTCAGAGTTTTTCTGGCCCCATTTTGTTCCAGTCGTAACTTTTAGCTTTTGTACAATTTCTTTTTTTTCTGTAAATTATTATCTCTCCGATAACCAAATCTGCTATGGGTGTAGCAGATATGGTTATCTGAGAGATAATAAGTAGTAGTTGTGTAGCCTTGATAACCTCTGTACCTCAAAAGTCTCAAAATGTCTTCAGATTGCTTATATAAAATGGAAAGCTTCAAAGCTTTTACAATTTTAGATTTAATTTCCATTTCCTGGTCGATGTTACGTTCAGATATCGATGAAACTGTCTAAGCATAACAGCAGATTCTGAAAGCCCAGTACAGTCATGTGAGGAGGCCGCACTCAGTTCTGAGTTCATTTCTACTAAACACTTTGTTTAGTTATCCCACTTCAGTCTGTTTCATATCTTGCTAATATTCTGCTATGTGTATTATGATATACAACACAGTAGCCTCAAGTGTTAATGAGTTGAAGAGTAACTGCAGCATTTCATCTCCTCTCCAGCTCAGTCTGTTTCTCTTCTACCGGGTGTTTATCCCACTGCTGCAGACTCTCACAGCAAAAATCATCGGTATGTATGTTTGTATGTTTGTCTGTACTGCTGCAGGTGAATCTGGGTCAGGTTGTCTGTCTTGTGGCAGGAACCAGTTATAAAAACAAGTTGTTTTGTGCTGCAGGTGACCCCTCCCTCCACGGCAGTGTGTGGTCCTGGTTAGAGTTCATCCTGACCTCCGTTTTCAGCGCTCTCTGGGTTCTCCCCCTGTTCGTCCTCAGCAAGATAGTCAACGCCATTTGGTTCCAGGTTAGGCCCTGACCTGTTTGTTATGCAGTCGTGATGTGATGTGATGACACAACAGGCCGTCACTTTTAAATCTATGCATACAGTAGATCCTACAGAGACTCATATTTCATATTTAGTGGCTTTTGTTACACACTTTCTACACTGTCTGTTTATCGTTGGTTGAATATTAGAGTTACAGTTCCAGCTGACCTCACAGTGAGCTGCAGTGTGGTGCATATACACAAAGTCCTTCATAATAAGATGCTCTCCTCTAAAACAGTGTTTCATAGAAAACGCACCAATGACAGACTATTATATACCTAAATATAGACGGGTTTCTTGTGTACAAACAATACTAGGTGCGCGCGCAACCAGGGGGCAAAAGACTGCTTCGGAGTGAACTGATATCAATGTAGATGCCGTATTGTTTGTAGGACTGCAGCCGATATCCGAGTACTCGAGTACTTGGGCAGTATCCGAGTGCCATTTCACTATTTCCATCCATCCTTTCGCCGGTTTGTGCAGTTAACAGCACAACAACTCCTTGTCCTTTTCGTTTTCAGCTTGACTCCGCTTGTAAAAAATGAGAAATGTCCCGCTTTCTGCCCCCTGGCTGCGCGCGCACATCTGCGATGACGTTGCACAGAAACCCGTCTATATATACTGTATATATAACTTCTACTGAGTGGCGAGTTAAAGTAAAATAGTAAAAAGCCCTGCTGGGAACTAAATGGAAAGAAGGTATGAATGATGCATCATTGTAGGGCTTTTATTGTGAAAAAACAGGTAGGAATTAAACTGAATTTCTAACTTGTTGTTATTTAGTTTTTTTTCTCTGAACTTTCATATTTTAATGTTGGTAAAATTCAACATTGCACAGAAACCATAATCTGCCAGTGTTTCAATAAATATCTCCCAACATCTCATGCTGTGGTTGTAAAGCACCAGACCATTGTTTTTCAGATTCAGTTTTTTTTTTTTTCCTTTTCTGTATGATTTGTCACAGTTTGCCTCCAGTGACACAGATGTAAGTGTGTGCTTTTCTGTTGCAGGATATAGCAGACCTAGCATTTGAAGTGTCTGGCTGCAAAGCTCAGCCGTTCCCCAGCGTCAGTAAGATCATCGCAGATATGCTGTTCAACCTCCTGCTCCAGGCTCTCTTCCTCATTCAGGTACATTGTAAAAACAAGACACGATACATGACCAGACACAGCTGCAGTCTTTGTTTCTCTGTTTATCAGAACTGTATCTGACTCTCTTTATAATCCGTCAGGCTGTTTGTGTTGGAAGTGTCTTGTCATTATAAGCCCAGATTCACTAAATGCCAGTAGGCATTTAGTTTTTTCCACATTTGCTAATGAGTCACACAGACTAGAGCCGTTCTGAATCATACATGAATAATGTACAAGGATTTCTAACTGCAGTGTGGGCGTCATGTGTGGTGAGGTTGTTTTTTCTGAAATTGTTTTGGGAACTGATAATGAAGAGGAATTGTTTTGAAAACTTTTGCACCTCAAATTGATCTTGTTTTCTTCACAAATTAGACAAAATTGCTGCTCCGAAGGCTTTCAGAAGCAAATGAGAGGAAAATGCACAGGCTTGCTCTCTCAGTGCGGACTTGACTGAATATAATTGTGTTGTATATTGTTGTGATTATCTAGGGTATGATTGTTAGCCTCTTCCCCATTGATGCCATTGGACAGATGGTTAGCCTCCTCCACATGTCTCTGCTCTACTCCCTCTACTGCTTTGAATATCGCTGGTTCAACCATGGTGAGATTCCCACGTTGTAGTTCGCCCACAGAATAAATCATATTCATTCAATGGAGGTCCAACTCAAAACAAAATGTGTGGCTGTTTATGTTTGTTTAAGGCATTGAGATGCACCAACGCCTTTCCAATATTGAGAGGAACTGGCCCTATTACTTCGGCTTTGGTTTACCAATGGCTCTGTTGACCGCCCTGCCCTCCTCATACATCATTAGGTAAGTACTGGAAAGAAACTGTCAGGCTCACTGATGTTGAAAATAATCATTAGCTGCAGCACTACTGTTGACTTGTGCAGTGTGAAAATGTCTATATTTGGTTATACACTTACACATTAATGTCATAGAAACAGTATTCAGGTTACTTCCTGACCTACTTTCACAGCTTCATTCAACTCGCCAACATATTTATGTTAGAACAATTAGGCAAACTATGGTAAGCATTTTAGTACAACTCATAGAGATGTAGAGGATGTTTCTTCAAATACATTTGCATATTTATTTCTAGTCTTAATATTAGCTTTATTGTCATTATATTGTGGGTCAGACAACAATATAAATGAATTTGATTAGCACCTGAGGCAGTCATGCAAATATTGAAATGTAGGGAATGACTTGCAAAGGTAATTGGAAATTCCTAACCACAACACCAATATATGTAAAGAAAAAAAACAAAAAACAAAACCTTCCTTATCTCTTAATTATCTCTAAAAATATGTGGAACTGAAATGATTAATAGTTTGATTAATTTGTTAAATTAATCTGTTTTCATTTACTTCTATTTTGATGATCTGTTAATTGTTTTAATAGTGGATTGTGGTAAAATGTGGTTTGAGGCTTTATCTGTCATTAATGGTGGTAATCTGATAAAACTGGCTCTGGGGATTTTACAGACAAACGGATTAATTTAGAAAAATAATCCGCATTTTAATCGGATTATTTATATTATAATAATTAATAGCTGATGCCATAAAGATGTGTTTTCTTGTCTTGCAAGTGGAGTTGTAAATTTCTCAATGTCTTGTATCATCATTACCTTCCTTCTCTACCTAGTGGCTGCTTGTTCTCCATCCTCTTCCCTTTGTTCATCATCAGTGCTAACGAGGCTAAGACACCAACTAAGCTGTAGTAAGTCTAAAACAGAAACATTTACTTGTTTTAAATAGTTTTACTCTCTACTATGAGTCACTGATCACATTTCCACCACTCTTTAACAGCCACTTCCAGCTGCGTCTCTTCTCCCTGGTTGTGTTGATTAGCAACAAGCTTTTCCACAAGACAGTCCACCTGCAGTCCTCCCTGACGTCGTCCACCTCCTCGGAGCGGCTGTCCTCCCCTCACACGTCCCCGACCCGCCAGAGACTTGTGCCCACCCAGTGAAGGGATTCGCTCGAAAGGAGAGAGATGGAGAGAAAACAGCGAATAAGTGGCTTCACTTCACTCGGTGTGAAAAAAAAAGTGTTTCTTCCAAAAGGATTTCCCTTAATGAAGATGAAATGCGGTTTAGGACAAAGGGTTTATATGTTTTTATCAAATCTCTTTGGCCCTCTGGTTATTCACTTGCAGCAAAAACCACCAGACACATTTTCAGTGTGACACACAAATCGACTGCCCTGTGCCTCACACTCAAAAACACATTATATACTCAGCTCTTTACGTGTTTTCTTTTGTAAAATTTTCTTTCATTGTTTTTGTATAATGTGCCATTTGAGTGAATCTCCTTTTAATATATTACAGCACAAGAAATCCCTTAGTTTTAATATGTTTAAACAAACTTGTGACTAAGGATTTTTTTTACTGTAAAGAGGCTTGTTTGCATTCAGAAGCACAGCACAGTCTGTTTCATCGACGGTATGTTTTCTCTCTATGTTGCAAGTCACATTTCTCCTTCACGGGTTGAATGTTTTCTTGCACGTCGGATTTGTGTTTCTCCAAGTATGGTGTCCGACCAGTTCCAGTAGTGACCTGATGCATTGACAAAGGGAGGATGTTTTTGTCCTGTTACAGCTTTGTTTCTGTTTTTTTTTAGAAGACTTTTGCAAATAAGTTCAGGAGCTGCTATAATAATAATCATTGGTGACCTTTATAGTGGAAACCAAATAAGTCACTCTTGTTGTGTGTTTGGTTGGTGTCTCATCCAAAATTAAATTCTCACTCTGATGTCTGATGTACATGTTGCAAAGTGACACCAGCAAAAGGAAAAGCTGCCTCAGTGTTTCCAGTCTGTTTGAATTCAGAAACGTGATAGGTGATATGACACTGCCAAACTGATGCGTCTATGTTTTGTTTATTTCACTTCAACCACTACAATGCTAAGCTCTGCAATGAAGGAAGGAGTCTTGTAGTTTCAGTCTTTACAACGGGTGATCAGCCTTAACCTGCTTGCTCTAGTTTTTTCCCCCCCAAAGAGGGCTGAAGCAACTATAACTGGTCCCTAAAACTGGCTGTTTTGCTCTTTGTGCTGTTCATAGTATTAATACATTGCAGATTGTTCGACCAGAACCACACCACCACCATACAGCGACCCAGTCACCAAGTTTTCACTCACTCATCAGAGGGGAAGGACCTCGATTTTACAATGGTGTTTGTGCAGACTGATATTTGTGAGTGAGGTTTTGTAAAAGTAATACGTCTAATTTCAATAAAATTGGTCCGTATTCAATATTTTGATCACTGTGTTCAGGGTTTTGCTGCTACTCACTTCACACTATCACTATCACAAAGCAAGCAGATATGGTAGATGTGCAATCCACAATATATTGAAAATTATGCAGAGAAACAGTTATTTTCTTACATAACACATTATTTCTGCAAATTAACAGACACATAATAACATTTAATATATTCTATGTTTAATATCTTACTGTTTTTCCTTTTTTAAAATACATATGTAAATGTGTTTTTTTCTCACTCACATTTTCTTGTCGCAAGAAGACAAGAAACTAGCTGTTTATTGTGTGTGTTTATTGATATAACACATGTCTGCAAATGAACACATACATAATGACATTTAATATCTTACTGTTTTTCCTTTTTTTTTAATACATATAAATGTTTTTTCTCACTCGCATTTTCTTGTCGCAAGAAGACACGAAACTGGCTGTTTTGCTGTGTGTTTATTGATATAACACATTATTTCTGCAGATTAACATACACATAATGACATTTAATATCTCCTTTGTTCAATATCTTTCTGTTTTTCCCTTTTTTTTAATGCATATAAATGTGTTTTTCTCATTTAAATGTTCCTGTCGTAAGAGTTTACAGCCAGCAGGGGGCAACACTTCTATCTGCTTTCACTAAGGACACGTCACTACACTACACGGACAAGGTAGGGACGGAAATATGATGGACAGCCAGACGACCAATCAGAACGAGGCGGGTTTACTGTTGACTGACGCGCAGCCAATAAGCGCGCACTCTGGCGCCGAAGGGGGCGGGACTTAGCTCACGGTGAAGGTTGTGTGTGAAAAAGTGTATGAGTAACAGGAGCGGAGCGGGTGAGTCTAACTGAACATTTAATAATGAACTTGCGGGCTTATTTAGGAGCGGTTTTTAAAGTCTAGGTTGTCAACCTGCTGCAGCATGTATAGGAGGTGTTTATAACATAAAAGAAAGAGACGGTGTTCATTATACAGCAGCTAGCATGTTAGCCTGGGTAGCTACACACTTCTAGCTGGATGGAGGCAGCATCAGCACTAGCCGGCCTGATGCTGACTAGCAATGCAATGCAGCTCAAATCTGGCACAATAAATGCGTGTGTACATATTATTAAATGTGCCCGTTGGGGTTGTACTAATAGCGAGTTAGCAAATAACTAGCTTCAGCTGAGTTCTCGCTCTGTGAGATTGCTAGAAACAGCCGGGGGAATCATCTGTCACTGGCTCTGATTGATTGTGTGCTCCATTCAAAGTTAGCCTTATTAATTAAGAGAGCTCTGCTGAGCTTCAAGGTTTGTGTTTTTTTTTTCACTCTGCAAAGATGCTTTATTATTAATGTAAAATGTGAAGAAGACAATAGACGAATGAGTCTTCTGCTGCACAAGTTTTCCCAGAGTGTCTGCTGCTGCTTCCTGGTTCCTGACGCCACATCTTAGTGCGTGGCCTTATCTGGTTGGGCTGGACATGAAAGTTCACTCCTGCATGAACAAGACTTTTGATTGCTCATATGAATGACTTTCTTGCATAAAGATATATTTTTCTCACTAAAAATGGAATTTTAAGCGTGTATTATTTTTATTTAAGCATTATTATTATGATGATTATTATTATTATTGGGCTATAGGTGCCTCTGCTGTGTTTTTCTCCCACAGTTAGTGTTACAGTGTTTGTCTGCTTCCTCCCACCAGGTAGTACGGTGAGCTGTCCCTAACCTCGCCAAAATGACCAAGTTAGGCTTCCTGCGCCTGTCCTATGAGAAACAGGACACGCTGCTGAAGCTGCTCATCCTGTCTATGGCCGCTGTCCTCTGTGAGTCCCCTGCTTCCTGTACAAACACAGAATTATCTCATTAATACTTAGAGACAAACATAAAAGATTGATTGATTAATTGACTGTGCTTTTCTTTTCTCTTCTCTGCAGCATTCTCCACCAGATTGTTTTCCGTCTTGAGGTTCGAAAGTGTCATCCATGAGTTTGATCCGTAAGTGCTGCTCATGTCACAGGTTATTTCCCATTGTTGTTAGATGATATTCCTTCTTGGAATAACGTCTCACTTTGGCGTCTGTCTCATCTTCACAGTTACTTTAACTACCGTACCACCCGCTTCCTGGCAGAAGAAGGATTTTATAAGTTTCACAACTGGTTTGATGACAGAGCATGGTATCCTTTGGGGAGAATCATCGGTGGCACCATCTATCCAGGTGGGAAATTAGACAAAAATAACCAGATAAACAGAACGAGTTAACATCTGCAGGCTTAAAAAGATTTTTCAGGTGCAGAAGTGAATCTCTCTCTCTTTTTCTCACTAGGATTGATGATCACGTCTGCCGTCCTGTACCACGTCCTACATTTTTTCCACATCACCATCGACATCCGTAATGTCTGCGTCTTTCTGGCTCCTTTGTTCTCCTCCTTCACCGCCATAGTCACCTACCACTTCACCAAGGAGCTGAAGGTAAAACACATTATAAGATGCACAACAAAATATATAATTTAAGATCACATGCTATTATTCAGAATCGAAAGAGCTTGTTTTCTTACAAGGCACAGGTCAGTGATTTAAGCCCTGAACCAATTAAATATAAGAACTACTAAGTGGTCATAATCGAAGCACCAGAGGCAGATATTCGACATTTTGTTGCGGGTAAAGGTCAAGATCATAAAACACTGCATAATACTACTATACCCATTGTGCAGCTCAGTCGTGTCTTACAATAGCTTCTCACTGGCAGATAAATACCCTTTAAAACTTCATGTTACCACTTTGTAATCCAGATTCTTTGTTAAAAATCTCACCCTGGTGCAGGATAACTCAGTCAGATGACATAATAATTGTTCAGGCAGCTCCCTGCAGAGCCACAGAGGACATTAAACTGTCTAACTTATTGCACAGAGTGAGTGATAATCCTGTCGGGTAAACTGGTATTTATGCAAAATTTCTGAGCCGCTTTAAAATCCCATTAGTAGCCTCAGTGGAAGGTATTCCTGCTAGATGAGAACTGTTGTTAAATGTACTTTTCCTAAACAGTTGTTTGTCTCTGTAGGATGCAGGTGCTGGGCTCCTGGCTGCTGCCATGATTGCAGTGGTGCCTGGTTATATCTCTCGGTCCGTTGCCGGCTCCTATGATAATGAAGGTATGTGCATGCTGTGCATATTAACAATTTCAGTTAAAAAAACTATGATAGGAATTGTTAATCAAATCCCTCTGTGTCGTCCTACCTAGGTATTGCCATCTTCTGCATGCTGCTGACATACTACATGTGGATCAAGGCTGTCAAAACAGGATCAGTGTACTGGTCGTCCATGTGTGCACTGGCCTACTTCTACATGGTAAGGAAATCTGAAGATGTATAAATAAAGCATTTATATTATATACAGTGGAAACCGCTTATAGTGATCACGGATATAGTAATCAACCACTTATATGGATCAAAAGGCTTTGGACAGAATCATTTCTATACAAATGCTGTTTAAATAATTAGTTTATAGTCATCAAGAAAACCA
The DNA here is from genome assembly GCF_045865225.1 of Trachurus japonicus. NCBI lineage: Eukaryota > Metazoa > Chordata > Actinopteri > Carangiformes > Carangidae > Trachurus > Trachurus japonicus. Next base: position 9,411,004 of record NC_140920.1, on the reverse strand, counting down.
CTTATAGTGTTCATTTTTGGTCATTTTATGAATGAAAACGTGCAAAAACAATTTTACATACAGCCGTGATTCCTTGCCAGACGTCTGCTTCTGCTGCTAGCTGACGTAAATGAGTCGATACCGGGCGCAAAACAGCAGGCTGTTCGGTAAAAGATAAGAAATAAGTCACCACCAAGCCGCAGCTGGGTTTTGCACTACGGAGGCAATTGTCTATTTAGAATTTTAACCACAGTAAGCTATACATTACTGTGCTATATTGTGTACAGTATTTGAGTTATATCTGCGCAGTAATTAAACTTTCATAGTGCCTCTCGAAAAGCATTTGCAACAACTGTACCATGTTTGAAACATAAAATAAAATTTGGTAAATGCTGAAGCTGTCCATTTCATTCTGTTTTTCTCATTGAAAAACGATACAAATGGCATTTAGATGATGTTCTGCATAAACAAATGAAGTGAAATAATAAAAAATCGGTTATAATAGTCAACCTTTTATAGTGCTCACATTGACTCTGGACCCACGTGATCACTATAACGGGTTTCCACTGCATATCCACCAAACGCACACAGCGTCTACTTCTTATAGAGGTCCTATGTATTCTGGTGTTTACAACACTCTTGGCGCTGACAGTTTTTTGTTGCCGTGCTCAGAGTGCTTCAAGACGAAATCTATTCAACTTTTATAACAGCACAGCACTTGTCAGTGTTACTTTTCCCACACTGACCAATCAAAATCCAAGAAGGGGTGGGACATACGTTACCAATGACAACACATCCAGAGACGTGGCTATGTTTATATCATGCACACACACTCGTTTTGAAGGTAGGCCTGCCTCGGGGTCCATGTTGAAAGATGCTGCTAATGCTATTAGGCGTATGTACAAACTCAATGTTATATATACCAACATTGTCGTGTTTAAAGGAAGGAACATAGAAGTATCAGATGACTCATTTTGTAACCTAGCAACAGCATCACTCTGATGAGAGAGAGAGAGGGAGCTCTATAAGTAAGGTTGATGGCGCTGTCGGCGTATAAAGCAGGTAAAGTGGACACGGCCTCTCATTCAGACTCTACAGAGGTCATGACAGTGTGGTTGTGTGTCTGTAGGTTTCCTCCTGGGGCGGCTACGTGTTCCTGATCAACCTCATCCCCCTCCATGTCCTGGTGCTGATGCTCACAGGCCGATTCTCCCACCGCATATACGTGGCTTACTGCACAGTCTACTGCCTGGGCACCATCCTCTCCATGCAGATCTCTTTTGTTGGTTTCCAGGTGAGGTGAAAACACTGCAGAATATCTTGTAAATTTCCATAATCCGGGGTCAAAGAACGTTTCAGTCAGTTCAACTCTCTGTGTCTCCTCTCTCGTACACCAGCCGGTTCAGTCTTCCGAGCACATGGCGGCCTTCGGTATGTTTGGCCTGTGCCAGATTCATGCCTTTGTGGACTACCTGCGCAGCAAACTCAACGCCCAGCAGTTCGAGGTGCTGTTCAAGAGCGTCATCTCCCTGGTTGGCTTCATCCTGCTGTCTGTGGGCACCGTTCTCATGCTGACAGGTAAGAGGAGAGATAAAACTGCACTAATAGATAGATTGAGATAGGGTGGGCATTAAAAACCTTCTTTTTGAAATGATTAAAGCAGAAGTAAGCGATCCGGTGGCTTTGGCTAACTTCTTGTCAGCCGATGGAGTTAGCAGCCCCCGCCCTCGTCCCTACGTCACCACGTTCACGCGCATCCCTTGGCTGCACACACAGAGAGGACCGCCCCTTTATGCTGTTCTCTCTCCTCATTGGATAAAGGTTGTAGGATACAAGGAAAGTTTTCTCCTCGGCTTACAGCAGAGCAGAGTGACTGACAGACCCGTGTTTCAGACCAAACACTCGATATAAGTGATTGCTGTCGGAAGATAGAACTATTTAAGACTTATATTAATACAAACATTCCGCTTGCTTCTGCTTTAGGGTGTTTTCACACCTGCAGTGTTAGTGCGCACTAAATTTAGATCGCACTAAATTTGGTCCAGTTTGGGTCAGTGTGAAAGCAAATCGTACTCTAATGCACCAAAACTAGTGCGGCCTGAGGAGGTGGTCTCGTCTCGGTTCGGCTCCAGCCGAACTCTGGTGCGCACTAGTTGATGTGTGAAAGCAACCGCACTCTGGTGCGAGCCAACTGCCAGGCGAACTCAACAAGTTTGAGCTAAAAGGGCTCCCGTAGTCGTTGGCAACGGGTTAACGCAGCGGGGAGACCGCCCAGTGCTCCGGTCCTACGCAGCTCTGTCCCCACAAACGAAGCAGCAGCAGCAGCGGGGCAGCCGGTCGGTGCGTGTCCGCTGAATCGCTCAGACACCGGACAGGTCGGCGGTCCGTCCCTTGTGTCCACAGAGGCTCTTGAGTCTCCATCATGAAAGTTTTATCAATCAGCGCTTCCAGATTTCAACCGGTAGTCATGGAGACATGACGCTCTCCAAGTTTGGTCCCACTAACTGAAAAATGAAACAATGTAACATTTGGTGCACCCTAGTGCGCACTAAACATGTGTGAAAACACCCTTAATTCCATCTCTATTTTTTTGAGAACTTGATTCATGTTCTTTGCTTTGACCACAACTCACCTATTCTACTGTATGTTTCCCTCAGGTAAGATCTCTCCATGGACTGGGCGTTTCTACTCCCTGCTGGACCCCTCCTACGCCAAGAACAACATCCCCATCATCGCCTCCGTCTCTGAGCATCAGCCCACCACCTGGTCCTCTTACTACTTTGACCTCCAGCTGCTGGTCTTCATGTTCCCAGGTAAGTGTACTGTGCACTCACCATAAACACACAGGTAGTAAAGGAGTTTATGCTGTGTGATCACTCTTTTTTGGATATAGAAGCTCATTATGTGTATGTGCTTTACCTTTGATTTCCTTACAGTTGGTCTTTACTACTGTTTCAACAACCTGTCGGACGCCAGGATCTTCATCATCATGTATGGAGTGACCAGCATGTACTTCTCAGCTGTCATGGTACGTCCAGATTAGAGTTGCAGTCACCTGATGGACTCCTTAGAGAGGTTTTATGTGCACTTAGGGCTTATAAATGGTAAATGTGAATATGTACCAAGGATTAATGACATGCACCGTCTTCATGCCCTGGAGGTGTTTCGGCAGAGCAGCTTTAGTTGCAGTCTGATTCCACCAAGATGCAAGACTGAGCGCTACAGAAAGTCCTTCCTCCCAGCTGCTATCAAACTCTTCAATGTGCAAATAGCTCAATAGCTCTGTCCCACTCATGTGCAATATTATATATTATATATTATTTTTTTAGATTATTGGGTCTTTATCTTAATTTATATTGTAGATAAGTCTGTAATTCTTTAGATAGATCTGTTTTTTGAGTGCACAGCTGCTGTAACAATTGCAATTTCTTGTGAAGGATTATTAAAGTATCTATCTATTAATGTGCATCCTGTTTGTTGCCTCCACACAGGTGCGTCTTATGTTGGTGCTGGCTCCAGTCATGTGCATCCTGTCGGGCATCGGTGTGTCTCAGGTGCTCACCACATACATGAAGAATCTGGATGTGAGTCGGCCAGACAAGAAAAGTAAGAAGCAGCAGGACTCCACCTACCCCATCAAAAACGAGGTAGGCGCTCTGACGGACCGGTTCAGTACTGTATGATTGATATCCAGTAAATGATTACTAGATAATAGATGTTGAAATGGTGTTGAGTATTCACATAAAGTAAAGTCTGGAGAAAACAAATCATCTCACAATCCCTCTGATTTATCTTATTCTTATTTTTTCTGGTAAAATACCGCTTTTATGACATTTCTCCCAATTAATTTCTCTCCTAAGTGTCAAAGTCAAAGTATGCAGTCGGTTAAAACCTGACATCCTGTGTTGCTCACCTACCAGGTTGCCAGTGGGATGATTCTGGTCATGGCCTTCTTCCTCATCACGTACACTTTCCATTCCACCTGGGTGACCAGCGAAGCCTACTCCTCTCCCTCGATCGTGCTGTCGGCCCGCGGAGGCGACGGCAGCCGCATCATTTTCGACGACTTCAGAGAGGCCTACTACTGGCTCCGCCACAACACTCCTGAGGTCAGCGATGCCCAGAGAAAGAATCAGGATGCTGAGTTGTCTGAATTGTACAGATTATGAGATTATGGAGTTCTGCTCAATAATACATTGATTTGACCTTTTGTATTTCCAGGATGCTAAAGTCATGTCATGGTGGGATTATGGCTATCAGATAACGGCCATGGCGAATCGAACCATTCTAGTGGACAACAACACCTGGAACAACACTCACATCTCCAGAGTTGGACAGGTGAGCTGCGAGGAGAACACCTTTAGGGATGTCACGATTATAGATTTTCTTAGTACGATTATTGTCAGAGAAATAATCACGGTGTTACGATTATCACGATTATTATACATCAATAAATTTCACAACACTATGAATGTGTAAAATCAAATATAGTCAAAATATAATTACATCTAATCTCTTAATATAGGACCCAGCTATTAATCCACTGGGGGAAGTGTTAGGGTTAGTTTGTCATGTGATATTGTCATCTATATCAAATGTTTAAGTTTATTTTAATCATTTTTTTCACAATACAAATGACACGCAAACATTTAAATTCCTACTAATTCAGTGTTACTTTAAAGTTTGTTTGTTTTTTTGGCTTTTTTGCCTTTATTCGATAGCACAGTGAGATAGACAGGAAAGGGGGAGGCAGAGAGAGGGGGAATGACATGCAGGAAAGGTCTGCCCGACGCGGGACTCGAACCGGGGAAGCCTGCGTTGAGGACTGTAGCCTCTACATGGGGCAGCCACTTTAACCACTGCACCACGCACTGCCCCGATTCAGTGTTACTTTAGATAAATGGACTAGCTTCCTTTACTTTGGCACACATCTGCCGATATGGTTCCAACATAATCTTTTTCAGAAAGTGTCGGTATTTAGGAATCTTTACGATCAATTAATTGTGGCGTTTAATACCACGATTAATTGTGAAAACAAGTAATCGTGACATCCCTAGTATGAATTCATGTTTGTAAAGTGCTGATGTGTTGACCCGGGGTCGCTGTTTGCTCCACAGGCGATGGCATCCACAGAAGAGAGGGCCTATGAAATCATGAGGGAGCTGGATGTCAGTTACGTCCTGGTCATCTTTGGAGGACTGACGGGTTATTCCTCAGATGGTACGTATCAAACATCCACATGTATCATTTCCACTTTGCACTGTTTAACATTACTGTGTGTTAAAGGAGAATTCCGGTCATTTTCTAACTAACGCTCTACAGCTCTAGGTCCCCAAGTGCGACCACAGGAAAAAGTCTGAGAAAAATATGTGCAGACCGGACCTAGCTCTGCTCCTGCTAGCTGCGCTACACTGCAGTTAAACAGCGAAGTAATGGGGGCAGTTCTTCTAACCGCGACTTCGGCCTCTCAAAATATCACTACAAATGCTTTGCAACATCCACCAGTTCTTTACCACACAACACTGAGTGAGCATAACTCCGTTAATATGAGTGTTAACGTGTGTTTTTATCACGTACCTCTGTTTACTCTAGCTTCCTGGGTAGACCTTACTAGTCGACTGTCGGGACTGTTTCTATATCAACAAAGACAAAAATGCGAGAACATGGATTTAGGAGGACCAGATTTACCCCATAAATCTGGTATTATGGATAACATGAGTTGTATTTCGGTGAACTTTCTGGACTTGGAATAATTCTTTTGAAAGCATATCCAACCAAATGAAATCATCCATTGTCATTCACAGACATCAATAAGTTCCTGTGGATGGTCCGAATTGGGGGAAGCACAGACACGGGCAAACACATCAAGGAGCACGACTACTACACTCCCACCGGAGAGTTCAGAGTGGACCGTGAGGGCTCGCCCGTCCTGCTCAACTGCCTCATGTACAAGATGTGCTACTACCGCTTCGGCCAGGTCTACACAGAGGCCAGTGAGTAACCCCAGCAGCCTGGTGTGATCACACTGTAAAACACACATTAGCTTGAGTTTCTCCTCCTTTAACGTTGATCTGTATGTTAGTTCTGCAATTCTGATGATCTTCCCGATCTCCTCTGCAGAGCGTCCACCTGGTTATGACAGAGTGAGGAACGCTGAGATTGGGAACAAGGACTTTGAACTGGATGTGTTGGAGGAAGCCTACACAACAGAGCATTGGCTGGTTAGGATATACAAGGTAAACCACAAACTTTCCTTCTTGCATTTGTCACATCTGTTGGGATCACTTATTTTGGTATGGTTTAGTTTGCTTATGGAAGTATTGGTTGCACCGTTCAAAGCTGGCCCCTCTGCTTTTCTATAACAGTTTTACTGTACTACTACTGAAAAATATGTCCATGTGCAAAAGCATGGTATGAACTCTGATCTTATCTTGCTCTTTGTTTCATCCTCTAGGTGAAAGATCTGGACAACCGGGGTCTTTCAAGAACATAAAACAAACCCTCAGCTGGCAGTGAAAACAGCCTTTTAGCGCACAGCACTGAACACCTTCCCCTGTGGTCTGCAGATGAGTGGGAAAAGAGTACTTTTTTATACTTTTTGTTTTGGGGAAGAAAATTGCATCAAAGAGATTTTTTTTTGTGGATGATTTCCTTTTTTATTTTGTTATAATGAAATGTCTCATCTGGGATCAGAGGAAGCTGGTGTCAAAACATCCAGTCTGATGTCAGGAGTTTGCTATGAAAGCGGTCAAAAGAAAGCAGTGTTCAAATATGAGCACTTTGGATTTTTACAATGTGGTCAATTAAAGTGGGGTTAAACATGAAAAAAGAAGTGATTTGTGTCCTTTCTTTCCTCACACAAAATGCACCGAATGAACATGGTAACATGCTAGTACTACATCAGTATTAGTTAAGCCTTCTTCATAATTCAGGCCATTTTTGGTGAGTAGTGAGCTACATGTAATTAAACTAGTAGTTAAACTATATGGCTACTAGTCCATTTACATTCATAGCCATATAAATGGTTCAATTACTTTCTCCCACTTTAGTACAGTTGTGAGTAGATAATGAGTGAAATTTCAATTTTGGGTGAACTATCCCTTTAATTATTGAAACTACAAACAATTACGGGCCATGTTCATCAGTGCTCAGCTACATCATAATGCATAAACCTCCCTTGTCTCAGCCTGACAGAGCATTCTCACAGCCATACTTGAAAACTAAGGCTAATACACTGGCACTTCCCAGTGTGCAGAAGTGTTTGGTTTATGTATGACCTATGAGCTACGAGGCACTTTTGCAATCACCTAATATAACTTTAGTCTCTTTATATACTATACAAGTAGCTCCAGCTGATCAACATGGGTATTTCTCCTTAACACTGTTTTACTGTAGCTTAACTTCTTCCAGTTTGAGGTAATTGTCAGCTTGCAAAGCTCTGCTCTAAAGTAGCTTTCCAACACTGATTAAGGTCAGCTAAATTCCTGCAGCTGTTGAGAAGAGAACTGAGGAAATTTACTTGCAACACCTACTTTTACCCAAATCATCTACAGTATGCGATAGAAGACTGATGATTGTCAGTAGAATTACCACACACTTTATGTCCAGTATATAGACATTATAATAAAGACCATCAGAGCACAAGTGTCTAAAATAAGGCAATACTCTTTTATTGTAGTGCATCAAGCAATACATGTCAACATAAAATTAATAGTGTTAATACATTCAAAACAGGACATACATTTGACAAGATTGTATATTCTTAAGAATTAATTAAAATGGCAAATAAAATTCTTTGAACAGAAGCAGGTTAGTAACCATCTTAATACCAGTATAAAGTGTCCATTACACCCTCTCCCATATTAATCTCATGGGCTGTTTTTGAACCATTGCACATCGAGCTCCTCACAGGCTGGTCTGGTCTGGCAGATCGTGTAGAAGTGCGGGGTTTTTTCTGTAAATATATGCGTTGGTGTCATCATCCAGATTCACCAGCTCAGCCAGCGACGACACACAGGGGTCGTGATCGAGAACCATCGTCGGCAGTTTGGAGGATTTGCGGTGGATGCGGGAGGAACGGCGCACTGGCGTCAGAAACTTCAGGTCTTTGATGTTGCTCTTTCTCCGAGAAGTACTGACCTCGTCGTCAATTAACTTCTTGACACTACAAAGACAAAAATTTCATAAAAAAAAAAGTATAATAAGCAAAAATCTGTTACATTGTGTCTCTTAAAGGGATAGTATCATTTTTTGTGTACAAGTGTGGTTGTATGATCTACAAATAGCCCCTAAGCACTCATTGCAGTAGAAAACTCTCTGCACTCCTCCCGTTAGCAACGCCAGCCCATAGCCCTGCCCAGAGATTTACAACATACAGTGTTGTGAATGGACCCAAAGAAACGGCCTATTTTCACGGCCTAAAAGAGGTTTTACCTGAAAAAAAAATACACAGTTCCATTGTTCGCTATAATATAATTTTTTCCAGCCCTTCAAAGTGCAGGAAAAACACAGTTTTTATTTGGAGCTAACCAACTCACGTATCCCTCCGCCCAGGGTTAGCGCCCGCTGATGAGCAGTTGGTTAGGTCCAAATAAAAACTGTGTTTTTCTTGAGCTTTGAGGGGCTGGAAAAAATTATATTATAACGAACAATGGAACTGTGTATTTTTTTCCAGGTAAAACCTCTTTTAGGCCGTGAAAATAGCCGTTTCTTTGGGTCCATTCACAACACTGTATGTTGTAAATCTCTGGGCAGGGCTATGGGCTGGCGTTGCTAACAGGAGGAGTGCAGAGAGTCTTCTACTGCAATTAAAGTACTTAGGGGCTATTTGTAGATCATACAACCCCACTTTTAAAAAAAATGATACTATCCCTTTAAATTAATGGCAGGACTTCAATTAAAAGATTAGAGTAAAAGTGGGCCTCACCTCTGCAGGTATGGAGTCGTCTTCACACTGTATTTTATTTCTGAAGCATTCTCCATCGGTGGGGTGGTCTCCATCACATCATCGCTATCGTCATCGTCGTCATAGCTATCACCACTTTCTACTTCCTCAGTATCATCATCATCATCCGTTTCCACTTTGTCTCCATCACTTCGCTCCGTTTCATTCTGTATATGCTCAACCTTCTGCTGCTCACAAACATCCCGACTTTCATCTCGACTTTCACCAACTGTCTCTTCTTCACATTCAGTATTTGGCTTGTCGTCTTCCACTTTATCATTGCACTCATCCGACACCTGTGGGAGCTCTTAATGGAGACAAAAGTAACGAGTTCAACAAGAAGCATCTGTGTAGAGTCAGAATAATGTAGCTTAATTTATCATTAAACCACAAATTTCAGTGAGCCAAGGACACTTATTGTTATTAGTCTAAAAACAAAATACCTCTGAACTGCCCAAACTGATCATAGCTGAACTTACCATCACTGCAAGTTGAAGGTGTTGCCATGGCCTCCAAAGCTTCACACAGGTTCACAACAATCTGTCAAAATGAAAAGAAGTTGGTTCCATCACTGAAGTAAAAGACAGCATGAGTAACTCAGAAACCCTGTTTCCTTACGTCGTCCACTGTGCCCTGTCAAGGTCAAGGTCTCTTTATTAATACCAGCTGGTAAATTTGTTCTGCAGACAGGCACTCAGCAATCCCAGTATAAAAAACAGCCACACACAGATATCATGACACACAAATCACAAATATAAAAAGACAATATAATCAAAATACATGGTCAAAGTCATAGGAATAGAAATAGAAAAGTGCTTCTACATGTCCCTAGGGTCAGCTAAGTTCAATATGAACAAGATCACCTTGTGGCTTTACTATTCAGCATTACAACTGCTGTGGGTATGAAGCTACTTCTGTACCTTGTCCTGTGAGTCGAATAGATCTAGGTCCGAGTCCTCAAGCAGCTCGAGGGTAGTGTTCATGACCACTGGAGTTTGGTTGCGCGTTGTTAACTCTGCTGCCTGTGTATCTGCACCGACAGCAGTAGCAGCATCTGGTTCACGTGCTTCCAGACTGGGTTCAGACGTGTGCCGTGTAGCAGGCTGAGGCTGAGGCTCAACTTGAGACTGGGATTTGAGATCAGCAACAGGTTTAGAGACTTTAGTCTTCGGGAGTGGTGCCGCTGCCATGGCTGGTCTCTTGAAAGTCTTGCCCTTGGCAGCCTGCCATGCAGCCAGTTTTGCTCTGCAGACAGAACATGTATGTTTTAAACTTCATTGATGATTTACTATGAATACTGCACTTTAAGATGTTACTACACCCATCCTATATGACGACTTTTTGTCTGATGGCATTGTTTGGGTTAAGAACTTTGTTCTACTGATATTGTTGTTGTATTACGGCCCCTTTTGGCCTGAGGTAAAATATTTTTTATAGTGTTTTGATTGTGTGACATAATGTACATTTATCTATATGCACCGAGAATATTAAGATCAGGGTATTGAGGCTGCTTGCCGTTTTCTGCTATTTCTGTTAATTATGTCACCTGTGACAGCTGCATGCTATCCTCTCCTGATCAAGTCATGTGACTAGTAGTATTTAAGATGGCTTCTGATAGCTATCCTACTGTCTGACAAAGAGCACACCTACACTGCTCGAAACGTACGTCACTACAATAAATTGATACGCTGAGTCCTGCAGAGTTGCGAGTACTCTTGTTTTTTTCTATTTTGCTCATTGTTTGTACTCTGCACCTGCCCTCGCTGGTGTGATGTGCGTGTCCACTCTGTTTTTTTCTGCCTGTACAAGGAAAACAGCAACAGTGTCTGTGTGAAGAACAAAAAGTTGTTACCTTTTCTCCTCTGCAGTCTCCTTGGTAAATCTGTACTGGGTGATGGTGCTTGAGACAGGAGGCTTGTTGACCTTCTTGTCTGTCACTGGGACCTTTGGCTTTGGGTTCTGAGTCCCACTTGGCTTAGTGGGAGCCAGGGACGTACTCTTGGAGCAGGTACTGGTTAGTGTTGCTGGGACGGTTCTGGTAGCAGGGCGAGCAGAGTAGAAACCAGCAGGAGGACGGCTGGAGGCTGGAGGTTTGGACACGTGAGCAGGTCCTCTGACCGCCATCCTGGAAGCTGTTGATGCAGGTCTTTGTGTGCCATGTACAGCCAAGTCAGAAACAGATTTGGACCTGCATTTTGTTGCATTTCCAATCCTTTGGCTCGCCGTTTTGGGTGCTGCTGACGGTTTGACACCTAACTGGTCCACGCTGGTACTCGACTTCCAAATGGATCCGATTTTTGACTGTACAATCTTGCCTTTGTACATACCAGGAGCTGGTTTGGATGGCTGGACAGCAGTGGGTGGCTTCGGGGCTTCTACAGCTATTTTTTTGTGTTTCGTAACCTGTTCTGCGTGGAAGGCTCGGCTATGGGTTTGTTGCTGTGTGACATCTGAAGCTGCAGCTCCTTTCCCATCTCTCTGCAGGGTCTTTACCTTCTTTAGAGCTCCACCAAAGGTTGACACAGTGTCTGTGTGTTTGGCCTTGGCTTTAAGCGGAACATTTTTTGCCAGAGTCTCCTCTTTTTCATTGCTTTTCAGATGGAACGGAGCAAGACATGCTTTATCTCTTTTGATGATAGCCTTGCTCCCATGTACAGGCTGAGCATTCTCCTTGTTTCCCTAATAGAATCAAAGCAATTAGACCATTACGTTAGCGGGTGAAGCTCTGAATGTCATTTAGGGTTGAGCAAAAAAATACATGATATTCATTAACATAGACTTACTTTGTTTCTCCTTGAAACGTTCTCCATTATCAGTGTTTAAAAGTGCTTCAATTGTGTTATCTGGAAGGTGAACAGATCAACAAATACGATGAATAATCTAGATCATTAAAACATGTCAGGATTTTACAAACAGTAGCCTAATCCATACTCAAGGTCCTATTACCCTTACACAATTTACATCATGCCTCCCCACAAACCCCGCACGCTGGCAAAACTCTACGAATTTGTATCAAAAGTTGAGTTTAATGGGCGATTCCACCAAAAGTGCCATTTCTGTCCCCAGCATATTAAATGTATAAAAACATGTAATAATATAATATAAATTGCATTTAATTATTAAACAAAGCACCATACACATGAATCACTGTAGAAATTAAAGATATATAATCTTTAATTACTATAAAAAGGCTTTCAAAACACTGAAACATAGCCTTTATTGCATGTCCCCAGAGCCAAACGCTATAGTTTACCACAATGCATAATGAATAAAATCCTTCTAAAATCTCTTTTTTTTTTTTGCATATTAGTGTGACTTCATATTATAACATTTTTTTAATTAAAACTTAATTATATTTTGGTTAAAATTCACATTTTAGTCCCATCCCCAGGTTTTCACTCAGTGCTGTTACCCAAACACATTCTACACTCTAAAAGTTTTGGAACATTCCACCAGTGACATGTTCTGCTGGAAGTGACATCATTTAGGTCTTTTGAAAGTCATGGGAAGACCAAAATTAAATTCTGTAATTTATTTTTCCTGGAATTGAATGATATTGTAGCTATGTCAGAGTCGGTCACTCTTAAAACTCATTCCTGTTACCTAAATTATCTCTAAGACAGTGTTTGTTGATATCAAAAGTAAAATATTCAGTTAAATCCTAAGAATGTGCTCTGTGTGCTCAGGCTATGCTATTTGGCTGGATTTCACACAATTGCTGATTTTATGCTAAAAACTCATTGCTGTTACCCTCATTGCTGTTACTCATTCTTCAAAAATGCAATGGTAAAAGCAGCAATAAATTAAATAAAGTAGCCTGAGATTGACCAGTACTAATTTTGAATGAGTAAATGTGTATATTAAAAAATTCTATACTGAAATCGAATGAAAAATAAAGTTTAATTTTTAAGAGTTACAATGAGCAAATGGCGGAATGACCCATATATTAAGTTGTTTTGTCACATTATGCCCATGTTTATCGGTAAACAAACAAATGAACATTCACGTTAGTTCATATCGGATTCACTACGGTAGGCTACTGTATGTGGTCTAATGTTACCGTTGTGTCCATCTAACCAACGTCTGCTGACAAAACAGATATAAAGGAATGCGAAAAAAAAAAAGTGAACGTTTAGTTAGCAGTACTTCTGCTGTAGTGGAGTGAATAAAACAAACGTGACATTATAAACTTACCCTGGAGTGTAGACTCAACAACACGAGGAGCACCTTCCCAACTGCACGGCTCTGAGGGCGTCTGCTTCTCTGAGGAAGAAAAACATTCGATTTGACTTCGCGCTCCTGCACTCCGATTGGTCAGCCGAGTCTCGCGGGAGACAAAAACTAACCAATAGAATGTCTCCAAACTAGAGAACGGGATTTGAAGTTTTCCTCAAGTTGTTTCATCCCCTCCCGTTCAAATCTGTTTGAACCTAAATAAGATTCCTTACTTACTGGTTCAGTGCAGCAGCTACGCCCATTTTCATTACAGCCCCGTGAGACAAAAACACACATGTAGTTACTTTCCAACAGCGGCATAAAGTTAACAAAAGCGGTTATCTTTCAGTAACTATTAACATCAGGTTGCTGTGATTAAAAGTTGAGGGACAGTATAATCATTACAGGTGAGAGAAAGTGCAAATACTCGCGTTCTGGTTGAATATTAAAGTGAAACGTGTATACTAAACGTAATACAATCAGCTGGTACAATATAAAGTTTGGAGGTTGTTATGGAGAAATAAACCCTGACAGGTTTGGGTTTCATACACGAAGGGGTTTGTGTGTGATAATCTTTTTTTTTTTTCTCAATGAGCTTTATTGAAAACATTGTACATACAAACGGATGTACAGAGAACAAGGTTGTGCATACAATCAAACATGAAACATAGCTATTAAAACCACTGAGTTATGCATTTTATATAATATTTTATTGGATTAATAGCAATGTTTTGTATATTATTTTGAATACTGCGACCCCCTGGCATTGTGTTGTTCTTTGTTTTGTATGTTTTACTAAATGTAATACCTGAATTGTCAATAAAATTTGCCTTAAGAAAAAAAAAAAAAAACATGAAACAGGTGCTCCAATATGTTATCAATAAACATAAATAATAAATAAATCTAAATAAAATAAGGTTATTTTAAGCAATGTTAGAAAACATAAAATCATGGAAAATATAATAAATAAATTAACATATAATATGACAGAAGAAAAAAAAGGAAAAAAAGGGAAATATAATGTGTAAGCTTTATTCTACTTCTTTATTCTTTGAAAAATCTCTCATAAATATCATAGACTGTAAAAATAGATAAATATCTATGGATGTGATGCTTTGTTTAGTGTCAATAGTGTAAGGGATTTCATGTACTCTTTGAACTCATGCAAGAAACCTCTGAAGTTGGGTGAGGTTTTGGAGTGTTTACATTTATGTATGTGAAATTTGCCATACAAAATGAATAAGTTTATAATAAAGGTGATGTCCTTTTGTGTGTGATAATCATCATAACATAATGTGTCATAATCATAGTGACGACATAACGTCAATGTTTTTGAAACATGCCTTGACATGTTTTCAACAGTTTCTAGCTTTGAAATGACCGCTGAGGATTATGGGAGGGAAATGAAGAAGCGCGCGCTCCTCTGGCTGTTGAATGTCAAGCTTTACAAAACCACGTGAAACAGAAAGTCTCTCCGCCCTTCAAAATAAAACCTGAATTATGACCACTTACGAAAAATAGACCCAATTACTTTTGTCACTTACCTTTACTATTAATGTGCCAAAGATATGAGACCAAATAAACAATGTCAGTCATCTGGAGTTGACTGTGGGCAGACCTACTCTTTGTTGTTATGTTTGAGACTTTAGATTATTTGGCAACCTTTGACAACTTTGGTGTGTGTTCATCACGCAAATATAATAAACGTTGATAGATTTGCAAAAAGGGCGTTTTCATAATACACATTCTGCAAATAGGCTTATCTGGAGAACATCCGTGTATTTTAATTTGAAATGAATAACCGGAAATCGCCGTCTTGATTCAAATAACTTGATAGCTATAGCTACTATTAGCAGTTGTCTATCCCCAATAGGAAATCATAGCAAAAACACAGGTGTTTTTTACACTCCTATGATGCAGAATCGCTGTGCTGTGCCGAACTGCACCAGCAGCAAACCCGACCCTGAGCCACTCTTCAGGTTTCCACGTGATCCAGAAAAGTAAGTAGCCTAATGCTAACGCACATGCTAAAATAAACAGGAAGCTCTTCAGCTAACCAGTAAGAACTGCATGCGTACAGGGTTAACTACTTTGACTGTAGCCTAATATCATGTCGGCTCTGCATCATTTGAATGCCTGTTTTGTACATCACATCCTTTATTTAGGTTCTGGCATATTATCACTTTCCAATGAACAACCTAATTTAAAAAGTTGTTGCATTTGATCTTTTGTTAAAATACTGCAGCTAAACATGTGGAAACATTTATGCCCTTGTATACAGTAGGATAGGCAGACCTGGTATAGTTTATGATTCATGAAAAGACACGTTTTAAACTACTTGGTTATTCATTGTATAAACAAACTTCTCTAAATTGTCAGTCTATAATTCTCTTCACTTGGCTTTTTGCATGTTGTATGATGTGAATACATAGAGTAGTATCAATAGAGTAATGTGCACTGATAACAATAATTCAGTGAGCGACTGTCACTTATTCTTAACTGTAGTCAAATTATTACTGTCTGCCATTAAGTAAGATTGCTTTATGCATGTTATGGGTTTGACTTATTTGAATGTACTGTTCTAACAATCTTAGCCATTACAAATAATAGAGGTTAGGGTAGGGTAATATTGGACAAATGCTATAATAGTACCATAAAAAACTAAATGATCACATTTTATTTTGACTCTTACACGTGTTGTTTTGGTTTGACAACTTCTGTCAGGTCCAAGCAGTGGGTTGAAAAATGCCAGAGGAAGGACCTCATCGACAAATCAGCAGACCATCTGCATAGTCACTACAGACTGTGTGGGAAGCATTTTGCAGCATCTTTGATCGATAATGTAAGTCATGTATTCAAGTTGCAGGTGATTTTTAAAAAAATGTAATTGCCATTTCTTTTTGAGTAAAATTGGAGAATTCAGCTCATAATAAATATCATTATTATTATTATAACGTTTTCATTGAACTTATTTAATTAATATTGAATATTTTGTGTTCTTGGTAATATTTAATGTAGGTGTAAAGCACAAGCACAGTGTTGCTGTACATTTAATGATTTTGGTTTAACTTTGTTTTCAGGACGCTCAGTGTAAAGTGTTGAAAGATGATGCCATGCCAACTATCTTTGACATGCCAAACCAACCTCAAAATGGTCAGGCCAAACGCACCAAAGAGATGGTGGGTGACAAAAACAGTAAAAGTAATTGTATAATTAGATTTCTGCAGTTCCCGGTTCTGACATGTCCTGTCTCTTTATTTTACAGACCAAAGATGATGAAACAGACAGTAGAGGGAGAAAAAGTAAGTTAAAATACCAGCACTCTCACAAACACATTTATTTTTTCCACAAAGGAAATTAGTCCAACACCCACTACTGTCAAGAGGTGAATGATGGAGTTTGTTTTTTATCTTCTTTCCTTTTAGAGATGAAGAGCTCTCAGGCAGACTCAGACAAGACAGATGTCCAGACAGAGGAACCAGAGGAAGATGAATACAAACACTATCTCATGTCATTATTTGAAGTTCTTGTACTGCTGGGAGAGCAAAACATTCCTCCCACAGGCCCTGGTGATAGGAAACAGGATGAAAGCAACTTTCAGGCATTGTTAGATTATCGCGTGAGTTGTGGAGATCAAGTCTTAAAGAAGAGGTACGATGTGAATCAGGAGTACTGCTCCTCGGCTCAGCTGAGTCAACTGATTGAGGTGTGTGAGAATTGCATCCGCAGTAAGTTGGTGGAGGAAGTTAAACAAAACGGCTTCTTCTCATTACTTACCGATGATTTGGTAAAGATCTCAGGAGAATGGTACCTCCCTGTCTTTGTCCGTTTCGTGGACCAGTCGAACTGCCAGCATGAGAGGTTTTTTGGATTCTTGAGCTTTGAAGGAGATGGAGAAGAACTGGCAGAGAAACTGCTGTCCGAGATAACTGACAAATGGGGTTTGGATATGGAACAGTGTCGGGGTCAAGCCCACTCCTACACCGGGACACATTTGAGTAAAATAAAAACATTGTCTGCAAAACTGATTGAGAAGTATCCACTGGCGGTGCTCACGCTGAGATCCACTCGTACGCTGAATGTGTCACTGGCCAACAGTATGGCTTTGTCCGGTGCTCAGCTCGTCATGGCCACCTTTAAGAAGATGGAGTCATTTTTCAGTCAGTCGCATTTATTGCAGCTGGAGTTAGAGCATGCTATTTCGATTTTCTACCCAGACAAAGAGGAGAAGGCCAATGAATTGAAGGAAATCTGTCGTGCCGGCTGGACCAAACGACATGATGCGTTTGAGGTGGCGGTGGATATCCTGGAGGCACTTCTACTCTGTGTGGACAGCGTGCATGACAACGAAGATATGAGGTGGAGCGATCAAGTCACGCATGACGCCTTAGAGATTTCAAAAGCGCTGGCTGACTTTGAGTTCGTCATGGCGTTGGTTGTGCTGAAAAACACGACGACGCTGACCCGAGCATTTGGGATGAACGTGCAAGGGAAAGCACCAGATGCCCATTTTGCTGCAACCGGTTTAAAAGCTGTGTTGCAGTCCCTGAGCGAAGTGTCTGACAACATCGATGTGTATCATGAGTTCTGGTACGATGAGGCGGTCAACCTAGCCAATGCGATGGAGATCCCAGTGAAGGTTCCTCGGTCATTCTTGAGAAAGCATCACTTGGAATCTCAAACCATTCAACCGGATAATTACTACAAGGAACATCTGTCTGTCCCTGTGGTGAACCACATCGTTAAGGAAATGACCGAACTGTTCGGCGAGGACCACCTGAAGTCTCTGAGGTGTCTGTCGCTGGTCCCTGCCGTCATAGAGCAACGCAAATCCGCCGAACCCGAAGAGGAGAGCATACAGGTGTTCAAAGATTACATCCCCAATACAGCAACCCTCTCTGCGGAGCTACACTGCTGGTGGGTGAAATGGAGCAAAAAGGGCAAAGGTGACACTTTCCCCTCCACTCTCAGTGAAACACTGCGGCAGGCCGATTTAAAGTTCTTCCCGAACATGCTCGCAGTCCTGAGGCTGATCGGCATCCTGCCTACCTTGGCTCTGGACGACAGCTGCAACGTGGCTTGTAAACGCTTCAAGATGTACATGGAGAACACGCCTGAAAAATTCAAAGCAAAAGGTCTTGCTCTGTTGAACATGAACTATGATGTTGTGTATGATCTGGATTCGATGGTTGCGGCCTACATGAACACGTACCCCGACAGTGGGTCAGTGATGTGATGAGTCAAATCAGATGTGATGTGGCAGTTAATCTCCAGGCAGATTATCCACAGCGTTGTTAATGAGGCATGTAGATTGTGTTATCTTGATCTTGAGATAAACTTTTTTTTTTTATTCCATAGCCCTTACATGATGGGTTTTTTGTCATTAAACATGTAGGATGTAAATTGAGTTTTTCTTTTTCTTTTTTGTTTGCCTTTATGCCATTTTTCATTCCTTGAGTTCATTGTTCAAATAAAATGTCTAATGTTTTAAACTTGACACTTTTATACATTTTGTTAATCAGTTGTGTGTGTGTGTGTTCAAGGAACCTTCTGGCATTTAATGTGTGGATATGAGGGATCAGGCATAAAACCCTCCCTGAACATGTAAAAAAGATACAATAAACTCTGTGGTTTAACCATTTGTTGTCCTTATTATAATCTAGCCTCACCCTGACTGCCCTAAAACAAAGTCTGTCACAAACAAAAGTAGAAATGTGGGTCCAGATACTGTGTTTTGTAGACACTAGTGTTTTTTTAAAGATCTGTAATAACTAGGGATACATTCAAGATATAATTAGACATATGAAATACTGCTGTGTCCTTGCAAATACTGAGCTCTGTTGAGTTTTTTCAGGTACATGGAGAGGACAGTTTATCTATCTTGAAGCTTTAAGTCTCCTCCTAAAAGCCCCATCTTTTTTTCAATGTCCTCTCCAGTATATACTATATCATCACTATCCATCTTTCCCTGTGATTATTATGTCTGTGAATGTAGTGCAAGCCTGTCGCTAAATAGCTGAGTCACTGCCCTGAGAGTCAATTTTCCAGTATAGCGTTTTGTTGGAATGATTGAAGATAATACTATTTGGCCAATGAACAACATTTACTGCAGTGAACTAGACATAATATCCATTACAGCCATCCATGTCTACTCCAAAAATATTTCTCACTGGCACTGTATGGACTTATTTCCTAAGACGTACGTGTTATCCAACCACCACTATAGTTTTTCTTCTACCATTCTTCTACCGCAAGTGACAGACATGATCTTTACATTAGGAATGCCAGCCAGCTTGGGTATTTTAATTCATCCCATCTCATAAACAAACCACCTCAAACACACAGAAAAAGCTTTGCATTCCCATATAGCCAACACCCGTGTGCACATTACAACATGTTTTGTGCCATTCTTACTTTTTGGAAGGTGTAGTTATTTATTTTCTTTTACATTATATGAATATATTGGTGCTCTGACTCCAGTGCAGTTAATAATTAGGCCTATAATGTGTTTTCAAACCAGCAGCTTATTCTTTCCTTCTTTTTGCAACAGTAGGCTACTTCTGTGTAATCATATAATGTTAAAAAATGTTTGTTTTTTTATTTTTATGTGCTGGACCCCAGGAAGATTAGTTGTCGCCAAGGCCAATAACCGCATTGGAGGAGGAGGAGGAGGACCTGGGTCACTTCCCTTGCTTTGTTCATTTAGCCCTGGAATAGGATGGAAGTTATCTTGGCAGGGGGAAACTCTCTGGCCCAGCAGCCTGGCGGGGCCACTCTGCCCTCTGCTGAGGAACATGTTGTACTGCACGGTGTAGTTCCTGTTTGCTGGGATAACACGCTTTCGGCGACTCTCTTGGCTCACCACGCAACATTTAACTTTTGAAAGCATGGGATTAGTAGGTTCTTAGTTTGGCCAAAGAGACTTTAAAGCGAAAACAACACTTAAAGCTCCGAAACCGTGTCGGTTGCCGGGTTGTTGCCCAACGGCATGACTCTGTAGACTCTCCTCCTGCAGGTTTGCTCATAGTAGGCTTGCCAGCTTTGCAACCGCCAGCTAAAGCGAGCTAACTTAGCAGCTACAGCTACATTGCAGTCAGAAAATGACTGACTGCTGCGCCGTGGCGAGCTGTGATTACCAGCCGGGGGAATCCACCACTACCCTTTTCAGCTTCCCCGTGGACCCGGAGCGGTAAGAGACGTGCTTATATATTTTTTATTGAGCCGTGGGTTGAAAATAAAAAGCGCCTTGAACATGCACAATGAATGTGTTAGCCGCCACCACAGTTAGCATTAGCGTTAGCCGCCTAGCATCGCGGCTAACTGGCTAACAGTGACACAAGTCTGTCGAAAATGGCGCAGACTAGTTATTACTCTTGAAAGAAAAAAAATGAGTGAAATTGGCTCGGTTTACTCGTTAAGGGTTTCGGGAAATCGTCACAGGCGTGTGATATCGACTCCATCGGTTTATCTTTGTGTTCAGTAATCTCACAAACCCGAGAGAAACCATACTTAAAAACTTTTTTGTGTTGTAATTTAAATCACCATCGGTACACGACACCTACCGTCTCGATGCCTGTGTGTAACGTTAAGGGACAGACATTAGCGCAGGAAAACTGAATTCCTGTTATGGATTCGTGTTGTTTTATTGGGGCGCAATCGAAAGAAATTACGCAGTCGTTTTTTTACAGTGCATTTCACTGTAAGAAATATGTATCGAAACTAATATGTACGTCGATTTAACAGGTGATGATGCCCTTACAAATAACGAGCAGTCTCTAGCGCCTCCTGTTATCCTGTTGCTGCCTCATAGATTGCACTGGATGTTTTTTTTTCTTTCACTGGGAGCCCAGTCGTATTGCGTAACAGTAGGCATGCTATCTTGCTTAAATAAATCTATTCACTCTAATTAATTTTAAAACCTGTAATTTCATGGCAGCTGTAGTTCAGCTGGCTGAATCACAGCACTGTCTCTATCTGGGCACAGGAAATGCAACCTCCAAGCCAGAGGAAAGACTACCTGTGAATACATCACGGGGTGTCAATAAAGAAAGCTCAGCTCTGCAATGAGTTTGTGTTGGGTTTTTGTTTGTTTGTTTGTTTTTTTACTTTACGCTCATTTGCTCTGTGCCCTCATTTTTAAATTTGTACCCGCCTGATGTGTTAAAACGAGGGAAGTAACTTCCATTTGCTTAAAAGCATTTCTATCCACTCATATTCCCAGCATGCATCAGTATAATCAGTTGACAGAGAGAAGTCAAAAATAAAACGCAGAAGTGGCCTAATAAGCCACAACACAATGCTTTCTTCTACAGTAGGTCTATTGCTATTGCAGGCTGGGTTGTGTTTGCAGCCAAAGAAAACAGATATGCATCAGTCAGGTGTATGAGCAGCTCTACAACATCCACGTAATTGTGCAAGACAAGGCCACATACTGTATCAGCAAAAGCATACCTCACAGACAGAGTTGTGCAACAGTGTTATCTTGGACTAAAAGTTACGATCATTTAATGTAGCTGGGATTTTTTTAAAAGTTGACACAGTTAGCATTTACTCGGGTGCACATTAAACATGTTGAGATAAGAAAAGCAGGTCACCTTTAAATAATTATTGATTAGCCTAATCATTTTTTCTTTTCTTTTTGATGCTACTGTTGAGCCTAATTAACCAGGTCAAAAAGGTAGCCTCACTCAAGCAGACATGTCAGATACAATATTAATGTATTAATGTGAAGCATCAACATTTCCTTGATTTAATTAATGAAAACGGTATTTAAAATGGAGAAAAACTGTCTTCACATCAGAAATGAATTAAGAGCTCTTAAAGCTTTGGGAGCTCTAATGGATTTTTGTCAAATGATAAATGATTATTTGATAAACTGTTATTTAAGTACCTAAGATAATGTGCGCAAGTTATTTGGCAAATGCATTTTTTAATCAAGTTTGTGCTCTATTTTTCAGCTGTAAACAATGGCTGAGCAACTGTCGTCGCCAAGATTTGGAATTAGAGCCTCCAGAGCAGTTGCATAATCTGTACAGACTTTGTGCGAAGCACTTTGAGCCCTCTATGATCTCTCAACAGGTAAGATGCAGATGTATTGCTCATAATTGTATTAGAGAAGAAGGGAACATTGCCGTTTCATTCATTGCTTTGTTCACTACCAGTAATACAGGTCCATCAAAACTAAGACACTTAGCTACTTTTGCAGCCTGAATTACCAGTTTATTAGGTACACCTGGAACAGCTTAATGCCATTAAACACAACAGTTCATTACAATTTGATCTTTTTTCTGAAGCTTTACACGTTTAAAACACAGACGTAATGTTCCTTATTCAATACTTGAAAGTGGCTCTCATACAGCCTCAAATGTATTGGCAGGCACCGCTTTGCAACATTGGCATCAAATCTGTAAATTAAACTGCTTTCAGAAAGAATTTAGCTCCTGCACACTTTGTTTTTTGGTAATTAAAAAAAATGGATAAAACTGTTTTTTGCTCATGAAACAGCCCTCAGTAACCCAAGATGGCAAAATTAGAACATGGCACTTTATTAAAATATTAAATGTATTTGAAAATTAATATGAAAAAAATATTCTGACCCTTTGGTGTGGCACATCTGATTGTGATCAGGTGCATCTTCTGTTCTGTAATCATCCTTGAAATGTGCCTACAACTTGACTTGAGTTAAACACAAGAACTTAAAACAATGTCTGGTGAGGACCAGGAACTGGTGAACACATCTGAGATTGGAGCAATGATTAATGCAGGAAGATTATGACCTGTAGCATTCAGCCAAGAAGAGGCAAGGCAGGCAGCTTTATTTGTATTGCACATTTCATACACTAGGGCTATTCAAAATGCTTTACAGAGCAGTGAAATATAAAACATAATAAAGGTTACACAATAAAAGAGTAAAGATATATATATATATAAAAAAGACATTGCTGCACTGGCTTCAGGACAAGTGTCTGTCTTTACTTGAGTGGCCAAGCCAAGTCTCAGCCTTAAACCCCGAAAACATCTGTGGAGAGACCTTGGGATGGCAGTTCACAGACACTTCCCATCCAATCTGATGGAGTTTGAAAGGATCTGCCAAGAGGAATGGGATAAACTGCCTGAGTCCAGGTGTGGAAAGCTTGTAGAGACTCACCCAAGAACAGTGAAAGCTATATTTGCTATCAATAGAGCATATACAAAGTACTGAATTAAATGTCTTATTACTTAATAAATGAGATAAAGCATATGTTATTTGTTAGTATGGGTTATTTAATGTTAAGTAATGGGCAAAATCATAGATTGATCAATCATTAAATTCATTCAAAAATCAATATGAAGTGACCCAAGTAAAGGGATCTTAAGTTGTGTTATATCTGAAGGCACAAATAACACCTGTGTAGCAAAAAGACAAGGAACAAGAGAAAATGAATATTCAGAATTAAATTACATCACTATGCAGTGTGCAAGAGACAGGTCAATATGTTTTGCCAAAACACATATATAATTTTTGGTAACAGTAATAATTCTTTTTTGGTTTGTAGGATAATGACAAGTTTCTTTGATCTTATTTTTAGTGACCTTTATCACACTTTGAATTGATATT
The DNA here is from genome assembly GCF_045865225.1 of Trachurus japonicus. Classification (NCBI taxonomy): domain Eukaryota; kingdom Metazoa; phylum Chordata; class Actinopteri; order Carangiformes; family Carangidae; genus Trachurus; species Trachurus japonicus. The sequence goes on along the minus strand of NC_140920.1, from coordinate 9,387,269 downwards.
AAAATTTGGGTCAGTAAAACAGATTTTTTTTTTTGACTTTACATAAAATGTTGTCACATAATATGCCTAACACAGATTACCTTTTTTATTTTTTTGTTTTCAGAGTGCCACCAGTTGTGTCTTAAAGGAAGATGCTGTTCCAACCATATTTGACTTTACAACTCCTGCGAATAATCAATCAACCTGCAACAGGAAACGAACGAGAGATCCCGTAAGTGTGGCAATAATGAAAATTTATGTATTTTAAATAATTGCAAATATTTTTCATCAGACATGAAAAATGCAAACATGTAATTGTCATTTTCATCTTCATAGTTGGAAGAAGAAGCTACTTCTGTCAAGAAAACAAAAGGTACAGTGACTGTTTAAAATCATCCTTAAAGTTCTTTTTCTAGGCTTTTGAGTTTAAGGTGTGAGTGTGGCACCTGCAGAATATGTTGATTTTCATTTCACCACATGTTAGTGGGTCAGAGTGGAGTCTCTTCACCACCATGGTGTTGCATGAAACATTCACCCTGTTTTCATATGTGCTCCCAACAGAAGTAGACAGAGAAAAGAAATATTGACTTCATAATATCAACATTGCACAGAACTTGACAGCTTCAGCTGGAGTTGTTGATGTTGAAACTAAATCACCACATTATATTGACATGAAAATATTTGCAAACTGCATTAGCATCTACATCAACCGTGGCACTCCAGTGTTGTTTTCTGCCAAAAATAAATCAGAAATGAATTAATGATTGAGATAAATCCAACATTGCAGTAACCTACAAACTCTGTGTACATCGGGAGATGGAGCAGCAATGCAGTAGAGACACAGCTCATGTGAACATGCATGTATGTTTCTCCACAGCAACTCGGCAACGTCGGCCACCATGCTCACACAATACAGGGAGTGTGTTCCTGGCAATAGTTTATGTTAATCTATTTTCTCTTGTTGTAATTACTGATACACTGATCATCTCCACCTGTCAATCATTTTTTTGTCTTTCCTATCAGAAAACACAGCAACAGCTAATGTGACTGAGGAGACAAATGAATTAGCTGGAGAGAACAGTGCAATCCCTGAACTGCAGCCAGATGGCCTAATACAAGAAGATGTGGCCACCTCCAAAGCAAAAGAGACTCTGAAAGTATATTTTAAGGAAATCCTAGCAGTGACTGGATTCAGCATCAATGGTGCAAACATCAACACTGATGAGCCAATCGGAGGTACTCGTGGGCAGCAAGCTCTCAATCGTGTCTGTGTGGAGAAAATTGACAAGAAAGAAATCCTCCAGTTCAGTGAAGACCTCATGCGAGAGGAGATCCAGAACAGCCTTAGACTGGCACGATTCTTCTCCATTCTGCTTCAGGATGTGACGAGGATAGAGGGAAAAGATCAGATCCCAGTTTTCATCAGGTCCGTCACGACAGCTGGGTTCCCTCAGAAGCACCTCGTGGGGTTCCTACCATGCGACATGGATGCAGAGAATCTGTTTTACATGCTTCTGTCTGAGTTGAGAAACAAGTGGGGGCTAAGGATGGAGCACTGCAGAGGACTCACTTATCTGGTTACAGGCAGTATGTGTCAGAAAATGCGAGACCTTACCTGCAGAATTCTGCAGGAGTTTCCACAAGTAGTTCTGTCACCAAGTGACCCATATGCCTTCAACATATGGATTATTCGCTGCATGCCTGTGCCCTCCATCCAGAAGGTCGCAGACACTGTAGAGGAGGTGGCCTCATTACTCAGGAGAACACCAGAGCTATCCAAAAGATTGGAGGGAAAGATCCAGATGACATATGGGCATGTAAAGGGGGAAGTGGAAAGAATCAAAGCAGCTGTCAGTGGGAATTGGGAATATAGCACTGATGCCTTCCAGACTATGTTAGATATTCTGGAGCCATTCCTGAACTGCATCAATGAGATGATTTCAAAGGTAGATGAAGACACTGCTGAACAGATGGCCAAGCTCAAGCCAGTTTTGAAGAATTTCAACTTCATCATCACACTTGTTGTTCTGAAGAACACTCTCTGTTGTGTGAGCATACTCAACTCAAGTCTCAGGGGAATAATTAGCATCAGCAGTACCTTGCAGTACACAATTTCCAATGCCTTAAAGCTGGTAAACAAATACCAACAGGAGCTTGCAATATTCCACAGGAAATGGTTTTCAGATGCTGTTGGCCGTGCCAAGAAGCTGGGAGTGGAGGTCATTAAGCCAGAGATAGACCAAGAAGACACAAGTGAAACACCACTGGAGGACTTTTACAGAGAAACTCTCAGCCGACCTGTCTTGCAGTATCTTGTCGCAGAGGTGAAGAGAGTGTTCAGCACAGAGATGGTGAGGATTCTTCGATGGCTGTCGTTAGTACCATCTTACATGGCTGACCACAATTTCAGCATTCGCAGGGATAAGGTAGCAGATGCCAACTTGAACAACCTTGCAAGGCCAGACACATTCTACGAAGAGCTTGGTTGCTGGGAAGTGAAATGGAGACATGCAAGCAAGCGCAGAATCTTACCAACCACGGTGTTTGCTACACTCAAGATTCCAGATATTGGGTTTTACCCAAATGTGCAGAGCTTGCTGAGGGTGTTAGGTACTGTTCCATGTGTAAATGCAGAGGCTGATGTGTACGGGCAATACCATATGGTACTGGACCGGTGCCACTCCTACCTGAGAGCCACACCAGAGGACCAAAGACAGTGCAGCATGGCATATGTCTATGTGAACCAAGATGTACAACTCAATGTTGAACAAATGGTGGAGTCGTATGTCCAAAAGCACCCAGACATCCTGCAGTTGCTGCAAATGGTGAGTAGACATCCATTAGCAGAATTTTGTTGACATTTCATAGCTCACTTGTGTCACAAAGCAACATTTCTTCTTCAAAATACATAATTCTTTTCTGTCTCTGTGTATTGAGTACAGGATGATGACACAAAGGAGAAGACCTCCAAAGGTAAGAGAATACAAGTTTGGGTCAGTGAAGTTCTCAAAATGTAGATTGATACACAAAAATGTTAACTCTACAGACCAAACGCTACAACAGTTTCATTCTACTGGTACAATGACAAGTCCACTCTATTCTAATAAGGAACATTAAAAAAAAAAAAGTCAGTGTGGAAGGAAATATTTGATCATGTTCAACAGTGTTATCATTAAATGCCGATTTTAAACATACACACTTTTTTTGCTTATTTATCACTGTCCTGTGATGAAATAACCTCCGCTTAGACAACCTTTCCCACTTTTCATTTCAGTGGCTGCCCATGGAAACCATGCTGAGAAGGACACTGAAGAGGAATTACATCTCATAAACTTAGAGATGGATGCTGAAAGGCTTGTGGAGCTGAAGTGTGCAGAGACTGATAGAGAAGCTCTTAAATCTGCTTTACAGGCTGCAGTGGCATCCGCATACAGCAGTCAAAGCAGGCTGCATAGTGACACTTCTGCTCAGGATGGAGAGGTTGAATACGTGACCAAGTCTGAAATGAAAGAAGTTCTCACTGTGTGCGAAAATGCTGTCAGGGAGGGAATCCTCACAGAAGTAGGGAGTTCATTCTTTTCCTTTTTCATCGATCGTGTTGTCAAACTGGGCGAGAAAGACTACCTTCCACTTTTCCTTAGGTTTGTGGACAGTTTTGATGTTATGCGACTGGAGCTGATGGGATTCCTTGAGGCAGATCTTGATTGTGATACTATGGTACAGCGTCTTCTGGAAATAGTTACAGACGAATGGCGTCTTGATTTGAATAACTGCAGAGGTCAAGCATATCTAGGCTCTGGTGATGTGTCCTACAAGCTAAAAGCCTTTGCCTGCAAAGTTCAGGAGAAATATCCACTTGCTATAAGTACACACTGCTCCTCCTACTCTTTCAACACCTGGTGGTCAAAATCGATCCCAGTGTCTGCTGTTAAAAGAGCCCTGGATACATTTGAAGAAGTTTTGATGTTTTTTGGTAGCAGTGCTACTTTAGAAAAACAACTCGACCATGTAATAGCCTATGGTCTTAGAGAGAGCTATGAAAAGGTCCAAGAGTTACAAGGAAAATTCTGTTCCCTATGGCAAGAGAAGCATGACTCTTATGAAGTCTTTGTGCAGATGCTGGAGCCCCTGGTTGAATGTCTGGAGAAAGTCAAAAACAACCCCCAGAGATGGAAGGCCTTTGTGTCTGAACAAGCTGGGGCACTTCTCTGCAAAGTCATGGAATTTGATTTCATCATTGCCATGGTGATCTTAAAGAATGCATCCTCTTTTACCAAAGAGCTGAGTGCAGGTCTTCAGAAGGACCACTTCAGTGCCGCCTCACAGCTTTGCCAAATCGCTGGTATTGTGGCCACTCTGAACCGAGTGAAGACAAATATGAAGGTGTTTCACCAGAACTGGTTTGATGAGGCTTGTGCAATTGCACAGAGTCTAAGAGTGCAGATTGAAGTGCCTGAAAACACTTTGCCAAGGGACAGCATGATGAAACCCGTTGGGTTTTACAAAGACGGCTTAAGTGTGCCCCTAGTAGATAATCTTATCAATGCAGTGAAGGATCATTTCTCAGAAGACCACAAAGAAGCTCTCAACTTCCTCTCCCTGGTTCCATGTTCAGTAACAGTAAGTTACATGTTTGAGAGCTTGAAAACGAAGCCTCCTCTCTACAGCAGAGATCTCCCTGATGCTGACAACTTCTTCACAGAGTTGTGTTGTTGGAGAGTAACCTGGAAGACCAAAGTGGCTTCTGTTACCATCCCAGATTCCATATTTCACACACTCCGTCTGCCACTTATGCAGTACTTTGGGAACATCAATGCACTGTTGAGGATTATGTCTGTGCTGCCCAGCACAGCACTGGAAGACTGTGGTGTTGTTATGCGCCATAAGAAGTTCCAAGAGTACCTGAGAAATACAAATCCTAAAGACAGATCCTCATGCTTGGCTATGCTGCAGGTGGGCACGGACTTCAACAGAGACCTGGACCGTATGGTGACCCAGTGTTTGAAGGTCACGCCACAAGCCTTGGAGGGTATCTGTCTGGTATGTGTTTCTTTTTTCTTTTTTAAAATTTTGATTATAACATAAAATTGTTATATTGTTACAGATGTTACATTTCAAATGTTTTCTTGCCTCGTTCTATTTATTTGATTTATGAATGTCAGACTAATTTCTTTGTACTTTGCTATACCCACAGGACAAGGAATCCAAAAGTTTAATCAGGAACTCTGAGAATAATATGGAAGGTATGCTTGTTATAATACAACTTGGTCATGTGTTTATTAGCAATTCCTAACCATTAATGGCACATTGCTCAACTAATGTCCATAAGTTTTTTGTATTGTTTGTTTGCCATTTGAGCAGTTTACCATAACAGTTCTATTGTTTTCTGTTATTCTCCCTGATACATTTAGTTGATTCCATCAAGGAGGATCCCGACGAGCCCAAAATTGAACTATCTCCTGACAAAATGGAGGACCAAGACATGAAACCAGCAGATGAAAACGGGCATGCTGGAGATAATCGTCTAAGTCTAGCAACAGTATTTAGAATGGCTGCACTACTGGGTAGAAAAAACAGCAGTCTCTCTGACATCTCAGAAGAGGACAGGGAGCATTTCATCCAGGAGCTCAGCATGTGTCACTGGTTTGGAAAAGAGAACAAATGTACATCTTCTGTAGGTGACGATGAAATGATGAATCTCCTCATAGATGGAATCAGGGATGTTATACTCAAGGAAATCCAGGAGTCTCCATACTTCTCACTTATCACAGACAAACCTGTTAAAATCGCTGACAAGACACATGTACCTGTCTTTGTCAGGTATGTCGGAGAGTCTGCCCCTAAGGTAGAGCTCATTGGTTTCTTACCATTTGATGAAACCTGTGATGTTGATACACAAGCAAATAACCTTGCAAAGATTCTCAGCGAAGACTGGGGCTTGCCAATGTCTCACTGCCGGGGACAAGCATTCATGCACTTGGGCTCAGGTTACCAAAGCCTGAAGAAAATGTCTTTGGATTTCCTCAAGAGTTATCCACTCTCTGTAGTAACACCCAGTGAGTCTTGTGGCCTTGCCCATTGGCTGGCAGGAAGTGTGCCTTGCCCCTCAGTAACAAAAATGTTGGACATCACGGAAGACCTGCTGATGTTCTTTGATGAATCTCCTTGTCTGGAGGGACAGTTGGCACAAGCTGTTGATGGACTTTTGAACATGCCAAGAGAGGCCCTGGAGGAAATTCCAGAAACATGTTGCTCAAGGTGGAAAAAGAGAGAGGACTTCTTTGACATACTCGCCGACACATTGGAGGGTATTCTGAGCTGCCTGGATGCTGTTAGCTCAAGTACGACAGGTGCCAAGTCAATGCATGCACAAGTTCTCTGTACTGCTCTAAGAAATATGGATTTCATAGTCACCCTGGTGATTCTGAAGAATGCCTGTGCCCCTCTTCGTAACTGTAGCACTGTCTTCCGCTGTGGAAACCCTGCTGATATTCTCTGTGAAGTGGAAAAAATCCCCTCAATCATAGAAACTCTGAACAAGATGTTAGAAAATGTGAGCACTCTGCACTCCACGTGGTTTGAGCAGGCCTTCCAACTAGCAACCAAGGTAGCTCCTGAACAAGTGTGCTTCTCTGAGGAGGCCAACAGCTATGAGTCCCCTGAGTTATATTACAGAGAAAATCTGAGTGTCCCTCTCCTCAGAAGTCTCATTGATGAGATGAAGTACAGTTTCTCAGACAACCATTTAAAGGCCCTGTCAGTCCTGTCATTGCTGCCCTCCTGCAATCCACAGCCTATTCTGTCGGAGTCCACAGACAAGCCATTTAGTCTCTATCTTGCAGATCTTACCGAGCCAGAAGCAGCTGAACAGGAAATCAATGCCTGGGCCACTGTCTGGAGAGAGAAATACCAAGATGTTGCTCCTCCAACATCCATCGCTGAAACACTTGTCCATCCTGAGTCAAAGAGTCACCCAACAGTTACTTTGTTGCTTAGGCTAGTTGCCGTCCTGCCAAGTGTCAGTATGGAGTTTGATCTCATGAAAACCACCCTGAATTCCATGAGGGATCTGTTAAAAAACACCCTATGCAAAGGCAATAGAACAGATCATGTGTTGCTCCTCTCTCAAAACTCTACTCTGCAGAGACTACCTGAGGTCATTGAGAGGTGTATGGAGGTGGATCCAGAGAGCAGGCCTTGTCTATCCCAGGTAAATTTAAAAAGTTTCCTACATTTTTCTCAGTTTTATAGCATTTAACACACTATAAATAAACTATTAATCAATAAATATATATATATATATATATGATATAGGTAAAGAAAATAATTAGTCACTGCCTTGGATCATACTTGCTTAAACATTATGATGTAACGGAAAATAAGTATTTTTGCATGCATTCTAACCAGTGTTACACATGTTCTGAATTTTTCAGGTGATGACAACTTTGCAAAGACTAAAGCTGAACAGTGGTAAGTGCATCTATGGCAGCTACATTTGAAAAACATCACTGTGTTTAGGTCTGATTTTAAGAGGATTGAAATAGGTTGATGTCATTGATTGTTTTGGGGGTTTTTTCTCCCTCCAGCAGCACCAACAGAATCGCAAGCCTCTGGTGTAGCAGAGAATCCTGTTGATGGAGGCGGGGAAGTGGCTGATGTGACATTGGAGGCCGTTCAAGGGCCAAGAACACCAGTATCATTCTATGAGCCACAACTACGTGAACAAATCCTCAAGGAGCTCTGGGACTCTCAGTTCTTCACAGTTATAACTGAGCAGGCTGTTGAAATTGATGGTGAGCTCTATATCCCCTTGTGCATCAGGTACCTAAACAAAGAGGACATCCAGTGTGAAGAAACACTGGCTTTCATACCCTTCAGTGAAGATTCAGTTGTCCTTGCAGATGCTATTGAGATTGCCCTATCTGAGAAGTGGGGCCTCAATATGGAGTACTGTAGAGGACAGGCTTTGTTGAGTGTTGGTGAAGTAGGTGCTCGGATGAGGGCTGTAAGTCTAGCAATAGCTAAGAAATACCCCCAGGCTGTACGAACTGTCAGCTCTGCGTTGTCACTTAATGTATGGCTAGCCAAATCTTCTCCTTCTGAAGAAGCAGCTGATGGAGCAGTTCTCATAGGCAAAATATTACACTGGCTCACAGAAGATGTAGAACGCCAGAACAAACTGGAAGACATGATCATTCATGTGTTCCAGCATGATGAAGGAAAAGGTAACGAGCTGAGAGACAAACTCATCAAGAACTGGGAGAAGAGTCATGACATGCATGAAGTGATGGTAGAGATTTTAGAAGCAGTCATGCTATGCTTGAATGAATTGAAAAGGGAGGGAAGCACTTCAAACCAGCAGCAAGCATCGCAGTTCTTTACTGCAATCAGAAACTTTGAGTTCATCCTATCAACAGTTGTGCAGAAAAACATCTCGAGTGTAACTAAAAAACTTAGCCAGTCTCTTCAGGGCAAACCTTTAGATGTTTTACTTGCTGTGAACAGTTTGCCCGATGTCAAAGCATCCCTCAGTAAACTGAAAGATGATGTTGATACCCATCACAAGGCCTGGTTTGAGGAAACTGTTGCATTGGCCTCGAAACTGCATGTCACCATGTTGCACTCAGTGCTTCTAGAGCCCCTCAGTGACTTTTACAAAGAATCAGTGAGCATGAAGGTTGTAGCGCACTCAATTGCAGAGATTGATGACCTTTTTGCAGATAAGGTATTGGATACTTTGAAGTGTCTGGAGATTGTGCCTTACGCAATGTCCAAAGTAGAAACCAGCATTCTTAGTGGTCTTGTGTTCCGCCTGTACAAGGAGGACCTGCCAGATCAGGCCTCCCTCCACTCTGAGATGAAGTCCTGGAAGGAGAAGTGGTTGGATCCCTTGGCTGGCTATCTCCCAACTACTGTGCTCGATACCCTCAAGACATCACAGATTAGAAGTTTTAGCAACATTGAAACTCTTCTCAGACTCCAGGTTATCTTGCCTTTTTCAAGGAGGGAGAGCAACTTCAGGCAAGGAAAAAGAAGCTTACTGGAGTTTATACAGCAGGAAAAGAGGTCTCTCACCGAGCTCTATGCTCTTTAAGAGCTGCAGGTCTTCCATCACAGTTAGCAGATTTGAGTATTGCGTTTGAGATGTCACTGCAACCATATTTAAGAACTATTGTGTCTCAGCCCTAATCGAGCCTGAACTCAATATTTCTGTGTACATTATTGATCTAAATTCTTTGAGATTTCCTTTTGTTGTTTTCCTGCAAACCAGGCCCTATGTTATGTTTTTTTTTATTCTGTAGTTTGTACAGTTGCACTGCCCAATGGGACCAATTTCTTGGCAAGAAAAGCAATGTTCCAATGATGGTTATCAATGCTTGTGTGCCTTGATGCAAAACTAATAATTCACCCCATGTATTATGATAATACAGATGTTTAAAAATGTCCCATTGGCATGTGAAACAACTCTATTTTTATCATTACCAAAAATGATCAGACTGACTTCTGTATCACCATCATCAATTCATTATAATTATTAAATTGCACCCTTACCTTTCCTGGGCACAAATAGAAATAGTTAGTTCCATCATGTCTTCTGATGATTTCCCATGTTTCCTGTCTCTTTGCAGGAATGAATTTGCTGTAAACGTATCTTTGAAAGAATGTTTCCTTAATAGGAAAACCTTCATATATATATTTGTCAGAAAAGTAATAAAATGCTCCAAATTATTTGTTTGTTTTTTGAATTTCTATGAAGTGCGATGTACTGTGTCGTCAGCTCTATGTATGTTTCCAAGTCTAGTCATGTTTGCAAGTCAACACAAGATGGCGCAGTGAGGCTATAATTTTCTTGAAGAAAGAAGTGACTGGTAACAAGTGGGACTTAAATTGGGGAAGTATACCTGTAAGCTGTTAAACTGTAAACCTGTTAGCACCAAATTAATTTTCCTAAATCATCATCAGATCATGAGTCAGGTCCAGCAGAAGAAGTCATGGAGCTCAGCTGCTACTGGTTACAGGAGTACTTTTACACGCATCACCACTATTGCTATGATGGTAAATGAAAGTACACAGCTTCTATTATATTTTTATTCTTAAATTAACAAGTAAAATAAGATATTCTCATAATACCTAGAATAGAAATTCCCTAGATGTTTCACCTTCTGATCAACAAGAATGTGTGTTTTCAGGGAGGCTTATTGAGACCATACCAACAAAACTATCTCTAGATACTGAGTAAATATTATGAACAATCACTTTTTGTCCTCAGTGTGCTGGGCATGTAAGAAAGACCAGTTTTAGCAGTATGTCAGTCATGCAAATTGTTGCTTTGGGGCTCCATTGTGACAATTGACACTTAGTTAATATGTAATTTCTTGGAACAAATGTTTTCTGTGAGTCGTCAATTATTTGCTATGAATTTCGAACAGTGAATAAGCCTTTACAAATAATTTCAATACCACAGCTTCTGTAGTAACAATTAGAGAAGCTTTTATCATTTACAACTTAATGTAAGCCTCGTGTTTGTTAAATGTTGACCAATGGTGATTGATGCTACATTTAAAGCCTAAGATAAATTGATTTGTTGAAAAAGCCCCACAGCTTTTCACTGCACAGTTTTTGAATGTCTTCCCGTTTACTACCAGTTGTCAACTGGTTAAAACTGTTCTAAATGTTCAAGATCTTATCCCAGTTTAAACAAAAACTGAATTTGAAAGACAGTATGCTACTGTTATAACCTCACCACATACATGCAGTTTGTGTTTACTGACATGAAGTCACCCGATCTTTCACACTGATAACCCCAGTGAGTGCACTTTTTAAAGAGACATGTATTCTTCCTGTGAGCTGTAACAGCAGATGCCTCCCTGACAAAGCCCTGATTGTCAGTGCTCAGCTCACTGTGAAAGGAGCATCTCCGTGTCCCCGCTATGCTGCTGAGCAAACGGATCTGTCTCCGCTGTGGGCCGCAGCAGTGTTCACATGCAGGCCTCAGCACACCAGCATCGTCTCATAATAACCCCACGTCTACACTCTCTGCCAAGAGTAATACTCCTACAAGCTGTGTTTTATTTATTTACTTTTTGGATGTAGACGTGAACATTGTTAGAGTTTAAATCTCAGGTGCAGCCTGTGTGTTTGAGCATGAAGAACACATCCTCCATCTTTAAGCAAAACAAGTTACGGCCATAATTGACCCGTGCACCAGGCTTCCTGCTGGAAGTCAAGGTTCTGCACTGATGTAAAACCTGTGGCACTCTGTAATCATGTCCATACACAGCCAGGATTTAACTACACTCTGGACGGGAAGACACAGGGCTTAAGTGGATTTTATTTCAAGGTTCCCTTTCAGGGAAAATTGGCAGTGAAGGCCTGAATGCAGATCCTCTCAGTACTATGACAGAACTTTTGGTTTGAATTATTTGGTTGTCAACTTGTTGATTGTTCCCTTAAAAAACACTTCATTTTTACTTGCCATTGTAAAGCTAAACAATTTTGAACTGAGTGTCTTCTGATGGACTGTCTTTAGTGAATGTGTTTAACCTGGACAGGAGGTGTGTAAGACCTTCATCCCATCATGACGTAGTTGATTTTATTTATGATCACTCACAAACTTAACTTGATTTCCAGTGCTCAGCTCCTTATGTGAAAAGACATCCATTTATTTCGTCCTGGAACACTTTCACAGAGCAACAAGCATGTCCTTGGAATTCAGAGCGCTTTTGTAATCCTCAAAGAGGTAAGCTTTAATCATTTTTAAGGATGCGCTGTGTTCTCACACCTCTGCCAACCAAACATCTAAAAAGCAGAATTCATAAGAACCAGATGTATCTGCACAATTTATCTATTGTAGTGTTTATAGGACTGCAGCTGGGCTGGTGCCCACCCGTATTGTGTTTACCAGGAGGAGCGATGTCTGTAAATGAACGGCGCGACACAGACTCTGCTGAAAACATCACCCCACCCAAGTAGTTCACCCCCACCACCTTCTGTCCTCAACACCTTTTGCTCCTCTCCAGCAGCACCTCCTTAGACACAGTGATACGTTTCATAGATGAAATTTTTTTTTTCAAAAAAGGAAATCCATCCCAAAAAAGAATTTACGTATGTTCATAGTTATGTGATTAATAGCTCAGTCTTGAACCAGCTGAAAAGTTAAGAGAAAGACTATGGTGATGATGTCGTGAAACAAATCCTGCAGCTGCATGGAGAGGAAATAATGGAATAAAGCTCAAGACGTTTTAGGGGATTATAGACGTATCTTCTGATTCACAAGCATAAGCAATGCTCTACATCAAATATAACCTACCCACATGACAAAAAGTGGGACAAAATTCAACTTTTCAATTGATCCAGTCACAATGAAACAACTCTATCACTAGTTAATGTCTCGAGCCTATAATGTCCATCTTGTGGTGTGCGTAAAAACATAATAATCACTGGAGGAGAAAATGTACTTAAAAGTCTGTGTCAGTGTAGATTTTCTCTTTAAAGTTGGTGGAGCAGTGAATGGATGTGTTTAGCTGAGATTTATGATGCTCTGGACTGTAATGTGTGAAAGTAGCTGCGTTACTGCGATACTTTCTTCACTTGGCTGGTTGATCTGTAATGCAGGGAACTTACATACCCTCGGCTCAGAGCAGAACATGCCGATTTGGGTTTTTTTTTCCCCCCAGAATGATCATCCAGTGTCACTGAACTCCGAGTGCATTGGTGTTGGCTCCTTGAAGACCACATGACATGTTCAAAAGTGCCACCCATCTGTCACTTGAAAGAGCTCCATCCTCAAAGCACAATAGAGAGACAGAGGTTATAAACAAATGGTACACAAAAGATGTGGGTCCAGTCAGACAGATTGGACGGCGCTTGTTGTTTCTGTGGCGATCCCCACCGTGCGCTGCGGCAGCTTTCACAGGAGGGACACCAGGGGCTGATGAGATTTTCACATGGCTGCTCTGAAGCTGTCACTGTCCCTCCACAGGTCTAATCCGACGGACGGCTCCTACCCTCTCAGAAGACTGTTTACGATAAACATGATGTTCTTGTTATTTGCCAATAATCGGCTGGCTGCTCCGTTCAGCGTCGAGTTGGAGATAAGAGGCAAAATGAAAAGTAACCGTTACAGATTATGGTTCACTGATTGTTTCCATTCGAAAAATCCCCTTTTATGTCCTCATTTTACTGCATTTTTGATGGCTGTTAATCAAGCTCCTGGTTCTAATTTTGATTGGAACATTATCTATGGTCAGATGGGTTTAGTTAGTAACAGAAAACAGGCTGAACAGGCAGAAATGAACATTCCTCATCAGAGAGTTCGACTTTTATTAATTCATCATTGTGGTTTACATATTTCTGCCACTCTTATTAAAGAAAGACAAAAAATAAAGGATGCGGGTTAAAAGTATCAAAAAACATCAGTTAATCTTTTTTTCTGATTGTGGAATGAGGGTTTGGCATTGAAACAGAACCAAGTTGACATCATACCATGTCTACTGCATTGTTTTTGTTTTCTATTATTTCTCTTTTCCCAAATCCCTTTGAAACTTTAATGACACTAAGGAAGAATGCAAATGAATATCTGTTTTGCCAGTCGAGTTTGAGAGAGGCCAGTTGAATCGACATGCAGCCCGCTGGGAGCATGGGATGTATTTCCAACGGTATAATAGTAACTCTGCACCCATTCAGGCTCTGATGAAAGTCGAGTGTCCTTACTTTCCCCCTGGTGAGCCGCCAGATTCATGATAATGGCTCGACCCTCTTGAAATGTGAAGAACAATGGCCCAGTGCTGTGAGGCCGAGGACTCATTCCTACTACCTATTAACACTGTATTCATCCAGAGCAACATGACAACATTATTCATTCAGCCAAGTTTGAAATGTCATATTTTTTACTTAGAATTTAAACTATAATAATATTTATGCAATATGATAACATTGTAGAAAAGATTGGAAATAAATTACAGTTTCTGTTTATCTGCATACATTACATTTTGGGCTGTTGAAATATTTCTTTGCGGTTCTAAAACGTCCAAAAGGATTTATCTAATTTACCGATTGGAGCTCATTTGAAAAAGAAACATCCAGCTCAAGGTGAAGCCACATCTGGGTTAACCAACAACATATTATATATATTAAAAAAGGAACAATGTGTTTTGGAATCATGGAAATGTTTTCGGTACATATTTTCATACACATCCTGTATCTTTTTCTTTTTCTTTTTTTTTTTTACACCAGTGCTCTCGCCATGTCAAAAGTTGATTATATTGAGTGTGTGAAAAAAATGTAATGGGAACATTATGTTTGTAAAGCTGTATTTGATTCTACATGTGGATTATCTATCAAACGACTCCACTCTTACTCGACATGAGTTATTTCATTATCATGAACTCCAGCGGTTCTGTCACCCACCCGCCTCCCTCTGAAGGTGTCCACCCCCCCCGTGTTGCTTGGGAGGTGAGATGTGAGGATCAAGGGGGCTGCGTGTTGATCCTAGCTCAGGAATGGAGAGCCTGTTTGTAAAAAAAAGTCTGTCTGTAGACGGGCCCGGTCCTGCTGGAAGCTCCACAACTCCCACACACTCCCGCTCTAACCTGTGCCCATTCACAGTTGACTGCCATGTAAAACACATGGAGTCTCTCTGGAAGCAGGATCGCAAACCCCTGCACTGTAAATAAGGTACAAACACATATGGGGCTATCATACTGTACTGTATATAAAACATGGCAGCAGACCCTGTTTGGCAAACACGTTTAGCCGCAGGATCCAGGTGTTCCCAGAGGGGGAGAGCTTGTTGTGGTCTGTGAAACGTGTCTGCTCCAGAGACGGCATGACAACACCTGATCTCCCGGTCCCAGTGGAGCTGGCCGGCCGTGCACGAGGCAGCCATGTTAAGCTATACCACTTGCAAGGTCAAGGTCTGGACAACAGCTCACTATTGCCTTTGTCTGAGCGCTGGAGGTGCAGCGGATTTTTTTTAGGGAAACTATACATTACGTTCCCACAGCTGGCTCGGAAACATATCACTTACAATGTGGTTTAATATTTAAGAAAATCCGCCAGTAGAGAAAAACTCTCTGTAACTTTAGGGAGGTTTTACTTTAAGAACATGTGTTGGATTGCATTGGTGTGTGCGTGTGTGTACCTGGAATAGCACGCTGTCATGTCACATTGTATTACACTAGGTATATTCTAACTGTTATGTAGCATTTACATTAATAAATAAAACACATTTTGTGTCAAAGTCAATAAAGACCATCATTTGACTTTCAATTTGGAAGTTTTTCCTGTTTCCTATTTCAAATTTTATCAAAACATAAAAACACCACATTGTATTTCACTGTGGGCAATGATAGAAAGGGTGTGTCTGTCACTGTGACAGTTCCCTAAAACTTTACTTTTACAAATACTGAAGGCAATTTGCTCTCAAATGACGGACCGCCGCTGAGGCCCTGTTGAACTTTAGTTCCAGTTTTCTTTGTGTTGCACCAAGGGCAAAAACCACGTTTGAATATATATAACTCTGTTTTTGAATCCACTCTCTTACTTTACTGTAATGGCTGGATTCAACTAATTCACATTTTTTCCCATAAGGAACAATATAGAGACACAATTAACATTACTGAACTCAGTCTGTGTTTGTTTCTTTTTACATCTTATATAGTAAAATATAAAGCCAGTGCCACTAAAACTGATGTGTGATTTCATTGTTTCATGACAGGTAATTAAAAAAAACCCAGAGTATGTGCCAGGAGGAAAACCAACTGTGCCTCATTTTGTTCTTACTTAAGAGGAAATACTGGCATTTTAAAACATATTTCACTAAGACATTTAGGGCATTATGTATTTGCACCACTTAATTTACTTTAATATTTTTATTTTAGCTACATATGCTTTATGGAATAGTAATTGGTGACATTTTACTATATGAGTTAGCATTAAGCATGAAACGGGCGCCACAACGTGTCCTCTGGGGAAATTGAGGAATTTTTAAAGGAATTTTATGGGACTATGATAAAGATACCAGAGGAACTATAAATGCCGTTAAAATAAGGTCACTGCATCCACTATCCATCATCACGGACGCACAATAACTCACTTCAGTGTCCTGTGGGAACAAGAGTGGGACCGGTCCAGACAGAGAGTAGTTTAGTTTGGAGTGGAGGATCGGAGCTGCGCAGAGCTCGGTGCAGTAGCTGCTGCTCTGGTCCCGCTGCAGCGCGCTTTCTTATGTTAATGCCGGTCTGACATCAGCAGTGAGATCAAAGCAGGGCAGGGGTACTTTAGAGCTGAGTCTGCCCCCACTCAGGCTCACTCACTCTCCTCTCCTCTGCTCAGACCTCTCTGTCCCTCACACACACTCACACACTGCACTACACCACACCACAGCACACACACACGCACAGCACACACCATGCCTACCTGTCCGGAGCTACTCTACCACCCCGTGCTGGATTTTACTCGCGCCTCAGACTGACACCGACCGACTCCCCGGCACTGAAAGGATACTGAAACCTGCTGAGATTTCACTGCTTTTTATTATCTTTTTTCCCACCCTCAACCTGAGTCGATTTATTCTGCGGAGAGAGAAAAGAGGGAGACAGACAGAGATCGCCGCGGTAAAAGGTAAGATTCAACTGGTTTGGACTTGAGGAAAACTTGTGCAGTGTGTTGCAGGGCAGGCTGCTGCTGCTGCTGCTGTGCTGTTAATGGGTCTTTATGAACCTTTGATGGGTTCAAAGACAGGGATTATCCTGTGAATACAAAGTTGATTGTCTGGTTTGTTTATGAGGCGTGATCTGTTAAACGAAGGTGGTTGTGTAGCCTGAACTTTTGTTAAACCAAGTTTGAGTTAAAATTGGATTTTTTTTTTTTTTTTTTTTTTAAATACTGAACTCCCTTCATTTCCAATTTTCGCAGATTTTACAGTCATCTATTTTAATTGCACGCAAAGGGAATACGTTTTGGTGCAGCCCGCTTTAAATGACTTTCCAGCCTCTCCCCGTTGAGACTTTAGTCTTTACGCACGGACTGAAAAACACCATAATCCTCAGTCTGATATAAAAAAAATATCCTTGCCGGGCATTGTTGGTTAATCTCCACTAATTGGATGATTAATGATTAATAATCCACTCGATGTGAGTGAGTGTGTGTGTGTGTGTGTGTGTGTGTGTGTGTGTGTGTGCCCTGCCCAGTTTATCTGTGGCTGATGACAGACACACATCGGATGGTGTGTGGGTCTATCAGCCTTTATCTCCTCCTCAGAGGGGGGGAGGACCGGAGCTTCCATTCACACCACTTTAACCAAACGTAGCTACTTTTAAAGCAGTAAATCCACCTTAAGACCGCGACTTATTCAAACAGACCTGACGCCGAGCGCTAAATACATCTGCAAACTGCCCAGGAAACATCGATCGTGGATGATATGTTGATTATTTCATTATTGTAGCCCAAAGGTCAGGTCAGCCCTCTGCAGCTTGAAAAGTATAGGCCTTTATAGTTGTAATACACACTGGTGCAGAGGAGAGTTTCAGTCAACCAATTTAAATAATTAAGTGATTTCACACAGTTTCAAGCGCGTCTGGGGCCAATCAGCGTCAAGGACCGGAACTGTGCTGCTGCTTTTTTTTTTTTTTTTTTTTCAATAAAAAAAGAGGCCCATTATCAGCTACCTGCAGTTTTAACGCCTCGCTTTAAGCTCTCTCTTCAAAGAGATTGCTTATCATCAGCTCAAAGCGCTATCAGATAATGCCTGTGATGCGCTGACCTGGCCACTGGCTGCAGATTACTGCTGATCTACGCTGTCACTCTCATTCTTAACATTTTCCCCCCAGTGGAACAGAGGTGACACCGAATCAAGTTACTTAAAGAGACTTACAATAAATAATAAATAATCTGAATCGCAAATAAAACCAGCTCCGTCGAAGTTAATCATGGGAACTGGGCGCTGAATGTGTCCAGAGTTCATTCATGTAAACCTCACCAGTGACGTGGAACCAGCTACAATAGAAAAACAATCAGCAACAATAACGTCAAAATACCTCAACAGATTCTGAAACAACATAAAGTCACATTAGATCCTAATGAAGGGAGGTCAGCAGCACTGTGACTGTGGAAACTACTTCCTTCTGTGAGGACTGAGGAGGTTTCTTTGTCTTGAAGTTTTCACTGTAATCATCTGTCTTGTTTTTGTCTTGGAGAATGAAGCTGAGCTGTTTCTGTATTACCATGGATTTTCTTACAATAATATTTGTGTTACTTTCAGTGATTAAGCTCATTTCAGTGTTTTGCTGTTATTCTTAATTTAATGTGACCAAATTATCGGAGATTGTTGCATGTGAATAAAATTATATTCTTTCTTTTTTTTTGCACATTGCTTTTCAGACTTTGACCTGTATTTAAATTGTCTTTTCAGGATCCAAAACATTTGAGGTTTTTACACGATTTCACAGTGTTTCTTCTTGCATGAACGCATTACAGTAAGATTGACGATGTGAATCTGGCCCACTGATATAATTTACTATATGTATTACAGGGTTCAGAAGAGGAGGCCGTGTCATGAGCGCTGACCTTTGAGTCTGAGCCAAGAAGCCAAACCGCCCTTTGTATTTGTGTCTTGTGTGAACTGGAGCCACTGTCCAACCATGAGGAGCAGCTCTCATGTCCTTCCTCTTGGCGTGCTCACAGCTCTGCTGCTGTCTCAGGTCTGCTCCGGCATCAAATGGCTGTAAGTATTGTCAGGAGGCCGCCGTTTCTTTCTGTAGGCGCCACGCCATCTTTACACAGCTTTACATCCAAACCATGTCACAACAGATGTTGTCATTCAGATGCATGGTTTTGTGTGGCTCTTTGCTGCTGCTTGTCTCTGGTGGGGGTTTTTTTTTTGGCATTGAGGGCCAATGGCAGCTTAGAAATGGGCCTCAACATTCCTCAGGTTGCTCCTGATCAAGGGGAGGAGTGTGTGTTGTGTACATGTGTGTCTGATGAAGGAGACGGTAGATTAGATGGCAGTTCTTCAGATTATGAAAGGAAACCTCTTTGCTTTATTAACTTTAATGCAGCTTCAGTAAAAAAGGAGAGGATATGTCGAAGGTCCTTGATCTCAGAATGAGTTTGCCTCCTGCTGCATAATAATAAAAAGATAAGAGGAGAAAACGAGATGACGGGTCGTCATGGCGCCGCAGATACCAGCGGTGATGTCACTGTCTCGTTGGGCCTGACATCAGTTTAAAAATAGTGAGGAAGGAAGCAGCACATGTTGACACAAATGTTGACTGCTTTCACTCAACACTGCACTGTTTTAGGGCACAGTAAAAGTAAACAATAGTCTTCACAATCATTTTGGAAAGTACAAAAAATCCCCAAGTTGCTATTTTTTGAATTTGTTATGTTTCAACTCGATGTTTTGGACGGTTTTGTTTGGTGTTGGAGGTTTCGTTCACAATTTGCGTGCTCCGCTGTTTATTTTAGTATTTATACCCGCGCCTTATTTCTGATCACTGTCAAAACAGGAACTTTGAGGATTGGCTTTACCAAAAATATCACTGGCGTCCTATCAGACCGAGTGGTTGTAACGCTCGCAGCAGGAGGACTTGAGCAGATGTTGCCACGAGGTGCTGGGATGGCATGTGCTAAATCTAAAGTGAGAAGTCGTACAGTCTTGATAATGCACAGCGGTGAAATGCAAAACAGATGCAGTTGTAAACACCTGCGAGTGCCGGGTTACCACGAGCCCAGCAGAGTCACAGCTTATCGCCGGGCACCGTGTGGCGGCCCCTCGGCCCCTTAATGCAAAACAGGCCAAGGTGCAGGCAGCGCGGCCCCGGTTCTCACGAACTCTCGGCAAAGTGCAGGACGACGCAGAAAGCAGAGAATGGAGCTAACCTGCCCTGCCTGCAGTTTTTCTATTAAGTTAATCCATAGTACGTTCAAATTGTTTAAATCAAATGTGCGCGCCGTTTTACAGCCTGTAAACGGATGATTCATGTCAAACCGAGGCCACAGAGGACGATGCTTCCTGTGGTGGAAAATACAAATGGTGAGGGATCTATGTGGTTCTTCGTCTGACTGTGCACCAGAATTTAGTGGGGTTTTTATATTTTTTGGCGTATCTCGAGGCCTCTTCTGTGCTTTAACAAAAGAAAAGCCGTGTGCCAAGAACATGTCACTTATATTTTATGAATCCGCAGCTGAGTTTCCCTCGGGATTTTCACTATGATAAGATGGTTCTCCTCTGTGGCGCATGCCAAAATATTTCCCTGCCTGAAGCATTATCTGTTTCAGTTTTTCAAGTGTTTACTCAAAGTTGATGTGTCTCACAGGCTTGAAATACCTATACACAAGAAACACAAATCACTAACACACCGCTGTAAATAAAACGCAGAGCATGCTTTGTTATTCCCATAAACGTAATAATTCCACTACTCGTAAAACAAATTACATGTGATTAAGCAATTATCACCATTGTTGCCGTCACCACTGCAACTAAGAGAGAATGTGTTTGCTAATTTATGCTGACCGATGCGCCCTGTTTTTGTTTTTTATTTCTCCCCCCTCTTGCAGAGCGCTGTCACACTCTTCTGCATCTTTACACATCAACCAGACGCACCACTGTAAGCTGCTGCCCGGCCTGGTGTCCTCCCAAGCTCAGCTGTGCCGCAGCAACCTGGAGCTCATGCAAACCATTATCCAAGCTGCCCGCGAAGTCAAGAAAACATGTCAGAAGACCTTTGCTGATATGCGTTGGAACTGTTCCTCCATCGAGATCCCCGTCGATGCCCCGAAGTATCGTCCAGACCTCGACCGAGGTATGGCCCATAAACAGTTTGGATTGACAGTGTGTGGACTCTGTTGTTTTCCAAAGAGTCGCTCCAAGTTTCTTACCCGCAAGAGTCTAATGTTTACGGTCGCGCTTGACATTCAGTGAATATCCAAAATAAAAACCAGGGACATTTATAAGTCCTGCGTGTTTTGCAGCTCAGTTGACAGTAACTTTTGAGAGGATCCTCGGTCCTTTTGATGGTGTCTGAGCCCACGCACCACAATATGACTGAACTTTGATACAGAATCATGTCCTTTTCAAAAATGATTTCTGGCTTTCGGATGACGTGTGGCCTCATCTTTCTCTATTTTCCTTTGTTTATTTATTTATTTATTTCTTAACTGCCAGCCAAATTATTCCATCACACACTGCTGAGGAGCCTTCACCAGGGATTTGTACTAAAGCTGTTATTTGAGAATAGCCTCTCTCACAGCCTGTGTACATTCTGCTGATTTAATAATTGGCTTGTTATTTCTGAAAGCTGCAGCATTATCCCGCTGCATGCCTTCTTGCGTTGCAGACTGACTTAGCTGTCTCGGTTGCCAGAGGGACCTTGAATCAGACAGAGGCAGTTGCCTGGTTGTGGGTGGGGAAGCTGTGCAGCGCTCCCCCCAGAGAAGACTGTAGCTGCCCCTTTGCCAAATGAACAGTCTGCACCGAACAGGAAATGGCTCATCTCTGTTCAGGGATGGCTTTGATCTAACCAGCCCACGGTCATACATGATTTCTTCCCTTACTTCCAATTGCTCCCTGACCTTTCACATATGTGCTTTCCGTGTACGCACATCAGCACCAATTACATCAGTGCTCACTCTGCATTACAGAATGGGCAGTGATGGGCTGTGTTTGATAGATACATTTTGTGCAGAGAGTTAGTCTTTCTTTTCATTGAGAGCATTGGATAACTTAGAGGGAAACGGGGAAACTTAAAACTCCAACTCTAGCTCTTTTGCTACTAATAATAAAGGGTAGAGCTGAAACGATTCAATGATTAACAGAAGCAACTTTAATAATGAATTCATTGTTTAAGTCATTTATAAAGCAACAATTTGCTGTTTCTGGCTTCTGAATTGTGAGAATTTGATATTTTTATTTGTCTCATGAAATTGCAAACTTACCGATATATATATTTTTCTTTCAACAGGAACGAGGGAGTCAGCATTCGTGTACGCCCTCTCTGCTGCAACCATCAGCCACACCATAGCGCGGGCGTGCACTTCTGGAGATTTGCGTTTGTGCTCGTGCGGCCCTATACCGGCGGAGATCCCCGAACCGGGCTATCGCTGGGGCGGCTGCGGTGACAACTTGCACTACGGTTTAATGATGGGCTCCAAGTTCTCCGATGCTCCGATGAAGATGAAGCGCGCGGGCTCCCACGCCAACAAACTGATGCACCTACACAACAGCGAGGTCGGGAGACAGGTAAGAATACGGACCTTGGAAATGAAAATGCAGAGATCTTTAAGAGAGTTCGGCTGGAAGAATGTAGTGAGATTTTTCATAACTCCTAAATTAACAGCACTACGAACAGGCACACAGAGCCGAGGCTTTTGTTGGAGACAATGTGGAACCCCTATGGCTAACCATTTTCATGTTTTTTGGGCCTGTCCGAAAATCCAGTTATTTTGGAAGGAGGTGTCAACTGAGATAAATAAAATAATAGGGGTGGATTTAGATTTTTCTTTTGTTATTTTATATCTCGGTAAATTTCCGAAAACAGTCTTGCATAAGGACAGGTACTTGTTGAAGATTCTTCTGGCAAGTGGTAGGAAAGCCATAATATAACCAGAAAGTGGTTGCAACTAGATCCTCCGACATTGATCCAGTGGCACGGGATCATTCACGAAATTTACTGTATGGAGAGACTTACTTTTGTTTTAAGACTTCAGTTGGAGAAGTGTATGGAACGCTGGGAAAAATGGATTGAATATGCACCTTGAATAGTGTGACATTTGACTATGATGTATGCGTATGTATGTGAAATAGAATATTTTGATTTTAACTGTACCACCCATGATGATCTCATGTTCTTTGTTCATGTAGATAAATAAAAAGTTACAAAAAAAAAATGAAAATGAAAATGTGCTCTTTCTGAAACTGTCTCTTAAAGGGATAGTAGCATTTTTTTAAAGTGGGGTTGTATGATCTACAAATAGCCCCTAAGTACTTTAATTGCAGTAGAAGACTCTCTGCACTCCTCCCGTTAGCAACGCCAGCCCATAGCCCTGCCCAGAGATTTACAACATACAGTGTTGTGAACAGACCCAAAGAAACTGCCTTTTTTCGCAGCCTAAAAGAGGTTTTACGTGAAAAAAATTACACAGTTCCATTGTTCGCTGTAATATAATTTTTTCCAGCCCTTCAAAGTGCAGGAAAAACACAGTTTTTATTTAGACCTAACCAACTCACGTATCCCTCCGGCCCAGGGTTAGCGCCCGCCGATCAGCAGTTGGTTAGCTCCAAATAAAAACTGCGTTTTTCCTGCACTTTGAGGGGCTGGAAAAAATTATATTATAGCGAACAATGGAACTGTGTATTTTTTTTCAGGTAAAACCTCTTTTAGGCCACGAAAATAGGCCATTTCTTTGGGTCCATTCACAACAATGTATGTTGTAAATCTCTGGGCAGGGCTATGGGCTGGCGTTGCTAACGGGAGGAGTGCAGAGAGTCTTCTACTGTAATTAAAGTACTTAGGGGCTATTTGTAGATCATACAACCCCACTTTAAAAAAATGCTATTATCCCTTTAATTCCTACATACTGTATAGTGAGCTCTATCTAACCTCCATGTCCTCTGTCTTCTTGTCAAGGCGCTGAGGGACGCACTCGTGATGAAATGTAAATGCCACGGCGTGTCCGGCTCCTGCTCCATAAGAACCTGCTGGAGAGGCCTACAAGACCTGAGAGAGGTCGCCATGGACCTCAAGACCAAGTACTTGTCGGCCACCAAAGTGGTTCACCGGCCCATGGGAACACGCAAGCAGCTGGTACCTAAAGACATTGACATCAGGCCGGTGAGGGAGAACGAGCTGGTCTACCTGCAGAGCTCCCCGGACTTCTGCGCCAAGAACGACAAACAGGGCTCCGTGGGCACGCAGGACAGGTGAGAGACGCCACGTTATTGTGTTTTTAAAAGGGACAACGAGGAGTTTTGGAAAAGCGAAGCATTTTTCACACTACATTTATGAGCCTCTGCGCACCGTAGAATTATTTGACCGGCGCAAGACAGACTCATGTTTTCATTCAACAAGAATTAAAGTCAGAGGTTTGAAGACGATCAGATACCGTCGTATTCCCGACCATAAACGGTGATTCAGCGGCGTTATTCTCATGACTCGCCACGAAACCGAAAGTAAGGAAACGCTGGTCGGCTCGCCCAGCATTTCCATCACCACTAATAATAACAAAATAACGAGACAAAACGATATATTTATCGAAAATGGGCCCATTAACAAGTGTGGGTAACGTAGATTCATCCACATTAATATGAGACTTTTTTATTGTCGCGGAATTTTTCGATTTGCCGATGGAGAAACTCCTCGTTGTCCCTTTAAGCGTGAAAATGGGATATTTGGTGGTTATGATAACTCTCTGCTATTTGAGATAGCGACCGTGACAAACAGGAAATGACCGATTGTGGATGTGTGCTCATCCAGGATGTTGACTTTAGTGAAGTGGCGTCCTGTGTGGTGGCACCGTTTAGTTTGCAGACTGGCTGATAACAGTCAGTGGTCCTTGAGAGCGCTCCGTCTGCGGCTCGTCTGAGCATGTGTTTGTGAAAAGAGGCTCTGTGACTGGAGTCGTTGTCCTGCTATCTGAAAAACCGACTAATGCCGTTATTCTTAGGGCTGAGTGTGCCAGAGCTGATATCGATTGGAGAGGGCCACACAAATGGAGAAATAGTTAATGGTCCCCCAAAGATAAAGGTTACTCTCACACTGCTCAGTTCCTGTGTTTTAGTTGGGACAGCGTTTGGTGCTGCTGGTTTGGGGTCTGTGAGAAGTTAGTGGGCAGCATGGCGAAGCATTATCTGGAGGAACTGGCTCATGCTGAGATCTGGATTATACAGCATCAGGGAAGTATGGAAAACTGGCATTACAGTCTTTATAAGTTAAAGGGATAGTTCAACATTTTTGGCAAATTGGCCCATTGCCATAATCGCTATAGTCAGCAGTAGGTTCATTACCTTTAATTGTCGGTGCAAGCTGTTTTTAGAACGGCGGAGCAGAGCCGTGAGCTTCTCAGAGCGGAGGCTAATGGGATTTCTTGGTTTCCCTCATCAAACTCATCAAATACACAATCCAACAACTCCAAAACGTTCTGGTGGACAAGTTGTGACCTGCACATTCACCACGCTATGAGATAATAACACAACGTTACCAGACAGAGTTGTTTTAGAGGTAAATTCATGCAAAACCACTGATGCACGTTGCCTTCAGGGACAGTTTTTCAGTCTCTGTATTTACCTTGAAAATGACTCTGTCTCGTAACACTCCGTTATTATCTTATAGTGTGGTGAATGGCCAATTTGCCAAAATGTTGAACTATCCCTTTAATTTTCCTAATTCCTATTAATATGTTGTAGAGATGCACATCTTTTATCTCAGGTAGTACGACTATTTATCATCAAGGATGACTGGAGGAAGCAGTGGGGACGTTTCTCTGTTCAAAAACTTTTATAGGAGTACATGTGAAGTTCTGTGCATCATCAACATTATCAGCCTGCAGTCATGGCTGTAAGACATACTGTATAGGTCCGCTAATTGTCACGTGGTATTATTGTATGTTGTTGTAAATGTCATGCATCATATGACCGGCCGTATCATGTGTCCCTCAGGGCCACTCTGCAGATAACCAGAAGACATGCTTCATGTCAAAGACACTCACTGTGCCCAGTGCTGTCCCTTACAGTCTGATAACACAGCAGCCACACACAATCTGCAGCATTCGTGTGTTTTGCCAAATAACGAGACACCCACTTTGCTGCCGTCATTACATGAATGTGCGATGCTGATGTTTTTGTTTGAGGAACTGTAGGTGTATGTGTGTGGGGGCGGTAGTGATTTTGCATCCTCAAGTCGAGTCTTTGGCTACAGGGAGAATGTCGGATAGTGACAGTGAATTCAGCAGCAGCTCTTAATGGATAAAGTGTGATCACTTAAAAAAATGTGTCATGGCCCTGGGAAGAGGGAAACTATTGAAGTCTGTGCTTTTTAGTCTTAAATTACATTATTGTGGCACCCCTTAAACTATCAGATGTGAACTGCAGAATGTACAGTCCTGTGCTTTTGCTCAACTCGCAGCAGAGCAGCCGTCTAACGAGATCTTCGTCCTGACAAACCGTGACTGTGTGTGGGGGTTTATTTCTTATTTCCCAGCTCTCAGCCATGTAATAAACCTGTCCTACACTCTCAGTGACTCCTGTCCCTCCTCCTCCTCCTCCTTCTCCCCCACAGCAACCATCAGCTCAGCATCTCTCTCACCACACTGGTCATTAACACTTTGCCATCATAAAACAATGCAATTATGTGAAGAGGGCAAGCTAAAGAGAGGGAGGTGCAGCTCAGTGTGTTCGCTGTGATTTACGGCGGGGCTATTCCCTGTTCATTCACGATGCCTCGGGCTTCTGAAATGAGAGACTCCGCTGCCCAAAGACGACGAAACACAAAGCAAATGAAGGAAAAAAATGTTTGGAAGAGGGGTAGGAGTGCACAAAAGGTTAAGGGCACACCGGTCGGTCAGGCACTTTTAAAGGGCCATTGTGGGTCTTTAAAGGGCTGTGAGAGTGTACAAAATGTTTCAGAATGAAGTTGTAAACTTAATTGTCTCGGGGAGGAAATCGAGCTGGAATTACGTTAGCCTCCACCACATCTCATGCAGTATTTCCTTTTTCTTTTTTTTTTGTCTCCGCTTACTTTCAGGCAATGCAACAAAACCTCGCTGGGCAGTGACAGCTGTGACCTGATGTGCTGCGGCCGTGGCTACAACCCGTACACGGAGAAGCTGGTGGAGCGCTGCCACTGCAAGTACCACTGGTGCTGCTACGTCACCTGCAAGAAGTGCGACCGGATCGTGGAGAGATACGTCTGCAAATGAATCCGCGCCCATCCTAACCCACCACCGTAACCACGCCATGCCAGCAGTCCTCTACATGTACTCAGCCCGACCCGAGGCTACAGATTAACCAAAAGCACTACAATACCAAGAAGGCTTAATCTTGTCTTAAGCTTTAGCGCATGTGTATCTCAAGGAGAAGTGGTCTATTCTTGTGTCAGTATCATTTTTTGTATCGAATCTCCAAACTGCCAGTTGGACTTCTAACCTTTTTTTTTTTTTGCTTCACAAACCTGGATGTGGAGAGTCGATATCAGTCGGTTTACGTGAAGACCGCCGTCCTCCTGGGTATTTTCTTTTTCTTGTTAATGATTATAAGTCGCCCACACCAGGGAGATTGAAAGTCTATTTTTATTATATCTCTATTAAAAAAAGAAATAATATTGGATTTTATGCTGGAGGAGAGGGATTGTCTTTTTCCCTCACTAGACAGAGACGTTTGTTTGACTTCGAGGGGTTCTGGTGGAACCACGTGGTACTTCTTTAGGTACTATTGAAACTTTTTTTTCCTCTGAGGAAATGGACAAGAAGAGAGGAAAAGGAAACACAAAGGGAACTTCAAGTACTTTTTTTCAATCATGGAACATTTTTGTGGTTGATGTTTTGGACTCTCACCTTGTGTCCCGTGAGGATCATGATGACACGCCTGCATCCCTGTGGATTGAGAGAGGACAATTGAGAACTTTGTGAAATGGTGCATTATCTTTTTTTTTTTTTTTTTTTTGTCTGACATGCAGGCAGTTCAAAATATATTCTATTTTTTAGAGCATATGAGCTGAACTCATGGATTTTGTAAACCACTTTTGTGTGGATGTACATACTGTTATTTTGTATACTGAAATAAAGAAAGAAGTATTTATAAAATAATTAAATGATCTTCACCATGATCTTTACACGGATCCTGCATGTTTTTGTCCTTTTCCTTTAACTGCACCTCTAATGACATATTCTGTGGCTCATTTTACAGAATTCTGGCAAAGACAAATCCATAATTATTTTCAGCTATGCAACATTTAGTGTGTAATTTGCTGCAAATCCAAGTGTTATAAAATAACGCTTAACCACAACTTATAGCAGCGAGCGACTGCAAATCACCTCAGCACAGTCAATAATGAGTTGCTGGGTTCAACCTGACAGCCTGTTGGGATCGCTCTCTGAATTACCCAAACCCCCGGGAAAGAAAGTGTTTGTTTGGACATTCCACCTCCTCACAAAGGCCATTGCAAAAGGTTTTTTTTTTGTGTGTGTCGCTCCCACCCCCGGCTTTAACACTCAAACATTCGTCTGTCTGAGAGTCAGACCTCCAATGG
Source organism: Trachurus japonicus (assembly GCF_045865225.1). Taxonomy (NCBI): domain Eukaryota; kingdom Metazoa; phylum Chordata; class Actinopteri; order Carangiformes; family Carangidae; genus Trachurus; species Trachurus japonicus. The sequence goes on along the minus strand of NC_140920.1, from coordinate 9,359,049 downwards.
ACAAACATCAAATTTAAAATAAGACAGAAATCTAATTTATTCCTGTATGACTGTAGTGCCTGTCAGTGGGAACAGACTTGGCGCTGTGTGCGTAGAGCCGAGATATTACCCTCTGACCAGCCTTGTGTTGGCTAAAGTGGTTCTCATGATTTTACACTGACAGAAATAGCTGTGGAGGACGCAGGGCCCATGCTGTGAGCTCACATGATGCATCGCAGCACCGGGCTGCACACTCACTCACTAGAGCTGTAACACTTCTTGACCCGAGCCTGTGGACACACACAGAAACTGCCAAAACAGTCCCACACACACACACTCAGGGAAAAACAAGGCCAGAGGGAGGGAGGGGGGGAGTTGCCACCAGTCATTTAGATTTTAGCAGCCTTTTTTTTTACAACACTGGACTAGTTTCACAGCTGTCCTATTCGTGTAATTTGATTTTTGGATATAAAAATAGGCTGAGAAGATTTGATACCATTTCAGATAACGAGGAGAAATGTGCCAAAAAAAAAACAGCTCTTACTGTAAGAAGTCTTCTTTGAGCTTTGGCATGGACACAGGCAGTAAGGCTGAACCCAGTGTACTGATTAGAGCAGTGGTTTAGACCCCTAAACTGACACAAATTAGACCACAGACCCCCCCATTGGACAATATTTTGAAACACATATACACAATACACAAATATTTGTTCTTAGATTGAATATCGTTACTTTTTTTAGTCACTGTAGGTTCAAATTACAGGCAATGGCATACATTTTTGGAAAAAAATTCAAGAAATTTCTGGGAAAAAAATGTGACAAAATTTTGAGGAAAAAGTTGGGGACCCCCTTGAGCCCTTTCAAGGACCCCTGGAGGTCCCCGGACCCCACTTTGAGAACCACCACTGGATTAGAGTACACGTCACGTAGCATACAGGTGAACGGGGGTATAAGCTCCATTTGCACACAGCCCTCGTCCGTCAACAGCCTCAAGGACTCTTTGAGTGTGTGTATGTGAATCCACCTACAGCTGTCTGTCACTGGCTTCACCGCTACAGAAACGTGAAGCTTCATCTGCTGATCGAGGATTTACATATATAGCTACTGTATAGAGCAGAGTGCAGGTGGCTCAGCACATGAAAAACTACCTTTGAGAAGTCACAGTATGTGTAGGAGTGCCCTGCAAAGCTGTATGGATGTTCCTCTTAGCACATTTGGTATGTTCTGTAAAAAAAAAAAAAGTCATAAGTTCTGTTTTTTCTTTTTTTAACTTGTATTTCAAACTCACCAAATACTCTCTGGAATGTATAAAGCACATGAATGACAAAGAGGGAATCAGCTGAACTCTTCACCCTCTAAAGCTCTGTGCTAAGACCCTTTGTGTCTCATAAAGTTACCGCTATTTTCATCTCCTGTCAATTCAATCAGGTCTAGGAATTCACTAAAGTTACAAAACGGTCCTTATGTAAACGTTGGAAATCAGGTGGACGGATTCTTTGTCATGCACGAGAACCACTTGAAATGATCATAACCAAAAACCTAAGCATGACATTAAGAGTTATTTCGTCACGGCTGCTGCTGTAGAGATTAGATAGTTTGACCTGTTTAGTCTGGAAATGCTGAACCTGGCCAGCTGACCTCCTGAGCAACCGCTGTTATCATTAAGCCGTGCGACTATTGAGGCGACCTCTGTCTGACCCCCCTTCTGAAATATCTCACTTGGACACAAGTCATGTAAAGGAATGAATGTGACAACAACAGTATGAACCTGTCGCTCGCATTAATTTCCTCCACACCTTCCTTTTTTTTTTCTGTCTGTCAACACAAAGCGGTGCTGGAGCGGAAGAGTGGCAGTGTGAGTAAACGGGACATGAATGAGTTTGAGCCATTTTGGGGCCGGATCAGGTAATAATAAGAAGCTTTAAAGCCACCCTCATCCGGGCTGTTAGGGACCATTGTGCCAAAAAACGAAGACCAAACAAAGGTAAAGACGACAATAAAAACGGAACTAATCGTCACGGTCAGTTTATGTTTCTTTTTTTTCTCTCTCTCCGTCTTTGTCACAACGTATCTAAGTATCTCTCCGTGGTGGTTGGCGTGACCCCCTCGCTCTGTGGGAATTGCCTGGTAATAGAGAAGGAAAAGAGCGCTTTAATGGAGAGCAGTGAAAATATCAGGGGTTAATGTCAGCCCTGACAATATAGAGCCAATTGCCTTTGTGCAGCCTGCAGTCTAGATAACTAGCTGTGAAAGAGGGAGACAAAGAATTTGGCTGCAGTGGTAAAGGCTTTCAGATGTACTGACCCGTACTGTAAATGGACTTTTGTGGACCCCACCCCCACCCTCACCCTCACCCCCAGCCCCCACCCAGCCTTTAAATAGGAGCCCAGCAGTATGTGCTGTTAAAGGCCATTTTTTTGTTTTGTTGTGTGTGAGAGTGTGTGTGTGTGTGTGTGTGTGTGTCCTCAGGCATGTTGCTGAGGGGAGATACTCCAGATAAAGACGGACCAGCTGAGGAGCAGACAGTGACAGTGACAACACTGGAAGTTAATGGTGTTTAGATGGCAAACTAACTTTCTCATTATGTCTTAAAGCAGAAGTAAGTGGAATATTTGTGTTAATATAAGTCTTAAATAGTTATATCTTCCGACAGCAATCACTTAGAGTGTTTGGTCCGAAACACGGGTCTGTCAGTCCCTCTGCTCTGCTGTAAGCCGACCGAGGAGAAAACTTTCCTTGTATCCTACAACCTTTATCCAATGAGGAGAGAGAACGGCATAAAGGGACGGTCCTCTCTGTGTGTGCAGCCAAGGGGACTGCTAACTCCATAGGCTTACTTCTGCTTTAACATCAGTTCAAGTGTATATTATGCTGACATCTTTTTATGTTTTACACAATTTACAGCTTGGTTTATTTCATTTTATTTCATATTCTTTGTCTGAGCCGGTTGTTTTTCCATCTTTGTGAATATTTAGACAAATGTTTGCATAGGTTGATAAAAGGCCGAACATAACTTTAACAGTCATGGTATGAAGGTGAGACTTAACAAATCACCTTTATCTACTGTGTATGTCTTTTTAATGCATGTGAGTGAGAGTAGCGATACTTAATAATACGATAAGTAACATGATACGTATGTTGACATGTGAGTGGAGTATAATGGTCTGTTATTCAGTGAACCTCTTGTTTTTCTAAGATAGCATCAAATCTTACTCCAGTCAGACAGGAGCTGAGCTACAACACAGATTATTTTCTGTTATGAGTCACGATGAGTCTCACACAATGACTGTGACTGCTCTCACAAAGTAACTGCAGTGTGCCTATAATTCAATACAGCCCACAAAGCTGGATAGTATGTGTCGACGCACACTGACCATATATAGACACATTAAGCTAACTCAAAGTTTTAAAGCTGAACTGTGACAGCGTGATTTTTAATGATTCCTGACCTATTTACATAAACATCTGTTATATTCGCACTGTGGTGTTTGATACATCTATGAAACTGAATCCAAGTGCTAATTTTCTAATAGTTTTTGAGTTACACTCAGTATATAAGAGCAGAAGCTCTTTAGTTTATGGAAGATAAATAACAATCCACACTGTTTGAGATAAACACATTTAAAATGTAGCACCAAATTAATTTATACGTTCGTAATGTTAACATACAATGAATGGGTGCCTATCTGGTGACAGACCACGGGTATAAGTTATGAAAGGCAGGATAGATGAAAAGAGCCATGGAGAGAGAGAGAGAGGGAGAAAAAAAGAGTGAGACTGAATTAATATGAATCAAAGACAGAGAGCTAAGCACTCTGGGAAAAGTAAACACTGGTCCGTGTAATCACAGTAAATCTAGCAGAGGGGCCGACAGAGCGGGCTGCGCCCTCAGTCGAGGAGTCAACAAACCCAGAGAAAAAAGAAATAGCTAACTAACATTACTGAGAGGGGTTAAAGAGGGTAGCGGCATGGCTTTTATTCACATGAAGATTAGTGAAACGCCGCCATGTTTGCCCGCTGTCTGGCTGAGTTAAACTATGTAAACTTCATCATATAATTCAAGGGAAAGAAATCAGGTCACAAATGTAAAGACAACCTCAGTCACAGTTTTTACCCATTATTACCCATTGTGTGTTTGTCCTGTGAAGAGACAGAGCGAGGGGGGGACTTAAAGGCCAGTGATGAAAAACATTCACCTAGCCAGAAGCATTAAGATCAGCTGTGATGATCTGATAAATGGAGCGGCCCGGCCCCCCACACTGACCACAGATCAGTTAAGGCGTCAGGCCAATTGCCTTTGCATTTCATCACCCTGCGTGAAGCATTTTTTTCCATGGTAATATCCTAATCTAACAGTCAGCTGCCATGTGCTGCCAAGCTGACTGATGTCACGCACACACATCAAAGAAATCTGGTAAATGGCAAATATGAAAAAAAAAAAGACAGGAAAACATGAGAACAAAAAAAAGTCTTAATGTTACGCAAGACTTAGTGTTATTGGTATTAATACGTCTCTTTGTCCATCAACCGATGCAAAGGAAACAGCTTTTTCCTTTGTTTTTCGATACATTTGCCAGATTTACAGTATCTTCTTATGTGTCGCAGATGTTCATGGATAATTCATTTAATCTAGTTTTTAATATTTTTATGAACCGAGGGACAGATTTTATTGGTTTATTGTTAAATAAGACAAAAAAAAGTGTCTTTGTGTTGATTTGTGGATCTCTAGTTGAAAGCTCAGGCGTTCCTTTTGTTGCAGTGTCTGGTTTTTAGTGAAATAAATGCATGAGTAGATACAGTTGGGAGAGGCCTTTGTCATATATGTTGATATACTGGAAACAGATGTGAGTTCTGTTTATCTCTAACAAATAATCCACTCTCACTGTGACTGTGTGGCCTAAAGGTTTAAAGTTAAGGATTTAATTCAGAAGGCCGGCGCTGATCACTGCTAACTCAGACATCTCAGGCTGAACACATTTAAGTTCAGGCCTTATTGGTGCTAAAGCTGCTCCTCCACTTCCTTTGACAGCCACGGTTGTTGAGTGGCTGTAACATACACACATACACACATACACACAGACCATATGAGCTCAGTGTATGGCGCAAATCCCCTATGATCTGGTTAAATGCCGCTGTTCTCTCAAGTTGTTCAAATGAATGGCCGAGGCATAAGATTCAGACATTTCTCCTCTTGCTGCAACTCAAGCGCATCGTAGTAAATCAGTCTTTTGCCCTCGCAAATCTTTCAACTTGAGCTCTCATTTAAAAGAGCCATTTTTTATAGGGAGAAAAAGCATCTACTACTTTATACACATGCATATTTGTTTCAATCTCTTCTACATTTGTAATGTAAGGGTAATTTTTTTGAGTGCTAGCCAGATTGACCCCCCCCTCCCTCCCTTTAATTGCTTCCATATTTCTCAGGCTGAATGAGGTAATACCATTTATATCTGGCAAAAGAGGGAGTTGGGACGGGCGGCCAGCAAAGTCATTATGTGTGACTAGCTCTGATTTGATTTGTGAATTGTCTGATTGGTGACACACCCAGTGGGAAAAGAGTACGACATAAAAAGAAGAATACCTATCCGGAAACTATGTGCCACCATCAATCATCAATAACCATCTAATGAAAGGGAAGCAGGTGCTGAAATATTCAGAGCTTCACCGATCTTGAAAAGCCAAATCAGCACAGACATTACATATCTTGTGTGATCTCAGCAGCTTCTGTTTTCCTGTCAGATAATTTCCGGTGCGTGTTTCCTACCAGATAATTCAATTCCTCCAACTGTGAACCTCTATTTAGACGCTGTAGTAGCCCACTTCAAAAAGAAAGGATCACATCACTTATTTTAAATTAAATTCAGTTCATTACAATTTAGGAGTTTTTGTAATTAGTAAAACACGATAAGTTGACAAATAATTGTCCGAGAAAAAGGGCAAGTTAATAGTTTCAGTTTATTTTTTACTTTAAATCTACTTGTATTTACTCAAGTTGTCAAGTTGCGTACAAGGGGAAGTACACTCAACCTATTCTTTCTACAACATAAAGAACACACTGTACAGTAGAATTTGAGACCAGTTATATCAACATTAATTATATTAAAGCAGAAGTAAGCGATCCGGTGGTTTTGGCTAACTTCCTAGTGTCAGCCGATGGAGTTAGCAGTCCCCGCCCTCGTCCCTACGTCACCACATTCACGCGCATCCCTTGGCTGCACACACAGAGAGGACCGCCCCTTTATGCCGTTCTCTCTCCTCATTGGATAAAGCTTGTAGGATACAAGGAAAGTTTTCTCCTCGGCTTACAGCAGAGCAGAGTGACTGACAGACCCGTGTTTCAGACCAAACACTCTATATAAGTGATTGCTGTCGGAAGATATAACTATTTAAGACTTATATTAACACAAATATTCCACTTACTTCTGCTTTAAGGGACCAAGTGAATAATTTGTTCTACATAAGAACAAAGATGTAACAAATCAGTATAACTCATGAACAAACGAACTAACTGAGAATAAAATGTATTTTCTTAGATGTAATATTTCTAAATATCTTATCACCTGGGCGAGTTTCTTTCTTTTCACAGGAGAGCGACATTATATACACAAACATACACACACCATTTAACTTTGTGAAGTTCTTCTAGGTGCAGTACTGAGGAGCGATGATGGTGCAGAAGCCTTTTCCCCTGGTCTGTCTCTGACCCAGGGACTCAGCCACAGGCCACAGGTCCATTATACCTGCAGCCTGACGCCAGGCTGATTTACTGGCCTATATTAGAGCTGGAATGGACTAAACCCTCGGCTGGGCAGTAAAAGCTACATGCCGGTGTAGCCAAGAGGGGAGCAGTCAATGTGGCTACACTCAGTCTCACCTCCTCCTCTGCTTACTTAACTTGTTTCAACCAAATTCTCCCAACACACAAGTGATCAAACAATCATGTTTCAGTGAAACTCTTATAAAAGGCATTCCTTTCAAAGCTGCACAAAGAACTTCCCAACACCTAAAGATAAAGGTGAGAACACAATCAAGAGGCTGAATCCGACCAGATGAATCACATGTGGAGTTAGTCACGGACACAAAAATAAATGGTAAAACTGAATGAAAACACCAGAACGAGTATTCCCTGCTCACATTAGACACACATATCATTTGTGTGAATCATCATCAAAAGCGTAACCTTGCTCCAGATCAACAATCAATAACAGTTAAGTACATGTTGTTGTTTATTTTTACAAGGAGAAAATGTCCCACGTGTTTTCCAGGGGGAAAACAACATGGACTCCGGTTTAAATTAGTGATGAAGAAACACTGTGGAAGTCATGTGTTTTTTTTCCCCCCGGTGTGTAACTGGGGAGAGGTGGACGTTATTATGCAGGCAGCGACATGTGAACACTGGTAACTGGGTACAAGTTATCCAGGACTACCCACAGTGTCAGTGCAGTGTGCATGACATATTGATGATACTAGAGAATGCATTTGAAGGAAATACGTGTGAATGCTGAAAGCTGAATAAGCTGAATAAATTGTTGAAACAATGCTGAATTAAGTAAATAAATAGCTGAAGCAATCTTGAAAAGATGAAACAATATCTGAAGAGTAAAACTAAAACATGTAAGGAGGAGGCTGTATGAAATGTTAAATGTTAAATTACTGGAATTGTTGAAGATCAGTATGAAGAAATTGAAAGGCTGAAGTCTACTCAAATATCTTTTAAAACTGACAGCTTGAAAAAAATGTTGAACCATTACTAATAGTTAAAGTTAAGTTAAAGATACTTTATTAATCCTTTGCAGGAAATTACAATGTTACGAACGTGTAACGGAAATATTGCACAACCCGTTACAACCTTGTGTCAGTGAATAAGAGCAGCAAGGTCTAAAATGCGATTTAAAAAGAAGTAAAAGTAGCAAGGTCTAAAATAAGATTTTAAAAAGGAGGGAGAGACACTATATAGAGGAAACAATATCTGAAGAGTAGAAGTGGAAGTGATGTTTTTTTTTTTTACGTTTTTTACGGTGGACGCAGTTGCAGGATTTCGTTTGTACAAAGTTGTTATGCAGGCAGTGACATGTGAACACTGGTATCTGGGTACAAGCTATCCAGACCAGGACTACCCACAGTGTCAGTGCAGTGTGCATGACATACTGATATTAGCGGAGACGATATTGTTCCTGTTACTGTTTAGTTGTTCTCATGCAGACTTCTCCTTCACATGCTACGGTTAAGATGCTCTGCAACCGTTTGACTCTGTCTGTGTGGACGAAGCAGACATAATAAAGAACAGCGGAGCGGCAGTTCAATGTAAGACTAACTAAATGTGACTAAATGTGAACTGCCTGCTAACCAACCTCATTACTGTTCTGTTCCCAAACTTTCCCCCAATTACTTTTCTTGCAGTGAAACAAATGTCATATGTGTGCCAGTGAGTGAGGCCGGATTAATCTGTATTTGAAGAGGGATAACTGGAGGGCCATTACAAGGAGCAAGTAGGTGTGAAGGGTTAAAGCAATTAGCGCACATCTCTGTCACATCCTGCTGGGGGAGCAGATTTCAGATGTTCTTGCCAGTGGACCCCTACTCACTCCTCATTTCTCCTCCTGCTGCCCCTCTCATGGACCTGCCATGGGGCTGCACATTTCCACCTCTTTTCTAAATAGTCAAGTCCTAATATTTACTTCTCGCTTTCAAGGCCCAGGCAGAGCGGGAGCAGGGCGCAGTCGCTCGGTCGGTGCAGCGGACGGAGTGGAGTGGAGGTGCATGGCAGGAACTGATGCCCTCATTAATTCTGCTCGGGGAGGGAAACAAACATTTGTCCTTTCAGGGCCTTGTGTGACTTTGTGGAAGAGAGGGGAGGGGAGGGGGGCGGGGGGGGGCGCAGCTACAGACTGACAGGAGCGGTTTTGTTTGTCGGGTTCGTGTGCATTCAAGAGTGTGTGTGAGTGACCCGAGCTTTCGTGTTAGGCAACTACTAAAGATCTGCAGCTAATTACGAAACCAACTTTAGGTTGTTTTCGTGCAAACAGGTTGTGGACCGTGTAGCGAATAGCAAAGCTTTAGGTCGACATTGCATTATTACAGTTTTTCTCGATTGTTTACACACATTTTCTGAAAGCATGCCTCATACTCTCAGAACTCTACACACAAATCCAAAAAAACACACACACAATGGACAAAACCTCTCACTTCTCCTGCAAAATGAAATTTTACATTCAAAACAATGTTATTTATTCCCAAAATGCTATTTTAGTCTCAAATGACACACACAAACCATCATATGACTAGACATTTATAAGAACCAGTTGAACACTGTTACTTGTGAAAAAAAGAGATTTTCTTCATGAAAAGTGAGCCAAATGCAGAGAATTGTGTGTTGTTTTTTTGAAAAAAGTGTGTTTGAGAACTGCAATTTGAGTGTAAAGCAGGAACTGTGCTTGTAGTTTAGCAGAATTGGTTCAGGGGGTTGGTGCATGAGTTAGATATTGAGGCCATTGTGTCTCAAGTACGAAAAATTGTGTGTAAACAATTGAGAAAAACTGTAATCACAGGAATCAAGTTAATTTTAATACCTTTTTAAGACTTTTTCAAGACCTTATCAATATTTTTTATTACCTCACCGCCACTTCAAGCTGTAACCATTTATATCAATGACACTTTTAACTTAACAGCTTTAGTTTGTGATAAAGACTATAGACCACTATGATACAACAGAATTCAAAATAGGCTGGGATAATAAACCAAAGGCAAAGTTTATCAAAAAAATATATATATATATTGCTCCACTCTCAAAAAACAAAAACAACAATCAAGACAGTCATGACATATGTCTCGGCTCGTTTGATTTTGTTTCTAGTAGGGCTGTAGCCGATACCCGAGTACTCGAGTAGGCCTACTCGCTCGACTTGGGTGGCATCTGAGTGCCATTTCACTACTCGGATTCCTTCAAAATTTAAGACTTTATAAAGTCGTGAAAAGACTTTTTAAGGGTCTTAATTTTCCCAAAATTGATTGATCACATTTTAATACTTTTCAAGACCCCGCAGATACCCTTAATCAGTATGATGATATACTCTTGGATATGAATGTGTTTTACTCTATGATGACAGAGCTTCGGGTCGCTATAGACAGCTATTGTAGTGTTTAGTCCTTTTTTTTTGCTTTTCTTTCATGTGTCCCGCTGCTCAGAGACATTGTACTCCCAGGACAACAGCAGAGTAACAATAACTTTTAGCAGAATTGATTTTCCAGGACGAAGCCATTTCACATGGATCTGGAGCTGGAGTCGCATGTGATGTTTTTCCAATGCCAAGTAAATGATTAATGATTGATTTTCTCTCTGTCAGCAGCAAAGCCTCACAATCAAATAAAGACAACACGGCAACGATCTGCAGCACAGACTGGTTCAGAGAGCTCCGACCAAGGCTGTCTCTCAGTGGAGGTGTGTGTATGCGGCTGTCCAACTTGTCATAGATGTTGTACAGTTCAGTCATATGTTGTGTTTATTATTACAGTTTGTCCTTCCCCCCCTGCCCCCCTCCCATCAGACGTTGAACTTTGGTGAATTGAGATGACAGTATGACAGATTGTTTCCTCTGGTTTTCCACTCTTCCTTATCTGCGTCTTTCTCGCTCTCTCTCGCGCTGCAGTAGAACCAGATTATTGACTGGGAGGTTGGATAACATGCATTCCTACACGAACATGTTCCCCGAAGAATTTCCATCACAATCTTCGTTCCACAGTGCACCACAATTCATGGCTGTTTGGGTTTGTTGTCATGCTGCAGAATAAATTTGGGATCGATCAGATGCCTCCCCTGATGGTACTACGTGACAAAAATGGATCTAAAGTGTCTTAAACTTTTGCACAGGGCTGCACTTCAAAAGATTTATAAGAGAATTTGTCTGTTATTTTCTTTTCATTAATGATTGATGCATTAAATGACTTCTTCTGGGATACGGCTGCTTGGCAAAAACACCTTCAAAGCCACTTGCAACATGTGCAGTAGTTTATTAGTTTCCATTCTTTTTGTGCTTTTTCACAGATGATGCCTAAAAAAAACGCTGTAATTTTCGTCTTCTTAATGGGATTTTTATTTACTTTTCTTCCAGATGCTAATCTAACGTGAAAACAGAGTTATTCAAGCCTCTCCATCAGTGTGCTGCTTCATGATTGGTACCCTTACCCCAGTCTCTAAAAAAACAAAAACAAAAAAAACCCACCCCCTATACTCTTTAAGTATGTTTGACAGAAAGGACGCAGAGCACTTCACAGTGATGGACGGCCTCCTCAGCACAGAGGCCATCGCACTTCTCCTCAGCCTGCCAACTGGGGATTAGCACTACAGCCTCGGCTGCTGGCCCCAAATCCCCTCCCCAAATCCTCCGCGGTTCCCCACCACCACTGTCCTCCAACCAACCAACCAACCGACCGACCGAGCCTCCATCTTCCCACTCCCCCTTCCCTCCAGCATTCCTTGCTGCGTCACATGGCCCTCTTCTCCTCCAGCTCAGCCGGCCGGTGCAGCCGAGAGATTCGAGTACCAGCAGCAGCAGCGCGATGCCAACATTCCTGCCTGGCGGGTGTTTTGTTGGAGGGATTTCCTGTGGGCTTTCATGCCAGTGTGGTACAATTACTGCCGCTCAACAATCACTGGCTGTGACAGGTGGACACAGAGCCAGGGGGTGTCCCAACACAACAGTCATCTGGCTCTGGTTTTGCCCAGTGCCACTTTGAGCCGAGTGCTCACTCACTGGGAGGTCATCTATATCAGTGGTTCTCAACTGGTGGGTCGGGACCCAAAAGTGGGTCGCGGACCCGTTCTGGATGGGTCGCGGACAGCTGGTCAAAAAAGTAAATAATATTTAATGCACATCTGATGTTGGACATGTCTTTTATTTTGAAATGAACACATGCAGTTGTAATGGTCCTCCTCAGTTTCTTATTATTTGCTCTGAATGCAAAGATATCAGTTTCTTATTAATGTGGCCTGAATGCAGTGAATCTTGTTTTGTTTTGTGGGTCTTTATTTTGTGCAATTTGATATTTATTCACTTTTGTGAATATGCTCTGAATGCAGAGATGCATTAGAAGTCAAATATATCGTTTTGTTGGTCTCCATTTTGTGCAGTTTGATATTTTTTTATTCTCTTCCGTACATGCAGTTGTCATGGTCCTCCTCAGTTTCATTCATGTGCTCTGAAATGCACTTTGCTCAATAAAGAGCAAAATGAGTTTTTAAAGGCTTAAAAAAAAAAATCTTGGTTTGAATTCTATAAAAGTGGGTCGCGACTTAATGACCATGGGAAAATGTGGGTCCCAGAGTGAGACTAGTTGAGAACCCCTGATCTATATTATTGGCATACTAGTTTTCATTGAAGTTGGTGAAGCAGGGAAGACCACATCCAAATCCTTGTTGTTATTGAGTATAAGGACTCAACAAACTGGACAGAGACGCAGGCAAACAAGGCCTCCACCTGCAAGTGCCAGGTAACGAGCTATCACAGAGAGAGACCAGACGGAGGGGCCCCCAAAAATGTTTTCTTTTTCAACAAAGGTCACTTCTTCTTATCAGTTTGATTGTCTGAAGTTGTACTGCACTTCGACCACACAAGGGTCATATTAGCTTTAAATTAGATCATTGTAATGGGAAACTTGGTTTCTGTCCTGATGAGTTATGAGATGTAATCGATCTAGCACCTTACCCTTTAACCAGACTGTCCTTATTGAACAAACGAGTATGAACCTGTCTGAACCTACCTAACATTTAAACGTTATGTAAGTTCAACGTTCTGTAAGTTCGAGACATACTGTGTACTTGCACCGGTTGAACTGTCTGGACAAACATGTGTACGTGACCATCAGTGTATAAAAGTCTGACGCTATCGTTGCTCTGGGTCCAGTGTCTCGAGACCCCTGGTTGACAGACACTGCACCCTATTCGGCCGAATAGCTAGACTTTGTCTCAGAATCTCCTTGATGATCATTGATGACTATTGCTGGTTGTTCATATTAATCTGATCTGATATTTTGTAATAAATTCTATAAATCTCAGTAAGACTTATTGCTGTCTTTACTTCCTCACCATGGGAGCAAACTTTTGCCTCCACAATCATGTTTAGCAAAGATTAAATCAGCCCAGCTCCTCAACAAGGTGCAGCTGTGTGTCCGGATCTATTTTGGCTGAAGTTCTTTGAGGAGGCTTTGATGAGGACTGTGGAATGAGTCTCTGCAACATTCATCGTTGCAATATTACATAGATACGTCTTTGGTCTATCAGACTGACTTAGGCAGATTTCTAATCGTATTTATATTCTTAACCTATAGCCGGCTTATCATGTGTGTGTGCTGGCGTGATGTTTTTTTTCAAAGAATAGGAACTATTAAGTTTGTATATGGCATGTGCACTTTCTCAGTTACACACATGTGCACACTCTTTCAATCAGCTGGTTTCTATTGAGGTGAAGGTCAGCGCTTAAACAGCTTTAATAGAGGCTGATGGACGGAGGACAAATGGAGGACTGCAGATCATCTGGACCGCCTGAGAAGGGCAAGAAATCCTACTCTCCACTCATGCATACTCGGCTCTCCATTGTGTCGTCCCTCTCAGTCTCAAAATAATAAAGTCAGTTAAAGTTTTTAATCATTTTGAATTCTTTCCCTTTCAGTCCCTTTCAGCTGCTGCCGCATCAGCGTGCATTTATTTTGTTGCAATTTGTAAAATTAGATTCAAACATCTGCACCCGAAAACTTGGCAAAGGAAAAATCTTCCTTAACTTGCGAGTCAGTGATTTCTGGAAGGTGAATGGATTCCGAGAAGGAGAAGGTCAAAAAATCTTCTCTGGGTCGTAATCCTGTACGGTGCCAAGACCTCAATTGCTCTCAGATTTTTTGTCCGTCCTCTTGCCAAGGAAGACCAGGGTTACTGAGGTATTTCAGCTGTGGCAGTGCCGGGATAAGACGAGGGGAACTAATTATTTGCAATGACACTTTTAGTCCCAAGTTAAACTGTTGGTCGGGGGGGTGCAGCGGAAGAAATTATTTGTCTGCACTGCCGCCAGTCAGAAGAAAGAAATGTTTTGGCCTGGAAGCCGAGAGGGGCACATGAGATGGTCCCCACATGAAAGACCCTGCCTGGCTTTCTGCTTTGATCACTGCTGCTAGCCCTGACTGGGAGGAACCCTTCCATGTCTGTCGTTTGGAGACTAAAGCATCTTTGTTTGTTTTCCACTTTTGTTTTGATAGATGATAGTCAGTTTGCTTGCGGCTGTTTTCAGTTCTTCACATCTGACGTGGCGGACATGCTCATATGGCAGAGTTGGAACTGGATGGGGCTGAACTGGAGAGTTAGACCATCGCTTGATTTTCCTGTTATTGGAGTGGCACTGATCCTTTTTAATGGATATCGGGTAATGGAGAAATTCCACATTAGCTTGTTCTCGACTTGTTTACATTCAGATGTTGGTCTAACTGCGAGCCATAGCTCTTCTGCCAGATTCAATTACCACATTCGGAGCCGTGGCTGGCTGGCTGGCTGCTGCTAATAAAAGCTCGGTGAGTCAGAAAACACCTTTGTTCTATATGGAGTGACGTGCCGGGGAATCAAACAAGCGTACTTCCTCCTTCTCCACATGCCTGGGCAATGTGTCTGAGCAGCCGTCACCAGCACATATGATTTATGAGCACCTATGCACCGGGCTCCGCTGCCTGACCCCGTGCAGCCCAGAGGACAATCAAATCAAACTCCTAACTGGTTCAGAGTAAAAAAAAAACCTGACATTAGTCTCTCTGGGCCATGACGCTCTTGTGTGTTACAGGAGAATATGTATTTTTTACATCTTTTTCTAACTTCTCTCACGTTGACCTCCCTAAGTGTTTCTCTTGTGGCTCTTTGAGCTCTGCCTCTCTCTCTCCCTCTCTCTCAACAGTCAACACTATACTGACCTTGCACTTTTCTGGGTTGCAGCAGCTGGACTGGCAGCCCTGGCCTCTGACTTTCCTCCATGGGGCCGTGATCGTTTCCTGTGCTCCTTTCTCTTGCTGACAGTGGCTCTAATCCCTCTGGCTGCACTCTGCCTGATTGTTGCCCGCCGCTAGAAGTGGGAAACGTCAAGTTAAAATAAAATTTATTACCTGATAAACATCATCTTTTTTTTTTTCTTCTTTTTTTTTTTCCTCAAAAGGTTCAATAAAAACCTTTCTAAGCCACAGCTGGTTGAAATTAAATGTATTGAAATAAGAATAGTAAGTAAGTACAATTAACAAGCACCATTTGGATGTTACAATAATAGGATGACAACAGAATCACGAAGTAAAACTAAAAACAGGTGAACCTATGCAATAAATACTGACTTGAAAATATTATGAGATGACATGAAAAAGATTAAATATAAAGGAATACAACTATTACTGCTGTACTAAATCAATTTCTTCAGCATACACACAGCTGCCAGTTGTAGGATTTAGCATTTAAACATATAATTAGTTTTTTTTGTATAATGCACTGTAATTTGAACTCCAAAACTATACTACAGTGTACAGTGTACAACAACCCAAAAGATAACACTGGCAACAATACATTACCAACAATTAGTAATCATATACCATGTGCAGGTATTTCAGCTTTTGATATTGAAGTTAATTATGAAAACATTTATCTCATCATTAAAGGAGGGCTTTTAAATGTAATCCAGTGTTTTATTTTGTTGGCTTGTTACTTTAAAACCTTTTTCAATAGAATGTTGTTTTTGAGGAAAAGCACAGATGTTACCAATGACATTACATAAATAACAATACATAGGCTACATTAAAATAATATCAAATGCAGCACTTTCATACATAAATTACTGTGATTTTATATTTTGTTATCTCTTTAGTATAAAAAATATAATGTCTTGATTAATGAGTTTGAACAGGTGTGTGAGTGAAGAGAAAACACATGCTTACCTGCAGCCTCGTGCCAGTAGAACGTGCTCCACTCACTCCTCTGGCACGCGCAGCTCTTAATTCATAAAACCTCATTCATTATCGTGGGTTCATCCAGTAGTTGTTGGTTTTTTTTTCTTCTCCTTTTTACTGCTGCAGCCAGAGAAGTCTACTATACTGCAGCTGTGGAGAGAAGAGCAGCAACAGGTGTGTGATGAGTGAGTGTTGGGAGTGTTGTTATTGTCAGTAAGACAAAACGACTTCATTTGAAGTTAGATGTATGTAGTAGTGCTGAGGTCGACCTGCTGTCACTCTGCTTGTCCACTTACCGTCGATGCTAACTGGGCCACAACTGCAGTTTAACCGAGGGACAGGAGACACAGAGCGTTTTGAATGTCATATTTCTCCCCAGATAATAAATATAGCCTAACGTTTTAATGAACAGACTAAGTTGTATTAAAATAGACCTCATTAAGAGTAAAACACAACTGTTTATGCTCATTAGCATCTCATTAGCATCTACCTGCTCACCTGCTGCTGCTGCTGCTGCTGCTTTTTAAAAAAACAACTTTATTGACAACAAGAGTATACACTATAGGGCTGGGACGATACGCTTTTCTCCTGATTCGATTCTTCTACGATTTTTTGGATGGCGATTCGATTTAAATTGCGATTCTACGATATTGCCGATTCTCTCTATGATTTTTAGTCTGCATTTTTAACATTTATCTGCACACAAATACTGTAGGAGCCTATAAATTAACATACTCCATTATAAAGTGAACTTAAACCCTTTTCAAAACCTGTACTCTCTGTATCTAAAAAAAAAAATCTATTTAAAAATCGTCAAAAAAGACATCGCGATATTTATGTGAATCGATTTTTTTCTCCCACCCCTAGTATACACAGGGCTGAATGGGCTCTATGCACAGCTCCACTACTTTCTGAACTTAAGGCAGCTCCTTTATTTCCTGTCTTACATTATTGGACAAACTGATTAATCCAGGTGTGCCTGATCGGTATCGGTATCGGCAGATTTGTGATTCCTGTGATCGGTGATCGGATCAGCACCCAAAAATGCTGATCGGAGCATCCCTAGTGCCTGAGTAGTCACAATGGCCAGACACACCTGGATTAATCCGTTTGTCCAATAAAGTAAGACAGGAAATAAAGGAGCTGCCTTAAATTCAGAAAGTAGTGGAGCTGTGCATAGAGCCCATACAGTTAGATGAAATAAGTGTATACAACATTAATACACAACCAAACCATCATAAATACGCAAGGGGTTGACAGCAAGATAGAAAAAACATACATTTAAATAAATATTTTGTGAAGCTGACAAAGATCATAGTTTTAACAGCTTTTTTATTCTCACAATCACAGAGCGAGGAGATATATTAACCAACATATGCAGACAGTTCCAGGAAGTTTGGCTTCTTACCAGAAAATTTAGACTTATGTATGTAAAATTTGGATAAAATAATTAACAAATTAATCATATAAAACTGAGAATTTAGTTTTTTTTTAAATCATATTCAGTGTAGCCAAACAAAGCTGCTGCTGCTGCTGCTGCTCTGTCTGAAATGGAGGTGCACGTGACGTAGGCTAACACGCAGCCAGGGGAACATTAATCAGCGTGCACGTGGAGCAGCCTTGAAGGTAAGAATGTATGTGGGTTGAAATAGTTGCTATTCACAATAAATTACATTTATGGGCTATGCATTAGGACAGGGAAAACTGTAAAAAAAAATACAACATATCATATTTAAAATGTAAAGGGTGTGAATTGTGGAGCATAACTACCCAGGCATTGAACTGCATGGAATCTGATCATTAAACACTCATGATATAAATAATTCCTATATAAGTGCATATTCTCAGCACTGGTAGGCCTATTTCATGTTACAGTTACACTTTAACATTAAAACAAGTTACAAATTGAGATGTTATTACTGACAGTAATCTGAGCGCCCTTGCGGTTACTCGGATCCCCACATGCTCATGGAAATAACATTTCTGGGAACAAAAAAAGTTTGCACATGCCAGAAGCTACACAGCTACAAATGCATATGCAAAGAAGATGCTTGAATCACATCTGGATGTAGTGTTGGTATGTGGTTGTGTGTGTGTGGGAGACTGTGTTAATATAGGACAGGAGTATGGAGCTGTATTTTCACTCCACTGTGCTGAATTTAGAAATGTGCTGGGAGTCTTCGGGCAATGTGACATACAGTACATGGTACCTACTGTTGTTGTGAGGCCAGACTCAGACTCTTCCCCTCCTCGCTGCAGCACTCACAATTTTATCTCACTTTTTTTGACAAAATTGTCCATGAAGCTGTGAAGCAGAAAAGTCCTTAAAGCAGAGTAGCCTAATGTTGAGCAAAAAAGCTCCCTTTCATCACCAATTACAGGCCTGATTCAGACAACTAAAACCCCTTTATAACTGGAGCATGCTCTAATCTGGCTCAGGATGATAGAAAAAAATGTCTATCTGATCTTCTGTATTTGTTTCATAAAACTTGATAGCAGCCATTCTGAATCAGCTTTTTTTGTGCTTATCTGAGTTCAGAGGAGGTTATAGGACAATGGCCCTGAGGAAACAGCACTTTCAACACGTCTATATGGTGTAAAGGCATTAAAGCTCTCTTTAAATTTTGTTAGAACATATACAACATGATATAATCAACAACAAAGATGAAATGTCATAACATTATGACAAAAAAAAACACTATCTGATCATTCAATTCAATATCAATTTAAGGATTGGTTCCAGTTATACTTATTGTACATGTTAAATATTGCCCTGATTTATGTCAATGAATCAGTTATTATAAATACATAGTGTAATAAGAAAAATATACAGCCCTTATTAGTTAACTCTTTTAGTATTTATTTTATATATGAAATAAATGAATAATTATATTCATTTTATTGCTAAGGTTAATACTATAGCTTTAAGATTATTTATTAATATTATTGATCAACAATATTATTCAATTTAATATGATATGACACATATTCTATTAGTGTGAACATTAGTAAAACATTTTATTTCTTTGGTTCATGAAGTGAATGCAATAATTTCATTGAAAAATTTGCACGTTCATTTTTGCACAAGTATGTTGTGTTGTGTGCAGGTTTCTCTGAAGTTGTTCCACTTTTGAAATTATGTCCTCGGTCATGCGCTGCAGCTTTAAGTAGTTACTGTCTAAACACATGTCACTATACAGTGAACAAAGTTATATGACATTAAAGTTTTGATCATATTAAGATTCAGGCTGTTATACTGTGAACAATGTGTAATGGTCAAGAATGTGAGATGTGAAATGGACAAGCCTCTAAACGAGCAGCGATAATTGTCCTAAACTGACCCTTATACGCATAATAAACATCACAGTGAAGTAACTGTTGAGTCTTTCGGGACTTTAAATGATTTTGAAAAGGTTTCACAAACAAATCCAGAAATCTCAGACGGTCTCAGAGCCACATGAGCCATGAGCTTTATTTGAAGTGATTAGTGAACATTACAATCACAAGATTTGGAGATCTGGATTTAGCCATAGCCACCAATGACCAGAACAAAGAGGCTTTTTGTTTTTGACCTGTGATTTGCAGACATGCCAGTTTTTTTTTCTTGTTTTTTTTCTGCTGCCTTGCTCACTTTATGGTGCAAACATTGAGTGAATCGGAGCCTGAAACTGTTGCTGCTGCTGATTGGTGCTTTCAGTTAATGCCTTTCTCTGTGTTTGTGGGTTTGGGGTCTGCTGCCATCTTGGATTCTCATAATTGCGCCTCCCGTGAATGGAAACTGGCGTGAATAATGAGAGGTGGATGTTGAGACACTTCTCACTGACAGACAGCCATTCAGAAAGATGTGTTTGTTTGCTTGAAAAATGCAACAATGAAAATTTGGTCATCAGCTCGGATAAACATGATTAGCAGTCTCTGATAGCGGCCACAGTTATACACAGAGTTTCAGTCGCGTCTTTGATGTCTCGTACACTGTCATAAACATTTATACTTCAATTAAAACCATATTTCATTTCTCACACAAGCTGTTTATGAGTCATTATACACTCCAGCCATGCAATCTTTTGCATCTCACCCTGCATTTGTAATGACAGCTAGACACAGCAGAGAGGAAAGATGGATCAAATATTTACTCTTGCCATTGTTCTCTTGGTGGCCTCTCCTGTCTCGCATGCTGAGATATCCAATAGATGTAAACAGATTCATCTGAAGAATCATTAACAAATGGGATTTGGCAGAGTGCGGGGATATTTTCCCTGCAACCCGTCCTTTCTGTCATAATATTCCTCATGAAAATGATGTAGATATTCTCGTAAAGTTCCTTTCACAGCTAATTTGGAGGTCTGACATCCAGAGGATCATTACAGGAAGGCACGCACTTCTGCAGCAGGAGAACAAATATTATCATTATTCATTCAAATCAAAAAAAGTGCTTCCAGGCTGCGGAAGTGCTAATTAGAGGGTTGTAGCTCGTCGTTGTCTCCCAAACTATGCAGCAGTCGATAAAACCAGGACCCTGGTACTGTATGTACCTATAGCTGCTCACCTGTTGTCGACATAGCAACAGAAAACAAACAAACCACCTCCATAAAATTACCTGTCAGACAGAGAAGTCACGTTTCTCTTTAATGACAAACCATCTGCATGAAGCTTCGTGATTATTGAGTGTGATTAGAAACTGTTCGACCTGTGAGGAATGATGTGGGTGAGGACGGTGAAATAACAGTGTTCAGAAACACAGCAGAGAGAGACTTGTTTTACAGTTTTACAGTTGATTGCATGAGAAGTTTTATTTCTCTCTCAGTTCGGTCTCTGAATCCGGACGAACCCGCCATAAATCAGGTCAACAACAATCATAAACCTGTATTGATTTAGCTGTTATCTATCACTTTACTTGAGAGGTTGTAAAAATGTTTTTGATATATTAACACTTCAGTAAGCTGTGGTTCTTCTACTGAAAAACGCTGGAACTCACTCCCCAAATCCATCAGAGACTGTACAATCCCTCCTTAAAACTCACATTTTTAAATTTGCTTTTAATGTAAGATTATGTCTATTACTGTTTAAATTATTGTTTTAGAGTTTCACTTATCTTGTATTCATATGAAGTGTCTTTCAACATTTGTAAAAGCACTAAACAAGTAAGATATATTATTATTATTCATATTATAATACCAGTAATAGCAGTCATAGCCTGTGCTCCCAGGCCTTTATTACCTCCAATGTTCCCTCAGTAGGAGATTTTAAACTAATTTTAAGGGCACTGGAAAAAGCATCATTGGAAACTTGTTGCTTTTTTTTTTTAGTAACTTTAAATCTGCTTCTACTTGGCATTTTTTATGTAAATATTATATGTATCTATTGTATGTCTGTAACTAAATGTTTTATTACAGTATGTCTGTCTGAAACAGGTCTCTCTTGGAAATGAGTCTCATTGTCAATGTCTCAATGTATTAATAAAGGTTTAAAAAAAATCTATATATATTAGTACAGCTGAAATGATCATCTGGCAATATTCTTGGTCAATTAATAGCAAAGTAATACCACCTAATATTTAGTTATTGATTTGTTTTAATCGAATATTGATGATTATTTTTTAAGCAAAGCTGCCAAAAACTGTCCAGTTCCAGCTACTCACATATCAAAACAACTTAAACTCTTTATTTTCTCTTGTTTTATCTGTCAAAATTGTTCTTGTTTTATATTGTTTAATAGGTGGATACACAGCAAGGTAACATTTACTCTGGGTTATAATAAATAATGATATCAGATGTGAATATCTGGTTGCTTTTTTATTTTTTTATTTTTTTTAAGTCTTCTGAGAAAGTGAAATGAATGAGGTGTTGGAAGTTTGTGACAGTCAGTCTGAGAGAAGAATATGTTTGCTCTGGAAAGTTGTGAGGAACATTAAACTCAATTTCCTTACATTTTGTAGAACAAATAATTGTTCAGTTATTTAAGAAAAAAGGCTCTTTATTATAAGAAAATTATTAAAATGAAAGCAGCAGTAATCTGATTTCATCTTTGTTTCCTAACAATAGATTCATCAGTAGATCTGTAGATTGTAAAAATAAAAAATAATCATCTGTTACCGGCCCAAATATGAAGAAATGAATATATAGAAACAACAACAGAAATAGGAGCCAAGCAAAATTATGAACAGAGGCAAAGATCACAACTTCAGTCCTTATCAAAGTGTTTGTCTTTCTGCGCTCATGATCATTAAAACCTCTTCAGTCTTACGTCTTTCTGTCAGCTCCGCTTTAATAAACTCACCCAGAGCTCTGCAAGCAGCAGCCTTATAAATCTGACTGCAGCCTCTCACTCCAGTCTCTCTTCTCTTCCCTTCACTCCACTAACAAAAAAGACAGCGAAGAGAAAACAGCCACAGGGTATATATATATGCCGTCTCTCTTGAAAACCCCCCAAACTGGAGCACTGATGAAGACCTGAGATGTGGCGCTCATCAGGGAACAAAGAGATTTTATTGGAGTCTGTCTCTGCAGGGAGTTTCTGGCCTTTGCAGAGGCTGAGCTGCACTGAGCTATCTGTCCCTATCTCTGATATTACAGGGTGAAGGTCAATCTGCCCTGATGGAGAGATCTGCCGAGGTCAAGCCGATGATGGACCCTGCTGAAAAACAACTGATCAACTAATATAATATCCTCCTGAGCATGAAACCTTTTACATTTGCTCTGCTGAACATGCCTCAACAATCTTCAGTGGGAAAAGTCCTGCGGTTCACAGGAAGTGATGTGTTTTTACTTTTCCAGTTACAGCTGCCACAGTGGTTTCTTTGTAATAAATATGAGAGGAAATGTGTAGTTAGCATGAGCAATAATAACCAAGGCCGAGAGGACAAAGAGGAGAACACCACCTGCAGAAAACAACCTCTCTAGGATTTTTTTTGTTTTTTTGTGTTTTATATTCTGTCCACACAAGACACACCTATCATTAAGACAATCTGCAGCATCCAACTTGATCCTCTACTTCAATTTAATCCTTTAGTCTGGACAGATAATGAGTGTTTTTACAGTGAAATCTGTGCAGCTTTAAAAAACTCGCTAATTTACTGCAAGCCTTCTCGTGGCTTTTCATCCGTTATATAACTTATTAGCAGAGATGTGTTGATCCTTGTGAGCCAGAACACTCAGATAGATCAGACGTCTAGGGATGAACTGTTTAGCTTGCGCTGATCAGAGAAAAAAGGGTCACATGCCGGCAATCCTTCACTCAGCAAACAAAGATGCACTTAGACATGTAAACATCTGCTGCAGGATGGAGTCCAGCAGGTGTTTAGCTACATCAGACAGACAGCTCAAACATTACAGCGATCTCTAATCTTCTATTGTTCTTCATATTTGTGTATGTGTGTGTGTGTGTCTGTACACAATCCAAAGCGATGAACTTTTCCAAATTGGCAAATCAAAATCCAGCCGATCCAACCTGGACCCAACCTGTGTTTTCTGTGTCTCTAAGCTACGAGTTCAGCTTTATTATCTGTACTAGATTAGAGTCTGTCCGTTCTCCTTTTGTCTTCTTCTTCCTCTCATTTTAATTCTCTCGCTCATTCTCTCTAACTTTTCTATAAGGTGTAGGCTACTACTGAGAGTCTGCATGGGAAAAACAGAGGAGGAGTCCCTTTGCTGGGTCAGGAGAGACCACTAGAATTTAGCTTACATAAACTGTGGGAGTTTTTACAAAGAGCTTTACTGCTCCCTTATGAAGGAATATCACAGATGCTTGCAAACCAATATAAACCCAAATCATACTGTAAAATCCAACACGGTTACGTATGAGTGAGCGGTTTCCCGTCATTGCAAAATCAAAAAATTTGCAAGTTCTGCCTCCCTGCCTGCCTGCCTGCCTGCCTGCATGCTCGATGGATGCTGCCCACCATCATCATGCACATTCCCTAACCCTCTCTAAGTGTAACTTTCCCCCCGGAGCCGCCGCTGTGACCTGATCCTCCTGACAGACGAGGTAGGAGGTTGTCGTGCTGTTGTGGTGTGATGTTTTGTGTTGTGTGTGTGTGTGTGTGCTATCCAGTGTCTCTGCGGGAGAGCAGCTGCTGTCAGATCCGTTGCCCGAGGCTCTCGGTGCAAGCGCCACTAAAACTCCACACACAGATACAAGTATACTCAGTTGTGTTTGGAGCAAATTTACGGGGCTTAATTGTACGCTCCAAATGATGTGTTGTAAATCACACATCACAGGGAGAAATGCTTTGTCCGTGAAGCAGCATGCATGCAGGCTGTCAGAGCGCACAAGGCCTCAGTCTGACTGGCAGCGTTTTGCCTGCAAACATTTGTATGGTGGTGGTGTAAGTGTGTGTTTTTCTTCTGTTTATTTTTCTGTGCGATACCGCTTTATAATTTCATCGTGTTATTGCCGAAGTGTTGATAGATAAATAGTTGTTTTTTTCTCTTCTGTGAATTAAAAAACCCCGCTTGAAACCAGAGTATGGCATACCTCTCACAGCTGCACTTCCTCTAAAATTTTTTGGAATAATAGAATATGTTCAATGTTGTATGTTATTCTAATATGCCATTTCCCCTTCTCTTTGACTGAGCAGCTGGTCGACTCTGAGCAGCTCAGACAGACCAACTGGAAACACGCAGAGCGGTCTGACCCTCCTGACTGACCTGTAAACTAAGATAAACCACATATCACAACCAATACGTTGAATTATTAAAACACGTTGATGACACGTTAATGGAAACATTTGACTGAAATGTTTGGGAAATGTAGAGGAACAGGGCTCAGTGAAAAGGGGAAGAGTGAAGCCTTGTTTCACAGTGTGCAAAATATCATGGTAATCCGTCCAGTAATTGTAGGGATATTTCAGGAAAAAGTCAAAAATGTCCCGTATGTCTGCACCAAATCTCATTGAAATGCAACCTGTAGCCCACCTGATGAGATACTTCCCATTTTTTTTGAGTCTGAATCAGGTTTGACAGATATATACACGACCAACAAGATCAATTTAAATCCACTCAGTGAAGATTTGGGGAAATGAAAAGCCTGACTTGCCGTGGCAACCAAACCACCTAATATCCTGAAGGAACCGTGGTATTTCAGTCACGAGCGCTGCCATTTTTGTTTTCTTTCAGCTTTCCTCTCTCCTCTCTTCTCTTCTCTTCTCTTCTCTTCTCTTCTCTTCTCTTCTCTTCTCTTCTCTTCTCTTCTCTTCTCTTCTCTTCTCTTCTCTTCTCTTCTCTTCTCTTCTCTTCTCTTCTCTCTTCAATCCTTCCAAAGTGTTTACTTTTGTTCCAGCTGAGAAAGGTGCTAAACCAGAGCTGCGTGTCGTCATATCATATCACGTGTGGAGTCGGGTTCAGAGGAATTTGAAAAGGAAGACTCCCGGTCCCTGGATGGATACTCGGTGAAAAGGTGCCTGATGATGATGAAGACCTTTGGCTATTGTAGGACTCTGGTGTCAGGTCAGACCGTGGACACATGCTGCCAGGAGCTGAATGGCACCCCACCCTCCTCCAGAGACAGAGACACGGGGTCAGGGGGCAGCTTCTTCAATACAGCCCTCCTGACCTCCCTCCTTGACCCTCGCAGCAGCTCGCGTCTCCTCTGTACCTCGGCCATCGGGGCCACATGACTCGGCATATAATGTCACAGGTGTCATTTACAGAGAAATAGATGAAATAGATGACCGGGCAGACGGGCCGTCAGAGATGGACAGAGTACTTGACCCCGGTACTTGAGTAAGAGTACAAATACTACAGGTAAAAATTTAATTTATTAGTAGCTCAGTCGACATGTTACTCGAGTAAGAGTAAAAAAGTACTTGCTTTTAAATTTACTTTAAGTAAAAGTAAGAGTAAATTTCTTATTTTTCACATCAATTAATTACTATATTTTTTTCTAAATGAATTTAATGAGCTTTTAACTCTTGTTTCTGAGAATTAACTCTTTGAAACCACCTGCACTGATGTGCTGCTTTTAGGGGTTAGGGTTTCCTTCTTTGACAAACACAGCTTGTGTTCAATAGTATTTTAGAAAAAAAAAAAGAGCAGACCTGAAAGTAACGAGTACTTTTCAGCCTTCCTAGAAATGAACTCGAGTAAAAGTAAAAATATTTGTCTTGGAAATGTATTCAAGTAAGAGTAATAAGTACCAAAGAAATCTAATACTCAAGTAAAGTACAAATCCTCTGGATATGTTCTTAAGTACAGTACTCAAGTAAATTTACTCCATTACTGTCCACCGCTGCAGACAGTCCTCTGTGGTTTGCAACTTTGTTCCCTCCGAGTGGCTGTGACCCTCAGCAGGAGTTGTTGTGGTTGAGCCGGCTCTTTCTTTTGAAGCCTCGGGGGACCGGGCTATAAGTTAGGCTTTATTGCAGGGAAATGGATGGGTCAGGTACCTGCTGTGGCCCGTCGTTAGCCCCGAGGCCGTCTTATCAGCTTAGTTTCAATCTGGGCTCCCAGCTACTGTGGAGGATTACATGTGCAAGCAGCAGCCACTCCTGTCTGCCTCTGTGGCCCCCATGCTGCTGCGAAACGTCCCCCCACTGCTGAGAGGCAAATGGAGTCCAATGAGGCATCTTCACAATGGATCCTAATGGAGCAAAAAAAAAAAAAAAAAAAGAGAGCTGCATGGGATTATCTAACCCAATTCAGGAGTTGTTTGTAACCTCTCAACAAGACATGCCTCCCTTAAGTGTTATCATCCCACAACTTTACAGGAAACAGATTAACTGCAGTAATTGAGGCTTTTATTTGATGTTCTGTGAAAGTGGGTGAAGTGAGGCACCCCGCTGCTTTTAATTGTGTGCTTTGAAGATGACTTATACGGAGACACATTGAATTGGGTAACACATATTGTTGTTAAAACTCATGCATTCGCTCACACATACTGGGTCGTAACAAAGGGAATCTGCTACTCGACCCCATCTGAATTCTAATTTCATAATCGACTACAAAGCTGTTTTGGATGGGCTGCATATCAATTTCTTTGGGGGGAAAAAAGCTACAAACAAAAGCTGTAACAGAACAAAACAATAAAACTGTGGTAATATAATGAAATATGACATGAAATGGTAAAGCGGCAAAACAGAATAAAACCAAAAAAAAGTCAACAAAAACAACGTCAGTATCCTCGGGGATCTTGGTGAGATACTGTGTTCTCTTATTTTTCCAGTAGTGTTGATGGACTGAGATGGAAAGGATACTCACAGCTGGAAAGCATTTAAACAAACTGTGAACAATGGTGAGACAGCTCCAGGAACATCTCTGAGAAAAAAAAGGAAAAAAAACAAAAAAAAAACACATTATACCTTTAGAAAAAAAACACTTTCTCTTTGCTGCGTTGCCAAATGTGAAATTCTTAGTATTTTGACAGCATCTAGTGTAAAGATGATCACATACCATGTTCTTTATAGACGTTGCTATAGGCTACAAAGTGTTCAATCAGGGTCACAGGGTTGAACCCAAAATGGCCGCCAGCACATGGTGATTGTGCAGCTTTTCTGCGGCCTTGAGTCTGACATTACTGCTTAAATGCTTTGCTTCTGACATCTTCTTTTTTGGCCTAAAAGGCAAAAAGTGAATCTGTTAATAATTTACAGTATGAAATAGGACACTATTAATGACAACAAACCACTATCCTGAGAATGCAAAAATCAGAGATGCGTGAAATCTTTTGTGCTTTTGGCTCTGGACGGAGAATCGATTTTTAAAAACATTTTTCACATTTTTTTTGGCTTTTGAAGAAATTTGACAGCTTCCAAAGATTTGGTGTCAGCTTTCAGTCCATGTGTGTAAAACAAACACAAACTGAAGAGACACAGTAGTAAACATCTTGGGCTTTATCCATTCTGTTTCACTGTCCTTGGCCACACATCCCAACACACACCCAGCTACAACACAATACCAGCCGCTCTGGTTTGACCGGACAAGAGGGGCAATCGACCCACATGCTCAAAGCAAAAGTAGAGCAGTTGTTCCCGATTTCTGTTTATTTACTGTGTCCAATTTCTCTTGTAAGAGATCTGATTTTCGAATAATGCTAAGACACTTTTCTCTGAGTAATATAATAACTGACTAAACACAGCCCGTCAGAGTAACTAGTGTTGAGCGGTTGGCTAATGGCCACCAGAGCATACTGAGCGTGTTACTTGTCTGCTCCTCATCCTTTCGTCACAGCTTTGTCTGACGAGCTTAAGCTCCTGAAAACACCACCCAGGTCAGATCAAACCCTAACTTCATACAAGAGAATTATGAGTCCAAGAAAATCAAAGCTATGAATAAAATGTCCAGTTTTGTTTTGACAGCATGTGCTCTGTGTCGTATAAGTTTGGGAGTTTAGGCTCGGTGCATGTTGTTGCAGTTATAGGGGAAAAAGTGGATCATCTTCTGAGAATGTCTCATTAGATTTTCAGGAATGATGATCTGTGAATGAAATGTGTAGCTCAACCACACAGAATGAAAACAATCTTGTACTCATTTACCAGCAATTAAGCTGCCAGCTCTACTCATACCGGCCCCATATGCAAGCACAAGCTGTCGGCTTTCTGATGGATAGCTGTTTAAACAAGTTCATCCATAATTAGTGCAATCCAACCCACAAAAGAAATGCTACGAAACACACTTCACACTCAGCTGAAACCCAGTAATCTCATTTGGTTACAGTTTGCATGTTATAAACAGCTGTCAGTCAATTATGCAACAAAAGGCATTTGAGGTAGTCGGCTCTAAACATTTTCAGCTCATCTCACACTGAAAATAAACAGAAAAACACTCATCCTGCAGGACAAAGTGTTTGACTGCACAGGAATGTCCACGTCATTTTTTACTAAATTGGGGGTTCGGGCTGCTTCAAACAAGATATCATCTCCTATCAGAGGCTGATTATCCTCACCTCCGTCTGAGGGGAACAGGTCATAAGTTATAATCAGTGATCATTGAGGAAAACTGAATTTAAACAAGTTACATCATACACCACAAAACACAAAGAATAAAGAAAACTAACAGTAACTGATTCAGATTGGATGATGTTGTTGAAAATTAGTGAGATAATCCATGTGGGCTTTTTTCCAGACAGTGGAAGCATCCCACAGAGTTGAAACAGGAAGTTTGACGGTAAACTATCAACGATGGTGGTAAACTTATTCCCAAAAGTTTGGCCAAAAATGCTCTTAACTTCTTTTAAACTACTTTTTCCGATGTTGATTGTAAGGCTTACTACGCAGAACAAACCAAAAGATTATATTTTAGAGGACAGAATTTGAAGACCAGTAAACATGGACTATGCAATGGTCGTTGAAAAAGTAAAATATCTCTAAATTCTTAGTTCACTCTTGTTTCTTTTCAGATAAAATGAATATTTGGCGTTAAATATCCCTAACAGGGAAGGATTCGTATATGTAGAGGAGGTGGAGAACATAATTCTGCTTCTCACGTCTCATCATCACGGGTTACAAGTCATGTTTTCTGCTTTCTAGCCATCTCAGCTAAAAACAGAGCGCTGTTTTACTTTAGCAATAAGCCTTGACCTGCATGGTGACTTAAAGCTATCAGCTATAGCGAGATGGCACAACAACGATGACATTGTGCAGGTGTTTCATCTTCTCTCCTCCCCAAGCATGAATCATCTCGCCACACACACACACACACATGCAGCGACTGAGCCGTGTGGCTGGCTGCTGCTGCTGCACTAAATGCTGCCACTGTGCTCTCTGTCCTGGAGGAAGGACTGAGGCAGTGTGGCTCAAGACTAAAATAAAAGTCAACTCTTTCTCCCCCTGACCGCCACTGAAACCGCCGGCCTTTTTGCATGCTGTATAAATGTTTTGACACAGGGAGGCCCAGCAGGCTTTCCTTCTCTTATGCTTATTAAAATTGTAATCGTCCGTCACTAAATATGTATAACGATGAGCACCTTGAGGCAAAATGGACGGAATTATTTGTTTATTTGACTGCGAGTGCTGAATGTGCAGCGGAAAGCCCAGTCACAGCTCAGGGGCTATTGAAATGGAGGTTAGAGATTCAAAATATACTGACCTCATATTTGACTTGTGCCGACCATAAGCAGGCCTGAACTAAGTCAACAAACGGATATCTGGGTTTATTTGCATCTCACTGTGCAGCGCACTCAGAGCCAATGCTGAGCCACTTTATGGATGTATCGATCTCACAGTCATCGTGGCTGACAGATTTAACCAGGAGTGTGATTCATATGGCTGAAATGCTGCCTGAACTCAGCTCTGCTTTGGCCTCTGGTTGCCCCGAGGGCATCTGAGCTCTTTGATGTCCCACACACCTTGTGTTTGCCTTGGTGGGTGGGAAAAACAAAACCAGAGCGGGCCCAGGGTCGGTTTGGAACAACAACACTAAGACGTTGTTAGTGTTCGAATTTCATGAGCGCTTTTTAGCAGTTATTTTCTAAAGCAAACCTTTAAAATCAGAGGATTCTGTATGATCGCGCCGGCTGCCGCACATTCCTGGTTAAAATTCAAAACAAGCAAATCTTTCATTAATGTATAATAACCTTTAAATAGTGTGGTTTGATATATTTAACTATATTCTGAGAGAGCTGCATTCCAGTGGACCCTCGTGACTCCTTAAAGTGCGCCTATTAAGACTGGGGGTTAAAGCGGAAGTTTTGGATTCGGTAAAAGTTGTGTATGAAAATAGTTCGGTATGACTTGTGGAAAATGTTTAAAAATATAGTTTATCCAGATGGAGGGAAACGCTAAACGAGTAAAAAATGTTTGATCATTTTAATAATCATTCATTTATTTTGTTCTATGTCTCTTTCTTGTCCGTCAACACTGATTAAAGGCTCAAGCAGGAGTCATCAGAGGAGACAGCAGCTCAGTGTAGTGATACACTTACAATCCAAATTTCTTGAACTCACCACATACCCACCCTGCCTGTTTTTCTGGTTAGAATCAGTCTGTCAGTCGAGGGTTATTTATGGCGCCACTGACCTGTGTGCTGGATAATTAATAATAGTCTGATTCATCCTCGTCCAAATGTACATGGTCTACTCTGAAGGAGGACACAGCACAAGCTCAGTCCAGAAAATCCCCTGTGATTTAAAGCTCCCTAAGTCGGTGTGCAGCAGCAGCAGCAGCCTGCAGCCGTGTGTGGACAGAGCAGCCCCCAGAGCCCCCCCCCCCCCCCGGAATAATTACCCCACTGGATCTCTGTCACAGGCTGAAGTGTCATTATTTGTGATAATGGAAAATAGGTAATCAGGTTGACGGCAGCAGATTTGTGACGTTTAATGGGATAGTTCAAGATTTTGGCAAATTGGCCCATTGCCATAATCCCTATAGTCTTAACGGTTACCTTTAATTGTCGGTGCAAGCTATTTTTAGAACGGCGGAGCAGAGCCATGAGCTGCTCAGAGCTACGCTACGGAGGCTCATGGGATTTCTTGGTTTCCCTCATCAAAGTCATCAAATACACAATCCAACAACTCCAAAACGCTCTGGTGGACAAGTTGTGACCTGCACATTCACCACGCTATGAGATAATAACACAACGTTACCAGACAGAATTGTTTTAAAGGTAAATGCAGAGTCTGCTTGCTGGAAAACGGTCCCTGAAGGCAACGCGCATCAGCTGTTTTGCATGAATTTACCTCAAAAACAACTCTGTCTGGTAACGTTGTGTTATTATCTCATAGCGTGGTGAATGTGCAGGTCACAACTTGTCCACCAGAGCGTTTTGGAGTTGTTGGATTGTGTATTTGATGAGTTTGATTAGGGAAAACAAGAAATCCCTTTAGCCTCCGTAGCGTAGCTCTGAGCAGCTCACGGCTCTGCTCTGCCGTTCTAAAAATAGCTTGCACGGACAAATAACCTACTACTATGACTATAGCGATTATGGCAATGGGCCAATTTGCCAAAATGTTGAACTGTCCCTTTATGTATTGGACCAATATCTTTCCAAAGCCGCGTTTCCACATTTCATACAATTTTCACTGGACAATTTTGACTGATTAAAACATTGCTGCACAGATTTTACTGACTAAATCCATCAAGAGAAGTATTAATCCACTCTGCACTAACCGTTTGTTATGGCTCCAAGATACCAACACCATCACTCTTATCACGACAGAAAAACATAACTTCTGCTATTTCACCACAGCTGGAAAAAACACCATGCTCATCGCTCAAAGCTGAAAGGAAAATGATTTAAAGGAATAAGTGATGGGCATCAACACTTCTCTCCTGTCTGTGTATAGTCTAAATATGAAGCTACAGCTAAGAGCTAAGCCAAGCATAGAGAAGCCGGAAGTGAAACAGGTTACAGCACCTTTACTGTTCAGAAATTCACATATATCATATCTTATTTTTTAACATTTATACACAAATCTAAGTTCTAAACTAAATCATTCTGCTTGTGTTTGGATGACAAGTGAAAGAACAACAATGGTTACACAACACATTGCAGAGACGATAAGCCTGTTACCGTAGTTAGCCGTTTCTATTTGTTTATGTGTTGTCTGTTTGGTTGTGACTGGCTGGCAGTGATTGAAACAGTTAGTGGTTGTGTGCTAATGCAAATTCCAACTCTCTGCACTGAAAAAGGTTTTAGGTTTCTGTGGCTCTCCCACATGTGAATGTTTGATTGGTTCTTTAGGTTTGTGGTGCTACGAAATCCCGACTGTCCCTGAATCCTGTCACCGGTCCACAGCAGCAGCTCCATGGTGGAAACAGTCGTCGTGACATTTACTGTTCATTTCACTCATGATCAGAGATGGACAGAGTACTCGACCCCAGTACTTAAGTAAGAGTACAAATACTACTGGTCAAAATTTACTCCGTTACAAGTAAAAGTAGCTCAGTCAACATGTTACTTGAGTAAGAGTAAAAAAGTACTTGCTTTAAAGGTACTTAAGTATCCAAAAGTACATGCTTTTAAATTTACTTTAAGTAAAAGTAAGAGTAAGAGTAATAATAAATGTCTTATTTTTCACATCAATTAATTACTATATTTTTTTCTAAATGAATTTAAGGACCTTTTAACTCTTGTTTCTGAGAATTAACTCTTTGAAACCAGCTGCACTGATGTGCTGCTTTTAGGGGTTAGGGTTTCCTTCTCTGACAAACACAGCTTGTGTTCAATAGTATTTAGAAAAGAAAAAGGCAGACCTGAAAGTAACCAGTACTTTTCAGCCTTCCTAGAAATTAACTCAAGTAAAAGTAAAAATATTTGTCTTGGAAATGTATTCAAGTAAGAGTAATAAGTACCAAAGAAATCTAATAAAAGTACAAATCCTCTGGATATGTACTTAAGTACAGTACTCAAGTAAATTTACTTTCCACCACTGCTCATGATTTATCTTGTATGTTACTAAAACACCATATGGGAATGTTGACAATGTTAAAATTTTGATTTACACTGGAGCTGAGGGGGGCTGAGGGGACACAAGGACAGATTTCATCAGAAAATACCACACTTCTCCTCTCTATACCCAGAAGTCACCGGGGGTTTCAAAGAGAGACACCACGCCCCTCTTTGACCATACAATGGCAGATCTGGTTTATCTCAGCCACTGCTGCAGGTCACATGCAGACATGACCTCCTCTTTTTCCTGTTGCTGGTCCGCCAAACACCATGTCAGGCGTTAGGTGATACCTCTGTCTGCTGAGGAAGAAAATATGAAAAAAAAATCCAAAAAGAACAGCTTCAGGGGGACCATATTAAAAAGCAGAGATGCTTAGGACTGGAAAAATGTCTGGCTCTGAGGTACGTTAGAGGTGAGCCATTTGTACAGATTGTAAAAGTTTATTTATTTTTTTCCTTTCTGAAGGGGGGCTCTCATGTATCTCAGGTTTTGGGACTAATAATCCTGCTGCTGTTGATCCACATTCACCATTCCTGAGTCCACATCTTCCTTTCCCTCTCATACAGCTGCGTGCATGTTCACACTTGTGAAGCTGGAGTAGTTTGGGATTGGGGTTTGGGTTAAATGTCTTGCTTAAAGGCACTTTGTTCAGCGCTCAGTGTGAAAGGAAGGAGCTCCCCCACATTCACTTAGAGAGACAGTTTAGGGCTTCGAAGCAAAGACCCTCCTGTCAAAAAACCATTTGTCAAATCCTAAACTAATAGCAACCATAGGAATTGATATTTTCAATAAAAAGGGCCATAATTTATTACAAAATCTGAGCCCCTGCTATAAAATCTAATATTTTGAAATGAATACCTTTATAACACCCTTAAACGCATATGGTACCAATAGCTGTCAATTTTCCAGTTCCCACTCCAGTTGGAGTTGGCTGCTTGTCTTCCAGAGGAAAAATGGCCAAAAATGTTCCTAGAACATTCAGAAGGTTTCCAAGACATTCGGCGTTCATGATCTATTGGAATTACAGAGCAAAACTGATGCTGACTCAGACAGAAAGTCACACTGAACAGACATTTCTGGAGTTTTTTTGAGATTCAAGGTCCAAGCAGCAAGTTGAAGATCAACTTCACTGAATGTGTAGGCATATAGACGAACTATAGTAGGCAATACTGTATGTGGGCCAACCAAAGGCCAACTATTTAAAAACTATAAATTACTGAGGAATATATCAATGGAGCTACACCTGCAGTCACTTCCCTCGCATGCCTCCCAACCCCAGTTCTCACGAGCTATGACTAAGGATGAGGAAATACTGCAGCATGTTTAAACAACCATAACGATCTCTCTGTGTATATAAAAAGAGGAGACGATTGAGGAGGTGAGCACTGCGAAAACACAAGGAATCCATGTTAAAATATATTGATCCTGGCAGCGTTAGCAAAGATGACGCACCTTCAAGTTCACGGAAAGTGGAGCATGAACGATTTTCACTTATAGCCTATTATTTAGTTTGAGTGGCTGAACTTAACTTTTTTTTTGGGATTGTTTGGAAAATAGCTGCTGTCTTGCCTCTGCTGTAAAGAATTTGGAACGAGGTTATTGGAGTTATTATGTAGACCTGTTTGGTGCATTATTTCCCAGATAGCAAAAATGATTCTGGCAAATACTTGGGCCACATATTTGTGTTTCTTCTGGCTCAACATATGCCTGGTTCCTCGGCCGAAGTCCAGGCCACATACAACATGACTGTCAGATAGCGCTTCCACATATGGACCGGTTCTGGCACACGGATGGAAAATCTTCCTGGCCGTCCGATAGCACTGGAGGATAACAGGCGGAATCAGTCCAGATGTGGATGAAGTATATAGGCCAACCTCTGGCTGAGGACTCAGAACTATACATTGGTTCAGAAGCTACAATTTGTCAAAGACCCTCAGAGTACCCACATGTTGCATCACGTATATGTCGAAACACTGAGATCACAAGCGCTGCACCACACTATTTGCGTTCTACGTATGATACATAGTCCTTTGTGCGCCGATCCCGATTGTGGGATAAACTTAATTCATTCAAAACATTGTGTTACATGGTTGGATGAAATGTTAGCAAGAATCTCTAAGCAGCACCCAACCACAACCTCAGTACCGTACTCTACTCTCACGATGCCACCCATCTCGACAGCAACTTTCCACTTTCCTCCAGTCTCTTCTTTAAAGCAGCCATCATCAATATCACGAGTTGCGAAGAGCGACGAGCCCGCAGAGAATTAATCAGCTCAGTGCTCAGTGCTATAGAGAAACCCAACAGAGCTGGCCGGAGGCACAGAGAGTCAAAGTGAAAGCTGCTGTTGTTTTGTGTATATATTCTGCTTGCTGACAGGTTCGCTACATAACTTTACAGGACAAAAAATATGTCAGTGTTGCATCACAGTTTGTTTCTACTGCCCCGAAGTGGAGAGAAAGAAGAAAAAATTAGGTTTTCTCTTTTACAATTTGTCAAGTCATGTTGTTCATATTATATTTTGACGACTTAATTTGCAGCCGGTAGCAAATCATGGAGTCCAGTTTCAAACAGATGGTCGAAAGACTTGATATTCTCTTTAGAGCAATTGTTGCACATCAGTGTAACATTTTCTTCATTTAGCATCCACCACAAATCCTGAACAGGCCTCTGATGTGTCAATCCCTTTTCTCACTGTAAGGACTAAGTACAAGGCAGCAACAATTGGGTGTAATGAAGTAGACAGGAATTGGCTGTAAAAATCTGAAACAGGAAGAAGCCTATAAAACTTAGTGCCAATGGATGACCTGTTGAAAAGGCATTCACATTTTATAGGCTTTGACACTTAGAAGGCCGTTGTTTGTCTGTGAGAGAAATTTATCCTCCACATAATGAGGTGAAAAAAACCCTTGCTCCTGCACACTGAACAGATGTGATTAATGTTTATACACTGGAACCAGGTGGACTTATCTGTTTTGAGGTGAAGCATCCAGTGTTTGGACTTGAACATCCCCACAAGACCAAAGTCTTTGCATGTCCCCGTGTTCAAATACCTCCAGACAATATAGCTCAGACAGACGAGCAGATAGCCATCAAGGCATTTTCATCCCCGCCATCCCATGCCAGAGAGCAAATGAAGTTGCATATTGACAGGAGGTTTTACAGCATACCACACTTGTTACACTAAAGATCCTTGTTTAGAAAGCCATTCGTTATGGCCGAGGTGCTTAATACTTCTACTATGCGGCCGTTTCTCAGCATTCTCCACATTCAAGACAGCGATGGATGGGATGGGATGGCCGCTTCATGTTTGATCCCCCCTTTCCCCTGTGGTATGCCCTGTGCCAGCTGTCACTGCAATGACCTCTAATTATCACTGAGCTCCGGGCTTTAATGTCCATGTGAGTGGGTGTGTGTTTATGTGTGTGTTCCAACTCTCTCCAATACCAAGTAAATACCCTCCAGCAAGTAGCAGCCTGATCCATCCTTGATCAAGGAACGCTGCTGCTTTATTTTGGCTGTGTTTGTGTGTTTGTGTGTGTGTGTGTGGGCATGCATATGTGTATACGTTATTTGCATACCTTTGTGCCTAATTGTGTGTGTGTGTTTGTGTGTGTATGTGTGTGGCACATAAAAGCTACAGGCGGCTTTATTGGTGTTTACAACAGAGCGGAAAGTTAAAAGAGGTGCAACATTTTCCCACCTGTATAGCTAAACAGAAGAAAAGGCAGTTTTAATTGAGAATGGGATGTTTCGCCCTCCCACACACTGGCTGTAGTAGGTGGACACACACATACACACACATACACACACACATATACACACACACACGTCCTCCACTTGCTGACCTGCGGTGCCAGCCTGATCTCGTCTTTCTAGCAGCCCATAAAGGGAAGCCTGCAGTGTGGACAGCCCCTTCACACTCAAGGGTCTTTCTCAGATCTCATTACACTGTATTAAAGCTAAGCCCACCATGTGTTCCTCCCACTGTGGAAAAAAAATCCTGCTGTTCTCAAGGTATGGAAGAAAAACCATTAATTCCACCCCCACCAACCCACCCCCCACCCTTCATCTTATGCTCATATACAATCTCCCATTCCTGATGTTCATAAAACCAGTGTGAGATACCAGCTGTGTGGATGATGCTGCGTTCCACCGCTATATGAGCAATGAAGCAGGGCTGCCCACCGGCCTGGAGGGGCCTTATCTCATTGTTCACAGCGGGAGCGGCTCAGCTCATAATGTTGAGAAATAGTTTAAAGGGATAGTTCACCCAAAATTGAAATTTCACTCTTTATCTACTCACCCTCATGTTGTCGACTAAGGGCTGGGAGAAGTTTCAGAGTCCTCCGTGGCTTCTCTGAGTTACAGGGGGTCTCGGCGTAGCAGTGTATGTCCATATAACGGTTGCAAATGGATACCAACTGTCTTCGTAACAAAAAGACACACCAAAAAACATCCAAATACCTCCATGCTGCTCGTATGTAATGTCCGTCTTGTATTGAAGCCCCGAAATGCAAAATTGTCCCGAAAAAAATTAAATAAATCTATTTTTCAAGCTTGTTTGTAGCGGAAGCTCCTCTTCCCGGTTCGTCAAATTAGAGGAGCTTTGAGAAGCTTCCGCTACAAAACAAGCTTGAAATATAGACTTATTTAATTTTTTTCGGGACAATTTCGCATTTTGGGCCTTCAATACAACATACAAGCAGCATGGAGGTATTTGGATGTTTTTTGGTGTGTCTTTTTGTTACGAAGACAGTTGGTATCCATTTGCAACCGTTAGGCTATATGGACATGCACTGCTACGCCGAGACCCTCTGTAACTCAGAGAAGCCACGGAGGACTCTGAAACTTCTCCCAGCCCTTAGTCGATATGAGGGTGAGTAGATAATGAGTGAAATTTCAATTTTGGGTGAACTATCCCTTTTTTTTTTTTTTTTAAAGAGAGAGATATTTTCTGAATGAAATCTCACAGGATGTGAAAACTCCAGCCGAGCCTGGAAGCACTAAATCAAGACAGAAGGGGCTTCATTAATTTGCTTCTTTTTTTTTTTTGCTTTTTTTTTTTTCCTCCTCCCTGTGTCAACGCCGGTATTTTTAGAGCTAACGTGGAGCAGTTCCTTCAACAGCTGTGACCCACCTGGGATGAGTGTGTGTGTGTGTGTGTTTGTATGAGATGAGGGTGGATGCTGTTATTAGTTCATGGTCACCTTCTTCCCGGCTTAGCAGCCGCCATGTGACGGCTGGCTGGGTGGGGTGAAAGTGAGCCCGGCTGGCCACACACACCTCATAACGTGGCTTCAAATGTTTATGTCCCACGGTGGCTTCATCATCCTCCTCGGGCTGTATAGCTATGGATTACAGGAACGCTCTGGTCGGGATATAGTGTTAGCGGTCAGATATTGGTCTGTGCGGCGCCACCTGGGAGGGCTAAAGAGCTCAGATCCTCCTGCACGCTGATACTGATGTATGATCTGATCCTGTGTGTGTGTGTTTCACTCATTCGCTGTTACAATTTGACACCGAGGTCCTGCATGGAGGCCAAAAAATTTCAACTGCGTAGGCTACAACCCTAAACCGGCTGCACACATACAGGGATGAGGGATGAGGGATGATGAGGGAGGCCCAGGACTCTGCGTCTACAAAAATAATAATAACATGCTTCTTTGCTGCTCCCTCCGTGTCGAAATCCCAGCCTGCTGCGATCACAGGGGCAAGAATGAATTCCTGTCTGGAGATGCCAGAAGCTGTTAGTCTGAGCAGCGGAGTTTGACTCGCTCAGCCCCGCTGCTCCAGTCGAACCAGAGGGAGGGAAGACGAGGGTTCTTCTATACAAGGAAGTGCAGCAGCCGGGGCCAGCAAACAGCGGAGAGGCAGACATGTCTGCAGCAGGCTTCTAATTCAACAAGGGGATTAAATCAATAAAGGTAACATGAGTTTGAGTTAGTGATGCGGCCATACCTGTGCAGTCAGGTTTGTTTCCCTTCTCTTCCTATTCATTAATTCTTCTCACACTTTTTTTCTCTCCCTTCTCTAGCCTACATCTTCCCTCCATTTTTCCCCCCTCTTTCACCTGGCTTCCCTTTATAATCAAACATTTAATCCTCTACTTCCTTTCCACTTATTTTCCCATTTATCTTCCCTCTTTCTCTGTACACGCTTCAACTGATGTCCTTTACTTCTTCTCTTCTCCCTCCCCTGTTCTATTATTTTCTTCTCGTTTCACTTGTTTCTTCATCTCTTCTCTTATTCCTAATTCTTTTTCTTTTCTTTCTGTTCATCTTTCTCTCATCACCTTTGTCCTTTTGTACCATCTTTCTTCCCTTTTCCTTCTTTTTCCCTTCACGCTGTATTTTCTCTTGGAGTCTACTCTCGTTCCTCTGCTCTTCCAAACTCTCCTCCTTCCCTCCTCCTTTTGCCTTTATTCTCCCCCATCTTCACCCCCCCTTTCCCTCTCTCTTCCTCCTTTCCTCTCTTCCTTCCTTCCCTTTCACCCCGTGTCCTTGTACCTGTCTGATCCATTGACAGGCAGACGCTGAGAGGACCAGAGCTATGGTTTACACATCCAGCTCTACGTGTAGGTTGTGACAGCTATTAAATGCTGCTGTCTCTGTAGTGACAGGCCGCTGAGTGCTGTGGTTGATGGGACACAGTTAAAGTTACAGCAGCATATTTCCAGAAAGCTACTTCGCATGCCCCCCTGCCTTTGTGCAACAGCAGCATATATATTGCAAGGTATAAAAAGCACAGGGTCACATACATCTTCTACTCCAACACATCCTGGGTAAGCAGGAAAAGAAGGCTCATGGCTTTCCCACATTGCAGCTGGATGAAGTTTGAACTCGCCACACTTCTCCTTCCTTCTTCATTTGTCTTTTCCTTCTTCGTTTTGCCTTGTTTTTCTTTCTCAACCCAGTATTCGACACCTCCGAGCTGCCACCGTGACAGATGATTTATGTCCATTAGGTGCAAAGGGCTGTCCCACCTTGAAGGATGTGCGGCACCGGAGGGGGGGTGGCAGGTAGCATGGTGTTACACCACATGCCCTTAAACTTTGCATTGTTGTCCCGCTGCAACTGACGTCATTTGACATTCATACCTACCTCATACCCTGCAAACCGGCTGATCTCGTTACCATTCAGCAGGCGGAATTCAAGAAGAATAAATCCTCGACTGTGTAAGAGTTTATAGGGCTCCCTGGATGTTATTTATCCCTGTAGCCAGAGGGAGATCCCATGTGAATACAAGGCATTCAGGGGTTAATGCGAAATCCTCCTTATTCCCCTCATACAGGATGATTTATTCCTCCGACTTAAGTTGTAGCACATGTGTCTCGCATGGACAGAGCAGCACATCGGATATGACTGCTGCCCCTGATGCCTTGGGAGTCATTTGTTAAGGGTCCAAAGGGGTCAGAAAGAATTTTTGACCCTACAATCAGCCAAGTCTGCTGGCCGTGGCCTAACTATCAGTTGTTG
This sequence comes from Trachurus japonicus, assembly GCF_045865225.1. Lineage (NCBI taxonomy): Eukaryota > Metazoa > Chordata > Actinopteri > Carangiformes > Carangidae > Trachurus > Trachurus japonicus. The sequence goes on along the minus strand of NC_140920.1, from coordinate 9,318,320 downwards.
TACATATTGAAACTTAAAGGTTCTTTGTGCTGCTTAACAAGCAGGAGGGTTCAACTCAAGTGCCAACAGCTGGCAAGCTGACAAGCTAACAGCCATCCCAGATGAATATATGTACCAACAGGGGCGTCACTTTCTGTCAAAAAGTGGTGGGGATGTAATGGATCACATGAGAAAATACAACTTAAGCAATCTGCAAAGCCGTGATTTTAGGGAAAATAATGGACAAAAAATCCCCAAATACTCTGGATAAAACACAAGTAACACATTCAATATCCAATATAACTACCCTAACATATGACAAAATAGTAACATCTGAACCACGTTAGCTAAGCTGGAGATAATAAATCAACCTCACCTTTAGAGGATACAGTAAACTGTCTTGTTGTTTTGCTGCTGCATATTTTTTACATTAGAAAAACATGAGTCAACCTCAACAAATCATGACTCATTCAGAGCATCAAGTGTAAACATCGATATTGATTGTTACCTTTTCCGGCTTTTTGGCTCTGAACCACAGTTTGATAGTTTGGAGTGCACTGGTTGGTTTCTTTGGATCACTCTGCTGAAGGATGAAGGATGGCAGAGAGATGTTGTGGTGGCATCATAAACAAGAACGTTTCTCTACAGCAGCAAACATAACTTATACATATAACTCTCTACCTGTTACATGTACTGTATTTTACTGATAAGATGCAGGTGCACTGCACTAAAGGGGGATTTGCTACCTACGCCTCTATGCATACATGTTTATGGGTCAGTTTATATAGGAGGGATGTACAGTATGTTACTTTTTATGGACAACGAGCATTTGGTTCTCATTTGCTTTCCACTGTATATTTTCTTAATCTGCAAATAAACCATTCTCAAAGCTTTCTCATTTGCTACATTTCCATGGTGCAAGTTGTATTTCAAAATAAAAATACTTGTAATAGGTGTTAGGGTCAAAAATTCGTCCATTTCAAAAAAGCGGTGCATATCCCTGCATGCAACTTCCTCAGTGTAAATGACACCTTTGCACGGCAGGTACAAACTGTTAACTTAACACTGAGAACAGGGAGCAGCCCGCCATTGTACAGGCATCAGATCTCTGTTACCGAATCACAAGAGAACCTGGAAGTGACCGGCGGCTACAAATCTGTAAGAGCCATTAAGGTGAACAGCAAAGGTTAGCAATCAGGATGTCAAAGCCTTGTCGAGGCTTAAAAATACACCATTGTCCCTATTGAAGGGGCATTTTCACCCTCCTTCACCATTGTTCATCCGCGTCTCCTGTATCCACTTGGCTTCTATTCTTAGCTCTATTGTAGCTGGGATTACGGTGACATGTTGTCTATTGAGACTCTTACGGCAGCTACTGCATCTGTTGCCAGGACAGCCACAGGTCAGCCAGTACAAGTTACGGGTGTCGTTACACACTTTGCATGAGGATAAGGTGACGTGGTTTTGAAGACGCCTGCTCACAAAAGGTGGATAGTGTTTGGGGGGAAACTTTACAGCACAACCTAAGAAGAAGACACATTTAAATAACAGACACTTTTTGAGTTAGTTTAGTTAAACATTAACTATTTCAGAAAGAGTTATAAAAGGATTCTTTAAGGTATAATATTGAGTGGTTTCGATAAACAAAATACAGCCCAATTGCATGAAGTCAGTCTAATTCAATAATACTTAACATTTAACATGTGTTGCTAAGCAGACTTCATTTTTTAAGTCAGTGCAATGCTAAGATAAGCTAATCAACAACTTAATTTTCTGATATGACAATAATATTTTTTCTTATATATATATTTCTTATCCATCTCAGGGAATTATATCAAACTATCTACGTTTAAGCACTTTGAGTGGTCCGAGAGACTAGAAAAGCGCTATAGGCTATAAATGCAAGTCCATTTACGTAGGAAGAAACTACAACCCTTTAGTTATGAGATGCTTAACTTTACGACAACAATCTGGACTATGATCAGGTCATTTGTCCTTGGAAAACTGATTTAAAAACCAACCAGGTTGTTGTTAAAAGAAACACCAGCACTCTGTCCTCTGGGTTTTTACTGAGGATTCAACATGCAGCTGCTGGTTAAAGAGTTAATCCTGAAAATAGAGGGAAATACTCAGTGTTAGCGACAGGGTGTTGGGACCTCTGGGATAGAAATGGAAAAGGTTTTCCTCCTGCTCAGAGGTTAATGAGCATGAAATATGATGTACGACGCTTAGATTAAGTTTCAGTAAAGCTAATACACCACCTCAGTATATCACCGTTATGGAGGAGTGTCACAAAGCACAAAAACTACATGGCAAATTGTTATGTGTAGCTGTAAGCTATAATACATAAAAGCCCAAAGAAGACTATTTATCTTGTTTTATGTTTTTGAGGAAATATTTCCAGTGGCGCTGCTGCTGCTGCTGGTATGAAGGTGATCTGGTAAATTGAGTGTGAGACTGGGCGACTTTGTGACCTCCAGAATCCCTCAGAGCTGGATCTTTATGACAGCTGTCACAAAGGAGCCCCTCACCCACACACTGTATACCACACATGGCAGGGAGACGTATACAGAACAGATGAGGAGAAAACTGCAGGCTGAACGCTGCTGAACGTGTGATACACTTGTCTTTAAAAAAAAAAAAAGGAAACTTAGTTCCCCTCCACAGCTCAAAACACATCAGGGGCCAGAGTCAGGCTAGTCTGTCAATCACAGCAGCGTTGCCTCTCCGCGGTGATCAGGTGGGATATTTTCATACTGCAGAGCCGGTTGACCCTTTGTTCCCTGTACTGCACACCATCTGGACTGTCTGTGTATTTGTTCACCTGTAATATAATCCGCCCATCATACAAACAACCGAGACGTCAGTTTCCTGTTTTAGTTAAAGATCCTTGACTGTGCGATAAGTCAGAATTACACTCTTTAGTACCAAACAACAAAGTGCACAAAGTTTAATTCATCAGACTTAAAGGGATAGTTCACCCAAAATTCAAATTACACTCATTGTCTACTCACCCTCATGTCAACTAAGAGCTGTGAGAATTTTCAGAGTCCGCGCAGCAGTATTTGTCCATATAATGGTTGTGAATGGATACCACTTTTCTTCGTCCAAAAAGACACACCAAAAAACATCCAAATACCTCCATATTGCTCATTTGTAATGCCACTCTTGTATTGAAGCCCCAACATGAGAAATTGTTCTGAAAAAAATTAAATAAGTCTATATTTTAAGCTTGTTTGTAGCGGAAGCTCATGTCGGGGCTTCAATACAAGAGGGACATTACAGACGAGCAGTATGGAGGTATTTGGATGTTTTTTGGTGTGTCTTTTTGGACGAAGAAAAGTGGTATCCATTCACAACCATTATATGGACAAATACTGCTGCGTGGACCCCCCCCTGTAACTCAGAGAAGGCACGGAGGACTCTGAAAATGAGTAGATAATGAGTGAAATTTGAATTTTGGGTGAACTATCCCTTTAATTATACAGTGACACATTAAGGATTTTTTTCCTGCATGCAGAGGCCTTAACGGCTGCTCTTTAGTCATTTCTTTATATATTTATGATGTGTTAAAAGCACAGAGGTTAAACGTGATGGATTTATTTGCAATCTTGGCACTGTCTCCCACTTCCTTGAGAGAAAACATTATTTTACAATGTATTTTTGCAGGATGTCATGACGTATGAACAATTCAAAACACAAGGAAGTGATATTTTTCCCTTCACAGATGTGCGCTGACAGTGTTATCTATTGTATGTGACGTTTTATCCATCCATCTCTGTGTAACTAATGAGACTTCAACAATATCTGATGTTTTCTTAGATGTAATTCATGTTGTGGCTACACTAAAGACAGACAGGTAAAAGTTCAGCCCATTTGAAGCCCACTCAGGCCCAGTCCCGCGACTTCACTGCTAATTGAGTTATCCTCGAACCGGCAAACAAAACAACCGAAACAGCTGCATTGTTTCCTATGAGGAAGGACTACCAATTCTGATAATGTATCCACATATGTATCCAATAAGAAGTGGCGGGAAATGGGGGTCAAAGTTGACATTGCTAAGGCCGACAAAACATCAGAAGACAGAGATATAAATCTGGCAAAGTCAATATTAGTCAGATAGGAGATATGAGGACTTTGAAGAAGACATCTCTAGATCAATGCAATGGCCCTTGGGGCTTTCATCCCTCCTCTCTTTAACTGTGCCTGCACTCCAGCCTCTATCTCATCCATCTCATCTGCACCAGTGCTGTGAGGCTGCTGCTCCCGCTCGCCCAGCTGTCTGCTCAGGAATCCACATACCACCTATTCTCTGCGCTCCCCCCACCCCCACCCCAACCCCAACCCAACCCAACCCAACCCAACCCGCCCCTGCCAAGTCCCATTCAGTCCACAAACAACAAATAACCTACCTCAGCTGATGGATGACTCACTGTGAAACCTAAGATGGAAGCTTTCATCTTGTCTGCACTGTTCCTGACAGTTTAATGTCAATGGAGGCACAACAAAGTTTAGATCATGATGTAAAAAATAAAAAAAAATTGGCGCAGTTGGTGGAGGAAAATACTGGTATTTATCCTGTGCCTGCAGATAAAGGCTGACACTGCATGTTTTTTTCATTAATTCTGTTAAATACTGCAGGACGTTGACTTTTAAGGCAGGCGAAGTTTCAAAGTATTTATGGTAAAACTTGCAAAAAAAAAAAAAAAAGTCTTAGAGCTGGCCTGAGCTGGCGTTTCCAAACACGAAGCAGAACTGGCAGTTTCGGACGGAGGTTCCTGGCACCAGAGATGTTTGAGAGCAGCGATCACAGGCAGCGAGGCCAAACGAACGGGCCTCTGGCAGACGAGAGGGGCTGGCAACTGGAAAGGGTTAGGTGGTGGTGAACCTGAAACACAGGCAAACAATAGTTACTCCAGAGCAAACAACAGGTACACTGGCTGGCAAGACGTGACGCCCAGAAATAGTTTGGCTGTGGCGTTAACATACCAGACCGGTTGACCTGGCAGAGACCCGAGAGAAGAAGATCTGGGGTTTCCACACAGCAGCTGATGATGAGTAGTGGGTTGGTGAGATGAGTCTCAGGTGTGCAGGTGAACTGCCAGAAGAAGGAATCAAGAGACCACATCCATCTAGAAGACACACATATACTGTATATACGTATATATATAATACACAGAGGGACAGGACTAACAACAGGTAGGTCAAAGACAAAACACAAATCTCAATGCACACACATGTACACTAGATCTTGCTTAGGGCAGTGGATATAGGAGCAGGCTCTTCTCCAAGTCTGCTATAGAGTTAAAATTGATAGCCGATTTCAAAATATACTCTTCTACTGTAAAGCCTCTTTGAAGTCTGAAAATATTTTTCTTTTATTTATTAGTCCTAAGCTCAGCGCTCCAAGCTCCGAAAGGGCCCAAAGTTTTGATGGTTTTATGCTTTTTAAAGTCGCGTCCAAAACTTCAAATTCCTCTTTGAGAACTACGTTCACAGATTCGGGAGCAGCTCTGGCTCATGTTTCACATTTTCGCCGTAGAAAGTATCCATGCGAAAGCAGAGTGACTGATAACAAAGAATGCACCTGTACTCAGATCTCAGATCCATCTTTTGTAGTTTAAAGCGCTGACGGTGCTCGTAAGTCCGTATTAGATCTGCCTATTAGCCGGTGTCAGCACTCCTACCAGAAACTTATAATTCATGGACTTTTAGCACATCAGTTCACAGGAGCGTCCTCCCAACACATCACATGAATTACTCCCAATGCAATCAAAAATATTTTCCCTCTTCTCACTTCCAAAACCGTCGTCAGTGTAGTCTTTTTTCATCCTCTGTGGTTTCTCTCGCAACCAATCGATAAGATTTTTTTGCTTTGAGATATCGCTCCCCAAACTGATCACAACCACTTTATCAAACACCAACCACCAACAACTTCCAGAGCTGAAAAATGAAGTCAACAGAGAAGGAAGGAGGAAAAAGTGCAGATCCTCAAATGATCTCTTGAGTGCAGCTCCCAACAATGAGTCAGTCCCCATATGTTGTAATGTCCAAATTAACAACAGAAATAAGCATGCGTTTTGGTCTTGGTTTCCTTTCATGTTGACTATATTTTCTCATCGGCGTAAATTCTAAGGGTAACACTTTATAATAACACTGTTAAGCATTAGTTAAAGCCCCTGTACGGAGCTTTTAACTGGATACGCAAAAGTCTCTGGTTTCTGCTGATGTGTCTCTGTTACCTACAACAGCAAATGAGCCCATCAGTGTGAAGATACGCTATTTCTAAGTCGTCTAATTCTATACCTCTGGAAGGCATGGTCGGGTCGGTCGGACCACTGACGAAACGATACGAACAGATACATTACGCTGCAAAAAAGAAAGAAGCAAGTCCCGTCTTTCCGACGTTTCCAAAACAAATCTACACGCGCCGGCCAGACAAACGTCTTCATTACAGTGGGAAATGCAGTCTTCATTCCGCCGCTTTTGTCCACAAGAGCCGCCAAAATCAACACTAAATGAAAAGTCTGTACAGGGGCTTTAAAGCATGAATTTATAACACATGAATACTCATTCGTATGTAGTTTATAAACACAGTTACTCAGTAACGCATCATTGATAAGCACTAACTGTATCTATAAACTACATACTAATGAGTATTAATGCGTTATAAATGAAGAATTCAGTATTTATTAATGCTTAACTAATGCTTAATAGTGTGTACTTATTATAAAGTGTTACCAATAAAGTTATGCATAACTTAAGACATGTTTGCTTTGAGTGACAGGTGGGTATAAGCCACTCCCCTTTGCTCATTTTTGGATTAGCAGGAACTTCTTAGATCATCACTGAGTTTCCAACACAATCAGCATTCAGCATAGTTACTGTAATAAACATCTGCAATATAAAACAACAACCTTCCTCCTCACTCGCTCATACAGGTACTTTTACCGTAATGACTCTGCCATCCTCTGAGGTCAGCGTGTGTTGATGGACGTGAACTAGGAACAGCTGGCTACAGAGGTCCAGAGAGCTGCACTAGAACACGATCCCTCAGTACAGTAACCATGACATGTGGAAATAAAGTTGAAAATGAGCAAAGTATTCCTTTAATCTAAAATGAGTTACCTTCTGCAGCATAAAAATAAGCACTTTTGCTGATGTTTCTGCTGCCAGTGCCTACAGTGCATTTGTCATGCAGCTACCAAAGCACGAACACTACAGCGTACTGTACAGAGACTAATGTACAGGCAGTCTGCACTCCAACCACTTGAATCGCTCTCCTCATTAGACTCTAATCAGCCTTTAATATGGCTCAGTGTTGTTTTACAGTGCATGTGTGACTTATGTGTGACTAGTCAGTTAATCAGTGTACACTTACTTTAATGTACTCTTGATAGATTGAACGATTTTGCCCCTTGCTCCACTGCCTGCCATTTCAGTGTCATTAGACATTATTGTTATGATAACCAGGACAAAATCCTTGAAATGGCAAAGGCTGAGGGAACATTTGATTAAATGCATCAATCTCTATTAGGGGGGGGGGTCATGTGTGGAGCGAAGGTTAGATGATGAAACCTGGTGCACTGCTGGTACAAATTAAAGTGACGTTTATACAACTCATAATTGGGACAGACCTTCATGTCTCTGAAATAAGATTCTCGGCATATTTATGGGGAATATGAGTGAATTTCAAGCTTTGAAAAATGTTATTCCTCTGCCAGCTTGTGCAGTATGTGTTACATGAACTCTGGTTTATCAGCCCCTGAATAAGAGCTTTGTAACAGCTGCATGGCACGCTGTGCACTATTTCTGATTCGGCCGTTTATAACTGAAAAGTATACCTTCGGGTTAGCCACAGGCAACGCGTGTTTTCTCAGTGCACTTTCTGACGTTGCATGCTGTCTGTGATATGTACCTCTCGCTGACACATGCTGTCTGTCCATGTGGTGCTGATTTAAGCGTAGACTCATCCATTCTGCTTTTCTTGGGCTAAGTCTGGTATTGCGTAGGAAATCCCTGATACAGAATTCAGCCCAACCATTGTTACACAAAAAGTACAATACCGCCTGTTGATGCTGCTGCCTCGCACGGCTTATCTCATCCTTCCCCTCCCTGCTGCTGCTGGTGATACTGTAGGCGACTTACCAGCCTTTTCTGCTCTGTATCATTCTGTATCTGTGGGAAATGTGTCAGTATTGACTCAGCCATCCTGCTTCACAGCTGCAGTTTCCACGGTTTACTAAAAGCCAAACTGTCTACCAGCTGTCACCGAAAAGATTAAGAGTCATGCTACTGTAATAGGTCTGTTGATCTGAGCTAAACATGATAACAGTGAAAACAGGCTGGTGTTTTGCAGATGAGTTAGCCTAGATGTTCAACACTTTAGTTTAGTGTGTTATGTACAATATGTGTTTGAGGCTAATAAAGGGATAGTTCAACATTTTGGCAAATTTGCCTATTGCCATTATCCCTATAGGTTCATTACCTTTAATTATTGGTGCGCGTTGTTTTGAGATCCGCGGGGCAGAGACGTCAGCTGCTCAGCGAACACAATGGAGGTGAATGGTACAGGTCCCCTGTCCCTCATCAAACTCATCAAATACACAATCAGAAAACTCCAAATCCACTCTTCTGGGCAAGTTATTTCATAATGGGGAAATGTTTAGTCCACAACTTGTCCACGAGAGCGTTTTGGCGTTGTTGGATTGTGTATTTGATGAGTTTGATGAGGGACAGGGGACCAGTACCGTTCACCTCCATTGTGTTCGCTGAGCAGCTCACATCTCTGCCCCGCTGATCTCAAAACAACATGCACCGATAATTAAAGGTAATGAACCTACCTACTCCTATGACTACAGGGATTATTTAACACAATAGGCAAATTTGCTACAGTAAAATGTTGAACTATCCCTTTAAAAGCCATCAGTAGGGTGATTCTCTACCAGGGATACAATCAGTTTTGCAGACTTGGTCATAAACCAAAGTGTTGAACAAATTAAAATTTAAGAGAAAGTTATGAGAATTTACTCTGAGAGGGAAGTGAATGTTTAAAACATCGTCTCTCTGACACATTTCAGTCTAAACCAGATAGGAGCTTCACAATGCTGGTGACTAAAAAAAAGACCTGAATCAGTATTCATTCTCATAAAGGTTGAGGTATTTCAGTCTGGACAATAGTGACTGACTAACTGACCACCGTTGCCATCACCTCGCTGCGTTGCGTACTGCTATGGCTCAAATGGATGAGAGGATTATGTTGCCCATCCGGTCAGGTACTGGAAACCAAACTCCTTTGAATACACTAAATCAAAGGTTTGGATGTTTGGCATATTTTACGTTGTCAAAGTGATTTTTCGCATGGACAGAGCCAACATAAATGAACACCAAAGGGCGAATGCAAAAACATTTCCAGAGCACAGCGGCCTCCAAAAAATACAGTCATTTTCCCCCATGAGGGCTGGATGATTACACAGATTAAAGTAACACTATCAGACACGTTTAACGAAAACTACAATAACATAATAACGCCTAAAAAGGACTTGTTATGTGCTTTCTTAAGCTTAGTCGGGATGATATTGTCTAATATGTCATTCTTCACGTTACAAAAGCCTTTCATCGTGTGTCTGATTTCAGCGTTAAACCGGTAACTACAGTAATGTTAATAGCGTAATGCCGCCGTTTCATGACAGAGAGGCTGCATATCCATTTCAAGGGGCCAGTAATGGACTACTGGTGCGACACAAGAAGAAGCCGTGGAATGTGCCATTCCTCGTTTTACAAACACAACACAGAAGTATGCAGCCACCGAACAATACTGTAGATACACCGACAGGACAGCCGCGGTCTTTATGGTTGATAAAACATAAAAAATATGTCTAGTTCACAGGAAAAAGAGAGCACACGCACGTGAAAGTGATAATAATTTGAGAGCATAATACCGTATGAAGCTCTTTATTCTGTCTGTGGCCTGTCTGTGGAGAGGCTCTGGCAGCTAAAAACACTCTAGTCTGCACTAACTTTGTTCATTAATCACACATTGTTGCTTATTTTTACAACAAAATGCACAAAGTATATGCAGCAGGAGAGTCGAGTCGTCTACATGTTGCACAGACTGCCAGCAATTTGGGAGGTCTTTCTTTTTTTATTATTATTTTCCGGATCATTATAAAAATCAAGTCTAAGTGATCATTAAAGCCAGGGCCAGAAGAGATATTTTTCCTGTGAGTTTGAAACCATTAAGTTGAAAATGTACTAATACTGGGTAGACTGAAGAATCTGAATGTATAATATTACTTCAATATTGTTCCTTATAGGGGAACTACAAAGATCTGGGACAGCTTGAGTTTAGCTAGTAGAGTTTCTAAACATTTGATTTCCAGAGGGACCTCCCTGAATGAGCTGCTTCATTTCAGTAAAACTCGAGTTAAATATAAAAAATGCAAATCATCTTTAAAAAAGAAATTCCAGAAACTTTCTGTCTGGTGTCAGTGGGGTTGACCTTAGTATTTCCAGAGTCCTGACACTTATTTCACCCAATGGAAAAAACAACAACCTGAAGCCTTTACTATACAGTGCCAGCGCGCATCTCTCTCTGGCCTCCTGTCATTCTCCTGACGCAAACTTGCTTTTCCCTTGTTTATACCAGAATATTATTAGGATTTGAATAACAACATTTGTTTGGGTTCCTCTCCAGGGGAAGTTGGTGGGGAAGGTCAGGGTGGTTACGGCTGTTTGTCAGTGTGGCTGCAGAGACCTGGAACACATTTCTGGAAGGGTCTTCAAAACAGAGGCCTAGCTGCCATTTCTTTCCCCCCGTTGAAAAACTAGACCATGAGGCCCTCTAGAATAACAGGGAATGCCTGGAGCAAAAATAATCCTCCCCATATCACACAATAGGGGAGTATGTGGATTTTGTCTCCAGCGCAGCTCTGAAAAATGTGCAGATTGATAAGAACACTGCCCTCTTTATCATAAAAAACAAGGCTACAGGTTTTTTACTGAGCTATCCATCTGACTTCCTGGCAGTCATGGCTTTCGCTGCATTCATCACACATGTGAGGAGGTAACTGAAACCATACTCGCTCTTCTGAGTGGTAATTATGTGCACCAACCAACCAGACACAGTGGATGGTGGACTGCATGGTGGCTGATAATTGTGTGATAATAATTTCGGCTATTTTGATTTTTTTTCTTTGATCATAATCATAATTCTTGGATCAAATGAGCAGAAGACGATGAAGATGATGAAGATCTAAGATACAAACGTTCAGTAGTTTTCAGAAATATATTTATTCACTTTTTTTTGCTGACAGTTATATGATGTTGATAAAGATACCAGTCTCATATTCTACACTTCTACTGGTTTTTATTTGAAGTTCTCATCCATAAGAAAATAAAAACCATCTTAAAGTGTAGTTTTACATCTCCTTTCTCTGGCTTCTCTCTGGAGCTCTTAACAACAACAACACGTTGGTGAACCAAATGGAGTAAAAGAAGCTCTGAGCCTCTTCTATGAATGGCTGAGAGATCCAATAAAATATAAGAGATTTCAGGCAAAAGCAACCAAATCCTGCTACTGTAGGTTGGATGGTGGGCGGGGCTTGGTGACTTCATTATGATAACACAAAGTGAAAAAATTCCCAGTGGCTCATTTTAAGGATCAATTTCTGAATAAGGCTGTGTCCAGAGGATTTGATATTTAAACATGCTTAATATAATATGTGTTATAAGTGTTGTGTGCATATCTTATTACTTAATTAGAATGCATCCTGAATTTAATCATTACTCGAAGTGTCTCTTTTACTCGCTTTATTGTTCCGACCGTACATGAACAACAGCCTCATGGCTTCCGTAACGATTCCCGTGCGTGTGTGCGTCACTGCTCCCACGTGATCAGCACAAACCAATACATGACAATAAGACCTGTAAATATGCAGGAAAAAAACGGCATTTAGCTTAATTTAGCATATAAAACTTTAAAGGGATAGTTCAACATTTTGGCAAAGTGGCCCGTTGCCATATTCCCTATAGTCTTAGGAGTAGGTTTGTTACCTTTAATTGTCGGTGCAAGCTATTTTTAGAACGGCGGAGCAGAGCCGTGAGCTGCTCAGAGCTACGCTACGGAGGGTAATGGGATTTCTTGGTATCCCTCATCAAACTCATCAAATACACAATCCAACAACTCCTTTCCGTTCTGGTGGACAAGTTGTGACCTGTGAGCGTTTTGGAGTTGTTGGATTGTGTATTTGATGAGTTTGATGAGGGAAACCAAGAAATCCCATGAGCCTCCATAGCGTACAGTAGCTCTGAGCAGCTTGCGACTCTGCTCCGCTGTTCTAAAAATAGCTTGCACCGACAATTAAAGCTAACAAGCCTACTCCTAAAACTATAGGGATTATGGCAATGGGCCAATTTGCCAAAATGTTGAACTACCCCTTTAAAGATAGGGAAATCAAACAGTAAAAACAAGATGCTACAGTTTGTATATTAAGTTATTTGGTGGAATAAGTTGATTGGCTGTGGCTCGTACATTTTTACCTGCAGACATGAGTGGTATCAATGTTCTCGTGAGATACTTAGCCATAAACTATAAATAAGCAATCAAACAATCCCTCATTAGGCCTGTTCACTCAATGGATCTGTGATTTCCATACAGGCTTTTTGGCAACAGTGGAAGACCTGAGGGTGGGAAGCGTTAAGAAAATAAGAAAAGATGGAACAACTCACAGCCAAACGATGAAGACACAGAACGAGTCGGTAGGTGGTCTCATGGCCAACTGCCTCAATAACACCCAGCCAAACAATGGCAGCCAAATCTCCTGTTCAGCAACACAGCTCCAGTGGTTGGCTAATCTTTAAAAGAAGGACACACTGAAGTTGAATTTGAATGCAAAACGTTAAAAAAAGCTGAGCGAGAGCCCATGGTGTAAAAACTCTCCCAGCTAATGATAAATGGACTGCATTTATAAAGCGCTTCTCTGTAGTTGTAATGATCACCCAAACCGCTGAAAGGCAGATCGCTTAAAACTGTGAAAGTGTCTCCCTCACTGATGACGTTGATTAAAAAAAATGAGTGGAAACTTGTGTATCTCATCCTTATTAGTAATTATATGGACAAAACTTCCAAGATAAATAAGCCATGGCAGCATTATGTTGTATAGGATATGGACATACAAAGAGCGTATAATCCACATGACCAAGCAGTAAAAGTGTAAATGATAAAACAGCCATTGAAAAAGTTTCATTATTATGATTATTTTTGTACAGTTTATTGAAAGTCCACCCATATATGCATGTCCCTAATATATATATCCTCAAAATATGTTCTGGTGACATGGAGACAGTCCCCACCCAGAGCCCCTGTGGATGTTCAATGGGCTTCTGGCCACTGTCTGAGAAGCAGAGTCTGGGATAAACGCTCATCAGCCAATAAACATTTACATTCGATGCTGCGATGATTTAGCCTACTTGACATTTAACGATCACAGTTTGATCACAGTCTCTGTCTGACTCCTCTGAACGGACTTTCTCAGTCTGCGAAAGTCTGAGAAAGAGTTTAGTGAGGACGGAGTATGGCCCAGTTTCATTTTAACCTTCTGTAGTAATATGTAACATGTGTTAGTATTGTAAATGACCACTGGGACAGAGCTGGTGGTCACAGACATATGAAAAGGTTTGACATAACTGTGGTATTAAAAAGAATATTAAGTGCATCCGTTGGCTCGTTCTCACATCACGTATTGTTTTCCACACCAGCAGATGAAGCAAAGGGCTCAACCAAGTAACTGAGCATTAAAGTGGCAGCAGCAGACACTGAACATTTTTGATTAATTGGAGCTGATGAAAAAAAATGTGTAGTAGGCTATAGTGTGTGAGACGTTAAGTAGAGTGATTTCTGTGTTGGATAAACTGATGTGAAAGTAAAGACTTATTCCACTCCACACCAGAGTAGACAAACTTGTACAGTCATGAAACACAATGTTCAGTTTTATTGTCTGCAAATCCACCTCGTGATTTATTGTTATGAATTTCATTCAAGGCTAAGTGATTCATCTGGAATGCTGTGTGTAATGTGTTTCCCTCCCTCGAAATGTATGTAAAATGAATAGTCTGTGGCAAGTTTAGTGATGTCTTTATAGAATCCAAATTGGTTCCAAGATTTTTATGTGTTCATTAAAACCGAAGCTAAATTTTTAGAGGGAGAAAACAAGCAGACTGAATCCACCTCTAATATGACAAATGGGGAGAGAAGAGGGGAAATGCCAAGATGGATGTAGAGCAGGCCAACGGGAGGCTGAGCACGACAGGCGTTGGCCAGTGGCATCAATTAGCAGCAGCAGCAGCAGCAGCAGCAGCAGCATGTTTCTCTGGGACAGTGAAAGTAGACGGCAGCATGTTGGGATTTATATTATTGCCTCGCCACTGTGTGAACCGGTCTCTCCTTAAACCAATAAAATAGGACATTTTTTTTTGCACACCACCATATGGCCCAGATGGATCTAAATCAATGCCGGAAATTTTATACGGGACTTCACAGACTGTAGTTTTGGACATTATCCCTGTTTGTGATAATACGATTTGTGCTCAAAAGATGAATTTAAAAGTCTGGAAACACTGCAACACTGCCTCATCACAAAGAAACTTCCTCCATCTGTGTGGTCCGATACATGATAAGTGTTGTGTTGCTGCTGCTGCTGCTGCTGCTGGAGCTCATTGCATCGATGCTCCACCACTTTTATTTCTCCAAACGATTAAATAAAAATGTCTAAAGTTCACAGAATTCTGTTGAGACTCATATGCATATTTAAGATCACATGTCAAGAAGTCATTCCACCTTAAAAGTGGTAAAAAAAAAAAATTAAAAAAAGAAGTTCAATTCAATTCAATTTTATTTATAAAGCGCATTTCATGCACAGGGCAAACTCAATGCGCTTTACAATAGTTAAACAATTATAATACAATGCAATAATAGTGCAAACAATTAAAAAAGTGCAAAAAAAATTAAAAAAAACAAAGCAGCATCAAAACAGTATCACATACACTTATATAAATGCTCAGGGGACACATTCACACACACACACACACACACACACACACATTTTTCATCATTATTACTCACATTCACATTTACGCATGAACTATCAGAAAAAAAGGAAAAAGTTGCCAGCTGCACAGTGAATTAAATCGTTAATTAGTAAAGATGAAAACATCCTTTTATTTATCATCCAGTCCTCTAACAGTTTATTTTTCTCTCATCTCTGATATCTGTGTTTACACAAACACATGACAAAAACAATCTGTTGCAGTGAGTGTGTGTGTGCGGCCGCCACAGACACAGCTGCTGGTCCCTCGCCCGTATTGTGTGGTTGTTATAATGTGGCTTCACATACTTGACCCGCGAGTAAGTAAATGAAATAATTCAAAACACAAAGTAGGTTCCTTGTGTGCGTTGGCTTGCTGCTTAAAGCTGGGGTAGAAAGGATTTGTTTTGAAAATGAGCCTACAGCTCCCGGTAGAGTGTCTTTGACCAATCAAATCTATTCTTTCTTATTGGTTGAAGGGCCGACCCTAGTCTGTCCTAACAAATCGGGAGGACAGAGTAGGGCCAGACCAGAACAGATTCGATTCTGGGAGCTGTAGGCTTTTCAGGCTGCTGCATACAGAGACATACAGAAACACTGGGATCGCCCCAAACGCACAGACCTTTCCTTGCTGATAGCTGAATGGGAAAATACAATAAAAAAAAAAGAAGTTGATATTTTGTTTTTAAAACCCCAGCTTTAATGCTAAACTAAATCACAAGCGGCTTCGTCCACGGTCTGGTCTAATATCACTGATCTAGATGCTGAGTCATGTTATCAACATGATCAAACTCTTTATAAAGTCAGAGTAGTAGTTGACTGATCCATGAGGACTTGTAATTGTAGAAACCGTGGTAACATTACCTTTACGGTGCGTGCGCAGAAATCAGTGCATAGCTGAACTCTAATGAATGGCACTATATGTATATTTATATAGATTTTTTTCCTTTTTTTCTGATTGTTCATACGTAAATGTGAATGCGAGTAACCAACTGACTTTTGCTTTTGGGCAGGTGTGTGTATGTGTATGTGTGTGTGTGGGTATGGATAGATGATATGTACACTATGTTCTGTTGCAGATCTGTCAGTCCTCTTGTTTTATTTCATTATCACATTTTAAACAGGATTTTTTAATGTTTGTTCTGTAACTTTCAATGATTTTTAAAAATATGTTAGTATGGGATGTTGGATGTTGTTTATGCATTTGTGTCTATTTTGGACTATATACACAGCTTTTATTCTTTTCCCTCATGATGATGAATTTTTGATTACAAATGAGTTCCCACTGACTATATGCATATATGTATGTGATTGTGTGTTTATCTTAGCCCAATTTTGGTTGTCGAATTATAGTGTATGATGTTATTTTCTATATTTAAATTTTTTTTCCACATTTAAAAATCGTTAAACTTTTCCGCTGTTCAAACACACAGTGAGACAACTTCTCTATATATATACACAAGTTTCTGAACGTCATCTATGGTCAAAACCGGAAGCCAGTTTTGCATTTCCGGTGGAATTTTACGTTTACGTTTCCATGGTTTTCAGTCGTTGTCATAGTTGCGGTAAACGCATGGCTCTATTAAGGCTGGCTTTTAACACGGATGTCAATTTGTGTCATATCTAATATTGTTAAAACCTGCTGTGATGATCCATGCGTTTTACAGATTTTTATTGAAAAAAAAAAAAAAATCCGTTCATTTACCACGACTACCGAAACCATGGAAACGTAAACATAAAATTCCACCGGAAGAGCAAAACCGGCTTACGTTTTTGACGTTCGGAAAAAGATGGATAGATGTGAGTGCAATTAAAGTCACTGTGATACTAAGTGTGCGGGCATACGCTCTCTTTTTTTTATTATCACATTGAAAACCAACAATTTTGGTTTTTATTTTTTTTTGGTTTTTTCATTTTTTAATGGGGCCCCCAACACCATGCTGGGTTGGCCACAGAAAATGTTCAATGGGCCCCAAGAGGGACAGACTGCTGTGGGCCCTACTCGGACTAACCCATATGGGGCCCATGTGGGCTTTCTGTGGACAAGGGGCCCCCACTTGGCAAAGGGTATATGAGCCCCCGGTGGGTAGACGGGGTTTTACCCTGCCCACAATTACCCACAGTGGCATGTTTGCTGGGGTATTTCAGGAAACACTCATATGAGAGAGGCTTCACAGTTTGAGGTCTGACTGTGAGCATCAATAGTTGTTTGTCTCTAGATGTCGGACCTATAAATAGACCGTTCCACACTATGCCCACCGCTCACACTAAAGGATCAGTTTGTAAAGCTTTTACCTCGGTTAAGGTGCAGGTCAGTCAGGGTGCAGTACGGTTACAGACTACACAAAAAGCTGTTACAACCCAGAGAGGAGCTGTTTCATGAATTTAAAGGGATAGTTTTTTAAATATTTTGTATTATTTCATTCATCTTCGTGTCTCCAGAGGTATTTCAGTATTTCATTCAGTAACAGTCCAGAGATGTCACATTAAAGGGATAGTTCACCCAAAATCCAAATTTCACTCATTATCTACCCACCCTCATGTCGACTAAGGGCTGGGAGAAGTTTCAGAGTCCTCCGTGCCTTCTCTGAGTTACAGGGGGGCTCAGCGCAGCACTGCATGTCCATATGACGGTTGCGAACGGGGCTCACTTTTATTCGTCCAAAAAGACACACCAAAAAACATCCAAATACCTCCATGCTGCTCGTCTGTAATGTCCGTCTTGTATTGAAGCCCTGACATGAGAAATTGTTGAAAAAAAAAGTCTATATTATAAGCTTATATGTAGCAGAAGCTCCCAGCATTGCTCTTCCTGGTCGTCCAAATCTCGCACGATTTGCATTGACACCGGCACAAATCGCGCAAGATCTGGACGGACCAGGATAATGAGAAATTTGAATTTTGGGTGAACTATCCCTTTAAGTCATTTAAAACATGGGAAGTCTGACCACGACCAATGAGAAGTGTCTGCTGCTTGACAGGCAAAATTATTTAATCTTTTTTTCTGTATGTGATAAACTGTATACAAAAGAAAGACATAAAGCAAATCTCTTTCCTGCTTTCTAGTTACAGGAGTTAAGGCTGTTGATCCTCCTCGTCCTCACGTCGGTGATTGTGTTTAATAACATCATGTGAAGTGTATCTGTGTAGAATGAATAACACATTTCCTCGGGGTACAACAAGGAATAAAGTCTGTGCTCAGTTTGCTTCAGGCATGAAAAGTTCACATTCCCTCCGCTCGTCACGGTGTCCGGCACTGGCCTTAAGCAGCAGCACAGATACTTGAGCATTAGCCATTGGAGCTACTATGAGGCAATAAACAGTGAAGCTCTTAATGAACAGATCTAAAATGTTTTTGATTGTTTTAACCTTGTGAAAAATGTCAGATGGGGTGTTAAGTGTTCTGCTCTGTTGATAAACTTTCATCACCAGTAGGTTTTAATGTTCTCCGCTCACTGGCTCCTGAGCTATTGGAGGAGTTTTGAGGCCAAGGTGAAATACTGGGAGCTCTCCCAGAATGACTTAAGACACTCAACTGTGTTTCCACACACATAGAGCTTTGGCAAGTTGGAGAGGAAGACCAGAGACAATTTGTCAGAAATTACCTTGACAAGTTGATGAACGGTTTGATGGCCTGCCAGATACATATCTCAAACCCATGCTCTTTGGAAAGCGGTGGTGGTCGGATAACACTGTGTATGAACGCGGATTTAAAAAATTTGACAGCTTAGACTGTGTGTGCAATTTAGTGTAGAGGAGGCAGGAAGAAAGAGATCTCAGAGACTGTTGCTCTCTGGGTGAATCAGTCACTGTTTCCAGGTGAATCAAAGCTGTCGGTGCGGCCAGCAGGACATTCTTCCATGTTCACTGAGGGAGGCTTTTATTCCCCGATGCAGCGCAACGGGCTTTAGTAAATCTTCAGGTAGGAGGCTCCTATACCTGTTCAGTGGAATTTTTTACAAAAGTAAAAAACTCCTCCCTGGGAATCTCACCTCCTCTACACACGCACATTTCATTCCTCTCCCCCTTCCTTATAACTTCCTCTCTCGCTCCTTTGTGCAAACTGCTCTCACTGGTAGAAAATGAAGATCAGATGTGTGTAATTGCTGCTGGGATAAAAGGGCCTGGATGCACCTGTGATGTATGGGATGAGAGAATTACACACATGACAAGGTAATTAGCGAGAAGGACATCAGGTCGATTTAACAACCTTTAAGATTTCCTCATAAAACACGGATATGTGACAGTGGCCATGTGCGTCCCATTATCGGACGACTGCGATCGCACAGCTCAGAAGTGGTTTGGGTGTTGGTTTGACTCAAAACAGCATCTTCTCCTTTTTTTTTTTTCTTTCCCAGGCTGGACATCCTGACTTTAATAACACACTTGGGATGGGATGAACTCATAAAGTAACAAAAGGGGAATTACATTAACTCGTTAATAATGAATAGTTATACAGGAGCTGTTGCATGACGCTCGATACAAACACACATGCTATTCATCCCACAGACTCTTCTCATCTTTTACAATCTGAGATTCTGACTTGTTTGATTAAATTTAATGATGTGCTTCATTGTGTATAACAGTAAAATCTTCACATACAGACCGGGAGATATTTGGAAGAGACAACACATGGCCCTGTGTATGACCTGTGAGTGACATATGTTTGTAATAGTTGCTGTGGGAATAAAGACTGTAAAGCTGCCTGACCCTGAGGTGCCCGCTTTGGGTTTGACATTAAACCAACCTCCATTAAAAATGTAAAAATGTACAAAAGTGTTGCCGTCTATAGGTAAAGGTAAACACTGCACTCCTTGTGGCTGTGGTTCCCAAACTTTCTTGCCTTGTGAGCGACCTTTGTGAACTGAACTGATGTGATGTCATCTCACAACCCCTGAGCCAGAGGATGAGTTGTGAGCAGCTCAGGAAAGAGTTATGTTCTCGTGCTCTTTCATTTCAGCTGATAGAGCAGTAAAACTCTTTAAGCATTTCAATTTACACATCAGTCTCTCCACCAGCCCATGCTATAGCAGCTCTACACTGGACACAGCAGCGCTTTGAGCTACGTGTTTATATTAGCGTGATGATGTTTAGCTTGGGGGAACATGAATGTATGTGCAAAATTTCATGGTAATCCATTAGATAGTTACAGAGATATCACTCAAAATCACAGCCATCACCATCATCAGTGGTTCTGGAGGTAAAATCATGATGATTTACTCTCTATGGAGCACGAAGCACAAAATCTCATTCACATTGATGTCAAAACTGTGCAATCTTTCTAACCTGGGACCTCTTGGTATTACAATATGAGTGTTAAAGGGATAGTTCAACATTTTGGCAAAGTGGCCCATTGCCATAATCCCTATAGTCATAGCAGTAGGTTCGTTACCTTTATTTGTCGGTGCAAGCTATTCTTAGAACGGCGGAGCAGAGCCGTGAGCTGCTCAGAGCTACGCTACGAAGGCTCATGGGATTTCTTGGTTTCCCTCATCAAACTCATCAAATACACAATCCAACAACTCCACAACGCTCTGGTGGACAAGTTGTGACCTGCACATTCACCATGCTATGAGATAATAACACAACGTTACCAGACAGAGTTGTTTTAGAGGTAAATTCAGAGACTGCTTGCTGAAAAACTGCCCCTGACAGGAAAGCGCATCAGCTGTTTTGCATGAATTTACCGAGAAAACAACTCAGTCTTGTAACGTTCTGTTATTATCTCATAGCGTGGTGAATGTGCAGCTCACAACTTGTCCACCAGAGCGTTGTGGAGTTGTTGGATTGTGTATTTGATGAGTTTACTGAGAGAAACCAAGAAATCCCATGAGCCTCCGTAGTGTAGCTCTGAGCAGCTCGCAGCTCTACTCCACCGTTCTAAAAATAGCTTGCACCGACAATTAAAGGTAACAAACCTAATGCTATGACTGTAGGGATTATGGCAATGGGCCAATTTGCCAAAATGTTGAATTATCCCTTTAACCTATTCAGCGCTTGCTCTTGTGTATTTACTTACTGAATTTGATGAATGATTTGATACATGCACTTGAATAAAATGTGAATACTGCTGAATTGGTCTTTAATTTCTCCAATTAAACACCTGTTTTTTCTGAATGGAACATCTATTATTAGACCGTGTGTAAGTGGGTTTGGTGGGACCAGAGGAAGACTAAAATCATGCTGAAAGAAACAATATTAATAATGGTTAAATATGTGCTAACAACAAGCATCTATATTTCTTTCTTTTACTCCTTGCAGTTTCTTCTCATCAGATGTCATGCAGCGGTATGTAATTCTTGGCAGCAGCTCACAGCAGGACACCGTAGCTGTTTGGGAAGGCTGATGCTCAGCCGGTGTTAAAGTCACGAGATCGGGCTCATGAATCAATGCATGGTTGTACCTCAGATACACACACTCTATCTCTCACACACTTATACACACACACACAGAGGGAACCATTCCCAGCAATAAGAGAGGAGAAAACCTGATGTTATGCATGAAAACAAATTTTCTTCAGATCATATATACCTTCAACAGAACAAGGGCTGCTGTACTAAAGCAAAAATGATCATCCGGCAAAAATCTAATCTTTCCTTTGGTGCTGTGATATATTCCTTTTGTTATTGTTTCCCATTGTTAGCTGTTCTTTAGGCCCATTGTGTGTTTGGGGAGTGTTCCCTTTTCCTCTGTATGTCAGGTGTCAATTACGTCATTCAAACTTTCTAAAGGTAATTATAGAAAGCCACAATGTCCTCCAGCACAAATTCACCGCAAAAATCATTATATGAGCACCATGACATCAGTCTTCAGCAATCGGGTTTATTTTCACAAGGTCCATAATAAAACCGTCATGGTCATTGTGATATTATTTTTTTTATTTATCCAGAATTCTGCACTCGCAGCACTCACACAATCCCAATATTGATATTGCGGCAATGAAATCAGCTGGACACCACTGCGTTTCATTATGGCGTGCAAATGGAGCATGTGGAGAGAATAAGTCAGCCCAATAAAAGTCTAGAGTTTGGTGAATGGCTGGGAAAGGATCGGCCTCGATCGTGTTTTAAAAAAGAGAAAACACTGTAAGTGATAGAGAGGAGCGAGGTTTTACTGCTGAAACACGGAGGGGTGAGCGGGATCTCATCCAAGCAGATTCTGTCTTGTTACGGAGATGGTTTAAACAGCTGAGCCAGGTCGCTATGCAGAACCCCGACCATGCAGACCGAGGACCAGGACCAGGACAGGTCGAGGTGAGCGGATACAGTCTGGGCTGTCAGACAGGACACCGGAGCTGCTGAGTCGTCCCTCGGTGCTTGTAACTCAGTCCCCTGCTCCCTGTATTGTGACTATAACCCACCAATAAAGAGTTATAGTGGCAGTATGAGGTCTCGACACACTAATGAAGGAGAAAGTACTTTGCGTCTCTGTGTTGACTTTGTACCACGGCAATGAACTCCGAACAAGGTTGATACCTGAATCCTGTGATGAGACATGACCGTTGGGCTTTCTCTGTAGGACACAGAGAGGACGTGGTTAACTTAGCTTAGCTTAGCTTAGATACTAACTGTACACAGAGGCAAACAGCTGGCCTGACCATGCAAAAGTCACAACCAGGGCCGTTGCTAGGAATGTGTAGGCTAGTGGGCCCCTGCCCCCTGACTTTTCACTGCCACTTTTTTCTTAGACTGTGTATTATCATATCATTTATTATGATTTATTTTTCTTTTACTCTATGTTCTTGACCAAACCTGATTATTTTTCTTAGTTTGCGGGGTCTACTGTTGCTCCACCATGGACTAAACCAGGCAGAGGGTTATTGCTTGGAAAATAAAACTTATTCTATGAATATCGCACATTTTGTGGCTTTGTTTTGATGCTGATGCAACAATAGTAGCTTATGAGTATTAGTCAGGGTTATATGCAGAATAATTTAGTCGTATAAAGATTCGGCTACTGGGGGTTGCAGTTGTCATCGCCTTTTTCCCCTATGCAACGGTCACAGCAGACCATGTTTTCAGTCTCATGCATCACAGTTTCTGGTCTAAGACGAGGAATTGTGTGTTATCTATTTTTAAAAAATAAGGTAAACATATTGATCTTTATCTTACATTTCATCTGCCTAAAACAAAGAGGATGCAGCTCCTCTTCCTGCTCTGCTGTCACTCCCCAGAGAAGCATAACAGTCATTCATCTACGAAATGTTATGCAACGCAACTATCAAATATTCTTGACTTTCTATGACTCCCCTCTGCTCACAGGTTTCCAAAAATAAAAGCAACGCCGTTATGGCCGACATGTAGCCGTGACAGGATCACAGTGCATGAGTGATACCCGCAGTAATAATGGCTGTGTGTGGAGAGCAGGTAATGACAAGGGGGTGTAGAGTATCACTGAGACCTAAGAATGACAAGGATACGGTGAATGACTTTGAGCTGGGACTGACGGCGTGTCAGATGATACGGCTGCTGTATAAATGAGGTGATGATGGACTGCAGCTATTCTCCTGCAGCCTGTGCTCACTGTTTACGCTGAGTCCGAGGTGGATTCTGCTCCATAACACCGGGGTCTTAAGAATTAGATGGATCGCACACCACACCACACCACGGCCGGTGACTATTTAAATCAATAATCATGGTTAATGAAGACACAGCTACAGGGATTACTCTCTCTCACACACACACACACAGACACAGACATAGCGGTGTAAAGCCCAGAGGCCGGGGCTTAGACAGCAGGCAGTGCTGTGCTGGCTGGCTGGTGTGTATTTTGCGAGGTGCTTGTGATGATGAACAGCACAGCAGACTATACACTGACTGCAGCAGTGTTGAACTCTTTAAACTGAGCACTCAGCTCAACAATATTAAGATGGCTTTGTGAGTGAGGAAATAAAACCTGCTTACTCTCACTCTCTGGGCCTTATTATTATTAGCTCTTGCCTTCATTAAATTTAAATCTACAATAATAAGATGCAAAATCTTAAATGTTTTAAGCTGTGTGCACCTGTTCAAAGAGGCTTGGAGAAGAGATTTGGTCCCACCATGATGGCACAAATGTCCCATCTCTTGGCTGGATGGATGAAATGTGGCTCCCAGAGGGCCGAGCGTTGAGGTCTCCAGACACCTGTAGGGGCTTAGCGGTGAGAGCTGACAGAGAGCAGAGGAACAGGAGGAGCGGACAGGAAACAGAGAGGACAATTCATCTGCGTTATTGAAATTCCTAATGAGAAACACTATGATAAAAGCAGGTGATTCTGATAAGAGGGAACTTTATTGTTATGAGTAATGGGCAAAAATGCCTTGATAGCAGCCAACTACAGTACAAGCTGCCTGAAACAACCAAGGGGGCTCTATCTAGCAAGCCAGTTTACTTCAAATGCTCTGTGAGTTACTGTTTTCCGGTACTTAATGCGAACAAATTGATACATTACCTGAAGCCCTGACAACAGCGTGACACAGTAATACCACCAGAAAGGTTGGGTTTTACCCAGTTAGCCTAAGTGCGTAATGAGGTAAAGGAATGCAGGAGGGCTTATTTCATTAGAAAAGAGATTACTTCAAGCACTGACTGAACTGTACAGCCACATGTGCATGTGTGTGTGTGTGTGTGTGTGTGTGCATGTCAGGGTTGTGGTGCTCATAGTGTCAATGTGACTGAAAGCAAAAAGCTGTAATTTGTTCAGGCAAACCCGCCTGAAGCTGCTCTGGGAAAATAAAGCTGTTTCACTGAGAGGATCACTGGAGTTTCATCAAGTCTAAAATCAGATTTGGTATAAAAAATAAACAAATACATAATGTTTTGCTTTTTTTTTTTTTTTTTTTAAACCCCACAGTAAAAAGCAGGGATGCAAGGTGCAGCAAATCTTGAAGATTTAAATAATAATAAAAAAATAAAACAGTCAATAATAAATTGGCTCTATGTGACAGATACAAATTGAGCTACATGTAATCATCATCTTATGTAATAGTCATCTTTGGCGCTGCCTCCACGCACACAGTCACACACGTACAGTACACACATATTGTTTTTATATACATGTTATTTCCATATTGTACTTATATATAGACTATTGTACTGCATTTATTGTATTAACTGTTGCATGATGTTAACTTTTATCAACCTGCCCCAGGGACAGATGAAACAGATGAAAATTAGCCACTTTGGTTAACTCTGTCACATTTACATTGATGGTAAAACTGGCATGTTAATTAATGTGCACTGTCCCTGGTCAATAAATAAATGAAATTAAATGAACAGTGTGTACATACCAGGTCAACCTGTTTCAGGTCATGTGGATGAGGACGCATCTGGATTGTGGAAATTGTTCGACGAGTCGGTTCCGATCAACAGTTAAGATATGGCAAAAGTTTCAATATCATATCATATAAACTGCAGTTAGAAACCGTGAGTCCAACGTCGCGGGGGCTTCCATTAATTTCTTCTGATCAGACATCTTGATATTATATAACAAAGGAAAATTCAGCTTTGTAGGATTTTTTCTTTTCCCGTTTGACTCGTCAAGAGTAGGGGAAGCAGATGTTTCATAAATGGTCAACTAATTAAAGGTAACACAAGGACCACTTGTGCTTCTTCGAAGGTCTTTGTGTTGAGTTTACTGTGAGACATGACATCAACAACGTCTGCGGTGAAAGAATTTGTAGCCGATTGAAAATCAGAATTCAATTTTTCATGAAAATACCAAAGATTTCATAGTTGTAGCGTTTCACTTCTGCTGCTGCTCTTAATCTAATATGATAGTAACACGCTTTAGTCGTTTTTCACCATTTTCAAACATTTATGAAGTAGTTCTTTCAGTTTATTGAAAAACATAATTCATTTATAGTGAAAATAACTGTTGCAGCTGTAATTTGGAGTCTGGTTACCTTGTGCAGTTTTCTAATACATCTCCACCCATCCTCAACCCTGAACTCCGGTCTCATGAGAATAACTGGAGACATCTGTTGGAAGGATGTCTATGATATTTGACGAATAACTCTGATTTTGAATAAGATATCTCGATGATACTGACATTGACATATATAGATGAAAGCACTGTCTCCTGGTAGCACAGCTGCAGCGTACTCATGTTTTCATTGAACTGTTTTCAGGAGCGTTAGGAATATTGTCCATTTTGGTATTGTTTTAAAATCATCTTTCACATTTTATCATTTCACTGCTATAATAACCATCTCATTTCAACCTTAAGCAAAACCCACGCTGATACAAATGCAGGCAGACCACTCTTTTAAAGGGGGCTACGTACATCCATGCCATTGGACTGCAAGTCTTTAATAACCAAAAAAAAAAAAAAAAGAAGAAAAAGAGGAAAACCAAAAACAAAACAAAACAAAAAAACCTCCATACAAAAGTATATGTACATGGTCACTTACTGAACTGTATAGCAGTTTATGGAAATGATCTAAAATGGTTCATCTTTTTAGTTTTTAAATACAATACTCAACAGTCAGCAACCACAGTACTGGATCTGAAACACAACAAGTGGGCTGTCAGTGGAGACGGCAGGTGATGTGAAGCAGCTGTCAACACACCGGGACCCACACAAACCAGTTATGATATATCAGTCTAACGTTTGTCAGTATGGATGAGTGACTGGGGGGAAATAAAAACTAAATATCGATTTAGCGCACACAACATGTTGGTTGACAGACATAAATAACGCAATAATTGAATACCAGTGCAAGAAAAGCAACAGGGAGACAAAAGAGGGACAAAAAAAATCAATCACAGACAATGGGATTGAGACACTTGCTATTAACACATACAAGTAGAGCCTGAGTGAGGAATCCCAACAGAACAATGGACACAGATGCGAATCAGTGGACGCAACATTAACATTGAAGTTAATATCAATGGGTTACATTAAAATTGAAAAAAAAAAAAAAAGGATGTAGAGATAAGACAGAAAAACAATTGCACCATATCCCTGCCATGTGCCGTGAGCTCCAACCTGCCACTCCTCGTCTTTGAACCTGAAGGAGAAACTCGACCGCGTGTGGAGGATGAGGAGGAGGAGGAGGAAGAGGAAGAGGAGGGGGATGCAGCCTGGTTCCAGCTCCCACCTCACTTTGTGGTAATAAAATCCTGCTCAAAGGTCATTGGTGGGTTCACCTGAAACCTACCTGTGACCATGTGACTGTGGTTGCATGCTAATGTGAAGCTCTGTCACACGCGGCGCACATATAAACAGCAGCACACCCGCCCACCCACCCACTACCATGCGCTCTGAATGAAGGCCTGGGAAGCATCTACATGTTTGTTTGTACAGTCGAAAAGGTGCAAGTACTGGGACAGCGGGCTCTCTTGAAAGGAGATGGTCGGCCGTGATAAAACTTCCTGTCGCAGCCACTCTCGGATGTCTGTGTTACCTGATTCTACTCTCGATAAATAAAAAAAACAAACAAAAAAAACAAAAAAACAGCAGCATCTTACTTGGAGCTGCTGCGTTAAAACATTTTTGAACCCTGATATTCTGACTCTGGATGTTGAGTCTTGAGATGCAGTTTAGAGATGACGATGTTTTGCACAGGTAGGTTTAAAGGGATAGTTCAACATTTTGGCACACAATTGGCCCATTGCCATAATCGCTATAGTCATAGCAGTGGGTTCCTTACCTTTATTTGTCAAGCAGAGCCGTGAGCTGCTCAGAGCTACACTACGGAGGCTAATGGGATTTCTTGGTTTCCCTCATCAAATACACAATCCAACAACCCCAAAACGCTCTGGTGGACAAGTTGTGACCTGCACATTCACCACGCTATGAGATAATAACAGAACGTTACCAGACAGAGTTGTTTTAGAGGTAAATACAGAGAACTGCTTGCGGAAAAACTGTTCCTGAAGGCAACGCGCGTCAGCGGTTTTGCATGAATTTACCTCTAAAACAACTCTGTCTGGTAACGTTCTGTTATTATCTCATAGCGTGGTGAACCAGAGCGTTGTGGAGTTGTTAGATTGTGTATTTGATGAATTTGATGAGGGAAACCAAGAAATCCCATGAGCCTCCGTAGCGTAGCTCTGAGCAGCTCGCGGCTCTGCTCCGCCGTTCTAAAAATAGCTTGCACCGACAATTAAAGGTAACAAACCTACTGCTATGACTACAGCGATTATGGCAATGGGCCAATTTGCCCAAATGTTGAACTATCCCTTTAAAAAAAACAAAGTGAGTGGCATATATGAATGGTCCCTGGTTGGTGTGGAGCAACAGACAACAGTAACGGACAATAAACCCTGGTGCGTCGGGCCAAATCGTTTCATGAATAAAGACTGCCTGAATTATCGTATTGAGGCTGCATGGCGTCAAAAATAAAAAGTTAAGCCAACTGTTCCAGTACTTCCACTTTTAACTGCATTCCATTGAAAAGATTACTTCGGAAATGTTTACAATAAGTGCAAATTGGTCGTTATTCCAGATCAGCTCCTATGATTTTTGATGCTGTGATTAGGAGGTGGAGGCGCCACCTTTGTCGTCTCAGTCCGTCTCGTCTCGTCTCCCTGCCTTTATTTGTCCAAACTCCCTGTGCAAGTTTTTTTTTTTTTCCATGCCTCCCCGTCCTGTCTCCTTTTACGTACTTGTAGGACTCTCTCCGTCTTCACTTCTCAGAGTTCTTGCGCGGTCTGCGGAAGCTGGACATGTTCTCGTTTAGTGCATAGATGCGCCTGGAGAACTCCTCGAAGCCGGCCACGTCCAGCTCGCCCAGCACCTGTTCGTCGCACTCCACGGCCACGGCGTGGTCCACGGGGATGCGGCGGTAGTCGTCGTCGTCGTCCAGCCGGGCCTCGTCCGCCGCCAGCCCTAATCCCACCACCACCGCCCCCATCCCCATCCCCATCCCCATGCCCATGCCCATGCCGAGGCCTAAGCCGGTCGCCTCGGTGCCCATGATCTCCTCGGCTTGTTCCACAGAGCAGCGCAGCTCGGCGGCCAGGCCGACGGGCGCCGGTCCGGGCACCACCGAGCCGTTCATGGCGCCCGTGTGCTGCTGCTGAACGACCCCACTTTCCTGCACTGTGCTGCTATTGGGTGGCTCTTCTTTTTCTTCAGTCTTCTCTTCTTTATCTAAATCAATCTCTCTGTCAGCGCTCATGCTTCTCTCCTCCTTCACTTCCGTCTCTCCCCCGTCCTGCTTCTTCTCCTCCTCGTTGGCCTCTGTTGTCGTTGTGGTCTCGTTGAGGCTCAGTGAGGTCATGCTGGCGTCGAGGGAGGAGGACAGGTGTTTGGGCGAAGAAGGCAAGGCATCGGGGGCCAGACCAACGACGGCGGGGGGAGGAGGAGGAGGCTGCTGCTGTTGCCCCCCCTCGTCCATGGCCGTGTCGTAGCTGGGCGGAGGCGTCGGCTTGTACTTGTCGGCCTCGGAGCTCGCCCGTTTCCTCAGCCCTCGGTCGGGGGAGCTGGTGTGGTACGGGTAGCCGATCTCCGAGGCGGCAGACACACCGAGCTGGGACTTGGATGGCACCGGGATGGAGCTGGAGACATTGTGTCGGTCGCTGTGAGGAAGGAAGGAAGAAAAGCAGGAACATGAACAACAGCAATGACAACAGAACCACATTCAGAACAAAGTTAAAGGCTGTAGTGCAACTGTGTGAGGCTTTACACTTTCTTTTTTTCTTTCTTTTTTGTTGTTGTTATGGTCACTGCTGATTCTGACATGTACTACTTTTGTTTCCTTTGTCTTTGTTTTATTGTGCTTGGGTGTATATTCTTTGTTAAAGGGATAGTTTAACATTTTGGCAAATTGGCCCATTGCCATAATCCCTATAGTTTTTTGTCGGTGCGAGCTATTTTTAGAACGGCGGAGCAGAGCCGTGAGCTGCTCAGAGCTACGCTACGGCGGCTAATGGGATTTCTTGGTTTCCCTCATCAAACTCATCAAATACACACTGAGTTGTTTTCGAGGTAAATTCATGCAAAACCGCTGATGCACGTTCCCGTCAGGGGCAGTTTTACGGCAAGCAATCTCTGTATTTACCTCTAAAACAACTCTGTCTGGTAGCGTTCTGTTATTATCTCATAGCGTGGTGAATGTGCAGGTCACAACTTGTCCACCAGAGCGTTGTGGAGTTGTTGGATTGTGTATTTGATGAGTTTGGTGAGGGAAACCAAGAAATCCCATGAGCCTCCGTAGCGTAGCTCTGAGCAGCTCGCGGCTCTGCTCCGCCGTTCTAAAGATAGCTTGCACCGACAATTAAAGGTAACGACCTACTGCTATGACAATATGGATTATGGCAATGGGCCACTTTGCCAAAATGTTGAACTATCCCTTTGAGTCAATATTCTGTCCATTAGTGTAATTCCTTGTATTGGTCTTCTATGGTTCTTCTATGTATTTCTCATGTGTCTTTTTTTTTACTATTACAACAACCTGCCTGGATGACGGAAATTCAATTTACATGTGTACAATGTCCACTCTCCCCAATCTAAAATAATAATAATATTCAAAAATGTAGGTAAAACATTTAGGTTATTTCCCTTCTGCTACAGTATAGTGAGCCTTTATCTCTCCAGCCAACATGACTGACATGTCCAAAAGTGCTAAATGTGACACCCAGGTTTCTACGTATTTGGACCTGGTTCTCCATTGATCTCATCTGCAACCGACCGCTCTCCTCTCCGCCCCAAAGCGCCCAGCTCCTTTCCTCTGATCCAGGAGAGACAGCTGCAGTTCTTTGTAAATCACTCCACCTTACAACACTCTGAAAACATTTGTGCAGCCTCTGAGACCAGGCCTCACGTAGCCATCCAAGTATGTCAGACATTCTCCTCCATAACAGATAACAGACTAGGGCTCTGGGACACCCCACCCTGCCCAAGTGCTGGAGCCATAAATTTACTTAAATGGGGGCCTCACCACCTCTTCCGATAGCCAAGGCCATGTATAATTCACCGGACTACTTAGTGGTCTGCTTAACAGGACCGGTCTGCTATCTCAGGAGCTCGGGCACGGTGCTGCCGGGGTCAGAGGTCAAAGCGGGGCCTCTCTGTTCTCTGGTGATTCACATGTGTTGGTTAAAGAGTTAAGGACAAATCTCTGCTTGTTCAGTTGGATGTGTAGTAGTAGTAGTAGTCCCTGTAAATTTTCTCCTGTCACTTGGCACAAGCGAAAGGGAAGCCTTGCCTAAAAACAGTGGGCGCTGATGGGAGCAGCGGTTGACAGATGCGTTTACTAGTGTACTAGATAGATAGATAGATAGATAGATAGATAGATAGATAGATAGATAGATAGATAGATAGATAGATAGTAGATAGATAGATAGATAGATAGATAGATAGATAGATAGATAGATAGATAGATAGATAGATAGATAGATAGATAGATAGATAGATACACTGCTCAAAAAAAATAAAGGGAACACTTAAACAACACATTGTAACTCCAACATCAATTACATTGATCATTTTTATGTTATTTTGTTCTCAACACACTCTACTATATATTGAATAACGATTTTAAACTGCAATATTTCATTAATTGAGATCTAAGATGTGTTGTTTAAGTGTTCCCTTTATTTTTTTGAGCAGGATAGATAGATAGATAGATAGATAGATAGATAGATAGATAGATAGATAGATAGATAGATAGATAGATAGATAGATAGATAGATAGATAGATAGATAGATAGATAGATAGATAGATAGATAGATAGATAGATAGATAGATCCATCTATCTGTAAATTTTCTATCTATCTATCCCTGTAAATTTTCTCCTGTCACTTGGCACATGCAAAAGGAAGTCTTTGCCTAAAAACAGTGCCGCTGATGGGAGCAGTGGTTGACAGATGCGTTTACTAGTCTAGTGTACTAGCTTTGCCGTCTAATGGACAGTTTCACCACCAAACATGTGAAAGGCTTGTAAAAAAGGGCCCCGACCTTGACCCACGCAGGCACCCTGCCGAGGTGGTCCCGACAGGGTTCACAGGCAGGACGCCGCTGAGACGAGAGCAGAGGGGCTGTCTAGTTTTTTAGAGAAACTTGTCAAACTTCAAAGCGCCGGCGGTACAGTAAACGAGAACCATCCTTCGTCTGAAAGGTACAGTATGAAACCTGTTAGGCTAACAACCTGTAAATACTGCACCACTACCATTTCTGTTAATTGAAGGCGCACGGATGTGAAATGTTGGATATTGGATAGTCATCTGAGGTCAGGGTTAGGCAAACAAAGGGATCGGGTAATGACCTGATCCTGTGAGAGCCTTCGTCTTAAGTGGGCAGAATGGGAGATGGGCTGTGCTTTACTTGGCAGCGCATATCCATGAAAACACATCGTTTAATATAACTGGCTTCAACGTGCCCCCTCCCCTAACAAACACATGGTTAATTCTGCAGCAAAGCATTTTTTTGAGGGGGAAAAAATGGAAACAATATGCTCCTTAACACCTAATTTTCTGGGGAGACAAATGGAATAAAAAGAAAATATATGAGTTGAATGATTCGCCATCTTAAACACTTATCTGTGACTGCGATTCCAAATGAAACCATCATGGGCTCTTTTGGAAACGGTCCAAAAATTCAAAAATGTGATTTGAAGGGCAGGAATAAAGACAGATGTCATGAGAAGTCAATTATCATTTAAATAAGTGGAAAATCTGGTTCAGACTCTTTGAAACACAATACAGCTTTGGGGAACCGGAGACAGCTGGTACGGCGGGGAAGTCTAAGGTTTCAATGCATCATTTATAACAAGCTAGGAAGTGACTATACGTCGTTTGAGCTTGACAGAGCGATGTCCGACTCCTTACGGCAACGGCTGATTAGATGGCTTTGATTTTAATCATCGTCAGCTATTTCTTCTCCACTTCCCCCCCAGCAAACTCTCTCCTATAATCCATTTACTCGGGTTTTAAATGGCCAATTAACAAATATATTATTGATACTGGCAAAAAATCACATGGTCATCGCACCAACTCTTTAGTATAATGAGGAATCTTGTATTTGGACCATGTTATTTTGTTCCACTGGGCGCTTTGGTTGGGCCGGCATTAGTTCTATTATTTGTGTCAAACTGAGCTGCAGCGTATGAATAACAGAGAGAGAATGGGTGTGCGAGCGAGTACTCGAGCCAAGCAACCCTCTGGGCAGTCATAACATTTTTTCTTGAAACATTTTAACTCTGATGACATGTTTTTTAATGCCAGCAATTAGTCTACACATGTATAGCCACTGTGACCATATGTGCCAAATAAGGGTGCTGGGAAGACAGAACTGCTGAAAAACATTTCCTAAAGTTGTTTGGAAAAGCTGGAACTCATACAGCAGCGCCATTACAGAATAAGGCCAAATATACTCCCATGGCATGAGCTAACTGTGTCTCTCGTTGACATTCTCCGTGCACTGAATGAGATTTTTCATATTCTTCATAAACATTTACTCTGTTCCCTCTCAGAAATTTCCTTCGCCTTGTATAAACTATTCAGACAAACAGCCCTTAAACTGCTTTTGAATGTAATTCGAAGGATGGTCGCTGGGTTGGCCCACCACTTTGGCCCGGACGCTGAAATATCTAACCTGTTATTGGATACACTGTGATTATATTTAGGGCATACAACAAGTTCTGACTTTGTTAGGAACCCTCAGTCAAAACTAATGCAGTGTAATACAACCATTCTGCAGCAAATCACATCCTGTCCTTTGTGATCACGCATTGGAATCAAATACTAAATATAAAAGTCATGACAGAAGATTTATTGCAGGCCTTTTGTATTAGAGAACGTCAGTTTCAGCTAGATGTACCTAATAAACCGCTGAGTGGTCACATTCATGGTCCTCACGACTCCGGTGATCCGATTTTCCTCTCGAACCACCATGAAGTTGACATTTGTGAGGAAGTGTTATGACTCTGGCGATCCGTCGGAATTTTTCATCAAAAGTTGGTTGGTTAATTTCCAAATTCTTTCAAAATAAAAGCACGCCAAGGTGGGCATTATCCCCGTGGCTATGTGACAGAGCTCCTGGCGGCCAGGGGAAACTTTTTAGTTTTGGGTTTGAATATTGCAATACTGCTTCTGAATTTTGTTGAGAGGGTTATCACCTCTGATTTGTTGCCACGTATCTCCTCCTCATGACAGATATGCTACCGGTGTTACTCATTACGCATTTTTGGCATTCCTCGTCTCATAAGTATGTTTAATGTTTTAACTTCTCTCTACAAATAGACTTTTAGACGGACCAAAAGAGCACTAGGCTTGCTTCAGGCACTCACTTGCTATAGAGCCAAGGATGGTTAAGTAAAAAGCCTTTAATGAATCAGGGCAATAATAATTATAAAACAATAGTCAAACTTTATTTTAAGCTCCACATCACCTGGAGTTAACTCTTTTTTCTACTTACTCTTTTTAGACTTAAGTTTTTATTCTTATTTTCTTTATTTCTTTTTTAAAATTTTTTAATTTTGTTTGGAAAAGGTATTTTCCATCAGAATCAACAATACAAAATTAGTATTTACCATAGTCCTTTTACCATTTATGCAACAATTTATACATACAGGTGAGCAACAAGTTTGTGTGGTAAAGGACAGTCCTCCTGATCCTTCATAAGCATCCATTGTCACTTTCCTGAGAACAAAGTTTTTATTCTTATTTTCTGTTGCCAGTAACACAACTACCCAAACTATAGCAACTGTGTCAATAATAATAATAATTGCTAAAATGAATATATTGTGCAAAATGAAAAATCCCACCCACCCATATATGAAAATGTAGCTAAACTATACCGGGCTCAGATTTCAGACTGTACAGCTTGGGCTTCGTCCGAGGCATTCATGACAAGTAAAGTGAATTCATGATAGCAGCTCGACACACAATACTGATGGGAAAAAGGTCTGTTGCTCATCTCTAATGTATAATACGCAGCTGTGCAGTGATAGGTTCCCTCCACTGGCAGCACAGGCAACACTAAGTCTTTACGTTTCACCGGGCCTCTCTCTCTGCTACATTACTCCAACAACAACTTGACTGCACACTGTAAACGCTGCTAAAAGGCCTTTGCCTAAATCATCACGCAGAAAACTTGACGTGCTGAGCCAGAAATAGCCCTCATTCCTCCTGAGCTTTTTGCCTGCTCTCTTCCTTTCCACTGCTGATGTCAAACCTGGCATATTTCAGGCCGACTCAGGAATTCGGTAAGCCAGACCTTTTCCACCGTCCAGTCCCCCCACAGGCTTTACAACATGTCCCTGTTCATATCCAAAATCCGGCTACGGAGCCACGATTTTGGGCCAAAACAAGCAATGGCAGATAAGATTTTGGGTGTTTGATGTGGTTTAGGGAAATCCCTGTGAAACTTATAATGTGTTATGGTGGAAGCAAAGTTTTCTTTTTGTTTTGACAGGGCAGGACGTATCTACTGGCTGGCTTCGGAGGACAGGGAATCACCACAGAAAAGCATGAGCGACATGATCAACAAGCTCACTACGTTAATGATGTATCACATCTTGTCCAACAACGACACTGTTTTTAAAATATTACTCTTGATATTGCTGCTGTACAGTGACATTTATTTTGGCAAAATATTGTCTGCAAGCCAAAAGGGAACTGAATAAAATAAATGTAAACCAGTACAGTTTTGACAGTTTTCATACTAATCCCATACGGCCATATTGACAGCAAGATAAAACTAAATAATAACTTAAAAGATTAGTTTTGGAAAATATGCCTATTCATTTTTGATCTGAGGAGACAATGGGTAAATAACCCTATGGTAAGTATAGCTTGGAATAAAGATTGGAAATAGGGAATCCATTAGCCCAGCTCTGTCAAAAAGGCACATTTAAAACTTAGTGACAAAGTATCTTGGGCATTTTCTTACTGTTGATTGGCACGATGATAGAGATATTTATACTGTAGGCAGTGTTCTAAGCAATATGTTCAAGCTAATATGCTCCTTCGTAGGTTTAGTATGTGCTCAGTTGATGTTAAATGTTCCCTGTTTAGATCTTTCTGTACACCTATGTATACAGCTGTAGCTATAAGAAAAGCAGTATGCGGCGGCTCATAGTGGCCTACAATGATGGACTGAGGTTGTTGCTTCAGGTGCCCAGGTGGCACAGTGTGAGCCAACTCTTTGTTAATTTAAATGTAACCAATTGTGAATCACTTCTAAGAAATTTTATGTATTTTATGTATTTATGTGCCGCCTGGATGACTCGGGGGAACAGCATTATTGGGGCTTTGATTAGCCCTGATAGGAGCTGCTATAGGTATTCATCCAGGCTTAGAAAAAACTGGTGGGATAGTCTGCTTATGAATTATGTGGAGAGTTGATTCTCTATCTGTGTGTCTGTCTTTTTCTCTCTCTCCTTCTTAAATCTGTTTTATCATGTTTCTGTTTGTTGTTGTTGATATGGACCGCTTGTTGTGTCTGCAATAAAGATTAATAATAATAATTATAATTAGTGCTTGAAGTGCTTAAAATCTTATACTCAGTCTTGTTTGTTCCTTGTTTTCGAGTCAGTGTAGCATAACCCAGCCTTGCCCCCCTCTACTTCCAGTCTTTATATTAAACTAACCTAACCGTTGAATTAAGATTATTCAGTTTAACAAACTATCAACAAAGAACAGTGTACTTATTTAACTATCTTAGGTGAGGTTGACTAGACACCTGATACCATGTGAATGTGTGATATCCTACCATGTTCTTCATTCTTGTTCATGACTAGATCATGAGCTGTACTGTAAAACATTACTGGGTTGAAAATGTACTGTCGGTACTGATCTGTAGTTTGAGCTCTAATCTCCAGGAACAAGTTTTATTGGATTTTGGATCATGATTTTTATTGGATCATGTTATAGTGATTTCTTTCAAAGAGAGAAACATAAACATGTGGTTGGTTCAAATAATGGTTTTACGTGACAGAGGGAGAAAAAAAATGAATTGGCAATGGCAGTATTATTCCTGAAGGATGAGGAGGAAACGATGTTTGAGAAACTACTGTACTGTACTCTACCTTTGCAGAATATCACATGAACCATCAGAGAGGGTTTAATCCTTCCAAAGCATTTATTATTACAAATGTAGTGAATTCATACTGTAGGGCACTTGTCAGGTTTAATTTACCTTGCAAATTTTAGGGTTAGTGTTGGTATATAAATTTGTGTATATTATATCCTTTTATCCGTCACGGTTGAGACTGCAACTGTCGAGATGTCACAACCCTTTGTATACATCATGTAACACAAGGGGGACTACCGCGGTTTTGCTAACTTCTGACTCACTATGGGGTCTTTGGGGAAGTTCACATCACATCCTCCAGCTGCGGTGTTGAATCTGCCTGGCCAGGCGCTCTGCCACACCTTGTACGTAGCCCTGCTTCCAGGCACCGGAGTGGGATTAGGGCCCTGTGAACCTCTGC
The DNA here is from genome assembly GCF_045865225.1 of Trachurus japonicus. Lineage (NCBI taxonomy): Eukaryota > Metazoa > Chordata > Actinopteri > Carangiformes > Carangidae > Trachurus > Trachurus japonicus. The sequence goes on along the minus strand of NC_140920.1, from coordinate 9,280,896 downwards.
CAAGCCCTCAGTGGATGTGGAGCGGCAAATGGGAGCATGTTGAATGCGTTTGCTTTGATCTCAGCAGACTGTGCAGTTTACAAAGAATTGGTTTCTGGTACTGTCTCTGTCTCGCTCTGGGTAATAGATTCACCATTTTTCCGCTGTTTCTTATCCTTCAGCAAGATTTATAAAAAAAAAAAGAAAAAGAAAAAAACCTATACTGCCCATTTTTCACCAGAGCTTGACTGTATACATTATGAAATGTTATGATGTGTTTCTGAGATGGTACTGTTTGGAAATGTATGAAGATATGATCAGCAGCTTGACAAGCATCTATAGTCCACTGTGCAAAATGGACAGACTTTATAATAAACTCCTTTGTCTCCTTACGCACAAAACTGCTTTTCCTCAAATTTTCCATTTGTATCCTGTATAAAGCGATTCTGCGATACTACTGCTGTGTGGGTCTCGGCCCTTTGGGAAAGGGTCTCCCTGCAGACTGGATGAAAGCTGAATTAGTTCTTTATGGCGGGAGGAACCGCTTCCAAATCTGTTCTGGAAACAGTTCCCTTGGTCCTATCCTTCATCATCCCTCTTTGGATACATGGAAGAAAGAAAGAGGTGGCAAGGAGGGATAGAGGAAGCAGATTAGCCTCTCTCACACAGTCTATAAGATAATTACCTGCAGATGCAACGCTGCCCTCTTATATATTCATATTTCATAAAGCTGGGTCCCAGCGCTGGAAACTGTATCTGAGTTTAGTCTTTTTCAAACAGGGAATGAAAGACTGGAACTGATATGGGAAGAGTATGGCCCAACAGTGTGTGAAGAAAATTTAGTGCGTGTCCTCTATATTGGAAGGGAATGTGAAATAGCCCCCTCCTCATCCTCACTGGAGACTTTAATTTAGGCTGACGCTGCAGTGTGAATGGTGTTATGATGGAAGGTATTACAACTGTGACTCATCTTAAGTGTTATCACACTGTATCAAAGTTCGTTTAACTGTGTTTATTATTGTAACCATGCAGTGGTTTAGTTTTCTCAGTTTTTGTAGCCTACCTAAAATGATCTTGTCTAAATGAAACCATTTTACAAATAGATAACTAACATTGTCCTCATTACATCACTATACATTGTACTTTTGAAGCCGTTTCCTCTGCTTCAGCCTTTCTGCTAAGTAAAGCCAAATGGCTGCGTCATATCATAAATAATTTAGAGTGATGTCAGTCTAACTCCCAACTAATCTTCCTTTCTAAATGTTGAATTAAACATCTAAGTTATTGCTAACTGCGGCGCCTCAGCAGTAAAGACAATATGAATGACTGATGTAAGTGTGTGTTATCTGCTGAGTGTTGTTTCAGCCCGCTGATCTGAGGTCTGTGTCAGCAGCACAGAGCACTTTTGTACCCGTCCCTGTGGTCTCATTGTCACACAGGAGTGTGTTTGTGGGCAAGCCACTGTGGAACGGTTACACTTCCACCCCCACTTCTTAAAAACGTCCATGCTTGTGTACACATGTGCATAGACACACACAGCTTCAGGGTTTAGCGGGCCCATGCTTTCATCTCATCTATCTTTGGGCCCTTCCACTTCCCATTAAGGAGGAGGGGGGGCGATGGAGGGCTGATTTGGGAGCTCAGCCTTTTCATGGCTTCTTTCCTTTCAAAACAAAAGATTATTCAATTAATGTGTGTAATACACATTTTCCCCTTTGCTGACCCCGGGAGGGGAGTGGAGATCAAAGACAGCCCTCTCTCTCTTTTTTAGGACAGTGGAGCTGAGGCCTGATGTCGACCAACTCCCAGGTTTTAGTGGAGGGTTACTCACAGGGCACAAGACTGTAGAAGGAGCGAGGCAGAGATCTGAGCATTCCTTCAAACTGGGACAAAGTGACTGCTGCAAATCTCATTAACAACGGCTCTTTCCAAATGTGGAGGATGATGCTCAGAGGTGGTGCATCATTACAAAGGTCTTTTAACTTTTACCTGAGAGATCCACACGATCTCAGGCAATATTCTGTTTTACTATTCTGTGACAGACCCCCGTCCCATATTATCATCTGTGCCCATATACAATACTATCCTTATTCCGTTATACAGAGGTTGCAGTCAGGACTTGGAGAAGCTAGAACGATCTGCCTGAGGAAATCAGGTCAGCTGAGTCTGTGACTTCCTTTAAGTCTTTTCTTAAAACATACTTTTATCAGACAGCTTTCCCTGGATTTCCTGTCGTTTGACCTTCTTTTGAACTGTTTTAACATCTTTTAAAATACCTCTGTTGTACCTTTATTTTATAGACCTAATTGGTTTATAACTTCAATGATAATTTTATGTGTTGTAATATATGTTTCAGTTTGCTGCATTTGTCAAGTGGATTGTGAAAAAATTGCTAATAATCTATGTGAACAATCAGAAAGAGATTGCGACACAATAAATAAAGTCTTCCATGTGCTCTATACATAACCATACATGTTAAACATGCAGACTGATGGATTTTTAAGGCTGCAGGAAAACTAAAGTTATCTGTATTGGACAATCATTATTTTTGCCCTTTTTTCTCCCGCTCAGATTTATGTCACCAATATCTGTTGATCATAAAGACTAACTTAGTAAAAGTACAAAATAAAAGTGTGAGCTAAAAACTGTGAGTAATCGGTAACACATTATAATAAGTACACACTATTAAGCATTAGTTAAGCATTAATAAATACTGAATTCTTCATTTATAACGCATGAATACTCATTAGTATGTAGTTTATAAACACAGTTAGTGCTTATCAATGATGAGTAAAACATTTTTTACTCCCTTTATAGTAATATTCATGTGTTATAAATTATGAATTCAGTATTTAATGCTAATAGTGTGTGTACTTATTATAAAGTGTTACCAAGTTATCTCCTAAGCCAGCTCTCTCCCAGTCTAAATTGTCTACACAGACATTATGCTAAATTGTAATGCATAGTTACTGTACAGTAGGTTTTATTCTACTGAAAAGCGATTTGTTCTGTTGAAAATAAAAAACCTCTGTAATTTCAGATATATCAAGTATCTCTTAGGCTTCAGTGACTTGAATTGAGGTGTGATATCTAAAAATAATGTTGGTGGTGGTGGTGGTGTGTGTTTGTGGCTCTTACCAGCGGACCAGCAGCCCGTGCTCCAGGAAGTTCTTCAGGTTGGGTAGTGTCTGCTGCAGGTCCGGGGTGGTCAAGCCATGTTGATATCTCAGCTGCAAGAAAAAATGGAAAAGGAGACACTCATTAACTCTCAAACAACACACAACATCATAACGAGCTGTATGTCCGATCCAGTGTGTGGTGACCCAGCACTTCTGCACATGCTGTTAAGACACAAATATACATTCTTTATGTTAACATGTAGGGTAGAGAAGAAAGAAATAGAACCTAAAGAAGAGGTATGAAGTCCACATAGTTTCAGCATGACACATTTCTATTCTCACCATCTGACTATTACTCATCTGGACACAGTTTCATCCCTCCCTGATACCAGGCATGTGCACTAACACATAAAGTGTGCTGAAAGACAGGGGGTGAGATATGGCTGACAAGTAAAACAAAACTTGCTGTTAAAACACCTGAATGAGGGGCACGGAGCGCACATTAGAACCCTTATTTAATTCTCCTGTAATCTCTCCCTCGATCTGTCTTCTTTCTTCAGCAGAGCCACTTCTAAATTTGGCCTTGAATGTTCCTCCTGTGCCACAACGCTTTATTTCAAGATAGAATCAAATCCTGTGGAGGAAAAAAAAAAAAAAACACGTCGGACGGCCACCTTGAAACTCCAGCTCTGGTGCCAGACACATCTCCTCCAACAGTTGAGCGATGTCACAGCGAGCCGCCTCTTGTCCTGAAGAGTTTATTTAACCTATATTACTGAACAGCAGAGGAGCATCAGGCCGCACGTCCAGCGTTATATCTCCCAGGCCGCTCTGTCACACACACTGCCTGCTCCAGCTGACATCTGTTTTGTTTCCACTTGGGTGCCAAGACAACCACACTACTTTTTACACACACACACACAGTTGTGGTAAAAGGATGAGGTACTGCACATGACTCTGACACACCACTCACCGTGAGTAACTTGTTGCTCATTCATATATGACCACATAATGGATGAGCGGTACGGTAATAAAGGAATTACAGAGAAATAAATGGTTTAGCCTGAAAGGTCAAAGGTCACATGTCATTTTTTTTCTTTTTTTTTTTAGTCTAGAGTTGAGTTTGGTTTTACACTTTCGGAGACAAATTGTTTTCAGGGTATCAGCAGCACTACAATCACATCCATACCACTTTTCTTGTGACAGATGTTGTAATATTCAGTCAAGGCATACTGTAGCTGCAGCACATACATAGTGGCTCTTGTAAGGTTTGATTAATGGCCAGAGGAGTGGCATATAAGCATTAACACGAAAGGTCATGCTGACAGAGTACACACAGGCCACATGTGCATGTGTGTCAAATTTCTACTCAACATAAAAATGGCTAAATCCCTCTTCGTCTGAACAGCTGCCAGAACCATGTATAAACTGTATGGTATGAATGGTTCGGTATGTGTGGAACATGTACCAATGTGTTCAGTGTTCCAGTCTGTTGTTTGTGATCCGGCCTCAAATGGTCCGTGTCTGTTCGGGGAGTTAAAGAAACAACAGTTCTGACAATATCAGAGGAGAGGTTTTTTTTTTATTTTTTTATCAAAAGCAGCTCAGACTGGGGGAGTCGGACAAGGGGAAGGGTGTCGCCTTGAAACCCAGCTGGTGATGGAGTGGTCCAAAACCTACGAGAACAACACAGAGATCCATTCATGGCTCAGAGCAGACCTCAGGGTCTGACCAAATGACGGCACTACGCTGTCCACAAGGGCCGGCTGAACGGAATTGGGTTTGAAACAGTAGGCCAAGATCAATAACACCACCAGTTTAGAAACAGAGAGAGCATAGCAACACCGGGCAGGAGGGCTTGCTTGTTCTGCGGCCAGACGCTAAAAAAAGGAAAATCCCAATCTCATGGATATCTTAGAGAGTCACGGTCTAGAAAATACGAGTTAGAGACCATGAATCAGATATCAGGGAAGAATAAACACTATAGCCGGAGCGGAGGTGCACGGTATTTGTTGGGTGTAGTGTGCAGTGTACTTTTCTTTGTTACTCAGGAGGCGTGACAAAGTGGTATATCTTAAATCCCATTACTGAGCCCTGCAGTGTGTGTAACAAACAAGTGTGTGTCTGTTAGGAGTCCTATGTCAAATTACATGCCCATATATCTCAATGTGTGTGGGAGCGATATAGAAAGCATGAGTATGCATTACTATGTGCGTCTCCTATTGTTTTTTCTTGCCAAGCATGCGGGATAAAGAAAGTGGATATGGGTGCAGACATGAGAGTGATGGCTGACGTCACCGGCTTGCTCCGAGCGTACTTCATTACCATGAAGCTCGTTGTGTGTGGGGGATTAAAAAATAGGAGGATGTTACTAGAAGCACATGTGTAGATGGCGATGCTTTATATTTCTGAGAGTCCAAGGCTTCTTCTTCATAATGTATGCCTCCAACAAGCCAACACATAGGAATCCAATTCCAGCTGCAGACACGTTCGTTCACTCAGGGCTTTTGTCCATGCAGTTGTCTGCCAGAGTGGGCACCAACAACACTTGAGCTAAGTGTCAGGTTGGCAGCCACCAGCGCCGGCCGGGCGACTGCAGCTTCACACTGTCTTTGTAATGATGAGGTGCGGCTTAACGCGTTCAGACAGGTCGGGAGATGGAATACTGCAACCCCACGGCTGACCCAGCGCTCAGCCAGCCAGACTCAGACTCTATCTATATTCATAAACTGGTCTGGCCCTCCCTGGTGGAAACCGCATTAAGTTTCTCCTCAGAGTGCACTGAATGTGTATATATGTATGCGAGTTCCTCATGAACTTAGTCCGGGGAAAGGCATATAGTATTCTCAATGCTGGGTGTCGAGTGCGCAAACATCGCCCCCCTCCTCCCTCCCTTCTTTGCCGCTCGCCAGAGACAAACAGAAAAACATTAGTGACCCGGCGGCCGTGTCATCTGGGGGGAAAAGAAAACAGAGAATCTTGTAAAAAGAGACAGAAACGCAGGAGGCAGCTTAATGACACGAAGCTGGGTGTCATTTCCAATCGTTGCACCACGAAAGCTCTGGCTGATAGGAACAAACAGCTGAAGAGTGAAGGTTTTATATCCTAGTCTGTGAACCCAAACTGTTGCATATCACAGAAATAAAAAAATACTGCATTGTTTCTAACCCAAAACCAATAAAATGAGCATCTTGGAAAATTTTGGTCCAAAAAAACCAAAAGAAAAACAGACTCTGAGTGTTTCTATGTCAACAGCTCCAGAACCAGATCATACCGATTGCTCAGAATCAGCTCACTTGAGACAGCTTGTCATTCCCAGTTTCCCTTTCACACGTCCTGGTGGTGAATGAATGCTGGTGGACTTCGTTGCGTGCTGCTTGTGCGTATATGTGTATGGCAGAGCGCTCTGGAGCTAGCAAGCTGGCCACGGGGTTCTTTGTAATGGGACTAACCAGACCGTGGTGAGAAATTCCCAGGATCCATTGAAGGCGGCTGTAAGGCGAGAGCACCTATGTGGGGAAGGGGAGGGGGGCCGGGGGGCCGACTGGGGGCCCCCACTGTGGCTCTTTCACATGATGACATAGTGAAACAGATCTGGCCAGGTCTCCTCATCATCGCTCACACCTTTGTGTCTGGACACTCCCTTCGCTGTTCACCTTGTCAACACACACACACCGCTCAGGACTTTACGGCCCTACAAAGGCAAAGTGCAGTATCTGTAAAAATGCCAAACTGAGAAAAAACTGCTTTTTGTGTTTTTCATTGTCAGGTTTAAGCATCAAATTATGAATAACTAACAAGTCTATAATTGATTAGATAAAGGTGGACTGAATTAAATGTCTTTTGTAGTTTGTCTTTCTGACCAATTTTGCCCATATTTTGTGACCAATTTTGACAGTTTTATGGCAGATACTGCACTTTTGCCCTGGTTTTGGTGCAGATAGTGCACTTTGGCTTGGTATTAGCTACAGATACTGCACTTTGCCTTGGTTTTACTCCAATGGAATTATAGAGTAAACTAGAGAATGCATTTCCTGAAGGAAATACGGGTGAATGCTGAAAGCTGGAAGCTGAATGAGCTGAATAAATTGTTGAAACAATGCTGAATTAAGTGAAGAAATTGCTGAACCAATCTTTAAGAGATGAAACATCGGTTTTACTCCAATGGAATTATAGAGTAAATTGAACGTAGGGAGTACAGTACTCCTTGCAGATACTGCACTTTGCCTTGGTATTAGCTACAGATACTGCACTTTGCCTTGGTTTCACAGTGCGTTTTTGGATGGACAGCAAAATAAAAAGCCCAATAACTTCGGAAATTTTAGCAGTACCAACATCAAATTCTACCAAATTGAAGAGAATATGCCACACTTTTGATTGGTCAAAAAAAAGAAAAAAAAGAAAAAATGCAGATACTGCACTTTGCCTTTGTAGGGCAGTTTAGAGAGACGCTACAGCGTGTGTAGTAGTAGTGGTATGACTGTAGGGTTTGGTATGAGTGTATATGTGTGTGTGTGAGAGTTTGGAGGACGAGGGTAACTGACCCATCACATCAGAGGTTCCTGGGGCTCTTCCTTATCCATCACAAAAGATAAAGTAACAACCCGAGGAATGCAGCATGTGTATACAACCGCCGGGCCGGCCTGCCAATCCACTGGAGCCGCGACCACACGTAAACACACTCGGGACCGACGAGAGCTGGCGGGATCCAGTCCGTTTACAGTACACGCCACCCATCGTTTGACAGAACCTGCTTGTTTGCCCTGAGCTCTGTGCAGCGGCTAAACAAACACGGCCCGGCTTATGCCACATATTACTGTTTCCCTGAGTTTGTCAGTACTAATCACCTTCAGATCGGACCTCGAGTGTGGGCGGCGGGCTACGGAGAATTTTGAGGTTGATTGCTGATGATGTGGTGTCGGCGGGTGGCCCAGGTAACAAAGCATATAAGACAACCCCCACCATCCCTCCCCTCTTCCACATCTTTCATGAGATCACTGTAGAAGGTGCTTGTCAGTGCTACAGTACATCTCAACAGTTCAACGCTTTGCACATTATTAGCATCACTTGACAGGAGGTTTTTTTTTTTCCATTGTCAGTGGAGACCGGAGGAAATTTGGGAGACCGGATATTTTCATCAAGAGCGATGCACTTCATGTGTCAAGAGGTTAAAAGTCTCCAAATCAAACTGCATCACGGACAATTACCCAGTGATTTATAATCAGCAAGCTGTTGTCCACCGAGGTAAAAATAGATTTTTTTTTTTTTACATAGTACGTAGGTTTTACATATTCCCTGGGGAAGATAATCAGGGAGCTCATTAGGTCATATGACAGCTGACCAGGTGTTCCTCCCTCCCACGTCCCTCTTGTCAGACTGTGGACCGGATAGTTCAGCAGAGACCATGAGGTTAATACAGACGTTTGTCTCCATACATACAATTCAAAAGTAGAGGAGTAGAGCTGTGGCAGATTACCTGCCAGTGGCAATAATTCAGGGCTCTGATGACTTATTCATGAAGATCTTACATACTAGGAAATGCAACAAAAACTTACATACAGAATAGGCTATATAATATAGGAGTTGAATGATAGTAAACCCATTTTTACTCCATGAGAATTGTGTAGTCGCTGTCTTTTATTATAATTTTTATATTTCTCAGTGTTTTATCTGATATTATGTTTTTCTTAGTGCTTTTATATGCTTTTAATTTACTGTATTTTAACTTTAACTTTGTTGTGCAGCACTTTGTTGTTTTTAAAACATGCTATATAAATAAAGTGGATTGGATTGTGTGTATCAATTTCTTACAGTGTAATGAAACAGTTCACTTCTGTCATCCTTTCAGCTGATCCTGCCAGTAAACGCTATGACGCAAACATGCTGTTAATTATTAAGGCAAAAACAAACAGTGTTTCAGTGACCTGTTTGCATAACAAGTGGTCATCACCAGTTTTTGAAAATCAAAGCACACACACACACTACAGCACATGGTAGTTACAACAAAACCGTTGCTTGTTAACTATTAAAATCTGGCAGGTTATATTGTATTCCTATGAAATAACCCCAAACTGTGTTAAGACGCTAATGAGCTGTAAATGCAGTAAATGTTTCATTCACATCTATGTGGACTGATGTGGGTGGTTCTATATACAGACCATTACTCAATGGTGTTAAAACATGTAATTCCAAGGGAGAAAAACAATAAAATGGTCAATAACCATGCGTTTCTTGGCTTGTGGGCGTCTTTAGTGTCCTCTGGAGTCGTTTGGCTGGAGCATGTCGACTATATAGGCCCCACACGCAGTTTTGTTCATGATTAAGCTCAAGAAGATATTAACTCATTGCCAAGTCTTTGCATGTATGCGATTCCCTCACACTACAGTACAATGCTGCAGGTGCAGCTTTACTCAGCTTGTTGTCATTAAATTTGTGTGTCTATGTCCTTCTTTATTCCTCTCGTTATGCCTCTTTGCTTTCGTATAAGCAGCTCACACAGTGGCACATCGATCTAATTATTTTTTTGTTTTTTGTTTACGGCTCTGTGAGTCACACAAACGGCTCAGGAGCTTTTGATCAAAATCTTTTTTTTTGTTTTTTCCCCGTTCGCCAACAAAGCTCGTACTGCCAACTACTCCAAGACTAGTCAAGCTTTGAGAAAATAAACACCCGTTCACCTCATTGGGCTGATATGGTGCAAAATGTCAGAACACTATATTTACATACTCAGAGATCTCCATGTAATCTCTTGTTTGGACGTTTCAATAAACAGTTTGACTCGTCCAGTAGAATTACGACATTGGCGTTGTCTTTTGTGGCCGAGCTGCTAAGCCAGACCTCATAACTTTTTGTGTTATACAGTACATTTATTTTAACTCAGAACCTACAATGGAATATATCTAAACTATACTTGACCATCGCATTAAACCCGGGGTTGGAAACAATATTTTTTTTTTCTTCTTTTTTGGGGGGGGATTTCTCACCTCATGGTTGAACCAGAAAACTTTCTCTGTTGAAGTGTTTGCCACATTGATCGATGGTAAAAGAAAAAGAAAATAAAATGTTTTTGCTACAAAATTTCCCCATTGGTGCTAAACCAGCAAAAAATACACCTCAGGGGCATGATAATGATGATTTATAATTTGGCTAAGTTTGTCTACTAACCTCTGGCACCAACAGGAGATACAAATAAACAATTTTAAAAACCCTTAAAGTCAAAGGCTGCCAGTTTAGATATTTACTGAATCATCTACCAAGGCGCATGAAAGAAAAACAATAATTTGAAGGGTGAGAATTTGAGAGTAAGAAATAAATATGAAACTTCTTCCTGGAACCACCAACGGTGTAAACAGCAAAGAAACATGGTGTAATATCGTACTTTCTTGTCTCAGCATCTCCTTCTTTTGTTTTTTGTTTTTTGTCTTCTTCAAGAACTTCATTTGATTTATATCAAACATATTCCCCCCACTGAGAAGCTCTGTCTAGCTCACTGGTGGATTTGAAATGGTTGATTATATTTGTTACAGTGTGGCGCTTCCATGATTCTGCCCATCTGGTTTATCCTGGGCACATAATGAAACTCGCTCTGTGCAGCCTTCACTCATCCGCTAAATAAATTACACTGAAATGTTGAGCAGGATGCACACAAAATGGCTACAGATGGGAACTTGAATATATGAGAGCAATATATACATTTTAGTTTTTTTTTTAACTTTATATTTGATGTGTATTTACTGTACATTTGTCCTTTGCCTTTTCTGTGGACCTGCTGTTTTTAGGCTTTACATTTGCCGCTCTGTATTGGACGGTGGTGGGTAAAACCTCACATGGTGATTGGGTAAAACCTCACATGGTGCAAAGGATATTCAAAACCTCAACAATCATGTGGTACAGCGTGGAATATGAAATCCAACTTGATTAATCACCGCAGCCTTTCATGTGTCTCAATAAATATACAGAGCAGGGCTCAACAGTTGTTTGAGTCTGGCTGGAGTCATATAATTCATTCACAGCAGAAATTCACTTCCCTTCAACGCGAACAGTTTTCTGGCCTTGACTGTGTGCCACGGTCATCATCATCATCATCCAGGCTTCAAACCAAGCTGGGAATCAGGATTCATAAACACCACAGCCGCTTGCTTACCACAGAAAATATCTTCCCACATATTTAGCGTGAAGAATTTCTGCTGTCTCATACTTGTCCTCTACGGATGATTTTCCATTTTCCATGCTAAATTTTCAGTTAAAATTACAATTACTTATGCGATTCTGCTTAGTTACATTAGATTTAGATCCTATGAATGGGCAGAAAATGCCACAATGAAATGCTGATACTTCGGTGTAATGGGCAGAGCAATGTTGTAATGGTTAGAGAAATTATTGCTCATCCAAATGGCCTGGCCTCAAGCTTTCCAAAGGGCAAACAAAAAGAGAGAAGGATCAACAAAGTATCACATTATTACTGCTTCTATGTCTGGAGTTTATTTTCATAAAAATGTTCCAAGGAAGTGAGACTCACAGAAGCAGCTACATAGAAACTCCCTAAGATCAAATATTCAGAGAAACTAAAAGAGTAGAGCTGAAGTGTGCTGTAGTTACACGAGCTTTCCGCTGCCACACGACGTCTCCTTTTTCCATTGATTGTAATTGTAGAGATGTTGGATAAGTCATTATCAGATTTTATGTCAATATCAAATGTTGACCAGTCGATAAAATGTTCCTGTTCATTCCAGAAATTAATCAACATGGGGGATAAATAAGAAAAACTGATGTCAGCTATCTATGGTTTTGAAATAATAAATGACAGTTAAACTCAATAATTAAATCGATAATGATAACACAACAAAAACCTGCCCTATAGTTTGTTTATGATGGATTTTAAATTCAAACAGAGAGGGATTTTTTTTCCCCCAGACATGAGCCTTCAGTAAAAAAATAACACTCTCCAGTGGTTGCAATCAAACCTCATTCTTCTACTGAGCAATGTAAACAAGGAAGTGCATGAGCAACAGTCAGAATATTAGGCTTATACGGGAAAAGAAATGTTTCATATGATGATGTGTTGGCCGGCCACATCGGAGATCAAACGTGTTTATACCTGATCTGAACTGAGGGGGCGGGAGGTCACTCTTGGTTTATTGTAGTTGGACCAAGAATGAAAAAACAGGGCTGGAGAAGAGAAGTGCAATCCCTGGTTCCTTTCTCACCTCCATACAGCTGGCCAATCACAGCGTGAAGCAGCTGTGAATGTTTCCGAAGGTATTCAAACATCCAACAAGCACTTCAGGGTATACTGGCCCCTTAAGACAACTGAAATACAGCTAACTGTTAACAGCTATTTGATGTAACAGGGACTGTTTCTGTGTTGAATGAAAGTCATGGGTTAATAATTTATGACTTATCAGCCGCTGCCATCTTAAGGCCTTAACTTTATAACTGATCTACCGCACATTAAATTCATCACCCGCAAACACAAGAATGCGAGCAAGATAAAATGAAAATGTCTTTTTGAAAAGGTGTCATTTGCTTTTTTTCTTCCAAGCTGGAGAGAAAGGTCTAAAAGTCTGAAATAAGGATTGAATGCTGGTCGGTCATTTTGTGCTACAGGCCAGAAAACAAAACAATAATAAAAAAAACTTTGCAACTTTGACATTGAAGGAGAGCTCAGTCAATTTTAAACATCAAAATCTGTCTACAGATGTTGGGGATGTATAGTGAATGAGCTATGTGAAGTCTGATAAATATCCTCAAGTGATGTCTGTTGAGTCAGTGTAGGTTGGACCATAAAATAGAAGATGTATAAAAAAATAAAATGAGGGTTAGGGAGCAGTAAACTAGGTACCCTGCTCCTGATAGTGATTACATTGGCCTGCTAGTATCAAACACCTGAAACTCAAATGGTCAAGATATATTGTGGGAAATGTAGGGATCATGTTTTGACAAGAAGTAATACTTTGTGGAATACAAATGACTTTTTATCCCATTTAAATGAATGAAAATGACTTTTTATTTCTTTTTAATGAATAAAAATGACCTTTTATCCCTTTTAAAGGAATAAAAATGACCTTTTGACCTTTTATCCCTTTTAAAGGAATAAAAATGACTTTCCCTTTTAAAGGAATAAAAATGACTTTTTCTCCCTTTTAAAGGAATACAAATGTGTGTTATATTGTTGTTGTAGGAGCACAATAGTTAAATCAGTGGAGTAACCTTTGGGTCGTCTTAAAGAGTCCACTCAAGATGTGCAACACCTAAAACCTTTCACTTTCATAAACACATCCACACCTCTGGAAGATTAGATAATATATAGAAGAGAAGTATGTTTAAGATTAATGTGTTTGACTAACTTATTGACTTTAGCAGCGACCTTATCACAGAAAGATGTTTAAGAACCAAAGCAAACCTGATGCTCAAGTGTCCATGGGAACTGCCCGACTGCGCAGCTCATACGGTCCTACTACGTTCAAGAACTTCCTCAACAGGTGAAACGTAATATTCTTTCTACTTCCTGTCTCTGTTGCCATTTCAAAAAAGCGTGTAATAAAACAGTTTTTATTATTGCACACTCAAAGTTCTTCCACTTCATTTAACATCCTTTAACTCGGCTCGCTTTCTCCTCTCGCTCTCCCTGCTCTCCCCTCTCTCTCTCTGTCTCTTCCACGCTGTGGTAATGTAATACAGGTGTGGTGTACTCGCTGCTCCCAAGTCCAATTCTAAAGCAGCCCTAATTCAAACCAGATTCCTCTGTCGCATTACTTGTTGTTACACTTTGCTGAGTATCATATTGCCGCCAAATTCAGTCAACAGATTTACATAATTACGGGAAAGGCTGTGTGAGATGAATAGGAAATTCAGTTATAGGGAGACCACCGGTGACCAGAGACCAATGTTAGTCTCCTTTGACCCCAATCACAGCGGGGAGGGTTGGAGGTGGGTACTGCCGTGCCCACAGTCTTAAAGGGATAGTTCACCAAAAATTCAAATTTCACTGTCTACTCACCCTCATGTCGACTAAGAGCTGTGAGAAGTTTCAGAGTCCTCCGTTCCTTCTCTGAGTTACGGGGGGGGGGGGGGGTCCGCGCAGCAGTATTTGTCCATATAATGGTTGTCAATGGATACCAACTTTCTTTGTCCAAAAAGACACACTAAAAAACATCCAAATACCTCCATACTGCTCGTCTGTAATGTCCCTCTTGTATTGAAGCCCCGACATGAGAAATTGTTCCGAAAAAAATTAAATAAGTCTATATTTTAAGCTTGTTTGTAGCCGAAGCTCCCAGTGTCTCAGTTCACTGAGACACTGTGTCAGTGCAAATCACGTGAGATTTGCACTGACCGGTGGAACAATTTCTCATGTCGGGGCTTCAATACAAGAGGGACATTACAGATGAACAGCATGGAGGTATTTGGATGTTTTTTGGTGTGTCTTTTTGGACGAAGAAAGTTGGTATCCATTGACAACCTTTATATGGACAAATACTGCTGCGCGGACCCCCCCGTAACTCAGAGAAGGAACGGAGAACTCTGAAAATTCTCACAGCTCTTAGTCAACATGAGGGTGAGTAGATAAAGAGTGAAATTTGAATTTTTGGTGAACTATCCCTTTAATGAGATCCCTTCATGATGTGGTTATTTAGTCTGTGGATGTGCTGGTCAACCAGGAGGTGAGCTGTGAGCATTGTGTGCTACACTGACATCTATTGGAGGAGCCACCAGCGTGGATATCGCTCTGCTCCTCGGGGGCTAATGACGCTCGCCACTGTAACACTGGAGCCAAGCTCAGTAACCTAACCCCCACACAGCCTGACCCTGTTTGTGAGGTCAACTTCCTGTTGGCAGTATATTGACATGCAGGACCGTCATCAATGGCGGCTCTCACAAGAACTCGGGGTTTCTTGATGAGGCATATTCGGAGAATATGCTAATTCTCTACTTTGTAGTTCCAAATTCAAAGCATACGTTTGTGGTCTGAACAGCAAATGATGCCAAACAGTGACGGGCACAAGATGTGTGGGTGCGGGTGAATGGAGGGAAACGGAGGCGAGGTTTGGCTCGGCACTCGTCTAGTGTCGTCTTTTTTTTTTTTTTTTAACCATGGAAAGATAAACTAATGGGGAAAGTGTTCCTGAACAAACACAACAAACTTTGCCCTAGTTGTAGGCAGCATACCTTCTAAACAGCACTGCCAAATATAGTCCTTAAAACATAATTTCAATTTTAACCAGAGTCTGATCGCACTCATTTTATTATTTGGAATAAAAGTGTTGTGGTATTTTACAAGGGAAACCTTTTTTTTTATATGTTTGTTGTGTTTCCACAAGGCCCCTAGGAAAATAGTGGGCAAGAGAGGAGCGGATGAATATATGGTTTGTGGGCAGGTGTCTATCCTGGCCTCGTGTTGCCCACAATTCCTCTCTAGTTCCACTGCTTGTGAATGGGCATATTATTTTCTTTCCTCTTCACTTTGCGGATGGCTTTACGACTGAGATTTTCTATTAGTATTACCACTGGATTGGAAGTGACAGGGAGAGCCTGGGCTGGCAAACCTATGTACATTCTTCCTCATCTGTCTGAGTTACCAGCTTTCAGATGTATTTCTCTGAAAGCCATGGTTGCTGAGAGCTACTTATCCAAAATGCCTGCTTATTTTAAATGTCTGTTTTAACAAGCTAGAAGTGTGAGAGAGTGAACAATAAGAAGAAATGAAGAATGGATAATAACTGACGTGGGACTCAGTCTGGTTGTTGCTCGCTTATTGCTCACGACACAGAAATAGAAAACATTTGCAAGAGGCAAATAACATTATGAACCTCTCCCAGCTTACAGTGCTTCACAGAAACAGTTTGTCAAATATGAATACAGCCTTGATGACAGTAAAATGACCATGTCTAGCCTACAGTACAACCAACTGGCCAACTACATGGCCTATCAAAACAGTAACCAAAGAGCCTCAGATTAAAGCTCAGACTTCCAATATTTCACAGAGTTCAAAGGGATTTTCGGTCAGATCCCGCTGCTATTCTACCAGCGCAAAATATGTAGCATCAAACTGCTGCGTGGAGGAATTCAGGCTGGTGAGGATGACGGTGAAAACGGGAGAGAGTGAGGTCTTTCATATAGCCACATGGAGGACTTAGCTACGCGTATCACATGGAAGATATGTGTTTCATTGACTGCACAGACTATGTGTGTACAGTATGGCAGATTTGTAAAAGGTTTTTTGATTTTGTGTGTGTCAGCGTAAATGCTTGTTTGCGAGTGAGCCAGATAGGGCCATCAGGAGAGGGTTACGAACATATTAAGTATTAGCAGGGATTCCAGTCGTAAGCCAACAGATCAACTATTCCTGAGCTCTGGCAGAATAGATCTGAGATTGCGGTCAGCTTTTCAAGAGCCACTGGCAAAGACAAAGTCCATATCATGTTTCAAAAACAAGGCTTACATGAGAATGTTAGAAAGAAAAAGTACAATGTTTATGAAATATGGTATAACTGATAGTTGATCTTATAGACACACTTAAAAGCTGTACAGGCCAAACTGTGTAAACCTGAACTGAGAGATTAGTGCTGAGGAAAGTCACTATGCAGTGTAAAACTGTTGAGATTTGCTCTAAAAGCAAAAAAAGGGAAATAATATTAATAATAAAAGCAATGACTCACTTGAAAGACACACTCAATACAATACACTCCCCACATCTAATCATAGACTTTCATCAGTTTGCTCAGAAATAAAAATCAGTAAAATACCTCATGTGTGTTCAGCAGATACAGTGGTGCACGAAAAAGATTTTTTTTATAGGGATGAAAATTCAAACGCAGCATAATGGTACGATAAACAGAAGAAATAAAAAAAAAAAAACCATGGCTCTCCTTTTCATTGGCTCCCAGTATCAAATTAAAACCTGCCACGGTATGCAAAGAGTATAGGCCGTGTCCGGTTTACTTTGGAGAGCCTGGAGCATTCTCTGGTCATCTGGGTTTGTTCAACTATGACCCTGCACAGTGTTAAGGATGTTAAAACTTTTTTTGCACTGCCAATGGGCGGCTGTGCTTGGAATTTTAACAGTCATACACAAATACAGAAGGATTTTCTCATAATGAATGGTTGATTAAAATCAGGGACTGGTTTTTTGCAATCCATGGTGGATTTCAGAGACACAATCATCTGTATACAATATTTAATTCTGCCTCTGAAGCAATATAACAAAAATAAAATTGAGGCCAAAAAACCCCATGTGATGTGTTCCCTGTATTATGTATTTAAAATGAGTAAATGAGGTTTAATCTGTAATTTTGGCGGAATGATTGAAGTTCGTAACGTCGTCAGACTGAGCGACTGTTCAGAGTTCAAAATCCCCAAAACACATGTTAGGTGTATTTATGAAGATCCACCAATGTTCCTCACTCTTACCCCAAAACAGGCACAGCTATAAAAAATAAAATAAAATAAAATAAATAAAAACATCAATAGCTGCTTGGATTTGAAAAAAAATGGGACTTGGACTTGAACAGAAAGACAGAGACAGAGTGATGAAAAAGAGACAAATGGCTATTGTGTGGTCAAGTTTTTTTTTTCTTTTTTTTTTCCCACCACACTTTTGGAGGCCAAGTATGTAAACTGTTCCATTAATCTCAGCGTGGGGGAAAAGAGTGTGAGGTTTAATGTGTGGTTTCAAACTTTCTAATGAGCTGGATGCAGGCCACCGCTGAATTGAAGTGAAGGTTTAAGTGAAAATACGGGGTCAATCTGGCTCTGGTGCAACAGCCAATTCATAAAAGCAAAGCAACCACTTACAAAAAGAATTTGCAGTGGTGTATAATCCGTCCACTCAACAAAACTGTTAAAAAGTAAGACTGCAAAAAAAATCTATCAACTGCATTAGTGAAATATTACAAAATAAAACTAAAGTCATGTGAAATTACACATAGCCAAAAAACCAAACAACTGTTCACACTGCACATCTCATCAGTTGGATTTATTGATCATCATAACTCTAAAGGCTACAGACTTCCAATAGCTGCAGACTGGCCGGGGTTGTCAGGTGGAGAGAGCCTTGTCAACAGGGATGGAGGAGGAGATTTATGATATTGCTGCTGGCAGGTGAACTTCTCTGGCTGCCTGGTTTTCAGAGCCACGGGATGGAGCAATACTCTCCTTTTTCTCAGGAATAAGCCTTGTGCTCCCAACTGTTTCACTGACTGTTGTAATGGTTTTTTGCGAGTCTCAGGCTCCAAACACATAAAGCCAAACACATGTGCTGACATAATTTAATTACGGCATGTGCATTTGTGTTTATATTTGTAGTTGGATGCATACTTATGCAGGGTGCAGTCTCTGTGGACAGCATCATAATTGCTCTGAAAAGCACAAGCCCAACAACTTGGCTGAGACGTGTTTTAAAATGGGTCAGTTTCCATGGGGACAGCAAGACTATTGGCAATAATTTGTCCACTAAAACTTAAGAGATGGCCGCTTGGCGTCATATTGGGCAAGTAACAACCTGGGGTGTAACAACAAATAAAACTGTTGAGATGCAATCACACTGAATCTAAATATATGAAACAAGCTTAATTATGACTGGAAATAAACTTTGAACACAGGGAAATCTAACAACTATCTCACTAAAATTAAACTACATATTTATTTATTTATCATATTTCATAAATTATGGCTATATTTAACCATTCTTACTCTTGATACTCCATATTATTAAGTGTGTTTCAGAAAGGATGCATTTGCCCCAGGACCACACGATGAAAGTACAATTTTTATGCAATTTAATATTGTGGAAATTTAAAAGTTATTTGTATTTAAAGAAGCAGCTTACACTCATTATTCTTAAAGGAAAAAAAAAAAAAAACCTAACCTCTCCTTTTTAACTTGAGCCGGTGTTTATTTAACAGCTGCTTTCATTAGCCTCTTAGCCCCTTTTCTCCAATAACCATAAAACGATTACGTGTCCTCTGGGGCAACAGGCCGGGGCTCATCACAGATGCCTCATTAATAATAAGAAAAGCTGCGTCTGGATGGCAGAGCTGATGACACGACAGCGAGGACACCCCGCCCAGATCATCTCCTCCTGGCGGGGTAATGGAAGATGACATCAGGGGATGATACACAGACAACAGCCTAATGAGGTGAGACTTGTTTTGATGGAGAGAAGTGTTGGAGTGTTTGATGTTCAGAGAGAAAAGGCTAATGCAGAGATTTTCTTGACAAAACAAAATTAGGAGAAAGAGACTTTAGCTCTCCTAACTTGATGATGAGTGCCACTGAAAGGACTCTGTGGTCCGCAGCCGCTGTGTTAATTCAGATAAAAAGCTGCCGATTGGCCAGAGCCAAAGGGCTGTAATCGAATCCACATGGAAGCAGGAACGGCAGTGGAGAGGGGGACTAACAGAGCCAGCATGGCTGATATTTTTTCAAATACTGACCAGATGGGGCCAGCATTGTTTTATCCTAAGAGCTGTTTAATGTCATTGAGCTGCAATAAGCCCTGAGCTCATGATGGAATACCTCCACTCCCAAACACCCATATGACAGCACACAGGGTTTGATGAATTAACAAGAAAAACAAGTTTTTCTAAACTTGCTCACATAAAATATACTAGGTCTCTGCCCTCTCCGTTCTTCTGACAGGTTGGTGGGGGCCCAAGGAGCTAAGCTCGGCCAGCCAAAAAAAGCCCACAAGCAGAGAGAGACATTATTGTTTCAGTCCTGGGCCAGTTTACTGTGACTTTACCAAGTCAAAAACACAATGGACCTTCAAAACTTTTGATTTTAGCCCTGTAATTTCAGTATACTATGACATAACAATGATCAGTGGGGGAAGTACGGTGAAGAAAATGTTGCAATGTACTGTCAGTAGGGGTTTTCTCTTTGCTCTTATCTACTGAGCAGTTAATATCTATTATTAGGTATTGCCACGTAGACATGACTGTTCAACTGGAGGTGAGAAAGAGGAGTCATCTATAACTGAAAAGGACTGGGAAGGAGGAAAGCCTCGGTACTGAAGCAGTGGTATACTGTTTCATGTAGTAAGACAACAGGAGAAACAGACTCCAAACAAACAGGCCTAGGTTACAAATTCCACCCAGCTGGAAACTGCAGACGCACTATTAAGTAAATGATGGAGCAGAGCAGCCAACACTTTCCAAACACCCAGAATCACAGCAAAACCTCTCGTTTGCCAGTAAAAATCCACAGTCTGACCTGTGGGAACGAGATATTCTAAGGATATGATCACACCATGATTACCTTGATTGATTATAAAAGAGGAAACATAAAAGCAAATAACACGTGTCACTTAATCTATCATCTCTGGATCTTAAGCTGTTCATTCCGATGTTATGAGATAAACTATACCAACAGTATTGGTCGCCCCCCCCTCTCTATCCAATGACGTCTGCGGCATCATCAATCTCAGCAAATAACATAACATTTTGTCTTCACTTGATTCCCTTTAGACACAACATTGGTCAAGATTTAAATGACCAACAAAAAAAAAGGAATAGTTTTGCAGACACCAAATTTTTCTCCATATCACTCAGTCATTCTCGCTCCTGTCGACACAGACACACACACAAACACACAGACACAGGATTAACATTTACTTTTACCCTTATATTTAGTGGAACTAGCTCCTCTGGTACCTCTTTGTGGTGATGGACAAACCTGGAACTACCAACCACAAAATGTGGAAATTCAATTAGACGAATTTAAGTGTTTCATAAAGTCATAGGTGGTTGTCCAGAGGAATTCCCATAAAACCCTGGCGCTCAGGCATAATCGCAGCACACTGATGGCCTCACTGCACACACATATACACACATACACACACACCCAAAACTGGAAACCGCACAGCAGTGACATACACTTACAACTGTGGTCTGAGACCTGCGTATAGATCGCAACTTCTGGCCAAACGGCAAAGTAGAGAGAGCTGACAGACTACAAACACCACTCTCCTCCTCATTGTGCTGCTCTCGTCTCCTGCACCAATTTCACTCTTCTCTCTCTTATTACCCAACACTGAACCTGAGGCCGGGGTGTTTGAGGTTCAGATGCACTGTTTTCCACACACAAACAGTGTATGGTAAATATCTGTTTGTGGAAAAAGAGCTCCTATTTCTGGTATAGTAAAAAAAAAGAGGGTTCCACCAACAACTTTCCCTGGCCAATAAGTGGCACTGGATGCATGTTGTAGCTAACAACACAACTCTGTGATGGAAAACGGGGACCACACAGTACGGCTATGGAAACCCATAAGCGTACAGAGGTGTACGTTAGGGCCTGGGTTGGGTTAATAGATAGCTTGAACAAGAACTTTCGGTGCACCACAGGACGACTAAACCACCGGGAGCTTTATTTTTTCCTACAAGCCGTCTCCTTTCAGAGCAGACACAAATCTTACCTAGATGCAGTTCCTCCACATCCGTTCTCCCTCTATTGAAATAGTGCAGCAAAGGTGGTCAAGACTCTGCTGCCAAATCTCCTGCTCATATCGGCCAAGACACACAGACCATAGGTTACTCCCTTTTCATGTCGAAAAACATTTATCGGATCAGTTAGGTTACAACATGGCAGCAGTAATTGCCACTAATTCTTGCTTATTATGAAAACATACAAAAACTCAAATTCGAGGATTAATGTGGAAAAAAAAACAGAATAACTCACCAATAATCTGCATTACGTAATACTACATACACACCTAATATCATAATAACAGAGACAGTATCTGTCCAATACACACAATGTAGAATCCAAATTGGAAAACAGCACCGTAGACTTCAAACTACAACATTTTGACAGATCTAATCACAAGTCCAGCTCCATGAGAACAGCAGCTTCCATCTTCTCTCCTTCCTCTTTGCATCAATCATCACAGACGGCCATCGGCCTACTGTCTCCGCTCATGTCTGTCTGTTAACAATCTCACAATACAACCCGCGCCGCTCTCGGTTTAACCCTCTTACAAGCTGCCAAAAATAATTTCTTGCTGGAAATGTGATAAATAAAGGCCACTAATGGAGTGCTTTTTACTGTCAGCGGAGCAGAGAGATCTTGTTAGAAGTGGCACCTTAATGGCATTTAAATGCAAAACATTTTCAGACAAAAGTTATCCTCTGTTAGATGTAAGGGATGATTATTCAACATTCGTACAGCATGTGGCCATGTGGGGAATGACGCTCGGAGCGGTACAGATTCAGGCTATTCTTCACCAGGCTAAAGCAAAAACAGACACGTTTATGGCTTGGCCGAAAGAGAGAACTTCACTTGGTACCTCATTTCTTCATCCCTCTTTCCTGTTAAGGGTGAAAGTGAGGTATATTACGTTGGCTTGGTTGCTGCATATTCTGGTGCCTGTCGTGCCCGTTATGCGTTTTATCATATCAATCCCTGTAAAATAGAAAACGGATGTGGCTGTTATGGAAGGATGAAGACAATGAGTGGCAGCAGGCGGTTGAAATGGCTTGATTGCTTCCAGGCCCCGGTCTGTCTTTAGGGTAAAGAAGATGGTGGCAGAGTTCAGGTAAACAAACATCGTACGTCGGGCTGCTGCAGTTTGATTCCCACTGAACACTGAAGAGTCTGTTTGTTGAGATGAGGGATGAGGTTTTTTTTTTGTTGCAGCAGAGGCGGCTGGACAGAAGAATGACTGCAGTTGTTCAGGGGGGATATTGGAGATGTAATCGCCTGTTTTTCTTCCTTTTTGTTTTCAGGAATGTTCTCTGGAACGCACCGAGAATTGAGTCACGAACCACAACCCTCAGCTGGACAAGGAGAGAAAGACCAACAGGCTTCTGAGGGAAACCTGGAATAGTTCTGTCTAAAAATGTTCCAATTCTCAGAAAGATCCTGCTGAGACACAGGGCCGATGATACAGTTTCTGCTCTCATTCAAGGCGATTCAAGTGATGGGGAAGTGAAACATACTGCAGATATGTCCTGGTAGAGCAGAAGGTTTTCTCATGGGAACGATGCCTTGGAGTTCAAATGATGAATCCTTGTCTGCTCTTTGTTTCCACTCATAAAAGACTGTTAAGTAGCTTTGGGATTTTGGTTTAGACACAATGTAGCTATCACTCTTGTCTCACTGAATCAGGTTTTATACAGTACTGTAAAAAAGAAATATAACGGGAAAGGGAATTTAACAAATTGACCGTAGAAAGTTATGTTTGCGTTCACGGGATCCAGCGTCTGTCATGATAGGATAAAAAGGAAGTACACATTTCGATCACCTACGTTGCACAATCACTCATTGTTCGCAGCGACGTCGTCTGATTCACAGGCTTTTGTGGACTGACAGAGAATAAACACACAACTGCTTACAGGAATGTCAACTGTGGAAAAACTGAGTCCATGTGCAAATATGGTACGCCCTTTGTTTCACTATAGGGACTCTTTTCACAAAACCCAGTTGTAGGCCCTGTACCATCTCCAACATCCGCGTAAAAGGAAGTAAGGAAATAGCTGGAGATAGCTTTCAGTGGGGAATTTTAACAGTCTTGACAACTTAGTCTGAGGTGGAGGGGAGTTATGAGGTGGAAGGGACCTGTGTAATGTTCACTTTTTGTATGACTTTTGCTTGGGTCATATGGTTTTTATCGAAAACACAATCACATGAGCTAATGGCTGCAAAGGGCTAAGCCAAGAAGACTATGCATCTCTTTAGACTTGGTCAGAGAGAAGCGAAGAACAGAAGGAAGGGCCTACAGTAAAAGCTTGTAAGGCAGTAATGTGAACTACATGAATGAGAAAGGAGAAAAGGAGGTGAATCATGGTGAGTGAGTTTGCCTGCTGTCTCACTCACTCACCAAAACCTGATGACATTACTGTGTATTTCCATATTCATTTTTCTTTTTCTTTTTTCTTTCTAAGGTTGCAAACACAGACTGTTCTCCAGCAGCCAGCTCACTTTTTATGTGCAGATCAGTCAGAGTTTTTGTTTAACAGTGGTGGAAAAAAATATTTGTCTTGTTGTATTTTGTCCAAACCAACAAGGTCTGCTTGTAAGTTTGAGATTAGCGAAGGCAACATTTTTACAATTTGGGTCAAGAGGCCTGAGGATCAGATGACATTTTACCACAACAACCAAGTCAAAATGTGACACGGGGACGTTTTGTTGTTTAACCTTTGGGTTTTTTAATTATTATTTTGAGATGTTAAACACACCATAACTGGCCAAAAACATGTCAAAACTGAGTAATGCACAAAGCATCTGTGAAACGCTACACTACTTTGACCACTTCCACGAGTAAATCATCACCCTGTTTGCTATTATTGTCACTTTTAAGCAAAGGTTATTCTTGGTAGAGTACCTACAACCTTTCCAAGCAGCTTCCCTATATGAACACACTAACCACTAAACACAGTAGGCTCCCCCATGAGTCATAGCCATGTTTTATGGAGCCACAATTGCCGCTTTTAATGGCATTAGGCACTCTGACGTATGCTCCAGACCACCAGTATGGCACCGTGCCCGCAGATCATGGTGTGAAATTGCCCAGAGACTTGGGAGGTGAGAGACGGCGAGCAGCTTTTCCCCAGTAGAAAGAACTAAAGGTGAACCCAGAAGTGACCTGATTGAGCCACAACAGATTTACTGACTTTTAATTCCCCAATACTTGGTTTCCTGTTCCTGAGGACCACAGAATATGATACACTGAGCTTAGTGACTGAGAACTAATTGTTATGCCTACCCCCTTTCTTCCCAGAGATTTTGTGTAGCATCAGCTGTCATGTAATCAGCTCCACATGCCTGTTTCACAACAATGTACTGTAGCCCAGTGGATAACACTGGGGCTAGGTAAATGCAGCGCATGGCCTGACTCCAGACCAAAAGGCTGCTGGTTTTCCTTTGGAGTCAGCTCCACAGACTTAGATAATCTGTCTCAGTGGATGGAGAAATGGTAACAACATTTAACATGTACAAACCTCACACAATGTGCAATTCAGGCCTAACATACCTGTGGTCAACTACTTCGAGGAACAGTAACAAGGCAGATGCCATTCACTTAATAACTAAGCTGAGAAATTCAAATTACATTTTATGTAAATTTGCGTTTTGGTATCGGTTCAACTGGGACCGAAGAGAAAGTATGCATGTTAACGAATATGGCAACATCTCCTCACAGACATGACTGACTCACTCAGGCGTAGCGGATTTTGCAATTTTGTGATTGCACAAGAAATAAGGAGTTGAACAATGTCTGGACCGAAGCCCAGACATTCCTTTAAAGCCTTTCTTAACTTCTCTTTGTCAAGCAAATCAACCTGAAGTGGCGACCTGGGACTGCATTAGCACCTGACATTCAGGGTGCTGCGAGAGCGGCCTTCCCCATCCTCGCTGCTGCTGCCGGCCGCCTGACATGTGGGCTAATGAAGGCAAAACTTCTCCCTCTGCCACATCAAAGCAGAGCCGACCTGCTGTGGCCGTTGTTCCTTCGCCAGCTTCCCTGTATCACTTTCAAACACAGCCACATGGGGAAATTTAATAAGAGATGGGACAGCTAATGTCTCCCACCCATGCTCCAGTCAGTCCGCAAAGTAGCCAATCAACCAGTGAGCCAGGTCTGCTGTGAAATCAGACCTCTGCTTTGTATCACGGCGCCAGACATCGAACAAGCTGTGCCATGGCTGCATAGCTCGCATGATTCAACCATCGGGGCTATTAAAGAAAAATTAATAAGAGATATAAAAAGTTGGTGAATCATATCAGCAGTAGTTGGATTCATACAGCCAGTAAAGCAGGCATTACCTAATAAAGGCCCCAATAAATACACACAGTAGAACAGGACAGGAGTGAAACAAAGTTGATAAAGTAGTTGAGAATGACAAGGTTAAGGAATCCCGATTAGATTTAGACTTACATGCAGCATGAAAGAGCTGTGTTGACTGATTCCTCTCCCTGCCTTAACTCTCAAAATGTTGCACATGTGAAGTGAGATCCAGGAAAAGTGCAAGATCAAACTCACGGGAGAACGGTTTAATGCAGGGAGCAGAAATCAGCCAAACTAGGATGGGAAATCTTAGAATTTGGTGCGTTGTGTTTTATTGACTGTGACATGTTTACCGCTTCTTCACTTCTGAAACAATGGTCTATTATCACTATCATGTGGAGCCGGACTACTCATGTGGCGGCCGTGTTATACTGTTTCGGAGTCAACCTGATAACTCATCCTTAACATGGACATAGTCAGGCACACATGGAATACATAAGACGGCGCTTTGAATAAAAGCTGAAATTTCATCCTGTAAAAATACTGACGCTCCACTATGCAGTTTCAAAAGCGGGACGTGTTACTGTAGCTTACGGGAAAATAAGAAAAAAAAAACTGTTTTCCTCTCGGTGACCTTAGACTGAAGGCCGCCTGCAGCACGGTGTTACATTCAGTTTGCCATGCACACTGTCAGTCACTGAGATTTGCAGAAACAAGCCCCCACTTATGTACTGACAAATAAAGAAATATGCTCACAGTTTATTAATTCATCATTTCAAAGACTGCTGTTATACAGTTATCATGCACATATGCCCAGCTGAGTCACAGCTGATGGTTTACATCTGGTTTCAAAAGCTTACATTTGAATCTTTCTGCATTGGTTTCATGGACACAGGTGAAAACCTCCTGTTTTCTGGATCAAATTTTTCATCTATATATATTTCATCTGCACCAGATTCCTTTGAAGCACCTTATACATACTGTGTTTTTAGACGTAGCCATTATATACTGTAATGTGTGTGAGACCAGAACAATTAAATTCAACAGTATTCATTCAGATTATCTTTTTTATTTATTAAATTATTTAATAGATTTATTAGGAAGCTAATTTAGGTATAGGTATTTAGGTATAGACGGCTTGAAGCCACTTGTAGGTCACTTCTATCAGTAGTCAAATCAAATAGTGACCATACAGTCCAACATTAAATGGCTCTACGTGATAATGATAGTTTGTTTTTTGATGCAAGCTTGCATTAAGGTAAAATACATTTCAACCACATCTAATCAACATCTGTTCAAGCAGATTTTGAATTGAATTTATGTTTGAATTTATTTTGCTGTCCAGCAGCCCTTTACTTTGACTCAAACAGCTGATCTGTGGCATCAGCTTAGGTGTAAGAATATGGAAGTTAAAATATAGTGGGTATTTTGTAGGAGGCTAAAATACACCATGAGGTCTCCGTCCACAGCAGTGCATCGCTCAGCCAACCAAACTGGTAGTGAACCGACCGATTTCTAGTGCACCTCAAACGAGCCCACAGGGAATAACCCTGAACTGTCCCTTTAAGATCAAAATCTCAATAGTTTAGATCATGATGTGTGGTTTTGATAAAAAAATTAGGATTAGGAGTGGAGCTTACGTGACCTGATAAGGAGGAATATTCACAGAGATGTGAGTAGCTGACTTCAATAAGACTGCAACATGCGCATCCCAGCTGGGTTCATCACTATTGTGTGTCCCCTGGAAACAACTGCATTGTTATCTGTGGAGTGTGTTTGTCTACTTAGTATTGTGTGTATGTGCAGCACATGTGTTCACAAACTGTTTTCTTAATTTGCTTGTGTTTGGCTATTTGCATGTGTTTTCTGAAGCTGGAGTGTGATGACCTCTCTCAGCCACAATTTTTGTACTCAGCTGTTTTTAATGGTTTAAAAGCAAAGTTAGTCTACACTAAAGAGCATTAAGGGCCTTTCACACCGAACGCGGTATGCGCTGCGCCCACCGCGAGGTACAGCGCAGACAGGCGCAGAGCAGGGCGGCAGCGCGTACACATATGGCGCGAGTTGCTGAGCAACCGAACAAACAAGACAGGATTTGGGGGGGTAAAGATTATGTTCGCCAGGAGCTACAAAACGACCGCTTCCAGGTGAACTTTAGCGTCAGGCTGAGCAGGGAGCAGTTTAACAGCCTGTTAGAGAGAGTTGGTCTGATCCTCAGGAGGATGACAACTCATTTCATGCATCCCGTCACTTTAACTGAACGTCTGGTCGTTTGTTTTCTCTCTGCAAGCGGCTGATTTTTTTTCAGACTCCACTACATCCTCTCCTATTGGACGCGCCGAGATGTCGTCACAGCGCGCTGCGCCCGGATTAAACATTTTTTAATTCGGGCGCAGCGCGCCGCCGCGGCATGCGCCCACCTCGCGTGCCGCTCAGCTCGGCGCAGAGCCGTTCGCCGGTGCGCCGCGGTAGCACGTACACAATGAATGGGTTTGCTGCCGCCTTCCGCCGCCTGCCGCGTTCGGTGTGAAAGGCCCTTTACAAATATTTCCCTTTCAGCTACACTGCAATTCTTTTTTTTGAAAGATCTTAGATATATCGCAGAGGTGCAAATGCATGCGAGAAATCTAGTGTGTGTATGTGTGCGCGCACTCGGTCTTGACAGTTGTTATCATAGAATAAAATGAATCAAATGATTTTGACCTCAGTAGTTCAGTCCAGATAATATTTCACCTCAGAGTTGAGAGCACTTGGACTGACAAGCAGAGATGGAATGAGTGTCAGACTCTCAGATGAGTTATGCAACGACATCCACTGAGCCAGAGCGGCACTATAGAGTAACAGCTGTGAATAATGGATTCCTTTTTGATTAATTACACAAAAATCCTTTTTACAGAAATACGACAAAATGTATTCTTTGAGCTTGTTTCAAACAGATCATTTGTTGTTTTCTTTGGTGCCGTGAGACAGCGCTTATTTTCATTTGCTTCCTGTTATTTTCTTATTTTTTGGACTCTGGCTGAGAAGATGGCAGGCTCGGATACTGGCTAACAGCTTGTGGTCTGGTATTAAGAGCTAAAACCACGCAAAGTGCAGTGGTTTGAAGTCAGCCACCTGCTAGCGCTAATTGGCCCACGGTCTCATTCAGTGAGAGAGGCCCTTCATTCCCAGGTGGACGAGGAAGAAAACAGGGAATGGAATGCAAATTGTTGAAAACACATTAGGTGAACTTTAATAAGCATGAGTAGTTCAAGAGCTCAGCCCCTCCTGACTGTGTGACGTGTACGTGTTTGTGAGAGGAGTGGGAGAGAAAGCAGTTGAGAGGCATTACGTCTTCATCTGGTTGGCCAAAGGTGACCCACACAGATGGTACAGTAGTTAGATTTCATCTTAAAACTATGTGCAATTTCAAAGGCAACTTAAGGCCACAGCTGTAGCGGACCGCTACATCAGAAAATAAAGGTGTTAATAACGTGTTGTAATATGATTTAAAAGCAGGGGCAGTGGGTCACATTTTTGACGCTCCCTCATGTAAAGCATTCACAGTGCAGCTGAAAACATTTCAAAGCCCCAGTATGTAACTTATTTGGCTTTTTATTAGCAAAAATCAAATATTGCTTTCATAAATACGTATTTCACTGAAGTCGAATCACACCCGCATACAAATGAAATCTTTCTGGTACCTTAGAATGAGTCGTTACAAGTCGTTACAAATATATAAGTGGGCGACGCACCGAACCGAGGCGGCCATGTTGCATCGCCATTTTTTACGTTCAGTGGCAGCGTGACCGTAGGTAACCACGGAAACTCAGCGGAGCTGTGGGCTCGGCCTGTTAAAACTGTCACCACTGTGTAGTGTGAGGAAGGACGGAGGCACTGGTGTTGCATTCAGGTGCAGTCAGGCAGACGGCCATCGGCAAACCAACCGGATGTCATTTTACTCGACGAGAGAAAGACGGTAAAACAATACCACATCACCATGACAACATATTGTCACGCCTGTATTGTTTTGCCTCGTGCTGGCGGACCACTTGTTTACATAGATGCTTGTTTATCCTGTTACATGCAGCGTCTGTTGTCTGTCTGACGTCTGCCTGATTTCACGTGAATGCAACATCAAGAATACGTTCTGATATGCAACCGCACCGCTAGATGGGGGGAATTCCTACACATTATACCTTTAATGTGACAGAAATAGTGTAAAGTGCTGGGGAGGAGGGGGGCGTTTAGCTCACTTGGTGCCGACCCATGTTGAGGCTACAGTCTTCAACACGGTTCGAATCCCGCATCGGGCAGCCCTTTCCTGCATGTCATTCCCCCTCTCTGCCTCCCCATTTCCTGTCTCTCTCTCCACTGTACTATCAATTAAAGGCAATAAAAAGCCCAAAAATATATGAAATATAATACCTCACTGTCAGTGAATCCTTAATTTGCTGAAAAAGTGTTGTATATTACAAAATAAAGTTGTATAATCTTGACAATTAGCAATCAAACATTTGCTAATCCCCGCTAAAGTCAAAGTAAAGTTGAGGCTGCAGCTAATGTCATTAGTTTTGCATCAGCACGATTACAAGTCCTGCTGAAGGAGACATCAGTGAAATGTCTGAAACTTTTTAGTTTATTTTATGTTTATTTCTTTATTTTTTCTGTTACCATGAACTTTTTCTTTTTTTTAATGTTTTTTCACTACAAAATACATATATTTTGTGGGATCGCTCCAATACAATGGCTAAAAAGAAACATGTGTAATGGAACATGAATCAACGACTTGTGCAATCCTGCAATAAAGTATTTAAAAAAAAATGTCTGAAACTAATTTTAATGACAATCCATTCAGTAACTGTCAAGTCATTTAACCCGAGAATAACAAATGATGTAATTTGTGCACTGGATGTGTGTGTTCATACAGTATTTTTACCTGGGCAATGTTCTTGTTGAGTAAGTAGACCCCGTATTCGAAATGAAACCGCTCTCCTCTCGGATACAAGGGGAATCTGTGAAAGAAGGGAGGACAAGGAACATTTTGAACTGAACAGGAACAGGTACTTTACTTCATGTAATCCTTCATGGAAAAAAAAAATCTGAAAACAAAACTGTTAAGAGCCTTAAAACAAACACTCCCAAGCCAACTAAACACAGTCAATTCAACAACAGTATTATACGCATACTGCATATCATAATAAACCATAGGTGCAGGCATGTGAAAAACTCAATAATGCAGTGTGGAATTTGTTTGTTACTTTTTACTTTGAAGGATTTAAACAACTGTAACTCAATGGCTTTGATAACTCTTCCTGTTATTGAAAGTGCTCCTTCATGTAGCCAGTGGCGTTTACAGTACAGTGGGTAACACTTGCAGATGGTTGAAGAAGAAGCTGCCGGGGTCTGAGTCTCTGAGTCTCTGATCCCGGCCCACAGATGCCACCTCTGTAGCTTGTTAAACTGAAATATCAAACAGGGGGCAGAGGCGTCCAACCAGCCTGTCCATCCGCCTCTCAGCAGGAACAAAGGGAACTTTTCCTTTCAGCGTGGTGGGAAAGTCCCTCCGGTGCCAGTCAGATGTCCTAGTTAGGACTGCACAGGGAGGATGGGGTGGGGGGGGGATAGCCCTGGGTGATGCTGGGGAAGGGTATGCCGACATCCAGAGTGGGAAAATTCTCTCTCCCTACCAGGAACTTAAGGCTGGACTCATCCCTTCCTGTAATTATTTGCTTATGTCTGCTGATCTCCCACTGAGGAGGATACAGTATATTGGGAAAGCAGCTCCACAGACTTGAGCAGGGGCTTTGGTCAGACAAAACACACACACAGACACACACACACACACACACACGCGTGCCGTGCACACAAACACACACCTGTTTGTGTCAACTGGTTATCTACATTCATATCTTCGCTCCCTGTCCAGACTCCATCTCTAAGTGCTTCACCTTAACCTTCGGTGTGACCTAAACATAATACCACTCTTAACCTGCCAATCAAAAAGTGAAATAGTGCTTTTTTTTTCTCGTTTTTTTAAAAAAAAGGTGGCTGGAAAAATGTCTTCTTTTTTAGAGGCGTTTCACTGCTTATACATGAAGTTCACATCTGGTTTTTGTAAGAGCAAAAATCCCGATATCAAACATGTGAGATGTTACCAAGGTAACACACAACACACCGTAGACACAGCGTCCACGCAGTCGGTCAAATAAACAGCTGTTACTTTTTTGTTGCAACAGTTGTTTACGTCGAATGGAAACAAAGGGCGAAGAAATGTTATTGTAAAGATAAGCCTTTCCATCTGAAAACTGATTAATAAAGCGTGTGTCACCGTTGACGTCAAAACAACAGCACACAATTGTGTTTGGAGCGACACCTTGATGCATCTGTTTTACAGCAACCTCCATTCATCATAAAGTGCCATCTCTTTTCAATGAGCTGTTAAGTCTTTCATGTGACACCACTTTCATTTGTCACTACAGTCAGATCTGTGAAAAAAGGGCTGTTTTGTTCAGCTACTTTATCATGAAGACACGGTTGGAAAAACTGCTTCTAAAATGCGTGAGACACTCGCTTGAGTGTCAGGTTGAATCTTTTCAGGTTGATTTACAGCTACAAACTCTACATTTACAAGCTCAACAAGCTCACCCTGAATTTTTACCCTATTTACAGGAACACTGCAAAAACTCAAATATCTTACCACAAATATTTGTCTTATTTCTAGTCAAAATGTCATTTCTAGTCAAAACAAATCTCATTATACTTAAAATAAGAAACATCGCATAAAAGGTTGCTTGTTTTTAGACAGTTTTTACTTCTTTCAAGCATTTTTCACTTGAAACAAGTAGAAAAATCTGATCGTGGAGCAAGTTTTTCTTTCTTACAAGCACAAAAAACTTTCTTTTACTGGCAGATTGTTCTACTTACTGTATTTCAAGTGAATATTTGTTTGAAACAAGTGAAAATTATCTAAAAAACAAGTTGATTTTTAGGTGATGAGTCTTAGTTTAGACTAGAAATTAGACATTTTGACAAGAAAAAGGACAAATATTCTCGGAAAGATTTTGAGTTTTTGCACTGAAGAAAGATTACAAAAACAAAACAAAACTGTGAGAAGATTACAACCGAAAAGTAGAGTAAGTAAAGTAAGTAATATCAAAACAAAACAAGCAGAACCATCGTTTTAATAATAATAATTAACTTACTTTATCCATAGTGTTAAATATTTATTCAATACATTGATTGATTTTAAACATCCTTTTAAATTGGGAACTACAGTAGTTGTACATGATTTTAATTCATTATCAAGGCTATTCCATAAATTAATCCAATAACAGATATGCATTTGCCTTTAGTATTTATCCTTGCTTTTGGTTTGTTTAAAATGAGGTCATACTGGGACTCTCTAGTTGAGAACAGCTCCTGTATGCAGAGTGGAAGTAGTTTTGTTTAATGCTTTATAAGTTATTACAGGTCTTCAAATTTCAATGTATTGGTACTGATGAAGAGCGGATTGGTTGATGCAAGGTAAATTAATCCTTATGGTGTATAATACACCATACGGCTTTTTTACCCTGAATCGAGCCCGTACACCACAGTATATGACCCGTTCAATGAGACAGGTGCCTCTGTTATTATAAGGCCGTGTTGGAAGGAGCAGAAGAGGTGGTCAGATGTGTGTACAGTACAGTATGTGCAGACACATGTCAAACGCTTTACACGTGTGTGTGTGTGTGTGTGTGTGTGTACGTGGCTGTACTGTTGAGTATGTGCATCCGGCGTGCTTCCTTCCTTCCTTCCTGTCTGTGTGCCCCCCTTGGGCTGGGTCATGGTCTTAATCCTGTATGGGGCTCTTCAACCCCTCTTACTCTGACCTGTAGGTGCCTGAGGCCACGAGAGGATACAGCAGAAATTACATATCCTCGGTGCCTTCGCTGCGCTGGATGCTACTGTCAACTGGGATCATGTTAACAGCTCCGCAACCCTGAAGGTTAATGTGCCGACTTAGATGTGCTTGTGACATGTTGAAGGCCGAATTTGACTCAGATCCCGATGCTCTTAGAAAACGAGACTTTAATGACAGCATTTGCCTTTAAAAATTTGAAACTTAATAGTAACACATCCTAACTTATTTTAACTGTGTCTTTAATTTGGCTTTCATCTATTTCTTGTGAGGCCGGTTTGTCTGACCTGCGCTCACTGTAAACACCTCCTCAGTCACACGTTGCACTGCGCGTAAACTCTTCACAGATGGAGATCGTTCTAGGCCTCGGATGAATTCTAACTGGATGCTGCTGCAAACACTAGTAAGTAAAAGAAAAAGAGAAAAAAAAGTGAGACGCTGCGCCCTGAGGGCCACACAGCCAGCCTCTTGTTGGTCCTCCATATCCCCGACATGCAGCCGGGGCCCCATGGAGAAAAGCGACATGCCAGAGGTCATATCTCAGCACTAGGAAATAACTAACATAGAGAGGAAGAACAACACAACAAGCATTCCCCCCTTTACACTGTTGTTGGCATTCCCAATATCGCTTCCCCACGCACAGATAGGATTTGTCTACTGATGAACACGCACGAAAAGCAAAACAGAGCCACTTCCAACACACACACACACACACGAAAACACACTACGGGCTCTGTCACAGTCAAGTGATTAATGGCCGCTGTCCACTGTGTCTGAAATCACACTGGAGAGACTCTGGTTCACCAAACACCAGGAATTCCTCCCGGCGATGTCCAGCAAAGTCAAATATATTATTTCACAGCAGTAGGGAGGAGGAGGGAGGAGGAGGAGGAGGAGGGAGGAGGGAAGAGGAGGAGGAGGAGGAAGAGGAGGAGGAGGAGGAGGAGGAGGACGTGTGATGATGGAGGAGAGGGAGACGGTATCAAATGAGTATTAGAATCACCTAGGGACATTTTATTATTCTATATTAATTTATTCGCACAGGAATACCCCACTGAGATTAAAGGGACAGTTCAACATTTTGGCAAATTGGCCCATTGCCATAATTGCTACAGTCATAGCAGTAGTTTCGTTACCTTTATTTGTCGGTGCAAGCTATTTTTAGAACGGCGGAGCAGAGCCGTGAGCTGCTTAGAGCTACGCTACGGAGGCTAATGGGATTTCTTGGTTTCCCTCATCAAACTCATCAAATACACAATCCAACAACTCCAAAACACTCTGGTGGACAAGTTGTGACCTGCACATTCACCACACTATGAGATAATAACAGAACTTTACCAGACAAAGTTGTTTTAGAGGTAAATATACAGAGACTGCTTGCTGAAAAACTGTCCCTGAAGGCAACACGTATCATCGGTTTTGCATGAATTTACCTTTAAAAAAACTCTGTCTGGTAATGTTCTTCTCATAGCGTGGTGAATGTGCAGGTCACAACTTGTCCACCAGAGTGTTGTGGAGTTGTTGGATTGTGTATTTGATGAGTTTGATGAGGAAAACCAAGAAATCCCATTAGCCTCCGCAGCGTAGCTCTGAGCAGCTCGCGGCTCTGCTCCGCCGTTCTAAAAATAGCTTGCACCGACAAATAAAGGTAATGAACCTACTGCTATGACTATAGCGATTATTGCCAAAATGTTGAACTATCCCTTTAAGAACCTTTCAAATGAGACTTTACAGAGAAGATGAACCTGTCATACAGCAAATGCAACAAGTCAGAATGAAGCGTAAAGCTCTCGGGGGGCTTGGGGACAAATAGCCATTGCTATCACTTTTTCTGCTTTGAGTGTATAAATGCTGGTGGTACAGTTTGTGCTAGGGAGACACATAAGGAAGCAGAGTAAGATGAGACAGAACGCCATCTTTAATCACTCAGCCAGCGGCGGCGGCATAAACTGAAGCAGCCCTCTACGCTAAACAGGATGAAATAAATTACAGTCCTGAAGGAATATGCATGCCTAAATCAGTAACCGGTCAGTCCATCAGGATGGAGGGTCCAGAGTAAACAGAAACAAACAAGAGAGAATCACACACAGCTTGGAGACGTTTTGTTTGTGGCACCAATTGTGCTTTCTCACCGGATTGCAACAATTTGTTTTTGTGTTGTTTGCAAAATGAGGTCATGGTAACTTCTTCACCTCTTGTACCTCGTGCACGATATTGTTGGGTCTCTTATTTAATTTTGTTGTACATTTAAATCAAAATCAAATCATTTCTATCTCGGCAGCACTCCTTGTATTTCCTCACTCCGCCTTAATCACGGCGTTTCCTCCATCAGCACATCCCTGTCCTGCTCCCCTCAGTGGCAGCTCTGTTGAAGGGTCATGTCTGCGAAACTAACACAGCAAACGCAATATGACAGGCCCCATAATCAACACACCCACTCACTTTAGCATCCATTTAGAAGACTGATTACTGAAACATGAAGGCTGCTTTCATTTAGCTAATATTTAACTCTCTCATGCACTGGACAAAAAAGATGAGGAAGAAATGACAGTGAGTTAAGAGCCGGAGTAAACCTGTCACAAAAAAAATAAATCACCCTTCTGTTTTCTCAGCACAGGAGAGTTGACGTGCGAGTAAAATATGTAATTAATAAGCGCGGAGCCATGAAACTATAAAAAAAAACAAAAGCTACATCTGACAGGAAAGTCCCCTGTCTTTATGAGAGAGAATATGTACACCCCCAGCCTGCCAGCTCTGCTCTTTAACTGCAGGGTCTAGACACCCATTCTCCACACAGACAACCTTCAAATATAGAGGAGGGACTCTTGTTAAAAGGAGGAAACAACCATTAAACACACATACAGCTACAATAATGAGATCAAGAAACAGTTCATCAAACTTTCTTCCTGTCCAATCTTTTAAAAAAAATTGCTCCCGGCCCTGTCTTCTGCCCTGTTGAGGGATCTTGTAATAGCAGGATGAGTTATGTTTCTTTCCTCTCCACCACCACCACTGTCTACATGTATCTATACCGTCTCCTCGGGCTGAAGCTCGGGGGGCCTCCTCAGGGGCGATGTCTTTTATTGCCTCTGGTTAAAATGGCCATATTTGTGAGCTATTTTGTGCAAAGAGAAAAGGTAGGCGTTACTATGGCCAAAACACTCCAGTTAAAGCTTCACACATGCATTTGGCTTTGTACAGTACACACACAGCCTGTTTGAAAACAGTATTTCTTTCTGAAGTTACAACACTGACAGAAGGATATGAGTTTACCTCTGTTGCTCTGTTGCAGCCCTGATAAAAGCCAAACTAGTAGAGCAACAAGGCCACAAGGTCAATGGGTGCTTCTTGTGCAAACTAGACAGCCTGTATGTTTAAGCGTGCTCCAGTATATTAGCCTCCTCTCGGGCCCATTGTACTGTATTAAATGGAGGACGCAGACCTGCAAGTGGGTGGTCGCACACGGCGTTACTGAGCTTCATGAGAATATGGTGGGAAGACTTCTAGTGACTGGCTGACCTGCTGTAATGTACACACAGGCTGAAGGCTCCACATGTGTTGGCTTCCCTGTTTAGACATCCTAATTAATACTCCAAATGTGCAAAACAACAGTTGTGCACATGGCGCAGATGAGGCTTGGCCAGCGCTTAGTGCTTACACCCCTGCTTTAATGGTGGTGGTGGTGGTGGTGGTATGGGGGGGGGGGCCGGGACGGTGAGTTTCACAACGTCTTTAATGTGCAATTTCAAACGGCACGGCACCATAAATCACCCGGACCTGCTTTTTAAAACAACACCTGCCTTGCAACTGTCAAGGCTCTAATGGCAGAGGTTACTATATAAATCACGGCGAGCTGTAATTTTCAATATCTGAGAAATGATTACACTGAGCATCTGTCAGTGAATGCTATTTTAATGACCGCTGCTGCACTTAAGACCCCAGTATAACCGTTTCGCCATCTTGGTCTTTGCCGTTAAAGTGTCTCCTGAGTGATGTGGCGGTTGCTCGCTCTGTCACACTGGGTTTTCATCACAGCTCTTAAGAATATCCAGCGATGCACTGACCCCGGTTCCCAGCCCCCACAACGCTAATTTTTTCTTCTTTTTTGTTTCTCTTTTGTTTTGTTCCATTGTTTTAATCTCAAACAGAGTTGGAGATGAGTGGCTCAATCAGACCGGCGACTCCACACAATATTCAGAAATCCAACTTAGTCAAAGCTCTTTAACCCGGTGCCAGTAGAAACACTTATTTAGCATAATTATTCACGCAGCAGTCTCTGTTTTGAAGACAAGGCTAAGAGTGTGCAGCGAGTTTAATGTAGTCATGCTCATATTGACAATTCTTAGGCCTGAACTTTCCCATGTTTAGCAATTTCAGCAATCTAAAATGTGGTAATTACTACAAAATACAAAGTTCAATTGAGGTTGAATGATCCGTTTATCAGGTATTTGATCATTAAATTCTCAAAAATGAGACCTGACAATGAAACCGAGGTTCTTCAACGCGTCCTTTATGACAGCTTGGGAACACCAAGGAGCATTCACCCACGGGGAATCAGGAGTGTTTGTGCCAATCCCTCAAAACATTGTTGAGATGTTTTAAAAACGGTCCACTGA
This sequence comes from Trachurus japonicus, assembly GCF_045865225.1. NCBI lineage: Eukaryota > Metazoa > Chordata > Actinopteri > Carangiformes > Carangidae > Trachurus > Trachurus japonicus. Next base: position 9,242,580 of record NC_140920.1, on the reverse strand, counting down.
CCAACAGACAGACCAACAGGCGCGATGCCGCCTTAAGAGTGACGACTGTAAAATCCATTTATCAATATTTGAACAAGTAAACAATAGTATTGAATGTTCTCCGCTGGCAGGGCCATTCCTCACAACCTACAGCACCCTCAAGAAAAGCTATTGAGCCCAGATGCTTCTTGTTATCTTTTTAATGAAGTATGGTCAAAGACTGCACAACAGCAGGGCTCCGAGATGAAGGGCTGCTCATGGAACTAACCTGTCAACGTAGAAGAGACTCCTTGACTTCTCCAGAGCTATTATAAACATACCATTACTGCCATTGTCCTTGAGTTTTTTTGTTGGGTTTTTTTTTTGCAGAAAACCTCAAAAAGACAAGTAAACATTCTGTCCAGTCCCGGGGTGTCTTTGTAGTTGACATACAGACCTAAATAATGAGCCATTTGTTCAAATTTGATTAAAGCTGTCTGGCTTTCATACTGACTGCCTCTGTCATCTCCCCCATGAAAAATACAATAACTATGTAACTGAACCACTACCTAATATGTGCATATAATACTGCTTAGATAACAATATCCTTTCTGCAATGCTGGACAATGAGAAGTCTCTTATAGAAACCACTAGGGTGTCATTAAAAGTCTAATATTTTATGGAGAAAACAACAAAGGATATTATTTTTGTGTCCACAACCATAACCATCTTTAGTTTCCGTTCACTGCGAGCAAGCAATATAGATAATATAATAACATAAAGCACATTTAAAGAAGGAAAAGTCTATTGGGAACAAAAAATGTTCCATCAATACACATTGCACAATATCGCTAAAAGAAATTTAACATGTCACAAAGCCCTTGTGAATCTGAATGGCTGGACCACAGAGGTGATGGAGAGTATTCCCACTTGTATTTGGTTAAATTAACTCTTTAACTACTCATGCTGGGAGCAGACTAAAAAAGCAAACTCTGCTTTTGTGTATTTTTCCATAATACAGATTGAACAGGATGTGTAACCTGCCCTGCAGCCTCACACGGCTTTTCCCCTTCACTGCCGTGCAACCATATAGGCAGGACGGGGTAAGTTGGGGTGTAATTCCCCCTCTCCTCCTATGCACATGGTCCATGTTAAGAGACATGAAACCGCTGAAGCCCCGGAACAATAACCTCTTTTCTTGGAGCTCACAGGTTCCTCTCATCTTAAGCTGGCCTCCCTCCCCTGGCATTCAAGTTCAGTGCCTCCACCAACATTTTCTTTTGTGACTGAACCAAGCAGTGATGTGTAAATCCCACTTACATCCGTTTTTTTTTTTGTTTTTTTTTTACTTTAACCAATGACAGAGAGAGAAATAAAATGAAAAAAAAGAGAAAAGAAAAACTGATTTGCTTCAATACTTTGGGCGAAAGACTATATGAGGCAGCGCTCACTTTTTAATGGCTGGGTTCTGGTCTCAATCAAACGCTGGACATCTGGATCGTATCTCCCTACCTCGCCCCCCCACCCCATGCAATCAGAAACACTGGGACTGTGCTCTCCACGGGACAAAATGTGGGAGCAACATGTCGTTAGAGTCCACTGATTTCAGAGAACATCTCTGAAAAGGAGGATGATGATGTGGAGATGCCAAAAAGTAAAAAAAAAAAATCATAATGAGGGCCAAACAGCCCAGTCATCTCTCACACTTTACTTTCAAACATTATTCCAGGACCGGTTTCAAAACCTGGTCTGTGCCCAAGTGCCGGAGGGTGACACAGTTCAGACCAACATATGGCAAAATATCATACAATATGAAATAATACAGGCTTTATTCTAACCCCCACCTCCTAACACCAGGTGGGAAAGAACAAAGTGATATTAACCAAAGTCAAAAGGTGAAATATTTTATTATTTTCATATTTCACATGCATAGTTTTTTCCACTACAGACAGAACGTCTTTGTTTGTTACGCTGTAATTTGTATTAATTAACAGATTCTACATTTGATAGTAAACTGGAGCAAATAGTTAATAGGAACTGCTACTGAAATCTGTATATACACACTAGCTACTGCAGCGAAAGCCACAGGACTCGACTTAAAAGGGACTGGAGATCTAAAAAAAAAAAAAGAGCAAAAGGTTTCATCGGGTTCCAAAAGTGAGGTCAGGACAATTACCATTCAACGGGGGCCTACGGTGCAACACACAACTAAACCAACCATCAGGTTCCTGTGCATGCCATTATAATTGACCGACTGCTTGCTAATCCTACCACACTTTGAGGAACTGATCCCGAGCCACCTCACTTATCACCGCCGGCTGCCTCTTTCCGACACTTTAATCACCCCCTTTTTTTGTACACATTTAGAGCACAGCTAGTTGCTTTCCGTCTCCCCACACATCATTTTGCAGTGTGTGTCTTGCATGCGGCCCGCTGGGACCTCAGGGGTCATAAACATGTGGAGGGGGGGCGGTTAAAAGTTTGCTGGAGTGTTTGACTCGGGGTAACACACCAGGGCGCTGCTGATTGTTGTGCAGTCACACAGTCTACAGGTTTATTTTTTCGTTGCTGGATGCTGGGATAAATATCCTGCGTGGTATACTGTAGGACTGGAGATGGATAAAGTGGCTCCCAGTGAGCCGCTCCAGCTGTTGTCATAATATAATCACCCATAGAGAAGAGATGGCCACTCACTCACTGTGTTGTCCGATAATGTCTCTTTTCTCACACACTTTCTCCCAGCTGTTTTCCTTCTTAGTATGACAGATGAGGATGTGAAAGTGTCAGGACTTATTTGCACATCATTCCCATGTGCCCGGACTGAGGAGAAGAGAAGCAGTGACTTTTCTTTTGGAAAAACAGTTGAATTGGGTAAACACTAGGACTTGTTGTCGACCCTGATACTACGGTTACACTCATGGATGGCTGCACCACTGGGCACAGGTGGGGAACCGACACAAAGAGGACGATGATGATGATGAGGGCTTCTGGCCTGCAGACCTGTTACAACAACCTGATTTGACACCAACATGTGGCCTGCATCTCCTCTCTTTCCAATTTAAATAATTCACTACCCTGAGCCGACATCAGGCTCCAAACGATCCACAACTTCATGGCAGACAAGCTTGGCACTCAAAATAAAAGGCACAGAAAAGGGCCCACAAGTGCTTCCAGAGAGACGACACCTTTGTTCAGTTTCCAACCAATAGTCACTCCATAAAAATGTGTCAAAATACTTTAAACAAGTATAAAACCGGAGTGAAAAAAAATAGATAAAGAAAAAAAAAAGTGTGAAATATTCTACTCTGCTGATATCAACAAGGACATGCTGTGAAGAGCTGGCGAGTGCAAGCTTGACTTTAATCTTTATTCTCCTCTTTCAATGCCTTTGAACTCAGTATAGTATTCACTTGCACTAAGGGGGCAATCATATTCCACCATGGCTATTAGCAAAGCAACACTGCTGATTATAACATAATCTTCTCACTTATTGAAAGGGGTCTTGCACGTGTGGAATGCTGATGTGTATGTAAAGTGCATACCTGAGTACTACGTGTGCCCCGAGCGTGCAATTATATTGCAGCAGGCTTTTTAATTCTGACTTGATACATAGTTACAAGACCATAACATGTACAAATAATAATTTCATTACATTGCCCTGGGTTGTAATTACAGTGGTTGTACAGTTCAGCACTTATACAAACGACCATGACAAATCCCCAGAGGAGATTAAACTGTCAGTTTATCATTTGCTGCTCTCCATCTCGACATAGGACTTTTTTTTTTGTTATATTTGTAGTCAATAATGCTTGATTCAACAAAAGAGATATCACGCTGTGAAGATAGGAAGTAAAGTGTTTAGAGCCTGAGGGTGTGATAGAGACACGGACGGACGCATAATGGGCTGAGTGATTTACAGTTTCAACAGAGCTTTATTATACACTCTAAAAATACCAGAGTAAATTGAAAAAAGGGGGATTTTAAGCTGTTACCATGGCTCAAACAAAACAGCTCCAGAAGACAGCACCTCCTGTCCAAGCATCTATACTGAGGTTCATCAGTGATGTGGGTGGTGGTGGTGTACCCAATCTGAACATTTCATGTTTGGATGTGTCTCAGACTCAGAGGCCAAACCCCAGACAGCATTGATGCAGCTGTGAGGATCAAAATGTCAGCTACCAGACAGCATCGCATTCAAATAAAATTAATTCTCAACAATAATACAATCTAAAGAGGAATAATTACTTTGGTGAGGAATTTAATTTTAAAGGCTGATGTCCATCGCATGAGGTCTCAACATCACATAATGTCATAAAAACATAATGCTGTCCAGTTTAACGCGGCTAAGTCTACAACACCAAACATCAAAGTAATAAATGAGACGAATGAAAATCTAAAACTGTACAAAACACTATCTGTTAACACTACTGAATGTCAGGTTCAAAAATAGTTAATTTGGAGTGTAGCTGTGTGCAAGAGTTGTCATTTTCCTAGCCGCCACATTAGTAAAGAGTAAATATTAAACAGTAAATCTGTGCATTGTGTGTCTTTAGTATAAATCTCTACAGAGAAGTGTTTTTCTTACTACTGCCTTTCTGCTCTTACAGTGATTTAATTAATCACCTAAATTCCACAGTTTCCTGACAAACTGAAAATGTATTCATACATTTGTTCTTTGTTTTTTATGTATTAAGTATGTGTTTCATGTATTAAGTATATGTTGGTTTGTATTGTCACTTATGAAAATGAAAAGACCCCAGGAAGAATAGCTGCTGCCTTGCAAAAGCTAATGAAGATCTTAATAAACCAAACCAAAACCTCTCATCATCATATCAGGGACTACGGATGGAAAGTAGCTGCTAAATCTGGTACAAAGCAAGACTAATGTTATTTTGTACATTGTTCCTGATACAAATAAACTTATTAAACTATCACATTACATATTTCTGATGGAAATTAGAAACTGGAACATTATACAGTAACACATCAAAGTGAAAGTGGGCTCGGCGTCCAAACAGAATGGTGATGGCTCTGTGATTGGTTTAATGGAGGTTGCGCCCAAAAAGCTGCCATGAATAAGCAAGAGAACGCCTTTTGAAGGGGGGGAGGGGGCTAGTGTAGTGACTGTTTTTTCCACCAGCAAAATGCATAAAAGACATGGATGGACACATCTTAAATGTGCTTGCACCACACACTTCAGACCATGTGCTCAGAGTTAAACTATATAGAAACAAAGAAGAATAGGGCAGACCATGTACACTGATTATGGTTCTGGGCAACGGTTTGGGGAAAAGTGAATTTAGATGGTGTTGGGTGACAAAACAGTTTCCAAATAAATAATGCCCTGTAGGATTTTAAAGAAATGAGCACATGAGATGCCCATGTTTTGATATTTTATCCAGTCCAGTCTGAGTCCCCGTGGAAATGATCTGTTTTTGCTTATGGACCAAAAGCTGCAGCCACCACCAGCTGATGGAAGACAGGATACTGCAGCAGAGGGGTGAGACCAAGATAAATATAATCCCTCCACACTGTGGAAAAAACCAAACTACTGTTACTGCAGTCAGTCACTGTAACCTAAGACCACTGTCACCCTGACCTCAACAGGTAGCTGAAAAATATTGGACAGGTCCATCAGACGACACTTCATTGATACCGTCTCTGCTGAGAAAACAATGCAGATCTTTTTTCAAGAAGTTACTCTGCATAAATAAATTCACATTAATGAGTGTTAAAGATATACACTTGGTAAAATCTCAAGTGACAGTTAGTATTATTATTATTATCAAAAGAAAGAATCAATGCCAACTCGACTGAAACACCCTATTTACAGATTTATCTCACATTTATTCTTGGAAAGCTTCGACTTTGGAGCTACTTTGGCCATTTCCAAGTGGATTACCTAAAACACTAAGTGGTTTACGCCACTCCCCAGTTCTGTCTCACACATGCATGGTGCAATTATATCACTGGATTTATGATCTGTTGAAAATATAGGACCTCAAAGAGAATAAAAGTATAACAAGGCTGGCAGTTCATTGACTACAATATTCCTCATCTTCGAAATCTGGCAGCAGAGTTATTTGATGTGGTTTTGACAAATTACTACAAGTCATAGTGCCGCTGGAGCACAGCAGGAAGACGCTCTGCCACTACTTCTATCCTTATGAAGAAATAACGGCATGGATGTTTTGAATACAGCTTCATTTGACCATTGTTGCTGAAGTGTTGTTGCGTTACTCGGTTCGGGTCACTTCGTCACTTTCCAGTTTATTCACAGAGCCAGTTTTGTTTCCAGCACACTTACATAATGGACATCTAGCGGACCATTCGGAGATATTCACCGAATCTGTGCAGCAAATTAGAATCATTTACTCCACCTTTTAATGCGGCTTTCATCTTATGGCCCATCTTTTTCCAGCGAGTATTCAAATTAGGGTCAAGGTTTTAGAGGACACCACATTCTTTTCAACAGATGCAACAATGCAAATTTTCCAAACTGTCAGATAGTAGGCAGCTGTTCGCAAAATTGAAAATAGCTGGAGTGAGAAACGCTTCAGCCTCGCACACACCCAGCCAACGAGACAGACGGGATCAGGTGACATGAGCACAGTCACAGGGATTTGCTACGAAATCAAAAAGATCATATGGCATCCGACTACAGAAATTCTTTCACACAAAAAAACTAACTAGTGAATAAATATAAAACACATTTTTAGTGTTCCTCAATCTTCAAGAAAAGGCTTGAAAGTACGCAGAGACAGGTTCGAAAGAGCAGAACGGGGCTCTGGGAGAAATCAAGGAAGAAGAACGACGGTAAATGTTTTGACACAAAACAAATACGAGTTTATATGTTGCATGTTTTTATATTTAATTTAGTGTTGTCCAAAACCCACATAATGAAAAGAGACAGAGCACATTACCAACACTTGGCTGGCAATGAGGGAAAAGTTGGAAGAAAAAACAAGAAATGGGTTGCACGATCCTAGCAATTAGTCTGCAAAGATTAATAGTTTTGTAACTGAAATTTGTATTTTGAGCTCAAAATGTTGCAGTTTTTTTTAAACGTTTTATATTCAAAATGCTTTTTAAGGGAGCAATCTGGTGTTGCACAATGTAAGTCTGAATGTGAACAGTTATTTATCAACCCAGTGCTGAAATGTGATGATTGAACTGTTCACAGAGGGACTACCATTGTGCAATGCAGGATCACACCTTTAAAACGTTTTAACTGAGAAACATGCCAGGCTCCAATTGATGTTTTTCAGTTGCAGTTGCAGTCCAAAGTCCAAATATTTATTTTCTACACACTCTGACATGCTGTTTAATTCAAAATATAATCATTTACAGATATTGGTAAGGTGATAAAGATGTGTTAACATTCCTTGAGGTAAGCTGAGGAATATCTTCACTGCAATCAAATATTCATTTTAAGTTTGTTTAAAAGCTCTTATTCACATTGATTTCCCTCATGCATTTAGTTTGTGTCCCTTGGATGAACCAGAGCTTTATATATATAAAAAAAAAAAAGAGAAGAGGATGGTGCTTTGTTGAGAACTAATGTGGTCCTAACACTAAATGACTTGCACAGCTTGTTTCATGTTCACAACGCTCCATGCCACAGTCTGCACACAGCCGTGAAAACAGAGCCCCTAATCTGAACATCAGTACATGTGATCCAAATATTTTGGGGAAGTGGAACTAATCAGAGAGTCCACACAAGGCTGAGTGAGAGCTCTAGCAGGGCTTAATATCAGCCACAAGAGAGTCATTAATTAAAAAGGAACACATCTACACTAAGTATTACAATGTGCTATTTGTACAGCAAGGTAGATGGACTTTGCAAAACTCATATGTGAGCATTTTTTCTGCTGGAAGAGAGATGGATGTGGATGGTTGGAAATGAGATGTCTGGTGTTTTCTGTGTCATGTTTTAAGCTCACTTACTCTCTCTCCTTCTCGGTAAGCCTGTCAGTGATGGTGTCCTTGATGGAGGAGCGTGAACCTTTGTGGATCACTGGATATCTCAGAGGGATCTGAAGGAAGCACGAGATCATCAGAACCAGGTGCGATGTGTAACCCAGGGCGACTGCCACGCTCCCATCATCCTTTGCTGCAGGAAACAAAGCCAAAAGCTCCAGTCAGTCACATTTGATAGAGTTTTGTTCACCAGAAACAATGTGAATGGCAACGAACACGCTTCACACAAAAGTCTGCCAGCTTGTAATCGAATGTAAATTAAATTCAAATTGGCAATGGAATTTTTAATTACACTAACCCAGTATTTTATCATATCTAAACCTTCAAAGCTTTTTGTTTGGAGCGTACTTTCATTACAAAATAAATGGTGTTTATATACACCATGTTCCCATCTTGTGAATCCAAACAAAAATGTGTAAACATCCAACCAGAAATAGCTTGGTATCAAAGTACTCACAGGAGGAAAAGCCGTTACATTCAGTGTTTTGAATGTGATATAAAATGTGGCAAAGCATATATAGTGTAGAGGCGGAAACATTGGCTGCAGTTGATACCCAATTTCTTTTCTTGATATGTGCTTGAGAAGCAAAAGCATCACATATAAGTATCCCCTCGGAGCCCAAATAACTTGAAGGGTGGAAAACTGGATGCCTGCTCTGTGAACATTTTCTGACAGGGAAAGAAACGGCCAACCATCTCACTTTAAGCACTAGAAATGGTTTCAAGACAACGCGCTAAGTGGTTTCACATTCTCAAACAGCAGCAGGACACTGCTCCAGGCAAAGACTTAGTATCACCGTGGTTTCTATCTTAATGCTTTGAAAAAATAAACCATGGCAGTGGTGAGCGCTGGACTCCTTGCATCATAGTGCGTTACACAAAAAGCCTGCTTTCTATCAATCTTTTTTCTATCAATTTTTTTTTATTACACGGCTATTATTTTACCGATGTTATATGCCTTTTAGATGATTTTATTTGTTTTTATGTTATTTTATGTCTCATGAAAGATGTTGTGTCTTTATTTCTGATGCTTTTATTTATTCATCTGTACAGCACTTTAGTCCAATGTGGATGTTTTAAAGTGCTCAACAAATAAAGTTGGATTGGATTCTTCCTGCTTTTCCCTCCGTAGCAGCTGAAGTACCTGAGGTGAACAGCTTCCTGACCTCTAGTGCTTTAGGATGATGTGTCACACTAACGGGGATATTAGGTCAACTAAAGGACAAGCCACAATGAAGGACACCTTAGGGTGCAACTGGAGACTGTTGATACCTGGTTCAGCCGGAGCTGACAAGGTAGGCTTAGTTTAAATGTAAAACATAGATGGGCGTCAGTGCCACCCTGCTCCACTTTGACCTGCAGTGGGATTAAAACTCCAACTAACTCTGACCCTGGTCTCTAATGTGGAACATCCTCTCCTTCAGGCCTTTCTTAAACTGACTTTGACACCCATGCAGACAGTTCTGGACTTGAACAGGCTCCTCTCTGAGGGAGACCTCACACAAATGAGAGCAGGGGGTCAGCGATGGGGTAAAATGGAGGGAGTGTAAAAAAAACGCATGCGTCTCCATGCTTTCTTCCTTTCATCTCTACATATACAGGCCTTTGCATGATGTCTGATGGTCACAGCTGTTAGAAGAGTGGATATTAATTTGGAATTGCAATACACAAAAACCACAAGCCACCCAAAAAAAGGGTGGAGGGGGCATATGGGAGTTAGCATTAATGCATTCGGATGGTCTCTGTTAGCCCTGTTAGCTGCTGCCACAGCACATGCTAAGTCATTTACTCACTGCTACGTGTCCACCTATGCAGGACTGGCAGGCAGAAGCAGACACAGGTCTCCACCTTATGGGAACAAGTGATCGCTGCAAACACAAACGGGGCTGGCTGTCACTTCTACTGAGCAGCTTCTGTGTCTGTGTGCTCTTATAAAAGACGTTAACAGGTGGAGTGTGACAGCGGGGAGCGGAGGAGATCGGGACTGGTCTTTTTGAATTATGGTGTTCAGAGGCTCTGCTCTGTCTCACCAGCTGTGGGGAAGGAATAGAAGGGGAGCTTGAGAAAGTCGGGTGGACAGTGAGGGGTGTGTTGTGTTCTCGGTATAAGACAAGTGCTGCCGACCAAAGCTAATCATTCATTACCCATTCAGTCAGTCCCACCCCCCCCTTCAATTCATCTGGGCAACTGAGAAGTCATTAAGTCATCAAGTTTTCCTTGCTATGACAGCAAATCCCATCCATCATGACACATACAGCGTGACCTTTGCTCTAACCTACTCCCCCCCTAGAAAACGATAACAAGGGCTTTGTGCTGTAACAGCCTGCTGACAAAACCTTTTTTTTTTTTCTTAAATGTTCTGTTCCCAAATACTGTGTCTTTGATATCCAAGCATGTGGTTTTTGTGGCTGTCTCGCTGGGGTGGTGGAACCAGAGAGTTCTGACAAGACTCTCTAAGACTGTGGTGGTGCTGAGCAAATCCTCCATCAGCGGCCAACAAGAGATCAGAAAGGCCAAGTGTTTCAAAAAACAGAAGAATGCAACCAAGCCTCCACACAGGGCTCTAAACGCCAGACTTTTCCCATATTCTTTTTTATCCTCCTTTTTTATTTATTTGATTTGTTTTTTTTTTACAAGTTCGATCAGTGTGCAACCATCCTCATCACTGTCAGCACCTTGCGTTAAAGTATCAGTCGTTTCTTTTTACTGTACCGATAAAAAAAGTTGGATTTGAGTCAATGTCAAAGGAGAAAAATAAATAAAATGCACCAAGCAAACATTGTGTGTCATGGACTCATTTCACATATTTGAGGAAAAATGTCATGTCTAGGTAAAGAGTAAATTTGGATGTATAGAAATAGCCAGAATAAAGAAGGTTGTCATTGTCAACCTTTCCCAGCTAGTAAAACTAAAACTGACTCGCTATTAAAGATACAATTATGTCATTATGTCTTTTATTTATTAAAATTACACACCAGTAATTATATACACATGCAATACTATAATTGCCATCTACAGTAGCCAAAATGATGAGATCATAGATACAATCATAGATACTGTAACTGTGAGATCATTTGCCATCAAATGGTAAAATGTTTAATTGCATTAAATCTAAGACGAAACAGTTGTTCTGCATGCCTTACCGCTGCTTATCCTCGCGTAACCCTGAAACACACACACAGCTTTGCAAATGATGAATTACCTTGAAAGTCTTCGGAGTTTGGCAGCTTGACTCCACAGATGACATAATCTGACTGATTAGCCTGTGGATTTAAATACAAGGTTTCATATTAAAGATGATCAGACAGCAGAAACAGATGGAGACAAGATGAAACACTGCATGGGACAGAGCGTCAGCTTTGCTGCTGACAAAGGAACTCACTTTAAATCATCATTCAGTCAGTGCCGAGTGGTGTCAGAATTTAAAGTATTTAGCTTTGTGTGCCAACGGTTTGAGAAAACTGACCAACTGTACTGTCAGAGAAGCATGTTAAATGGAGACATGAAGATTTCAGTTGATCTTCTGCGGTGACACTGACATTCAGAATTAGACATTACTATGGAATAAAAACGAGTGCTGTTACACACATGAGTATCTGCAGCACCATGTCTGCTTTATCAAAGCCCGGGTTGTGTAACCAGATAATTTGATGCAGTTGCCCTGTCAACAATGTGTTGTGCAGCAGGGTACCATCACGTCCAACTCACCACATCAATGGGGTAGATGTAGGAAAGCTCAGAGAGGAGCTGCCGACAGCGGAAGGTAAGCTGGGCGTTGGACTTGAGAAACTGCTCTCTGGAGGAAGACAAAACCAGACACAAGGAGGACACAATGAGACAAAAAAAGCTGCAATTTCGGAGCGCTGGACATAGGGAGTGGTAGGGCAAAGGAGAAAGGAGAGAAAGTGCAGGGATGAGATCGTAGAGGAAGGAGCGTAGCTGGAAAGCAGTAGAACTCATCCAGGCTAGTTACAGCTCCACCGGGACTATCTGTAAGGCTCCAAGGTAATTAAACATACAGGAAATATGACAGATTAATGACGACCAGAGCTGATAGTTCATGTACGCTGTATAATTTTGTGTGATAGCAGGTTAATGTCGGTCTAAGCTAAGGCTGGTCTGCTTTTTGTCCAGGGCACTCCTGCATGAGAGCTAATTGTCTCAGCAGCAGTGAATGGTATTGAGTTTAACTGTTAAAAAAACACACACAACTACCAAATTACATGCTATTTTGTATCTTTAGTGGGACAGTCCCAGTTAGCTTCACTGAGCCCCGGCTTATCACATTATCAAAACAGGCTGGAGACATTCAGCAATTATGACCTGGGAGTGGGGAAGTCTCTGTGTTTGTCCTTGTGCTTTTCACTGTCAACTGAGTCAGGGAACAGTGGGTGAAGGTGAATATATGTTGCCTTTGCCAGAATAAAATATTTCTTTGAACAAGACAGCAAAAAACAGCAAAAAAAAAAAGCAAAACTAGATAATGCATTTCCTGAAGTAAATACGGGTGAATGCTGAAAGCTGGAATGAGTTGAATAAATTGTTGAAACAATGCTGAATTAGGTGAATATGCTGTATGTTGCCTTTGCTGTCTTGTTCAAAGAAATATTTTATTCTGGCAAAGACAAAAAAAGAAAGAAAAATAAATAACATTGACATTTCTAATTGCTGCTAAAGTAAAAACCAGAATAACACGTTGCAAAATACCAGCATAAACAGTCTGGAAAAAAAAACAACAAAGAACTTTTGGAAGACTTTTAAGGAGAAAGTAATACATTTTACTAATTTCCCCTGTTCAAAAATCTCTTCCATGTAGAAACTCTCTGTGCTGTATTAAAATCATTTTGCCTGCTCATGTAAATGGATGTAAATGGATGTAAATGGATGTTCATTCATGGTGAAAATGTGTACACAATGTATATGTGCAACTATGTGAGAATGTACATACCATGAATGAAATAAATCAAAAATGAAAATGTAAATGGATGGCTCTGTGGTAGCGACAGCTCGATACGTTCATTACAACGTTACTGACTGTTTATGTAGTATGGAGTACGAGTGTTTGAGTAACACAGCAACATCCCCTGGTTTGAAAAGTTGACAACAAGCATGACTAACTGCTGTGGTTGGCTGCTCTTTGTGCGCATGTATGTGTGTATTTGAGAGAGAGTGTGTGAGTGCATCTCCCTCTCCACCTCTCTGGGTGTCCTGTACAGTACTTACGCCATGACTTGTGGGTAATAGTCCATCATTTCATGCGGATGAAAAGAGTTTTCAAGGGAAAATGGTTATTGAATGTGATGTATCCTCCCCTCTATGCTCTTTGCCTTTGACAGGAATTTCCTATGTGGCCTTGTCTGTGGTTAGCAGTCTCTTATCATTAGCCTTTCCCTGTGTGTGGCTGTGCTTTGTACGGGTCAGAGGGGAGAAAGATTGGTGTGACAGCGTGACCTGTCATACATATGTAGACGGGTACTTGCTAATAAATGTTTCTTAATGCTTCTACTGCATTGTGTTATTCTACATATTAGCTGGCATATGAAAGAAAAATATATAGATATAGATTTATCTCAAAGTGCTGAATTAAGTCAATCTATATACCAGAAAGAGATGTGACAGTGCTATGATATCCATCTTCTCATCCTCTCTTAGAAAATGTAACAATGTTGTTAGGTCCATTGTCTTTTGTTTATGATAAATGAAGCAGCATTTTAATCTTATAGCTGGTTGAGATGGAGTTTATTTAACTACCAGTCAAGTAGTGCAGTCAAATGGTAAAGACAAATTGTTTCCTAATCCTTCAAAGTGCTAAACTGATGTAAATGGTGCCAAAACTTTTGCCCTGGATACATTTATCTTTACTTACCCAATTCTTAATAAAAGTGACCCTGCATGATTTTTCTTTAATATTGGTTTCATGAAAAGGCCTTTCACTTCAAAAATCAACAAAATCCGAGGGGGGTGTGATATTAAATGGGACAAAAGAAGAAAAAACTATTTTTGGAATTTGATCTGACCTGCAGCAGTCTGAGAAGATTAGAAGAAAACATGTACAACCCCGAACAGCGCATGTGTATTCATATATTATACTCATGTGACAAGGAGCCCAAGTTTGAATTTAAATTTTTAACAATTCATAATATTTTAACAACATATACAGTATAAGTTTATCATTTACTTTTATGGAAAAAAGTAACTAAACTCTACAATTCTTGCCTCTGAAATTGTAAATTTCAAGTTACACATACCGAGTCCTGTTCAGCCAATATGCCAAAAAGTGTACTGAAAACAAAAATAGATGTACTACTTATGATAATGGTTTGATTTGATTCCATTTCACACTCATTTTGTGAGTGTGTGAATATCAAATGAGATTTAGGAGAAAAAGTTAAGTTTGAGCTTAAGCAATCTTTCCTAACTTCCTCCAAATGAAGTTTAATTAAAACAAAGAAATTCTTCCATGAAAAACACCAACGACTCAGACGTTTTCCAAGGAATTGATGTTAGGCAGATGCACAGCTGTCTGTATTAATTTCCTGTTTGCGGGGTATCTTTGCCCCCGCTGGCCTTCCTGGGGCTCCGGTTTACCCTCTCTCACTGCCAGGTACTTCTCAGATAAACAGAGCCGTGTCCAGGGTCGGCAACCTCCACACACGTCTCCCCACGGGCCAAGGCAAACACAGGCCAATAGGTTTTTTAGCACAATGTGCAAATTCGGAGAACACATAAATATAGGCAGCGCCAGCCGCAAAAACATCCCCTTGTTTTGAAAGAGCAAGGTGGGAGGCAGGGTGCAGGGTGTAATCTCATCGTTGAGAGTCGAACACAACAACAGCGCAACACACTGGGTCACATCATGCAGCGAGCCCTCGGCGAAGATAAATACATTTAAAAATGTGTTTTCTGTGCAGAAATACAGCAACAGCTAATGACAGGTTCACACATACCTCTTGGCTGTACATTCCTTCTGCAGCTTGGTTAAGGATTCTTTCTCCTCCTTCAGACAGTCATGCTGAGCGGAGAACGCTTCCTCTGACAGATAGAAAGAAAAAAAAAGGGAAATTATCGGGTGTGAGTTCTGATCTACGATGTCTGAACAGCCAGGTGGGCTTGTGTTTTGTTGGCTGTCATCCACGGTTTAAAATTTGAGGGAGATCAAACAGTTCCTTTGATGAGGCCAAAACCATTTCCTTCTGACACCACATAAAACTAAACAACATATGTATGCAAATTACAGGATTTGTCAGACTCTAAATACAGAGATGGGCAAATAAATAAAATCAGACAGATAAGAGACAGTGATGATACAGCTTGTAGACATTATGCAACCGCAATGCTGGCAAGCTCACAATAACTCAGTGTTATTGCGAGAAAGAAACAAAATAGATTTTAGGACTGTAAGAGAATATTTCTCTAATCTGTCTTCTCATACAGCGTCACATGTGGTGGGATGGCAGGCGAACGCAACGGAAATATGCCTAATGGTTCCATATGAGTAACATATTACTATTTAATGCATATTAACATACTACAAACACATGTGTAATATAATGTAAGAATTATGTTTTCAGTTTCTAGTTTAAGTTTCTTCTTTTTGTCCAACAAATATTACAAATGATCCCCATTATAAGTAAAGAGAGTAAGTAGACAAATCAAACTTAAACCACATGCTTATATTACTCTGCTGTATTTTTCCACACACTGAAGAATGAACAGAAGAAAGTGTTTGTTCGTTATCATTATAAAGAAGTGAGAAGTAAATGAAACTATTGTATTTGACTTGTCATAATTACTTAAAATTTAGTATTTGGAAATAAAACTTTTAGGGAACGTGGAGCTGACCATCAGGTGTAACGACTACAGGACTGTTGCTGTACAATCAAATTGTGGTGGTGATGAAGACAGAGCCAAAAATCACATATGCTTTATGTCCATATTATGAATATAAACACTGGTAATGAGGTTTATCCCCAAGGCTGCCGGCTTCACTCTGTGTGACACGGGGAAGAACATGGCCATGCAGGAGGTTAGGACGTTAGGAGTCAAGTCACTGCTGCTCCACAGCCAAATGATGATTAAGTTATTTTTAAAGTGCCTCCATTTAAAAAGTGGAAGAATCTGAGTTTTTTCTTTCATTTCGATACAGATTTTTGCTTCATACTGATTCCTGGCATGGGAATATTATCAAAAGGACTTAAAATATGTTGAAATTAAAGAACAGCTTTATGTTTGCAGATGTGGAATGCAATAAATACTGTAAATGACAAGATTCTCCGTGATATTGAAGTGTTTCAGTGCCTCCTATTGTCCATTTCCAATCAAACACCATTGCAACAGCCGGCAATAACAAGAAGAGGCAGAGCTATCCATTGTCAGGAAAACTAAACACATTCAGTGTTAAGCAACGAGCTACAAAACTAAACTCAGGAACCAATGACAGAACTAACCAGCTCATTTTCAGATGATTTTCTTTTTTTTTTTTTTCAAATTCCAGATCGCCTCTCACAAATCAATCTTTGTGTTTACCTGCATTCCCCTATTTAAAGTAAAAAAGAAAACCATTTCAATATCTATGGAGTGTCAGGGTGCTGGGAGTAGACCAATTCAAAAGCAAGACTGAGATCCACACACACACACACACAGTCAAGTGGGACGATAGCAGGTGGCATAAAAGTAAGATCATCGAATTACAGTTGTGATCAGATCAGATGGAGGAAAGGACCTGGGGCCTCATTTATCAAAGAGCGTGTAAAAGTCCTCTTAAATTTTCAGTACGACGGAAAGGCAAAATGTGCGTACGACCAAAAAATATACACTCTTTTCAGATCTATCAAACTCCGCGTACACACGGCTGCACGGTATTTCCCTTGATAGATCACACCGGACCTGAGAAAAGCGTGGATGAGAACACGCCTCATACCCAGCCCCCTAAACGGTCCCACACAACCATATGTGGTCAATGCAAATCAGTTACGTGCATATTAAGTAGCCATGTGCACTCTGGAAACGTGTGGAATGACGTCAGTGGAAGACGGTGAAGACAACAGACGACGGAGAGCGGAGGAAGAAGCGGAATTTCTCTGAAAGCGAGATACACGGTAACACGGCAATATCAGTCAGAAACATCATCTTGCATTGAAAGGCTTCAATAAAAACAAAAAACTCCCAAATCTAAATGAAACAGAACAGAAAGAAGAAGAATCATATTTATTCTGCCCCTTATTTTAGATTATGTCATAATAATTTAAAGCAGGGTTTCCACTGCCAGTCAGTACTTTGCACCCCTTTCCACTAACCCCCAACTTCCGTTCACTGGAAGACTTTGATTTTCATTTGTGCATAGCTATATATTAAAAAAAAAAAAAAAAAAAAAACATTGAAGTCCACCAGTCTGTGACTTTTCCTAAAATGATGTTGGGCAGCACCCAGTTTTGTTAAATACAATAAATATTATTCACACAAAAAATATCGATCATGTTTTCTCATTTGCTTTGATTTGCGCCGACATTATTGTGCTTGCTGCTTGCTTGTGTGTGTCCAGTCTGGCTACGTAACACACGCACGTCGCAGAAATTATTTTCCAGACTGGACAGACTGGTTGTGGAAGAGGTGTAGCCTACATGCAGGGGGAAATATCAATATGATATCAAAAGAAAACGAAATTCGTTTTATAAAGCCAGTATTTAGGAGCAAACTAGTGTAAATGCACAGGGGAAAAATCTGAGTCGCTGTGCTTTTCATGTAAAGTGCCGACGTCAACACGTGTGCGGTGGTGGTGGTGGTGGTGGGGGGGGGG
The DNA here is from genome assembly GCF_045865225.1 of Trachurus japonicus. Lineage (NCBI taxonomy): Eukaryota > Metazoa > Chordata > Actinopteri > Carangiformes > Carangidae > Trachurus > Trachurus japonicus. The sequence continues at coordinate 9,224,846 of NC_140920.1, read as the reverse complement.
GGGGTCATCATCACCACCACTTGCTACTTCAAACAGTGTCCGCGCTCCTCTCTCCCTCGCATACTGCAGTTCTCTGACTCTGCAGCGGCGTCGCCAATTCCTCTTGTTCTTCAAAAAGCGTGTAAATGCCGGTACGCCATGGTCGGACTGGTCGTAAATTTTTGCACTTACTCCCGACAAGTTTTGGTTTGATAGATCCCAAATTAGGCGGAGAAAAGTGCGTACGCACAAAATGGGGGAAAGAGCGTGTAAAAAAGCGTGTATCCACAATGATAAATGAGGCCCCTGCTTCTTATCACATACTTCCACTGACGTCCATACTGTGCTGCTGAAACAGACAGTTCTGAAGATAGAGGGAAGGAAAAAAATAGAGGTACTCAGAAGCATCTCCATCAGATTAACGTAGAAGACAGATAGTGTCAGACGGAGATCGCCTCACGCTGTGAGTGATGACATGAAAATATTTTAACACTGACTACGTGGGCCTGTATTGCAGTCTTGCTTTCATGTAATGCCCAGCTATGTCCTATCTGTTTTCTATCCATCCATTTTTTTTCTTCATCATCCTCTCATCCCTCTGACCTGTTCCATTTTGCATCGCCATATCAACATCATCAAAGACAAACTGCAGCCAATAACACGGCAGCGTGGTGGACACGACATGTGGTTGTTTGATGTGTGTGTTGACGTCCATGGTAAACATGAACGGTGCATTTAGGATGTTAAATCTGGAAACGATTTCTAATGTGACAAGGCTATAAAATGTAAAAATGCTTTTAAAAAAAAACTGTAAATCAATAAATAATAAATCATGGCACTGAGCTTGTTTTAGTTTTCTAATTTCAGGGAAAAGACAGTGTACAGTAACTTCCCTCGCTTTCGCAGATCCAGCTGCAAAGTCTACAACCACACTGCAAGAGAACATTAAAGGGATAGTTCAACATTTTGGCAAATTGGCCCATTGCATAACAGAATGTTAGACAGAGACAGAGTTGTTTTCGAGGTAAATGCAGAGACTGCTTGCTGAAAAACTGTCCCTGAAGGCAACGCGCATCAGCGGTTTTGCACGAATTTACCTCTAAAACAACTCTGTCTGGTAACGTTGTGTTATTATCTCATAGCGTGGTGAATGTGCAGGTCACAACTTGTCCACCAGAGCATTTTGGAGTTGTTGGATTGTGTATTTGATGAGTTTGATGTGGGAAACCAAGAAATCCCATTAGCCACCGTAGCGTAGCTCTGAGGAGCTCACGGCTCTGCTCCGCCGTTCTAAAAATAGCTTGCACCGACAATTAAAGGTAACGAACCTACTGCTATGGGCCAATTTGCCAAAATGTTGAACTATCCCTTTAAAAGTTTTAAAGAGCTATTAAGCTATTAAGCTGCCCGTTTTATTTTTATTTTCCCTATGGGGTGCTTTAGGTGGCCAACTTGTGGATATCTCAATGTTGCTCTGTAAAATAAAGTTTGCTATGACATATAGTGAATTTTATCAATTAAAAGCAATATCATCACCAGCAATTAAATGAACTTAATTCATTTCAACAGAACACATCACACCGGTGTCTGGAGGAGAAAATGCATCATGGAATCCTGGATGTATAAAAATGTTTAGGAGGCCTTAAAAAACGCTTCATGCTGGAAAACGACTGTAAAGAACATATATTTGTTTCCAACTAAAACATTATTACCACCTTGTTTTCCAGCCACGGCTCTTCACGCCTTATATGCACTGTAACATAAAGACTGAATGGGATGGCGGAGGTGGAGAGTTAACAAAAAAAGACAGGCAATATGTAGAAAGACATCACAGCGAGTCATTATTAGGCGGAGTGTCGGACTGTAGTACCTGTCAACACTTAACCATGAGTAAAGATGGCGATCAGCTGCTGGTAAAGGAGCCCTAATGATGATAGCTTCAATATGAGACCTTTTCTCTAAGGTGACAAATACCTCCACACACCACACCTTCGCTAAACTGTGTTCCTTACACTTGAGAAACCCAACCACTGACATTTATTGCTCGGGAGCCCTGGCGGTGTTACAGAGCGTGAGAATAACTACCGTTACTAAGTACAATAAACGCCGTTCACAGACTTGATTTATGTCATCTGCTCAAGGTGGAGGGAGGGGAAATTAGACGGGAGGAAATTGTGACAAGAGTGTGACCCCCACCAAAACCAAACCCATTACACCCCGGGGCCAGGAAAGACAGATTTTTTAGTTTTAAATTCACAGCTGTAAAAAAAAAAAAAAATGGTGGTCATGCTCATATGCCCTCTGTTACGGTTTGTGTGAAAGTATGTGTTCTTTTGCAGTGGAGAAAAACAACAGTATTTCTACACCCCTGCTATGATTTCGCTGCCATTACTGTAAATCAGCGGGCACTGAACAGCCCGTCGTTAACCTGTCATCAGGATGATATCGACCGCTGAGATTTTTCAGCGCTTATTATGCGAACGCTGTCCAGGGTGGTGAAGATGAAACACATGAAACACATGAACAAAGATGAACACAAAACAGGCATCAGCAAGTCTGCACTGCAGCCAGCAACCATCTAATAGTTACTTAAAAAATAACACAAAAACAGATACCAAACTTTCATCTCATCTTTATCTTTTACTACGTAGACGCACACACACCTGCGGATCTCTACTGTACTGTATGTCTGGGTTTTGTTTTGAGAGAGGCCCGTTTTCTGGGAATAACGGGGCTGATAAGAGCTATTTGCTAATGGGCCCCATGGCTGTGTGAGAGATGAGAGGACCACACAGCCAGGTACAGATGACATCCGAAAGAGCGTGACTAAGAAAGGAGATTAAGTCCATACGAGACGAGATGCCCTCTGGGGATGTATTGCATAGCGATGCACTTACACATACTGTTAAACTGTCAATAAAACTTACTTTGAAACCTGTGTCTAATAAGAGCTGCAATGTGTGAAAAGCCAACAAATTAAACACTTGCTTCTAATTGAATCAACATTGACATTAAATTGGTGTATAAATCATCCGTCCTTAGACCCTGTTAGTTAGTCTGTAAAACCATCTGTATTGAATAAATGGGACTAATTTAGCTCCTTCCAGGCCTGTGAGGGAGAGGCAACGTTCAAAATGAAATTTAACCAAGATCTGATAAAATCATATGTGTCTCGAAAATGAAAGATGAGATCAGATGAAACAAACACACTGCGCTGCCAACCTAAATATAATCAGACAAAAAAATCAGCTGCTGTATGAAATACTGTAAACACCTGTCCTCAAGAGTATCCTGTCTGTAATGAATGCAGGGTTTTTTCCGATTGTGTAACAAATGAATGTGAGCAGGCTGATTAGAAAAGTTAAACAACAAGCTGGAAGTACAGTAAAGCTCTGCAGCATATGGTTTTTGGCTTTTGAGTTATGAGTCTGAGGGAGAGAAAAAAATGACAAGATTTCAGCATTGCCCTGTTCAGCAACGCCACATCATTTCAATTTATCCCAAAATGGCTTTTTTCCCTCTTTAACCAACTGAAGGAATTTTTCTGCTGTTTCTTAATAAGCACCTGTCCAGTCGGGGGGAAAAAAGCCGTGAAAAAGCTGCAGAGAGGCAGAGCAGCAAATTCTTTTGTTTGGCTGCAGACGGAGCGCTGACAGGAAAAGAGGCAGAGGATTAACGGCTTTTTTTTCTTCTTTTTTTTTTTTAGAAATGCAGCACAAAAGAAATTCATCCCTACAACCCACTTAGTGCTGCATTTATGAGTGAGTGTGGCTGTCTGCATTCATGTGCAGACTTCGTACTAATTATTGACAATCCCCACCTCAGGTTGGTGGCTCAGTGAGGTTCCCTGCCCTTCGGTCAAACAGCTAGTTGACCTCACAGATATGTACGGATCATCTGAGCTGCTTTAAAGAGGAGGAACTATGACGGTCCGGTCGCTTTTTCGCTGTGTTGCTAACCCTCCTCCCGGGTCATGTGCATTTGTTTACAAAGAAGCCAGCGAGAAATCAATCAATAGAGCGGTGCATAACGTTACATATCATATACGATGTTACGACGTGTGTATTTGTGTTTTTCAGCCAAGAGATGCAATAAGTGACACGCTAAGTGGAAGGAAGAGAGCCTCCATTCTCCCTCGTAACAAGTTAAGCCATTTATTAAACCATCACAATTACTCCAAAGCTGTTTGATTAAGGTAAAAATGTAGAAATGTAGCATAGTTAAGCTACAAATCCTGCATAGTTCCTCTTTAAGACAAACACCAAATGTTTGTCTAATACATTTTGGAAAGCTGCACAGGAACAGGTTAACTGTACAACACAGTAAACTCTGCTGCTCAGCTCATTGTGAGTTTTTCTGACTACCATATTAAAACAGCAGGATGTAAAACACAAAAAGCTGTTGGAAAAAGAGGAAACTTAAGTGGGAAATATATGTTTCCTACCTCAATGTATTGTAATAAATGTAATAAATAATATATTTTATCATAACTAGTGCATTCATTCCTGGGACACAGTGACCTTGGTCCTTGACCACCTATCTCTAATCAGTTCCTCTTTCAGTCCAAGTAAACATTTGTGTCATATTTGAGGGAATTGCCTGACTGTGCTCCTGAGTTCACACATTCACCTGAACGTGACAGACAGACAACCTGCAAACATACAGTACAGTAACGCCTCTGGTCACAGCTGTCGCCAGCTCAGAGGCATAAACAACTGAGAAATTGTGTCCCAGCTCCCCCAAAACACTCTGAAACCACAATGTAACCACTTGTGTGCACTTACAATCATAAAAGCCAGACAGATACACGTAGCCTATGCGTATGGTGTGTTTGGGTTTTATGTGTCTTTTACTTCCCCACGAGCAGGGAGCAGTAAAACACTCCTCGGCCTCTCAGACATCAGTCAAGAGCTGCAGACTTCACAGGGTTAAACTGGATGACATCACTGAACAAACACCGGCCTTTTAGAGGCCTGACACAGGCTGCAAAATCCACAGGAATGGCTCTATATACTGTACATGTGTGTGCATGTGTGTGTGTGTGTTGAGTGACTCCAATCCACTTGACTGTGAGTGTGACTGATGTTTCCTGTATGTGACCGGCTCTACTGTACTTCACAGTGAACAGTTAGTACAAGGGGCACAGTCTACCTGCTGCTGTCTGGCAGCGCTGAAATCTTAACCGAGGTGTTTTTTAAACTTTCCAGAATAACAAAACCACATACTGACCTGGTTCCCCAGTCTTTTTAATTATAAGAAAAAGCACGAACACTATTTCAAAAACTACATGTCTCTTTAACTTGTCTTCTCTATCTGGTGGTGACACAATAATGTGGAAAATGTGGAAATTGACAAAAAAAACTATCGAGGATGTTGGGAAGGGTTCTTAATTATACCGTAGAAAGATGTAAGATGGTGAGCAATATTATAAGGCAAAATGAAGGAATTTAGGTAATCCGCTTAATTCAATAAGTCATAACCAGAGGAATGTACCGTATTATTCTAACTCAAAATGAAAAATATCCTGCTTAGTCCCGTGCTTTCTGTTATGTAGACAAAATGATGGTCCAACTATGTCAAAACAACATCCTCTGTTCACTTCACAATTAGCAGCTGAAGCAGCCTTTTGTGGCTGATCGTGAAAGGAGGTGGTGACTTGGTGAAACTCGCTGCTGACAACATCATGACAGTAAGATAAAGGACGAGAAAACGAGCTACAGAAGGACTCGCTGATCATGTCGTGTGATTCTTTTGCAACACAACATGTTGAGAGCTTTTTATTGGTATTGGCATCAGAGTGACTGATTTAAGTCTTGCAATAATTTGGAGGGTAAAAACACTGATTCAGTGCACCTGTCTGTGTTGCATTGATATTGTTGGCTCAGTTGCACTTGCAAAATGGAATTGTGTATTATTATGATATTATTTTGTAAGGCTGAAAAAGCTGAATATTTTGCTTTAAAACTCATCTACAGATTCTTCCATCTTCACATGGCATCTTCCAAACTACAACTATTAAAAGTGTCACATTGTGTGGTGCACAAAGAACAATGGAAGTTTCATTTGGGTGTTAATTTGTCGTAATGGGTTCTCATTTGTTTTACCTTTCTTCTGAAGCTGTGCCCTCTCCTTCTGCCGCAGGTCTATCTCTCTGCCGAGCGCCTTCCTCTGCCGCTGCAGCTCGCTGCGCAGCACGGCGATACGCAGCTGCATGCACTCCCGCTCCTTCTTCTGCTCAGAGCAAACACAGGACAACACAGATATTGAGAGAAAACAGACAAAGAGGATGAAGGAAAATATTTAGTATCTGGTAACAGCTATTTTGGTGTTTATTGCAGTTTAATAAGATCCCCAAATTCCTACTAGGTCCCCCAAAAACAGGCCATGTTTTTGAAGGCTGATCCCGTGTTGCTTTGATTTAATACGGATCTACTGAGCCAATACTCACCCTCACTAATCCAGAATCTACTGTCAACAACTAATGACCAGAAAGATGGAGGATGATTTAACTATCCAAAACATCTCACTGAGCCCTGAGATCAGCGTTGCTGGTGAAAAGGCTCAGTAATGAGCCGAAAGTCATGGGAATGGCTGGCCGTGAGTCGCCTAGTGTGGAGTTCTGGCTGTAAGCAGCATGCAAGCAGATACTGAAAGAAGATGAGAGGAGAAGAGGCCGAGTGTCAAACCCGGTCTAGCGGTGGCACCAAATACAAAGATTTGGTCAGGGACAGCAACACTGGAAGGTTATAGTACAAACACACCTGCATTGCACACAGGTGTGTATTAATAATCTTATTGTGGCATTTTGATTGTAATTTTCATCTCAGAGAGCTGCGTTCCATTCAGGTGCTGCAGTTGATGATGTGTTGAGAAGACATCGAATTGGGAAGGTGTTAACACATGGTGGCTGGAGAATGTAAATAAGAAACAATAAATGTGATAACTGTAGGGTGAGGAGTGGAGCTGGCAAAGAGCAAGTGTCACCTTTTACTAGAAAAAACTAGGACGTCATGGCACGTGATGCTGCCAGGTGAAGAGCACAAATAAGTCAATCATCCACAGATTGGCAATCGTACTTGTTGTCCAAGGAAATTTTTTCACATTTCTACCACACAAACATAAATGACGCATTCAATGAGCACGTTATTTCATCAGCTCTCATGTATATTTCCTCCAACTGTCTCTGATCATAGTAAGCCTTGCTGGGCAAACAAATCTGAAATTCAGATCTTTTCATTGAAGCATCTTTTGAAAATCTTGAAGAGTTTAAGTCTCTTTGTTCTATTGATCCAAAAAAGGCGACTGGGGCTGATGACTTACAGCCAAAGCCAAGACTGTTATTATTAGAGACTCCGTTTTTAGATGAATGCTCTACTTATACTTTTAAATCAGACTCTGGTTACAGAAAGCATCCCTTACTTTTGGAGGACAGCCAGTGTCCTACCTTGCATATAGCAGCCAGTGTTCGTACTAAATAACTATCGACCTGTTTCCAATCTATCACTTCTAGCTTAAGTTTTATTTAGAGGAACTGGTGAATGGTCGGGTAAGAACATTTTAACCTCAACATCCCATTTTAAAATCATATCCAATCAAGTTTTCATTTAGGGCATAGTACTACTGAGTTCAGCAGGACTGTGTCAACTGTTCTATTGATTTATCAAAGGCTCTTGTATCGTTGATTAACAAGAATTTTATTGAAATGCTAAGAATCTATTGGATTCAGTGCAAAAATTTATTTTGCAAATCTTCTCAAAGAACTCAAGCTGTTCAACTTTATCACTGGTAGCAAGGGTGTGCCACAGGGTTCAATTATAGGACCATTATTATTCACAATAACAGTGCAAAAGTTAAAATAAGAACAATTTATTTGTGCAAAGTTGATGATATTTTATAAACAACAGGGCCCTCTACCACATGTTTATTTCTGTGCTGCTGTACCGCAAATTGGATGTTAAATTATTGTTGAAGTCAGTTAAAAAATACTGCCTTCTTTTTCTCTAAAAAACTGACCATGAAATTCACTGATGGGACATCAAGTGAAAGGACACCTGTTATAAATACCTGGGTTTCTGGCTTTATGACACTCTTCTGGTTCTACTTTTAAATCAAGGCAGTCAGGCATTCCACCCTTAAGTTAAAAAATCATGACGGCTTTGGAAATCATCATTGTTTACTGTAGAAAGTTGTGGCAATCATTGTGAGTGAGAAGAGAAAAACACTGCATTCTTTTTATTTATAAAGCACTTCTGGGCAAACCTCATGATGACCTTGCGCATTAATTCTGTATCAATTTCAAATTGTGATCAGAGGCTGCAAAACCGAATTTGCTATACTACTGAAGTAGCTATCGATTTAGTCCATTGTATTCTAGATTCTAATTAAATAAACTATTCACTTTTAATCAATTTCATTACTTTTAGACACACAAAGAGCAGTGTGAATGCCTAAGTATGTGTCCTTTTAATCGATGTTGTCCGTTGTGTTGATGTCCTTGGCCTGTTTGCTGTATAATTTGCTCATGTATATGCTAACGTTGTGTGTTTTTATCGTTTTATATGTTCTGTAATCAGGATGTAGTCGTACAAGAGAGCTTGCTCCACATGGCCCTCCCCAGTTTAAGGGGTTATAACAACATGCAGACATGTGGACACACACACACTCTCAAACTCAAACACTGGTGCGAGACCACAATAAAGTCCATCAACTCCAGATGAGTATCTGTTTTTATCCATCTATATATCCACAACTTTCAACAGGCGTCTCTCGCACCACATGCTCCCTGACCAGCAGCAGCAGCATCAGAGTGCAGGTCATTAGTCAACATCCCTGCCTCTCTCTGCAGGGCGTCCCTTCATCAGGCTTCATGTCTCTATCTGGTTGGGGGGGGGCTGCAGTTGGCCCACCATCTAATGAGGAACAGCACAAGGGATTCATAGACTGATGGACGTGAATGTGGTATACAGTAGATGAAGGGGAAAGATCGGACGTTAACAGAACCATACAATGAAAAATGATAAGTTAGGATGAACAGATAGGGCGACTCCAAAACATCTAAAGAGTGATTTAAGAGCTGACATTTAAGAACTGTGTGGATGATGACAAACACTTGAGTGTGTTTGAACAGTTGGGAGAGTAAAACACAGCGATGCAATAGCAAACGACATGTATAATGGAGAGATGTGGGGGGGGCGGGGAGAGATTCAGCCTTGTTATTCATCCTGCAGCGACTGTGGCATCTCTCACACGCATACACTTTGATAGTGATCATGGCTCTGGGATCTGAGGAAACACAGATATGCTTCTTCTTGAAGACTTCTGAGGGTTTTGTGGCGAAAACAGAGAGGGGTATCAGTCGCAGAGCGAGGACTGATAGAGCCTCCATCTCTGCAATGTGTCGTACCCTGATGCTCGCATGTTAAACCACCACCGGCTTTGGCACGAAACCACGAGCCTCCTACACTTTCGCTGAGCGGCATAGTTGACAAGTGGGTCACAGCCATGTTGTGAGTCTGTGTGAGAGAGAAGGGAGAGACTCTAACCCACCATCAGGGCCCGTCTGACTCCGACTGAACATCAAACAGCGGTGGGTCAGCTGAGTAAATAAGCAGCAGGCGTAGGGGGGAGCGCGTTATAACCCAGCACATTAATGGCAGAGTGTGGGTGAGAGGGTGAAAGGCCAGGCGCTGGGGCTGGTGGCCTCCACTCTGTCCTCCTTTGATCCGCGCTCACTATGACGCGCACAGAAGGATTGTACAGAGCTCTCCAAAGGCAATGAGGGAAACCCTTAGAAGAGTCACACAATGCTCCACTCACTTCAAGTCGCTGGGTTTTTACAGAAAGGTAGAGGACGAGGATTATGTGATTTATTAGCTGATGTGAGCTCTGAAAGGGGTTTTAATGAATGTTTCACTGAGGGGAAAATATCAGAGACAAGTTTTTGAAAGAGATCCTTTGTGGCAAAAGAATGGAGCCTCAATGTTTTTGTGGGAAGGCTAAAGAAGGCTATAGAGGAGCTGCTTTAATAGGTGGGGTGAAGTCTGGGGAAAGGAACAGAAAAAAAAAAGAGCCATATGAAAAGCTGGTTGAGAGCATGATGGAAAGCAACAGCTGTAACAGCTGTCTAAAGAGGCACTCAAAACCTTTAGATTTGGTATCTGTGCAAAAACACATACAGTACCAACACACTCTTACAAAGCACAAAATGAATTTGGCCATGGAAGGTATGTTCTCCTCCTGTGACAAGAAAAAATGCCTTTTACTAAGACAAGTGTACCTGGAGGATAAAAACACGAGTGTCACCACCTCGGGGCTTTTACTGTATAACAGCAGAAGAGAGAGGATGCTTTTGAAGCGAATGTTTACAATAAACACAATTTCTAACCTGGGATCAGTGCTCCGTTTTCACAGCTGTGTGGCTGCCAATTCCAAAAATGTTAAATATGCTTCCTTAGCTTTTTTTTCTCTTTGTATCGCAGACGAGGATATGACAAGAGGTGGAAACATAAACACTGGGTTTTGCTCCAAATGTTATCAAATCGGAGGTGGGATGTTTCTCTTTCTTCACTTCTCAGTTGAGCCCATCAAAACAAAAAAAGATACAATGGCTGCTCCAAGGGTGAAATCACATGTCACATAACTTTACATTACAATTACACCTGGGGATTTGGGCGATACAAGTTTATAAATCCTGTTAAGTATTTGCCACAACACAAGTCTGCTGATGCTTATTATTGGAGTTGAAGTGCGAGGCCTCTTATCGCTGATCGCAGCAATTACCGCTCTCTGGTGTTAATGAATGTTCCTTGAAAACATCACATCACATCATTTGCACTTCCTCTTTGTATATTTTTCAAAAACATGAAATTCACTGCATCTTTACTGTACATATTTTCACTATATCATAAGCTGGTGAAACAACACCGACCACTGCTGCTAATAAAGAGCAAAGCTGCCTAAATATTGGCGATGACTTAAAGGTACAGTAAGTTGCTGATGCTTTCAAATCTGTTACTGGCAGGTTTTCGGCGCTCACCCGTTCCGTGCAGGTCGCTGTCGTCCTCAGCTTTTCCTCGATCTCCTTCCCAATCTTCTGCACCGTGACCTGGGTCTGCTTGATGGCTCTCTGCGCTGTGTGAAGCCTGCAAGGAGGACGAAGAGAGAACGGAGCTATTATTGTCTGTATAACCACAGAGTGGACCACAAGAACAATCCCATGTTGATACAGTGTCACTGTGGGGTCACTAAACTGACACTTGTTGAATGAAAACCGAGTGTCAGTGTTAAGGCAACACCAGCAATTCATTTCTTTTTGTTTGGATGTTTACAGAAACTGTTTGGAAGGATTGTGATTGTCCTCATGTGGAGGAGAAGTCATTGTGCAGTGTGTTGCTCACGCATGTTTCTTTTTCTGATTTACTGAGGTTGATCTTTATTGTTGTCGCCTGACAGCTGAGCCTTCAAAACTGTTACACTCAATGAGGAGTTTTGACATCAAACAAAATATGACAAAAACAATTTTGAGAACATTCCTAATAATAAAAAGCTTACAGTTAATTAGAAGAGACAGATCGAGTTATGAATAACCACAAACCACATCACAAACAAACACCACTGAAGTTTAAAAGTTTAATCATGATTATTTTCTAATAATCTAACCACAACATGAGATCAAAAGCCGTCTCAAAGGGACAAATACAACTCTCAGACCTACAATCAATTAAATGAAGCCACAAAGACGGGGGCCTATTCCCAAATTCTGTGTCTACTGAAATAAGGAACAGCTACATGAGTACACAAAGGACAAGGCAGCGCATTATCCATGCCATCCATCACAAGAGCAATTAACTTTTAAGTGAGTTTCAGAGTGCAGAGTGTGAAGGAATGTGTCTTTCTTTAAGTACTTATATTATTTAGATCACGTTTCCATACAGGTCATACTCTGGTCACTCTCTATATGCAAGAGATCATAGTTTATCTCTGGCGTGACTGTTAAGACGCAGCTGCCTGATCCCCACTGGCAGTTGCAAGAGCAACCAAGGTCATGAAGCAGAGCAACAGAGATAGGACAGACAGAGGCTCCGGTGTAGGAACTAATCGCTATGACAAACAGTCGGACTCATCCCACACTTTCCGCATGATGTAAATTTCATCACCAGATAGTGTTCACAAGGCGTTGACATCCATCCACTGTCTAATTTGTTGCAGCCACATGGTAAAGGGCGACGTTTTCACATGCAACAACTCTTTCAAGGTGTCCACACGATGTTCACACTGCAAAAACTCAAAATCTTACCAAGAATATTTGTCTTATTTCTAGTCAAAATGTCATTTCTGGTCAAAACAAATCTCATTATACTTAAAATAAGACTCATCACATTAAAAAGTAGCTTGTTTTAGACACCTTTTACTTCTTTCAAACATATTTATATATATATATATATTTTCACAAGTAGAAAAATCTGATAGTGGAGCAAGTTTTTCTTCCTTATTACAAGCACGTGCTTTCACTGGCAGATTATTCTACTTATTTCAAGTGAATATTTGAAACAAGTGAAAATAATCTAAAAACAAGTTAATTTTTTAGGTGATGAGTCTTATTTTAAGTGAAAAGAGTTTAGTTTTGACTAGAAACGAAACATTTTGACAAGAAATAAAGACAAATATTCTTGGAAAGGTTTTGAGTTTTTGCAGTGCACATATGGATCAACATTTTGGCATGTCGTAAATATGGAGTAACGACTTACAGTAAATGTGGTTTCCCCAAGAAGAAATCCTTCAGAATTGGGTGGCAACTTGTGTAAAGTTGTACAGTATTTGCTCATCTCTATTCCCCTTGGCCAATAAGGTTCAATAAACGCTTCAGCTTGAGACATCTGGGTCCCCCAATAACTCTTCCATTAGCTCACACGATTTCCATCGCACAGAGAGACAAAAACCCTTCCTATATAACCCAAGGGACACCAACAACTCATCAACAAAACAACAATCCCCATATGGTATGGTGGTGGGAATGAATTGCAGAGGACGAACAAAAAGGCATTCACACTGTCAGATCTGCGTTAGATCATTCACCTCTTATGTCTCAATGGCATCCATATGTCATGATAGTCGTTGTGCACAGTACTGTAATAGGTACAGAATAGCTCAGCTGTCTGGGCCCTTGGTTTATGTTTTTTGTGTGCTTTTTTGTACCTCTGACAGTTTTTAAATGTGCATTATACCACCACAGGATTGGTGAACCACATCAGCCTGATAATTTCAAAACCATCAGATGTGGTAACGAGTGTTTAGTTCTGACAAGTTGTTACAACAACACCTGTTAAATGAGTGGTTTCCTGCTCTAGTGATGATGAACAAACATATTTCAAACCCAAACATGCTGATACTGCATGTTGACAGTCTCTCTTTAATTTAAACTGAGACACTGCTATTTGCAAAACCAGACACAGGAAGCTCACGTTCAGTTTTACCAAGTGTTAAGAGATACAGCTGTTGCTTTGTTTCTTTCTGCAGAACAGTTTATAATGCTGACCCACTAGTCTGTGATACAACAACTGAACCACTTTGAGTTCATAAGAGTGAAATCTGAGAGCATGATTATAGCAGAAAGAGAGAGAGGAGATTGTGGTTTGGGTCATGAGGGTGATGTGAATAGGGTTTTCCTTACATATGCGCTGCTTTGAGTCTTCAAGAAATTGCCTCTTGAGTGGATTTAGTGTAAGAGGCTCTTTTAAACACTCTCCCAGTTTGGTGGGGTCATTTTACAAATCCTAGGGAGGCTTTTTTGTTATGAAACTCACACAGTCATCTTTGGATATTATTGCTTCTCTCTGGCAGCCAAGTCAACCAATAAAAAAAACAACTTCTAAGACGACGTAAATAGATCTTTTGGGAGGAGTCTGACAGGAAGATCATTTTGTGTTTTTTGCCCTCGTTTTTAATCTGTCTGAGGTGACAGTGATAGCAGCTGAAGATAGTTTTTTGGAACATCAGGGCAAATCTGTTTTGACAGCTTCATCTGTTTAGGTGATTGCAGTGGGAGAACCTGATATGGCCTTTTCCCCCAGGTGAGAATAGTTATCTCCTCTTCCCTTTTCACGCATGTCTGCCCCCTTATCATTCCTTGAGACTTGGCCTAACGCCTGCCCATCAGGCTCTGTCACAATCTATGGACCAGTGGAGTGGGGCGGGGTGCAAATGGGACAACAGTTTAATCATTGGGCAACTGTACAGAGATTGCCCAGCGCTCACAAGCCATGACAACTTTCCTTTTTCCAATGCATGAGTGCTACTTAACAACTCCACCACGAAGGGATTTGCAGGAAGTTATGACTGAGGCTGTGCACTCAACCCCCCGATGGCGATAAACATCAGCAAAACAATAACATTTGTTCCTTTGACTGTGGCACAAGATCCTGCAGGGGTGTTGGATGAAACTTGTGCTTTTGAAATTTCAAGATATTTAGATAAACAGAAAGGCATCTTGAAGAGAATCTTGAATAGGGGCTTTTACATAAAGTATAATCCAAAGAAAGGCAAGATCTTTTTAAATTTAATGAATGTCCAGTCTTTTCAAAACTCCTTTTACACTGCAAAAACTCAAAATCTTACCAAGAATATTTGTCTTATTAATGTCAAAATGTAATTTCTAGTCAAAATAAATCTCATTATACTTGTTTTTAGACACTTTTTACATATTTTCACTTGAAATAAGTAGAAAAATTAGATAGTGAAGCAAGTGTTTCTTTCTTATTACAAGCACAAAAAACCTGCTTTAACTGGCAGATTATTCTATTTATTTCAAGTGAAAATTAGTTTGAAACAAGTGCAAATTATCGAAAAACTGGTGATGAGTCTTCTTTTAAGTTTAGTTTTGACTAGAAATGAGACATTTTGACATGAAATAAAACAAATATTCTTGGTAAGATTTTGAGTTTTTGCAGTGTAGTTGGACAGCAATAGATTTGCAAGCCTCTCCAACAAAGACAGGTCGTCTGTTTTCTGTTCATTTACCTTTGAATAAATATTTGTCAAGGTCTACAGTACATGTTGTGTTGTGGTCCAGCATCTGCAATTTTGCAATCAGCGCTGTGAAGGACCCAACAAATGCAGATGTGTCAGCTGGCTTACAGAGATAAGCAAGAGAACGACCCGAGGATCCGAGGAAGAAGACACCTGGGAGCACATTGTTTTTTCTTCTGAGACAAAATAAGAGATAAACATCAAGTCATTTAAATACCTTGTGTATCACTGCCTCATGAACAGGGGAGGTTTGAAGGACAAGATAGTTGATTACACAACACAAGTTGAAAGTAACTAAAAGCCTTTCTGTTTTTGTTTGCAGACAATCCAGTTTTTCTCAAAAGCATTTTTTCCCAGGCAAGTACTAAGATACATTTTTTGTGTGTGTGTGTGTTTTACAGGAAAGAATGAAATGAAGGCAACATGTAGGATTTAGCCAAACAGGACTGGCGCACGAGAAATCAGTGATCAAATCAGGAAATTGATCAGCTGGTTCAAATTCAGCAGAGATATACACAAAGGTCTTTCCAAAGCAGCATTCTGAATGTTTTAAACACTGTGTGACCTGGCCGCTCTTCCAGCTGTTCATCACATGCAAGTGTGCCCTAGTGCACTTGTCAAACAACCCCGGGTCAGAGGAAACAAGCCCAAGGACTAATGACTGTGCTGAATCAAAAAGGAGTCACACACTCTCAAGATAATTATAGCAGTTTGGATTCCCGATGTCCCCACCTTACACTAAAAATCTAACACTGTTAGTCATAGTTGCTTAAACCGCTTTGGGTCGTAAGCCAAACAATAAACGGTGGCATGGCTTATCTACAAAATAGCGTTTGATATACAAAATCCTATTATATATTAGTGTTGGTAAAAGCCTACTGTGTTTTGTTGAAGAAGTCATAAAATACGAGAAGCCGCTGAGGTGGAAAACTCAGTTTTACGACAAAGTTTAATTTCAGAGAAAGAAGAAAATTAACCTAACATTGACAAGCTGAGATAACATGAGACGGTCCAGCTAGGCAAGTAGCAAAGAGGCTGCAATGCTGGATAAAGATAATACGAAATTGTCTGGCAGGTAGTGGGAATGGAAGGCAGACAAGCTGGAAAAATACATGTCGACGGTCCCAACCATGAGAGAATGTAATCTCAGATTGAAAAAATGTGCAAAAAAGAAAAATACCAGACTGTGAGGCAAATACTCGATAGAGTGCTGCCTAAATCGAAAAAACAACCCGAGACCACCTCTTAAGTTAGATATATACGGGTGTTACTTTGATTCACAATAAGTCCACTTCAGAGGTGTGAAATGAAAAATTCACATCCGTATCTCCACGGTGATTTAAAGCTTAAGCAGTCAGTTTATTTCTGCAGCCTGGCTACTGCCGGTTGAGACCCCAGGGTCAACCATGTACCTCGGTCTAGCTGCCTGTTTGGCACAAGACTACAACATCCTGCGGCTGACAGCTCTGTCCACAGCGTCCAGCCAGCAGGCAAGTAGACCTCTGGGGCTACCTAAAGGAAGGCATAACAACTTCAACAGCGTCTAGGGTAGGAGAGACCCCCCACAGAGCTTCAGCATCGCAGCACACTGCTTCTGTTGACACATACTGTACATACAAAGTGCTCCAAGAGGGCGCAAATACAAGCAAACCAGGAAACATGGCAACATATGGCTCTGATCATGAAAAAGAAAGCTTCCCCTGTAGGCTCCACGAGTTTGAGACAGGTTTAACCTGCAATGTCACACCGCTAAACTGTGAACGTTGCTCCCCAAAAATTATGTTTAATATGTGTCACATGGGACTCAAGTTCAACATTCAGCATCCAACCACAGTTTGGTTATCGTTATAAACACTAAGCTATGAGTAGTGACGGTCCACTTACCCACCAATTCAATGTGATAATTCAGAAACACATTAGGCCATAAAAATCCATTATAAAGTGGAAGAAAACCATTATAAAATGGAAGAAAACCATTATAAACTGGAAGAAAACCATTGTAAACTGGAAGAAAACCATTGTAAACTGGAAGAAAACCATTATAAACTGGAAGAATGGCCTACTTTCTGCCTCTTACTTTTCATACAACGACAGGAAGTAAATTCTACCACCATTATTAGGTCTTCCTTCTTCTCTTAAAGCAAAGACTGAAAGCCTTTCTCAGGTAAGACAGAGGAGCCTACTGTATGTGGGGGGTTGATGCACTTCTGAACCTGTGAATCTTCTCTGCAGAAGAGCTAAAAGTGCAGCTCCGTTGCACAGCTGGATCATTTTCGTCACTGTCTTGGCTTTCTCTTTCTTTTACCCGGGCCGGCCAGGCAGGGGCCCAGATCACTGTAAGATGTGGCTCAGCCTCTATCTCTCCAGTTTGTTGATTGATGATCTGTACGCTCCCTCTTCATCTCTCCATCTGAGACATGTTGTGTTTGCTAGCCCACATCACCATGTTACTCACACAAGTGAGGGGTGTTGTCAACCCAGAGCCAGGCAGAAAAGCAGACTGTGAATCTGTTGACAAATTACCGTCATTAATCAAGATCAGTGCGTTCTTAGTGGAGCAGCTCTCGTCCTTTTCTGCTAAAACGCTGTGCTGAGAAAGACGCTTTGCAACGGGCCGAGGCACGAGTTTGAAGAGACATTGTGGGTGTCCCTTGTGGACATGCATTACTGGTCTTGGAGGAACGAAAAAAGACACTTCCTCTAAACTCTCTGGACAAGGCACAATAAGAACCAGAATGGCACTCACTCAGCAGAGCACACACACCTCCACCCAGGCCAAACAATCCTACATGCCTCCGGTCCTCAAGAACAGCTTTATTTGTTTATCGACTTTAATCCTTATGCAAGACAGCTGTGTACTTTTATTACCTGTTGTGTGAAATGATGACGTCAGTATTATCACTTCATATGGAGCTCTACAGCTGGACGACACGCTTTGGTGCTGTGTTGCAACTGCTGTTGTTATTGTGCAAGTTGCATGTAAAGTGAAATAGTAATGTAAGCATTGCTAAATGCTGATGGTGCCACATGCACTGGCACTTACTATTCATAAAAAAGGAAGAATTCGGTGTGTAATGCAGACTCTGCAAATTTCTCCTCACAGTTTGTTTCTGTCAATGGTCAACATCATAAATATGTCTGATTTCTTCAGCTCAAGATCAAGACATTTTTCTGTAGAAATGAACAAAGATGTCAAACAAATGCCATAAATCACTTTGTTAGAGGTAGATTTTAAAAAAGAATAGTCATGGAGGTCTACACTTAAATTCCCATGCCCCTTCCTGTCTATGCCCCACCCCTCCACCACTTCTGGTGCAAATCGGTTCAGTGCTTCTGCGTTGTCATGCTAACAGATGAACAAATAAAAAACAAACACAAGTGGCATACACAAATAAACCTATTTGTGCAACCCAAGCAGGTGAGACAAAAACAAAAGCAGAGATTTCCACATGTATCGGGTTTTTATGAGCAGCGCCTCATACTGTTATCACCTGGGGGTAGAAATGCCATAATAATATATCTCATGAGGGGTGAGGGGATCTTCTCTGTCGGAGCGTACAATATCTGATGAACCATTCTACAGGACATTATCATAAACCATGTGCATATGAGTTCCCTAAGCCAAGGAAAAACTCTGACAGGGGTGAGGAGCTGCAGGCAGAGCAGCGTGAGGGAAGAAGGGGATCAATGTAAGTGTGTTAAACTCGGCGGAGTCCCACTGGGTGTGGACAGAAGAGGAGGATGTGGAAGAGGGCTGCAATAATAGAAGAAGTAAGAGCAGGGGTCATAAAAGTTATGATTCAAACTGCTATTTTTTTCTTGCAAGCTGTTGGAGAGGTACAGTAATAGTCTCCTCTTCTAAACATACACCATGACCACTTCTACGTAGACGAAGGAGCGGTTCAGCTGCCTTTGATATAACTCATTCTTCTTGACGCAGCAAAGGCCTGTGACGCATTTATATCCCCCTACTTCATTCTTATGAGAGGAAAATGTGAGCTGAAGCTGCCATAATGCTCCTAATGACAGGATCCTTATCTTATTTTGGCAGTGTGTCTTCCAAATTTACATTTATTTAGACTAAACTGGGTGTAATTACGTTGCTATATGCGATCAGACTTTGGTTAACAGTGGGTTTCCCTCGGGGGAAGCCCTGCAGTGACTCCGAAGCCGGTGTTTACATCCTACCACAGCTAAATATAAACATACAACAGCAAGTGTATGTTTGTCAACAGATGCCAGCTCTGGTCTGTGTCATTTCAAGTTCTTAATTACTGTATTGACGTTCTCCTACCTACAATCAACTCACTCAGAACATCTCTGTCTCCTTCTTGTGGCGTAAATCTATATTACAACTATCATCATATTCAATATCATCAGGTACTTTTATTAGAATGAAAATCACAGACAGTCCCAATTGTGACATTGGACTGTTGATTAGGAATCTGAATATGAACAAACCCCATGAAATGTTTCATATATACATATAAACTATGTGTCAGAAAACACAGTGCAGATCACAGGCTTGGCAGCTTTTAAACAAGAAGCAAGTTATCAGAAATCAAGAGAGGAAATGATTCACTAACATAGTTGTTGAAGCAAGATTTGAACGTGTAACCCCGGAGTCATCAGCCCAGTGATCTAACCACTTGACTACAGTTGCATTCAGTATGCGATGGGCAAAAGAAACGCTTGTATAAGAGGCTCACTGGCTTCTGCTTAAATAAAGACAGAGCTCAGCAGAGCTTCCCTGGCTGTGGGTCTACATGTTGGCTTTCCTGTGGCACCATCTGCTGGGCAACATGTGCAAAAAAAAAATGCCGAATTCCTTGGAAGTCGAATCACATGAGCAATTATGCAAAGAATTAAATAAAAGAGCTATTTGAAGAAAGACTTTGAAATAAACTGCCTTTGTAAATAATTGAAATCCAGTGCACATGAGATAAAAGATGAAAGGGGAAGGATGTAAACTGAGGCCTGTTGAAATGATAATGTGATGTAACACTGCTGCATGGAGTGAGCCTTACCTGAGCAAAGAAAAAACACTGTAGGAGTTCCTGACTGAACTCTGGTCCACCTGAAGCAGACTGTTTTTCTTCCGCTCCGACTGATCCTGCAACAGCCACATATTGTCAGAGTGCAGAGGGCCAAAATAAAGATAAAGATAACGAGTTTAGGATTTGGGTATTCCATTATTATTATTATTATGCAGGAGCTCTGGAGGACGGTCAAAAGGGCTGTACCTTATGATCAAAGTCAGCTGCATAGTAGCCATCATTCAATCCAAATATGATCTCATTGGGATTCCTGGATCGAATCTGTGGACAAAGCGAAGCGGGAGAGGCTCATTGTGCAGACTGACTTGAGCAGAACAAAGGATAGCAGGCATCTGGATGTGAATGAGAGACTGTGCTATCTGTTTACGAGCTTTGAAAATACTCTCACTGTGAAAGAATGGCAATAACACGGACTTCTTTTACTATATTTTATGAGTGCTTTGGCTCAGTCTTCACAACAGGGATCCAATGTGCAACACTGTTAAGTGCCAGTACCAGTAACTATATTTGTACCGCTAAACAAAACATGCTGGACCTGTATAGATGCATACTAATCACTTATCACTTACTTACTTGAAATTTATAGGAAAAGGTATATGAAAGAAAAAGCAAATAAAGGTATATCTTCCTTTTGATAACAGTCTAAATGTTTTGTGTGTGTTGTTGTACAGAATATCATCTCACTCTAATGGAAATAAACAAGCTTTGGTGTCTTCGATAAAAAAGAAACTTTGTGGTTAATTCAGAACAGAAGAAGTGAGCTGATGCAGTTAAGTAGAACCACATTTTAATTATTATGCAGGATTGTCTGATTCCCATTTGTATAATCTTGTACCGAATGACTTCAAAAATCTTTTATTTTGAAATATTTCTTAAATTCAGCGATAAACATAAACAGTGTTCTGATGCTTGGATAAACAATTGTGTGATGCATCATTAGATTTGGTAAAATACAAGTTTAGTCTTTTGCAAAAATGTAAACTCTGCAGTGAAAACTGAGCCATGTGTATAAAACTATAAAACTGTTTTCTCCACATCCTTAACAGTAGCTCCCTACGTGTCCGGCACACACACACGGGAATCCTTCTGAAACAGTTGTTTATTGTGTGAGTGCTGACCTGCTGTCCTGTGTATCTGAGGCCGTCCAGATTGACCCTCCATTCTATGAGGAGCTGATACTGTTCCTCCTGTCCTCCCCAGATCCTCACCACGAAGCAAGACACTGAGGTGTCCAGAAGGTCTGGCAGCATGCCAAAGTCCAAACTCCGCCAAGTTGGATTCTGAAGCACACACACACACACACAGAGAGACATGCACATGAGGATTAGCAGTAAGAGTATGTTAACATCTGACATAATAATAGCTGATCAGCGAGATCGCTTGTTTATGAACTTAGGTCACGACCAAACTTTCATAACTGGCCAACGATGATTTTGAAAATCAGCCCTGTTCCAAAGAAAATACATTTAAACAATGTCAAGACAATAAAATCTGGAGTCTTCTTTTTTTATGTCTCTTCTGGAGAGTTTGGGTCCAAGTATGAAAGCAGAACTGCATGGTGCCTCTGACAAATTCAATACTATAATGTGACCTCTATCCATTATGGAGTAATTGAATCATCCTGCTCTTAATTAACCTTAAAGTCTGATCCCTACTACAGTATTTTCTCTGCCCTTGAACTTCCAGACTGGCAGCACTGAGTACTACTTCTACAAAGCGCTGCAGCCATTCACATCATTCAATTATGTATGATTTCCCTCCATCAGAGAGTAAATCTCTTGCTCTTTGGGTCACTTTCAAGGGCAGGCTGGAAAAGAAAATGCCAAAAGCAGAAATTCATTTCGCAAAGGCCAAGGGGCTGCAGAACTAGTGAGAGTCGGTAGCGGAAGCAGCACAGTGCATGGCAGCTACAATGAAAACAGGAAGACGGACCAGAAATGCTTGTCTGGATGAACGATGACAGGAAGGAGACAGAAAGCTAGAGAACGAATGTCAGCAACAAGGATGTAAAATTCAACAGGAGGAAGCTGGAATGAGAGATGACAGAAGTGCATTTTACAGTCTGTTTGCCAAGGTTACTAAACGGTAATATGCCTGGAAAGCAGCTTAGGTCAGCTCATGACTAGGCAGCAGGCCTGACACTAATGGCTTGCTATCCCTGGCTGCTTCTTGTGAAGCCGCATCTGCCACGTAAATAGACGTGGGAAACGGCCGAAGCGCACATGGTAATCTAGAGCGGGGCCGGGCGACTTATCAATGTCATGTAAATTATGCATTTACAGCAACTGCGTGGTGCTTACATGGATGTGGAGCAACATAGGCTACTACAGTCAGGAAGTTGCACAGGGGAACAGCAAATGTCATATTTTATTCATGTAGCGCCAAGTCTGACATTTTATCCAACAAAGCATGTTTCACAGCACATCACTGTGACTGTGTGTTACTGTTTTAAAGTTTAAATGAAGTTCAAATCAAACAACAAGTCCAACGGAGGGTAAATGTGAGACTGGCGAACAAGCAGCAGGTATAAATGCCAGCTTTGGCATCAGGAAATTACAGGAAGCTTGTTTTTTATTATTATGGCACTGCGGCCAGTGGGCACACACACACACACACACACACAGCAGCAGCAGACTGCACATAATGACAACATCCCGAGCCAATCCCAGGAGCCAGACATTAAGAGTTTGAAGGTTTAAGTCACTTTACTCACCAGTGAGTCTCGTATGACTTCACTCTTGTAAAAACCTAAGAAAAAAAAACATGAGAGACGCCTGGTTAACAGAAGGAAACAGACACGTGCACAAGCAACTGGGGTAAATCTCCCCTCAAATATATTTATTTATTTAAAAGCTTTAATGGTAACACCAAGTAGTTTAGTTTAGTTTCATTTAGTTTATTTAGTTTGTAGCAGGACAGCGTGCAGTGACATTAATTATTCAAAGAAATAAAAGGATGGCTGCATCAGATTTAGCGAGAACGCTTATTTCCAGCCGTAGTCCTTGACTACAGTTCACGCGATTAAGCATTAATAAATACTGAATTCTTCATTTACTGTATAATGCATGAATACTCATTAGTATGTAGTTTATAAATACAGTTAGTGCTTATCATTGAAGAGTAAAACATTTTTAACTGTGTTTATAAACTACATACTAATGAGTATTCATGTGTTATAAATGATGAATTCAATATTTCTGTGAACTTATTATAAAGTATTACTGCTTTAATTTGTGAGCTGAAACCAGTCTCAGCAGGAAAACAGATACACAAGACCTGGGTGATAATGCAATTTGAACTAAAGTCGTAAAGAGATTCCACACACAGTAAGGATGTTTTGCAGCACCCATGGTGACTGAATTAGATTATGGGTGTTTTCTGATTCACAGCTGGGGGAGTCACACTTTCTTTTTTTTTTTTATTAAGTATCTCAATGGATTATCTCTACATAACATTCGCCCACGTAGCTCAGAGTCACTCACTGGCTCTATGTCCATGGCCCAAATTCATTAAGTGTCATCTGATAACATTTTCAGCTTAAGGGGGCAGATTTTGTGTTGTGTCAAAACATTGGCAGTAGTATATCACTTCTATTTCAGGGTGGTTTTCCTGCTGGAGACGATCACACTTTCGCTTGAGACACTGGCCAAGCTCACTCATCACAAATCACATGACTACCTTAACTGTTTTGGCCATGTCGTATATAGTTTTAGGAGTATGTTTGTTACCTTTAATTGTCAGTGAGAGCTGGGGAGGCTAATGGAATTTCTTGTTTTCCCTCATCAAACTCATCAAATACACAATCCAACAACTCCAAAACGCTCTTGTGGACAAGTTGTGACCTGCAAATTCACCACGCTATGAGAAAATAACAGAACGTTACGAGACAGAGTTGTTTTAGAGGGAAATTCATGCAAAACCACTGATACGCGTTCCCATTGGTGGCCGTTTTTCGACAAACAGTCTCTGCATTTGCCTCTAAAACAACTCTGTCTGGTAACGTTCTGTTATTATCTCATAGCGTGGTGAATGTGCCACAAGGTCACAACTTGTCCACCAGAGCGTTTTGGAGTTGTTGGATTGTGTATTTGATGAGTTTGATGAGGGAAACCAAGAAATCCCATGAGCCTCCGTAGCGTAGCTCTGAGCAGCTCACGGCTCTGCTCCGCCATTCTAAAAATAGCTTGCACCGACAATTAAAGGTAACGAACCTACTGCTATGACTATAGGGATTATGGCAATGGGCCAATTTGCCAAAATGTTGAACAACATAGTGCAGACTAGAGAAACACAATGTTTATTAAATGAATAGTAAAAGCATATAATTATAGTAATCTGAGAAGAACATAGATAGATGACTAAGCGATGTGACCAGGTGTGAGAGTGAGAGTGAGAGGATGACAGGTGTGTGTGGGATGGGTCTTCACACTGACCTCGAGATATCCGGTCTCCTATACAAAGGTGGAGGGTGAAGTATGTGTCCAGCAGTGGCGACCCATTCTTGTTGACAATGTTTCTGGCTGCAATGCTCCGAAGATGACGCAATCGTCTCTGTTTAGCAGGTGAAGATAAGGACAGGGATGGAGAGAGAGAGAGAGAGAGAGAGGGGATAAAAGGAGAATAAATATTAGCAAATATCTATGTACAGTACAGTAATACAGAACAACAGAAACCAGAGCAGTTTGTTTTTATTCTGATCATGTGATGGTTGTGGGCAAATTCTATTAACGCTGCTCTGACAACACAGAAGTGAAAAGAGATGCCTCCCGGGAAATAATGAAGTATCACATTGTCCATCTATCTAATGTTAAACTATCCAGAAATAGCAATCATTTCTCAGACGTTAGAGTCAATCTCAGCTGTGACAGCCTGTTAAACGTCAGTCGGCCCTTCACAGAATACTGTAGATGCCTGACAATTTCATGGTAAAACTAAGGGGGCCAGTTAACTTGTCAGGCGTGGTCAGTCATGATAGTCACATGAGAAATGTATCAACATCAGCTCCCAAGTTATTTTTTTCCAAGACTCTACAAATCACAATAAGACAGCAACAGAAAAAACAGAGGTCAGTGTATCAGTTAACGATAGAGCGTCCGTAATGCACAGTTCAGACGATCCGCCGCATTAAGGCTTTCCACCATAAGGCTCTACATTTGACCTAAAGATATAAGTAAAAGGAAACCATGTAGAAATAAATGATGCTTGGAAAAGCAGTGTGCGGACACACACATGTGTTGGCATCTGGCAAGTTCCTGCCTCAGGCGAACATGTCACCACAGCAGCACAACTTTATTTTTCTTGACCAACTGGCATGGACTCTCTCCTGCAGCCATACTGAGACTAAATCTAAGTCATGGGATTCCCTTTAAGATTAAGGGCCCCAGAAACAAAAACACTGATTGTTCCACAAGGGACTTTTAACCTCCTCCCCCCCTTAAAAATGTCAGTGTACATTTCTGAGAGTGTGCTAATATGGAACACTGACAGAGAAAAATGCTTGTGAGCTCAAGCTCCTCGGACATAGATCAAAGTTAGGGTCTGTACTACTGGTAGCTGACCAAATTATTAAAAACATCTTATTGTGACTGAGCTGATCACAAGCCTTTTGTTGAATGTAATTCAGAAACATACACACATCACATTTCTTTAGTAACTTTCAGGGTGAACTAAATCTAAACTCAGACTTAAAATAGCTTGTGAAACGCCACTGAATTTCACATGGGTGGGATTATCTAATCTAAACCTAGACAATGGTATGAAACTACACTTTGAAAAGGAATTTATGTAAGTGCATACTGTAATGCAGTGCCCAAATTGTGTTTCAAGGTTAACTTTATCCTAGTTGTATAAGGATACCCAGGTAAATCTAATGCAGTGTCTACGGTAATACAAGACACCTGCAATAAATCCTATTGCCTTATATAAAGAACTGAAAGTGTATTATTGCTTTATTTCACAGACAAATCTCTGCAACAGTTGGAAAAGGCCTCAACCTATTCTCAAATTAAGCAGATATCACATCAAAGTATCTCTTTAAATTACAAGATAATCCCCAGGTTTCACAATTACCTGACTAACTGTGACAATAGTTAGTTAAATGTTTTAAAATTCACACTTAATTTATTGCTGTATAATAATAATCTTTCTGGAATTACATGAATAACAGAGATCAACCTTCAAATTTATATTTTACAAACTGCTGTAAATTCTACTGTAAATTTATTTAATTATCTTATTTCCAACATGCAAGTTTCAAGTTCCCCATTTCAAACTAAAAAAAGAGAAGTGGCTCAATATAATTCTATGCATAATCTAAAATTTCTTTGAGATAGTAAAAAGATCTTTCTAGTGAATCAAAGTAAGCTCAGAGCGAACACTTGATTGGTGATTGGTGTGGGAGTTTAGTTTATAGTGCATCTTGCTGATATTACATACAGTATATTTTATTTGGAAAATGAAGTACCAGGCAATTTCCTACCAGGTTTGAGAGCAAAGTTCATAAGTCATTCACAAATCCCAAACAGAAAACTTCTAATATAGGTCATCTCTCCTGGGTTTAGCTGTCAGTGTCCTGATATTATACACACAAACAAGGTATACAGCTTAAAGAGTAAGAGTTACTAATGCAAGGAGATATAAAACTGTAGTCCCAATATAAGTTTGAATTTCCTCTCCATCCATTTGTGTGATGTATGGACCAGACCAGACCAGACCAAGCAGAAAGGGCCAAAGATATGGATAACTAGATTTCCATGCTGTGTTACTGACACCCACATGATAAACTCAGCAGCTGTGGCAGCAAAGACCAGCAGGGCAGCTTGATAAATTGTGCTCTTCTAGATGTTTAATCTTATTCATGTTGGAGTTGAAGTTACAGTTTTACTGTTGAACTAAAGTCAATTTACTTCCTACATTTTTACAATAAAGGTGGCGCAACATACAGTACAGTAGATACAGTGTTTCCTCAAGTGGACTGCCAACTTTTTATGTGTAAAAGAATGAATGAATGAACGAATGAATGAATGAAATACTAATTCTTCAGGTTCCCTAAGAAACCTTTCACCTAGCCTGGCATACTTGACATAACTACACACTGTAGATATTTTTCAAATCACACTAAAATAGCTCGACGAGGGGGTAAAAAGACTATGACTGTAATGACATATGCTACCGTTTCCCATGAGCTGGGCTGTCACCTGGCTGCTGTGCTGACTGACATAATGCCAAGTTAGGTGGTTACCATTTAGCAGCAGCAGCATACTTAGCTTCTTCTTGTAACTCTATTTTTTGAAGGTATATGGTGATATTTACGCTCAAATTAGAGTAAGACACAGAAAAAAGTCGGGTTCATAAATATCCAACTTCGGCTGTGTACTGACTTGAGTGTGTCTGTGTTGTCTGTCCAGTTGACTTATATATTCATCTCAAAGCTAGCAGTTGTTAGCTAACTAGCCAGCTAGCCCTGACAGCTAGGCCTGCCGTGTTTTACCAAGGCAGCACTTGTAACAAACTAATACATAACACATAGAGAGGCGACCGTTTTTCCCCCTTGGTTCACCTGGATGCAGTGAACTCCTCTCTCTGGGACTTTGCTTTGCATTTTACCTGCTGGGACGTGAGCTCCACATGTAAGGCTCGGGAGGATGAAGCTCCAGAGTTGGTGACAGAGGCGGCGGGGATGGCGAGCACCCGACCGGTGATGGAGTTCATCCTCCTGTCGGCATTTAACGCGTCTCCCTCATTCAACAACAACAACTAAAACATCCCATCCTCGACATCCAGGACAGTCGTTTTTAAAAGTTTACGAAGCTCGGGAGAGTCCACAGACAACGGCAGCTTGTGTTGAGGAAGAAAGCGCTACAACAGCTGTCAGCTAACCAACCAACAGGACGTAAACAAAGTACAGGCTAGTATTTGCTACACTTGGTTCGGAAATCCGTCTCTGCCTGGTTGGTTGCTGGGCGGCGCGACAGCCAGGCTTCTGATTGGCTGAATCGAACGTCCATCACGTAAAGGGCGGGGCCTACTACTGAAATGCCGCGCTGCTATTGGTCGGTTCGTCTGTTTGTCTTGCGGAACGGGGGGCGGGGCCTGACCGTTGAAATCTGTCAAAGCTGCAAAATATGAGGAAGTTGCATAGCACAGCGTGACATGCAGGTGACAGTTAAACTGTAGCCTATCGGTCAAGTAAATCTTCAGTAATGTGCCGCCCGTACGAAAAGTGACGACAACTAAAATTCTAACTCATATTGCACTTAGTTGGCTGCGTCTGAGGCTCGCGCCAGCCCTTTTGACCTCTCTGAGTACACACACACATCACACATTAGACCATGAACCGACAGCAAATAAAAGAGATGGCCTCGGTTACACTGGCGGTAGACTGAGACATCTGATCGATAATTTCTGCATTGAGTTTTGTGTCTGTGAGCTAGACACAGAAACACTGAATTTATTTAATCGGATTTCAGGAAGTTTCTGGGACCCAGGATTGTGTTGGGAAAGTTAAATGTAGGCTACTGACAATGCAAATTATCCATTCCATGCTACATTATTTTTCTGATCAATTTTAATCGTTTAAGTATTAATTTATAAGCTGCACTGTAAAGAAGGTAAAGTATAGACATGAGGCTATAACCACAAAAACATTCTGTTGGGTTGTTAAATCTTTATCACATTGTGAATGCTGATCTCATGTTTTGTATAGAAAAGTCTATTCACTATAATGCTTGAAAATTATAGCAAACTATTTAAAACTATAATGTGCAAATACTCCAGTAATCTAATAATTGTAAATGAGTACAATGTGTAAGTCATAAGTACATGCACTTGCACTACTACTATCAGCCACTGGAGGACACTAATTACACTTCTACTGGATGACCGAGGTCTTCATTGCCCTGACTGCAGAAGCGACCATCAGGGGGCAGCATCAGCCACATACAAGAGATCAGTTTCTGCAGGGTCATTGGGCGTTACAAAAAAAAAAGGAGTTGATTTTTCTTGTCTGACTTCTCAATTGATGATAATAATACCCAGTGCCAAAAACAATTGAGCTCCAACTAAAAACTACAAACTATAACATGAAATATGTTTAATCTAATCTAAAAATAACAGAGTAGCCACACTGTGTTCATACACTGTAAACACACAATTCATTACTTTTAATACTTTAAATACCAGTACATTTTATTGGTAATTTTCATCATACTTGTATCTCTACAGTATATTGTGATATTATTTGTAAGTATATTTTTTTGGCATTTTTATGCATTTATTTGATAGTATAGTTGAGAGAGACAGGAAATGGGGAGGCAGAGAGAGTGGAAGGACATGCAGTAAATGGAGTGCCTGCTCAACCACTGCTTATTTTTAATCAAAGAATCTGGTTCTGTCTTCTACTACAACTAGGTTTAATATTCTTATGGTCAAATCTTACTGAAAAAAAAACAGACTCTCAGTTAGTCAGCACAAACCCATGCTATGCAGCCAAACAGTTTTCAAACTCAAACAATACCACAATTATACTGATATTTATTGTTGCAATTTATTATCTGGAAACATCTGGAATAATTATTTTATCTGACTCTATATCTGACTCTTAGTTATTTTGTGTGTTCATCATACTGTAATGCACTGGCACTGTGACAATCACATGACATAATGTTCTAAGTAAATGTGTGAACAAGATATAATATTAGAAAAGTCTCAAAAGACAACACAGAGACGTCCTGAAAATATACAAAAGTTTAATTTAAATATCGACAAACAGATGATGCCATTCAACACATCGATGGGTCTCACTGTTTATTGCTTGCAAATTAATTGCACAGGGATCGCCCGGCTCTTTACACACCTGTATGAGAACATCAAGTGACAATCCAATAAATTACTGCCCATCTTCATGCATCTTCATCAACATGACATAAGCTTACTTATTCTGATGATTCCATATATATTCTCATACTCTTATTTCACAAAAGTACTTGACACCCTCGAATAACTTATTCCCAGCAATAAGGGATCACCTGGGGAATCTCTTCCTGTTCAGTTATCACCAACGGAAAGGTTACAAATTGATGAACGCTGGACTCGTACTCATCTTCACCCACAAAACTACTTCAGTAGAAAAATCTTCTTCAGTTGCAGAACTTTAGCTGACTGGCTAAACATGCAAGACATTCCTGTAGTTTTCAAGCCAACAAACACAATGACCATCTTGGGCAGAATCTCATATCAAAAGGCATTTTTCTTGAGACAAAACTTCTCCGAAGGTAAATCAGCAATAGAAAAAAAAAAGTGCATCAGAAATATTCATTGAGGGATAAGCACCTGAGATAGTCTTCTCCACTCTATAGAATATACAATTAATACTTTATGGCATTATACAATCACAGGCACTTGCTTGCACAGTAGAAATACATGCATGTGTGGGGAAAACATATAGTTCTTTGGCTAAATTAACCTTTGGGCTTATCATCCCAAAATAAAGTGGTACCTTCCATTTGCATTGTTTGTGCATTGAACAGGATCTTAAAGAACTCAAGGAAAATTATATGAATTCACGAGTGAAAGAAAACATTGGCACTTCAGTGTGATTGTAAGTCCTGCATGATACCTTCCAGCTCCATCTAGTGGAACCACCCTTCTCCTTCAACTACCAGCACCACATAAACGGGTGCAAACTTGAGGTCTAAATGGAAACTTCAAAAAAGGCACACTTTTTGTACAGCTTTGTCCAACCAAGACTGTTTAAGGCTGTGGCAGCGGCAGGAAAGGACTGCTATACTTCAAACCTGCCATTTCCCCGAGGAGAGAGTATGCTTACAGTATGTGTGTGTGAGAGAGAGGCAACGCAGAGAGCAAAGGTTTCTGTAGCGAACATGCTAGTGTGTCGAGTTTGCAGTCCAGAGATAATCCAACCCGGGCACCGAGATCGAACAGGGAGGAGGGGAAGGGGGTGGAGAGGGCTGAAGGCGCTACCACAGTTCAGAGCTTCAACAAGGCTGTCCATGCTCCATTCTTTCACTGGATGTACAGGACGTCGCTCTCTTTCAGGCCGAAGCGGGTCTTGTACTTGTCAAAAAGGCACTGGAGAGACTTGACGTACATTGCATGATACATATCTATTATATCATCTGTTGGGTCCTCGATTTTTGGCACAGTGATTGGCTCCCCAACTGTAAGGAAAAACAGAGGATTATAATAAATCAAAGAACCAATCAAACTGTCTCAGGTTGAAATTATCAGGAAGAAGTGTTAACCATTAAAGCAGAAGTAAGCGGAATGTTTGTGTTAATATAAGTCTTAAATAGTTATATCTTCTGACAGCAATCACTTATATAGAGTGTTTGGTCTGAAACACGGGTCTGTCAGTCACTCTGCTCTGCTGTAAGCCGAGGAGAAAACTTTCCTTGTATCCTACAACCTTTATCCAATGAGGAGAGAGAACGGCATAAAGGGGCGGTCCTCTCTGTGTGTGCAGCCAAGGGATGCGCGTGAATGTGGTGACGTAGGGACGAGGGCGGGGACTGCTAACTCCATCCGCTGACAAGAAGTTAGCCAAAACCACCGGATCGCTTACTTCTGCTTTAATATGCCCCTGAGGCTGGAATAAGCAAATACTGACTGTCTATTCTGTTAAGTTTGTTAAAGCAGAAGTAAGCGATCCGGTCGTTTTGGCTAACTTCTTGTCAGCCGATGGAGTTAGCAGTCCCCGCCCTCGTCATGGATCTATTGGTCCTCGTCCCTACGTCACCACGTTCACGCGCATCCCTTGGCTGCACACACAGAGAGGACCGCCCCTTTATGCCGTTCTCTCTCCTCATTGGATAAAGGTTGTAGGATACAAGGAAGTATACAAGAAGTTTTCTCCTCGGCTCAGAGCAGAGCAGAGTGACTGACAGACCCGTGTTTCAGACCAAACACTCTATGGCCGTTTTAACCCGCGTCGACCCGCGTCGCTCAGTGCGCCTTTCCCACTGCCACCAAAAGCCGATTGTTAGCGGGTTTAAACAGGTTTTTTGACCAGTGGGAAAGGGGTATCAGTAAGTGATTGCCGTCAGAAGATATAACTATTTAAGACTTATATTAACACAAATATTCCGCTTACTTCTGCTTTAAACAGTGTAGTAAACTTTATCAATACAGTCTTTGAGGATTGTTGTCATAAGAATAGCTCTAATCTGTACCTTTTTTTTTTTATTTAACTCTGATTGTATAACATACCTATGGTGGTGATGGGGTTGCAGAAAGGCACGATGCCCCAGGAGTTGCCAAAGAAAAGACCACATCCATGGAAAACGCATGGGGCAAAGCCCAGGATCTTCTGTAATCTCTTTTGGATGGCTCTGCACCACGTCCCCTCCTCAAAGATCACCTGCTTGTAGGCGTCGTTCTCTCCAAAGGAGTAGACTGGAACCAGGTCGGACCTGAGGGGGAACAGGAGGCGTCAGCAAACATTCCCTCAACATAGAGCAATGACTGCTAACTGCCATCATCTAAAAACACGATGACTGAAATTACAGTAAAAGGATAACATCATATATTTTTTTCGAGAAAGCCTAGTCACCAAAGCCTCGTAAACCAGCCGCTCCCATTTCATTTCATTTCTGAGGGAGAGTCTGGCCTCATCCCCGTTTGGACTGAAACCCTCAGAAGGCCGAGCCAATCAGCGTCGCCGCTGTGATTGACACAGCATGTTGGCCAATCAGGGACCGACTGGTGCAAAGCCCCGTCACTACACCAACTTGCTGATTGGCTGAATGGGGTTGTCTGTCAACGCTACTACTCCCGCCCACCCCAAACGCTTACAACGGGGATGAGGCCAGACTCTCCCTCAGAAATTAAATGAATTGCATTTCCGGGAGCGGCTGGTTTACGAGGCTAGAGTCACCACTCATTCTTCTTGCTGAAACACAAACTGTTCAGACTTGTTATGCCATTGTTTTGTTATGGTTTCAAAAATGCGGCAACGTGCTGATCATCATGAATCATTTGGTACTGTACTTGTCACGTAGGCAGACGATGGTAGTTCCAGTTATTGGTGGGATAGTACAGACATTACTCATTTCTATGTGGGTCAAAATTCAGCAGAAGCAGAAAAAAGGTTTTAATCATCTTGCAACCCCTTCATGGGATGTTGAGTTTGAAGTCACTGTCCTACACTGGTGCTGCTAAAATGCCATAAAAAGGGCAAACCAATATAACGTTGCTCATTTGGGTGCATGTTTTCTCAGGCTGTCAGCGACCTCACATAGCCTTAATCATGAAGCAACTTAATCATGAAGTTCCACAATTTTGCCGCTTATTGACCAAAATCTGAAGCAATTCCCCTACAGGGCTTTTTAAACGTCTTCTGTCGTCATCATCATTTTATGGTTGATGTTGTTGAATTATTCGCTTGTTTCAGTTTGACCAACATTTCACTTTTAATCAATAGAAGTGATGTTGTGTGACTCAAGGCTTTTATGCAGTACATTAAGTGTAGAGGGGCCGGGGCCCACGCATGAAGTCATGAGGTAGACAGCTGTTTGTTTTTAACATTCAAATGTTTTCACAATTGAATGTCTGGATTTTTAACATCAAGATTTTATAATAAGATTTAGAGCTATATTTGCATAAATGTGACTTAAGGTACAGTAGCATTGTGCGTGGGACAAGGTAAAAGACATGTAGGCCTATTTAGCATAGTAACTACTGTACAGTACTATACTATATAATACTTATACAATAGTTTTAGTGTAATTTGTTATATAACTGGTTTATACAGTACATCCATCTTGATTTTATAACCATTAAAAACAAAGCTGTGAAAGTTCCAGTAAATGACCCACATTCACAGACCGAGCTTATTTCTGCTGGAATGTAAACCTCACTGTTATGAATAAAGTTCTGCATAACTACATCTCTTTTCTAACACGCTCTAAGCTTCTTTGGACAAGGTGCACCCAGTGATAATCCCCCAGCTATATATCTAAGAGGGTATCAGGCTTGTTTGGGTAAGTAAGACTTCTCTTTATAGTGATTAATACACAGCCCAGTGCCAGCTCACACACACACACAGACGTGTCTAAAAGGGTGTTGCATGCCACAAAGAGCTCCAAACATTGATTAAAAGTTTGTGTAATGCGCTCTGTGAGGTAATTTCAACCATTCTGAGAATAATAATCTGAGTTTGAATAACTCCAGTGAGTCACTACGGCCCTGAGGATGACATTTAAATGTTAAATACAGATTTTAGTCAAGGCCATGTTGAGGCTGCACCACGTGTCCTTGTGTTTTTTTTTTTTGTGAGTGTTGCACTGCACAGCCAGCTCACTCACCCTTTCCTCAGCGCCAGCCTCACGAAGCCTTTGCGATTCTTCAGGGTGACGGCGTTCATGCCCGGTGCACAGTGCAGAGACTCTGCTGCTCCTCCCACAACAATGACAACAGCGTTTCCTGTCCCGTTACATGACAGCAGGTAGTCGATAGAGTTCTTGTTCACTGGGCAGATACCTGAGAGGGGGGTAAGAATAATCAAAGATCATTAGAATAGCAGGAAATGAGATCATTATAATACAAATAATTAAAAGTTATGGCAATAAAAACTGCTTTATTGTATCTAATTTCTGCATTTAAGAAGAAAAACAGAACTAACCATGTTCAAAACATTGTTTCAAACAACAAGGTTTTCTAAGAAGATTGCTGCATTACTCATTACCACCAAAAGGTTACAGAGATAAACTAATAAGGGTTATCTACCCACTGAAACAACAGGTACAATAACCTACAGTGACCTCAGGGGGGGTATGTACGCATCTATGGTAAACAGCCCCTCAGGACAGAACAGCTTCAGCTCTATAAATCAGTAAAATCAGTACATCCATGTAAACAGAAGCTCTATCAGCTGTGCAACAGGGCAAAGGTCTGGTCTCGGATAGATACACCAGTGCTGTGTGGGATTTCAAGAGCACAGACAAGATGTCATGGCTTCTCAAAAAAAAAAAGAAAAGAAAAGAAAAAAATCCTCTCACCTCCAGACATCAGGTAGTCTCGCAGCACAGGCAGGCGGAAATTTCCCGCCAGGGTCGCCAAGGAGGGCTTGATGCCCGGGAATTTCTTGGAGAAGCCGGTGGCCTCTGTGCCAAAGTTACAGAAAGCACCAAAACAGAAGATGCCGTGTGGGTGGTAGCCAAATATATAGTTCCGGCTGGGCAGCAGGTTGTGGGTTTTAATAAGCTGGAAGGGACAAGAGCACAAAGACAACCAGTGAGGGGCCGATTTCAATATGGAGGGACACACAGTGAACACAGACAGATTCAGTCCATCTGACAGGAGAGACGCTGAAAAAGGCTCGAGTAGATAACCAATAACCATGCTTCTATTGTTTATTTAAATGCACTTTATAACATGTGTTTTAAGAGCTGTATAATAAATGATTACAGTATCATAATTATTAGATGTGGGAGAACATCCTTATCAGCTCACACCTGACACACTGCTCCAGCTGCTCAAGTACAGTCATAAAACCATGACCCAGTATGCGTGATGTGCAGCTGTTCAGGCTGGTGGCAGCGATAAAGCTCAATCTTAACCACTCAGCAACACTTTAACGTCTCGCTTTAACTGTGCTCTGTTCTGCAGCGTAAACGTAGACTTAGATCCATCACAATGTGTACATAAAGCTCCCCTTGGTAGCAAGACAAACACACAACAGTTGCATAACCCACATTAGCAAAAGGAGCTCACATTCAAGATCCCCATAGTACCACTGACAGGTCACACCACCTGACCGACTGTCAGGGCAGATGTGAAGGATTACAGAGGAATCAGTGAAAGGTGCTGCACTTGACAGCTTCTCTACAGAGCTGAAGGCGAGACAACGTTTGTTCTAATATCACAGGAGAGTCTTTGTGTCTAGAGACTTCACGTTCACGTAACAGTCACACTCTGTCCTCACTTAAGGGTGGATCAGACTTTGACCAGTCGGCTTCCAACTCACATAATTAATAGTCATTTGTGGTAGATAGAGAATAGTTGTATTCCCTACAGACAACCGATGACCCAATAGATATATTCTGATTATTTTGAGAGGCAGTAAAAAGCCTCACAGATTAACTTTCATCCACACAACTCAGCTTCTATTAGTTGCTGCTAATAACTAACTGAAGTTAGTTATTAGCAGGATTTAGCCTGCAGCCTTCTCAGGACAGATAAACTCATCACTATCTGAGCACAAGGAGCCCAGTTATCTGATCACAAGATTTTATTTATAATTTTTATTCAGATTTTTATACATTTAAACACGGTCGCAGGAAAAATGATGGAATCACACAAGATGCATTTCATTAATATTCTGAGGACAGACAAACAAAGTGCAGCTAATCCACGAACAGAGAGGAATACAAATTAGATTAATGCTAATACTTTTTTTTTCCCCTACATTTTTTTTTTTGATTGATTAAATATTGTGTCTAGATTCTATGATATACCATAAAGTTAAGCTATATATTTGAGGAACCTTGAATTTACAATAATAAAGCATAAAACAGTTATTTAAGTGGAAAAGCTGAAAACTGA
The DNA here is from genome assembly GCF_045865225.1 of Trachurus japonicus. Lineage (NCBI taxonomy): Eukaryota > Metazoa > Chordata > Actinopteri > Carangiformes > Carangidae > Trachurus > Trachurus japonicus. The sequence continues at coordinate 9,188,226 of NC_140920.1, read as the reverse complement.
AAATGTGAATGTGAATTATCACAAAAATTGTAACCGACTATTTTATGGTTGATTGACACTTGATTAATGCACCAGTCTGTACAACAGAGGAGATTCAATGCAAACCTGTGACTGACTGCATCATGCATCACTTTAAACACACATCTGGCCTCTGCAGGGGAAGTTAATCATGTACCACCACTGTTCCTGCATACAGTGTATGTGTGTGTTTTGTGTTTTTTCTAATTCCAGCCTCATCTAAAAGATGCTCAGGGGTGTGAATACTTGAGGAGAAAACAAGCTTAGCGCAGCTCCTCAGCATATCAGGCCGGACAAAGTCTGAAAGTCTTAACCTGCGTCATGCCTTCATCAAGGAGGAGCAGCACGGAGCAGACAGATCCACCCCCGATAGCGTTATCTACATATCGAACCTGTGAGATCCCTGAACAAACATACATCACAGAGCCCTGGCTTTCTTCTACCAGACAGAAACACATCAAAAGTGTCTTGGTTTTTTTAAAGACTGGAGTAAAAATGATGGAATAACCTACCCTGATTGGGAAGTAGTCTCTGAAATACGTCCACACGGTCCAGTTCCTCACCCAAGAGGACCTCCTCCCCCCTGAGGAGAACGGAACAGATTTAGCTGCAATTTCATCAGCGATTAAAGGAAAGATTCACATTTATTTCATTCTGCATTGATTTAACTGTCACATCACATCGCCACATGTTTACAGCAGGCTCTCTAAAACAGATTAAAGTTTGGGTTGTCTTTACTGGTCTCATGTTAACATCTTCAAATTGCAATACAAAAGAAGCAAATCCTCACTTGTGAAAGTTTGGAACCAGTGAATGTTTATCTTTTTGCCTGGATTCCTCAAACTATATAGGTCAATTACCTAAAATGTTGCTAAACATAATGCAGTCATTGTTAGTGCTTGTCACTGCAAAATGTGTTACCCAGTGCTTAGATAATGCAATCCTTTTATTTGCCATTTAATCAGTAATTCCCAGGTCATATTTTCAGACTTAAGGACACATCATTCAACAAAATGCTGGAGAATATTCACGACTGTTGCATTCTTTTCTAAATATTTCCTAATTATTCTGGTAATGTGGTCAATATTGAATTAATAGGTTGCAGGTGAGAATCAGCTTTTGAGTGACATCTTTAAAATGCATTACCTTGCTTTGGGGTGTTCCAGTCAAGGATGAGCCATGCAGTGTAGATGGCAGCGATTAGCCAGCAGTCAGTGCAGAACATGTAGATCAACAGCAGAGTGCAGGCCACACCTGAGGAGGGAGAGGAGGAGGAAACCGATTCAACTCAAATTATCTAAAAGGCTAAAATACTGTGTCAACGGCTTATGAAGGCAGAGAAGTCCTAAATAAGTGTGTGTGAGGCTTAGCGCCTTGACCTCCTTATCATGAGTCTAATGAGACTAGCTACAGGTTTCTTTGCGTTCTTACAGATTAAGTGAAATGCACAGAGGCACCAACACAAATACATACATTATTATAATATTATTTACCCAGAGCTAAGAAGCTGATGACCCACTGCAGTACAGAGATGACCTGCAGATGTTTCTCCATCTTGGATCTGCAGGCCAGAGGCAGGTCCTGCAGGGCAGAGAGGATGGTGGAGCCGGTGCCTAGAGACGAGACAGGGAGGAAGAGACAAGAAGAAAAGGAGTTTGATCAAAGCTTGTCAGTGGATTACTGAACAGTTAAAGGAGCTTCAGAGGATGAGAAATCAAACTGAACAATTGCAGCTAAAACACTCTCTGCTGTAGCAAACTTTTCCTGCTCCTAGTTGGAGGTGAACAACATCAAACTAAACACAGAGATTAATGATTTCCAAGAGAACTAATACCAATACTAACACAAGCCGCCCTGCATCGACACACACACTCCAGCCTCCGCTACTCACCAGTTCTTTTCAGCCCATGAAAGTGAAGCCGAGACAGTGTTGCAAAAAAAGGGAGAGCATACAGCAACCGACACATTAAGGGCAACTAAAGCTAGTCAAGCTCACACCACCGAGAGCCCAGTAAGAAGAAGATCTCCACCTCCAGGAAAACACCGTTGTCTAATCCCATCTGTGCACACTGAAAATAACCCAGCAGCACCGAGCCGATGGGGGTAATACCCATGTAAACTATGAAGCTCTACGGCTCCTTAAGGGCTGTCACACTGCTTGAATCCGTGCCAGTGACCGTCGGACAGAGCTGGTCAGGACAAATCTGCCAACTTCCAGTGTGCCGAGTCCTGCAACCGAGCCAAGTCAAACAAAGAGGTGCACAGAAACTATTGGCTCTGGCAGACGGAGCAATCAGGTGAACCATGTGCTTGTCAATATGTAAAATAAACTTAAAATGATTCTATAACTGCATGAGCAGACTCATGTACAGCTGGAGAACCAAGAACAAGTTGGTCTGACATGTATGTACTGAATTAAGGCAAGGCATCTTTATTTATATAGCGCATTTGATACCAAGGCAACTCAATGTGCTTTATATAAAGACAAAACATTAAAAAAAAGAAATAGATAGAGTTTAAAGTTCTTAAAAAGAGCTCAGCTATAAGCACGTGAAAAGAGAAATGTTTAAAGCATTTGAACACATCATTGTGACAGCTTTCCTGAGCTGTCACTATACTTTCAAATTAAAAGTATCTGTCTCACCACACACAGCAGGAGAGAAAAAATAGAAATACATATAATATAAGAATTTCCCACAGAGATAACTATCAAACCTACATTACACAACAACGGTCTTTCCAATTACACATCCACAGTTTCCTAAAAGAAAAACCACTTATTCTCATTTTTCATTGACAAAATAAATCTTGAATTTGCCCAAATATGAAACATTAAAAGTAGATGAAAATGCAAACTTTCTAAATGTGAAATATCAGCTTTGCAAGTACAAATGAGTTGCCTGCATGTAGAGCCAGGCTTAGCAGACCAGATGTCAAACACTGTACTACTCTACAGTGGTATACCTCTACAACAAAGAGTACTTTTCTCATGTTCACTTAGTTTAATTAAAAAATAAAAATAAAAAAAATGCTGAATTTTTTTATTAAAAACAAAAGTTTGTCACGTTTTTGAAGACTAAATTTCCCTCTAAATCTGGAAGCATGCTGGTTTATTCTCATATTCCTGCAGTGATAATCAAACTAGCGTGTGGAGCGTCTCCAGTCCCACTATGAGCTCTTCTAGGAACTACTCTGGGTTTGTTAAACCACCTGTTTCTCTCTGTGTGCAGGTAGCAGGCTCACCGTGCCTCTGCCTCACCTTTCAGGACGCCAGAGTAGGCAGCAAGAATGGTCTTCATCGTGGCTTGGTGGATGTTGCAAGAGGAGGAGAAAAAGAAAAAGACTCTGATGTTTTCTTGCTGTCTGGATGATGATGTAGGTCCAACCTAGAGCTCCTCGGTCATGACTGCCGTCGTCTGCGGCGGACTGAAGCGCGGAGCGGACATTTAACCAGGGCGGGGAGGAGCCAGAGAGAGAGAGAGCCTTCAGGGAGCAGAGGGGAGTCAGTCCGTAGTGAGCCTGGAGGTGGAGAGGAGATGCAAACCAGGAGCAGCACTGTGGTTTCTGCTCCTGGCGGCTCCCCCTCCCTGTATTTATGGGGGTGGTCACGTGGATAAACAGTGAAAAACATCGATTACTGCCTGACCGCCCCTGCCTCACCTTTAGAACAGGTGGAAACCTGAATCTACTGTAGCTATAGGTAAGAGGAGACAAACAACTGAACTGTGGTTCAGAAAAACACTGAATGATATTACAGTATGCTTTCACAGGACTTGCTGTATTTAACATCAATGTCACGGTCTGATTGATTCACAGAAAAAAACTTTATATAATTCTCTATAGTTTCCTCTGAGGACACAGACTGGTGCACGAGTTGCCAGTTTTCTTGTCTTTCCTCTAATTAGGAAGTTAGTTATGTAACTGAGTAACTGGCCTATAGTTTTACTTTACAACTTAACAAAACATAACATAAACAACACCTGGGATTTTTTTGTTATTATTATTAAGAAACATGAATCACACACTTACTCCGTACCTACACTTGTGTTTTGCAGTGATCCAGTAATACTCAGGTAGCCTCACAGACTTTTTGTATATATACACTGTATTTTATACTTGCTTTTGTTTCACATAGTTTTGCATTGTGGTATTTGCAGCCTCACAATAACCTGACGGACTTCATGTATTTTGATTCCCAGTGTAACAAATGCAAATCTGTCTTCAGTGCACTTTGGCTGCAGGCCAGCCAGGTACAGGGGGTGAAATGGGAGACTGAGGCTCACACAACAAGTGGTGGTTGCAAAAGCGCAACAGCACCTATATGGACTGAGGCGCCTCAAAAAGTCCACGAGAGTCATCAGGGACCCCACACCCCTCAGGCAAAACGATACCAACACATCAAGGCCAGCACAAGCAGGCTGAAAAACTGTTGTTTTTCCCCCCAAGCTGTCAGACTATTAAATAAACCAACTTAACAGTTAATCAATCCAAATGGACAATGGACTCCACAACTCAAGCTTTTCACAATGTATGAACATGCACTGCAAAAACTCAAAATCTTACCAAGAATATTTGTCTTATTTCTAGTCAAAATGTAATTTCTAGTCAAAATAAATCCCATTATACTTAAAAAAAAAAAAAAAAAGACTCATCACATTAAAAAATAGCTTGTTTTTAGACACTTTTTACTTCTTTCAAGCACATTTTCACTTGAAATAAGTAGAAAAATCTGATAGTGGAGCAAGTTTTTCTTTCTTATTACAAGCACAAAAAACTTATTTTCACTGGCAGATTTTTCTACTTATTTCAAGTGAAGATTTGTTTGAAACAAGTGAAAATTATCTAAAAATAAGTTCATTTTTAGGTGACGAGTCTTATTTTAAGTGGAAAGAGTTTAGTTTTGACTAGAAATGAGACATTTTGACGAGAAATAAGACAAATATTCTTGGAAAGATTTTGAGTTTTTGCAGTGTGTACATCTGAGTGATAAATAAACTTCTTGACTTCTTGTCTTGACTTGACTACAGGAGGCTGTGGTGTGGGTCAGCGACTGTTGCGGAGTGTCTTTGCAGCAGATTGAGTCACATCTTGGCGTCTTTCTGCAGAGCACAATTCCTGCTCCTTCTCTGACTAATATTAATCACTCTGGTTGAACGTGTCAGTCGTGCTCTCATGACATCAAGGTGTGGGCAGCTGTGTGTGTGGCATTATGCAAGTTTAAAGCGGCTGGCATCTGTCCCAGGAGGCTGGCAGGTATGTCCCAGTCATTATTGCCTCTGATAGCGTCTGAGTCTGGCAGCTGGACCAAATCCAGGACCCGGTGGAGGTGGACACATGGCTAATGTATGGCTTCTGATGATGATGATGTTTTCAAGAGATATGGTCAATGACAAAGCTCACTTCACATAAGTATAAGCATACAACAATGTAAAAACACTCAGAAATGTGAAAATCCTGCATTTAACACCATTCTCCAAGTAAAAAAAATCTGGTGGCATTGTGAGATGATTTATGAGGTGAGAAGAAAATAAAACAAGTTTGGATTACTTAATTGTGTGACACATTTGATCATTTTAACACTTAATGTAACAGTTATTTAACAATTATTGAGAAATTTAGAGGGGACGTGTCCTTGTGGTGGAAATGCTGACAACGTGACGAGAGACCTCGACCCCATTTACTTTATCAAATTAAATATTATACAGAGTCTCTACTGGAAAACTCTGGTGCACTTTGTATCTGATACAGTTCCTCCCCAAAAGTTGAACCGAGTGCATATCCAGTGGGACCTGGTCCAAGAATCATAATCACTGCTTTTTGATGAAATCACGCAATTCTGTCCTTGACATGAGGCCACTGTTAAGAAATTGTATAATCAGTGCTTTGTTCGTGCAATTTTTACAGTCACATCAATCCACTGCTCATATGTCCTATTCTTCTGTTATTTATCGTTCAGTTGTATATTTTGGAATTGATTGTTTTCTATTGTTTATGATGTGATGAGTTCAAGTGCTCAGATCAATTCTTGTCTTTACAGTTCAGTATACTGTATAACTGAGTTAATCCAACCTGTTTACACATCTTGGTTTACCCTCCCATGTTCTGTTGTGGAATTTCTTTAGCGGTTCGTTGTTGGTAAATAAGGAAATAGAGACTTCTGCTGGCCGACAAGTTTTTATCTCCTTGCAAGGAAAGGTCAGTCCTCACCCGGAAAGACCCAGAGATTGGGGAGACCTAAACGCCCCCTAAGAAACAAAAGGAGATCTGATACCTTGGGGGGAAAAGCAGGGTGTAGGGACATCTCAAGTGATTGAAACAAAGGTTGAAATTTACCATTACAGTTCTTATATAATTTATTCTTTATAGCCCACAGTGTATCTGAAGCTCAGATATCAAGTTGTCCACTGTACAGATATGATTTTGTTATCATGCAAGTTTTTTTTTCTGTCTAAATTCAAATACAATATATTTTGCCTTAGGACAGCTGTAAACTCTGTGATTCATCAGGATTGATCCAGCTACATACTGTATGGAGGAGATAGGGGACCGGAAAACCTTTTGCATTTTGTTCTCTTTTAAGACAAAAAAACAAGATAAGATATGACAGAAAGGATTCAGTGAACACGGAGCCTTGATTCTTCTGTACTTTGACCTCCTCCTTCAAAAATAAGTCAATGATGTTGATACCATGACCTTACTCATAAACACAGAGTAGGAAGCTGAGACCAAACAGCCCAAACAGCTTGTGTCCAGAGAGCAGATACAGTATCAACTTGCCATATGAGAGATGTCCGTCGGATAACCATCAGTTTTGTCGTGTTATAATTGCAGCTTTGCTATATGTGAAAAGATATTAAATATAAAGTATATTATAAAAGTGACAAGTCTGTTCTAGTGCTATCCAGCTTGTGTCACCTTATAGTGATGTTTTCAAATATATATATATTTAAATATATAATTTCCCCAATTATTTCCCCTTTTTCATCACAGTACTTTTGCCACTGTACGTTTTTCCGTTAGTCAGCATATTTCTAAGCACACAACTTGTCCAGGCTGTGTTGAAAGCATCAGGGCATTGTCCAATCCGCCAGTCATTTCATTATGAAATATCAGAGCTTGGCATATGATATAAAAAAAAGTGTCTGCCAAAGTTCACAGACAGTCTTATCAGGGGAAACTGATCCAAAACCAGCCACTGTGCTGTAAAGGTGGAATTTAGAACTTATAAAACAATAAATGAGACACGTACTCAAATTTGAATGAGTTTGAACTACCTTTACTGTAATCACGGCTCAGGTGCAGCAGATGCATTTCAATTAAATGAAATAAAATAAAACAAAATAGATGAAATAAGAATTATTAAGTTAAATTATATATCTGTGACTGATGTGGAGATGCAGCTTAACTTTGGACAGAGCCAGGCTAGCTTATCTAACTGTCTCCAAACATACGTGACAGTTGTGTGCATTCTCAAACTGATTTCTTTTAATGTTTCCAAGGCCAAAATAGAGGAATAAAAGAAAGAAAATTCTGATGAGTTGAGAATATATGTTTATTTACCCCGTGTCTGGCATTTATGAAGATACCAAATACATCACTGTTACATTGAAAGAGTCTCAATATGATGTTGCAACCGAAATTCAACTTATGACTCTATTTGAGAAAGTGAGAGTCCTTGCACAAAATTCAAAACCCCAGGGAGATCGAATGAGGAAAACTGGACTTATGTCACCAATGTCCCTTTGGTACAGTTTCCCACACCGACCTAAAAAAAAACGACATCAGTCTGAATGAATACACAGGTCTCAAAGTGCACATTTGAACATTTACATTCATCTTTAATCAGGTGAAAGCAAATTCAGGTGTTCAGAACCAGAAAAAAAAAGAAAACTGTACTGCAGCACTAGATCTTTAGAAATAAATATGCATTCAAATCCTCCATCCTCAGTCCGGTCTAGACAAAGAGCAGGTGTGTGTCCTTGTCTACTCCATAGTTCTCTTTGTGCTCGTCAAACAGATTGCTGAGTTCATCCATGTACAGCTGGTGGAGGGCATCAAGCTCCTCAGCCGTTGGCTTCACGTTCCTCTCCACCCTGATTGGCCGGCCGACTGCAGAGAGGTGAAAAGGTGCAGGAGGACAACACACGCACAGTCAGTGTACTTAATGATCTTATCTGATCAATTTGGTCAGTTTGAAGCCATTTAAGGACTGTTTTATCTATTTAAAAAAAAGGGGGGGAACTGGCATACATTGGGGCACCATGCCAACCAGTTTCAGAAGGACACAGTTCAGTGAAAGTGTGTTTGCAGCAGATTGAGCCACATCTCTGTCTCTGTCTGCAAGACTGATAAGTCCTGCTCTTTATCACACGTGGTCGCTGAAACTCTCACCAACTTAGGGACATGAGATGTTCCCATCTAAATCAGTGGCTGGTTGGGAAATACATGAGCAGAGGTGCAGACACAATGTAAATCAGACCTAAAACAAAGCAGCTTAGTTGCTTTAAAGGGACAATGTGGAGTTTGTATTTGGTTATAAAAAAGTCTCATATTAATGTGGATGAATCTAAGTTACACAGACTTGTTAATGGGTCCATTTTCGATAAATATATCGTTTTGTCTTTATCGTTTTTTGTTATTATTATTAGTGGTGGAAATGCTCGGGAAACTTTCGGCTTCACGGACGCTGCCCGGCAGGTCATGGGAATAACGCCGCTGAATCGCCGTTTATTGTCCGAACTACGTCGGTATCTGATCGTCTTCGAACCTCCAACTTTCATCAATGAAAACATTCTTGGCAAATGTTTTCGCTTTCGTCCGTCTTTTGCCAGTCCAAGAATTTCACCGTGCGCGCGGAGGCTCATGGGAAATGTAGTGTGAAAACACTTCGTTAACCAAAACTCCTCGTTGTCCCTTTTAATATTGTAGGTGATGTTGCTTCATGTAGGCCACTGGTAAGGCTTTCACTCACCTACTGTATTGATGGGTTTTCTGTACGGCATCAAACCAAAGGAGTACTGGAAAATGCCACGTGCGTGGAAAAGAGGCAGGGAGATACCCATGATGCTTTGTAGTCGTTCCTGTATCCATCGAAGCCACGTTCCTCTCCGGTTATCCACTTGATCAAACACTTCATTCTCTCCAAAGGAGAACACAGGCACCAGATGGGCTCTAAAATAGTTTCAATCACAATATAATTAATTGATTATCACTCACTTTTTCAAACTTTCTGTGTTTTGCATCTGTTTCTCACTTGGAAATAATCTCATAACAGACTTCGTGCTTTCCCAGGAATTTCCATGTGAGCAGTTTGAATGAGCCTCTGTTTCAAGAGGCCACGCTCCAGCCACAAGAAACCTAAAATGAATAGATTGATGTTTGCTCATTTTCCTCAGGGCTCTCTGCTCTTACCCGTGCTCCATGGCCATTTTGATGAAGCCCTTCCTCTTAGCCAGCATCACATTGTAGGACCCAGGGTGGGCATCAAGGGCCTCTGGAGCCCCACCGACTGCTATTACGACAGCATTGCCGCCACCTTTTCGACGGAGCGGATAGCTGGCACTCTCTTTGTCTGAAGGAATCAGACCTGAAGTGTTGGAGAAGAACAGATCGAGTGATTAAGATGATAGACAGGGATCAAACTATGGTCCATAACCTTTGCATTGCATGTGGCTGAATGGAAGAGACTCAAGTGTTTGGGCTCAAACCTGCACACATGATGTAGTCTCTGAAGAAGGGAGCTCTGAACCAGAGGGGCAGCATGAGCATGTGGCTTTTGATGCCAGGAAACAGCTGTCTGAAGCCTGTAGTGTAGACGCAGAAGTTAGTAAAGGCTCCGGCCACCAGCACGCCATGCGGGTGGAAGCCTATGACGTAGTTGAGCCTGGGATCAAGGTCGGCTGTCTTCACCAACTGGGGAAAGAAAAAGAGAGAAGGTAGTGAAGATGAAAGCATTGACAATGGTGCATGAATAAAATAATATATTTCATTTCCTCCAGAAAGAGTTGACAGTGTTGCATTGTGGTGGCCAGCTTGGCTGCATCCCAAACATGTGCTCTGATATCACAGTTTCCACACTGTTGCCCTTTTGATCTGTTCCTTTTTCCCTGTCCATGTCCAGTTGGGACACTGCCCCAACACATCTAGGACCTTGAGCTGTGTGTGTGTAACTTGAAAATGAAACTCTACCCAATTAACTAGGTTGCCCAAAACAGCCTGTGGACTGATGTCTGTGTAAAGGACTCCTGTCTGGGAAAATCCAAAGGATGTGATCCCTGAGCTTGCTCCTAAATGCCTCGCCTCAACACCACTCACTCTGCTCCCCTACAGCACAGTGTGCAACACTCGCCAAAGTTCACCCCATGAATCTAGTGAAGCCCATCTGGCCGTATGGGAATGTGACTGACATCTGGGGTCATCAATTAGACTGAACATAGTCCAATAACAATATTACGCCTGATACATCCTATGTCAAGAAAACATTTCATTATTCAAACTTTCTATCCCATGGCACATGGTAGGAATGAAATTCTGTTTCTCAGGTCCTGTGTGGCGATAAAAAAAAAGCACATTAGTAATATTAAAATAAACTTAAACCTAAATTACTAGACCTGTCCCTACACTTGACGTTAAAGGGATAGCTCAACATTTTGGCAAATTGGCCCATTGCCATAATCCCTATAGTCATAGCAGTAGGTTTGTTACCTGTAATTGTCGGTGCAAACTATTCTTAGAACGGCGTAGCAGAGCCGCGAGCTGCTCAGAGCTACGCTATGGAGGCTCATGGGATTTCTTGGTTTCCAAACAACTACAACAACTACTGTACAACTACAACAACTACAAAATGCTGTTGTGGACAAGTTGCGACCTGCACATTCACCACGCTATGAGATAATAATGTAACGTTACGAGACTGAGTTGTTTTAGAGGTAAATTCATGCAAAACCGCTGATGCGCGTGCCTGTCGGGGGCCTCGAAAACAACTCTGTCTGGTAACGTTCTGTTATTATCTCATAGCATGGTGAATGTGCAGGTCACAACTTGTCCACCAGAGCGTTTTGGAGTTGTTGGATTGTATATTTGATGAGTTTGATGAGGGAAACCAAGAAATCCCATTAGCCTCCATAACGTAGCTCTGAGCAGCTCACGGCTCTGCTCCACCGTTCTAAAAATAGCTTGCACCGACAAATAAAGGTAACGAACCTACTACTATGACTATAGGGATTATGGCAATGGGCTAGTTTGCCAAAATGTTGAACTATCCCTTTAATGCTGTGAGATGGAGAGTTCAGTATGATCTAAAATACTTTGTAGACATACTAACATCTGAGAATTTCATGTCTTGTCATCAACCAATATGTCAGTGACTGCACCTGTACTGCAGCTGTACATCCATCCACTACACAGTGACACTCACATTTCTTTGATATGTATAGTATATATAGTAACATGTACACCCTTGATCTGTGCGTGGTTGTGTTGTTCTGTAATAACTGCAGAGTGAAATTCTCCCTTTACACAACACTTTATCGAATTCATCTGTTCCACTTGAACAGTTTCTTGAAAGTTAATCCTTGTTATGTTTATCTTAGGAACTTAGGAGTATTGATTTAATCATGTGTTCACCCATAAGGGTGAGGCGACCACAAAGCAACCCTTTGGGTCTTTCTAAAAGTCAAAATGAATTCAGCTGGTGTTGACATGTAAACTCCATTTGTTTGTTCCTGGGCATGAACTACCTGCTTTGATGATTGCGACTGTTTCTCAGGTGAAGATCTCTGTGTCGGGAAAGCCATTCAGAATTTGAATTAATCAGTGGGGAATGAGTAACATTTCTCTGTGTGGTTAGAAATAATGGCTCTTGATCACACATTGTAAATGACTGACTGAGATATCGCAGTGTTTACATGTCTTCATTGACCAGGACAGAAGAGGAGGTAGTGGGAGACACCACAGGCCACTGTCAAGGGTAAAGAGTCATTTGTCGTGTGTTATTGTTTGTTTTGTAGCACAGGCGAGCATTGTGCCCTCTGTGAAAAACAAATCTGTCCCTTTAACTCTTTGTATCTATGTGAGATTAGTGTTTCAAGGCCACATTGCTCTTTGGGCCGTATTCACACCTATTATCTGGGTCCATGTTATCTGCTCAGAGACAAGAGTATTTCCTACACTTTGATTTTTTTCCCCCTTCATCTTTTGTTATTTTTTTCTTCTCTCCTCTGTTTTACAAAAGTCAGACAACAGTCAGTCATCAACACTGACACAGTAGCTACTGAAAATTTCCTTTCCATTTTTCAAATCTGTAGTGTTTCTGCTGTTTAATCAAGTTGTGATATTGGACCTTTGCAAAGCTGTTATACTGTTTTTGTCCACACAAAATTGTTTGTATTGTGGTGTTCCTGTAGCCGCAGGCCCACAGGTCACAAAGTTAATCATTGGCTCAAGGTCCCCTTTTAAAAACAAAGTTTTGCTATTGTCCCCACCAAGGACTTTGGTTTTCATCAATAAGGTTTGGAGGACCAAAGGTCCAAGGAGCAAGTTTTGGTGTAGATCCACACTTTTTCAAGAAATTCCTCCTGTAGCATTGTGTTTTTGATTGATTGATTTTTTTGCACTTGTTAAATGGAAGCCTATGTGGCCAATTCATGTTTTGCTTTGGAAAAAATAGTGAGCATTTTGGGTTAATGGGCTTACTTTTGTCAACAGCCAGGAGATGGTTAGCATGACGTGACTGGACTGGAGACAGAGGGAAATGACTCAGCTCTGTCGAGATATTGTTAATCAATTTATCAGCATCTCTGAAAACTCACTAACGGATATCTTTGTTTGTTTAATTTGGTGAAATTGGGTTTTTACAGAAGGGTTATGTGCTGGGTATTTCTTGACTGAGCTAGTCTGGTCATTATGCTCGTCATCAACAGACTGTTTCATCAACACATATTGATCCTCTCACCAATCAAATCAAAAGTTCAAACTTCCACAGTGTTGGAACATAGTGCATCTACATTAGATTTTATTTAGATTTCTATTTCTTGGAACATTTACAGTACGTTTCCTCAAGCTCTGTTGTCATGAGTCTGACTCGTTTTATTATATAAGGTCTTGTAATTCCTTGGAAATTTCAGCCCATCAGCATGACGTCTCTATCCCAGAATACATTCTGCAGCAGATCCAGCTGATTAATAAGATTTCACTTGTGCTGTAGGTTGTGGATGTGCTTCATGAGAGCTTTCGTTTCGTATGAATCTGTATCATCTTCCCCTTCAAAATGCATTTGTTTCTTCTCTCAAAATTCCAGTGACCACACATCAGATGGTGTCTGACCTGATGACGGTGTCATTAGAAACGGTCGGAAAAGAATGAAAGAAACAAGTTAGACTCTCTGAAGTACACTGCTTCTCTTCAACCTTACATTGACTCTTTGTCTCAGAGGTAATGAGGCATACAGTCAGATGATGTTGTGAGATGATTCGCTCTGAACGGGTCGGGTTTTGAAACACAGATTTTATGATTTTTAAGATCTGAGACAGAAAAGTAGATGCAGTGTTTTACCGTCTCATATACATTTGAACATTTCTCTCACGAAGAAACTGACAAAATGTTGATATATGATCCCTATATGTTTTGTTTTCTGGCAAGATTATCACTTAGAGATTATAGGCATTATCACTATTAGTATTATGGTAATTCTACAACCTCTATTATCACTTCTGTGCTTGTCTTCCCCTGGTTTTTATTATTATATGGTTCTGCTTTTACAGTACTTATTGCAGTCTTATCTTACCTTTTCTCTGCTTTTATTTTTCATTTTATTACTCGGATTTTCCCTGCAGATGCTGTAGTTGGTGATAAAGCAATATTTTTTACAGTACATAAATAGAATATAACAACAGTGAAATTGATATTTATGTCAAACATAAACGTGTAAATATAAAACTGAATTAAGAATAGGAATCTGATCACCTCAGGGAGTTTTATGAAACAAGCCAATATGAATTAGGTGTTGTGTTATGTGTTATCATTTATGGCTTTGAAGGCAAGTTCATGTAAACAGAGGCTTGACCCAGTAAATACTCAGAAATACAAATAGGCCTAAAATATATATGATGGAGCACCTGGTTTTGAATTAAACATTATAAAGTTGCAGGATGTGACTTTTTGTGGAAAACGAAAAAAAAAAAGATTATTCACTTGAAATTTTCTCTTAAAAATTTTAGATGATGGACATTAGGAAATACACACACAATATAGTTGTCTAATAAAAACACTTAATGTTTTGTAGCACTGCTAAAATAATGCATGCTGCGTTGTTTTTGAACCTATGTTGTTGTTGTTGCTCAGTCTTATCAGCTCAGTCCAAAGTATAAATCTCCACCAAGGGCAAGAAGCGGAGCCATGCATGTAAAGTGGTGGATGTTGTCGACAGATGTTCTCTTCAATGCAAAGTGAAGTAATTTCTACTTATCATTCAAAGGCAACATCAAAAAACTGTTGATAGTTTAGTTTTTACATAAAATACCAGGATTTTTAACAGCAAATCGAGGACATGTACTGTACCACTCAGGTGCAACCACAAGAGGGACACAGTGGGCTGTGAGAGGGAACGATGGCCTGTGTGTTCAGTCCTACTCCATAAGCATCATTCATGTCTGCATACCTGACTCTCACATATCAAAAAACCACCTCAACAAAGCAGCTATGTTTCAAATGAACCTGTGTGGTGTTAATAATCAATTATCTGTACTGTAGGCTACCTATCTCAGATCACTGGATAATGTGTGTGTCTGTGTAAGCAGCAGCCCGCAGCAGACGTGACACATTCACTTGATTTATATCATTTCTTTTCATGTTGAAGCTGGAATGGGTGTTTTTCGGCACGGCGGTGAGAGTTCACGGTTTGTAGACACGTCTGTGGCTAATGGGTTATACTGTAGCTACATTTTGCTGTTGGAAATAACAGCCTTCTGTATTTCCTCTCTGACAGTGCCTCTGAACACTGGAATATTTCTGGTTAGCAGCTGCATCTGGTGAGCAGCCAAAGCAAATCTGTTGAAAATCACTAGGAGGTCATTGATTTGCTGATTAAAGAAGTTATTTGACTTTTTGTTTACTGCACTCTTTCACTTTCTTGCCAGATGTCATGCAAGAAGACAAAAGCCAATCTCATATCTGTCCACTAAATATAAACATGGAGCCAGGAGACAGTTGTCTTAGATTATTAATTATTATTATTATTATTATTATTAAAATATACTCAGTTCCGGTAATATAACTTTTTTTTTTGCTTTATGATTGGTTGTGTGCCAGATTACTTATTTATATGAATCTACCCTGAGGTTTCCAGGTCATTTTGGGAAGTTACTGCTTCAAGTAAAGGTCCAGTACATACTATAAGCCCCCCAAAAAACTGCAACAACCCCAACATAACCAGTTGTTTGCCCTTATGTTAAACTAAGCCGTGTCTCCCCAGCTTTGAAAATAACAGACAGGTATCTAACGTCTAACTTTCAGCAAAAATTGTTTGTTTTGGGGATGTCTTTTCAGTGTCAAACCATATTTAGTAATAGCCTACTGTATGTATTACAACATATTCTTGATTCTATTATAATTCACATACTCTGTATTTAGTGTGCACCTAAAATTATTCCTATCTAGTATAGTATTTCTATATTGGTCCCTAAAATTGAGTCAAACTGAAGACATGTCCTACAGTACAGAGTCTAATCGGACAACAAAACATTGGGCCTCATTCACGAACCGTTCTTAAGAACAAATTAGTTCTTAAGTCCTACTTACGAAGTTTTTACGAAGATTGTGGCATTCATGAATGTTTTCTTATCCAGAATTTGTTCTTAACTAAGAACAAAATCTACGAACAGTCAGGAGTATACTTACGCACTTTTAAGTGCTGAGACTTCTGCAAAAATAACCGATTATAGTGTTTTCTTTTGTTCTGCAGTTGTATGATGATTTGAATAAGAATTATTTTCTTATCTTTTATGATGTTTTTAATAATTATATATTAATAATAATAATTGACAAATCATTGCAGTTTCTTAAAAAAAACATTATAGACACTTAATTCATATCAGTTTTTTTTTTTTTTAAGTGTTCACACTACACACAACTGTTTTTTTTTTTTTTTTAAATATATGATAATATGATGATATTTATGATGGCACACGTGAGAGTGTGGTCTCTCTGATAACAACCCGAAGAGCTGCATCCACTGCTGGCTACTAAATATAGCCTAAATATAAATATAAATATAAAAATATAAACTAAATATAAGCCTTTTGTTTGTTTCTTAGTTTAATTCCTGCCACAGTAGCGCCACTTCACTACTAAAGTTATTTTTATGTTTGGAGTCTGGTGCTCCCTCCCAGATTTTCATTTGAGCATTTCAACTTTCTTTCTCACTTCACCTTCTCTGCTCAGTGCCTGTGGGTTCTGTGTGCACACGGCCCTGCAGTCTCATGCCCTTTTACGGGCATTGATGGGGCGGTTACCTATGCTAATCCTATGTTAATTAGACTCACCTGGCACACGCCCTCAACTTACGAGGAGATGGCATTCATCAAGTAGGAACACAGCTGCGAACAATTCTGAGGCTTACGAACGCGTTGATGAATCTGACGTAGGGTTTTCTTAAGGAACCTCTTAAGAACAACTTAAGAAAGAATCTAAGAAGGTTCTTAAGAAGATATTGGTGAATGAGGCCCATTGTCTCTATGATTTAGGGTTGGCTGTGTACGTATACAGGATTATACAGGCAGCAGAGGGGTGTCATCCTTCAGTGGTCCATTCCCTGCCAAGGACAGAGATAAGGGCGACTGCTCGTATGTAGCTAGAGATCAAAGATTAGATAAAACGAAAGGGGAGAGTGAGATGTTCTGATGTCCTTCTCTCTGACCTGCAGAGGTAAATCCATGCAGCCCCACCTCACATGGACTTTTAGTGCTACTTAATGTGACAGACAGTGATGTACAGGTACAGTAGAGACTGAAATGTGGGTCCTATATAATACACATCAACTGTCTCTTACCTTGACGGGGAAGTAATCCCGCATGTAATCCCAAAATTTAAGGCCACACATATATGGCACCCGGCGGCCTCCGCGTGCTGGGGTGTCATAGTCATAGAACCACCAGACGGCGTACAGAGCGCTGATCAGCCAGAAGCGGGTGAACAGAAGGTAGAAGAACAGGAAGATGCAAGTGGGTGCTGAGGAAAGAAAGAATCAGTGTGTATAGTGAGATGGAAACAAATTCACCGTAAATCAACCCATTACATAACTGTCCGTTCTGTTCTAAGCAATAAACTCTTTATGAATGGTTTCTGTAGAAGAACATCATGCATTTTTATGAATGACATCGGCATCAGCGCTGCATCATACCGCTCAGCTCTGATGGAGATTACATCAAAATGGTTTTGGTGGTCACTGACAACAACAGACCCATGCAACGAGAGGGAGGATGCGCATGTATGATGTCAGTACAATTTAATATTTCACCATGGCTGATGTTTCTATGTGGCTGCAGGCTCATCAGTTGTTCAAGGTACGTACTGTACACACACAGCATTCAGCATTCAGCCGCCAAAAAGTACAACATCTAAACGTTAAATAATCATTACTGTCTTGGAATAGCCTGGATGCTAGTAATGATAATATCTGTAGAAACAAAAAAAAATCTAAATTGTTTTGTTTTTTTAAGTAGAATGTATTGGCTCTAAGGTCAGAGGTCAAGTCCTGAATCAATATCTAGCTCAGAGACGTTTGTTATTGAGCTGGACGTCCCTGTAGTAGATTTGCCTGCTGTCCATTATTAGTTGAGGTGAGGTGAGGTGAGAGTGGCTAAAAACACAGTACAGCAGAATCACTGGGGGTGATTTACAGCACAGGTTTCAATGTCAATGACACTTCCTTGTGAAGTACTTGTGTCATGATATAGTTCCAGCCATGACAGGCCGATTGCAGAGGACACACCTCCCATCGAGGTGAATCAGCTATAGCACCTTACCTGAACAGCAACAAATAGGCCACAGCGACCACACAAAATAGTAAATGTACAATACTGCACTGAACTTTACAGCCAACATGTTTAAACAGCAACAGTACAAGACCTGCACTTTCCTCAACAGCGTCATCCTACAGTACTCACCCAGGCCGAGGAAGGAGAAGACCCACTGCAGCACCGTGGCGGTTTGAAGCCTCCTGTTGAGGGGAACGTCCAGGGGGGCGAAATCAACCATGTTTCCTTTTCCCCCAAGTTCAGAGAGAAAACCCGAGGCGCTTGCAGCCAGCGGCCGAGGAGAAGAGCAAGTGAACTGCAGGTCCAAAGTCTCACGTCTCCACGATCACCTCTGACTGACAGGCTTATCTCTGCAACTTGAGTGTAGGGTTTGATTTGTCAGTTCATATCTGCCTCATCAGACTTTTGACCCTGCAAAGGAAGAAGGTGAAACTGCTGAAACTCACAGTTAAGCAAGTACTGTATGGGTTGTAAGACATGCAAAGCAACATGCAGCATGGAAGTCAGTGGGAAAGAGAGAGTTGTCAAAGCCTTTTTCTGCTCTTTATCTTTCTTCCCTACACTGAAGCAGTCAGTGGTTTGCATGATGACTGTGAAATATGTTGGTCTTTAAACTCGTTAAGGCAGCCCCATCTGGTTGAGCAATCATGTAACTACATCTCACTGTGATAAAACAGAGTGATAAAGGTCCTTTGTAGAAGTTTAACACCTTCTTCCTCCTCAGCACTATCAGCGTTGCATGAAAGACTTATTTTATTTTGGATATTTCTTATTTGGATTTTGATTATTTATATATAAGGAAAGGACTACTGTAGCTTTATGTGGCCCTCTAGCCAATAACCTAAATGTTTGCACAATGCACTGGGAGATTGAAAGGGTTATCCGAGGTGTTGATGAGGGAAACGAAGATAACAGGAGATAGTGGAGGCGTCGTTCATCTATTGCATCACACATCAACACACAACACTGAGACAGACTCCCAGGAGAATATCATCCCATCCCTTCTCGCTCTTGTTATCTTCTATTTTTTCTGTCTTTCTCTTGAGTTAAACTGACATCTGCCATTGACAATGGGTTGATTGCCACTCTATTACAGTTTTCCCTTTGATTACATCTCCATAAATTATTCATTTATTCAGGTTCCCCTGGCCTAATTGTCTCATTAACACTTTGATCTTCAACAACGTTAATGTTTTACCTGCAGCCAATGACAAACAATACAGTGAATAGTTAAATAAAAAGGAAATATCAGCTTAAAAACTATTATTGCTCCTAAAAATGAGCCAACCACCTCCATTATGAAAACTCATGTGTTTGGAGCTGGTAATTTCAGTCTAATAAATTGTAGTCCAATGAAACAGCCCCCAGGGTGTGTAAATGTCTTGGCATTATTCATGTGTTCATGCTCTTTGCCGTCTCAGTCTGCCAGTCTTTGTTACAAAGGCTGTTTTGCATGAATCATGAGCCAACATTTTACAGTGCAGACATATAGGCTATGCCATTTAAAAACAATTGCTACTAGTTATATCAACAATAAATATATATCTAACGAAAAAATCCATTAGTGGGTGGCAAATTATCACTGTAACATTTCTATATCCATAATAATTTTTATGTTATTATGCCAATTTAAAAAACAAGTTTATCTATTTTATAGTTTATATTAATTTATAAGGCAAACCGTTTCTCATTTTGTTTTAACCAATGTCAACAAACATCTGAGTGGTGGGAGAAAAAGCCAAGTGATGGTTGGACCAAACCTCCCTCCTCCTCCTCCTGCACCGGTACGCTGCGTGCGTAAAGACACACCGTTTTACGTCAAGTTCGACGTGTTTAGCCGCCTCATAACGGAAATCATTGTTATTCAACCTTCAAAAATCAAAGCACCAGGCCGAGATGAGTCCTAATGCCACATAAGAGACAAATTAGGACCATAGAGGAAAAAAAACATGTGGAAAAACAGGATAACAACTCCACCATAGAGAGAATGTAGGAGGATTCCCTGAAGGATTGGATAACATGAACATCATTTGGACTATTTCACTATGACCTGTTTATTTAGAAATTTTGGGCTGACACTTATAACGAAACTAATAATCGTGAGCTTCAATCTGCAATGGAGGTCAAACACTTGGATGATCCTACATCCTATTTTCAGGTTCCTCCGTTTGTCTTCTTTCATTTTCTTTTATTTGCTCTTGCTTTTTTTTTTTTTTTTTTTTTAAAGTATATTTTTTTGGCTTTTCATGCCTTTATTCGATAGGACAGTTGAGAGTGTGACAGGAAACGGGAGGCAGAGATGGGGGGAATGACATGCAGGATAGGGCCGTCCGACGCGGGACTCGAACCGGGGCCACCTGCAGCGAGGACTATAGCCTCAACACATGGGGCGGGTGCTCTACCAACTGAGCTAAACACCGCCCCATTTGCTCTTGCTTTTAACTCTGTTTTTAGTGTTCTGTTTGTTTTTATTCTGTCTTATGCTTCTTTTTTTTAAATGTTTTGTCTTTATGTAAAGCACATTGAGTTGCCTTGGTATGAAATGCGCTATATAAATAAAGATGCCTTGCCTTGCCTTGCCTTTCATTACACTCGCTCACCTGTGAAAAGCTTTTAATTTGTTAGTTTTCAACCGGAAGTCCTCTGACACTGTCTCTCCCTTGACGGTATTTTCCTCGGCTCTTGCTCCTGTTGTACTCAGGGATGCTGAGCAGGCGGGCGGGGCCGTTTTTCCTTGCAGTGCCCTGCTGTGGAGTGATGTACCAAGACGTACAGTACGGGACAGAGCGGACACAGAGAGGAAACAGAAGCTACGTGTTGTTGTTGCCATTGCTTTAACTAAAAAAGAAATCTCTAGTTGAGTGTTTTATAGAGGCAAAATGGATTTACTAAACCTTATCTAACGTCAACAGCGTCGGAGCCGTCTGTGCAACCTGATACACGGACATCTTGTTTTTCTCCTACCAGGGTGCCAGGGGGGGGTAAAGAAGATATTTTTCCTTCATTAGGAGGTTGTTGGTGGAGGTTGTTGTGTTGTAGTGTTGGAGCTCTCCGACCGTCACCATGGCGTGGCCCTGTATCAGCAGGGCGTGCTGCATGGCCCGCTTCTGGAACCAGCTGGACAAGGCTGACATTGCGGTGCCTTTGGTCTTCACCAAGTACACGGACGTCTCTGAGATGCAGCACATCCAGCTGCAGCCGCCGCGGGTCGCCATAGAAACGCAGCCGCCGTCTCGTGGTGGTGGTGAAAAAACGCGCGGCGCCACAACGACGGCTGTCCGCGCGCCGCGAAGGTGCGTCTCCGAGGAGCGCGTGTGCAGCTCGGTGATGCGCGAGGACTTCAAACACTGGAAAGTGAGACCCGAACCGAGCTGTAAACCCAAGAACGAGTACCACGGACCGGAAACCCCGTTCAACAGCGAGACCCAGTACCAGAAGGACTACAAGCCCTGGCCCATCCCGAAACGGTACGACCATCCCTGGATACCCAAACCACAAACCACCGGTGAAGTGACCGAGACACGTCCGCACACAAGGTCCAAACACACGTCCAAACAGCAGCAGCACGTGGCGTCGGCGGCGGCAGAGGCTGACAGCGGCGTGGAGAAGAGCGCTATCGCCGATAAGGTGCAGGAGAAAGACCTGGTCCAGGGGCAAGAGAGGAAAAAGCACCCCAGTAAGCAGCAGCAGCAGCAGCAGCAGCAGCAGGGAGAGAAGAAAGTTGTCCTGAAGAAGGTGGAAGGAGGAGAGGGCAAAGGGAGGGCGGCCGCGGATGCAGTGAACAGGCAGATCAAAGAAGAGATCAAAGAGATCACAGCCGGCAGCAGCTCGTACAAGTGAGTCCACACACAGAGAGAGAGAGAAGCCCCCAGGGGTACAGTACATGAAGGGGTCAGGGGGTCGAAAACAAACTGGACAGAAGTTATCTGCTGCATGAGAATTAGACCATTAGAGACTGGCCTTTTTAAAGAGCAAAGCTTTATCAATTGGTATTTGCCATTAATAGCCAGAAGGACACATATAAACAGCCGCCCAATTAGCCTACCCCCCAAAAAGTGAATGATAATAGCAGCTGTAGACATTATTTATTTATGAATCGTTTTACTTTTATGTGTGTCTGCTTCTTGCTCATATGAATTACCGGTACCAAATCTAACCATACCCCTTTTATGAACCACATTTGTATCTGATGGGTCTCCCTGGACAATCCTTTTATAAACAGGCGCCTTCCCCTGGAGAAAATCCTGAGGGATGCCCCCCAACCAAAGATTTTAACTAATCAGTTCAAGCCTCTAGCCAACCAGTCACCAATCACACATTTATGATTCTCACTTATCTATCTAAACATATAAATAAATGTAAAACTGTAATAATGAGGCTTGTAAATCTGTATACAAGTGCATGCAATAACTTCTGCTCATAGCTAGAGTCCAGGTTGGAACCGGTTTCAAATTTCACTATAGAGCAATGAATCTACTTTTATTTTCTCCACAGAACTTAATTCAGTTGAATGGAAAGGCTAGGGTGGAGTTGTGTGTCTGTCAAACACTGTTGATGTTTAGGCCCACAAGGCTAATCTCTGTCCTATTATGCAATGATCCCGAGGATGATGGGAACTTGTGGATGGATAAGCACCACCATGTCACGCTCATCATCACAGTCGCTGTGTGTCTGTGTGCTTTGTCGCAGGTTATTTTCTGTGTGCGATGCCTTAGGAGGATGTGAGGCAATGTGATATGTGATGAGATCCATTTCTACTTGAGGCTTTTCGTATTTTGGCGAAGTGGTGCCACAGAATGCCGGCTTGGGTTGAGGCAGGATGACTTGGCAGGCTGAGGTGAATGGTACAATGTGAGATTAGAGAGTCTCACAGCTGTTTGGTGCTCTGCTGCTGCCATGCCTGTGTAGCTGAGCAGACACTAGACCTCAGGGTGCAGCTAAAGGCACTTTTCCCCCTACGTGGCATGAAATGGCTGCACCGTGACAAGCAGAAGCAAAGCCCAGTCAACCCTCTGTCTTCCTCTGCCAGCAGAGACTCAAAGCAGGTCAGCTGTGGTTTAATAACACAGATATTGTGCACACACTTACCCCCTCCCGCTCACACACACACATGCACATACAAACATACTTAAACACACACAGATATTGATTGATTTGTTTTATTTGAGTGTCATGCACATTTTTGTGCAGAGACTAAGCATTTAAATACATTAAAGAATGGCTGGCGTGTCATCTTAAAAGAAAAGAAGGGAGAATAAACAAAAAATAAGCAAACAAGCTTCCAAGATATACAGAACAATAAACAGTAATTTATGATTTTATTCCAGGCTTTATCAATTAATCTAGCTAGAACATAGATCTCCTTCTTAAAAAAACCAACACAACATATGCTCAGAAATCCAGAATAAGTCTGGATTTTTCCTCTGGGTTTTCTCAAACAAGGACTGTCTCAGTTCATCATACAAAGGGCATTAAAACAGAAAATGTAATTCATCTTCAACAGTATTAAAGTCACACAAAACACATAAATGCTGCTCTTCTGGTTAACCCCCCTACTTCAATTGCTAAAGGCAAAGTGCCAGATCTCAGCTGTGCACTCAGGGACCTCAGTCCCCTCCCCAAGTTTAACATACTTTTAGTTTAGGTTTTGCTCCAAATCTCCTCCTTCCATTGTTTCTCATAGAGATTAACAGATGAACATAAAACTACACACAGATAACTAAATACACATTTAATTTGTTGTTTACTTGAAAAGGGATGCATCATAGCAGTGGACAATTAAAAACGTCTCATGCCTCAGTTACAGTTAGGTCTGGTCATTCAATATTGCTGAAATCAACAGTGTTTCAGTGGACACATATCATCACATGGGACTTCAACAACAGATATTATTAAGTTTAGTTTCAGTCATTGATTTGGATAAGAGAATTTGAGAGATTGATTCAATTCAATTCAATTCAATTCAATTTATTTGAAGTGGGACAGTGCAAGTTCATGAACGAAACATAAAATCGTAAACAAGCCGGATTGTAGCCACAGGCTAATTTCCATCCGCTGTCCCATACATAGATGTTCCCTGGTACAGAATACAATAAATAAAAACAATGATATTGATTGATATCAATACTATTAAATTCTTAGATAGAAGGAAATAATAATAATAATGATAATAACAATACTGATTTCCCATCTCTGTATTCACATGAAGCAATAAAAGAGAAGTTGGAATCGTCAAAATAATAAAAAACAAAACAGAACCAAAATGTACTTTCCAGTCGACATAATGATTGTCAACGTTACTGTATGCCCTACTGTAGTGATTCCCTTGCAATGAGTCTCTCTTGGAAGAAATTGTTAAAGGGATAGTTCAACATTTTAACAAATTGCCCCATTGCCATAATCCCTATAGTCTTAGCAGTAGGTTCGTTACATTTCATTGTCGGTGCAAGCTATTTTTAGAACGGTGAAGCAGAGCAATGGGCCAATTAGCCAAAATGTCGAACTATCCCTTTAAACAGATCATGAAGTAAATTTACCTTGATACATGAACTAAGAATGACCTTTGTTTCATGCACTGTCTGAAGATGCTCTGTGCTGGGGGCTGGGGCCAGTCCTGGGTCGTGTTGTTGTTGTGTAGCTGCAGCAGTAGAGCGACTGATCCTTGGCCAGGCGGATGCAGCAGCTGCTGTTACCCAAGTTCACATACTGTATATCAGTTATCAGAGAAGATGCAGTGTAGAGGAGCGATGCAGAAAAGCCAGTGTGTTCGAGGTAGCTAAGAAATGGTGACACCACAAGACCACAGTGACTAGTTTATTTTAAGCCACGCTCGTAGCCATGTCCATCCAACTGTTTTTTGGTGAGTCAGAGCATCACATGTGATTAGTCTCTTTGTGTACGAGTTGATCTTGTGGATATACTTAAGGTTTTGATAGGCACAATGTGAACAGGTCGAGGTCAGTGCTCACTAGGGTTGCAAAGGGGCAGAACATTTCCAGAAACTTTCCATTGGAAGTTAAGCTGGGGAATTTTGGAAATATTCCAAATTGGAACCTTTCCCCATTATGGGAATTTATAGGCATTTTGTTTTGTCATAAGCAGACATCCATGCAAAATAATACAATTAAAAAACATGGCATTTCAACAGATTTATTTGTGAGTAGAACAAGTATCAAGTTTTAATTCTTGTATGAACAATCAATTATTTTACTAAACAACAAAAACATGAATGTTGAGTAAAATATTACTAATTACTTATTAAGGGCCAACCTTCAATTTAGTAAATTTTGGATTTTTGGAAAGTTTCCAACTTTGAAAATTCCCAATATTTTGCAACCCTAGTGCTCACTGGTGCGACTTTACAGAAAGTAGAGAATCTTGTTCGGATTTACCCGTGTGGTATGGAGCTGATCAGAGGTCAGACCATGAAGGTCACTTGTGGTTTTTTGATTTGACCCCAGTCTCCTTGTTTCTTTGTTCCTGTTTTTACTTTTTTTAGCTTCACTGTGATTCATCTCTCCAAGGCCGATGTACCATCTATTGACCTTAATTATGATTGACAGCTACTAAGCACCACGGTGAGATCATCGAAGCATGATACACAAACCTGATACCTATCATGCATTAATCTCATATCCCGTTGAATGGGGCAACAACAAACGAGCCATGAAAGTGGACACAGAGACTTTTACCTTAAACCAAATGAATTTTTACTCCTCTTCCTTAAAAAAAAAAAAAGGTTTATGTTATTAAATCTGTGGAAAAAATGCTTCCAATTGTGACACACAAATATGGTGCCATGTTGGTTGGCAGGGGTCATGGCCACCACAGGCCACCCCCTGGCTCCACCACTGCCTTTAAATATATTACATAATAACATAACATAATACTACAGATGTCACCCAGTTCATAAACCTCAGCTTCGGGGTTTCTGAGCACTTCAGATATATCCTGTGTGTCAAATTCATCAAACAGAGCTGATTGAATGAGGCCATGACAAAGGTATTTTCTATACTCTCAACAGGGGGGGCACAAATTAGTAATAATCCATGCACACACATTATTGAAACAAGAGCACAGACTGTTAAACTGTGCACATTAGTTATTTTTATCTCCATGGCACTTTTCTGGGCTCTGACAGATTGGCATGTCATGTTGCACAGAGGGTTCATCCTCAAGAGGAAAACTCTTCATGACTGACATGTCCTCTGGCTCCACTGCCAGGTTGACATTTTTATATTATTTATTCATTTATTTTTTTTACAAAAATGTCTCAACATCTTCGGGATGACTTGTTATATGACATTTGCTGCACACGTCCTCCTCGCACTCTATCTAACCACCTTCATTATGATCACAGATGATGGGAACATCCTCTGCATCCATTTGAATGAACTGTGCTGGAGCTTGAACTTTTCCTCTGCTCACTAATGACCTCCCATCAGCCTCAGCTGCCTGTGACTCATGTTCAGTGTTAATTAGGATACGCTAGTACAATAACATGCTCAACAAAGATAGTAAACATTGTACATGCTGCACACGTCAGTATTAGCTTTGTAACTGACAGCATACAAAGACACCAATGTTAGCATTAGTCTCAGAACAAACATCTTTGTCTTAGTGTTTTAAAAGAAGAGTTCCTGCCTGATAAAATCAATACATATCCAACCATTACTGTACATCCATGACCCTCGCTGTCTTTCTCTCCGCTGTAATTGCAGTTACACATTTACACGGCTGCAGGAGCCAGCTTTCCTTATGGAATCACTTGAAGTGTGTATTCAGAGCTCGCCCTGCTCTGCCATTGTGCCGGTTTGCACTGGGGCCAATTAAACAGGAAGCCCTGAAAATAGAGCCCTCCGTTCTGCGCTCTGACGAGGACACTTGCTGTTTTCATTAACTTTTATTTGTCCAGTTTGGTGAACACAAAGGCTCTTTTTGCAGTGCACCTGGGAAATGTCAAAGGCGACTGTCGTTCTTTTATACCACTGGTAACTATTCTTTTCTTGCCTGAATCGGTGCAACATTTTCAGCCAGCAGCCTCCCAGTCTCCAGCTTCCACATCTCACTGCTGCATTATGGATAAAATGACATTTTCTGCATGAGAATAAGTCATGAGTCTGAGTCAGAAGCTGCTGGAGAGTCTTTGTTTTGTTTTGTTTTTAATTTTGCTTCCAGCCCTGTTGCAAAAGACAAAAGCCATTCTTCATCTTGCCAGGGTTATTTGCTGCATCATGGGATGAGAGGCGTCTAATAAATGACATTTAAAGAGCGCATTGATAAGAGAGTCATCGAGCAAGTGAATGGGGATGACAAATGAGAGAGTGCAGGTTTGCTGATTTCAGAGATGGAGAGAGATTCTGAGGAGACATGAATTTTTTATTTTAATTTCTTTCACGTATCACTGCTCAACATTTTTTCACTGCGGCTCAATCTGAAGAGCTTCATCCTTTGATCCTCCTCTTCTCATGTTTCTCACCTGGGGTGCAAGGGCGTTCAATACGCTCAGAGTGACTTGCCTTTTCTGTCACATTTACAGGATGGATGTAGCAGACAGTGCACTGCAAAGAGGCCAGTGGATTCTGGTGGATTTAAAAAAAAAATGATCCTCTTAGAGAGGCTGCAAAGCTTCATGTTTTCCTGACAAGCAGTGAATGCAGAAACACAGATCCTGCTTCAGCTCGGAGACACAGAGAAACTGTAACAAAAATAGCACGTTGTTATCTCAAAAGTCCCAGAATAATTCAGTTTCTTTCTATTCAGTAGATAAATCTGCTGTGATTTCTCTACTTTGATAGTAAAACCAGCAGTGTGCTGTGTTTCCACATCATGTAATCTCAGCTGATATTCAGTTTTCAGTTGTGGCATCAATTCAGGGCTGTGCCAGCTGAAACTAACTGTCTTATGTAACAGATCTAATCTGATTGTATCATATCTGATTACAGTTAATTCACAAGGAAACATGCTCAGATCTGATTCTGGATATGAATGAATTACGTAACCCAGTTAAAATTGCAGTTGTAACCAAACTCCATCAACCAACAGCCTCTTATTTATAAAGTATCCAATCAAAACGCTCATTGATTTTTTAAAACAGTGACTCAAGCATATTTAAATGTTGTTTTTATTAAAATTTCTGCACAGTTTATACTGACCATGCCTAGAATACTTTACGAAAATTTGACATGACAATACTCCCACACTGCACTGCACTGTTTCCTCGGAGAAGCAACAGAGGCTGTGAGATGGAGATGAGGCCAACTGATCCCAGGAGGGACTATTGACCAGAAGCCAGGCTTTACACCCGTTGTCAGGAAGTGAAGCTATAGCATTGTGCGTGGGCAGATTGCCTCCCTGGAAATACGTGGGGAAAAGGCGGCCAGCCCTTTATCTGAGGCCAGCACTGGTGTGGAATTAGAGCCAGATTCACTGTCAGGCCACTGTCAGCGATAAAACTGCACAGACATTTTGTCTCAGATGCATTTGTGGTTTTGTAAAATTTCAAAGTGCAGTCTAGCACAGTTGCACAAATTCCATGGTCCTCATCATCACACAGTAAGTAGCTGCTAGTGGCCTAATTCACTCACTTTGTCTGTAAAAGGTCAGAATATTGTGAAATGTCCCAGTTTTTTGCATTT
Organism: Trachurus japonicus; assembly: GCF_045865225.1. Lineage (NCBI taxonomy): Eukaryota > Metazoa > Chordata > Actinopteri > Carangiformes > Carangidae > Trachurus > Trachurus japonicus. Next base: position 9,159,539 of record NC_140920.1, on the reverse strand, counting down.
TTAAACTGTGACGAGCAAAGCACTGTGTTATCGTTCCTTGTATGATTAGAGGTTGGTTTTGTCAGACCACCACTTTGGTGTTGTATCTGACACCAGAGGATGAATCATCCCTGGACTTCTCCTCTTATGGATTTCAATGGTTCAGTTTTTAGTGACTGTTCGATGAAGTAAAGTAACATGAATCTGAATATTGTTACGATTGTGTTTCACTGAGTAGTTTATGGGCTGTTTATGTAAAATTCCTTGTAGTTGTTGGAGGCGGATCTGAGTGGAATTAAAGGTTTGATTCACATTATTGATGTGGGATTTTTTGTTTGTTTGTTGAATGGAAATCCCTTTCTAAAGTCAGTTTGATTTGATGTTGTCGCTCCAGTGGGGACTAGTTTTCTGTGGCCTGCCTATAACCTGTCATCCTGCTTCAACTCTGTTCAGAAGACTTGTGTATCTCGACATGGTTTTTTAGCCACAGCGCAGAAACTTATTTGCAAGCGTTTGTTTTTCTGACAGCTCTGTCCGGCGGTTTTATGTTTTTTCTGTTTGTCCATCACATGGTAACATTCACTCTGACCCAAGATGAATGGACAAGGTCGCAGAGACCTCAGAAAACACTGTTGTTTGCCATAACTAAAGAATGAAAATGCACTTTTGTTAAGCCTGCTACATTACATACAGTAAGTCTGTGCAGACATGGATGTAAACTACAGCTCGGCCCGTCGGTGGCGACGAGGCTGTACTTCTACTTGTTCTTCTTTCTCCTGACCCTCCTGTGGCGAGGGCTCCAGATTGTGTCATGTCAGAGCTCGGCTGCTCGAAGCTAAGCGATGCTGCTCCCTGGCGCCGTTCCACCACGGTCAGTGCCAGTGTTTGTGTCGTAGTGATAGTGACGGGGGGCCTTTCTCTGCACTTCCCTCCACCGCAGCAGGTCGTGGTGGTCAGCCGTCCAAAGCAGCTTTAGTCACACGACAGGAAATATCAGGCAAAGTATCACTGTGATAGCATAGTACAAGCGTCAGTGACTCAGAACTAAACAACTTCTGAAATTTAAAAAAAACAATATGAGAAGACAGAGGAAGGTTTGAATTATAGTGGGGGTTATGTTTTTGGATAAATGACAAATGAAGTGAAACATGTATGAAAATATCAACACGTTACCTCTGTTTAACTAAAAGACTCTCTAAATCTCCAGCAATCAATTGTGTCTCCGTGGTTACTGAGACTTCACTGTCTCATACGGGGAGGTGCACACCAGTGTGATCTATAGTTTAATTAAAACACAATGCACAACTCTTCTCTAGTACTCCATCCTTTACTTAAAGCAGAAGTAAGCGATCCGGTGGTTTTGGCTAACTTCTTGTCAGCCAATGGAGTTAGCAGTCCCCGCCCTCGTCATGGATCTATTGGCCCTCGTCCCTACGTCACCACATTCATGCGCATCCCTTGGCTGCACACACAGCCTTTCATGCCGTTCTCTCTCCTCATTGGATAAAGGTTGTAGGATACAAGGAAAGTTTTCTCCTCGGCTTACAGCAGAGCAGAGTGACTGACAGACCCGTGTTTCGGACCAAACACTCTATGTAAGTGATTGCTGTCGGAAGATATAACTATTTAAGACTTATATTAACACAAACATTCCGCTTACTTCTGCTTTAACAAAAGTTTTCAGCTGACTTACCTTCACCAGGATCTGAAAAAAAATGAAGATTTAGAAATCTTGGTTGTAGCGTATGTTGTGTGTGCACTGCAGGGGCATTTGTCTCTCTAGTAAAGTTTGTTCCCCACCAGGAGCAAAGATTGGGGTTTGTAAAAAATGTTTGTAGAAAGCATTTGGCAACAAAAAAAGCCAATTAGCGGATAGCACAGGGAATAAAACTGAGAAACCACCTTGATGAGATGAAAAATGGCCGTAAGCGCGGTGCAGGTGCTGCTGCTGCTTCTCCGTCTCAATAACCTGCTCCTGTCTTTGTTGCTCAGCAAAATCCTACGTCATGGCCTGACAGTAAACAGTGGGATTGCATTGCCACATCTGCATGGAAGAGCCTGGTATGAACGTCTGACTCTTTTCAAACCCATTTACAGTAGCTTCAATACTTTTCTTAACGCTAATTTTTTAAACAAGTACCTAGTACACGCTGACCTCTGAGACACAGGCTGTATTGTTACACAGTCATATGTTCGTGAATAGCAGCACAGGCCGATGTTTCACACTGTGAACACTGTCTGCACTTACAATCCGTCTCCCTCTCTGTCTTTCTCAAACACACACACACACACACACACACACACACACCCTGTGGTGTCATGTGAGAGCTTTACACCCTTGGCCTTGGACATTGTTGTGCGACCTGTCTTTGCACCGAGGCTTCTTGGCCCTGGCTGAGCACTGAGAGTGGACTTCAGTCCTGTTACGTAACAGCTGCCTGTGTGATTTCCAGCTCTCCTCTGAGCTACTGGAGGGAGCAGACACATCACTGTCCCCTGCCTCTGGATCACAGAGACGTTTTCCCATTAGTGGTGAAGCGACATTTATACGCTTGAGTTTTATTTAACAGTTGAAGAGCTCAAATGTGAGAGCCTGACAGCTAATTTAAGTTTAAATGGATGGACTAATTATACAGTTAGTAAGATGAAATGTTAAACGTTAAAGCGTTTTTTCTTTTAATGGAAATTCTGTCAAATCATTTGCAAAATGTCGCTTATCTTTATTGATATTCTGCCGACACTGTTTGACAAAGATTAGATCAAATACATGAGCAGCTTAGATAAAACTTTTATTGTGACGGTCATTATTTCTGCCATAAGAGGACGTATTGACAAAAACAATAACAAATTTATGAATTTAAAGGAAAAGAAATCATGATGATGCTGAATAGGAATAAATCCAAGACTGTGGCTTTTCACACAGTCTGTTTATTGTTTCACACCCACATGTTGTCTCATGACCACACTGCTGAAGGTCTGAACTCATCTTGTACTCTGTGATGGAGAGTCTCATAGCCCCCTCCCCAATACAATACAGTACAGTAGAAGATGTAAAGTCAATGAGCCTGTCCCTGTTACATACATTACATTTAACAGAATCGCAAGGCTGCTTGCCACAGCTCCACTTATTGATTTTTGTGTCTTTTTATAACACTCAGCCTTACAAATCGTTCTAATGAGTCTCCGGTTCAGCAGCCGGGACCTCTCTGCTCCTTTAGAGCCGTTAGCCCGATGAAGTGCTATTTTTTCACTCACATAGGGAACCGGGGAGTCATCGCTGAGCCTCGGCTACAGTTGTGTGTTTGCCCCGAACCACGCTGGGGTTTTAGAGTTTGTGTTTGTGACTCTGTCTGCACTGGAGCCACAGGCGACGACTGATAGGTGTCAACTGAATGGCCTGAGCCAGAGAGCTGTCCATTAGCGACTGCTGCAGGAGATCAAATGCCATGCATGGCACAAGCAAGAGTGTCTAACTGTTTTATACTGCATCGCTTTTATTACGACTATATTATTTGAACAAAGAGAAATCCAGTTTGCAACCACAAGCAGATAATCAGACAGAATTTACGATTTCTCTTCAGATATTACTTTTCAATTTTGCTTTTATTTACCCAGTTGAAAGTGTTATTACAATTAGGCTTTGGTAAAAACAAAACTGTATGATACAGTCCAGCCCAAATGAGTATACAGTATTTTATGTTTCAGATGGATAAGCAGCTGTTTAATGTTTTATTTGTCACATGTCAATGGGTAATGTACAGTAAGTAGTTGTAATGAGGATCAGACTGGGGCAGCAGGGCAGTAATATGATAGGAAACATTATCTGACTACCTTTTTATAAAGAGCAACCATCTCTAAAAACTATAATGTGTAAAGCTAAGACATGGATGTTTGAATGAACGTGAATGAATGTTTGTGGATATAAAGAAAAAATCTCCAACATCATCTGTGAGGAGAATTTAAAGATTTTTCTTCTGTATCTGTAACATATGGAGGTTTGGTGCAAATTACTGGATGAGTAATGCTGAGGGGAGACAGTGCACTGCAGAGAAACTCCAATGTAAAGGAGAGAGGGAGAGGGAGCAAGTGATGCAGTGTGGCATATTAAAGTAAAAGAGTTAAATAAGCACCTGGTATCAAGCTGCTGCGGCTGTCCTCTGTGGATCATCATCAGCCCTCCGCTGCTCTTTAAACGTGAGGAGGCTGATACGCTGCTGCAGGGCCGCTGCCACACCGCTGACCTTCTTCACTCAGAACTGCTGCGTGAGGACGACTAGTGAATATCACTCCAACAGACTGTGGCGCAGAGTAGACCTCCTCCCTAGTAATGCACCACTCCAGAGAGCCGTCATAAATTACTAGGTGTTGTAGTGTACCACCTACTCTAATAGTAACAGTGATTTTGAAGAGGTGATGCTACAATAAAGACAGATATTATTATACTGCAACAGACGCCCGGTGTGCACATTAACAGTCATACCAGCAATATATTGATACATGGAGTGAATTTGCATGAGTGACAGGCGAATATTGAATCATAACATAGCCTAATAATAAGACCAGCTTTAATGGGGTGACACTAGCCAGTTTAATGGTCAGGTGAAATGACTTCCTGTGTGAATACCTGTGGAGACTCCGGTAGATTATTTTTCTTTTTTTGGACAGAGCTATAGTAGGTTCACTGTAAGCTAAGCTAACCGTTCCCAGACTGACATCAAGGCCTTCAGACTAAAAGAGCCCCAACATTTCCTATTAACAGAAGCATGCTCTGATGTCATTAACCCAGTCAGTGGCTTTTCACCCTCACCTGTGCATTATCATGACTCCTCCTTTAAGGGATAGTTCAACAAGCTTGCCTTGAAAAACGTACATCAGCCGGTTTTGCATGAATTTACCTCTGAAACAACTCTGTCTGGTAACGTTCTGTTATTATCTCATAGCGTGGTGAATGTGCAGGTCACAACTTGTCCACCAGAGTTTGATGAGGGAAACCAAGAAATCCCATTAGCCTCCGTAGCGTAGCTCTGAGCAGCTCGTGGCTCTGCTCCGCCGATCTAAAAATAGCTTGCACCGTCAATTAAAGGTAACGAACCTACTGCTATGACTATAGGGATTATGGCAATGGGCCAATTTGCCAAAATGTTGAACTATCCCTTCAACTAACTCTGTTATTTGGTGTCAAAGCTCCGCAGCATCATAGATTTCCCTCTGACAGCTGACTTTCTTCTTCATCTTCTGTCTCTACACAGAACTGAGTTTAAGGCCTACACAGATGTGAAGCCCACCAGGATGATCCGGGCCAAGTCCCAGTACCTGCCTCCGGACGGGAAGACCAGTCAAGAGACGAGCTACAGCGCCACCTTCAAGGGACAAGGCCCGCTGCAGCCGGCTAACAACAAGGCTGTGGAGAGGAGGAGGATACGCAGTCTGTACAGCGAGCCTTACATAGACCCGGCCAAACAGGTGAGAACTCACCTTTAACACAGTCTGTAGCGTTGTAAAAGATGATCTGCATTAGTGGAGAGGCTGGTAGGATCTTCATGTTACTGCAGTGCTGTAAAATCACACACAATCAATCAACACAATTTTTGGAAGTTATAATCCCAATCCCAGGGAGAAAAGGGACATAATTGTATTGTGACCAGGGTTCCTACACAAGTATGGAAAAGTATGGAATTTGATTTTATACATTTCCAGGTCTGGAAAAGTATGGAAAATGGAAACTATTCTATGGAAATATATTTATTTTATTCATCTTATCTTGGTTTGGTCTTATCTGAAGTTATTTGGGTTAACTATTTTGTATGTGCTATTGTACTTAGCTACAATCTCCTGGAAATTATTTGGTTGCATAATGGCATACACATTCAGAATAATGAAAACTAGATAAATTGCATGCTTTTTTTTATATTATGCACATCTATTTACTTAAATACCACAAATTATTTGAATTTTTTTACCAAGAAGTCTGGAAAAAGTATGGAATTTGGAAATTTCAAATATGTAGGAACCCTGTGTGACTGTTTATCTGTTGAAAAAACTGATTATAACCTCCTTTGTATATAAAGTTTATATTTGTGTATATATCATAGCAGGACTACATGTTGGCTAGAGCCAAAGCATCCAGCTATTTTTCTCTAAATCTTAGTGTATATTCATATAGAGACGCCTTTCTGGGCTTAGAAGAGCACTGTACAGTCTTGTCATGGGTCGACCCATCAGTGTGCTCTACCCATGCGTTGTTAAAGATGATCTACATTAGTGGAGAGGCTGGTAGGATCTTCATGTTACTGCAAAATGCTGTAAAATCACACACAATCAACACAATTTTTGGAAGTTACAATCCCAATCTCACTATCCAACATCCTTAGGTTGACAGATATAGTGCCCCTCGCTCTAAACCCAAAAAGTCCGGAGCCACAGCGGCAGGCCAGGGCAAGCCAGTGAAGAAAGCCAAAGATAAGCAGAGCGCCGCGCTGAAAGGCTCCAAGAAGACGACCTCGGAGAACCAGCCCGAGAACCGGCCGGCGGTGGGGGACAAGGAGAAAAGTAAAGAGATGAACAACAAACTGGCTGAGGCAAAAGAGTAAAAACCATTTAGCACTACTACTTCTCCTTTTTGTTTCTTATTTTCGGGGGGGAAATCAGACACAGAGGCTGCAAAATTTATTAAGTTTCTCATCTTTTCTCGTCTTTCGCCTCTGCTTCCCCTCCGCTCTCTTCTTCTATACTTCTCTTCTTCTTCGCTCAGTCTCTCTACTCAGTCTCATTCTTCTCTGTGCTCTCTCTCTCTCTCTCTCTCTCACTACCTCTTGGCTACGTTTGTACAATAGCACTAGAATAAGATGTCGACATGACATGCCATCGCTCCTCCTGCCTCACGCTACTGTATGTTAGATCGCTATAGTAACGAGCGAGGAGGAGGAGGAGTGTCCTCTTCCTCCGCCATTTGATGCCGCCACCCACCACCACCCCCCCCCACTCTGCTCGCCTCCATCTCCAAGTTGCCATGGCTACCGGCTGCCTGGCTAGCCAATGGATGGCTCTTGTTGCATGGGCCCCACCAACAAGCAATTCTGAAGAGTTGGCTTTGATCAGCTGAACAGATTTGCTTTGTCGAATTTATCAAGGATTTTTTTCTTTTGTTTTTTTTATTCCTTTGTTTTGTTTTTTTAAATAAAGATAATCAAATTGGCACTTTGGATACGGCCCCTGCTCTTGCTTGCTAAATTAACACCAAATCTGAAAATCTTTGATAAATATCCTGCTTGGTTAAGTCATGAATGTCTGATCCACGGCTTGTTTTGTACCTGCTCTGTCATCTCCGCTACTGTCCTCTGTTCATGTAGAGCTCACAGAGCTCAGTGTGTCTGTGTGTGAGAGTGTTTGCCAACACATGATAAACGTGATTTTGCAATTGAATGCCTCATTTATAATCAAACTGAACTCTGCTGGAGGCGACGTAGAATGATACTTGGTTCATCGTGAGAAAAACACCCAATTTGTTTCCTTCATTCATGTGAAACCCACTCACACAGTTCACCTCAAGGTTATTTTGCAACACCCAGTTTGTTGCCAACAAACCATCTGGGTCACACTAAACTGATTATGCATTAAACACCAGTCGTTTGCATAGCAGATGAGAAGTGCCGCTGAATTAGATAACACTGTCACGCAGTCCTAATGTTATTATTATATTAACGTTAGAGTATTTTTCAGTATCAGAGTTTGATGAGTTTATAAATGTTGTGTTGAGTTGTATCGTGTCTAACAAACTCAGAGCTGTCAGTGATGATTCTACTTCAGTGTAATCACATATGATCTTTATTAACAAGACTCAGCCCAACAACACTTATATGCAACTGCAATAGGCTGCGCTGAAACACACGCCTCCTTTTTTTATTATTTTTTTTAATGAACTCTGCCCAGGGTGACCGTAACCAATGTGATTAGACCGCCATTGGATGACGTGCAGACGGCTCGTGTTGCTGCTTAACAGCACTTTTCGCATCACCTTTGAAGAGGGAGCTTAATGGATGATTTGCCATTCAATCCACTGCCATTTGTTTAGTAAGACAAGAAGTTATGATTGAGTATTTTATTCCAATATAATATAAACCGATATGATGAGCTCAGTGATGTGTAACTTGGAGTCTCTCCGTCTCTGAATCATCCTCTTGTTTTGCCCAGATTTCAGGCTGAAAGTATGAACCGTACGTTGATGAGGTTTGACGAGGTCGAGGTTGTCGTAAAAAATAACATGATGATTCCACACTTCTGCCCCGTGTGGCAGGTTTTGATACGATGGTGGCGTGTTTTTTTATCTAGCAAAGCAAACCAAAACAAGCTGTAAGGCCTCTGTTTTTAACTTCTGGTTTAATCCAGATTTCCTCAGTGAGCCGTGTGGAAGAAAAGGGAACAAGACGTAAGTTGTATTGTGACTGTTTATCTGTTGAAAAAACTGATTATAACCTCCTTTGTATATAAAGCTTATATTTGTGTATATATCATAGCAGGGCTACATGTTGGCTAGAGCCAAAGCATCCAGCTATTTTTCTCTAAATCTTAGTGTATATTCATAATAGAGACGCCTTTCTGGGCTTAGAAGAGCACTGTACAGTCTTGTCATGGGTCGACCCATCAGTGTGCTCTACCCATGGGCACACACCTCACTGTTCTCATTAGTTCTGCTTCCTTCCCTCCATTCTGATTGGATGAGTCTTTTCTGTGGTGTCTGACGCAGCGGCCACCATCACTGCTAACCACCATGTCTGTCCAAACCGAGCACGCGCCCCCGTCAGGAGTGAAGGCCCAACTCATTAGCATTTTTGCAGCCTTTGGTTTGGGAGAACGACCGGCACACTTTGTCATGTAACACCACAAAGGAGAGCGCTTGCAGGGGGCGGGGGGGGGGGGCAGTAAATGTAAACAGTGCTTAGCACACACCACACACCTGGTGCTATCTTTGTGAGTAATAGGCAAATAAGGATAGAAAGTATGGTAAAGAAAGTTCTGTATTGGGCAAAAAAAGGAAAAAAAAGACGAAAAAAGAAAAGAAAATTGACTGTGACGTGCTTGTGTTTCTATCTGCTTGCTCATATTTAATGAAACATTACAAATAAATGCAAAAAAAAGCAGAAAAAGCAGTGTCTTCTTTCTTCATTTTGTTAAGAAGATTAGCGATTGCAGGTGTCTGTCAACATTTCTCTTGTCCAAGTCTTTGTCGTTGTGAGACAGACAACATTTTGGGTTTTTTGTTGTTGGTTTTTTTTTTCTTCTTAAATAAATCCACATGGAAGAGAATTTTTTTTGCTCTCACTACTCCTTTCTATGCTTATCCAAGATCGCACCACATTCTGGCATGAGCTCTGACATCCTGTCCGGGCCCTGCATGTTGCCCTCGTGTGAGATCTGAAGAATATATTATTTCTGCACCGTGTCTCAATATATTCCAAGAACTCATCCATCTTCCAGAGCAACATGCATGTCAAAGGATGTCCAGAAACTTATTCCAGAATAAGATGTCATGTGCTTCTTTAGGCCTCTAGTTCATCATGTATCACTGATGCGCTTTAATTAATGTGAAAAAAAAACAAAAAAAAAACACAACAACCACAAATGTGTGATATGACATTTGCTTTCTCATCCTAACAGTCTGGTGTCATGGTTTTTTTGAGGATGTCACATTTGGATGATGCTGTGTCCAATTTTCCTGTGTGCTAATGAGTGACATTCTGATTCATTTGAAGGGTTGTGCTAAAACAGTACCACTACATACAACTCTGCCAGCCAATCCGAGATATTGGCTGGGTGCAGACTCTAAAGCAACACCTGTGGGGCTGTGCACTACCCAATCCCAGGTAACCAATCACAAGAGCGACTTTAACAACAATGAAAAATGAAAAAAAAAGGCAGCGATCCACAAATGCCACTCATAACCCATTCATACATGCTCATGGAGTTTGTGGTTTACTTTTTCTTTTCTATTTACAGTGGCACAGTTTTGTTTTTTCTGGTAAACCACCATATTATTATTTAAGGTCCACTCCTCAGTCAGGTCATAGTATTTCTCTTCCATATGGACACTTGAGTAGGTGGGAGTGGGGGTAACTGGGGCTGTTTTGACTGCCTGCTGTCACATCCTACTGTACATGCCAGGTTCCTTAAGGTGCTTCTTTCTTAAGGAGGCCACGGGTTTAGTAGTCCAGTCATCTCCCAACATCACAGTCATGGCCTGCAGTGCCGCAACCTTTCCTCATGGTTCAGTACAACCTGCATGACTGTTGACTTATCCACCCAGGAGGAAGACTGCCTCACACATCCAGTAATACTCCCAAGAAGACTTTGCATCTCAGCTTTAGATTCTCATACTTCGTTTGTTAAGACCATAATGATCCTTTTTTTTCTGTTATTCTTTTTTTCTTCTTTTTTTTCAAGCATGCTGCCACTGTTTTCTGTTGGACCTGCAATCTGATTTTATGCTGGGTCTACTAGTCTTTGCAACTGTACCTACAGTAGAATATCTGTTGAGCTTTAGCATGGATGTAGGACGGACTCACCCCGGGGGTAAGTACAGTACGAGTGGAATGAGGGAAGTGGCTCTGCTTTGGAAAGAGACAGAAATTGTAAGTGCATGTTAATGATCTTCACTCTAATTTGTAATTTGATAATTGATCCTCCATTCACATGTGATTTAGATTTTTCTTTAATGTATCTGCATCCCGTCACAGAACACCCCGAGACCCTCATTGCACTATTGGCGTCCTGTAGTTTTGTGCCACAGAGATTTAACGGAGTGAGTCAATGTGTAGATTGTATTGATCCCAAATGGGAAAGCTGTCCAATTTATCAGTAGAAATGGACCCAACACCTCACTGTGCATCTGTGTTATGTCTAGTTAAAGGGATAGTTCAACATTTTGGCAAATTGGCCCATTGCCATAATCGCTATAGTCATAGCAGTAGGTTCGTTACCTTTATTTGTTGGTGCAAGCTATTTTTAGAACGGCAGGGCAGAGCCGTGAGCTGCTCAGAGCTACGCTACGTAGGCTCATGGGATTTCTTGGTTTCCCTCATCAAACTCATCAAATACACAATCCAACAACTCCAAAATGCAAAAGTTGTGACCTGCACATTCACCACGCTATGAGATAATAACACAACGTTATGAGACGGAGTTGTTTTCAAGGTAAATACAGAGTCTTCTTGCTGAAAAACTGTCCCTGAAGGCAACGCACATCAGCAGTTTTGCATGAATTTCCCTCTAAAACAACTCTGTCTGGTAACGTTGTGTTATTATCTCATAGCGTGGTGAATGTGCAGGTCACAACTTGTCCACCAGAGCATTTTGGAGTTGTTGGATTGTGTATTTGATGAGTTTGATGAGGGAAACCAAGAAATCCCATTAGCCTCCGTAGCGTAGCTCTGAGCAGCTCACAGCTCTGCTCCGCCGTTCTAAAAATAGCTTGCACCGACAATTAAAGGAAACAAACCTACTGCTATGACTATAGGGATTATGGCAATGGGCCAATTTGCCAAAATATTGAACTATCCCTTTAAGTCACATTGTCAAAGTTACACTGTGTATTGATATTTAGCTGGTAAATTGTATCAAGATTATTACAAATTTAACTGAGTTTTCATCCCTAAACCAGAAGTCTGATCTTCTCCTCTGAAATGAGCGGTCACAGGGTGCTCAGCCCGACTCAGCCCGATCACATGCTGTTGTTCCCTTTGTAAAAATGCCTCATCATGTCTCTCTCTTTCTCTCTCTCTCTCTCTTCTTCTTCCTCTTCTCTGGTATCTTAACCATGTGCTGCCTCCTAGAGATGCTAAGGACGAGGTTCTCCGACCCAGTCATCATCATTCCCAGGGTGCTTCTGGAGGAGAACCACAGCCACTACTGGAGAGAGACGAACCTCGGAGGAGCAGTGGAGTCGTACGCTTTGCCCTAGATGTGAACCAGACGGAGTAAGCTCTGCCTCTCTGAGGAACGAGGCAGCTACACCGTCACACAGAGACTGCTGCTGCTCTGTAAACTGTAAATATCTAGTATTTAAATTGAATTAGGAAAAGAGATGAATCCTACACATACACACACATACATAACATACACGAGCTCTCATATTTGAAACACGCATGTTTGAAACAGCTTCTGGCTCAGAGGTCGCAGCTGTTTGACCCAAACGGCATTATTGCAAAGGTGCTATATTATTTTCCGGTTTCATGCAATTTTATTTGGAAGGATATTGTCAATATCGTTAGAAATATCACACCATAAAGTGCTTATACCACAATTACAATACCCTGTACTGTATATTGATCCGTTTTAGTGTAAATAAATGAGCATAACTTGCAGATTGCCAAACTGTATTTTACTGTGTGTTGCATGGTCAGACACCGGGTTAGACTGATGATGAAGAGCGATGCAGGGATGAAGAGTTCAGCATGACGTTGAGGAAGGAGAGAACTCCTGAATCTGGATATTAGGTGACCTTAGATGCATAACAAAGGAAATTGAAACTTAGACAGAGAAGTAATAAAAATGATTTATTAACTTGATAAATTGTAAAACCTTCTCACCAAACCTGAGTTACTTTATGATACTTCAAACACATATTTCTACATAACACACTTGATTTAACAAAAGAGAAAAGTTTTAAAGTTCCTTTCATTCAATGTGTGTTTTGCTTAATTTCTCTGCTTTCACCTTAAATCTGAGTTGAATGTTTATATCAGCAGCTCTTTGTGAAGTCACACCTTGTTTAGAAGCCAATCATTATCCCATATGTGACTCCCAAGTGTATTACAGAGACATTAAAAATGGGATTTGCCACCTCCAGTGTGGATGTGGATGAACAGACACAAATTATTAGTAGTATTTATTTAGTATTTATGAAGTGTTTATATTTGTCTTAAAAATGAACTCCACCAATCCAGGTGCAAACTGTTGTTTTATATGAACATAAAGTGTTGTGAATGTCCTTCACTGATGCCACTTCAGTCAGCATCAGTTGGTTGAAGTTCGTATTTCTGCATAAGTCATCATTGGCTGCTCCAAACACAATACACTTACACCACTGACTGAACTGATGAAGAAGTACATGTGGAAGAACAGAGACAGGATCTGTAGGACACTATTAAGCCAAATTATTGCACATACTCAGTAGGTCTAATCTAAAAGACTACTTCCTCTAGATGGCTTTAGAAGAAGAAGAGTTTCCTTTAAATTTTCAGGATTTTTTAGCTTTTGGAGGGAATGAACTGTAAAGAAGAGAAAGAGAAAACTCAGTATGTCCAGTTGTTTAATATTACTACAAATTCTTAACAAATTACACTACATTAAACAATAACATATAGATTTTGCAGTGAGACAATGTCAATTTAAGCAGCAGGTCAGAAGGTACAGAAACATGTTAGAGCCTGTGGAGTTGTGGTGAATCCTAAAGGCTCAGAGGAGATGGGAGGACCGGCCTGTTGGTGCACAGAACCAAAACTTGTACCAGTTAACTGTATAACTTCAATATGCATTCAGGTGAAGGTCTTTTACAGCAGTTTTCTAAGACCAAGCAATCCACCAGTAAGTCATGTGACTATGTAACGACCTCTTTTATTGTTTCTTTGAGAGTGCACATTAAGTATTGAGTTGTTTCCAGTTATTAGGACGATGAGTGGATCTGTAACTACTGCTGATAAATTCATATCTTGCCGCAATGTGATGAGATAACCTCAAAAGATTCAATTATTACATGCTACATATTCACTGATAAGAGTTGTGTCTTGGCTACATATAGGTTAGAAAAGGTCACACTCCAGAAAACACAGTGGAGAATGTTCAAAGGAGCTCCGGCAACACTTGTAATATGGAAAAACAACTTTATTTGACCGACACGTTTTGGCTTGTGGCCTTCATCAGGGTCACAGAGAAACACATTAAACACATCATTTTGGCCCCTGAACTAAAAGGGTTAGGGTTAGGGTTAGAGTTTGACACCGCTGATTTAAATAGACACAGCTGAAAAAATTGTTTTCATGTATTTGACCAATCCTCAGTCTGCATCCACATATACAGTATGTCTCAACCAATGGGGAGTTGGTGCTGGTTAGTGAGTTGGAAGCAACCATGGAAGACCTCACACTCAAAAGACGAAAACAAAAGACTCTGAAACAAACAGGGAACTATAGAACTTGTCCATTATCAAACAACTCTGCATCTTCTACCAAACTAGGACAAAACCTGTTGCCTCATCACTTCCTGTCAAATAACCTCAACAACGCAGAACGACTGATGGACTATCGACTCTCTTAAAAAAGAACATGTACTGTAGCTTTTTTGGGAAGCAAATTTTGTCAGTGTTTTTCTGAGTGCCCCATTAAGGCAGGTATTCATATTTTATGCATGACTTGTACTGCAGCATGTAAAATAAAAAAGAGAGAGAGAGGGAGGGAGAGATAAAGAGAGGACAGCGGAGGAGATAGGACTCAATAATGGAGCTGCATGGTCTGAGGTTGGGAAGCTGTTCGGCTGTCACGGCTCATCAGGCTTCCCTTCCCTCCTCTCATTATTAGTGCTGTCTGCTTCTATAGCAAACCGTACATGACAACATATAACTGTACACACACAACAGTAGCATCACAATGTGCAATTCAATCGGTGCTGCTGATGATGGGACGTGTGAAGCTGTGCACTGACAGACTATTGTCTTTAACAAGCAGCTGGGGGGAGGGCGGGGAGGCAACACTCAGTCTGTCAGTCTCAATCAGCGAGTCAGCCATCTTGATGCAACACTCACAAATAATTCAAAATTCAGTGGACTGTGCTGAGAGCAGACATCGGCTCTGTTGCGTTACGGTGTTTATACTTCTACTGAAACGCTCTGCTTTATAACTTCTATATGTCTCACACTGTTGGTTTTCCCATGACACTATGTTCTCAGCATCTCACATTGTTCTGCACTGACATTTCTCTTCACTATCAGAGTCTGCAACACCCAAGTCCAGAGGTTTTGTTCTTCTCTGTGTCTGGATACTCAGGTCTCCTCCTGGCCTTGGATAATTGGCAATTAGGAAACTAAGGTGAAAGTGTAGCAGATGTCAACTGGGATCGTCTCCAGCAACCTCCAACATAGAGGAGCAATATATAGCTTATATAGGCTGATGAACATAGAAAGCTACTTTGTTTTATCAATGAATTAAAATGATCCAATGTTAAATCCTCATTGAGTGCTGTTGTGCTGGACATGAGAAGAGTTCTGAAAAAGTGAACTCATTTTTGAGAAATGTGTGTAAAGTGCGCTGACCACTAATCCACACCTCACAATACACTTATAACGATCAAAGCAGGAGGACCCACAAAGCAGAGGCACTGACAAACAAGTGGCAAGAGGCAAGTCAAAGTCCAATCACAGGCAGACTGGTATCAATATCACTGGGCTAAACTCATTGTCAAACTGAAACTGGATCAAAATCTCAGAGGTCAAGGAATACACAAAAAGAAATTCTGGAAACGCTCACTGAAACAGACGAGACGATCTGGCATAGAGCTTAAGAACACAAGGGGTGGGGGGACAACGACACACAGGTGAGAGACATCAAGGTAGTCACAGACAGGAAACTCGACAGGAAGAGGGGAATGACAGAGACAGCTCACCAAAATAAAACAGGAAAGAAACAAGAGACAAGACAGGACAGAACCTAAACACTAAACAAACCTAAAGGCTCCTGACACTTACCAGAAAATACATTACAGTATGTGTATTTACTGTCATCATGTCCATGAGACCACTTTGCCTTTACCTTTTACATTCTGACATGGATGGCTGTTAGGAGTTGGTGAATGAGGCCTTTAAAAAATATAGAACATGGTCGACATCAATACTGACAGACAGGCTGCAGCGTTCAGACGTAATTGATTGGTGTTCTCCGATTTTTCCCTGTTAAAAGGGTTTTCCATGGAGTTTTTCCTCAGTGGATGTGAGGGTCTAAGGGCAGAGGATGTTGCTATGATGCCATGTAAAAGCCCTTTGAGACAAACTGTTTGTAAAAACGGGCTATACAAATAAAATTGCCTTGCCTTGCCTTATGGGTCCAAAGTGAGTCAAGAGGACATGCACCACACCTTACACCTAACTCTAGGGACCGTTGTGTGTGAAAATCCCAGGAGATCAGCAGTTGTAGAAACACTCAAACCAGCTCATCTGACACCAACAATTATGTCACGGTCAAAGTCCCTGAGATCTCATCTGATCCACATTCTGGTGTTTATTATCGTCAACATAACCTAAAGCTCCTGACCTGGATCTGTGTGAGTTTATGCACTAATACTGCTGCTACATGATTGGCTGATTGGCATAATCGCATGAATAAGCAGGTGCACAGATGTGTAATAAAGAGCCTGCTGAATGTACAGTATATATTCATGTGTAAGGACTGTAAAGTTAGACAAGTTATAACTGATTTATAACATTTTAAATGACAAGGTCTCTTCAAGAGACACTGATATGAAATGGTAAACAGTAACTGTAGCAGTGATCTTTGAGTCAGTAATAATCTTATTAGTGTCTTCATGGAAATTTCACATAAAAAAATCAATGAGTCTTTATACAATAGTAATAGTAGTAATAATAATCCAAAGTATTACAGGTGCAGGACAAACAAACAAACAGACTTTTAGAAAAAGGGTGAAGTCTGCACTCAAATGTTTATTGTAGGCTATAAGATCATAGATAGACATACATAGATCTTCATCAGGATCTTTATACAATAGTGATTATAAGATAACTACCTATACTTTATGAATATGTGGATGCACCCAGGAAATTCCTACTGAATTATGGCAGGCTGTTAAATTGAATCTATGAATATAACCCAAATAGGTGGAAAAATGGTCAGTAGTAGTTGTAGTAATAAAAAGTACTAAAAAGTACAGTTCTCTCTGAGCTGAAGTGGAGCAGATATATCAAATGGAAATATTAAAGTGAAATACAAGTATAGCTCATTAAGTTCAGTACTTGAGTGAATGTGCGTATTCCTGTAGGAGTGCATTCATGAATATGACTGACTGAAGTAGAAGTCTCAGCAGGCGACTGAGATTTCCTCTGGACAATACAATTACACTGCTCTGCTCATATCTATAGATAATAATCCATTACCCTGCTCGTGTGCCTGAAGGAAGGTCCTGAGGCGGTCTATAAAAACACAATCAGGATGTTTAATTAGTTGTGACCTGTGTGTGCCAGAGTCTTTGGAGATTTCTGCTTATCCTACACACACACACACACACACATATATATATATATATATAGACACACACACACTGGCTATAAACTGTGATGAATGTTCTGTGTCTCAGAGTCGCCCTGACCTGGATGAACAGAAAATGAGACAGATGTGAGCAGGAGAGGGGGAGGAAAGAGGAAAGCCTGCAGACACAGATCATTTTGCAGCCATTACAACTGGGGAAGTGGCTCTGCTGAATACAGACGTACATGCTGCAAATAAATAAATAAATAAAGACACATTTCTCCCCCCAGTGAACTCGCCTGATCCCCAGGGGCTGACTTGTGAATTCATGAATGACTCCCTCGACACTTGTTTTCTGTATTTAACAAAGGGGATTGGTTTTAGTTGAGGCCACGGTGCATGTGTGTGTGTGCGTGTGTGTGTGATGGTTATAAATCATCAAACACCTCAAACACAGTGCTGCTGTTTTTAAAAAATCCAACCCAAGGCCAAGATCCACTGTAGATTAAGGGGAACTACAGACATTTGCATCAGCACACGTGAACACAGAAACGAAATCTACCGATAAAAGAAAACACATCTCAGCTGATTTCACGCTTTTTAAACTGAAACTGTTTCCCCGCTCTTTCTCTCTCTCTCTCTCCCTTTGATCGCTATTATACAGCTCTACCCTCCATCATTCCCTCCATCCATCCATCTCTCTGCACTGCACTGGGGCTGTTGCCATAGAGACAGGTTGCCAGGTCTCAGGGAGTGGGACAGAATGGGTTAATTAGGAGGCGGGGCATTTACAACCCTCCAGATGGTGGTAAGCCCTCCTTCAACACACTGTAAGGTCTCCAGGGACGACCCCCCCACTCCACTCTCTCAAAGAGAAAAGCCTCTCCTGTTTAGTATTCAGCCCCTCACTGTGGATCCAGGAGCTGCATGCGTCTATGACCCTGTAGTCAACAATGTGGCATTATGGGATGTAAGTGTGGGGAAAGGCTGGATCCCCCTGTGCAGCTCTGCTCTTTTTTCCTCATCACCACTGATTTGTTTAAAGGCAGAACATGCAGCCTTGTTCCCTTCACTCAATAATGAAGATATTTAAAAATGTGCGTTATTGTATCAACTTTTTCTTGTATCATCTGACACCTTTTTTCTGTCCTCTGTAAATACTATAAACATTTTGTCTCTGGGTGTGCAGTGCAGGAAGCCATTTTGCATTGTGTTTCTGCAGCAGAAGAAACAATGCCAGCAGCGCCCCCAAGTGTCTGTATTCATACACAACATGTTTATTCTCACAGCATACTTAACGAGCTTGTACAAGTAAGAACAGCATGAATATTTCACAAATAGTACATGACTTTTAGAAAAATAGCAGCTAAAAGAAAAATTGAACAACTGTGCGTTAACATTATTGTAGCTGGTATATTTAGAGGGTATTAGTAAACATGAAGATGACAGGTACAATACAATACAAACTAGTTTACGACAGTTATGAGCTTACTTTACAAATGTAGTGAAGTGCTGTCTGTGCTTTCAGTTTTCTGAATATAATTTGGGGAACTGCCCTTTAAACTGTCAGGTGAACTTTATAAAATATCTCCTCAAACCTTTGAATTTAAAAATGTGCAAGAAATCATTCGTCGTTATTTGTCGTTATTTCTAAAACATCTGCATATATCTCTATAGATAACATGTATACAACAACTCTGTCATTTTAATTTCTTTAAATATATATTATATAGAGTGTCTAGTGTAATGTAAATATCTGTTCTTCATTCATTGTTTCATGTGCAAAGATTTGCAATATTTGGTGAAGGTGGTGGACTAATGCCTGAATGGTGCGACAGCGACACCCAGTGGTGACTGTGCAGAAACAGCCGGTTGAATTTATCTGCTGTTGCAATTCTCCGATCCTGGACTTAGGTGAGGGGTGGATGGGGGGGCATTGTGCTGCAAAACACTGCAAAAATTCAAAATCTTTCTCAGAATATTTGTCCTTTTTCTTGTCAAAATGTCTAGTTTCTAGTCAAAACTAAGGCTCATCACCTAAAAATGTAATTGTTTTTTAGATAATTTTACTTCTTTCAAACAAATATTCACTTGAAATAAGTAGAATAATCTGCCAATGAAAGCAAGTTTTTTGTGACAAGCTCCACTACAATTTTTCTACTTATTCCAAGTGAAAATATGCTTGAAATAAGTAAAAAGTGTCTAAAAACAAGCCTCTTTTTATGTGATGTTTCTTATTTTAAGTGTAATGAGATTTGTTTTGACTAGAAATGACATTTTGACTAGAAATAAGACAAATATTTTTGGTAAGATATTTGAGTTTTTGCAGTGTAGGTGAGGGGTGGATGGGGTGGCATGGTGCTGCACCCCTAGGTGTTGAAGACGAGATAGGTGAAGTTCTCCTCCTTGGGTTTGACGCTGAAGTTGTAGTGTCCAATGCGATTCCTCTGGCAGTAGAAAATGCAGACGAGACCAACGATGAAGAAGAGCGTCAGACCGACCCCAAGACAGGAGAAGCCGATGAGCTGGGCAGTGTCTAATTGATCTTCAAAGGAATCTGCAAGAACATGGGTCAGGTTAAAGCAGTAAAGAGACAGTAAATAGAAAAACATGAGGATTTATTAATATATTTATGAATCAGACAGCATGTAAATACTATGACTTTTATAAATACTTACATTTTCTATTCAGCATGTCTACAAAAATCTAAAATCTGGCTCTATCATTAAAATACCTCATATTTCTTATCCATGTCAGGGTTTTTTAATAAAGCTACATAAAACAGACTGATAAGACAGCCCGACTGCTGCCATTATTCAACAGCTACAGTAAATGGCTTGTTCAGATTTTAATATGAAGAGACACTTGAGGGCTTAAATGGCTTATCCAGTATTAGCTGGAGTGTCATTGTTAATTCAGCTGAGATTAAATCTAATTTTACAGTTAAAAATCATACATATCATTAAAAGTGTGAAATGTTTTTTTCTTATTTCAGTTTCTCTCTGTAGAAATACTCACCCAGAGATAATCTGAGCAGAGGCCCAGAGGAACCAAAGGCCGTTCCAATTGTGTTCGAAGATCGAGCAGTTCTTTGGAAACAGTCCTGCAAGAAAACAGGGAAGGGCATTTTATTCTTTCATTTTGCATCATTTAAACAATTAGATGTTTTAAGTCAAAGATAGATTCATCCACCCTGCAAATGCTGTAAGGATCCATATGATTCATTTAGAGAAGGAGGTACTCACAGGCACACAGGTGTCTGATCCGATCTCCACACATATGTGGACCTGGCAGTGCAGGTAGATCACATTCAGGTTGACGAAGGAGAATATCTGCACAGACACTTTAGACGTGCTGGAGTTTCCATTCATCAACACTTCGGTGTATGTGTTAAGGGCACAGCTGTGGAGACAAGGAAACAAGAGACTGAACCAGGATGGATACCGCTTTAACACCTGTAGCTTTGTATTTTATAGACAGAAATGAGAATAGTATCAATCATCTCATCTAAGGCTCAGCAAAGAAGTAGAAAAGCATGCTTTTTAAATGTTTATTTATGCCTTTTCTATTGAATTTTCTATTGCTAAATTGTATTTCATTTTATTATTTTTTACTAGATTCTATATTTGATTCATCACAATTAGAAAACAGGGTTGTCTGGCTACAATAATACAGGATTTCTATTAGGCAGATTACTGCACATGAAGTAGTGAACATGTTCTCAGTCTGTTTTTAGCCCGTGACCCTATTTTTAGGTCCTGAAGACCACCCAGCAACCCTGCAGCTACAGTGTTGCCATGGTGATCTGAGCATCAGTTACATTCGCAATTTATTTTGAAAAGCATGAATGGAGCTCCACGTTCATTTTATGAAGAAGAAAAAAAAACAAATGGTGTCAAGAATAACAGAAAGTGAAATTGTCATGTCAGTGGTCATGATGAAAGTGATAGAAAGAGTGAATGGACGAGTAACAGCAGCTGAAATCTTTTTAGTGATAGAAATAGTGACAGGAACATGATGCTGTGAGTGGAAGCAGACCTGTTCTCCACAAAGGTGTAGCTGTAAGCGTCTGCAGGACTCGGGGTGGATGTGGCCCAGCACTTGTTGATGATGACTTTGATCTTCTCTGAGGAGGTGTTGAGGCTGACGTCCACCACCAGCACCTCGTCCGGGGACATGCTGTAGTTGTGGGGAAGCGGCGCTGTGCCGTTCATCAGCTGCACCGTCACCTGGAAGGATCCCAAGCCTTCGATCACGTCCTTGATCATGTTATACCTGGAGACGGGAGAAAACAAGTACAGTTATAATCACACATTCAACTAGATAAGAACACGCTTCAAAGATGTGACTGATGAGGCTAGTAAAATATTTTAAACATTCTTCAGATTAGAATCAAAGGAATTGAAAAATACAAGTGCAAAGGCTTCAATCAATCAAATCCTAAATCAATAAAATATAAATCATCAAAGGAAACAAAACTTTACAGCATGTCGTTGTTTCCGCAGGCTGGAAAGATGTTTAATTCTGTAATGTACAGTTAATGACTGAGCTCATTATGTAACAGTGCACTCCATTATACTGCCTATTATTAAGGTTCTTAAGATCTGCAGTCAACCTGAGAGTGAAGCTGCTGCAAAAATGTTTTAATCTAATTTATTATTATCACTTAATTTCATTATCAATGCATTTTAGTGATTCTCTTTCTTTCCAAGAGCTAAAAGAAACAGGTGACACCTGTTTTAACATGGACCTGCAGACATTTATCTTAGCACAAAGACAGGGTGGAATGAGAAATGACTTGAGCTTGAACACATGAGATCTTGTTTGTTTTTTTTGTTTTTTTGTTTTTTTACAGAAACCAAAGAGTAAAATATTACAATTTGGTCCAATTTGTTGGCTGGAACCAGTTGCCAGGCAACTAGTAGAGACTGTCTGCACCAGCTATTCATAAATTAATCATCTAGTTTGACTGTAGGACAGCATCTTAGTGAGTACTAACTAGTTTCAAACTAATCAGTTATTAAGTCAGGTTGCATCATTACACAACAAGAAATGTCTTAGCTAGTGAAGACTTTTTATATTATGCTACCTCACTGATTTACTCATTCTGGTTAGAGTCAAATGTTATTGACATAAAATGTTATAATTTGGCTAAGATGGTTACTTTCAAACCAATCACAATCAATCATGGTTTTGAACACCACAGTTTCCCTTTATGGCCACAGTCGACCAGCTTCTGTCACAAAAAAAAGCTGCCTTAAAGGGATAGTTCAACATTTTGGCAAATTGGCCCATCGCCATAATCCCTATAGTCTTAGCAGTAGGTTCGTTACCTTTAATTGTCGGTGCAAGCTATTTTTAGAACAGCGGAGCAGAGGCGTGAGCTGCTCAGAGCTACACTACGGAGGCTCATGGGATTTCTTGGTTTCCCTCATCAAACTCATCAAATACACAATCCAACAACTCCAAAACGCTCTGGTGGACAAGTTGTGACCTGCACATTCACCACGCTATGAGATAATAACAGAACGTTAGGCTACTAGATGGAGTTGTTTTCGAGGCAAATGCAGAGACTGCATGCTTGCCAGAAAACTCCCCCTGACAGGAACACACATCAGCTGTTTTGCATGAATTTAGCTCTAAAACAACTCTGTCTGGTAACGTTGTGTTATTATCTCATAGCGTGGTGAATGTGCAGGTCACAACTTGTCCACCAGAGCATTTTGGAGTTGTTGGATTGTGTATTTGATGAGTTTGATGAGGGAAACCAAGAAATCCCATGAGCCTCCGTAGCGTAGCTCTGAGCAGCTCACAGCTCTGCTCTGCCGTTCTAAAAATAGCTTGCACTGACGATTAAAGGTAACAAACCTACTGCTATGACTATAGCAATTATGGCAATGGACCAATTTGCCAAAATGTTGAACTATCCCTTTAAGCTGGTTGCACCAACGTCACAATGAGTTCATCAAACTTTAATGGCCCCTGATTTTTTTTTTACCCCGATTTTAGAGCCAGTTAAAGTTATCATTGTTTTTCTGTTTTCTTTTTTTTAGTCCTTTGGCCTTTGTGGCCTTGGTTATGTACTGATCCATCTATTGTCTCTGACATATTGTACTCCTCTGCTGCTTGTTGTCATGGTTGATATTGTTGGTGTTTTTTACGTTCAGAAACTTCTTGATCTGAATTTCCTCCTTGTGGACTAATAAAGTTGTCTGAATCTGAATCTGAATCTGAATCATGGCAGCAAGTGAAGCTTATACCCCATGGAGCCAAAGTCAGAGGAGATGAGCATGCTCCTCTTGTAGGTACACATGATGGGAACCTCCAGCTTTTTTTTAGGCATCTCCACTGTCCCATTGGAATAAGTGTATGAATCCATGGAGTTGGACAGGGTCACAGATGCCGTATAGTGGGTCTTGTTCTGAAATACCAGATGTTGAAGGCAGATTTCAGAGTTAATGCACTTCAGTTGCAGAGATAAAATACTGGCATGCATAGTTTATATGTAACATGCAAGAGAAGAGAAGACAAGTGAAGTTTCAAAAATGCATCTGGAGAAAAAAAAACACTAACGTGTGCAAGCGTGGTATTACATTCATCCCAGCCCACGGTCAGCTGGACGTGGGTGCCATTGCCTCCATTGTCCCCACATTCCTCCAAGCCCAAGTACAAAGCATTTTCCCTGATTGTGTTGTTTTGAAGAAAATCCCTGCCAAGTGTCACGGTTATGGCCGCGACCCTGCACTCGACCGAAATGTGCTTTAACAAAGAGACATTGGTGGCGGCTCTCTGGGCAGTAGCGCTGGTTGTAGGAGCCATGGCTGGAGGGTTGGACGTCATGGCTGCAGTGGTGGTAATTGGGTCAGTAGTGATGGTTGTAAGAGCAGTAGTGGTGGTTGTAGAGTCAATAGTAGTGGTTGTAGGGGTAGTAGTGGTGGTTGTTGGGGTAGTAGTGGTGGTTGTAGGAGCAGTAGTGGTGGTTGTAGGGGTAGTAGTGGTGGTTGTAGGAGCAGTAGTGGTGGTTGTAGGGGTAGTAGTGGTGGTTGTAGGAGCAGTAGTGGTAGTTGTAGGAGCAGTAGTGGTGGTTGTAGGAGCAGTAGTGGTGGTTGTAGGGGCAGTAATAGTGGTTGTTGGGGTAGTAGTGGTGGTTGTAGGGGTAGTAGTGGTGGTTGTTGGGGTAGTAGTGGTGGTTGTAGGGGTAGTAGTAGTGGTTGTAGGGTCAGTAGTAGTTGTAGGGCCAGTAGTAGTGGTTGTGGGGGTAGTAGTGGTGGTTGTTGGAGCAGTAGTGGTGGTTGTTGGGGCACTGGTGGTGGTGCTAAGGTCAGTAGCGGCGTTTGCTGGGGCAGGAGTGATAGTTGTTGGGACAGAAGTGGTGGATGCAGGCGAAGAAGTGGTTAATGTTGGGGTAGTAGTCGGTGTTGGGGTGGTAGTGGCAGTGGCAGTGGTTGAAACCAGAGTGGTGGATGAGACTGTAGAGGAAACCATTTCGCTCGTTGATATAATGGCTGTGATTGTGGCTGGAGTGGTGGTTGCAGCGGTAGATGTTGGATCAGTGGATGGCGGAGTCATTACAGAGGAAGTGGTTCCACCAGCTGTAGAAAACGCTGTGGGTGTCACTGACGGTGTTGTTGTCTCCAAGGTAGTCTTCACTGCACAACAACAGAGAATTCAGGTTACAAAATGAAAAAAGATATGTTGTTAAAATGAATCCAACACTTCCACGCTGTCACTCTGGACTGTACCTCGACAGGCCCGTCCAGGTCTTTCTGGGTTGTTGTCTGTAAATCCCTCCAGGCAAACACACGTGTAAGAGCCCACGGTGTTGGTACATCTCGACCATTGGGAACAGTCATTTTCCCCTGATGAGCATTCATCAAAATCTACAAAAAGTTAAATACCTAAAGTGAGTTTTAATGCTGTTTTTTTTCTGCCTTATGACACAGAACACATGATAACAACAAATGTTCACACATAAAAGCTATAAAATCTCAATATCTTATATTTTCCAGCATGTAGGTATACTTCATTATACTTTCATAATGTTTGCAGTCTCACAAGTAATTCATAATAGTACAATACAGTGCTAATGAATATATCTTTATTTCAGACTCAAGGTCCATAGGCAAAACAAACAACACAAGACATACAATAAATGAGAATAAAAACTAAAAAAAAAAACCTACATATTTGACACACCAATGATATTACATACTTGTAGCTCCTTACAAAAGACGTACCTTTAAGGACTGTGTTG
Organism: Trachurus japonicus; assembly: GCF_045865225.1. Taxonomy (NCBI): domain Eukaryota; kingdom Metazoa; phylum Chordata; class Actinopteri; order Carangiformes; family Carangidae; genus Trachurus; species Trachurus japonicus. The sequence goes on along the minus strand of NC_140920.1, from coordinate 9,134,066 downwards.
TTCCTATCCACTGTGTATTTTGTGCTGTTCATCAGAGAGTAGAGCAGAGTCATGGACACATTGTGGATGTCTTGGCTTTGACTCGGGGTGAAGATGAGGTTGAAGTTGACCACCACGCTGCCCAGCGAGAAGCCTCTGATCTCAATTCTCACCTGGCCTGAATCCACCATGTCCTTCATCTCTTGAGACAGAGCCTGGTAGATCTGTTTGGTGACAAGGTGGACGGCTGGTTAAAATGGGTGAAAATTGTATTCAAAGCCACTGGATTATCCTCATGTAACAGCTAACAGACCTACCTCCTCTATTATACTCGCGGTAAGGTTGTGGTAGGCCTGACTGCTGGCGTTCAGCAGGTCAGGAGTGAACTGGATGTTGGTAAGTCGAGCTGTGGCGTCAAGAGCCTGAGCATCTACAAAGAAAAGCCTTATTTGGTACAATAAACACATTTTCCACAACTAAAGGTCAGCGCTTGTACCAGCCTTTGGGCAAGACTGGTTAAAGAATGTGTCTTTTCTTCATCACACATTCGACATTTAGGACGAATTTTACCACTTTACTTATCAATCCCTTGGGGCAAGAAACAGTTTTTTCTTTTCAATCTGAGAAAATCTGTGTGGAAAAATTTAAATCACCATTTTGCTTAAAAACAGCATGTTGGAGTAGCTTCCACAGAGAGGGGGAAAATCTGACTTTTCTGTCTACTTTAATCAATTTATATTGTCCTTTGTATTTCGTTAAAAGCCATAGCAACAATTTAAAAGTTATCTTTTTTGATTAATAGCCGAAATATGATCATTAATGGATGAGAATAACAATTTACAAATGACACTTGATGACTCAAAGATATATGATTACATCTCAAAGTCACAGAAACATTTGGTTTTTACCTGTTTTGACTGTTATACTGTGCGGGACTCCTTGGACTCCACAGGCACAAGGCGTGACAGTGACATTATAGAGGACCCCAGGCTGCAGCCCCGTCACCTCAAACATGGTCTGATTTGTTTCCAAAAACGTAACGTCCTCCGACCCTTTGCTCACAGCGACTTGATAGGTCTGATTTGTCTGGAGCTGGCTGGACCAGTAAATGCAGAAGGAGGTTCCAGTGACATTGGACGACATTAAGTTGGTGATGCTGGGAGGAGCTGAAGGTTGTGGTGGGTAGGAGGAGAGAGAAACGATATATTGTGGTTAAAGGAAAAGACACATGAAAAGATTGACAACAATGCAGGAGTTAGAGGCATTGAATATTATTCATAAATAGGTTTTCATCAGTGCATAAGCAACTGCAGATATAAATGCTATTTGTCATTGCTGTGTTTCTACAGGCCTTTTTTTATGTTACCTGTGGGCCACTCTTGAAAAGGGAGGGGTGAGGTGAGGGGGTATTGACTAAGTGCAATGTGCAACCTCACCAGTAGGTGGCACTAAATCCTGCATATTGGTCCTTTAAAGCTCACTAATTAACATGTTTTATCTCATTAATTCTGGCCCTTTTGGGAACTGTTACGCTCACGGTGTAGAAGACACAGTCCCATAGAGAAGCTCAGGAGACCGTTCTGTGACATTAAACCAAAAGTATATGTCAAAACAACTAGTTTTGTATTGTTCAAAAACATTTCCAGTTAAACCATAAATCTCATTGGCTGTTGAGGTAAAAACAAAACATTCATCAACTCAGTTGCAGTGCAACAGGTGTTTTTCAGGTGGCACTAATGAGCCTGTTGTTGTTTGTGGCTCTACAATGAGGTTAAGAAGGAGGAGCTGTACTTCAGATCAAGAAGGTCCAGACTTTGTGCGGTGGAGATGTGTTGAGAAAGTAGAAACAATGGCAAAGAATTTAGATGATGATTGGGATTAGAGAGTTGGATGGACAGGCAACAGGTCCAAATTATAGAGATCAGCACTTTTACCATGTTCAAGGGAAAACTAAAAGCATGGTTACCAAACATGTGACCACCTGTAACTTGTATATAACAACTGCTGGGGCACCATTTGAGTTTTTATTTTTCAGTTAATTGTACACAATGTCTTTTTTGTGTACGTCATTCTTTGGTTCTAGAAGTACTTACATAATTACAATTATGTATTACATTTCGTGCAATATCTACACACTCCTGCTTGTGCAACTGGGTGTACGGGCATAGTGCAATACAACCTGGCACTTTAAACTGATGTGCACTTTAGGGCACCGTGCAATACCACTTGGTACCTATGCACTCATGCACTTTAGCACTTGTCACTTTGGCCCAGCACTTTTGCACTTTATCTCTCAGAAACTCTTATGGTCCCCCTACCCATGGAAGTGTTTGTCAAAATGTCAATGTTTTATTTCGTTATAGTCGTCTTGTTATCTTGTTGTTGTCTGCATTATTATGTCGTCTACATTACAATGTGTATTGTCACTGTACTGTTTTTTTATGCTATGGGACTCCGGATGGAAATTAGCATTGCTGCTATAATCCGGCACATTTACATGTTTTTATATGTTCACTAATGTGCACTGTCCCATCCAAATAAACAAATAAAGTAAAGTAAAGTCCACAACCAAGAAAGGAGGGGAAAAAAAGACTAAATGTGAAAAAGCCCATGGTTCAAGTAAGAATTCTGAAAGGGTAACAACTAATTTAGTGGAGGGGATCTTTAATATGTGACGCTGACTGATAAATTGTCAATATACTCAGCAGAAATAATTCTGGGCCTTCAGAGAATAGAGTGAGTGTAGCCATTAAAAAGTCATTTTGCAGAGCAGCTCTCAGAGGTTTGTCATTACAGCAAATGGTCAGAGGAGCTCTCATGTCAGAAATTCACATTATGCTTTTAAGATTACATGTGTGTGTGTGGAAGTGCAGTTCTTCTGCGTCCCTGCTCATATCCACGTTAAAGGTCAGGAACAAGCTGATAAATTGAAAAGGAAGGCTTTTAACATTTACAATAAGGTAATAAAAGTATCTCTTGATATAGGAGAGAGGGGAAAAAAATTAGAGCAGAAATAATTAACGTCCAGCTGAAGGAATGGGCTATAAGTCAATAAAGAGAGACTCAAAGGAATATACAGAAGGCAGAGCATGTTAAAGTGAGGATATTGTAACTGCAGAAGAAGCAGTAAGATAACATAATATTCAGAAAAGAAGAACTTGAAGAAGCAACATGAGATGTATCCCTTCTTATAGCAGTGTCCAAAGACTAAAGTTGTTTTGACAAAACCTTTCCAAAATGTCAGATTGTTCCTTTAAAGACAACTGTCTAGCATAAAGTCTAAAGATTTTTGACAGTTTTCTTGACGCTTCCAGCCCACTGGTGGTTTCCAACCTGTGGGCTGTGGGCTGCGCTCCACTGGGGACGGCGACGCCATCATTGATTTATTTATATGTTTCCTTTCAAAATCAAAGCTGGTTGGCAACAGGGAGAATCAAAATGAAAGAGAGTCAAGAGAAGACACTGAAACTGTCAAACAAAAAATAAATGCATGTTACACTGAGGATTTATTCTATACCTCAGTATCGTTATGGAGTTGGATGGTGGTTTACAATCTTTAAAGGGATAGTTCAACATTTTGGCAAATTGGCCCATTGCCATAATCCCTATAGTCATAGCAGTAGGTTCGTTACCTTTAATTGTCGGTGCAAGCTATTTTTAGAACGGCGGAGCAGAGCCGCAAGCTGCTCAGAGCTACGCTACGGAGGCTCATGGGATTTCTTGGTTTCCCTCATCAAACTCATCAAATACACAATCCAACAACTCCAAAACGCTCTGGTGGACAAGTTGTGACCTACACATTCACCATGCTGTGAGATATTAACACAACGTTACCAGACAGAGTTGTTTTAGAGGTAAATGCAGAGACTGCTTGCCGAAAAACTGCCCCTGACAGGAACACACATCAGCTGTTTTGCATGAATTTACCAAGAAAACAACTCCGTTCTGTTATTATCTGTTATTAGCATGGTGAATGTGCAGGTCACAACTTGTCCACCAGAGCGTTTTGGAGTTGTTGGATTGTGTATTTGATGAGTTTGATGAGGGAAACCAAGAAATCCCATTAGCCTCTGTAGTGTAGCTCTGAGCAGCTCGCGGCTCTGCTCCGCCGTTCTAAAAATAGCTTGCACCAACAAATAAAGCTAACAAACCTACTGCTATGAGTATAGGGATTATGGCAATGGGCCACTTTGCCAAAATGTTGAACTATCCCTTTAAGATGGCCTTGAGCTCATTATGACAAAATCTATTTTGACACTACACCTCCATACTTTCACCCACCCACCCTTGAGATAGCAATAAAACATTTCTTACGGCATGTGGTTGTCGGTGGAGGTGATGACTCCACTGTTGAATTCATGCTGGTATTTGCTGAAGAGGAGGGGGTCCACTGTGGAGTTTGTGATGAATTATAAGGGACAGGGGTTGTGTTACTCTGAGATGTTGTCATGCTGCTGTCTGGAGCCTCCTGCGTAACGCTGGGAGCCGGGGCGCAGGTAGGAGGAGGGTGGGCCGGCGGGGTCTCTGTGGTAGTCCACACCCTGACGTCAGCTATAGGAAAGAAAAAAAACAACAGACAAAGAAAGAACAATGTTGAAAGTTTTAGCACCTGTGTGTAGAAATATGACAAATCTCCCTGCAGGAGAGAGTTTTTTCGCTCACACTGGCGTCAGTGAAAGTGATTAACCTTCACCCTGCTGTGTTTCTTCAGTTGCTTTCACCTTTTAGCGAGACTGTGAGAATCTAAGGGCTTTTCTCAGTACTGTGATCCTGATAAGACAACAACAGCTAAACCCACACGGATGTAATTTTCCCACAATGAAACGTATTCAAGTTCACTCTCACTTTTCAGCTTTGATCTCAGTAACAACAATGACTGGAATTCCCTATGACACACAACCTGTTATTCATCTTTAACACGTTCGTTTAAAATCAGGAAATAGAAATACTGACAAGCATGCAGGCCCTGCTTAGTATGAATTATTGGGCTTTTTACAAACATTACGTGGAATTTATATCAAAAGTCTCAGATAAAGGCATGGCTGGATGGAAACCTTCACATTCAACTACATCAATGGTGCAGTGTACATACAGTATATTGTGTAAATATATCTATAAACACAATACTGATGGCTAACATGGATGGCTCAGGAAGTGGAGCAGTTTGTCCACCAACCAGAAGGTCAGAGGTTCAATTCCCAGGCAAAACACTGAGGCCATACTTGTGTTATGTATCATCGGATGTATGAATGTGTGTGAATGATTAGCCTTCAAGCCTGTCTGTGCACAGAGCTGTATGGAAGGGTGAATGTGACAATACAGTGTAAAGCGTTTTGAGTGGTCCAAGTGACTAGAAAAGTCCATTTACCATGTTTTTTCAGTGATAGCTTGGTTGGTATCAGATTATTTGCTCGACTAACTTAATGTTGATGTGCTTTTCTGATATGTTTTGTATTAATCTCTCCATATTAACAACATAAAATCAATATGTATAGTGAAATTCCAGGTGTTTGATTCCTGACTGCATATTGAAGTGTCCCTGGGTAAGATATGAACCCCCGAGCTGCTCCTAGTGTAAATGTGTGAGTATACGGTAAGTCAATGTAACTACGAAAGCAATACAAGTGTAGTTCATTTACAATGTTATGTGTGAATTCTTAAACCACAGAGAGGATGCACAAAATAATGTGTCCCCATGCATCTTTATTTGCATGATTTATGATGTTTTTGTCTCATTTTAGCCCTGCAACTTGATAAGTCTACAGTTTCCTGCAGTCCAATTTACTGCCATTTAGAAACTAGTAAATCAAACCTTATATATACACTTGCAATATACACATACACACACACACACAAACACAGTTTCACCTGTACAATTGGCTCCAGGATTGCCAGGATCAACATCAACATATCCTTGGCGGCAGGTACACTGATAGGAGCCCACTGTGTTGACACAGTCTGCCTGAGAGGAGCACCGACAGAGAGCAGACTGCTCACACTCATCTACATCTGCAAACAGAAACACACACAGGTGAATGGTTGGAGTCAAGTTTCTGTTCTTTGGGATCTGAGCTTCACTTAAAATAAAATGTGATTTATAAGTTAAAGATGATAACGATTGATGTACTATTATATATTTTGTGTAAACTAAACACAAAACATCAGCAGACTTTGTTTCTTATGTATATGTCCAGGAACATTAATCCTGCTGAATGATGAAATGTCCACTGGGTTTCAATGCATTAGTCTGAATCAGAGCACAGACCTCTGCATTCATCCTGTTGCCTCCATCGACTGTGAAATAATCAATAAATGCCAGCGTTTCAGTTCCATTAGAGCCATGTTTGACAGACGAGTTAGTGGCTCTGGGTTATAAACTGTTCTTTTTTCTTTCATGTTTTCCCTTTTCTGTCATTTTTTTTTTATAAAAGCCAGCGGCAGGCATCAATCTGAAATGTTTTCTTGTTTTGTTTTTCTTGCATCTTGCACTGAATCCTCTGAGGCTTTGATCACGCAGTCCTGACGTGATTGTTGACAAGGAATCATGTCCGCCTACATCCTGGACAGCATTCTTGACTTGCTTTACAGTCATAAAGGGCTTTTTTTTTTCTTTCTTTACCATGCAACTGATTTTGTGGTCGTCCACTGGCTTGGTTCTCCCTCCGTCAACCAAATCATTTGCCATTTTTCTGATTTCCTGTGTGCACTCGCTTTTTTAGAAAGTACCCCAACTGTTGACCTCAATCTAAATGGAAACTCGCAACTCTCAGGCAGCTCTGAACTACATCTGAGCCTTTCTGTGCATGAACAAAGGTTGACAGGACATGAAGCTGTGCACTTTATATTCACGTGCCTACTTGCATCCCAACCTCTACACTGTAAGCACTGTGTGTTAGAGGTGATTTATCTCCCACACAGTTCTTTCACTATTGATGTAAACCTTATATAGCACGTTCATGTATTACCCATTGGTTTCTATTCAATCAGGGATGTGTTTGCACAAGCAGAAATCTGAAAATAACATATATGACAGTGAAAATAAACATTAACTCAAAAATGTAATTTATAGCAAAAAAAATATTACATGATGAATTCAGAGACACAGATTTCGTTTTAAAAAATACATGACAAAGTTTGCATGTAAGAATATTAAAGGTTGACTTTGTAGTTTTACCAGAACAACAACAGAACGCCAGACCGTTGCTATGTAAAACGGGCCGTTGCTAGGGACTCCGTTCTGATCAGAGGACAGCAGAGGAGGAGAACTATGCAGGAAATTATCATCATAGTTTCATTTTTACCGTCATTAACAGCATAATAAATGACTTTTAGCTTGTTACAGGGAGAGTGGAGGCTCTCTGCCTTCCACACCGCTGCTGAAAACCAAACCTGCTCTCAGAGCCTCCGCTGTCACTGCTCTCGTCAAGTTGAAAAAAAAAAAAAAAAAGTTCGGTGGCGAATGTAAACAGAACGTGACAGAGAATCATTGTCGAGCCCGTCAAATTTTTTAAAAACATTATTTCAGACAATTTTTTTTTTATTTATGGAAAAGCACTACTTTCATTCTGTAACCCTCAAAACGCCCCATGGATGTATTATTTTTGTAAAAATATAGCTTTTAATAAATATTCTAGGGTGAAGTCAGGTAAAATGGGCCACTTTTTGGTAAACGATTAATAAGACCATCAAAAACGCTATGCATGAAATCCATTGATATTTTTAAAAATCGACATAGGTCTCTTAAATGTTTCTGTGTGAAAAAAAAATTAAAAAGTATAATTATTTTGGAATTATGAGAGTTAAAGTATCGGGATATTCCCTCTCGAGGTACGATGAAGGTTCAGGTAAAATGGGCCAGCCGTTCAGTTAAATTGGGCCAAGAGAGAACAACACAGTAATTTTAGCAGAAATCATTTAAATTTTAATAATTAATTGACACTACTACTAAACTACAACACTAAACTTAACATTAACAGTGAATACATAAGAGGTTGAAGACATTTTTTAATCTTAAAATGCATTTTAAAATTGCATGATCATGTTGTTGCTATGCTCTTTGTTAACTGACTATGTTATAGGCTCTTTTACTGTGTGTGTATGTGTGTGTGTGGCATTATAGATGCCATTTTTTCCCCCACAGTGCTAATGGCACCATGAGTGGCACTGACCAACCTTGGATATATATCTAACTTTGAACATGTTTTGCACCCTCAATTTCTGTGTAACTTCAGTGTAAGACTGTGTTTTGTATGTGGCCCATTTTAGCTGAAATGCATGGCTCAATTTACCATGATGCATTAAGGTAAATTGAGCCACCCACAAAAAATGCATTTAAATTAAAAATAAGTAAGCTTAGCAAGAATTTTGCATTCTATCCAATGGGGGGAATCACAATATGTATTATAAATCACATTTTTTATTGTAGATCTGTTTTTTTACGGAGTTATCAACCTTATCAGTTTCAAGTGAAATTTGTTTGCCAGGCCACTTTTCGCACACTTCTCCTCAGCAGGCTGGATATAAAGCATTGTCCCACCCACAACAGCAACCAGAGACCACTCAAATCAATTGTTTTTTGTCAAGTACAGTTGTAGCAACAATTTGAAATCATTTACAGCCATTGCCTGTTAAAACTTAAAAAGCTAGGAGGCTCAAACCTTAACTGGCTCATTTTACCTGATGGCCCAATTTACCTGATGTCACCCTACATAATCAACCTTTAAATACAATGTGCAAGAGGGACTGGACTCACTTGTCATTTTTGTATCTTACATTTAAAGGCTAAGTAATTCAGTGGTGCTGAACAATAATGAAAGCACATTATCTAAATTGTACAAAGGGAAATTAATTATCTGAGAGAGAACATTTTGAAGGCAAATTGATGTGTTTGAGTGTGTGAGGTTAATGTGCCTTTTGTGCAAATGTAACAAGTATGACTGGTTCATGATTAATATCTCTGCATGCATGCGTGTGCGCGTGCACATGTGTGAGTGTATATGCACTCGCTCTGGTGTTATTTTCCGCTATTGCAGGAAACATCCCACATATGACTGTCACTCAAATAGAAGTGGTGGGAGAAGGAAACTGTGGTGCGACTGAGTAATTTTTTCCTGAACACCGCGTTCTCTGCAGCATGAATCATTCTCAAAACTCTACAAGAATGTCATTTCTCTGAAGAAAAAAAAAAAAAAAGCCCCAGTAGCTTCAAACAAACAAACGTGTCTCCTCACCTTCCACTGTTACAGATGACACCTCCTCTATGTGTTTGAGAAGAAGATGCAGCTTTGATGTGACATTGTGCAGCGACATGGTAGCGTTGCAGTCAATCAGCAGTGAGGTAGCAGTTCTGTATGGATGCACAGGCCACGAACTGAGATAATATGTTGAAACTTCATCAGACTGCAAAGCTCCAGTCACCTATTATCGACACAAAACACGGTTAGTACGAAACTAATGAAAGAATAAATATTGATTTATCTCCAGATAAAGCCTGGGTATTTCATTTTGCAACAAACAGCATTATCAGACTAGGTATTATGATGTTAACAGTGACAGTAGTCTGATTCACCAATGTTGCTACTTTACATAGGAGAAGCCACAATTGCAGAAGTAGAGCCAGTAATAGTATTAGCAGTAGTATTTCTATTAGTATCAGTAATATTAACCATTGCTTGAAGTAATCGTGTGTGATTCAGAAGTCCTTGATCCTTTGACACCAGCTGTTGGTAATCTGTCTTCACTGTCACTGTTGCGTTGAAACGGTATCCTCCATTCTCTCTGTAATCCGTTGAGTCTGAAAGTTAAATTAAAAGGATTAGTTCATCCAAACTACAAATAAACACTTACACCTTGTGCTATTTTGGGCTGCAGGAAAAGCTGAATCATGTCGCTGACATTTTTTAAAAAGTAAAAATTTATCCCGCTTTGTGACTTGGACAAAAAAACTAGACACTAACCTCACCCATAAAAACTATATGAAGAACTAGTTTGATTATAAAAACTACATATGCATGACAAATTTAAGATTCACATCTGCAATTATGGCAGACATTTAATAATGAATCTCATTCCAGCAGATTTCCCTAGACACTCTTCAGAAATAAGAAAAAAACACACTTCCGTTACCAGCTAGTAATTCTCATACAGTTGCAGTGCAGTAATGTCTGGATTTTGATATAAACAAGTGGACAGGTGGTGTAATAAGTAAAAACAACAGCAACAGGATGCATTATATAAATAGTTTTCAGCATTATTTCTTAACAGAATCTAGTTCCAGTGAAAATGGTAGAAAGGGTATCTATATACAGTATTTTCAGTGGGGCAAAAGACCCAAGCTACTAACTTGTAGGATGACTGCAGAAACAGCGACCAAGCCTCTGGCAGCATTTTTGCCAGCCTGGGCAGTCCATGTCCCACTCACAGTCCTCAGATCCGGGATACAGTCCATCTGCAGTTGGACATGATCCTGGCTTGGCAACGCTCTCTCCACTCCTGTTTACAGCTTCATTCAAAGGAAATAACATGTTACAGGCCATATATTAGCAGCAAGATATTTGTAGCAGTGCGGTTTCTGTGCTTCCATCTGGTGTCTTGCACACAGCACCACACACTTAAAGGTCACGCTGATTGCATCTGCGCTGTCTGAAATTTTGATTTTTTTTTATCATCAAATATTTCCAACACAAAGGGTATTCAAATCAAAGAGCAGACGGAACAATTTATTCTCATCAATAATGAACAAAACACAGAGATAAAATGATGTGCAGCACACTCACACAGGGCGCAGTAACGCCCGACTTGTACGTAGCCATCACAGCACTTGGTAACCTGCTCCATCGCCATCCTGGTCTCAGTCTGGTAGATCATCTTGTAAACTGTGACTGTGCATGTCGTCGAGAGGAGCCAGCCACCGCAAGGTTTGGTCGTAGTATAGGGGACCTTATGTATCGCCAGGAAACTCACCGTCCTCGTCTCATTGTGAACACACAGATGGTAGCCAGATGCAGACAAACCGTTTTCTGGAATGAAATTAATACATTCATCATGTTTTTGTTGTTGTTGGATAATTTTCCTGGACGGTTAATATCTGGCTGCATTTACATTTTGAGTCACAAACAATCCTCCTTGATTTTGACTTGCCCGTAAAGTAGATCATAATACATCTATCATTTGTAACATTAAAAATGTTTAGGTATAAACATTAAAGTAAAACTAGACATTAAAAAATCCTCACATACACTATATTCTGTTGTGGCAACATATCGATTTCATGTGAATGCGTCATCTGCATAGAGGCCTACCTTCGTACACAGTGTTTAGTCCCCTACAGTGAGCCAGCAGAGCCGCAGCCACCCAGATGGAGAGCATCCAACTCATTTTTCACAGATCAGAATCTCAACCCTGTATTTAACGACCACATTGGACGTGCATGTTTCTCTTTGAGATAATGCTAACTCACTGTTCAGGGTGGATTCAAGGAACAAAATCCTCTGTGGATCTGTCTCTCTCCTCCCCTCGCTGCACCATCAGTCCCTGATGGACCACAAAATCATGGCAGCCAGCAGGCAAGTATTAGATGAATATGAATATTTGGACTCAGTTAGTCAGTGTGCTGACATTACACTTACTATATTACCATATTTCAATCGTTTGATTTCCTGCATTTACCACGATAAATGGCAGCAATACAAGCCAGTGTGTAGAAAAACCTCTGGTTCACATGATTTTCAGAAAAGACTCACAGACCTTGTTTAGATTTTTGTAGAATAAATAAATAGTCGTTACATTCTTCCTCTTCTTTTTTGCAGTATTATGGTCAATAAATATGTTTATCGTGCCTGAGAGAAAGAGAGAGAGAGAGAGAGAGGGAGATAAGGATGAGGAATGGGAGGAGTCAAAGTCCCTAATGAGTTGGTTTCCACACAGGTAACCATGGTAGTTCTTGCTGGCAGCATTAACAGTCTGTGTCAGCCATTAATGTCAAGTTAGGAGGAGTGAGAACCTCCCTGCCATTTTCCCACATGTCTTCATTCTCTGAAATGAAGAAGAAGCAGCGGGAGACTTTGGCTGTCAAAGATATATTCTAAAAAGATCATCTTGGCACTTTGATATGAATGTGAAGAAAGAAAATTCCTCGGGTCCTCTGCATTCTTTTCAATCATGTCATGCACATGTTTTATCCTTAGTAGATTAATGAGGTGTGAGCGTGTGCCTGATTAAATTTAGCTCTGTCATTAAGTGATAATGACTGGGTACGTGCTGATGCATGAATGTGAATGCAGGGAGATGCAGGGGTACAGGCACAAGTCATCTGAGGTCACTTACACTCAATAGCTACTCCAAGAAAAACATCACTTCAAACAATATGACAGTAAAAAAGATCATCAGGAGTGGTGAATTCAGTGCCACACCTGGCTGAGTCACGAGACTGTTGCCAGGTGGCTGACAAGGCTTTCTTGGAAGAGGCCTGTAGGCTAAACAAACATGGCAACGATTCCCCACTGGATGCCAGTAATGACACAAATCTACTGCCATGCTGTAGTGACTTCCATTCAGTCAAAGACCTACCGGTAATTAGTTTCATTGGGGTTAGGAGTGGGCCTGTAGGTACATGCAAACAAGTATATGAATGTGTATCAAGAGATAGATAGATAGATAGATAGATAGATAGATAGATAGATAGATAGATAGATAGATAGATAGATAGATAGATAGATAGATAGATAGATAGATAGATAGATAGATAGATGTGTTTATGTCTTTTAGATAGATGGGACTAGATAGAAATTTAGCAGTTGTGCTATGTCCGGCACATTTACACTGGAACGCTTATGGCAGTGTTGATGAATGACAGTCATGCTAATAAAGCTTGTGAAATGAAATGAAATAGATAGATAGATAGATAGATAGATAGATAGATAGATAGATAGATAGATAGATAGATAGATAGATAGATAGATAGATAGATAGATAGATAGATAGATAGATAGGAAGTTAGTAATTTGTCTTAAAACATGTGTATTTTTCTTCACTAAAATAGCCCTCAAATCATTCACCCCTATAAATATTTAGTTTACTTTCAGTGTGAAGTCACCACTCAAGTCTTCACCCCTGTGCTGTTTACAATAATATTACATGACTAAGTTTCCAACCCCATTACAGGCTACTTAATTTTAAATTTAACTAGATACTTAGAAATAATTGCAGAATAATTCTTACATACACTGTCAGTTACAGTGTTGAGGATCAAATAACTTCATATAATTACCATAATTATCCTCCTTGGCCTCGTAAAAAAAAAAAAAACCTAAACATGGATTCTGGCATGTAAAACGAAAAAATATGACCTATCCCTTTAAATTAGCCTCAGTGTCAAGTCTTCCGTTCGCCCCGCCCCCCCTGCTCTTTGACCAGCCAATCGGAGCGCGGCGCACGTGACGAGCGTTCTTTGCAATGACCTCATCCCTGGTGTGGGATGACGTCAAATTCAAGATGGATGGAATCACGACCGTAAGCTGTATGATCACGACGAGCGCGCAGAAACCTACACAACACTGAATAAAAAGTCTCGTCGCGGGGTGGAGGAAACACCGTGTTGACGACGTGTAGGGTAAGTGTGGACGAGAATACGAAAGTTATAAGGTTTAAAAAACCCCAAAAAACGAGCAGCGGCGGAGGTAGAAACATAGTTGGAGGAGTACTAGCTGTTAAAGGAGAAGCTTTTTCCTTTTCCTCCCTGACGTAACTCGAAAAGGGGGGACTGTGTGTGTGTTGCAAAAAAAAAAAAAAACAGAAAGAAAAAAAACTGACCAGCTACAACCTGTTTCGCAGCCACTAATTGCGCCGCCGTGTCAGGTAAATAAGGTAAATAAATAAAAGAACCACAACATTACACCTCACTTCTTCAACCAGGGAAAGGAAAGGAAAGGAAAGCGGTTATAATAATTCACTGCCCCCCTCACACTCACACTCCCACCGGGGCTCTCCGTCCGCCTGCAGCCGCTGTGTTTTCATTCCGGGATTACCGCGGTAGAGTCCATTGAAACGCGCTCAACTTTTTTTCCCCCATCTCCCTCTCGTTGTTGAGCCACCACGGTCACGTTAAAACGGTGGTTATAGTCTATTATAGCCTATTATAATAGCCTATACCGGAACAGTGCCTTTATGGTTCATTAGCCTATTAACTCACAGAAAAATAATAAAAGAGACGGGAGGGTTTTCAAATCCGAAAGCGACATTTTCGGCAGGAGAAGTTATCTATTAGTCAGTCATCATGAGAGAGAAAGAAACTGAAGCCACGTCTTATGGATGATCTAATGCTGCTGAACGCCTCGCTCGACTTCCTCATAGAAAAGAAAACTGACGCCATCTAGACTGTCCCCTGCTCTCTTAATGTGAACCTCAAGTTTTGGCCAAGACAAGACAGGCCACTGCATGGGCTGCTCGCTCGTTAGTTTATTGTTTTTTTTGATGAATGAATGAAGCAGCTTGTGCCTGTGTGGTGTGGTGTGGTGTGGTGAAGCGATTACAGCAATGTTGTGAACACAAGTAACACGCCTTCCGGTCACACTTTTCAAAATAAACGTGCATTGTGAGCAAAAACGAGAAATGTTCTTAATTATAGAAAACTTAATTACAGAAGTCCCTCTAACATAGGGCTATCATGCAGTGTTTAAGGATATTGTGAGAAGCAGTAAATGCATTATGCTGTGTACAAGAGTCATGCAACATAACAACAACAGCAGCAACAATGTATTGATAATTCACCTACTTATAGCTCATGCAGTTTCTTTCATCAGCATCACAGCACCACCACAGCTGAACATATTGATCACTTTGAACACAGGATTTATATGATGGCTGCTGGATTAGACTGTGTTAATTTTATTCAGGTCTGCCCACACTGTATTACTGACAACTTGGTGCATGTTGCAGTGTAACAATGATATCATGCATATTTATTTTTACAGCTTTACACAGGGAGGATGTTTGCTAATGCAGGATATATATAGAAAGTAGTGTATGACATTTTAGTGTAGAAATGTAAGTGGATGGTCCCCCTCTGTGACTTGACAAAGCTAAGTTTCCATACCTTTTTCTGATTATTAATATGACAGATGTATTTTCTTTATTAGAATAGTTTGAATTATTTAGCTTTATTTATAATTTGGACCATAAAATGTGAGAAAAATAATGAAAAGGCATCACAATATTTCAGAAACAGTGCATACCCAAAAGATTTATTCACTTTTCAGAAAATAGAGAATTATGATGTGGTTTGAAGTCATGTTTGATGATGAAATACTCAATTTTTGGTTGTGTTTACTATTCTTTTGCTCAATGATTAATTAATAGCATCATAACTGTGCCTTGAAACATTGTGTTTTGAGCTAAAGTAGGATAGATCATAATTAAAAGCTACATCGCCTACTGGTATGATAATAATGTTTATTTTATGGACAATTTAGAGGTTGGCAACTATACTGTGAGTGCTCTGACAAATTACAACAGACACAAACCTACATTCAATATAGAGCAATAGATTTTGTGTGGGAGTTTCAGTCTGCATGTAAACTTGGCTGTTAGTGTGCATATTTAATGATCATCTTTGTATTTACATCCCCGCATTAAAATCTTATCCTGTCTCCTTGTCTTTCAGCCATGGAGAGCCTTGTGCATTACAGCAACCCCTCCCATGCCCTCTCAGTGTTTGGGGGTCTCAATGAGCAGCGGCTGCGGGGCCAGATGTGTGACGTGGTCCTGGTTGTGGCAGACCAGAGGTACCAGGCCCATAAGAGTGTTCTGGCTGCCAGCAGTGAGTATTTCCAGTCCCTGTTCACGCGGATGGATGCCGAGTCCCTGAAAGTTGTCAACCTGGACTTCTGTGAGGCCGATGCATTCGAGATAGTTCTGAACTACATCTACTCCTCCTCGCTCTTTGTGGACAAAGGAAGCCTGGCAGCCATTCAGGAGCTGGGCTACAGCCTTGGAATCCCTTTCCTCACCAACATCGTGTCAGCACGACCACACGCTTCCTACTGTGTGTCTAGAAAAAGGCTTTCGTTCTCAGAGGAGGACGAGAATGATGTCCAGACAAGGAGTGTCATTGTTTGTCAGGTCCGGAATGACACAGCCCATCCCTCTCGCTCAAATTATCAGAGAAAAACATCAGAGACATCATCATCATCTCCCCACTCTGCCCGGGAGTCAGCTCAGCCGCCGTCAGAAGTAAACTCACATGAAACAATCAGGAACTCAGAGTCCACCAGCAGGAAATCATCAGAGCTGAGTGAAGCTGCTGAAAGGAAGTCCACCTATCCATACACATCCATATTAAAAGGGAATTCCTCACACATCACATCTGTCAGGCCTCAGCTGACATCGTCGGTGTCTTTCAGCGATGCTGAAATGCAGCAGCACATCAGGATGCACTCTGAAGCCGACCAGGACACTAGAGAGGAGAACGAGGAGCAGGAGCAGCAGTATCACACCAAAGTGCCCTTTCAGGGTCAGGCCAGTGAGCCAAGCCAG
Organism: Trachurus japonicus; assembly: GCF_045865225.1. Taxonomy (NCBI): domain Eukaryota; kingdom Metazoa; phylum Chordata; class Actinopteri; order Carangiformes; family Carangidae; genus Trachurus; species Trachurus japonicus. Next base: position 9,117,557 of record NC_140920.1, on the reverse strand, counting down.
ACCATTGACAGGAGCGGGCCGCTCATAAAAAGCCTGCTCCGGAGATCGTTATCCATGGACAGCCCCGTCCCCGTCTTCTCCCCCACACTGGAGCTCAAGGAACTGCAAAACCGAGAACAGTCGGTGGTTAAAATGGCATCAAAAGCGTGCGGGCCGGGATCATCCGCTCAAAACGGCAATTCAAAAATGACATCTCCTCTGGTTCTCAGGCCAAAGTACTCCAGCAGGTATGATGAAGAAACTCAGGTAGAAGGGGAGGTCAGCGTGAAAGCCGAGCCGAGCAGTCCGCTCGCTGACCCCATGGACATTATTCGAATCACAGTGGGAGACGCTTTGCCGGTCAATCTTAAAGACTTGCAAACAAATTATGAGCAAGGTTCCCGGCTAGACTTCAATCCTCCGGGGAAGAGAAAGGAGAGGTCCGACAACAGAAGGTACCCGTTCAAGAAGAGCAAATTATTTAAAGACCATAGCCTCTCTCTAGATGGGAAGATGTCAGGAACAGTACCTCAGAGTGCCAACAGTGACTCTAATGACAACAGCGAGGACCTGTCTCAGAACAAGATTTTTAAATGCTGGAACTGTTTAAAAGTTTTCAGGTCCAGCGCTGGACTACATCGTCATGTAAATATGTATCACAACCCAGAAAAGCCGTATGCTTGCGACATCTGCCACAAGCGCTTCCATACCAACTTCAAAGTGTGGACACACTGCCAAACTCAGCATGGTGTAGTGCAAAACCCGGCTTCATCCTCCAGCTCCTCCGTGCTGGATGAGAAATTTCAAAAGAAGTTAATAGATATTGTGCGAGAGAGAGAAATAAAGAAAGCCTTGCTTTGGAAGCTAAAGAGGAATAAGCAGGGCTTGCAGTCTCCCATGCTTACCAAGAAGAGATCCCGGCCCAGCTTTATTTGTCCGTACTGTGGGAAAGTATTTGTGTTCCAGTCTCAGTACAGGCAGCATTTACGGACGCATCCTGCAGAAAAACCTAACCAGGAAACGGCAAGTGAGGACATCCACTACCAGGAACAGGATGAGATCAGTCAACAGAAGACCACAGACGCTGGTGTTTACTCCTGCAGACTGTGCAACACGAAGCTGTCGTCGCTCTTTGAGCAGGGGGATCACGAGCGGGGCTGCCGACATGCGACCGTGTGTCCTTACTGTGGCCTCCGCTTCTCCAGCCCGACCGTGAAGAGGGACCACGAGGCGCACTGTAAGTACAAGAAACTGACGTGCCTGGAGTGCATGCGGACCTTCAAATCCTCCTTCAGCATATGGCGCCACCAGGTGGAGGTCCACAACCACAACATGATGACTGTTAAGGAGCAGATTCACCTGAGGCAACAGGAGAACAACGAGGAGGAGGAGGAGGCGTCCGAGATGCTCATCAGAGGAGAGGACCATTACAGCGACGAGCCTCTGGCGGCCGGGAGCTCCAGGGAGAACATCAGCTACAGCGACTCCTCGGGTCCACCCATGTACGACTCAGAGGACTCCTCGTCTTATGTGCCTGAGGACCTGAGCATGGGTCATCATCATCATCATCACCACCACCACGGCAAGCTGGTGGTTAAGGAAGAGCCCGTGGAGGAGGCTGTGAGCGAGATGGAAAACGCAGAGTCTGCCAAATCCGGGTCCGAGGAAGCCGGCGTGTGGCCGTGCGAGAAATGCGGAAACCTCTTCAGCTCTCGCAAAGACCTGGAGCGACACCAGGAGCTGCTATGCCACATCAAACCGTTCATCTGTCACATCTGCAACAAAGCCTTCAGGACCAACTTCCGCCTTTGGAGCCACTTCCAGTCCCACATGTCGGCGAGCGAACCTGGAGCCAAAGAGATCGACAGACACCCCTCGCCTCTGTCTCCCTCCCCTCCCACGACCCCGCAGAACTCTGACCGTCGCTCCCCGCCGCAGGCCGCCACGTTCAAATCCACCCAGACAGCGGTGCCGCCGGTCACAGCAGCAGCAGCAGCAGTGATGCCCGAGGAGTGCAGCAGCCCAGAGCCCTGCAGCTCGTCAGCGTCCACGGCAGCGAGCAAGATGAAGAGGCCGTCGGAAGCAGAGCAGCAACCGAGCGGCGGCCACAGCCCTCTGTCGAGGTCGAACAGCATGGAGAACCCCGGTGGCCCTCAGGAATCAGACACGCTCTTTTACCACGCACCGTCTCTCTCTGCGCTGACGTTCAAGAGGCAGTACATGTGCAAACTCTGCCACAGGACCTTCAAGACGGCCTTCAGCCTCTGGAGCCACGAGCAGAGTCACAGCCACATGTAAGCATCATCACACCAAGTTACAGCAGTGCATTTCTCTTCAGAGACAAAAAAAAAACTTAATATTATAGTATATAAACACACCTCAGCCTACACAAGGAAGACTTTGAATGTATAGCTTATTCGCTTGCCTCCAATGTCATATATTAATGTGGCCATGTTCAATTGAGGTGTAAACGTGAATGTGCAATCAAGTGCTAGATTCCTCTCTTAGATGAGAGATGATTACAAATGGTTTATTTTCCTTTTCAAAATGATTGATAAGCATTTATCTATTCTAAACTGCTTTTTAATTGTCTACTTGTATTTATCTATCTAGGTGTGAGAAAACAAAGTACAGAGTTTTAGCCCTCAAGTGAAAACCAAGGTACAACTATATACTTTGTTTTCTCAATGTGGAAAAAGTGCTTTAAACTATTGGAGGCTGCAGTTGAATTAGAGATTATTAGTGCTTTTTGCTTTTGTATCAGATCTATCTGTTGACGTGAGTGAGTGATCCCTTAAGATAATATTGGTGGCCTCAACAATGTATTCAATATGCACTTTGTTTGACAGTTTGATTCTGTGATAGGGCAGTTTAGTCCAAACGTTTGATGGATCTTTACGTTTCCATAACTGAAGTGTTCGGCTGCAGAACTGAAAATGATCACTAGGCCTAATGGCATTCACTTTGTTTCTTCAAACTTGGCAATCCGTTAAAATCTGAGTATCAAACTAATTAAATAAGACCTTCAGTATAATATAATACATGAAGTTCTAACAGAAACTGCACATCAAACTCACTTTGGATACCGGTGGTTTTATCTTTTAACTGCTAACACTCTTCACTCTATAACTATGATTTACACATTGGTGACAAATTGAAGGAAAAGACAAAGTGTCTCTTAGTAAGATGTTGCACCACCATGGGCCACGAGAACAGCTCCAGTGCTTCATGGCATTGATTCTCCAAGTCTCTGAGCTCTCCTCGAGATACTCCTTCATGTGGTGAGGGTGGGGAATCTGGTGAAGAATATGGTGACTCATCAGACCCGATAACTTTTTTCTTTTTCTTTTTCCCCCCACATCTCTGTAGACCAGAGAGTCTGGGTTCTTTTTGCACGAATGAACTTACAAATGTGCTTTTTTTTTCTTTCTTTGTAATGAGAGGTTTATGCACTGCAGCCCTTACGATGACATCCCTCTCTAGTATGTAATTGTCGACAGATTGTTGTTGACACAGTTTGGAAACATCCTGTAGTGAGTGTGACCTATACCCAGTCACCTGAGAAAGCACCATCGTCACCACGTGTGTGCTTTCGAGTCGACCGCGATTCCTCATTGACTGACGTATTTCCCACAGATTTAACACAGATGTCAACTAGAGTCACTGTTGAAACACACACAGGTTGAGCACTTTGTGTGACTGAAGCTCCCGCCTCGACAATTATCGCTCTTTCAATGTCATCCTTGTTTTTCCTTTAATTTGTCACCTTTCTGTTTCTTCCTAATTGTTAGCTTGGTGAATCATTCTACAAATTCACAGGTGAATGAGATCATAGAATCACTCATAGGAGTTGAGAAGGTGTTTTCTCTCACAGGGCGATGAATACGACCTTGCCAAATACTGCTGAAAAAAATAATTTGTAAAAGGTGCTGCAGCCCAGCAACCAGGAAAATTACTATCAAAGATTATGTGCTTTGTTTAATTGGATAGTGTCCTAAACATGCAAGTATTTGGCATCACATCAGCTGCTAGGAATGAACCCCAAATAAAGCAAGTTTCTTTCTAAAGGCACACTGCAGTATAGAAATGTAATTTGTGGCTAAACTGAAATAAAGCCTCAATTTTAAAGTGTGTATTTTAGACCGATAATTCCTGATTCACTAAGTCGCCCCGGTGCAGTACCAGTGTTATGTAAATACTCATACACTGATAGATTTGTGCAATTAAACATGTGGGAATTAACCAAGCTTTACAGTGCTTTGATGGCCTTATGCAACATTAAAATATTTTGTCATATTTTACACAGAAGCACAATAGAGTTTCAGATGATTAATGACTCAGGCATTTTGAGGTGGTAAAGTCAAGAAGGAGGCATGAGAAAGTAAAACTTTTAATGGTGAGCGAATGTTCCTGCTTCCAAAAGATTTATTATTAAAAGACTGTGTTTGATTGTATTCCAGTTTTTTTCACAGTTGTTATTCTTGTACAGGTGTATACTTCTGCTTTGGCTTGTTTATTTAGATAATTATAAATTATTACGACAGCAATTATTTGGGAGATGTTTGAGTTAAATATTGCTCTACACAATTTATGGAAATGTATTTCCTCCAAATGAGCAACACAAGCTGCAGTGTGATATTAAATTCATCAGAGAGATTTTATGTTGATAATAGTGCTCTTAATTTCTTGTGAGAAAAACTTTTTCAGAGTTTCACAGAAATGATTAGAATTGTGTATATGGAAGTGTTTGTATCCTCAATTTTGTACCAATTTTGTTAGTAAACGAAAGTTTTATCTTTTTAGTATTCCTGTGCTCTCACTGCAATAATGAATATTTGTATAAGCATTGGTTGTATTATTGTTGCTTTTGGAGACTTGCAGCTGTTTTGTGTTTAGGTTTTTCTACAGTTTTTGTGCTTCATTTCTGTAATAAAGAGTAACAATGGAGAATACATACATATATTATCATCAGTGGTCATTTATTGGTGTTTAGTAGAGTGGGTCTAATCTGGAAACTTTAAACCTTTTTTTTTTTTTTTTTTTAACTTTGTCACATTTCAAACTGTCAAGGTTGTTCAGTTCTAACTCTGAATAATAAGAAGATTGTTAAAAGTACTCACTGTGATTTCCAACAGTCCAAGATGACGTCCTCAGTGTATTCTTCTGTCCAAACGATAGCTGAAAATATTTTTTGGGTGGATGATAAAAAAAAATATGATTAAAAAAAAAAAACATCTGTTGAGCTAGAACCGGTTCATGCTTAGTGGTTTAGCTGAAAACAATTATTTTCAAAGTGGCTGCTGATTTAGTTTTTGTAAACAGACTATTAATTGATTCAACAACTAATCTTCACAGAATTTAATCGAATGAACATTCATTATTACACACTTGAACTTACCCTGTATCCTTAAACTACTCATCCATATTCATTTTCAAGATTTATATGTCCTCTAAATGTCAAATTATATTTAATTCATGTAACCAAACATCAAAAATCTGTGGCAAAACCATTTTAACTGACGTGTATTGTGTAAGTACTTTAAAATGGATATAAAGGGGTTTGAATTGATATGGGAGGAAAGGGCATTTTTGCCATGCACTCAAATCCCTCACCTACTAAGTCATTGGATTCTGTTGCATAAACATTCCTTTACAAAGTGGTAAAGCACCGATAATTAACATCCAGTTGTTGGTCAATGTGACTTGTGAAGCAAATCCAAGTTTGTTTATTAATTTAACAGTGGAACCGAGCGCATGAAAACACACAGAGACACGGGATCCTGTTGGCAGACAACCCCCGAGCCAGCGGGATGTTTTTCAGGCTGTGGGCCACTGTGACAAATTCTGGCTGGAAACTCAGGACTGAACTTAGGAAGTGCCTGCGTTAATTTGGAAAAATGGCAAGCTGGAAATCCTGCCCTTCCCATGTGTAAGGTCACACTCTCCACGAAACTGTGCGCAGAGAGGAAGTTTTCACATGGACGAGGAAATCTGTTTCCAAACGCATCCATATCTTTTGAACACACGTGCATAAAAAAAAATCTGATTTTATCTTATTATGTGCTCAAGTTTAGAGTTAATTGTTCCCTGCTGATGCTCTCATTTCAAAAGTGAGGACAGGTTTACTAATGCAATCTTTAGTTTAAAACCACAGTTGACTGCCGATGACTCATCAGTTACAATTTATAACATTTATTGTCAAAAATGTACAATAATTTACAGATGTGACATTGTCAACAACAACACAACCGGTCTATAATATTACTCACTACTGTGGTAGGCCAAGACAATTTGCAAAAATCTTTGTAATTATACACAATCAAGAATCTTCAGGTACGAGCAAGACCATCAGAGGTGTCAGAAAAGTGAATACAGTGACACATTGTAGCAGGAATAGAGCTGACAAACCATATTATTGAGTAGAGACAGAGATTTAGATGTAGTTAGGGATACAACCATCCATATATTTAATTTCCTTTCACAAGGCCAGGGTGTCTTTAATCAGCCTTCTCATGGTGGTGCTGACGGAGGTTCCCAGAGAGTCAGTGATCTGGTATGTGATCTTGTAAAGGTACGGCTGGACGTCTTTGAGGCTCGTATCGAAAACATTGTCCACCTCGGACTGGGTGGGCATCTTTGGCAAGTATTCGTGACGATTTATGACCTCGACGACGTTGATCACCTTCTCCCCCAGCTTCTCGCCCACTTTCTCCCGGCAGATCTGTCTCTCCTGCTCGTTGGCGAGGTTGACCACGTTGACCTTGATGCTCCACACCTCCCAGGGAATGCACTCGTCGGAAAAAGGCCAGCGGGACTTCTTCTTCTGGTAAAACTCCAGAGAGATCTGCCCCATGCCATCGCTGCCAGTGTTGCTCAAAGCATCCTGCGACCAAAACACATAATTATAACAACAGTGAAATTGCAGGCCTGTACACGCCTTATAGGTAATAAGTTAATAACACCCTTTTTTTCTCATCTTCTCATTGTTTTCCTTTTGTTCCTATCATATTTATTCCCCATGTAATGTACACTTACCCCCCTTACAGTAGTTGGTTGGTTTAATTTCTCATTCTATTTTTAGATTCACTGTCACTGCCCCTCCACTATTGCCTCATTTCATCTCACAGTTTTACTCTATCCCATCTTATCGTATCTCATCTGATCTCCTTTTATCGTGTGTATACCCCCCTTTTTATTTAGTGTATCTAATTAGCTGCATCCTGCATTTTAATTTGAGTCAGCTTAGTTTTATTAATTAATTTATTGCTGGGGTCTTGCTTGGACGGTCCATCCCCTATGTATGGCTTGTGACATTTGTATGTGCAGGGTTCCCACTCTTTTCTTGAAATCATTTTCCAGGACTTTTCCAGGACATTTCCAGCCGCTACAGTCTGACAGACATGTTATTATTAGGCCATACACGTCACCCCGTCCCATTCATGCTTTGGAGAAGTTGTAATTCAACAGTTGTACTTTATTTTGTACATTCAACCAGTTTGAAATATATTTATTCTTTTCTTTCACCCCAAGAAATTTGATTTAAAGATGTGCAGTCTGTGGCTCTAACTTATCTATGAAATAATATCTTACATGCTTAGAAATTAAGACAAATGTATCATAGAACAACGCAAAAACATATTGTTTTTGTTTTAAAACTGCACCTAAAACAGCTCTCTTTTCTCGCTGGGCACATCTTTTTGGAAAATAAATTCTTAGTGGGGTCTGAAAAAGTCAAATAGAGCTCTCTGGTAGCTGCTGTCACCATGTGATAAATAATTTCCCAGGACAACTCAAGCTTTTCTAGGACATTTTACCCTTTTTTCTCAATTTCCATGTGTTTTCCATGACTGGATAATTGGTCAACCATTTACCAGGTTTTCCAGGACGCGTGGGAATTGATTGATTGATTGAAAACGTTATTGAACAGCATTAGACAAGTGTTCAAAAGGATTAAAAACACAATAAAGTCCAAAGGCTTATTTCCATTGTGGTCCTATTTGATGGTAGACAGTAGTACGCATAGATTTAAAAACAAGGAAGACAAACACACAACACATGGACTAAAAACATGGGAGAAAGACACTAAGGCACATAGACTAGCCTACAACATTGAAGAAAAAGAACAAAATGAAATAGATAAAACAAGGGATTAGGTCCCAAACAGAAATTGTGACTTGTCTTCTCTGGTTTGTTTATATGCTGCTTTTGTCAAGCACTTTGTAAACGTACTATTATTATAAAATCACCAGTTACCTTGAATTCAGACACGGCTTTTCTGATCACCCTGTCCAGCTCCTCTGAAGACACCCTGACAAAGGTGAAGTCGATGAAGTCGCAGTCGAAGTCCAGTGTCCCCACGGTCCCGATGGAGTAGGTGCCCTCCTTCTTGTAGTGAAACTTCCCGGTGCTGCGGTGCAGTAAGATGGTGTGGAGCAGAGCCAGCATGGCCTCCTCCACCTGCCTCGCCTCCACCGTCACCTCCAGAACCTCCGAGCGACAGTTCATGATGGCGAAGTGAAGAGTTTGTTTACATTTACAAGCGACGACGACGAAACTAGCAGTGATGGTGGATATCTAACGTTACTGTGCTGTACGCAGCTCGATTGTTTACCTCTTCGTATGGGTTTTGGCCTATTCTGAAGCTACGCTGCGTATTACACTGTGTTAAAATACATAAAGTACCCTACCATAAGTACCTCGAAGTGATATTTGTGAGCAATGACCGAGGGAACATTGTAGAAGAGCCCAGCTAGCTAACTTAGCTGCCTGTTCGCTATAAACAACAAGATAAGGGGAGACGTGGTAGCGAATGATGACAATGACGTCAGACGTCTACGGCACGTCGCGTAGGTCAAAATACTCCTGCTGGTTTGTTTTTACCATAGACTGTTGTAGTTTTTACCATGGTTTTTACCGCAACTTCTTTGGAAAATGTACTCCAAAACTATAACTCATCACTGAGAGAAATAATGTATAAGCCAACAGTCAGCCTCAGTTGGTAATTGAGCAATTGGAGAAAAAAATACATACAATGGATGTGATATTTACCCAGCAATAGGATAATACTGAGTATTTTATACCAATAATTCCTTGTCACAGACAAGGCTATATGATCCATATAAAAAAATAATATGATATAGATGAAATGGTGGAATATCATACATTTTTCACTAAATAATATATAATAATATATTTTGTCCTGCTTTATTGACAACAACACAGGAGATTAATACAGACAAGGATAAGTGTATACAACATTAATACAGGGTTTAAGGGTGACAACAAGACAAAGAGAGAGAAAAAACATATTCAGTGAACATTTTGTAGAGTTTACAAAGATTATATTATATTCTTAGGAAGACCAATCGCTATTCTAGGTCTTTTGTGCCTTCTGCCATAGTTTGTTGAATGTTCAGCTGGCTTGAAGCTGTAGTTTTTAGTACTGTTGTTGACAATGTGTTTTTTACGTATATTGCCCTCTCATGTATTTATTATATGTTTGTACTTTATCTTACTTGATCTCAAATTTGCACTGTCCTTGCACTTTCCTCCTCAATTGTATGTATGCTTGTGTATGTGATTGTGGTGTGGAGGTCAGTTGTAGAAACAGAATTGCCCTATGGGATAAATAAAGTAATATCAACTCAACTCAACTCAATTATATGTTTTAACAACTTTTTTTATTTTCACAATCATATAGAGGAGATATATTATTCATTTATTACGCAGACTGTTCCAGAAAATTCTGCTTCTTGCCTGAAAATTTAGATTTGTGCATGTAAAAAAAAAAGTAAAATAAAACAATTAACAAACTAATCAAGTAAAACTGGAAATTTTAGTTTCTCATCATATCCATTATCTCAGTAGTTCGCACAGTCATCCGACAGACAAAAACAAACTCGCATTTCGCCGCGGTGCATTGTGGGAGTTACAGTTTGTGCCACATATCCGCTCAGAGCAGCAGCGGTAGTTGGTTCAGAGCGAGTCCAGCGGCAGCGGCTCTGCTCCCGTCGCTTTCAGGATGTTTCCGCGGGACTCTTGTTCGTTCATCATCAACAACATCTGGAGGAACTTATAACCACCACTGAGTTCGGAAATAAGTCTCGTTTTTTTTTGTTTTTTGAAACTTAAGCGCTTCATAAAAGAAAAATAAGAGCAGCTAGTTAATAAGCAGCAGGGACCGTGGCGAAGATTAGCTAACTAAGCTAACAAGCGTATTCAATGAGAGGACGACACGGTGCCACTCTGCTGCAGGTTTGTGTGGACCCAGAGACTGACTGTACCTTAGCTCTTTGACAATGGTGTAGGTCTGCTACTCAGACAGCCTTCTTTGTGTTTTTTTTTTTGTTTTTGTTTTTTTATTGGGGGGGTTGCATTGGATTTCCTTGTGGTGTTTTATGAATGCTGCTGCTATGGAGCTCTGCAAAAAAAATGGATAACAATAAGCAGAATTTGTTTTGGGGGTTGAGATCTGTGCTGTTTCAGTCAGTTTCGGGTGATTGCCTTCATTGACTTCGCCGTCCCCCCGACCAAAAAAATAAATAAAAAAAAAATAGTATGAGGTTGCCAGGAAATTTCTCAGAGGAGGTGTGTTAAATAAAGGCTGTGTTCGTCGTTTTCATTCTCAAAAGAATGTCCGACTCGGAAAGTGCCAGTTCATATTTTTTTGGTTTGGTGGAGGATGATCCGCAGTGGCTATGCATGGTCACACTGTTCGTCGCATCCCTGGTCACTCTGGTAGTGTACTTCATACAGTATTACCAGCACAAGGCTGTAGGAAATAGCCAGAGAGCAGCAGAGGACAATGCGGCGAAGGAGGAAGCCGCCGCTCTGCTGGAATGGGCGCTGTCACTGAGAAGCTGGAAGAGTCAGTGGAGAGGAGCTTGGTGCAGGGCTCTCAGCGACGAATCGAGGAAGCGTGGGGTAAGTAAGTCTCATGACTGACTGACTGACCAGCCAGGCCACCACTCCTCTGTGTGGCAGCAGGTGACTCCAATAAACAAAGTGCACCGTGTCACATTTTTCTATCCACTTTGGCTGCAATTTGCATATTCCTCAATCACTCCCTGGACCATGCCCAGATTTGTTTTGTATTTGTATCCCTGACTATAATCAAGTTATAGCAGCATACTATGTACTCATGCTGCCAAAAAAACATTGCTCATTTTTTGGCAGCAGCTTCATTTTCCATTTTCTTTTCTTTTTTGAAAGTTGTGCAATGTTTATCCGCCATTGTTTCACGCCTCTGTCTTCTGTTCTTTCTTATCAGGGTACTGTTGTGTTGACATTTGAAGAAGATGATCTCGAGGCATCAGAGCTCACGGTCTGCCATGTGTCCGACTTCCAGAAGTCTGCCAGGAACCAGGTAAACTTTTTATTCTCATTGTCAGATTATCGTCAGTCTTCCTTCAAGCTGGGAGATCTGTTATCAATTGTTCTCATGCTGAGTGTGTATCATATTCCTATTACCTCTGAAAAATAGTCTGTAATTTTCCACGGCGGCTTCTCCATTCATCTGGATTTATAGAGGCAGACGCTTTATAGATTTTTATTTTCCTTATTTATGTAGTTTATTGACAAAGGCTGTCCCTCAGATTGATCTTCCCTCCCCTAAATCATTTAAGAGGGAGCTATCCTTCAGCCAGTGCAACATAAAACCCACATTAGAGAAGCACAAACTCATCGACTCTTTCACTTTACGTCAGACGTTTCCCTTTCAGTAATTTATATTTGGTAAATTGATCTGCTTAGCATTCCTTTTCTGGCATCCGCATGCATGCCCATTGCAAAGATCAAACAACACTATGAATGAAGCCTTGTGCTTTAAAAGCGCTGCAAAACGCTTGCATGTAGCTTCGTTTTGGTAGTTCTACAGATTTTGTGCAAACCTGCAGCAGAGCATGAGCATGTGTCAGTGAACTGTCACTGGTGGACAGCATGCTTTCATTTTTCAGAGAGGTCAAATAGGGACAAATTGCTCGCTGTGTTTCTGGCTGTGCTGTGCTTTGCCCAGCTCCCTCAATGCAAACTCAGCTCTTCCTTTGTGATGATCGTGATATGGACCAAAATACCAGGTGTTCTGTGTTGTGTTGAATGTGGAGAGTTTTAATCAACAGAAGCTTATTTTTACCCACTTGCTGCTGCTGTGTGTATGTGTGTGTGTATGTACGTGTGTACGTGAGCGCTTTAAGAAGCTTATATATCTGTCAAGCTCAGCACTAAGGAGGAGCAGGCAGACAGGAATGCATCAGCAGCACCTATATTTATGCTTTGGTTTCCCCTTTCAGTGATTTAACACCAAACTCAACCTACCTGAAATCATTGTGAATGCAGTTGAATAAGTGTGTTTCTTTCAAGTAAGGTGACACTTCAGCATTGTGTGGTAATTTACTGTGTTTAAGTTGCAGTCGAGGTGATTCTGTTGGACTCACGCGATCATTGAATTTGTTGATTACACCTTTTGGAAGCTCGTGCAGATGTTGTTCTCTGCAGTGAAGAGTGAACTTGTGGGGCAAATATTTTGTCTCTGGATCTGTTTCAGCTTAAGTCGGTGTTGTAAACACCACACCGTGTTGTAAACTCTGACTTCTGCCTCCACTGGTATTTACTTCAGTCCGTCTCTGTCAGATGTTTCCTGTGTAATAATCAGCAGCACACACACACACACACACACAGTAACTATGAAAGTGTGTATTGTGTCAACTTTTACAACTCATTTCATGAATTGACACTTGACACTCTGCGGATTAGGACACATTCTTTCCCTTTCCGACTACGTTTGTGATTTCCATGCATGTGCTGTAGCCAGTCGCTGCTCTAGCTCTGACATTCCCCGTGTATTTACATGACACTGATGTCTCACTTTGTCTTCCCAACAGGCCGCTTCCTGCAGCGTGGTCGGGGAGAAGCTCCAGTTCTCTCTCAGCGCAGCGTCGACAGCTATGGCCACGGCAGATCCTTGTAAATACACCGTCTGTATAGCCCCACTGGAGCTGCAGGTAAAAACCCTCTACAGTTTGTTTGTTCCTACAGCATCAAGTAAAAGTTATGAAAATAATGCTAATGTGTTTCCTTTAGTGCTGAGGCGTTGAAAGAACAGAGTTACATCCTTTTGGCAAGACATTGTGGTTTACTTTAATGGGAGATTTTTATTAAACATGATGTCCTGGACTGGCACCGCCGGCTCTCTGCTGGCAGCAGCAGAAGATTAAATGGTCGGGGTATCTTTCTGTGTTTGGCAAATGTCCCGAAGACCTCATTAAAATCACTGTCAGCCGGCCTGTTCCCAGTAAGGCTGGCCCACTTTGTCAACCTTCTCCTTCGTCAGCAGCCTTTCCAGGACCGATGATGATGATGATGCTCTGAAATTATGACAGAACCGGACTAATGACTGCTTGCTCTTATCTAGAAATGATAGTGATTCATTTTATTTTATTTGGCATCCTCGGATCTGACCGCTCTCATCTCTTCATTGTAATATTCAGGTCTCAGCCACACTGACATTAGGACTGGGATGTGGTGTTGAAATGAAGTAGGTGTGTTTGAATGTGTAATGGATAGAGCCGAGCGCATCAGAGCTGTTGGAAGCTTCTATCCTCTTCAAAGGTTGGGAGTTAAATCTTGACTAGTGTATGTATGGATACAAGCTAACCCAATTGTATTAAGGCTATTTTTAAACCAATAAGGTGCTTGTCAACTCTCTTTGAGCTCATTGTGCCATAAATACAACCAGAGTGAGAGGCTACAAAGCTTAAGTCAGGATTAGAGTCGGGGCATTTTTGTTTTGGTTGTGGATCAGTTGTTGTTGTTGCAGGAACATAAAGGAAGCCTCTTGTCCGCCCCCCTCTTTTTTTTTTTTTCACTCTCACTGTTTCGGCTCAGTCTGGAAAAAGTCAGAAAGCCTTTTCAACTGCCTCCTTCCATCCACTGGAACATTTGTTAGCTTTTGACAGAGATCCAAGCTAGAATGGTCCTGGCTCGTAACGTTATGAGCGCACGCAGAGGCAGGAATATGTGGAACAGAAGCTCTGCACATTGACAGTAGATGGACATAATAATACACCCAGTTCAGGCCGTGGTGTGCTGCTGGGTGTAGTGTACTTTGTCCTTTAACACACTGCTGCTGCACCACATGGCCCTTTGCATGTGGTCAGAAACACACATGTGACATGTCATGCTAAAGCAGTATTCATCTTTGACATGCAAATTAAAAAAAACATTTACATATCTGTTTTTTTAAGTGTGGCTCCGTCTCTTTTTACTTTTTTAAACAGACACTAATGTAGTTGACGCGTGTCTTAAGCCACAAAAACTCACAGTTCTTCTTTCTTTATTGAAACCTTTCTTCAAGTTACAACAAAAAAAAAACAAAACTGTGCAGCAGCAATCCAAAATTAGGCAATAATCATGAGCAAAAATGGTCAAAAACTAGTGTGCTCTCCTCGTCTCCATAGTCACAACTGAACCAAAGTACGCACACATCACTCAGCCAATAAGAAGAGAACAGTTGTATAGGCACTCTTATAACCTCAAATATATGAAATCAGGTCACAAATCTAAATTATTTATCATAATATCGTAATAATACAAAATGGCTCTAACACTGTGTATGACTTCACAACAGGTGGCGACAGGAGTTTTTTTTTTTACTATATAAATGACAATTCATTCAAATAAGGCATTATCCTCCTCCTTTTTATATGAACTATTTCTGTTTTTCAATTCAAGTGGCTTGAGAGTGATTGTATTAGTATGTTGAGATGATCTTCCAGTTTTAGATGAGTCATGTCTTATCAATGCAGGATCTGATTGTTTTCTTCTAGATCCATCTAAACGTTCTTTTTACTATCTGATAAAGCCGTTGTTCGACATCACAGGCATCTGTGCTGTCATTCGCTGGAATCCAGGCAAGCCAGGACATGACAGCTTCGTTTGTTGTCTGTCTTTTATTCTCTTTCTTCATCTTCTCTCTCAGATGAGGTGTCGTTGTGTCAGTGACCTTCTCTAGAAACCCCCCCCCCTTCCTCCTTTTTACTGTAAGATTGACTCACAATCACAGAAGCGTTACTTTCAGTTCTTTTACGTTTTAATTATATTATGCAGAACACATTTTCGGAGAAAAGCAAAAACAGAACAATATTTTTATGTATTTACTGTCATCCTATATCCTCCACAGCATTTGAGGTACTTCAATTTCATGTGTCGTTTGGACTTATCTGATAACTGCATTATTAAGGCCTTAACCTGCCCCATGATGGGATATCGGTTCACATCCAGGCTTCACAAGCACTGGACTGGCACAATAGTTTGCATCGTTCTTCTATACTAACAGTGACAAATTACTGTATTTTATTTTATTTGTTTGCTTTGTTTTGTCTTGTATGTCATGTGTGTACGTGTATGAGAGTGGACCATTTTTTTTCGAGTCCATAATAAAGATTATTATTACTACCTATACTCTCAAAAAATCAAACCACACAAATTTTCTCCGATCAGACAATACAAATGAATCCCATCCATCCATACGCTGTGGTTTGGAACGATCAGAAAGTCCATGTTAATGATGTGAGAAAGGTGTTTCTAGTTTTATTCTTTGCTGGCTGGAATTTGCCAACAAATTACCAAGAACTGATCCACTCTCATATCATCATTTCTGATGATATGAGATGAGAACTGGTGCAGTGGAGTCGATTAAACACTTGCTGTTTGGAGACTTAGTCAGCAAACAATGTGAAGTCCAGTCCACAGGAACATTAGAAAGCAGCTGTATGAGTTACAGAACATTAGGCAGCCACAATTATACTTTTAATTTAGTTTCCTCCCATTAGTCCCAGTCTGAAATTCATTATGGTTAGTTGATATCTTATTTCATGTTCATTTGAACACAAGTTGACATGATTTTTTCTCCCCTGTGTCTCCTCAGCTTAATCTACGGATGCAAGAAGCTGAAGATGAAGTCAAGTTGAGCTGGGGAGTGTCTCAGCTGGAGACGGGGGAGCTGCAGGTCACGCCCAATTTCACCCAGGTAACTTTCTTGAAAGGGGGGCTGCTGTTTTTACAAATGCTGATATACCAAAACAGAGGCAAACACAGATCTCAACTCAACTCAAAATGTATTTATATAGCACATTTAAAAACAACCTTAGTTGCCCAAAGTGCTGCACAACATGTGTGCTAGCAATGTAGATAAAAACAGCATAAATCATCAACATAGACTAGAGTAGCAATAAGATAGGGCAATAAGAACAATTACTAAGATAAGGTAAAACAAATAAAAGCTATACTAAAAGATAAGGGTGTCAGGGTGAGTTGAAGGCCAGTGAGAAGAGAATCATCAAAAGTAAAAAAAAATTATCTGGTGTAGAGCACTTAAGTAAAAAGAGTACTTCCTCAAATTTATTTCATTTACCATAACATACGGTATTTATAATGTGTGTAATTTATCTGACATTGTCACCTTTCTCTTTCCAAAACAGGCCAATGCCAACACTTCCCGTGTAGTAGCTGTGAAGGAGCAGTTGAAGCAGCTGTTATGTGCGACGCGTCCCTCTTTGTTACTGAGCTGCAGGGCTGCTCAGGCCTCAGAGGTCAAGGTGAGTGGGGGTGTCATACCTGATGCATGACGCTGCAACAGCTGCCACACAAGAACGCAGCGCCGGTATGTGTGTGTGTGTCAGTGTTTTCTGTGTGCTGCAATCTGACAAACCTCTGCCCCAAGTTGAAGTCTAAAGAGTAAATTCACCATAGTTTATCACGCTGCCATGCATTTACAAAAATATTTCCACTGATGTGCACTTTGCACAGCCGTCACATGATGTCATGTGGAGTTACAACAACACTGCATAACCTTTTTTTGTGACAAAGCATCTGTCATGTTTATGAGGCAATTACGGTGTATATAATGACCACTGTGACTGAGCCTCAGTTCACAACTATATATTATTAAACTTGGTACATTTACTTGACTGATTAATCCTATATTAGATGTAAAATAAAGAAAACAGTTAGTTTTATTTTCATTGAAATGGAAAAAACTGGCAAATTATTAGAGCTGAGATCTGTAACTAGGAAATGTTTGATTAAATTATTAAATTATCAGCTAATTGTCACTAAGTAACTGAGGTAATCCTACCAACTCTGCATGTGGCTTAAAGGTTTAAAATGATCAAGCAGATCAGATACCTCTCTGAATCTGTGAGTTCAGTGTAATCTCAGCCAACTGGTTCAACCAGGCCATGTATCTTGATGTGCAAATGTATTCTAAATCAACTCTGGTACAATATTTACCCATCTTTCAAGCTTAAACTTGTCTTTTTAAGATGCAAATCGTCCATGTTCATAATGAAAATCCAATGCAAATCATAGACAAACGCTCATTCTGTCAGCAGGCTTGTTTTCCATAGATTCCCACTGGCTTGTTCAAACTATGGTTGTATTGTCTCTTTCACAGTGAATACTATGAATAAACTCCTCATTCAAATTCTTGTGATGTTGACAGAAGCCAGAAGTGATGTTTATTCCAATATAAATGTTCTTGTATTTCTGATACTTGAGGATTTTACAATCAACACAAACACAGCTCCACCTGCCAAAAAGGTTTTTGACACTTTAGTTTTCCAAGGAAGCCTTTGATCATGTGTTTGTTAGTGCATTGTGCTAATTTCTATATGAAAAGGTTATTGAGTTGCTGTGGTTTCTCCAACAGGAAATCCAAAACAAAGTGGCTTCACCCCCAAAACCCCCTCGTGCCCACGACTGGAAGCTGCTGGTGAAAAACATCCGAGTGACTCTCAATCAAGAGGAAAATGCTGCAGGTTAGATGTTTGTCACCTTTGTTATTCAGATCACCAAGTTGTGATAACAGCAACTTAACCACATCACACGACCACGAAGCTAGCTGAGCTCACTGCAAATATCTGCTCAGTGAAGACAAATGCAAAGTAAAATGGTTTGATGGCGGTGTCTTAAGCTAAAGAGTAGTTGAGGGCTTGGACAGAATACCAGTCTGTTACAGGGCCGACACACAGAGATGAACAACACACACAAATCGCACCTACTGGCACTTTAGAGGCACTGATGATCAGCCTTGTTTGCCTGTCTGTCTGTGGACTGTGGAGGAAGCTGGAGAACCAGCAGTGATGCAGGGAGAACATGCATGGAAAGAACCCAAACCTTATGTTTTCCATATTCTGTTATAAACTGTTTTCTTGTCTGTATACAACATCTATTGCCAGGGTATCTGCGGGGTCTTAAAAAGTCTAAAATTTGAAAATCTAAATTTTAGGCCTTAAAATGTCTTCAATTTGTTGAATTATTGTGTTCAAGTCTTAAATAATTTTAGACAGTGATTTAAAGTGTTGACAGTGATGACAGTAATTTTCTTATGCCCACCATGGATGAGCATTTCACTCACATTTGACCCTAAAAAAATACATGTGTGAACCGGGAAAATGATGCGAGTAAAGATCACAACCTGCGATTGTTCAAAAAGTACAAATCCCACAATTCTCTGGCCTCAACGCACCAATAACAGTAGTTACGTGTAAGTAAGGGAGAGTGGAGCTGTCGGTGAAAAGAGGAAACAACGCCACACTGATCCTGTTCTATGTTGTTCGTTTACGCCAAGTTTTGCACGTCTGCACCGTCCTCTGTTGCTCACCCTGAGGTTTCTCAGATTTTTCCCTGTTAAAAGGGTTTTCCATAGAGTTTTTCCTCAGTGGATGCGAGGGTCTAAGAACAGAGGATGTTGTTATGATGCCATGTAAAGCCCTTTGAGTCAAACTGTTTGTAAAAACGGACTATACAAATAAAATTGCCTTGTCTTGCTTTGCCTTCTTGCTGTGAGGCGACAGCACTAACAGCTCTACCACGGTGCCACCCTCCTTCTCATTATGATAAGCTAATAAGCAGATTTCCTACAATTTCTGCCCATTTCTTTAATTACATTTTTCAATCAAGTTAACAAAAGACGCTGCTTGCTGAATCATCTCAAAAATACTGGAGCTGTTTTATCACTGTGTTGTATTTCTTAGACTTAGACTGCCGTAGTCTCTAATTTATCTCCTCTATTTAGTCACATATTTCTCTCATGTCTGTGTTGTTAGGAACTGTTTCTGTCTGGCTTTCGTTTATTATGTCAACATATCTGTGTGCGTCCTGTCCAGAGGTCTCTCAACAAACTTGGGACTAGATTTTGAGTTTCATGGCTGTCGGTGTCACAGGTAGTAATCTGCCGCTGCCGATCATGTCAATAATGAATCCACAGCAGTGACACACCACCACCACCACACCCATAAAATGAGAGATTCTCTCGCGATTAGTCTGAAAAAACGAAGCACCGGGGTGTTGTCAAGTCGTGAAACCAGAGGACAAGATGCTATGAGTGGATAAGAGGTTATTAAAACCGCTGTCTAATTTTAGAGCATCACATCACCCGCCACAACAACTTTGTTTTCCTGGTCTTTGCGATGAGTCATCCTCTAATTGTGAGGCATCGGTCGACTCGTACTCTGGCCATCTTCTTAAGCATTCTGGCCGTCACTAGACAATGTGGAGAGACGTGACACAGCAGCATTCAACAGTCACTTTCTGTTTTGCTTCCCTCGAATGAAGACCAATTCTTCTCAGCTCCGGTTGTGGCATTTCCTGTTTTGTGCTCTGCTCTTTGAGCCTCTCTCACTGACATTGTATTCGTTATGAGGCAGCACTTTCGCCGTATCAGGGCGTTGCTTGTGGCTGCTGGTTCAGTTTCAAATGGCTCTCATCTGCCTGTGCTCATCCTTTTGTGCAAAAGGAAGAGCTCTCCTATAATTTATACATAATTTATACATATGATGTTGGCTGAATTCCCCTCTGTCCATTAAAGCGAAAGCTGTGGAAGTGACCACAGCAACTTTTAATCTTCCCACAGCACATTATATTTGACAAGCTGTCAGTCAAACTCTTATCCCTTGGACCACACATTGTGTTTTTTTTTTCTTTTTTCTTTATCTTTTTCCTGTGATGCAAACTGACATGTTTTTCTGTTTCTGTGTTTGCAGGCAGCATAAATCCTCTGTGTGTACTGCAGTTAGATGATCCTCCACAGAAGTTTAACACATCTGTTTTGAAAGACATAACCAATCCTGCCTGGGACCAGCCCTTTATTTTGTAAGTTTTACTGCAGAGCACCGCAAAGACGAGGATTGTTCATTGTTTATTATCCGCAGTCTGTTTACATGTCGCCTCTTCTTTTCCATGTTGTCACCAGTGAATTGAATGGACGATCAAAAGAGCTCAGTATTCAGTTGGTGAATGATGGACAAGCTCAAGAGAGTAAGAGAAACCCCCCGAAAAACACTGGCTTCCTTTAGAGACGATTCACTTCCTTTTGTTCATGAGCTGTGACTGTCACATGGTTTGGTACAATCAGACCTCATGATTAATGTTTTCTCTTTGTCAGATTGCTTACTGGGTCAGGTGTCAGTGCCTTTTGATCTTGTGAAGAAGCAGCCCAAAGGACAGCAAACATTTGCACTCATGACCAAAGACACAGAGACCGGATCACTTACTACTGACGTAAGACCAAGATCATCACTGACTTCGATTAATTAAGAGATTTTCTTTCTTTCTTTTCCTGTATCTGAGTTTTTTTTATTTTTTTATTTAAACACACAGTCAGAATAATATTAACCATGGATAATTGGATTCCTCAGTTTACCTACCTGGAACCCAGTGAGGTGAGGTCCTGGCACCCTCCGACCCCGGCCTCCAATAAGAGGGTGGAGATGGACCGTACAGTCATGCCCTGTGGCACGGTGGTCACCACCATCACCGCAGTGAAGAGCAAACCAGGCCGACCACTCCCACTCGGACTCAACATAGGTACAGCTCAGAGAATCAGAGAAGACTTTTTTTTTTTTAAATATATGTTTATTGCTTTTCAAAATTTAAGAAAAACACAGGACAAACAGAGGAAACAGACAAAACCAAAACAAAACAAAACCCTCCCCGACCCCAAAACAAACAAGTAAACCATGAACAGAATCAGCTCATCTCTTAAGAAAATACGGTAATAAAGGCCACAGTCAATACAATAAACTACACAAATTTAAAGAAAACTGTACAAAATGAAAAGTGAAATAAGAAGTACACACAAGGTGTTTCACATTGACACATTAGTCCTTTCTTTGATATAATTGCAGAACAGGGTCCCACATTCTTTTAAACATTTCTTCTCTGTCTTCATTACAAAGTCTCAGTCTCTCCAGGTGAAGCATGTTAGAGAAGACATTTTGAGTACTTTTTTTTTATTGTCAGAATCACTTCTGAAATTTTTCTTGCGTCCAAGACACTTGTTCCTCATGACAAAGAAACATTACAAAATATAAACACAATATAACACCAAACAAACATCAAACAAAATATCACATCAAACAATGAAAAAATACAACAGAATATAACACAAGACAAACATCAGACATGTGACGTGCTATACGTAGCATCAAAGAGGCTGCAGTGCCTCCAAGTCCCTACACTAAGCTATTCAGGCCCTACCAAGCCCAACTGATTCAACATTTTACTAATTGACTAATTGATCTATTTAATCTAGCCATAGGGACTCTACTGTATATCTATGGCTAGATTAAATAGACTGAGGAACTCTTTTATTCCTCAATCAGTTAAAATGTTGAATCAGTTGGGCTTGGTTTTCCCCTATTATTGATGTATAAAACATCAATAATTATTGATGTATAAAACATCAATAATAGTTTGTTTTTACTGCTGGTGTAAGAACAGCCCCAGTTGTTAGAAAATACAAATGTTAGTGCACAGAGACTGTGAGTGCTCCCAGGTTTTCATTATTCATGAGTTCCCACACCAAGACAATGATATAGGCTGTTATATCAGAAGCCTTAGCATCCTCTTAATCCATTGTGGAGTCACTGGAATTGGCAACAAGTCTGTTATTGTCTGCTGATATACGACCGTCATTAGCGCCTCTCAGCGTTGACAATCTTTTTGGCGCTTTAAATACACGATTAACTAGAAGTAATCACATCTTTTTCATGTGAACGAATGTCTGATTAGTATCAATTGGATCCACAGAATCAACCCTTCACATGTTGGTGTTGCGCTAATGTGATAATTAGCTGTCATTCGTATGCAAATCCCTGGTAATTGCATCACCACTCCAAATTAAACAGTTGGAAACTCTGCAGTGATCACAGAAACAAGGCCTGGCTCTCTGGATGGTAATGACCAGACTGCACCATCCAGTTTTTTGTGAGGATGGCGGTGAACACATTATACCTGGTAAACACTGGCATGTTTACTTTGCCGCTGCGCCTTTTAGCATTTAGCTCAGAGCACCGCTGTGCCTCGGTGCAGCCTCACAGAGAGGCTTTCATGACTCTCGTTACTATAATACCAGTCGGAGTTGGGATGCTGCACCATAGGAACAAACACCGAAACCATAAATAGAGTAATTAGAGGGTTGTGTGTAACGTATGTAAGACTTAATTACACAGTGTAAACAGTTGAAATACACTGTTTGACCAGTTCTATCTTTGAAGAAGTCCAGAGATGAAAACACATCAAATTTGTAATTAAAATGCAACACAGAAGGAGTACACACTGTGAATGTCAGTGATCTCCAAAACAAAACATGACGGGTGTTTAAACGTGCTGATCTCAAACAGTAGAACAGACTTTCTAGATGTCAACAGGAATTTTCTAATTACTAATATCATGATAATAAAGAGCTACACTTTTTATTGTAAGACATATCAACCACAGCCGCAGTTTTGTCCAACTCGAACGAGAATGATCATAATAATAATAATAATAATAATAAAACATTTTATTTGTAAAGCACTTTTCATAAAGTAATCTCAAAGTACTACAGAAACCAGAAACAAAATAAACAAAAGACTAAGAGAAAAATCAGACACGATTAAAATCAGCAGTAGATAAAACAGCTAAAGGAGGAGATTTAAGTGCAGAGAGAGAATAAAAACATCTAGGAACGACCTAGGAAAGCCTGTCTGAACAAATTCCAACAATTTCTCACTTGAAGCAGTCGATTAAAATAACTTTGCGTTTCCTCAGATTCTGCCCAGAAGGCCGTGGTCAACAAGCCCAAGCTGTCGGAGCGCCGCGTTTCAGAGCAGACGTCCATGTTGGGCGCCACGGTCAGCAAGGCCCTGTCCTCCTCTGACACCGAGCTGCTGATGCTCAACGGCACCGACCCGGTGGCCGAGGCGGCCATCAGACAGCTGCACCAGTCGGCCAAGCAGAAGCTCAAATCCCCTGTGAAGAAGAGCACCATCATCATCTCTGGCATCGCCAAAGTAAGGACGAGCTCCCGTCTTGTCCTCTCAGAAACTCACACTGCTTCACTTTTATTATTTCACATTGGTAGAGGAGTTTTTCATTTATGTGATGTACAGGAATTTAAAGGAACAACGAGGAGTTTTGGAAAAGCGAAGCGTTTTCACACTACATTTGAGCCTCCGCGCGCACCGTGAAATTATTTGACCGGCGCAAGACAGACTCATGTTTTCATTCATAAAGAATTAAAGTCAGAGGTTCGAAGACGATCACATACCGTCGATTCGGCGGCGTCATTCTCATGACTCGCCGGGCAGCGTCCGCAAAACGAAAGTAAGGAAACACCGGTCGACTCGCCCAGCATTTCGGCCACCACTAATAATAACAAAATAACAATAGAGACAAAACTATATATTTATCGAAAATGGGCCCATTAACAAGTGTGGGTAACGTAGATTCATCCACATTAACATGAGACTTTTTTATTGTCACAGAATTTTTCATTCTGCCGATGAAGAAACTCCTCGTTGTCCCTTTAAATAGAGGCCAGTAGATGCCAGTTCCCAGCCTTCGTCTGCTGTAACCTGTCAATGATTATGACAGAGGAAAGAAACAGAAACAAGAATTGCTTTGTCAGGAGCAGGAGGATTCTCCTTATTTTGTTAAAGTATACTTCATGTGCCCTGATCAAACCTTCTGACTTTCCAGTGTTTTTTTTGCCAAATCCCACTATGCTCCAACCTAAATTAGATTAAACGAGATCCTCCGAGCTGCCAAAGTAAATATTTTTTTTGTGCAACTCAACTGGAAACGTCACTTGAGCAGATATTGATTTTAATTTAAAAATGTGAATATGCTTCCACAGACGCCGTTGTCTCAGGATGATGAGCTGGCTCTGATGGCGGGCTACGCCGCAGCGATGGACGCCTCCATGTCGGAGGGCAGCTCCACTCAGGATGTGACCACGGCGATCGCATCGGGACCCAGCAGCCCCCCGGACACGTCGGAGCCCCAGGAAGGCCCTAGCGGGATCGGCCGGCCCCCGGAGGACTGGGAGAGCCAGACGGGAGAGGATCTAGACCATACCTCGCTGTCCATGTGTGTCTCTGAGGTGAACTGCAAGAAGAGCAGAGGTGAGGGGGCTGACCATAGCTGACCATCCCGAGTCACGTCTAAATGTTCTTCTGCGTCATTCCACACTAGGGATGTCACGATTACTTGTTTTTTACAATTAATCATGGTATTAAAAGCCACAATTAATTAATCGTGAAGCTTCCTAAATACCGTTACTTTCCAAAAAAGATTACGTTGGAACCATATTGGCAGATCCGCACCAAACTTGCACAGATACTGGTCCATTTAACTGAATGAATGAATGAATTTATTTATTTCGGTATATATATCAAGCTTATATAACCGAAAGGGTGTAGGTTGAAGCCAAAGCTTATATACATACCCCCACCCCACCCCTTTTACCTTAAATTCTTTTTTTTTTAATTATACGCATTAATACAAAAGGATCAGATCACAGACATTTGAAATTAATCAGTACACTTACATTTCTGATCACAACAAAATAAAGAATTGTACACAGCGCATAACCCCAAATAGTACAAAATCATATTATATAATATCATAATATAATCATCAATAATTTTCCATACTGTAACGAGAAATTATGTTGTTCTTATAAAGTCTTTTAAAGCTGACTAGAGTACAGCATAATTTAATATTTTCAGGACAAAAATTCCAGATGTTAACCCCTCTAACAGAAAGACAGTGGTTTTTTTACAGTAGTTCGAGTCTTTGGTTTCTCAAATAATAGTGGTCTTCTCAGGTTATAACTGGAATCCTTCATTTTAAACAGATTCTGGATATCTTGAGGAAGAAGTTTATTTTTTGCTTTGTACATAAATTTCATTTAACTAAAGTAACATTGAATTGGTAGGACATAACATAACACAACAGGAAACATAAACTTTTGGTATAAATAACAATTTAGACCTGAATTTTTCAAACACTTCCCCTGGGGGATTAATAATTGGTCATATGATATAATAAATACTTGAAATATTTTGCTATGAGTAATGTAATTATATTTTGACTATATTTGATTTTACACATTCATAGTGTTGTGAAATTAATTAATAATCGTAATACCGTGGTTATTTTTCTGACAATAATTGTACCAAGAAAATGTATAATTGTGACATCCCTATTCTACACTGTTAATCTTTCTTTTACGTCCTCAGCCTGTTGTGATGCAGTCTGTTTTTGTGTTCCTTTCTCTCTGTCTGTTCAACTTTTCCTTTTCCAACTTTCACCACTGCCATCTCAGAGGAGAGCAGTGATAAGCTCACATTATGTCCAGAAGAGTAAGTTACTTCATGGGTTAGTTAGTTACTCTGGTGCTCTAGTTTGTGTAGTTTTCTAGAGTAGACGACACCCTCAGGTTCATTCTGCTGTTAATGTAACACCAGTAGATATTAGCTCACACAGTAGATGGTTTTAGATGCTTTATTGTTGCTGTGGAGCTGCACAATACAGATGAGTGGTTCTCCAGCTTTTTCTGATTCAGAAGCTGAAAAACATTCACACACCCCCACTCAACTGAAATAACATGATCAGCATCAGAACACTTGTTAGTCCATTTTCCATATAAATCATATTCATTTAACTTATTTTAACTCCCATGTTTTTGACATATGCAGTTTACGCCAAAATCGATTGGTATCAGAATACGTAGTGTTTTTTTATATTGCCTGTTTGTGTCCGATTGGTTCACTGATATCTGCTTCAGTGTAACACATTCGTTTTCATAATGCTGGTTTATGTTGTTAAAGTGATGTCATGTTTAGAATAGAATAGTACTTTATTAAAGGGATAGTTTGACAAATTGGCCTATTGCCATAATCCCTATAGGTTTAGGAGTAGGTTTGTTACCTTTAATTGTCGGTGCAAGCTATTTTTAGAACGGCGGAGCAGAGCCGTAAGCTACTTAGAGCTACGCTACGGAGGCTAATGGGATTTCTTGGTTTCCCTAATCAAACTACTCAAGGCAAAAAGCCTCTGTAGCGTAGCTCTGAGCAGCTCACGGCTCTGCTCCGCCGTTCTAAAAATAGCTTGCACCGGCAATTAAAGATTGTGTCACAGCAGCTCCAATAGAATAGAATAAAAAATACAGATACGATAATTAGGAGAATAAAAAAAACTTAGGCTAGCAATAATATTAAGGATACAGTAACAAAATCTGTATAAAATCATAAGGAGTAGATGAGAGCTGTGTTCAGAAAGGGAGCACATAGTTTTTTCCACCGAATGTTTAATCTTTTTGTTTCAGTGAATACTTACAGCTCTGGGGTGGCTTTTTGACACACAGAAGGAAAGCCACTACAGTTCAGTGCATGTTAGCTGCTGATTAAACATGATTTTACAAGTGGCAGAGTGTCCAAAGTTTGACCAAGCTCTTTTACAGAGGAAAGTTTTACAGTGCCAGGGGGGAATAAATAGTTGTTTTTTATATTTTCAGTGTGCTCCATGCCCGCCAGATTTCTTTCACCAGCAATAACAGTTTCCAACTAACTTCGAGTTTCTTTCTGTGCCTCTGCTGCTTCAGCTGTCCTTAAACTAACAGGGTATCTGCGGGGTCTTGAAAAGTATTAAAAGGTGATAAATCAATTTTGGGAAAATTAAGACCCTTAAAAAGTATTAAAAAGTCTTTTCACAACTTTATAAAGTCTTAAATTTTGAAGGTATTTTTTCTGAATTAGTTAGTTAGTTAGTTAGTTTCATTTATTGTCCACGATGTGGAAATTTGTTTTTGGTCTCATAAAAACAACAGGCAGGACAATAGAGTTCGAGAGTTTGAGTCCTAAAAAACATTGTGAAAGTGTGTGAATTTATTCATTTTATTAAAAAACAAAGATGAACCGGTGCATGAAAAAGAAAAGAAGATTGTTGTTTTTGTTTTTTTTTAATCATAAACTTTGCCTTTTATTTATTATCCTAGCCTATTTTGAATACTGTTGTATCATAGTGGTCTATAGTCTTTATCACAAACTAGAACTCATTCATTCATTTTCTATACCGCTTATCCTGCACTAGGGTCACGGGTGTGCATCTCAAACTAGAACTGTTAAGTTAAAAGTGTCACTGATGTAAATGGTTACAGCTTGAAGTGGTGGTGAGGTACTGAAAAATATTGAGAAGGTCTTGAAAAAGTCTTAAAAAGGTATTAGAATTTACTTCAAGATTCCTGTATATACCCTGACTAAGCTGTTGCCACTTCAGATACTTCAAACAAACCCTGAGTGTTCCTGAAGGTTTCTCTGTCACATTTTTTTTTTTTTGCCTTCAGTCTTGTCTTCTTGTTTGACAGTGTCTCTCTCCTTCCCTGCTCTCCCCCGCTTACAGGCAGCTTCCTACAGAAGAGCGCCAAACTCTTCTTCCGGCGGCGCCACCAGCGGAAGGACCCGGGGATGAGCCAGTCGCACAATGACCTGGTTTACCTGGAGTCTCCGGCCGCGGTGGAGCGCGCCAGCCGCACGGCCACGCTCAGCCGCATGCTCAACCGCAAGAGCAAGAGCAAGAGCAAAGCCAACGGCTCTACCTCTACCATGGGGGAGCCACACGTGTGACCTCCACCTCTCCTTCATCCCCTCCACCTTCGTCACCTCAGTCCCTCCCCACAACAACAACAAAAACCACCATCAGCCACCTCCACCTCAAACTTTGCACTGGCAAACTAAACTAAAACTTTTTCCTGGCTAACCTACTCCCCCTAATGTCCAGCTTGTATACTGGGGCTCCTGCGTCGTGAATGGGAGAGCCGTGCAGATGGAAAAAATATCCTCTTTTATCGCCACATCCTGCTCAAGTGCTTCCTGTGCTTACATATACGTGGATGGATGAAGGAAGGCAGCCTGTCCAGGATTGATGGCATTTCAGAGGATATTGTATAGCATGTTTTTTTTGTTTTTTTTTCCTTTTTTTTAATTTGATTTTATGCAACATTTTTGAAATCTTTAAGTGCTTTTATGGCCTTGTTACGGACAGAAGGAGACTGGTGCGGGCCGTCGCTTACCTTACCTCACTGTGGGGGGGGTAAAGTGCAAAAAAAAACAAAAAACAAAAAACAAAAACTCTCCCTGCTGTGAAACCGTAACGTTTCCTTACGGTGGACCAACAGGACCAAAGATGAAGAGCGGTAGAGTGGTATTTGTATGATTTGCACAATCATCGTTAACTTTTTATTTAAAGTGCAATGACAGGAGCTACTCTCATGACAGGGACTCTTCTGCAGGTCTGAGTCGTGTTGAAAAAAACATTCACAAAGGGAGATGATCTTCCCGCTGCATGACTAGTGCAGGTGGGAGACAGTAATACGACTACTCTTTGACACTAAGACTATGAAATATGTATTTAAATCCATTTCCAATCCAATTGAAATACTTAACGTAATTTTTACTCCATATGAATAATAAGCAGCTGTATGTAACGCGCATATAAAAGCTGCACTACAAAAATGCAAGCCTTACGTTTTAACTAATCAAACCCAGTCATTGCAGGCTCGTCGTGATTGGCTTGTACAGAGGTGATGTCACCACGCATCAGCTGTTGAAATGAGTTAACACCCTTCTAAAAAAGGAAACGGTGACACTGTGGCTAACAGGAAACTTTAGCTATATATGAGCATTAAATGTTTACTCCTCTCTGTAGTGTTTTTAAATGATATGCAACCTTCTTCTTTGTCTTCCCAGAAGATTCCTCCTGTACACTACTATTATCAGCGGGACTGTTAATGTGTCAAAAGGGAAGGGAATGAACCTTTATGTTGGGACTGCGATATTACACTCGGCCATATTTGTCGCATTACGCACTAATGAAATTTCTTCTATGCTAATTTCAATCCTGCAATTCTCTAAATGAAATCCTCCTTCCTTCATTTAATGTTTGTTTCTTTTCTTTTCTTTCTTTCTTTCTTTTTTTTTTTTAAAGATGTAGCTTTGAACACATGAACAAGAGAAAGTGTGAACATGTTTGAGAGCAACCAAACTGTTTGGCTGCTGTTTTTTTTTATCCAGCTAATGATTGTATTTTAATTTTTTTGTTTTGTTTTGTTCGTTGTTCTTGTTGAAGACGTTTCTGTACATCATGTTAACTACTGTTTCTTCAGTAATTTAAACTGCTCAGAGAGCTGACGCAGCACAGTGACAGACAGAATCAACAGATTGCCTTACAGATATTCTGAGGATGTTGTCGTGTCTGTGACCCGTTCGTTCCCTGACTCGATGTGACTTTGCCCGGTCCTGAGGCTGCATCCAGACCTCAGACCAGAGGAGTGAAGGGACTGTAGCGAGCTGTGGGGGACTGGTCGTCAGTGACTTAACGCGCTCTGCAGCATCAGCACAGTGTCCAGAATCGAAAAAGCCTATGCACATATCTTGAGTGTTTTCATTTAGTAGACTACCTGAGAATTAAAAACACTCACTGCTCATGACGGCGCTCCTCTGCAGTTACAGCATGGCTTGTCTTTGTGTCAAGGTATTTACATGGTAGAGCTGCGGCCCCTAGTCTCAACACACGCTCTCTTCTACCATCATCGACTACAGTTTGTTTTTAAAAGAGAATATATTAAAAGAAAAAGAAAAGAAAAGCCGGGATTCAGGCTGAATAAAATTCTGTAACCACCAAAAAAACGGGTCGTTTTAATCATGCTCAGCTTCAGAGCCGTTGCTCAAGGCAGCCAGCAAGCAGTGGCTACAGTTATGCATTCAGAGAGCAGTAGGGCTGTATGTGATTAATAAACTGCTTCCTGATGTGTGTGTGTGTGTGTGTGTGTGGGGTTTTTTTTGTGTTTTTTTTTAATTGGCATCTGCTTTGTGTACAGAAACTGATTTGACTTCACTGTTGCTGCAGAGAATCGGTCTGTTCCCTGCAGAGATTGCAACTAATATACATATCGAGTTATTTCATTTTCAGCAATAAATATTGATTGAATAACTGAGACTGTGTTGCTGCTTTCAATTTCCTGGCCGTGGAGACTTCTCCTTGGTGCTAATGTAACTTGTAAATCTCCACATGCTGTTTTGCTTTTTATTTTATTACAGAGGTTTTTTTTTGTGCATGAAAGATCAGCGGCATCCCACTTTGCTAAGTCAGTCAGCAGCAGTGCACAGTATGGTTTTGGAAGTGCATGTGTTTTCTGTTTGGGACACTGCATCTGCTTCTGTTCCACTTCCAGAGGGAAATATACGTTTTTACAACGTTTACCTGACACTTTTATTTCAGGGTTGTATTTGCATAGACATAAAAG
This sequence comes from Trachurus japonicus, assembly GCF_045865225.1. Classification (NCBI taxonomy): domain Eukaryota; kingdom Metazoa; phylum Chordata; class Actinopteri; order Carangiformes; family Carangidae; genus Trachurus; species Trachurus japonicus. The sequence continues at coordinate 9,086,953 of NC_140920.1, read as the reverse complement.
ACACAACCAGCTTGTAAAACTGCAGTAAATCAGTTCAGTCTGAGTCCTTAAACCTTTTAATTTTCCTATGATCAGTAAAAGAATCGGCCATTGAGAAAAAAAAAAAAGTTTTATTGCTCCATTGTCTGAAGATACAGGCACTTATTTTGAAGGCGTCTCTCAAACTCTTAAACCAATGCAAAATAACAATCACATGTTGCAGTCATTGCTTTATAATTAAACAAAAATACTGCTCATTTGTTAGGCTATACACTTTTACTATATTTATTTTTAGTATTTTAGTTTTTTAGTATTTATATCATTTTTAGTTATTTATTGCTCTCTGTGTGTGTCAACTTGAATTTCCCTCAAGGTGGATGATGAATAAAGTATTTTCTATTCTAAATATGAACATATTATATTTCTGACACTATGATAATGCATTTGCTCTGTGCATAGATAGACCTTATATAGCTACACTTCAATTGGTGGAGGATTGTCACACTGACATGTCCACATCTGTGTAAAGCCCAATATACAGTAGATTAATAGTGTAGTTTTAACAGGTGGGTGTGGATAAATAGTTTAGTTTAGTTTAGTTTTAGTTTAAGTTTATTTCGGACATATTAAAAGAAATAAAACATAATACAGAAATGGACAGACATAACATATAAAAACTTTGCAAAGACAACATATGAACAAAAAATATATATATAAAAAATAAAATAATTGAAAATAAAGGTAATTTGATTTTTTTGTTTTGTTTGTTTGTTTCATATCCATTCTCCCACCCCTTATTCATAAATTATCTATCAAGTTATCTAGTCATTATTACTTGAATTTATCTATCAAGTTATCTAGTCATTATAATCTATACAGTAAGTTAATGTATTAATAGTGAAATAGTGAAATAATCAAACTGAGTTATTGTGGTAGTTAATGCAAAATCCAAACTGTGAGCCTACTTGTCTTTATCACCTAATTAAACACAATATCTACCCAATTAATGTTCTATGGGGCAGTTTTTAGACCGAGCACTACATGTCCCACAATGCACCGGGCGCGGCTTGCTTCCGGTCCTGCGCCGTTTCTGGAGCGGATTGGAACCCGGAGTCAGGATCGGATAAATGAAGGGTCTCCTGCAGACAAGGTAACGCGTTTCCCCCGCAAATACACACCGATCTGATGCAAAGCGGAGCCGCGGTCCAGTAGCCGAGGTGCAGCCGGTTCTTCCCCGCCGCTCGCCGCCTCGCTGCGCCGCCTGCACCGCTCCCTGCGCGGCGCTGAACAGCATCGACTCCCGTTTGAGGGTTTGCGTCTCCGGTCCATCCGCCATGCCGACTGTTCTTTGTTACAGTTTTGCTGAAGAGGAGCCGCGCAGATCGGAGTTAAAACCCGGCTAGACTTTGGGAGCGATTCAAATCCTGGATCTCCATCCATCCATCCATCCATCCGTCCTCCTCCTCCCGCGGTCGGACTGCATATGTTTTACAACAACATGCGTCCTCTCCGACTGTGCAAAAAGCCGCTAATGTTGTTGCTGTTATGGTTGTTGTTATTGTAATACAGCACCACCGTGTAATATAGAGACAGCAGGAGGACTGATGCATTCAAGTGTCCCAGATGAATTGGACTCGGAAGTTCAGTTGTCTTCATCCAAACACACTCTTAAAATAGTCTCTTTATATAACTGCTGCTCGTTTTAACTAAACTCTGGAGGTTATGATTTATAATAATCAGCCCCCGAGTCCTGATCCTCCTCTCCTGTCAGTGATGTGTGATGATGATGATGATGATGATGATAAACCTGATATTATCTCTGTTTGCAGGTTACAGTAATGGCTGAGCAGACGCCAGATGAGTTCATCTGTGAGTATGAGTCCAGCTGTCACCCTGCTGTGTGTGTGTGTTGGTGTGAAACCAGAGGTGTGATGTGACAGTTGTGATGTCATGTGTGTGTCTGTCACAGGGTGCGATGACTGTGGCCAGTACCATGACTCTGAGTGTCCTGAGCTGGGACCTCTGGTGACCGTCCAGGACTCCTTCGTCCTCAGCCGAGCTCGGTGAGTGTCCTGATCCAAACCTCACGTCATAAAACTGTCACTAACAGCCCTGCCCATGTGACCACGAGCAAGGCACTAGACTTGATAGACTTGTTATAGTAGGTTTGAACTGAGTGAATAGAGTTGAACTGAGTTATTCAAGGGATAGTTCAACGTCTTGGCAAATTCTCCTATCACCATAATCCCTATATAGTCATAGCAGTAGGTTTGTTACCTTTATTTGTCGGTGCAAGCTATTTTTTAGAACGGCCTGTCCCTCATCAAACTCATCAATCCAACAACTCGAAAATGCTCTTGTGGACAAGTTGTGACCTGCACATTCACCACGCTATGAGATAACTATGTATAATTATGTAAAATTAGGACACACAAAGCAAATACTCGGAACTACTTGCGCTTTTGAAATCGCTCCGCCCAGCAGCAGCCGTGTCTGGAATGTAGTTCCGGCTGCATTTACCTCTAAAACAACCCCTTCTCATAATGTTACATTATTATCTCATAGCGTGGTGAATGTGCAGGTCACAACTTGTCCACCAGGGCGTTTTGGAGTTGTTGGATTGTGTGATTGGATGAGTTTGATGAGGGACAGAGGACCTGTACCATTCACCTCCGTTGTGTTCACTGAGCAGCTCACGTCTCTGCCCCGCCCATCTCAAAACAACATGCACCGATAAATAAAGGTAACGAACCCACTGCTATGACTATGACTATAGGGATTATGGCAATAGGTGAATTTGCCAAAATGTTGAACTATCCCTTTAACAGTATAGCTATTTGAGTGAGTGATGACTGTCTTTAACTGCAAACTTGCTGTCTTCACACATTTTATTTTTAAATTCAGTGTTTAGATAATGATTTTTATGTCGTTTTATGACATTTTATTAACACACTTTTATTCCTGTGTGGATCAGCTCGTCTCTACCAAACAGCCTGGAGATCAGAGCGGTGGCCGAAGGCGGGGAGGGGGTGTTTGTCCTGCGGCGGCTGGTCAAGAGGACCCGGTTCGGGCCCTTCGAGGCCAAGAGGGTCTCTCACATGGAGGAGGAGTGCGCGTTCCCTCTGAAGGTGTTTCCTCTGGTTGATCCTCACACATTCAGCTCCTTCGTACGGTCGTGTGTTTAGTTATATTATTAACTTATATTAACCTCGTTGTTGCTGCTCAGATCTTCCAGAAGGACGGCCTGGTGGTGTGTTTCGACTCCAGCAGCGAGGAAGACTGTAACTGGATGATGATGGTACGACCTGCCACCGACCACACGCACCAGAACCTGACGGCGTACCAGCAGGACGACGACGTTTACTTCAACACCTCCCAGGTACCTCTGAGTGTTAACTGCCTTAAAAGGATAGTTCACCCAAAATTGAAATTTCACTCATTATCTACTCACCCTCATGTCGACTAAGGGCTGGGAGAAGTTTCAGAGTCCTCCGTAGCTTCTCTGAGTTACAGGGGGTCTCGGCGTAGCAGTGCATTGTCCATATATAACGGTTGACTTATTTAATTTTTTCGGGACAATTTCGCATTTCGGGGCTTCAGTACAAGACGGACATTACATACAAGCAGCATGGAGGTATTTGGATGTTTTTTGGTGTGTCTTTTTGTTACAAAGACAGTTGGTATCCATTTGCAACCATCATATGGACATGCACTGCTACGCCGAGACCCCCTGTAACTCAGGGAAGCCACGGAGGACTCTGAAACTTCTCCCAGTCTTTAGTCGACATGAGGGTGAGTAGATAATGAGTGAAATTTCAATTTCTGGGTGAACTTTCCCTTTAAAGGAGAATTCCGGTAATGTTTTGACCCCCTAAAACGTTGTCCTGATGGTCACCCAGTGTTGGGGGGAGCAAAAAACGCGACTAAAATTGATGCAGGCAAACCAGAGTTACACCATATCAAATATCTATGGTACATGACTGGAATCCTTAGAGACACCACTGAACTCATATAGTGTACGGTTATACTGAGTATAAACAGTATAAACTTTGTGTTTTTGCATGTAGTCACTCACCTCAGACAGCCGAACTCTGAAACATCCTGGAAAGACATTACTATCCGATCGCAGAGTGCCTACTCTGCTCTCCACAGAAACAAACACTTTTTCACACTCATCAGGAAAACGATTTAGGGGTAAAAAATGACCGGAATTCTCCTTTAACCTGAGCCCTCCAGTTCTCCTGTGGTGTGTTTTTTTTAATGTTTGCCTCTGCTGTGTGTGTGTGTGTCTCAGGATGTTCTCCCGGGCACGGAGCTGAGGGTCTGGTATGGAGCTTTCTACGCCAAGAAGATGGAGAGGCCCATGCTGAAGCCTCCATTTGAACCTCCACCACTTCCATCAGGTGCAGTCACTACTCCGTGCTTTCGGAGATGGCAACATGAATTGTCCCCCCCCAATAAAAATACCCTAAATTATTCAAAATTGAACAAATGTATTTTCAGACTTCACATTTTAGCTTCACATCTCAAAAGAAATGATTGAAATGGTGTAACATAATGTTTGACAAATATATTTCTGATTCCACATCCCATCTCTGGTCTCCTCTACGATGCAAATGAATGGGTAGTTTAGGCTTTAAAAAAACAACCCCCTCAATCTTAGGGCTTCATATTTTGATATTCATCCAATAATCATGCATAAAGTTCCATACACTGGGAGAAAAGGAAGATGGTGAGAAGAATTGGGGATCTGGGAGGGTCAGAGGGAGGTGAAAGATAAGAACGCGAGTAGATATTACATGTCCGAGACCCTTAAAATTATGATTTACTAACACTTAAGTAAGCAGTGATTCACGCTGTTGGCTGTTTAGGACAAATAAACAAGACGCACAATAAAGGATTCCCTGTGCAGTACTTTTTGAATGCGGCGAGCCTCTACAAAGTTGTGATTTATGGGGGCATGGTATGAGCTGCATATGGGTAAAAAAATCTAATCGGATCTGCACCCCTGATGGCAACGGTGTTAATGGCACCTTTTTATAGTTTTTTTTTTTTCTCTTTCTCACTCTTCTTCTCAGATGTGATGTCCTCTGATAAAACGGAGATCCCAGAGAAACCCTCAGTGTCTGAAGAAAACAACACAGGTGAGACAGATCTGAGAAATATTCGCTCTTTGACCCAAATTCAGACTCATTCATTTCTATTTATCTAAAGCTTTTATCGTGGTTTTCAGCCGCAGCGAGAGTGGAAGTATGAGGAAATGCTGTGTCATCATGGTTACTCATTTAGGAATCCCTCAACTTCCTTCTGTTGATTACAGGCAACATGCTGAGTCATCTGGACGAGGTGAAGACGGGCGGAGCGCTCCCAGTCGACCCGCTGCTGCCGCACAGCGAGAGCCTGGTCGGCCCAGATGAAGAGGAGGAGGAGGAGGAGGAGGAAGAGGAGGCTGCCCCCCCCGCCCCTCCACCGCAAGCCCCCACCAAGAGAGGGCACGGCCGAGGGAGGAGGACGAAGGGACGCAGACCTGGAGCCGCGAGCAAAAACAAAGGTGGGAGCAAAGAGTCAAGGAAGTTTAAAGGGATAGTTCACCCAAAATTGAAATTTCACTCATTATCTACTCACCCTCATGTGGACTAAGGGCTGGGAGAAGTTTCAGAGTCCTCCGTGGCTTCTCTGAGTTACAGGGGGTCTCGGCGTAGCAGTGCATGTCCATATTACGGTTGCAAATGGATACCAACTGTCTTCGTAACAAAAGGACACACCAAAAAACATCCAAATAACCTCCATGCTGCTCATATGTAATGTCCGTCTTGTATTGAAGCCCCAAAATGTGAAATTGTCCCAATTTTTTTTTAAATAAGTCTATATTTCAAGCTTGTTTTGTAGCGGAAGCTTCTCAAAGGAAAAATAGACTTATTTAATTTTTTTCGAGGCAATTTCACATTTCGGGGCTTCATTACAAGACGGACATTACATACGAGCAGCATGGAGGTATTTGGATGTTTTTTGGTGTGTCTTTTTGTTACGAAGACAGTTGGTATCCATTTGCAACCGTTATATGGACATGCACTGCTACGCCGAGACCCCCTGTAACTCAGAGAAGCCACGGAGGACTCTGAAACTTCTCCCAGCCCTTAGTCGACATGAGGGTGAGTAGAGAATGAGTGAAATTTCAATTTTGGGTGAACTATCCCTTTAAATGAACATAAACAGCTCATCATGACGGCAAATATTTTTGACTAATTGATGAAACACAGGGCTGACGTCACGCTGAGAGGAGGCTGAACAGCTGTTAATGATCTAATGCGTCCACAATGTACATGGGTTGTGTTGTGTAACACATCATCGTGCGCCGAGCAAGTTGCAACAGGTTCGGGCACATTTTGCGGCGGCCGCCCCAAGGGCATTCTGGGAAAAAAAAAAACTGCTACAAATCACTTCCTGGAGTCGTGACACGGCACATGGAGCAGATTTATGACAATTTACCTGCAAAACTAATGGCATTCCCATCAGCCCCGGCTTTATTTTGTGTCCAGGGCTAATTAGGAAATATAGGCATCCTAACACATTAAAGGGATAGTTCAACATTTTGGCAAATTTGCCCATTGCCATGATCCCTATAGGTTCGTTACCTTTAATTGTCGGTGCAAGCTATTTTTAGAACAGCAGAGCAGAGCTGTGAGCTGCTCAGAGCTACGCTACGGAGGCTCATGGGATTTCTTGGTTTCCCTCATCAAACTCATCAAATACACAATCCAACAACTCCAAAACGCTCTGGTGGACAAGTTGTGACTTGCACATTCACCACGCTATGAGGTAATAACAGAACATTACCAGAGTTGTTTTCGAGACAAATTCATCAGGGATGCAAAAAGCGCGCGAAAAGCGAAACTCGCTTTTTCATGACCAATTAGGTGACTTGTGTGAATCGTTCAGATCCGAAGAGTTTTTGTTTTGAGGGGGGGGTCTCAGCGTCTCAGCTCGGGTCAGTAAAATGTTTTTCTAACAGGCTGACAGTGACAATCATGTGAGGCGAACTCATTCATGGACTCTGATTATACTGATAACAGCCTACCTCCAATGTAGACGCGGGACATGCACGCACGTTACCTAAAGCGGCGACGCCGTTTTTTCCCCGTGCATGTCCGTGGAGCTGTGCGCCGCGGACATGCACGGTTCCCTACGTTGCTGTGTCAGGCAGGTGTTTCCACGGAGCTCTGCCCCGTTTCAGAGGTGAAGGAAGCCCTGAGTGGAAAGACGTCGCCTCCGCGATGTAGAATGTATTCAATTCAAAAAGTGAAACTAACACATTATATAGGCCTATATGTCCATTACACACTGAATGGGATGTTAAATCCCATGTCTTTATTTCTTCAGTTTATTTTAATAGTAATAATTATGACTAACATTCAGTGAAGACCTAAAAATCAGTATCTCCAAAATTGAAATATTGCAATGGTTTTTATTTTTTTAAAGCATTTTTGATATAGAAATGTTGGCCTTCTGAAAACTGTCCATCTATATGCACTCAATACTTGGTTGGGGTTGAACTACTGGAAATGGACTTTTCTGTGATATTGTTAATGGTGAGCCCCCCGCCCCCCCGCCGGACAATTCCTCTCTTTTTTGGTCCTGACCCGTTTGCATCCCTGATTCATGCAAAACCGCCGATGCACGTTGCCTTTTTCATCAAGCAGCCTCTGAATTTACCTCTAAAACAACTCTGTCTGGTAACAATCTGTTATTATCTCACAGCGTGGTGAATGTGCAGGTCACAACTTGTCCACCAGAGCGTTGTGGAGTTGTTGGATTGTGTATTTGATGAGGGAAACCAAGAAATCCCATTAGCCTCCATAGCGTAGCTCTGAGCAGCTCGCGGCTCTGCTCCGCCGTTCTAAAGATTGCTTGCACTGACAATTAAAGGGAACGAACCTACTGCTATGACTATAGGGATTATGGCATTGGGCCAATTTGCCAAAATGTTGAACTATCCCTTTAAACTAAGCATGAACATGGTGAAATTCACACTCACTTTGATTCGTATCACCACCCGCTGCTGCATCTACTGTATTTTTCTCCTTGACGTTGCATTCCTGATGTGTGCAGATGTGAAGCCCGCGGTGGAGACGTCAGAGCGTGCGGCCTCGCAGGCGGCAGCAGCAGCAGCAGCAGCAGCAGCAGAGAGCGGGGCCGTCATCAAGAGACACAAAACCAGAGAACACAAGAGAGTGTACCGCTGCTCTCTCTGCAACAAGGTCTTCCAGAACAGCAGCAACCTGAACAGACACATCCGATCTCATGGTACATGGAGGTTTGAAAAGATAACAACGTTGAATTCATCATCTGGATATGCACAAATCACACAAAATCGTTGTTTATTGTATAATATATTAAAGGGATAGTATCATTTTTTTAAAGTGGGGTTGTATGATCTACAAATAGCCCCTAAGTACTTTAATTGCAGTAGAAGACTCTCTGCACTCCTCCCGTTAGCAACGCCAGCCCATAGCCCTGCCCAGAGATTTACAACATACATTGTTGTGAATGGACCCAAAGAAACGGCCTATTTTCGCAGCCTAAAAGAGGTTTTACCTGAAAAAAAATACACAGTTGCATTATTCGCTATAATATAATTTTTTCCAGCCCTTCAAAGTGCAGGAAAAACACAGTTTTTATTTGGACCTAACCAACTCACGTATCCCTCCGCCCACGGTTAGGGCCCGCCGATCAGCAGTTGGTTAGGTCCAAATAAAAACTGTGTTTTTCCTGCACTTTGAGGGGCTGGAAAAAATTATATTATAGCGAATAATGGAACTGTGTTTTTTTTTTCAGGTAAAACCTCTTTTAGGCCACGAAAATAGACCGTTTCTTTGGGTCCATTCACAACACTGTATGTTGTAAATCTCTGGGCAGGGCTATGGGCTGGCGTTGCTAACGGGAGGAGTGCAGAGAGTCTTCTACTGCAATTAACTCATTGAGTGCCAACCACGTAATTTCTCGTTTTTCGTTCCCATGCGTTGAGTGCCAAAAACGAAATTTTTCGTTTTTTGCTTTTTTTTTAAATTATGAAAATAGACACTTTAATACACATTATATGTCAATTTGGGGACTCTACGACGAGCAGAACTGAAATAGATGACGATCAAAGTCACATGACAGCTCATGATCTGGAAGTTTTTATCATAACTCAGCTTCTGCAAACGGAGTTCTGCATGCAGATGCAGCGCAGCTGCTCCGCTGCTGCTCCGCTCTCACCCGCGAGGCTGCAGCAGCTGGGAGCTGAACCAGGAAGCTCTCAGCCGACAGTCCCGCCCGGTCTTCATCTGGAGCAACACCGTGTCCTCCCCAAAGTCCTCCCGCGGTAAAATCTGATGGTCTCTGGGTCAAAGCAGACCAGCACCGACCCGTACCACAGACGGACCGCGACCACCGGCGGGACCGGTGTTCGCGAGCCGCTGTGGCCGGCAGAGCCTCACGTTCCGCGGCGAGAGGCTGTGACACGGCACGGTGCGTCTGTGTTATTGTTGTTTAGTGGCGCCCCCCCCCGCCCCCGATGGTGGTTTTGTGAATAGAACAACAATTGTTGTGTATATTTATCTTATACGAGCCCTTTGATCCAGAAATGCGAGTGTGAGAAGAGCGACAGGCACAAACAGCGCACCTTTCATAAAAGACGCTCTATCTCCTTTTCTAGAAAAAAAGGAGGGATTTTGGTGAAACCCAGCCATGTTTAGCTTGACTTTTCTCAGGAACGGAGGCACGTAGAAACAAACGGTTTGTGGCCATTTGAAGGATAAAGTTAAACCTTTCAAATGAGCCACAGTATGTGTTGGTGGCAATAATATAGAATACACTATGGCTCTAAAATAAAAAGTCAAATATGGTCTAATTTGCCGGTACACTTGACTAAAACTTTGGAAAGGAGCGCGGCACTCAATGAGTTAAAGTACTTAGGGGAGTTTATCTGGAGATCATACAACCCCACTTTAAAAAAATGCTACTATCCCTTTAAAAACGTTGTACGTGTATGTTCTCCCAGGGGATAAGCTGTTCAAGTGTGATGAATGTGACAAGTTGTTCAGCCGCAAAGAGAGTCTGAAGCAGCACATCTCGTACAAGCACAGCAAGAACCTGGTGAGTTAACACTACAATACAGCCTGTCACCTCAGGTTTGCACTCCGGTGACGCCGCCGATTTAACATCATCGTCCTCTCATGTGTTCACCAACAGCCCGACCAGGAGTACAGATACAAATGCAACACGTGTGAGAAATCCTTCCGCCTGGAAAATGCCTTAAAGTTCCACAACTGCCGCACAGGTAAAAGTAAAGTGAAGCCGTTTTTTGTTTTTGTCGTTTCGTCATTTCATTCAAACGTCTCCGATCACGTGTGTGTGTGTTCACTTTTTCTTCTCATCTCTTTTTTTAGATGACAAGACGTTCCAGTGTGACATCTGCTCGCGCTTCTTCTCCACCAACAGCAACCTCTCCAAGCACAAGAAGAAGCACGGCGAGAAGCTCTACTCCTGCGAGATCTGCAACAAGATGTTCTACCGCAAAGACGTGATGCAGGAGCACCACAGGAGGCACGGTGTGGGTGAGTCGCACACAACTGCTTATTTTAGCTTGATTTGTTGTCAAGGAGGGAAATTAAAGGGATAGTTCACCCAAAATTCAAATTGCACTCATTATCTACTCACCCTCATGTGGACTAAGGGCTGGGAGAAGTTTCAGAGTTATCCGTGGCTTCTTACAGGGGGTCTCGGCGTAGCAGTGCATGTCCATATGACGGTTGCAAATGGATACCAACTGTCTTCGTAAGAAAAAGACACACCAAAAAACATCCAAATACCTCCATGATGCTCATATGTAATGTCTGTCTTGTATTGAAGCCCCGAAATGCGAAATTGTTCCGAAAAAAATTAAATAAGTCTATATTTCAAGCTTGTTTGTAGTGGAAGCTCCTCTTCCTGGTCCGTCCAAATCGAGATTTGCGCCGTAACAATTTCGTATTTCGGGGCTTCAATACAAGACGGACATTACATACGAGCAGCATGGAGGTATTTGGATGTTTTTTGGTGTGTCTTTTTGTCATGAAGAAAAGTGGTATCCATTTGCAACCGTTATATGGACATGCACTGCTAGGCCGAGACCCCCTGTAACTCAGAGAAGCCACGGAGGACTCTGAAACTTCTCCCAGCCCCTAGTCCACATGAGCAATTTGAATTTTTGGTGAACTATCCCTTTAAGGAGGATCAGCGTATGTGTAAAATAGTGAGTTTACTTCATGTTTCAGTGCTTCGTTCATTGTGTTTGATTACATGGGATGTCACTTTAATCATGCAAGTGCAGAAGGTTAAGACGATGTGGGTGATGTGGGTGTAATTATTCAGTTAGATCACTGGTTGATGTGTGTAGGGGCATGGGTGTATTTGTGTGTGTGTGTGTGTGTGTGTGTGTGTGTGTGTGTGTGTGTGTGTGTGTGTGTGTGTGTGTAGCATCCTGGGGTCATTAACATGTGATTTTAGAAAGTCAAAGAAAGTGAGCAGCTGTGTGTGATGACACAATGATGAGATGAAAAACTTCAGATGTGTCCTGCTGCCTTCAGGTGCTGCAGGGATTTAGAGAACTGAAGATTTTCATGCACAAATTGAATGCAGCTGTGGATAACGTCATGTTTTTTAATTTTATAAATTAATGCAGACTGTATTAATTACCAGTGAACACATCTACAGGTTTATGTGGTGTTTAATTCACATTTTATGAATGATTGCTGCACATTTTGTTGCTTTCTTGTTTATAAAATCTCCAGATCTCCAGTGGAGTGATGTGGTTCTGCTCTCTCCTCGGTGCTGCACACACACAGTTTGACACAGAGGCAAAGCAAATTTCAAGGCTGGGAAAGTGTCCGAAAACCCTTAATGCTCTGGAATCTGTGCCGCCACTAAAATAGATTTACCACTTCTTTATTTTTCCGTGTTTTTGGGGTGTGACAAATCCAAAGAATTTTATTGCAGAGTGAATTTAGTCTAACTCGAACAGATGTGTGGAAGAAGAAAGATTAGAATTTGAATTGATATAAAAACAAAGCATGTGTTTAAAAACTAAGTCTAAGCCTAACCAGTCCACAGCTTTTAGTTGCATTTCACCATATTTCTTATCTTGAGCTAAATATATACCCATAATGCCTCTGTACAGGACCAAAGCACATGAAGCGGGAGGAGCTGGAGGCCAACGGAGAAGAAGGGACCAAGTACAGGAAGGAGCCGTCGCCCTGTCCCATCTGTGGCAAGGTGAGAGAAGGTCGAAGGCAGAAAGTCAAGGTGCAGGTGTCTGCTAGAGCTCGAGTGACGTGTGTGTGTGTGTTGTGTGTGTTTGTGTTCACAGGTGTTCTCCTGCAGGAGTAACATGAACAAGCACCTGTTGACTCACGGCGATAAGAAGTACACCTGTGAGATCTGCGGCCGCAAGTTCTTCCGCGTGGACGTCCTCCGGGATCACATCCACGTTCACTTCAAGGTGAGGCGGTGAGGAGGAAAAGACTTTTCCTACTCGTACCTACAGTACCAACTCCTGCAAAACAGCCGACTCAGTCAAAACTACTGCTACTGCGATGTTCAGCATCTTATTATTGATGCATTTCTATTTTAAAAGATGTCCGATGCCCTTCCTGTCTCGTTAGCTGCTCCACGGCATCAGCACCTTTTTTTTTTACAGCGCTTTGGCCGCATTAAAGGGATAGTAGCATTTTTTTAAAGTGGGGTTGTATGATCTACAAATAGCCCCTAAGTACTTTAATTGCAGTAGAAGACTCTCTACACTCCTCCCATTAGCAACGCCAGCCCATAGCCCTGCCCAGAGATTTACAACATACATTGTTGTGAATGGACCCAAAGAAACGGCCTATTTTCTTGGCCTAAAAGAGGTTTTATCTGAAAAAAAAAAAACGCAGTTCCATTGTTCGCTATAATATAATTTTTTCCAGCCCCTCAAAGTGCAGGAAAATGCAGTTTTTATTTGGACCTGGACACTTTGAAGGGCTGGAAAAAATTATACTATAGCGAACAATGGAACTGTGTATTTTTTTTCACGTAAAACCTCTTTTAGGCCGCGAAAATAGGCCCTTTCTTTGGGTCTGTTCACAACAATGTATGTTGTAAATCTCTGGGCAGGGCTATGGGCTGACGTTGCTAACGGGAGGAGTGCAGAGAGTCTTCTACTGCAATTAAAGTACTTAGGGGCTATTTGTAGATCATACAACCCCACTTTTAAAAAAATGCTACTATCCCTTTAACCCACGAGTCGGCAGCTCTTTTCTATTCTGTCTGTACACGAGGGCGCAGAGAATCAGTTTTGACAGAATCCAGGATTTTGCAGGAGAAAAAAATGCAGACGAGTTTAAATTCTGCAGAAAAAATGGCCTGAGGATGCACAGACAGCAGACTCAAGAGTTTTGCTCTTAACTAGTGTCCCCAGCTTCCCTGTATATTTTTTTCTGGTCAATTTAAAAATGAAAAAATATGCTCTTTTCTCTGTGCCCTTACTTTGTTCTGACCAGTTATATTAACTCCACAGCAGCTGCATGACCCAATTAACCGTGGGACAGCACAGTGTAGTCGCATCACAGTCAGACATTCATAATATCGCGCATCGGTGCCCAAATCTACAGCATGTAATCATTTTCTCAGTGCATCCCAAATATGTGTTTTTCCATTTTAAGCATTAAAAAAGTGAAGTGAAGTAAAATGTAAAAGGAAAAAAAAAGAATGAAACAAAGTTGAGACCATATCTGTTCTGTCTGTGCCATCACAGGCTGAAGGTGTGATGTTATTAGCGGTATTCCTAATACACAGACAGGTGTAATCTGTTTGTTTCCATTCTGCACTAAAATGCCCATAATGCACCACATTGGGATCAGACATGTTTGATTTAAACTGGGCGTGTGGATGTGCAGCTGTCACTGACTGCATGTCGTTTCATCAGGACATAGCCTTAATGGATGAGCAGGAGAGAGAAGGCTTCATCAAGAAGATCGGCATCTCGGCGGGAAACAGCGACGAGACGGACGACGACGAAGAGGAGGACGATCCCGAACACCACAAGTACAACTGCAAGAAATGTCAAGTAAGCATAGAGAATGTTCACAAACATGTTTAGGGAGTCAAATCTGATCCAACCGACGTATAAAGGTCCTGTGATACTGTATATATGAAAGCAGATGGAGATATAACCTGCATTCAAGGGATAGTTCACCCAAAATTGAAATTTCAGGGGGTCTCGACGTAGCATTGCATGTCCATATAACGGTTGCAAATGGATACCAACTGTCTTCGTAACAAAAAGACACACCAAAAAACATCCAAATACCTCCATGCTGCTCATATGTAATGTCCGTCTTGTATTAATGCCCCGAAATGCGAAATTGTCCCGAAAAAATTTAATAAGTCTATATTTCAAGCTTGTTTGTAGCGGAAGCTCCTCATCAAGGTTCGTCAAATTTGGACGAACCAGGGTCCGTCCTGTTACCAGTTCGTCCAAATTTGACGAACCGGTAAGAGGAGCTTCGAGAAGCTTCCGCTACCAAACAAGCTTGAAATAAAGACTTACTTAATTTTTTTCGGGACAATTTGGCATTTCGGGGCTTCAATACAAGACGGACATTACATACGAGCAGCTTGGAGGTATTTAGATGTTTTTTGGTGTGTTTTTTTGTTACGAAGACAGTTGGTATCCATTTGTAACCGTTATATGGACATGCACTGCTATGCCGAGCCCCACTGTAACTCAGAGAAGCCACGGAGGACTCTGAAACTTCTCCCAGCCCTTAGTCCACATGAGGGTGTGTAGATAATGAGTGAAATTTCAATTTTGGGTGAACTATCCCTTTAACATGTTTAGTTTGTTTGCAACACCGTCACACATACTGTCCTGTACGTATACATGAGCTCCTCCCCTCCTCCTGTGTGTGTGTCCAGCTGTCGTTTGCTAAGGGGAAAGACTACCTGAAGCACATCATGGAGCAGCACAAAGAGAGAGGCTACGGCTGCGGCATCTGCAACCGGCGCTTTGCCCTGAAGGCCACGTACAACGCTCACCTGGTCATCCACAGAGAGCAGCTGCCCGACCCCGCAGTGCAGAAGTAAGACTGCAGGGGGGAGCACAGACACAAGACTCAGCTCACACTGTTGGATTTGGGTTTTTTTTGTGTGTTTAGTCCTTATTAGTGTGACTGCTGAAGCAGTCACACTATTGTTCTTCTGTTTGGCCATTTTCTTCCGCCTTTTTACGGTCTTCTTCTAGTCCTTCATACTTTGTGCTATTTCAACAATTCATATATCAAAACGTGCAGCTTTTTTTGAACTTTATCGGCATTACTTTTCTCTTTTTAACTATTTATACTTTTTCAAATATTTAACTTTTTCACAAAAAATCTCACATTCATCAAAGTCTCAACCTCTCTTCTTCACAACTCCACTGTGGTGTAGGGGTTAGGGTGGATGTTTGCCAACCCTAAGGTCACTGGTTCGAATCCAAGGGAAGAACTCTTGTTATGTTATGTTGAATTCTGCTCTCCTCCCCCGCCTTCAATTGGTTACAGGTGTTTGTTATCTCCTTGATTACTCGTACCAGTTTGCAGCACATCATCACATTACAATGAATGACAACAGTTTTGAAAGCAGTGTGCTCTCTGTAGCCGAGTGGCAGAGTAAAGGTTTAGTGATCATATGGTCATGGGTTCGATTCCTGCCTCAGTCTTTTCACTTCATTGCTTGACTTTTGATTCCAATTATTCAGCTGTCATTGGACAGTCTTTGATTCCTCATAGTATAAAGCTCATTGTAACTCAGGTTCTCTGTGGCCATATGGTTAGTGCTCAGCCTGAAATTCACAGACATTTTCATTCTAAGTCATTCAAGCTTGACTCTCAAGCTTTCTTGATGTTGACAGTGTGCAGATCATTAACAGACAACAGTCTCTGCAACTGTGTGTGCACTGTGGCCTAGAGGCAGAGTGGAAGTCTAATGACCATGAGGATGTGGGTTCGATTCTGACCTTGGTCAAACATTTGTATGGTGATCACAGCTTGCACTATTTGCTAATTCTGCAACAGCTTTCAGTTGCTGTCAGCAGTCACACCATTTCCATTCTTGGAAATGCTTTTTCTAGTTACATATATTTTTTGTGTGTTGAGAGTTAATTTCAACAGAGTTTCAGCTCATTTGATACTGAGAAGGTTTTTGACAAAGTGAAACTGAAATATGAAGTTAAATTTATTTATTATAAACGTTTTGAATCTGCTCATCTCTTCCTACAGGTACATTCACCCTTGTGAAATCTGTGGTCGGATCTTCAATAGTATAGGTAACCTGGAAAGACACAAGATCATCCACACAGGTGAGATCTCCATCAACCATTTCTGCCCTACAAAGGCAAAGTGCAGTATCTGTAAAAATGCCAAACTGAGAAAAACAGCTTTTTGTGTTTTTCATTGTCAGGTTTAAGCATCAAATTATGAATAACTACCAAGTCCATAATTGATTAGATGAAGGTGGACTGAATTAAATGATTTTTGTAGTTTGTCTTTCTGACCAATTTTGACCGTTTTATGGCAGATACTGCACTTTTGCCTTGGTTTTGATGCAGATATTGCACTTTGGCTTGGTTTCAGAGTGCTTTTTTGGATGGACAGCAAAATTAGAAGCCCAATAACTAATAAAAAAAAACCTAATAAACTAATTTTAGCAGTACCAATATCAAATTCTACCAGATTGAAGAGAATATGCCAGAAAAAATGCAGATACTGCACTTTGCCTTTGCAAAGCAGATTTGATCTTGAATTTTATTGGTGGATTTAACCAGAGAATCAGAACTCATGCAAATATGTTATTTCTTTTTTTTTTTTTTTTAACTTCACCAATCTGTGTTTGGGATCACTCAGGGGTGAAGAGCCACAGCTGTGACAAGTGCAACAAATCATTTGCGAGGAAGGACATGCTGAAGGAGCACCTCAGGGTTCACGACGACATCCGAGATTTCCTGTGTGCCGAGTGCGGGAAAGGTCAGCAGCGCGCCTCACACCCCGCTGCATCACACACTACATGAGTGTTTTGTCAAAGAATATAGAAAAACATATAGTCCACTAATTTTAAGCCAAAATGGGGGTCAACCGTGAACAAATTTCAACAGAAGCAAACTCAACTGATTTTGTATCCTCAACGTGTCCTGAGTGAAAGGGGGAAAAAAGCCCAGAAGAATCCCATTAGGGACACTTATCTTCTGATGGTTGTTTTGATTGAACAGTTCTTTAAAAAATATATATTCTTGGCATTTTCACCTTTAATGATAGATAGAGAGGTATTTGTGAGAGGGGGGTGGAGAGATGGAAGGACTTACAGCAAAGGACGTGGATTGGATTTGAACGTCGCTGCGGGAAGCACTGATTTTACCTGGTAGCCTAAGCGCCCTAGCTTATTAAGATACTGTGTTCCTAACTGTAATATGTCAACAAGGTTGAACAAGACATTTTCACCTGCTGTACCCAATGTTTAGATCTGCTGTTGTATGTATGAAAATTAGCCATACATAATTAAATTATGCCCTGTTTGCTCATGCTGACAAAGATTTTCAAAAAACGTGTAATACATTTTTTGTTTGTCTTAATGTAAGTAATCAACTGGGTAATTTTCATGGAGATATCTAAAGGTTAAAAATGTTACCCTATTCATGTGAGAAAAATAATTACTAGCCGTATGAATGGGCTATATTTTGGTCTTTTTCGAAACTTTCCCCTAATGAGATTCTTCGGGGCTTTTTTTCCCTCACTCAGGACATGTTAAGGTCAGGATACAAAATCAGTTGAGTTTGCTTCTATTGCAATTTGTTCAACCTTTTTTCATAAAATGACTGGACTAATAGCATAGCAGCTGATGATGATGAGGATGAAATGTTTGGCTGTGCAGGCATGAAGACCAAACACGCTCTGAGGCACCACATGAAGCTGCACAAGGGCATCAAGGAGTACGAGTGCAAGGCTTGCAACCGCAAGTTTGCCCAAAAAGTCAACATGCTGAAACACTACAAGAGGCACACGGGTGAGTCAGAAAGTTTGTTGCAGATGTGTGACAGCAGGTGTGTGTGGAAATAGAAACAGGTTCAATGTCTGTTGTTCTTGTGAGAAGACGATGTGATTATTGTTTTTGTTTACATCTGCAAACTTCTCATCGAGTACATGGTGTCTCTGTTTGTTTACTCTGGTGCCTGCAGGTGTGAAGGACTTCATGTGCGAGCTGTGTGGAAAGACGTTCAGCGAGAGAACGACTCTAGAGACGCACAAGCTCATCCACACAGGTGAGTGGTTCGCTCATTCACTCAACTCTTAACTGTTGTGGGACCTGGTGATTTGGCTTTTTTTTCCATCCGGTGTGTTCAGAGCCAGAAAAGTAAAGTATGATGTGAATCTGCACAAAAAACATTAAACCTCCACTAATAAATCAAAGGGTTAACAGATTCACACAAGTGTTGTCTCTTGGGACTAGAAACAGAGACTAGGGAGTAAGCAAATTAAAGATTTTGTTATGATGAAAGGGAAAAAAAAAGAATTTCTCTCTTTTACTACTTTAGAATAAAACTTTCAGATTGAAACCCCTCTCATCTGTACTGTAAATATGAAGCTGCATCTTATCTTATTGTAGCTTAGCGCAAAGATTTTAAACACAGGGATTATGTCCCATGATAAAGTAATTTAACAGCACTTCTTCCAACGTTCACTAATAAACAGTAGTTTTTGTTAGAATGGCACAAAAACGTAGATTTTCAGTCTTCTCGGGTGGAAAGAGATACAGGGAGGGCTGCCACATGACATGGAAAACCTGGAAAATGGTTGACAAATTTTTCCAGTCATGGAAAACACATGGAAAATGAGAAGAAGAAGGAAAAAAAGTCAAATGCTGTGGAAAAGCTTGAGTTGCCCCATGAGATTAATTATCACATTGCGACATTGGTAACACTTTAGAATAAATACACACTATTAAGCAATAGTTGAGCATTAAATACTGGATTCATCATTTATAACACATGAATACTCATTAGTATGTAGTTTATAAACACAGTTAAAATGTTTTACTCATCATTGATCAGCACTAACTGTATTTATAAACTACATAGTAATGAGTATTCATGTGTTATAAATGAATGATTCAGTATTTATTCATGCTTAATAGTGTGTACTTATTATAAAGTGTTACCGTGACATCCCGTGACATCAGCTACCAAAGCTCTATTTGACTTTTTGAGTTGATGCGTGAGGGTTTTCTATCCTGCAGCTGCAGTTTCCTCTGCTGAGTGACAGATAGAGGAGCAGCAGAGAGCTGTAGTGGGTGTGGTTTAAAAACAAAAACGTGGTTCTATAATTTCTTCTAAGCATGTAAGATATTATTTTGTAGATAAGTTAGAGCCATAGACTACACACCTTTTAAATCAGACTTCTGGGGGTGAGAGAGAAATAAACATGGAAACAATAATGTGTAAAATAAGGTACAACCATCAAAAAGAACACTTCTCCAAAGCATGAATGGGACCGGGGATGTATTATTTTATGGTGCAATAACATGTCTGTCCTACTGTGTATTTTGTATATTTTCTTTCTGCCTTTTTTCTTCAGAATTGGGCTTCATTAAAGGTACATTGTGTAAGAATTTTTCATGCTGCATTCACGTGAAATCTGTTAGATGGCAGACGGACGACAGCTGCTGCAGGTAACAGCATAAACAAGCCTCTATGTACAACAAGTGGTCCGTCAGCACGAGGCAAAACAATACACGTGACAATATGTTGTCATGGCGATGTCGTATTGTCTACCTGACCCACGTTTTACCAGCTTTCTCTCGACTTCTGTGACTAAAATGACATCTGGTTTGTTACCGACGGCCGTCTGCCGGTGTCTCCGCTGAGTTTCCGTGGTTTCCTACCGTCACGCTGCCACTGAACGTAAAAAACATGGCGACACCACATGGCAGCAGCACCGAGCTTACCTGCTCCATGGAGATATGAATGATATGAACGGCTCATTCAGAGCTGAAATGAACACTTCAGTTTGTTGATGGGGGGGATTACTGATTAATGAAAAACAGACTTTTGAACGGAATAATCGATTTTCAGGAATAGATAACAGGAGAACTTACACAATGTCCCTTTAAAGCATCTGTATCACAGGGATGGGAATGTGAAGCATCTTCAGTGCCTCTGCTCTGCTGGACTGACCTGGTCTCTTGTCTTTCTCTTCTCTTCTCTTGCAGTGGGGAAGACGTGGACCTGTGGGACCTGCGATAAGAAGTACCTGACGGAGTACATGCTGCAGAAGCACGTCCACCTGACCCACGAGAAGGTGGAGGCCCAGTCCTGTCACCTCTGTGGGACCAAGGTGTCCACCCGGGCGTCCATGAACAGACACCTGCGGCGCAAACACCCTGAGGTGAGTCCACGTCTGTCGCCAGAGAAGAAGACCAGTGACTGATGTCAGATCCTGAAGTTGACCAGTCCTTCCTCTCTGTCTCCAGGTTGTCTCTGTGAGAATCGACGAGTTCGACGATCTTCAGGAACCTTCAACAATCAGTGATTCGTCCATCAGCATTGTGCAGGTTGGATCTCTGTCCTTCAGCATTGTGCAGGTTGGATTTAGATAGATAGATAGAACTTTATTCATCCAGAAGGAACTTCTTCTGCCAGGATGCTCCAAAGGGAAATGTGCAAGGAAAATAAATAGAGGAAATATATGATAAAATATATCCTACAATGTCTAAAACAATAAAATATACACGAGGAGCAGGAGCAACCTGGACATAGGTAAAATACTGTGCTACATAATTTGAGTGCAAAATTTAAAGGGACAACGAGGAGTTTTGGAAAAGCGAAGTGTTTTCACACTACATTTATGAGCCTCCGTGCACCGTGAAATTCTTTGACCGGCGCAAGACAGACTCATGTTTTCATTCATCAAGAATTAAAGTCAGAGGTTCAAAGACGATCACATACAGTCGTAGTTCCGACCATAAACGGCGATTCGGCGGCGTTATTCTCATGACTCGCTGCAAAACCGAAAGTAAAAAACGCTGGTCGGCTCGCCCAGCATTTCCGCCACCACTAATAATAACAAAATAACGATAGAGACAAAACGATATATTTATCGAAAATGGGCCCATTAACAAGTGTGGGTAGCGTAGATTCATCCACATTCACGTGAGACTTTTTTATAACCAAATAGAAACTCCTCGTTGTCCCTTTAAAAATGATATGATACTAGTGCAAAAGGGCCTTTCAATGTCTGTTTCATCTAAACTAAATATAAAATAGAGTTCATGCATATTCAATTAGGCAAACCTGTACTGTTGTGTATGTACTGTACTGCATTGTGTCAGTAGCACATGGTAGCACTTTTTGTTCCTATGTCCTGTCATGTGTTTGTGTTTAGAAAAAACAAAACATTTTTCATTCAAAAAATGAAAGAAAGAACCAAATGAATGAAATCATCCTAATTGTTTGATGCCGTCGTCCTGAAATGTTTGATCCCCTCCTCAGTCCACACTGACCCTGGAGAAAGACGGCACATCTCAAGAGAGGCCGAGCCGGCCGTACAGACATCCCAAGAAGAAGCAGAGGGTCCAGGCCGAGCCGGAGCTCTCCGAGTCCGACGACTACGTGGATTTCGCTGAGCCGCGGCACGAACACATGACAGAGTACCAAGCCGTCATCGTCGGTGATGAGACTGAGACGAGCTCCGCTGTGCAGAGCATCCAACAGGTACATGTGAAGATTTGCTGCTTTATTCACACAATAACACGTCCAATCTTTTTTTTTCTCAAAGAGCAGAAAAGACGAGAAATGAGAATTCATACAAAACAGGTTGCCACAGTAAAAATGAAAAAAAATTCTCACTGAGAAGCCAAATTACCAGACAGAAGCAGACTGTTAAAAACAGCATTAATACATTTTTGTCGCTTTAAATCTCATTTTTCTTTTTGTTGTTGTTGTAACTAACAAACTGACAAGATGGTGACAAGCCACATATTGCACAGCAATTAGGACTTCATGAGGGATGTCACATGTTCAAGTGAAAATAGACAAATGCTAATTAGTAATTGTATGTAATGAAGCACATTTACTAGAAGCTGAACAAAGCATATGTAAATGAATGAACATCCCATGTTAAGTCATAATTCACAGTAATGTGAAGTTGTAATATTTGCAGTTAATTATTTTCAAGAGCTTTTTAATAAATTGTTCAGTCATCACAGTATCCAGTCTTTACAATGTCACTATAAATGTAAACACAGTTTAAAGGACCTGTAACATTAATATTTAAAGGGATAGTTCAACATTTTTGGCAAATTGGCCCATAATCCTATTTTTAGAACGGCGGAGCAGAGCCGCGAGCTGCTCAGAGCTACGCTACTGAGGCTCATGGGATTTCTTGGTTTCCCTCATCAAACTCATCAAATACACAATCCAACAACTCCACAACGCTCTGGTGGACAAGTTGTGACCTGCACATTCACCACGCTATGAGATAATAACAGAAGGTTATGAGACAGAGTTGTTTTAGAGGGAAATGCAGAGACTGCTTGATGAAAAACCCCAACGGGAACGCACATCAGCGGTTTTGCCTGAATTTACCTCTAAAACAACTCTGTCTGGTAACGTTCTGTTATTATCTCATAGCGTGGTGAATGTGCAGGTCACAACTTGTCCACCAGAGCGTTGTGGAGTTGTTGGATTGTGTATTTGATGAGTTTGATGAGGGAAACCAAGAAATCCCATGAGCCTCCGTAGCGTAGCTCTGAGCAGCTCACGGCTCTGCTCCGCCGTTCTAAAAATAGCTTGCACCGACAATTAAAGATAATGAACCTACTGCTATGACTATAGGGATTATGGCAATGGGCCAATTTGCCAAAATGTTGAACTATCCCGACTTACAGTAGCAACATAACTTCATGAGGATAACATGAACCGCAGGTGAGTTGCTCTTGTCATTGTTTCTCTAACGGACCTGTTGTGGTTTCAGGTGGTGGTCCTCGCCGACCCCAACGCTCCGTCAGCCTCCTCCCCCAACAGCTCGGTGGGTCTGACCAACATCACCGTCACGCCCATCACCAGCCACGCCCCGGCCCAGTTCACCAGCCTGCAGCCCGTCGCCGTGGGCCACCTGACCGCCAGCGACCGGCCCCTCACGCTGGACAACTCCATCCTCACCGTCACCTTCGACACGGTCAGCGGCTCCGCCATGCTCCACAACCGTCCCGCCGAACTCGTCCCGGAGACCGTCGGCCCCGGCGGCGGCGGAGGAGCTGGCGCCTCGCAGTCGGTCGCCCACTTCATCAACCTCACCACGCTGGTCAACCCCATGGGCCACCAGCTGGAGGCGCCCACGCTGGCCTGGAGGCCCGTACAGGCGGCCGAGGGCGGCCAGGTCGCCGCCGTGGTGGACGGAGCTCAGGGCGAGAGTCAGGAGAACCAGAACCAGAACCAGAACCAGGGCTCAGAACCGGGCCGGTCGGGCCAGAACCAGCCGCCCGGCTCGCAGCAGCAGAGCAGCTCCGCACAGCAGATGTTCAGCTACTGAGCAAAGACTATACTGCAAAAACTCAAAATCTTTCCAAGAATATTTGTCTTATTTCTTGTCAAAATGTCTCATTTCTAGTCAAAACTAAACTCCTTCCACTTAAAATAAGACTCATCACCTTAAAAATTGACTTGTTTTTAGATCATTTTCACTTGTTCCAAACAATTGAAATAAGTAGAAAAATCTGCCAGTAAAAGCATGAATGAATGAATGAATGATTTTTTTTTATTTTCGTGTCATGCCACCACTGTGGCCCATCCCATATGAGATTACAAGACACAATAACAAATACAAAAACAAAGACTAGACAGTCCTTCCTGTTGGTGTTACCTGCCACACAGGTGTGACATAAATAAACAACTTAAGATTACTTTCAGTACTCAACTACAGTATATATCGCGCTTCGTCTCATTGCCCAAGCCTTTTCAAGAAATAAAGAAAATGCAAAAATATTCAAATGAAAAAGATGTTTTAGCTTCTCAGCATCGTCTAACCACACAAATTCGTTATTTGGATCTACTTTACTAAACAATTTTTGTCTTATAGAGTCATAAAAAGGGCAGTAGAACACAAAATTAATTTCATTCTCCACCTCTTGGATGTCACATAAATTACAAAAAGCAAGTTTTTTGTGCTTGTTATAAGGAAGAAAAAACTTGTTCCACTAAAGGAGTAAAAAGTGTCTAAAAACAAGCTACTTTTTTAATGTGATGAGTCTTATTTTCAGTATAATGAGATTTGTTTTGACTAGAAATTAACATTTTGACTAGAAATAAAACAAATATTCTTGGTGAGATATTTTAGAGTTTTTGCAGTGAAGAGGTGCTGGTCACCTCACACTCACCGACATCGTCACGTAGTAGAGTAGATTTTATGACTGAACTGTACAAGCTTTGATCACTGTCACCCAGATGCCTCTCCAGCCCCATGGAAGTGAATGAAATGATTTTTTTTCCCTTTTACATACTGACAAAACAAAGTGGCTGTTAATAATTAACATGATATTTAAAAAAGAGAAAAGAGAGAGAGAGAGAAAAATGGTACATTTAGCCAAAATCACTGACACTCTCCTGGAAGATTTCCATTTCAAACCAAAGCAACATGTTGAATATTCAAATGCCTTACCAGCCTTTTAAATACATGCATGTTTTCATAATGAATCTGCTGCTCGCACAATGAAACAAGAAAATGTACCAACCTGAAAACAGAACACACTTGTACCAGGTTGTGTGATAAGTGATGGTTGGCATATTCCTAAAAGTGGCTCACTCATGAAATGTTATTTTTGAATGCTGTAAACTGTAACTCGTTGAACTGTCTGGAAAAAATACTGGAAGCCTTTTTGTACTGTTATTTTTAAAGAAAAGACCTCTTTAGTACGGTTCTTGTTTTTATTTGTCTTCATAGAAGTTCGGTGATAACACACGTGAGAGGGTTCATCTCTGCAGTGCATACACCGTGTGAATCATGAGAGAACCTGCTTCTGTTTCTGTTTACAGCACGATGACCATCTGCTTTCCAGCCCCTCAGATCTCAGGCCAGCAGCCTGTTTGTCCTCCAGTTAGTCGGGAGCTGACGCTGACAGCTTCTCTACAGACGGCACAACAGGAGGCAGTTTGTCCTTCCTCATAATCCAACCAACAATAATGAGTTCGGTGTCAGACAACACATTGAGAATACAAAATAAATGCTGAACAAAGTCTATAACGAGTATATGATAAGAACATTAGAACTTAAACGTATACCAGCAGCCTTGTCCAGGTGTGTGCAGAAGAACGGTTCACCTGTATGAATTGAATTCATTCATGAAATTCAATCAATCTACAATCGATGACCAATAATGACAAAGTGAAAACAGGAATTACACTACTCACAAAAAGTTAGGGATATTTGACAGGAATATCCCTATAAAAAGTTCATGCTACAGTGATATTCTATCATGAAAGCCTTTTAAGTAGAAGGATGCAATGGTCATTTCTTTATCTCAAACAAAAGCTAACAACAGTGGCGGCTATAGCACAACAAAAATCTAAATGTCTCTATAACTTGATCAATTTGATGATGTCAAAATGTGAGTTGGTGAGTGAGTAAGTACTGAAACATTGAACAATTGGACACGTGCATTCAAAAGTTTAGAGAAGGTTAAATTAAGTTCACCTGTAAAGGTTACAGTGCATTTTAGGTGCATTCTGAAATTTAATCCAAAGCCCAAACATCCCTAATTTTTTGTGAGTAGTGTAAGTGTCTTCGACTTGACCCTTCACCTGTGGAAAGTCCCGTCCCTATGCATAGAGAGGATCCTTCTACAAAATACTGACTTTAATATCTGAACACTTTTGGAAATGATGGAAAACATTTCTGTAAATTGATGGGTAAGAGTAATACAATCAAATCAGTGCAAAGTTTGACACGTCTGAAACCCTTCTAATCTAGATTATGAATTTGGTCAGTGACTCTGTGACTATTTCATATCAGTCCCCAGCTGTTCAAACATTTTGGTATTTTTCACAACAGGGACTTCCAGAGAAAAGCATAAAGGTATGAACACACCGCAGCTTAGCCATGGCTTTCCTTCTCTCACGGCAAAACATTGTTAAAGGGTGGGTAGTTCAAACACACCATGGTTAATGTTTGACAGCAGGAAGAGACGATCTAACCCAGCGCTGACCTCCACAGCCTAAATATATGGATAATATATTTTACTTCTACCAGCAGCAACAAAGTTAACAGCCTTTTCTTATTCTAACCCTAATATTTATTACATCACATCTACTTTAGCTTTATGCAAATGTTTTCATAAATAAATCAATAAATGACTAAAGAGCCCCTAGGTCTTTTTGCAGAGCTGAATGAACCAGTAGATGGCGACAAAGTCTGACATCATCATATACAATTTTAACTACTTAACACTTGTTTTCCTTATAGCGAGGAATAAAAACCGGTTCTTCAAAACCTGATTTGGATCAAGACCCTTCAGCCAAACATGTTCCCTGGCACAGGATCAGCACTTCATTAAATCAGTGACATATTAATACACAAACTGAACCTCAGCAGCTCTTCTGTTATTAGATCAACGAGTAGAGGAAACAAACGCACAGAGGAAGGAGCTGCACTGTGGACAAGACAATGTGCAATTGTTGATTTCTCTCATGACAAATGCAGCCTACTGATACATGATACACTGATTATAAGTTGATTAATCGTTCACTAACTATCTTCAATGTGAGTCTCGTTCCATAGCGTATGTAAAGGCCAATAAAGCTCATTTCACACTCAAACAATAGAAACCATTTAAGAGTGAACCGTCCTGATTCGTTTTCTTGTTTTCAATCAGCAGATGAAATGAGGTTTAATTATGCAATTAACACATCAATAAAAGCTCCTCTTTGATGCCACAGATCAATAGGTGTGACAACGCCCCAGAGAATACATTTACACTTTAAATGAGGGCTGAAAGGACTCTCATCCACTCTCTGTCGACCAATTTTGTTGATGCCTTTAGTGTGAAGTACAGAGAAGCAGCCTGAGGGGACAAACACTCACCGGTGCTGCAGCGACAGGAGCCAACGGGCCGACGTGAACCCTGGCTCCTGACAGGCCGAGAAAGATCTGCTTGTTTTCTCTGCATTATCTTGGAAGGCATATTATTTATACTTCGACTTGATACCTCGCCCATCCAGTTTCCTAATTAAATCTGGAGAGCAGGGTGGAGCAGGGTGAGCTCATGTGTGTTATGCTGCTGTTGTGATAGGCATACATAGAGGCAGCGTTGTCAGGTTGATGGTTCACCAGAATGCAAATAACAAGAGAGAGTAAATTGTTATATTTGTAAAAATGCATTCAAAGTCATCAGAATATGTAGACAGTGGTGGACAGTAACGGAGTAAATTTACTTGAGTACTGTACTTAAGTAGCTACATATCCAGAGGAGTTGTACTTAACTTGAGTATTAGATTTCTTTGGTACTTATTACTCTTACTTGAATACATTTCCAAGACAAATATTTTTACTTTTACTCGAGTTGATTTCTAGGAAGGCTGAAAAGTAATTCATTGATGTGAAAAATAAGAAATTTACTCTTACTCTTACTTTTACTTAAAGTAAATTTAAAAGCATGTACTTTTGGATACTTAAGTACCTTTAAAAGCAAGTACTTTTTTACTCTTACTTGAGTAACATGTCGACTGAGATACTTACTTGTAAATTTTGACCAGTAGTATTTGTACTCTTACTTAAAAAGCAGAAGTAAGTGGTCCGGTCGTTTTCGCTAATGCTGCGTAGGCTACTCTGTCCATCTCTGTAGGTGGATATACTCAAAGTAAAACAAAACAAAACAAAACAGTGGAAACAGATTTAAGGTCCATTACAACACCCAGCAACTGAAGAGAGAGCCTTCAATGACTGTATAACAGTTATTAATGAGGGAACTAACTAACTACTAGAATAAAAATACTCCTGATGCAGATTCCCGTCTCTCTGGTGACATTTATTGTAAAAGCTTATTTACAGAGATCAAAGATCGAGATAAAATCGTGGCGTCACAAAGCCCTTTGTCATCTCTGGAAGCTGTCGAAAGGCACCAGACGACTCATAGTTGATTTGATGGGTAGTCAGACATCTAATCTCAGACTTATCAGGCACCATCTGATCTACCGAAGAAAACAAATAGCTCCAGTCCCGACAGTGTTTTGTTGTTGTTGGTGGTGGTTCATCTTTCCCAGCACCTGTCCTGTTTGTTATATTATTATCACTGTAACACAATAAGATATAATTAAATCATACAATTATATTTTGGCAGAGATGCGCTACTTCAATAAAAGCTCCCATGTCTTGGAAAGGTCAAGGTCATACCCTTGTTTACTCATCGGTAAAGCAGCTTCTGCAACCTACATTCCAGCTGTTTGAGAATCTGCTTCTAGTATTGCATTACACTTTTTTTGTATTTTTTTGGCAATAATAGAGTCAAAGATCTTTGGCTTAAAGCGTTACTTGCAATGACTAAGGTTTAAATTTCAGGATCTACAGTGAGAAACGACACCACATAGTTTTAGCCAAAAACTGTGATTAAGAGCAAAACCAAGTGGAATGTGCCTGGAGGAGGTGAGTGACTGTATTCACTTCAGATTTACAACAAATGACAATGAATTGTGATAATAATCACAGTGCATCCCACTAAAAACAATTAGGCATATCTTAACTAAACTTAAGTTGATCTGAACTCCATCATTGATGACCCTCGGCTGTGAAAGAACATGCTGTCCTTCTCTGCTGAATGGATTGCTGATGAAAAGTTCAGCCATTTCCAAACTATCTCGTCTAATATATCACATAACTCACCTATTGTTAAGACATATTCCCTCTACTTACCTCAGGGGGCTTCGCTTGGATAATGGTGTGTGCAGTGGGACAAAGGTGGGTTTCATGAAATGACACATTCCTGGGTTCATGGACTCCGGCTCATTGCAGAGATTATTCTCTGCTTGTCGTGAAAAGCAGAAATGTGAGAAAGCGTATGGGACTGGAGGGCATCTGGAAAACAATAGTTTAAAGGCAGTTAGATGCAGCGTGCATGGTGGCTTGTGGCCTTTGCCAGGATGAAACTTTTCCACCTCTTAAACCAGGAAGTGACATCACAGCACCAACCAGGCTCAGCCCACTTCTTTTCACCTGAGCAGAGGGAGGAGCCACTCAGAGCTAGACAAGGGGAAAAACAAGGAAGAGCTCAGAAGCAGGCAGGTCGGCGTGTGTGTGTGTTCACTTCCTCAGACTGTGCCTTGGAGACGATTAAAAAGAGGAGTTTACCCAGGTGGTGGTGGATATGGACGTCCCGGATTCTCCCAACTGGAATATGGGGCTGTTAAGGACCTTTGATTCCTCTGAGTTTGGCAGCTGGGAGAAAATTGGCTCAGGTGGATTTGGACAAGTTTACAAAGTCCGGCACGTACAGTGGAAAACATGGCTGGCTATCAAGTGCCCTCCCTGCCTTCATGTGGACGACAAGTAAGTTACAGCTGTTGAGCTGCATGGATCACCTTTGTACTGACATTAACCAATAAGAATGTTTTCTTCTTAAGCATTAAGTTTTCAGGTTGTTCCTCCACTTTACAGCCTATACAGTTTGTTCCTGTCTCAGTGTTATCACTGGTTGTGAGCACACAGTAGACAGACAGAGCTCAGACTGTGAGTGCGCTGATGAAATGTCACTCAACGCCTCAGAGTTGTGGAGGTGAACACCAGGGAATGTGTGAGTCACTGACTGCCAGTCTGGGCACACACACACACACACACACACACACACACACACACACACACACACACACACACACACACACACACACACACACACACACAGCAGCTGTGAAGGAGCCTCAGCAGCAAACAATAGGCCACAATTTGATTTTTTTTAGACAGTGTTGTGTTGCAGGCAGTGGTAACATGCTGATACATCCCCCAGGCAAAAGTGAGAGCACATTGCTTAGGGACAAAGCTGTTGACTTATTCCAAACAGAGCAGATGAAAGGCTTTCTGCCGATGTCCCCCAGTCAACAGTGACATTAGCATGCAGCCGGCCGGCCGGCCAGCGGCCCCAGGGAGGGGCTGACCTCACCGTGTTAAAGTGGACTTTAGTAGAGATTTCTCCAATTCTGTGCTGTTTTGCATAACCGCAAAACTTATCTTTGCTCTATGTGGTGGGTGTGTGTGTGTTTAATTAGATTTATGGATGTGTGTGTGTGTGGGTGTGTGTGTGTTGCAGCTGTGTGCATCATTGTGCCAACTTCTGTGTTTGCCGTCACTGAAAGACCAAGAGTTTTATCTGTCTGTGTGGTGCACACACAATATGAATTACCTCAATGAATTGATTTGACAACTTGATATTGACACATTAAGTACCTGTCAGAGTTACACCTGTCTCCTTTTAAATGCACTGCAAAAACTCAAAATCTTACCGAGAATATTTGTCTTAGTTCTAGTTTTTAGACACTTTTTTTTTTTTTACTTTTTTCAGGCTTATTTTCCACTTGAAATAAGTAGAAATATCTGATAGTGGAGCAAGTTTTTCTTTGTTATTACAAGCACAAAAAATTTGCTTTCACTGGCAGATTTTTCTACTTATTTCAATTGAAAATTAGTTTGAAACAAGTGAAAACTGTCTAAAAACAAGTTAATTTTTAGGTGATGAGTCTTATTTTAAGTGGAAAGAGATAGTTTTGACTAGAATTGAGACATTTTGACAAGAAATAAGACAAATATTCTTGGAAAGATTTTGAGTTTTTGCAGTGTGGGTTAATCCTGCTAACAGAGCTGTCTGAATCTGACTGCTTCTGTTGATTCTCTGGCATCAGTGCGTGATATCTCGTGTGCTCACATCACAGAAACATTTTCAAAGAGGTAACTAACAAACAGGAAGTTCATTTGAGCATTGCCAAAAAAAAGAGAAAAAAAAGAGGAGGATTGACATCCTCCCCCAAACTTGTGGTGCAACTTTAAGCATCCGCTGAACCTGAGCCGAAGACGTTATCACCTGCAAACATCTGCAGAGTACATAAACAGTCATTTGAAGGGAGTCTGCATTGACCCACACATAACACTCAGCAACAGGCCCTCAAAGCCACCTTTGTCTGCATGGGTTGCAGAGCTGCTGCTGCTGTGTTGTGGCACACAGACAATAAAGGGAGCTGTAAAACCGGTCTTACCAGGCCTCTCTGTTAAAAGCAAGGACATTGTTTGGTTCGGAAGAGCTGCTCAGGAGCACTTCAGATTAGATTGATGGATTTAGCAAACAAGTGCCCGACCAAGTCTCTCATATCAGGCTTGATTGTTCTTGCCTGGCAGATTTGGGGGGCTTGTGCAAGGAGAATTAAAGCCGGCCTCCATCCTGTAGAACATGACTCTTTTAGAAACACGATAACCCTGTGCACATAATGGATCCCTAGAAGTCGTAAAAATCTCTTCGGTGCATCTAATTCCATGTTATTGGTGGAATAAAAGACAAATTGCCAGCTCATCTAATTGTGCCTTTGAAGCAAGTTCCAGTGAATCCACGCTCATTAGTGATTCATCTCATCTGTGCTCATTAAAGGGAGGGTATTCATTTTTTTTTGGGTGGAGATACGTGCACTGAGGTCATGAATGACCTGCTCAGTTGTGTTTGAGGTATGTCAGCACTGATAAAGAGAGCTGTGCAAAGGTTGAGCAACAGAGAACAAGAGCTTTGTTTGAGCCTACTGTGCTGGCTGCATGCATTCCAGGCAGGGCCAGAGTGTCCTCAAGGTCTTGCGCGAGCCAGTGGGCAGTGGCAGAGCGTGATTCACATGCTTGGATTTGTAAATTAATTATAGATGTCTAACAGAGGTCACACTCTCTCAGCCTCCGAGGTTAAAAACTCTGCATAGCTGAGGAAGCTGTATAATGCTCTGGAATTTGAGTTAGGACAAAAGTTATGCCAAATATTACAGCAAAGCCTGACCTGTGAGACATTGAGTAAATGTTTAATGGACAGGTGTGATAAACATCTCAGAGCTATGGATAGTAGTGACCTAAATACCTTAAAAGGAGATGTAAAACAACTGGTCAGACACTCCAAAGTCATATACTGTGATTTAATCTTTAATTTCTTCAACGCAGGGAGCGTTCAGAGCTGCTGGAGGAGGCTAAGAAGATGGAGGCAGCCAAGTTTCGATACATCCTCCCCGTGTACGGGATCTGCGAGGATCCTCAGGGCCTCGTCATGGAGTACATGGAGACCGGCTCCCTGGAGACGCTGCTGGCCAATGAGCCGCTGCCCTGGGAGCTCCGCTTCCGCATCATCCACGAGACGGCGGTGGGAATGAACTTCCTCCACTGCATGAACCCTCCGCTGCTCCACCTGGACCTGAAGCCGGCCAACATCCTGCTGGACGCCCACTATCACGTCAAGGTAGTTTTCACTATAGCACCACCTTGTCTACCACCTGCCTCACAGGGGCATTTACCAGCATTAGGATGTGAAAACTGAGGATAAGGTGCTAGAGATAGAGATAAAGTTTATTTGCCATTTGCACATTTGTTAAGGTATGAATTCTTGTGCAGAGGATACTCAGAGTACAAACATAAAAAAGTAAAGATAAGCAAGTGCACACAATTTAAAAGAAAATATATAAACAGTAAAGAGTAAATCAGTACTGGTACTGTCCACATATTATCTATAATGTGGGTTTAAAGCAGAAGTAAGTGGAATATTTGTGTTAATATAAGTCTTGAATTGTTATATCTTCCGACGGCAATCACTTATATAGAGTGTTTGGTCTGAAACACGGGTCTGTCAGTCACTCTGCTCTGCTGTAAGCCGAGGAGAAAACTTTCCTTGTATCCTACAACCTTTATCCAATGAGGAGAGAGAACGGCATAAAGGGGCAGTCCTCTCTGTGTGTGCAGCCAAGGGATGCGCGTAATTGTGGTGACGTAGGGACGAGGGCGGGGACTGCTAACTCCATCGGCTGACAAGAAATTAGCCAAAACCACCGGATCGCTTACTTCTGCTTTAAAAAAAAACAAAAAAAACATTTAGTGTAAAAAAAGAAAAGAAAAAGTACAGCTGTAATAATAGGTTTTTTTATGGCATATGTGAAAAATAACTATCCTAACTCATCTCATGGCAGACATATGCAATTAGACGTCGTAGTGTGATGATTTGACATCCATCAAGCGACAGCTGTCTTCACTTAAAAACCTGCTGACTTTAACCTGAGTCTTAATACTAGGGCTTTTAAAAGGATTTTGAGCCGTGAGGGGCGTTTGCTGTTCCCTCATCAATTTTAAAATGTCAGCCCTTCACTCACTCCTGGGCAGACAGGTGTCTCAGCCGCTGTCCAACCTCCAAACAGCTCAACAGCTCAACAGCACTGAGGGCAATGGGTGGGAACTGCCTTTTTCTGAGCTTAATACCTGGATGTAAACACCTCACCCGGGCCTGTCCCTACAGGATTAATTCAGCTCCTATTAAATCTCTCTTTATGTGTGTGTGTGTGTGTGTGTGTGTGTGTGTGTGTGTGTGTGTGCGTGTGTGTGTGTGTGTGTGTGCGTGCGTGGGCGTGCACTCGTCAACACAAGCGTGATGGGCCTCTCCTCTCCAACAGGCTGGGACATGGCTGCGTTGCCCTCATCATACCACTGAGTGCACATAATAAAAGCTTAGCTGCCTGTCATATTCTGCAGGCAGAGTTAGTCATCAAAGTCACGATGCTTCATGAGAAAAGCGGCGTGGTTCGCTCTGCTCGACGGGGTCTTATCTGATCTGTTTCTGCCTTTTTAGATATCTGATTTTGGCCTGGCCCGCTGGAACGGCCTGTCACGGGCCGATGACATCAGCAGGGATGGCTTCTGTGGTACCATCGCCTACCTGCCGCCCGAGAGCATCATAGAGAAGGACCGTGTGTCGGACACCAAGCACGATGTATACAGGTTAGATCTTTTAATTAATGTGCAAAACTTGTGTGAAAGTATATGTTTTAGTTTGTTTGGGACGGGTGTTTGCCATCTGTCTCTGACTCAAAGTCTCTGTATTGCATCAAATATAGAAGATGTATGTGATGTTATCTGTTGTGTT
The DNA here is from genome assembly GCF_045865225.1 of Trachurus japonicus. NCBI lineage: Eukaryota > Metazoa > Chordata > Actinopteri > Carangiformes > Carangidae > Trachurus > Trachurus japonicus. The sequence goes on along the minus strand of NC_140920.1, from coordinate 9,052,774 downwards.
TTCAGTGTGTACTGATTTGAAAGCATACTTTCTTTTTTCTTTTTTTACCAGAAGTGAAATGTTTGACTTTCAATTTCATGTTTGTCTCTTCAGCTTCTCCATCGTCATCTGGGGGATTCTCACACAGAAGAAACCCTACCAAGGTAAGACGAGTACCAACAAGACTTTCCTTGAAGGCTGGTGGTGGGAAACTATTTTTTAATGAAAGCCCTTCCTGCCTATGAAATACTATTACTGAAAAGTTAGGAATGCTAAAAATGAAAATACTAATGGTCAAAACACACAGCTGGTAATTATAACAGCAGGTCTGGGTTTTAAGTCAGTAGTCAGTATTATCATTGGTTGGTTTATAAGCGTTTGACAACTTGATTCATTCTCTTGAGGTAATGGATATCTATATATAACACATCATGGCAGCTCATCAGTTTTGTCTGTGATGTGATCTAAAAATTAAAATGCTTGATATTTGATTTATTCTACATTATACAAAATATAAATCGATCAAAATAAAACGACCAACAAAAACTATTCAAACTCCCATCCCGCATGATTTATTGAGTATTGAGATATACTTCCTGTTCAGTAATGCAACATTTGACTATCATGATTTAGACACATCATGAATGTTTTCCTCTAACACGACCAGCTTCCATCTATTTTTAAGATTTTCCTGGCAGTAGTTGGCTCTCTTTAATTTCCCGTAAACACCTAGCCTGCTGTGTGTATTGTATGTGTGCAGGAGCTGTACTGTATTTGTTTACTCAGTAAATTCCACAGCAGGCAGGTGGACGGGGCCAGACTGGCAGCTAGAGTGTATTTTTTTTCCCAGGCATATCAGATATCAGCTCACTTCAAGGGCACTGGCTTCTTTTGAAGACCAGTGTCTACATGAGTGTTGCCAGGTTGGCATTGGCACTGCCCTCAATATGTTGATCCAGACATAATTAAAAAGTGAGAAGTATAGTCTGCTTACCATCCCTTCCTGTTTTTCCTCCTCCTCCTCCACCTGTGAAGGGTATTATGGCTACAAAAGGAGGCGAAGCACATGTGATTAAAGCCTCTACCTGTTTGTTCTGAATCATTGACTTGGCCGATCCCACAGTCAGATACAAAGAGGTCAGACCAGGAACTCTGAGAGCCTTTCCTTATTTGCTCTAATGGGAAACAACAGCACACACACACACACACACACTTCCTTATCTGGGCTCAAAGGATGGTGATAAAGTTATACATATGGTAACGGACTAGAGCTCAGGCTCTTACAGCACCTTCGCCTATGTTGTCATATACCGCAACACGTGAGGTTAGACCTTCGTTTAAGCAGAACGTGAAGGCTTGCAGATCAGATTTGATTTGATGACACAAAACCTTCTCAGGAAAAAAAATCTTCTTGAGTGTCATTTTTTTCTTAACTTCAGTCTTATCCTCCAAAAAAGTTCTTAAGTATTTTCTCAACTTTCTTCATAAGTTTCTTCTTAAGAAGAAACATAAGAATAAATGGTATTCTTGAAATCAAAGTTCTCAAATTTGTTATTTACTTTTTTCTTAAGACAACCTTGACCTGTCTTAAAATGGCAGTGACGTATTTTAAGAAGTTCTTAAGTAGGAAAAATAAGAAATTCGTAAGAAATTGCTGTTCTTAATCTTAAGAAAATATTGAGGAATCGCACTTAAGAACTTTCTTATGAACTTCTTAATTTTCTTCTTAAGACATTTCTTAAGATCTTTCTTAAGAACATATTGGTGAATCTGGCCCCTTGTTTGTTGGTGAAGGAACTGATGTATGAACCTGTACGTTTTCATTGTTTCCACAGGAGAGAATAACATCCTGCAGATCATGGTGAAGGTTGTGAAGGGCGTGCGTCCAGACCTGGGTGCCATCCCACGCTGTCGACCTTCAGCCTGCACTGGCTTCCTGACCCTCATGCAGCGCTGCTGGGCCACCAACCCCCAGGCCCGACCCAGCTTCCAGGGTAAGTGAGGAAACAACCCATTGTAACTCTGCTATAGAGGGAAACTGTTGGTGTTCTCACCAGGTCAAGTGCCTTGAGTTAATGTGTAGTCATGTTGTGCAATATAAAAAAAACTGAACTAAATCCTGCTCATGGAAGGACAACATGATTTGATTTGGAATAAGTGTCCTCTAAAACCCTTCTAATACCAAGAGGACTAAGAAACAGTGATCGGATTCCTTTAACTACACACTCTGGGGATAACACACAATTGGAAGAATCAAAGTGCAGCCGTCTGTTAAATTGAGGTTTTACTTTTAGTGCAGCTCTCTCGTCCCCTTTTGTTTCCCCTAATCCAATCCCTGCATGAGTGAAACCTGACCCAGACCTGTTGTCCCCGCAGAAATCACAACTGAAGCCGAGGAGCTGTGCTCCAAACCTCAGGAGGAGCCCAGGACGCCAACATTATCTACATCAGAGCCAGAGCCCTCGTCCCCTAATGCACTCACCAGTGACCAGGTAGGTCATAACATCACATTTCTAGTTAATGTATAACTCCCAGACAATGAGAGGCTTATCTCCAGACATGCTTATGACTTTATAAGTCATATGTTGTGTAAAAGTTTGATGGTGAACAAGGATTACATCACGGAAGAGGAATGTCGACCGATGGGCTTGTTGAACTCGAGCAGTGCTTTGTCATTTCCGTGGCGTTGACTGTTGTGTACGTGACTAGAAACAAATTCACAAACCCGTTCATGAGAGGTGACAGCTGTTACTCAATGACATGTGTTGGGACAGAAGTGAAACACTATTGAACTTCTGTTTCAGTTCAGCAAATCACCACTATGTCAACATCCACATGCATGTCCTCCTGTCCCTACCTACCGTCGTAGCGTATGTGGCGGCTACATACCTGAGAGTAAATGTAATGGAACGTAAAGGAACAGCTTGTTCAAATATGCTTATCATGCCTTCTGCTCTCCAGATTAAAGACAACAAGCCTGTGCGTCCAAAGTCTGCCATGCTGCCGGAAAAAGATTACAGCCTATCGGAGCTGCTGAGCCAGGTGGATTCTGGGATCTCTAGGAGTTTTGATCGAGTGAAGGAAGACAGCTGCCACAGCAAAGAGAACACCTGCAAGAGATTGTCTGGCATCTCCTCTGCAGATTCAGCCTTCTCCTCCCAGGACTCCATCACACTGTCTTTTGAGAAGGAGAGCACAGTTGGTAAGAGCCGATCAATGACCTAAACTGGAACTGTTGATCATGTAAACATAAAATTACTGTAAATCCCAGCCAGTGGCGTGCACAGTGGCCCAATTGTTGAAAAACGCGTGCTAAAGTGCCCTCTAGGAGTCAAAACATGTGCTAAAGTGCCCTCTTGGGAGCCTAAACGTGTGCTAAAGTGCCCTCTTGGGAGCCAAAACGTGTGCTAAAGTGCCCTCTTGGGAGCCAAAACGTGTGCTAAAGTGCCCTCTAGGAGCCAAAATGTGTGCTAAAAATGCTTCCAGGAGCCAAAACGAGTGATAAAGTGCCCTCTAGGAGCCAAAACGTGTGTTAAAGTGCCCTCTAGGAGCCACAGTGTGTGCTAAAGTGCCCTCTTGGGAGCCAAAACATGTGCTAAAGTGCCCTCTAGGAGCCAAAACGTGTGCTTAAGTGCCCTCTAGGAGCCAAAACGCATGCTAAAGTGCCCTCTAGGAGCCAAAACATGTGCTAAAGTGCCCTCTAGGAGCCAAAATATGTGCTGAAGTGCCCTCTAGGAGCCAAAATGTGTGCTAAAGTTGCTTCCAGGAGCCAAAACGAGTGCTAAAGTGCACTCTTGGGAGCCAAAACGCATGCCAAATGCCCTCTACCAGCTAAAACATGTGCTAAAGTGCCCTCTACCAGCTAAAACGTGTGCCCTCTTCAGTGGCGAGAACATGCTATATGTGCCCTTTTTCTTTCCTTTTCACCCGTGCCCTTCAAAAATCTGTGCACGCCACTGATCCCAGCTAATGACGAATTCAACTGTAACTCTTTTTTGTTTTTTTTACTTGCGATCTTTACGTCAAATCTGTTGTTTTTGTCCTCGTGGTTCAGATTCTGCTGAAGTCCAGAAGCGGAAGCTGTGTGAGGCCATCAGGACCAAAGACACCGCCAAGCTGATGAAGATCCTCCAGCCTCAGGATGTCGACCTTCTCCTGGATGGAGGGGGCAGTCTCCTCCACCACGCCATCACCTTGAACAACGAGGAGGCCGTCAAGTTCCTCCTCATGAACAACGCCAATCCCAACCTCGCCAACGCCCGCGGCTCCGCTCCGCTCCACCTGGCCACGGAGAAGCACCTGAAGCCTCTGGCGGAGCTCCTGCTGGGCCGGCGCAGCACCAACATCAACGCCAAGGACGAGGACCAGTACACGGCTCTGCACTGCGCCGCCCAGAACGGGGACGAGGCGATAACGCGGCTGCTGCTGGACCGGGGGGCGGCCATCAACGAGACCGACGGCCAGGGACGCACGCCGGCTCACGTGGCCTGCCAGCACGGCCAGGAGCACGTGGTGCGGGTGCTGCTGAGCCGAGGCGCGGACGTTCGAATCCGGGGCAAGGACAACTGGACGGCGCTGCACTTGGCCGCCTGGCAAGGACACCTGGGCATCGTCAAGCTGCTGGTCAAGCAGGCCGTCGCCGACGTGAACGGGCAGACGACGGACGGCCGCACGCCGCTGCACCTGGCCTCCCAGAGGGGGCAGTACCGAGTGGCTCGCATCCTGATCGAACTGGGGGCGGACGTTCACACGACGTCCGCCGGGTTGAACGCGCCGTTGCACGTGGCGGCAGAGACGGGTCACACCAGCACGTCTCGCCTCCTGATCAAACACCAGGCGGACATCCACGCCCAGAACGCTCTCGGACTCACTCCGCTCCACCTGGCCTCCAAGCGAGGTCACTTGGCCACTGTGAAGATGTTGATAGAAGAGGGAGCAGACCCCCACAGGTCCAACCCGGCGCTCCGCACGCCGTGCCACATGGCGGCCGAGAGCGGACACTGTGAAGTCCTCAAAGAGCTGCTCCTCCACTGTCCGGACGGCGCCTCGCTGTCGGACGAGCAAGGCCTCAGCCCGTTGCACCTGGCAGTGCAGGGCGGATACTCAGACGTCATTACCATGCTGCTGCCTCAGGACTGCCAGGACTTAGTGGCTGAGAGCTCAGCAGCTCAACCGGCGGCCGAACAGCCCGTCGCTGCACCGGAGACTAAGCACCAGCTCCAGAGGAAGGTCGTCATCCTCAAATTGACAGAGCACAATGACAAAGACAGCCCGCAGTCCGCCAGCTCACACTGCGCCTCAGCACCCTGCTAACAAGAGCAAAGACCCTGAAAACTGTACAGAACTGACTCCTTGGGAATTTTTTTTTATACTCCCACTGGTGCTTCAGAGTTGGGGAAGGGGATTGTCATCAAATCTTACCAGAGTTTTTGGACTTTAAAAAAAACCCTTTCAGCGCTGTAGATCAGAAAAACCTTACTGTAAATATGTACACTGTAAATACAAAGTATAAATACTGTGTTTGAATTTAGTCCTTTGTTTACTTTTTTACATAACAAAGTCATTTTTATGTAACAAGCACATTTTGTTAAAGATTATGAGTAGGAAGAGTGGCTGCAGGTCCCCTGTGTTCAGTCGAACACTAACTTTGGTCACAAGCCTCAGCAGGTGAGGTGAGTGCTGTAGATCATCTCAGCCTTTGAATTCTTAAAAACCTTTGACCTTCAGTGTTTTGTACCTGTTACATATCAGTGCTTCAACACCCATTAAAACATTTAAAACCATTGCTTTGTTTCATCTTGCTGTCTTATGACATACGATACATCATGCAACTCCAAAAACGGTACTATAATTAAAAATGACTTTGTGACCCACTGCAAAGTATTAGTCTGTGTCTTACAGTGTTATATATCTTGAAATACTGGTTAGTCCAACAGAGGCATAGAAATACAAAAATAAGACAAAAACATAGTTTACATCAGTTTACATGTGTTTAAAAATATAACTGAAAATTGCAAAATTTTCAATATAATGTCCAGAAAAGACCATTTTAACACAGAGATCAAACATAAAGTGGCTTATTCGCTGCATTCAGGTCTGATAGTTTTCTTGCATGCATGTTGCACATTTTCTCAAAATATATAAAAAGTTGAAAGGTGATGGTTTTCCTATTTTCATTCTATTGTTTCTGGATGTAAATTGAACTTAAAGGGATAGTAGCATTTTTTTTTTAAGTGGGGTTGTATGATCTACAAATAGCCCCTAAGTACTTTAATTGCAGTAGAAGACTCTCTGCACTCCTCCCGTTAGCAACGCCAGCCCATAGCCCTGCCCAGAGATTTACAACATACAGTGTTGTGAATGGACCCAAAGAAACAGCCTATTTTTGCGGCCTAAAAGAGGTTTTACGTGGAAAAAAATACACAGTTCCATTGTTCGCTATAATATAATTTTTTCCAGCCCTTCAAAGTGCAGGAAAAACGCAGTTTTTATTTGGACCTAACCAACTCACGTATCCCTCCGCCCAGGGTTAGGTTAGGGTTAGCGCCCACCGATCAGCAGTTGGTTAGGTCCAAATAAAAACTGCGTTTTTCCTGCACTTTGAGGGGCTGGAAAAAATTATATTATAGTGAACAATGGAACTGTGTATTTTTTTTCCAGGTAAAACCTCTTTTAGGCCACGAAAATAGGCCGTTTCTTTGGGTCCATTCACAATGTTTCAGTATGTTGTAAATCTCTGGGCAGAGCTATGAGCTGGTGTTGATAACGGGAGGAGTATAGAGAGTCTGCTACTGCAATTAAAGTACTTAGGGGCTATTTATAGATCATACAACCCCACTTTAAAAAAATGCTACTATCCCTTTAAACTCTGGTTTTATTTCAACCAGTTGTTCACTGAAAAGACTTTCGAATCTTAGTGCTGAAAACTGAGAGACAACAATCTTGATCCAGAATTTAAGCGGTTTTCTCTTCTGATAAGAATTTAAGCCATGCCGGTTAAAAATAAGCAAATGTATATTTTGGAAACTTTCTTTCAACACGTCGTGTTGCGACAGGCCCGTTGGAGGCTGTGTTTTGCCTCAGAGCCGGTCACTGTTCCACCTGCATGTGTGCAGGATTATCAGCCTTGATGTTGGCCAGATTTGGCATGTCTGCATCTGCAGCTTCACCTGTACCTGTTATTACATCGACGTCTCCACTCCAGACCCCATGGAGCATGCTCAGGTTGGCACAGACCATGGGAACTGCCCCTGAGGGGGATCACAGGCTGGTGGATAATAATGGAGGTGTGAGAAGGGGCGCTGATGATCTACCTGCAGTTCCAGCCTGTTGGCTAATTCCTAAGACCACTTTAAGTTTTCATCACTCTGTAAAATCAACATGCCATCCCTGACGCCTCAAGGGCTTGGCTTTTCTTTTTTTCTTCTTTTTTTTCGAAACCTGAGAAACTAAGTGCGGGCAGCCAGTGCTTGTAATTGTTCTGTTTTTATAGCTTGTGTTTGCAGAGACCCAGAAAATAACTGGTGAAATGTGTGTAATCTGAGGCCTGTGCTTTGTGTACATAGTGCTCAGTCCTGCCAGTTGCCTGGTGATCTGTCTCCTCTCCAGCTACGGGGAAGATAATGTGCTCTTGTTGCTCAATCTCATCTTATATTCGCTGTCAAGACTGCTGTGGGGATTGATAGACTTGTACGTTAGGTTTGTGTTATACAATAACACACAGTATTGTGCTCTTGTTGTTTTTTTCCCTCTCTGGGCTACAGTTCTCTCCTGTATTGACTGCAACGAGCCAGGAGCCTCAAACTCCTGAAGAACCAGTTTTCTGTCACCATAAAACTCATTAAGTCTGACCGAACCTTTGACCTCTGTCTGAACAGTACAAACAACATTATTGATGAGATTTTTTTTTTCTATTTCTACTGTTTCAAGATATTTGATCTGCAAATAATTCTACAGCATGCCTCCTTTATCACTTCTTGGTTGAGCTGGTTGGTTTAGATGCTCTTTCAAATTCAACGTCACCTCTTTGCTTAATTTACTACATAATTATCAAAGATGAGGAACTCTGTCTTGCTTGAATTCATAAATAGTTGAAATAAAACCATCTCTTTGGAAGTATCAGCATTGAAACATTATTTTGAATTTCAACCAGGGGGAAAAAACAACATTTGCATCATCTGCAAATAAAGCCAATTTTCTTATTATCTTAAAAACCTTACATATTATTTTAAACAAACAGCCTTAACACCTTGTGTTGATGAATGTTTAACAGCACAGACTTAGGTTTATCAGAAAATAGCTTGATCTATTTTCCCCATAGCTACCTAAACTGTGTTTAACCCCTCTAATGCTATATATTTCTATTGTTTTCGATAATGTGCCATTGGTCAGTGCTGTCACACCATACTAGATCGATTAAAATCATATATTCATTTTTTTCCTCATATGTGCCAATGAAGTAGTTCTACCTGTTCTCGAACCTCAGTTTGTGATAAAATCAACTAGTCATGTAGGCTACATTGTGTTTTTTTCATAATCTTGTATCTTGTATCAGCATCTTTGTTGCTGCGGGAACAAACAAAGAAATAGGTCTCTCACAAGAAATATATATCTATTTCTAGTGTGATTAATGGACATAAGCTATTTTCAAGTGGCATATCAGCTGTTTTTCAGTTTGTGTGCTCAAAGGATTTAACAATGTCTCTTATCTCATTTCCATCTGTTCCTCTATTATGACTCTCACTGTGGAGGAGGCCTCTGTGATTTTAGGAACATGGGAACAGGACTGTTTGACTGGATTTGTGGTGGCTGATATTTAACCCAGAGTAAACGTGTCAGGTGAACGTATCTTTTGACTTATACTGTACATACATGAGTCATTTCCTTCAGCCTTCTTTTCTCAATACTCTTCTGTTTAGTAACTAACACTGATGATTGAAAGATGAAGTCAGCACCCACCATCCCATGAGTCACGGGGCCTTGGGATGAAGGAAACAAGCCAAAGGCCCAGACACAGTTGAGGAACTGCCCAAGAGATGTTATCTCTCCAACTGTAGAAATGAAGCTTCGGGTTTTGTTTTTTTTTGATAGGATGTAACTTGCTGTCCAAAACTTCTTAAAAACTCAAACTGTATCCCTCAAACCTGTGTACAGACACTTACCTGAGATGAACTTTTGTTGCCTTAGGTTTAGATTCAATCAAAGACAAACAGCTGGTTTGACAATGGGAACACATCGTTGCCAAACCCAACAAATCATGATGTGATTTGTTCATTGAACTCTAACCAAGACTTTTTTGTTCTCGCACGTCTGTATTCCAGCAACATCTACTGTAGGTACAATTATTAGTGGAAGGTAAAGAGGTTTACTGAAGTACTGCACCTAAGTACTTCATTTCCAACTACTTCACTTTATTTGAGTACTTCAACTTCATGTTACCAAAGTCTTCTACTACATTTCAGACACAATGTTCTTGTAATAGTTGATCTGATGGCTATAGTCAGTCACTCTAGATAAATGTAAAATATATGCTTATTTGAATAAAGATAAACAATAAGTGACACTTTAATCAAATTCCTTACTTGAGCATTTACAAGGAATATATAAGAATCATTTCAAAGGTAAGTATATAACACACTGTAATGTATATGAGCATATTTTCAACATCTTGAGTGACAGTAATGACATTATCTTAAAGTTAAATAGTTCAGCAAAAGCAGCTTCCCTAAATAATTGAGAGGTATTCATAATGTAGCAAGATTGGATGTGTCATAAAAAAAATACCTATAACTGATCATTTTTTACACATTAAGTATGGACATCACTATGAAGTATAGTATAATAGACTCAGTTAGACTCCATGCATATTGTATTACAGCTAATCTTAATGATTGCTGCTGCTGCCATGTGTCTGGACAACCTAATATTCATAATCAGTGAGTGTCTCTAAGACTCTAAGACTTCCCTTTTCTTGTCAGACCGGGTGTCTGGTTTCTCCTTTGTTTGACTATGATAGGGACTTTTCAGTTTGGTTTAGTCATAGCACACTGCTCTGTCTGACCAACAACAAAGCCCCAATGAACCTTTATTATAGTCAAGCAAGGCCCTTATCAAGATATTGCAGCAAATAGGTTAATAAATGGCTGTAACCTCTGTAAAAGCAACAACAATCCTTGTAGGCCTATAGATTTATCCTTTTTTTACAATCTCAAACACAGTCAAATTTGCATATTAGCTGAAAACTCACATCTGTTCTACGCTCTGGGACTCCTGGGAGAATAGAGTTCATGCAGTGGCTGTGTGCTGTTTTCTCCTCAGAATTTTTTTCCCCCCCTCTTCCCTTAGTTTAACCTCACAGAACTTGCTGAACAAGATCCGAGACCATGTCTCTTACAATGCGAGGCAAGCTGCAACATGTGGACGTAGCCTCTGGGTGAAGACATGGATGTGGGCGCACTCAACAATGATGAAGATTTATGGTTTACTAAGGGTGAACACACCAACCATTCATATGTCATGGAAAGTAGCCTAATGCGTAGACAGGAGGGGCAGATAGTTTAGGTTCATTAAGAGAAAATTATTTTTAGACATTATCAATTTTATGCAGATTTAAGAAATGTCACCAACTGAGATTACCTCAATTGCTAAAATGCTAAATTTGACTCTTTTTTTTTTAAACTTAGTGGTCCAAATTGTTTGTCTCATTCAGAAAACTATTTTCCTGAAAAAGTTAGATCTAAAAACATATGAGGCAAGTCTATATATCACCACACAGTAACCACGGCACTGCCACTGTGTCAACATGTGTCCCTCCTGTTTGTCAATGGAGCAGCTCAGGGACGTGTTGGGATTTGTTTCTTGATGACATCAATCTTGATTCCACCTTTGCAATATATTGACGTGCTCACGATTACAAATGAAGGCAGTGTCTGTAGAGTCACGTTGAATAATACAACATTGTCTGCTGTTTGGTGACATGTATAGGGTGTATACTTTTATTAATGGAGGGACCTCAGAGTGAGGGCTCATATCTCCCATTAGGGTTTTCAAGAACGTATTAATTAACATAAAGGCCATACCTGCGTATTCATTTGATAACGCCTTAATTCTGGCAGCATGCATACATACACAATGCTGTTGTGTAACTGTGTGATTCAGACACACAAGCTGACTCTGCCAAGCCTGCTTAGCCCACATTGTGGACATGTGGTGTGTGGTTTAGTGTCTTCTCACTGCCTCATTTCATTACCTTTGGGACAACACTTTCACAAATACCTAGGTTTTTTTTTTTTTTTTGAGTCTGCAGTCATTTGTTATGGGCTTTTCCATCCCTGAATATTAAATTCAGAGGTTTACATGGCAGTTGTACTTTTATTATTTGGCCAGGAGATGGCGCAAAGTCTTAGTCGGAGAGCCAAAGAAAAAGCCAGTGTTGTCTATGACTGTAAGCCAGGTATGATACGTGATGAAATGATATGGCCCAGTGCACACACACAAAATCACCCTCCCTTTTACCAGCATTTAGACTTTTTAGACAAAAGACAGAGAGTCAGAGTGTTGTCATTAGATGGATGATAACTTTAGTTGTGTAATATCAATACAGACACAATTGAATATGGTTACAATCCAGGAAGGCACAAGGCAAGAAACAGAGAAGTGAAGTCTGCATCACATCAAGTGATGCTGTTCCACCTAGTTCCGTTTCTGACAGAAAATAATTCCCGAGACCCTATCACGGACTGACTCGGTATAATAATAATAAAAAAGCCTATGTTCATATTCAGGGATAATGTTATTCTTTTTCTTTCTTTTCTTTTTTTTTTGGGGGGGGGGGGGGGGTCTCAGTTGAACATTCATTTTGAAGAACTTTTGTTAAGTCAGTTTGTCTCATACATGAATACAGGTATGTGATTATGGGATCTTTCTCTCGATCTTTCGCGGGAATTCCCCACGTGTAGCTTCATGTGAGGAAAAGAGAAAATGATTATGCTGTGCGTTATGAAGCATGCTGCTGCCCGCCACACACACACATAAACACATACACACACACGACTGTAGGCCATTCAACAAATGGAAACAGATTCACAAAACACAGCTGTGCTGCAATCATTAACTTCAGTTTGCGCCGATTACCTTTTTCTTTCTCTTTCCCCTCTCACTCTGATATGGAAATGTTTTGATGACGCCAGGAAGCCTCACCGTCATTGAACCGTAGGGGTGTCTGTTTCCGCTTTTTATGCTAAACGTGGCTTGTGTGGTGAAACGAAGTATTGTTTCGAGAGGATTGAATTTACTTAAACGAATGTAAATAAAAATGTTGCTTATTAGCGTTGTCCTCGGAGAACATAGTCGATAATTAAACTTTTGCTAAACGCTACCACCCCTCGTATAAACTAGTGGTTCGTTCCACTGAGCGAGGGGAGGGGGGAGAGCGAGGTTCCTGTAGCTTCGGTGGATTTGCCGTGACGCGCAGCAGCAGTGCTGTCTGATGTTTGTGTACCTACTGAGTCGAAAGAAAACGGAGGTGTCCACACACACACAAAAAGGGGAACAGGACAGCCACCCAAAAACACACTCTTAGGTAAGTTTCACTAAAAAAAGGTCTCCTTAAACATTTACGTCGCCTTCGTTTGGTTTAACGCCGTCGCTGTGTTTAACAATGCTAAGTAACGGGTCACGATTCAGCCAAGGCAGGATGATGATGATGCCAGTTACTGCTGCTAGCTCGGTATTTGTTGAACGGTGTATATTTATATATATAAATGTGTGTCTATTATGGAGACAGACACTCGGGTTACTGCACATTCCCTTTAGTTGAACCCGCATTCAACAGGCCATAAGGCATTTTTTAGAAAGAAACATACGCAATGGCGAAGGTTAGGCTATAACTTCACATATCGAAGTGAAAAGTTCAATATGTTGTTGTTGTTGCTGCTGCAGTGACTATGTGGCTATTCTTCTTCTCAGCCATTCACTAATTAGACCTAAGTCTTCTTGGCCGTATTATAGTGTCTTAACTTTAATCTTTAAGATGTAGTGGCGGTGGTGGTGGTGAACTACACGGATCATATAACCTTAGTGAGTTAGTTTAGCCTATATACAGTTAAAGGAGTCTCAAGTGTTGTGGTTTTTTTAGTCGGTGCTGCTGCCTCTGACTTTTCATGCTCTCGAAAAAAAAATACATCAACAGAGAAGCCGATGTCTCTGTATGAGTCAGACCTAAACGACCCCCTTTGTCATGTTGTTAGAAGAAGAGAGGATGTCAAAGTGTTTTGTTATGGAAATGTAGTTGCACTGAAAAATGATAGGCTAGTTCTTTTTCTCAATAGATTTGTGTTTTGACTTTTAATTTGGTTGGTTTTTGTTTTGTCTTCTTGAAGTAGGAACATCTGAATTTGGATTTTCTATAGAAACATAAGCATCAGCAATGATAAGCATTGTATATAGGCCTATGCAATAAATTGTGGTCAGTGGTTGGAAAAATAAACAGAGCAAATTACATCAGAGTCGGTCTGACAGTTCAGGCTTTTTACCAATTAAGGAGGCCATATGGCTGGTTTTGAATACCTGTGAGTCAGACTTTAAGTAGTTTGCATGATGTAAACTCAGTATAGAGATACAATCAAGTTTGAGTTACTATTTCTGTGCTTGGATGAGGTCACATCCTGTTAAGGTTATTAAAAATTCTGGGCACAAGTATTGCTTGTCATAGCTGGACGCTGTCTTGTGTCTTTCATTGTTAGTATTCTTTACCAAAAATAGTATGAACCAGAAAATATTTCCCCTCCTACTGACACTATCAAAATTGCATTTTTAATAAGTTTAATTGAAAGTGTAGTGTGACCTAATTTGCAAAAAATAGCTTAGAGGGTTTTCATGCATGCTCCTGTCTGATATTCAGCTATGTGCTCTTTGTAACTGGTTGTTTTTTTCCCCCCTAGAAGCATTATGGATGAAGAGGAGCAGTTTGTGAACATCGATCTGAACGATGACAATATCTGCAGTGTCTGCAAACTAGAGACGGAAACTGGGACCTTATCTTTCTGCCACGTCTGCTTTGAACTCAGCATTGAAGGTGAGAAACAGAACAAAGTAAAAATTAGGCAGTGTGATCTCGCTTTTAATCCCTGAATATACGTATACTCCCACAAACAAATTCACTAGTCATTTCACTTGCTCCATATTGAGACAGATTTCTACTAGTTTTAGCCGTCAGGAGCCTGCAGTATTTGGACTAAATCACTCTTGCAGAAACTTCCAGATCATTATTCATAATCCCTCCTCATTATAGCAAATATCGAGGCTGTGATCGAGCACGAGAACGATTCAGATTTGTTTGAGTCTCATTCAGTTGCTACCCACAAACACTTTTTTTTATTCTCTCAAGAAACAACATAAACTACACACTGATCAGCTATAACTATTAAAACAAATAAAGTAGGTGAATGGTTGTAATATTGTCACTGATCGGTGCAGGTTTTAGACTGAATCAGACCAAGAAGCTGTGGGAAATAAATAACCTACTGATCCAGAATAAACTCTCAAACCAGACCACAGATCACAACAACAGTAAAAACAGTCACCTGTTTTAATGTTGTGGCTGATCTGTGTGTGTGTGTGTGTGTATGCGCGCGCAGCTGAATAGGGTCTGTAGGACTCTCCCTCGTTTGATGTTTCACTCTAAATCGGGAGCGTGCGTTTGAAGTTTTTTCATCTCTTAATTAATGAGTGGCCTATTTGAAGAAGAATGGGGAATCATAAGGGGTTAGATACGCCTCTCATGCCACACTTGTCTCATAAATCCACAAAGGCTCTTTTCTGCAACGGCGAGATGAGTCTGTTTATCTCTGCACAATCTGATTGTGTGTGACTTGTCAAACAGTATTGTATAAGCTGACTAAGAGCTCCCAGAGCAGAGGATATCATATCATCATATCAGTCTGTTGACAGCAGAAAAATGCATATGCATGAAAGATACAGGTGTGTAAGGAAACCAAGTGTGTGGGTATTTGATTAATCACTCTGTTCTTCGTGGTGTCCAAACACTATTTACAAGCCAAGCATTGTTGGAATAGCACTTAGCTTTTAGATGCAGTGCTTGCACCCTCATTAACCCTCATTCAGCAGAAAAATGTTTTCAATATGGTTGAAAGAGGCAACCTGGGGTTGCACATAGTGTAATACTAGTGAGTTGAATATATCACATAAAACATTCTGCTTATTAAAAACATGCATCCTGTATGAAAACGTTAAATGTAGCACAACTTAGCTCCACCTGTTTATACGTTGCTCTCCCAGCAGCTGGAGGCTGCACCTGCTGTGGCCATGGTTGAACACTGAATTCAGTTTTCAGGGTCACCTTTACATCTTTACTCTGTCTATATTTTACTCTCCTAGTCAGGCCTAAGGGCCTCTGAATGTCTGCAAAGGGATAACCCAACTTTTTTTAGGAGTATGTCAACATTTCACAAAGGCAGCGGTCGCTTATCTGGGTCAGCTGATGTGGCGTTGCTTGCTCCATTTAATCTTTCAGCCAGGATGCTCAGGTAGGAGAGAGAGCCAACTATAGGGGCGTTTACAAAAGTGTCCCAAACCTAGACAAAACTGAGATACCTCTCTCAGGCAGGACTTATCAACCTGCATCAGTGACATTGGGTTCAGGTTTTGAAGAAGCTTCTGTGTGGCAATGAAGTAGTTGTTACGTAACTGTTGAGTCTGGGGGGAGAAGAGGAGGGGATTTGCAGACAGGCACGTGTTTGTGATGGCAGCCGAGTGTTTCATTGGTGGGAGTTTTAGCTTGCCAAGCAGCATGTGGCTACTTCAGGCCGTGGTGAAACTAAGGCCAAGCCGTGTGCCTGCTGACTGCTCATGTAGACTTAATTGCTGCCATGCCCATTCATCCTGTGCCATCCCTCATTAGAGGAGAAGAGAGCAGAAGTCCAATTACCACACATGCAGATGGAGAGTACAAAAAGAACTGAAGTGCAGTGAATGGTCTTCAGCTCCCATTGCACACAAAAACACACCGTCCTAATGTCTTTCTATCTCAAGGGTGAATTGCTGCTGCTGAATATTCATTGGCTCCTTGCTATTTGCTGGCTTTGAATATTTATTACAAGCAATTGAAGCAGAATTGCCTCTCATTCTTTTTGTTTTCTAAACGAGGAGTGTATATTACAATGCATGAATTGTGGTTGTGTTGTGCATAAATGTTGTCTTTATGCATGAACTCATTTCAAACAAAATTATGAAGTAAATTCTTTAGAAGTGCTTATTTCCACCCACATCCACACCCAAGCTCTGGTTGGAGAAACATCAAATGGGGATGTTCAAATATTTCTGTTTTACCGCCAGCTGCTAACTCACACAGTCCTCACAGCTGAGGTTTGTTAGTTACACACAGTACATCAAATAAGGCACCAATTAGAGCAGGGATGTCAAACTCTATTTAGTTCAGGGGCGACAAACAGCACAATTTGATCTCAAGTGGGCCAGACCAGTAAAACAATAGCATGATAACCTATAAAAATTGTATTTTCCCCTCTGTTTTAGTACATTATTAAGATGTTTAAAGTTAATGAACTATTCTTTTACAAAACATATTATGTACCACCTGAAATTTCTTGATAAAAATACGTGCAATTTCAAATTTTCACACTTGGCAAATTCATCCTGATGGCCGGATTGGACCCTCTGTCGGACCAGTTTTGGCCCGCAGGCCTCACGTTTGACACCCCTGAATTAGACCCTCTACTGATAAAAACTATTTGCTGACACATCCTTTGACCTTGGAGTAATGCATGGTTAAAGGGGTGGAGAGTTGTTTATCGCGAAGACTTCAGGCCACAGCAGCAACAGGTACAGAAGTAGCGTTGAAGCGTGAAGCGTTTGTGGTGAAAACGTTGAGCACAGCTCGAGGCAGGATGAATGTTCAGGATGTGCAGCCTTTGTTGTACAGTACCTCCAAGTGGCTGTTTCCTGAGGAAACTGCTTTGGCCTGTATGTGCTGGCTGGTTCCATCAGAAAGTACCAAATAGAAATTGTATCTATTTATATGTTGCTCAACTTCTGCCTGAATGAGTTTGTCACTTTCAGACGTTTCTTTTTGTGTTTTGTTTTCACTGCATCGTCTGAGTTGTGTACTACACTCGGCTACTCTGCCTTGAGCATCAACACACTGCAGCAGAGAACAGGAGAACAACAACAGTCCCACAGCAAAACGCCCCAGAGCCATGCAGTCTCCAGTTATTGTATATTTTCTTGGGACGTGACGCCACAGTTTTAAAGTAATGTAATCAGTATATTTCATAGAAAGAAGCATAACGATGCCTTTTTAATGAATGCTCAAAACCTGAAAACAAACCCAACCCTTATGATGTCTGTGACACCAAACATAGAGCAGCAACTGTTTTGTAGTCACAAGGGCTTGTTCCCCATTGGATGAGCCCTGCAGGCACAGTAGCAGTCTAGAAATTACACAGCTGAACAAACTCCAACCACCATGAGCACAACTTTTATGCATTATGTATCTTATCTTGTCCAAATGAGAGTTGGTAGTTGGTTAGCAATCACACATACTAATACCTAATGTTCAAAAGTCAAAAGTTAGAATAAAAATTGGCTACTATCGTTTTGTTTTTTAAGTATTCAAACCAACAACAATGGGCACAGTCGCGACCAGAAATAGTGTCACATGTTCATCAGACTTCATTGTTTAGATCTGGTCTCTCAGTGCAGCATAATTCAAACCAGGAAGCGCTATTATTAATGAGCTGGCCTTATCAGTTGTGACAAGCTGTGCTTTGTAAACACCTGAGTATTATAAAACCAGCGAGTAAGGATTGCAACGCCAGCCTCCCTCACAGACAGTTTCCTTTTTATTGGTTGTCTCTGGCTCTTTGTCGGAAGACGTCTGCTAAGCAGCAAAAGCTCTATACCATTCCTTTATCGGCTTACATAATTCAGACAGATTTTTTTCTTTTTGCTGACGCTTAGTAATTTTACCAGCTGAGTTTAGAGTGGAAAAGAAAAACCCTACAGCGCGAGACAGGAATGCTGCAGCCACTGCTGATTCTGGTTGTTGCTCTACAGGGACTATTGTAGCCTGCTCCTGTAAACAGCTCATTCATTGTTGGTGAACTCTCCACCCTGGGGTGTATAGAGAGGCCTAATTATGTTTCTGCCTGTGGCAGCTGTACGATTGAACACGGTGATGGTCCAGAGATTTTCTGAGCCTACTGAATGGTCCACCTAGCTGAGCCCCTCTGTTTTTGAGCTATAATTGTTAAATGTATAATGAGTTACTTTCTATGTGAATTTACCATTGGCTTGATTAAATACCCTTTTTTCAAGGTGTATAATCCTCATTAGCCAAGCAAATATAAATAAAAAAGTCTCAGGGGTTTACTCTTTATTGTCTGTCTGTGTGTAGCCCTGGAATAATTGGATTTTTCACTGTTAACTTACTTACATTTTCAGTCCAAACTGCTGTATATGATTTCTAACCAATGTCAGAAATAACCATGTCTGTATGGAGGCAGTGTTTCATTATAATGTTCACAGTAAAGTGCATGTCCTGTAGAATACAGCAGGAAGGAAAGAGGCAGAATAATAGGCGTAATCAACTCAATTTACTTGACATTTGTTGTATTGCTTTTAAAATAATCTGAAGTGTGTGTGAGTACTAGCAGTGTAGGTATAGTTGTGAGGGTCGGCAGTGATCAACAGGTGGTTTGAATTCACGTGTCACTGAGTTCACTGTTGTTGGTCATGTGAGCCCTATGTTGGTGTCCCACTTGGACCGTGCAGCTGCTGACAACACATTTTTCAAGTGTTATCTTGCAGCTCTGTAGCATCTCATCAGGCACATCCTGATGGCTGAGAATAGTACTGTCAACTACCATCCACCCCCCCTCTATTTAATATGAAAGGACTCAAGGAGGCTCCCATCCCAAACCCTTGAGTTTTACACAGCTGACTTGCATCATCAGAACAGACATGCCCTACAATGCAATTTCCAGCCTTCCATGACTATATTTACACTGGAAAGCATCTCCTGATTGGATGACTGCTTCCAGCAAGATGAAAATGTGTTTCTTTGTTAATTAAACTCGTTTAAGAGTGTCTATAATATTCTGTAAAGAGAAAAAAAAGGCCATCAAATACAGTGTTAAATTTAGAAGCTTAGGAAGAGCTCTTTCCATGATGGCAACCACAAAACCAAGTATGCACAGAAGATGTCTGATTTGAATTATGGCAAACGCTAACCAATAATTAGATCGGATCAAGCAGAGGGGGTGTCTTTTCTCCACAGCTGGAGGATTACTGTGGCATTGTGTTGGGAGAGTTGACTGACTTTTTACTATCCAACTTAAAAGCCTTTAGTCTGTCCCTGATGTTTGATGCTCGTCCACTAGTTTCTGTAGCCAAAATCCATTTTCTTACTGACTAAAAGCTTTTGATACAGTTGGCTATTATTGTTGTTGTTGCTTGATTTGTATGCAAAGTATCAAAGACACTACTTAACTGGTTAAATATCAGATTTTTCTAAGCACAGTTTTAACTTGCTGCCATGAATAACTGATACCAGCTGAAAACTATGAACAACGGGTGTTTTTTTATATTATATTACTATCCTGTTTCACTGAATCACAAACTAACCTTGACTCCTTCCTCACAAAAGAGCAGGAAAAAACAAGCTCACTGCTCATTGGTGTATATTATGTCCGCAGCCGTCACTGCAGAACAATGTTGATTCACTCCCGGTGAATAGTGTGTGTGCCTGCACTTATGTGTGCAGCTATGAAAGGCAGTAGTGCTAAGCTGCTTAGCTGGAGTGAGGTCTTTGGCTGGCGGCGCATTGCCCTGGTTGTGGGCCAATGATTTTTCTGCTAGGCAAGTGGTAGCCAGTGTGTTTTTTGTG
The DNA here is from genome assembly GCF_045865225.1 of Trachurus japonicus. Taxonomy (NCBI): domain Eukaryota; kingdom Metazoa; phylum Chordata; class Actinopteri; order Carangiformes; family Carangidae; genus Trachurus; species Trachurus japonicus. The sequence continues at coordinate 9,032,874 of NC_140920.1, read as the reverse complement.
GTGGTCTAAAGACTGAGACTGATCGGATTATAACATGCCTGTTTGATATAGGCAAAAAGCTCCTGCTGCATTAGTAGAGCATTTCATTGGCCATTCATTAGGTAGCGTGCACACAGAAATATTAACAAAAGAAACTGTCTCAACAGCAAATGTACTGAGAGATGGTTTTATTCTTTCTTCTTCCTCATGTCAAATCAAAGGAATGAGTTTGCCTGAAACGGCTTTACAGTCTGTACAGCATACCTTTCTGTTCTGACACCGCAGTAAGATGTTGGGGAAAACTTTTTAACTCTTCTATGATACGTTGTTTGATGTGATATTTTTAGCAACAGTTTTTTTTTCTGTTCCTTATCAATTAACAGATAAACGTGTCTTTCCTCTCCTCAGCCTTCCTGTTTTGTTTTCGATAGCTGTAAGAAGTTTTTCCACTTCGAAGTTTTTCACTTCGTACATCTACATTCAGGAGTAAATGTTTTTTTTAATAGATATACTACTATATACTACTTTTTTCTTTTCATAACACAAAAATTAGGTCATATTCATTCATTCATTCATTCAAACCTTTATTTATTCTCGAAAGGACATTGAGGTTTTACCCTCATTTGCAATGTTGTCGAGATCACAGCAATATTCAAAGCGAAACACAATGCACAGCACAAGTCACATATAGTTTAGGATAAAACACAGTTACAAAAATGAAATACATCTGATTCATTTCAACATTTAAAAACAGTTACAAACTGTGGTAAAGAGGTTTGAGATTATATTTTTATAATGTTGATAGGATGGAGGAGCATTGATTTTAAGTGTGAGTTGAAGATCGTTCCAGGAGGCAGGGGCATCATAGCAAAATGCAGATTTACCAAATTCAGTTTGTACCCGGGGGACTTTAAAATACATTCAGTCACATTGAATGATATACTTCACAAGATGTTAGACTTTCATTCAGGAGTCAATGTTTTTGACATCAGTAATATTTTCTCCTAACTTCAGTTTAAAAATCACTTGGACAAGTCCTCTTTTACAGTTAAGTACTTTGATGAAGAAACTCTTTACCAAGGAAACTCATATGTTAAATGTCTGTCAGCCACAGATTGTCAGTAACTGACTACTGGAGTTGTCTGTTACAAGAAAGGAAAGTGAAACCCACACTTGTGTGTGAGTATGTTTGACACCTGAAGAATGCCCTGCAGACCACATCAGCTCTGTGCGCTTATGTGTTCATTGTGCTGTGGTCATGTGGCGTTAGGGTTGATGTGTAGGCCAGACTTTGCCGTCTGCTGCTAAAGCCCTGAAAGAGGCATGTGAGGTAAACCTACATAAGTGAGCTCTTAAATCTACATCGACAGCAGTGACTAATCCCCTCACCTCAGGTTTGACCACACAACGTCCGTCTGCTGAGAAATGCAGGCTGTGAGAAGAAGGCCACGATCGCACCAACACTCTCACATTGGCCTTCGTCCGCTGAACAGTTTTCAGTCTTCAGTTCTTTCACCTTCAGCTTCCCTTTGTTTATCAAACCGTGGCCCATTTTTTACTCAGAGGTTATTTTAAGTTTAGTCCACTTGCTCAGTCTTAATTTCTGTGGAGCAAGCTAAGTCGGTTACAGTGTGACCTGTTTTGACTGGATCCAGGAAGCATTACCTCTCCTCTTAATAACGTTACTTAGGTATGTTGTCATGATTATATAACAGCAGCCCACCTACTAAAGATGTTTTTTCCAGTTTCCTCTTTGATCAGAGGGGTTGGATTGTTTCGTTTTCCCACCTAGGGTTCATCCTCATCCTGTTTTTGTGTTAGTAAGACAAAGTGGAGACTTTTTGAAACTGCAATAATTGGAACAAGTACAGTATATGGAAAGGACAGGAATTTAATTTTGCTTCATGTGAAACTTCCTCCCTCCTGTTGCTCAGTAAATTACACAAATGCTCTGTGTTTTTGAATTGAGATTGTTGATCTGTTATCTCTACTATTGCAACACTCTGCAGACTAATCCACCACATACTAAGCAGCTTTTTACAGGAAGATTGCAATATAGATCTTTGCTTTACTCCCTCTCAGCTACAATATGCACTTCTTTTAAGGACTGTGAATGTTTGAGGTCAGTGACTCGGCGTATATTTGTACTCATAGCTGTGTGACCCACTGACTTCTTCACTTTTGTCCCTCTGAATGCAGGCATCTCCTCTGCCACCCTGTTACATTCGAAGTCCCTGCGCGGCCACAGAGACTGCTTTGAGAAATGTCATCTCATCGCCAACCAGAAGCTGTCACGGTCCAAGGTCTCCCGAAGTGCCTACGAGGGCATGAAGCTGGCCCTCAGCCAGAAGCTGAACCGCATCATCCAGTACGCCCAGAACAAAGACTCTGTCTCCTCCAACAGCCTCAGCAGACGAGGGACCAAGCTTCTTTGTTACAACCAGCAGAGTGACCGCAAGCTGCTGCCCCAGACGGACGCCCAGGTGCCCCGCTACACGCCCCACTGGGACACGGGGAAAACAACGGGGCTGCCCGACTACACCATGGGGATGTTGGAGTGCCACACGGCGGAGGAGCTCGGGCTGCTGCAGGAGTCACAACCCGACGTTTGGCCCGGAGACGGCAGAACGGTGCTACGCAGCCGAAGCCAGTCGTCTGGGGGAGGAGGGCAGACACAGCTCGGACACCAAGGCCACAGCAGAGATGAATGTGAGCGCACACAAGTCAAATTCTTTGTTTTTCACCCCACAGTAACTCTTCTTTCATCATCACTGTGTAATTTAAGGTGACTGGAAAGGTTTTATTTCCCAGCTCTGGTGTAGAAACTATGTCAACTCTTATCTCCGTCTTGCCCTCCTCAGTGTGATCTCTGCTATCAAGAGATTTCTAAAACCCCCGAGCACGTATTCATTAAAAAGCAGCAGACAAAACAGTAATGCCAGACCAAAAGATACATTTTCCTTGGACTGTCCTTCATCTCCCTCTCTGCTGTGTTCTCTCCAGAGAAAAGTACGTTTTCCTATAACCTCGAGATATGTCCTTGGCTTTCTCATATCTTGTCACTGCTAAAGCTGCTTATGACTACAGATCCTGCAGGAATGTGATGAGAAAGCTTTCTAAATGGCCCTGATTCAAATTCTGTGCCTTGCACCAAAGATGACAGGCGTTTCACACGTACAAGGTTTACAGTAATTTGTGTGCATGTCTGAAGTTCATCATCAGCCACCAATACTCCCTGCTACGAAAATCCTAAACCTGCAAATGCACCAGAACCTGTTATTTGGGGGTGTTATTATGCACACAGCTTCAGGTTCTCTGTTGTCTCCGATTGGTAACATCAGTTGCAGCCTGTGATGGATGCGCTTGTCAGTTTGAAACTGATCAGAGATTTCCAGCTGCACCTCTGTGAAGTAACACATTCCTTTTGATGTAAGTCAAAACACTCCCCTGTACAGTTAGTTCTAGAGAAAAGGTCATGAACAAATAAAAAGGAAATATTCCTCAAAGAATCCACTGAAATAATCTAGTTTGAGACATAAAAAAGTTCAACAAGTTGACTACTGCCCTCATAAGAGGCTAACTATCGTGACACGATCTACACCTGTCATACTTTCTAATCAATAAAACCCTTTTTTTCTCCTTCTTTTAGTGACTAAGATGAGTGTGGATGAGCTCCATCAGTTGAACACCCAGCTACTGATGCAGATTCAAAGTAAGTAATGTTTACTGGCATTGTTATGTTATGATATGTTAAACTTTATTATGGACTCAGGTCCATATACAAGACACACAATACAAAAGCAGACAACACAATACAAAGACGATGAAAGCTAAAAGTTCATAGTTAATAACATTCATAAATTGAAAATGACTAAGAAGATAGAAAGAGGCATCTGTACCAATGTTTCCTGTGTGTTGACTGGTACCTGACAGTGCTGTACTTAGTGTTAGTCAAACTTTAAATTAGTTTGTTCTTTGTGGCGTCAAGTCTACACATAAATCTAGTTTCTTAACACAGCAAACATTACGTTTGCACTGAGCCATCTAGGTCTCCTCAATAATATTCTTATGGCATCTCATTAGCAGCATTAGGTTAATCAATCATATAGTCATCCATATTTTAATTGAACATGTTTTGTGTCATGCTCAATCTGTTATTCTCATCACAAACACATCCCCACATGACATTGCTCCTTCAGGGAAAAGCTGCAGCTCCCTCAGTAAAACAGGGGCTGATAGAGACTGGAAGGCTCATCATCTAGTAGTCAACACATCATGTCCCTCCATGTGATCCGCTGTGTTGAATCGGGCACTGTGTGTAGCGCTCGCTCATGCACACGCTGTCTGTCCGTAGCTTAGCTGTTATTGTGTGGAGTAAACAACAGGCCTAACTGGTGAGGAACGCTGTGAGCAAACACCAGAAGTTTTTATTTGTACCTCAGGAAGGTCGAGTCGTGACAGATGCCGTAGCGTTAGATTAATATTGTTGTTGTTAGATTAGAGGGTTGACTTGACACTCTCCTTGCTTCACTCACACCTCTCACTCTTTCCGGTCTTTGGGTGCAAGTGATCAAATCAGCCCTGTTATCACCCCGGCCGCTGTCAAGAGTGAAATCACATGAGCTAATGCGAGATGTCCTTTCCCAGAGCAATGTCTAGTGGCCGGCCGCCTGATCTAAACATTCACATTCTTATTCAACCGTCAGGAGTTCAGGAAGTTTAAAGAGGATCTATGCAGAATTTTAGCTTATCTATGCAACATTTTTACCTTAATTAATCAGCTTTGGAGTATTTGTGATGGTTTAATAAATTACTTGTAACTTGTTATGAGGGAGAATGGAGGCTCTCTGTCTTCTACCTAGCGTCTCTTTGCTGAAAAACAACTTTGCAAGATCTCGTCTGCACACAAACGCACCCCGTAACTCGTAATCTCTTATTTTTGACAGATAAGACTACACATATATACACGTCGGAACATCGTATATGATAAATAACGTTATCCACCGCTCTATTGATTGATTTCTCAGCGGCTTCGTTGTAAACAAATGCCGAGAGGAGGGTCAGCAATAGCGGAAAAGCGACCAGACTTGCATAGTTCCCCTAAAAACATATTTTCGTTCACTGTACTCAGGACAGATGGGGTGATTATTTCTCACCCTAAATCATTTAGGGAGGACGGTACAAGCCCAGATTCTACAATCCATATTATGTGTTGTACTGGAAATACCCACATGTCTATAAACTTCTTTAAATGCAGCCTAACACTGCATAACACTGTCCCTGACTAAAGGCTGTCAGATACTGTATTTCTTCTCACGGGCTTGTCTCAAGCTGATTCTGTTTGTGTCGTGTTGTCTTTGCCCTCTGCTCCTTCAGTAATCACTAATATTGATTTCCTTTGCCTTATTTGTTTCCCCTTGTGTGCTCGTGTTGACCTTGTGTGGCCCTTTTTCTGCCTGTCTCCCCTACAGAGGTGTTCGAGGAGCTGACTGTGGCCGTGCAGGAGAAAGACTCATTAGCATCGGAGCTGCACGTGCGTCACATCGCCATCGAGCAGCTTTTTAAGAACTGTGCCAAGCTGCCCTGGCTGCACATTAGCAGGGCCGGGGTCAAGGCCAGCAACAGCAGCGGCCCTGTGGAGTGAGTGGGGTGCGACGCGGGGCTTCTGTCTCTGCTGCCGGGAGGAGGAAGCAGACAAACACACTCCAGCACACTGGCTGCAGCAAGACTGAAAAACGCCTTTCTGTATACTGAGTGACTTCTAACACACTATAATAGTGGCTGAGCTCTGAATTAAAGGAGCATAAAGGGCTGGGTTTACAAGGCCTCCGTTGTCGTGGTTGCAGTGATGATACAAGGATTAGTGGTGGTGTGCGGTTTTAAAACACGTTGCTGATCTAACGTGACCTCCAACTCCACCCAAACTGCAGGTGGTTTACCAGGTGCGCTGGCTCCAGCACACAGTATGGACACGTCCTTACTGGACACAATCCCTAAAGATTTATCTCGACACAGACTGAAAAACAGTTTGTCTACATGATTTCAAGTGGATGGTTTGATGATGTTTTTATTTTATTTTTATTTTTTTGTTTAGTTTGCTGTCAACCATTTCAATTTCGATTGCTGTTTCATTTTCTGTAAATACATTTTTCAAGGTTTTACTCTGATCATGTCAAACGTGGACATTTACACTGTGTATTACTCCTCCATATGATGTCTCATGGTTTTCTGTAGAAGGCTGTGAGTCAGAAGTGACTTGGAATATTTTATAACGTGGCATGGGCGGACACTTGATGCAAATTAGTTGGATGGTCTCCACATATTCATACCATCATGCACTACCAGCAGAAGTGTTTGATCATTTTTAAAGCTTTTTTCATGCAGCTGCACACAGCATGTGCGGTATAATGGCTGGAAACAGGAGTTTTGGGGGGTTTGGGGTTTTGAGTTGCCTTCCAACAACCAAAGTTGACATTGATAGTTTGTGAAATAATGGTTCCCTGAGATGTTGCCAGTTTTATAGGTCGCCTATATTTTACTGCATCAGGCTTCATCTGCTGGAGAAAATCATAATACTCGCAACATGGGTTTGCTGTAATAATCTAGAATGATGATAGAAAACAACGGAAATTGTGAAACAAACTATTGAACAAACTAAAATCAAGTCAAATTTGTGTGTGCAAAATAACCCTAAAGCATCACTGCAACAAATGAGTGTGTGATTATCAAGGCTATACTAGCTGTGCAGGTTTTGTATGGGGGTCATTATGACTATTTTGGGAGGGTCCACGAACTAATACTTAGTAACAGATGGTTGCCAAGCAGCAAATGGAAATATCACTTAATGTACCCTCTCCAGAGCTTAAAGATGAGAGGTACTCTGCTTTTTAAGGTTTGAGTTTATGAGTATTATTGCTGGTGAGATTTACTTGATATTTATTGCATAGCTGCTTATTGTCTGTGGTATAGCTGTTAAGCACAAGTCACATGTATTGGCTATACACTGAATGAGTGCTATCGAAAGAGAAACCTAGCTGCCAAACCAAAGTCTGTATTTGTTCTGTGTTTAACGCGTGAATTGCAAGCATTTGATTTAGATTCCAGAGCAACATGCAATACCAAACTGATTTAAAAAGTGGTCTAGTGATTTACTTCAGTGTTCGGTTCAGTGTGTGTAATAATGAACTATAGATTTTTACTCCAAAGGTGTTGATGTGGAAATGATTTGTTCTCAAAAACATTGTGTGTATGCAGGGTTGTCTTTTTCTTTTTTCTTTTCTCTTTTTTTCATGTTCAGTGTTAAACTTGTGTTGCCCTCTCTCCTGAATTTAAGTATGACCCAAGTTGATGTCACAGCAATACAAATGGGACAGATTGGTCTACTGTGCCTGTGTGAAAGTCCCTGAAGGGCGTAGGGATGAGAGCTTCTAGATGTGGTTGGTTAATAATTCAGGAACCCTATGCAAGAAAGAGACAAATAAATCAGAAGCCTTATTTAGTAGAAGTTATCTGAAAGAGTATTGGTTATCTGAGTTTTTCTCAGAGGAAATCAAAGCTACTTGCGTATAATAACCCGGGGAAAGACGAGGTTATAATCAGATTGATGTTAAGAAAAACTCAGCATCGTCAGTGTATTTCTTTGCTCTCTCTTTGTAAGAGAATAAATGTATTTGACCCCTTTAGGGTTTAAAGTTAAACGTTGCGGCTCCATTTTAAAGTTCTATCTTGGTTTTATTTTGGAAAAGTGAATTTGTGCGCTTGAATGTTTGGGAGTATTCAGATTACTGGTCCTTAATGCAACATTTCCACTCCTTCAGTTTCCACTTGTATGATTTTTATTTGTGTTTTTAAATATGAATGCTGTGTGTTTTTGTATACTGTGGAAACATGCCTGGGCCTGTGTCTCTGCTCAGCAGATGCCTGTTTTTGTTTGTCTGTTTTGGCAGTCTCGTTATCTTTTATGGGTAATGTTAGCATACCTGTTTAGACTTCCACCTCTTTCTTTTGGGACTTGACTGTTTGTTCTTTTGTTTTCTAATGTTGTACAGGGCTGCATCTGTGTTGTGTGGTGTTTTACGTTCTATTTATTGTGTGTGTTCATTGACATTACACAGGCTGTGCGATTTGTGCTTAAGTGACTTTGTATTTTTTGTAAATTGTTCCAATAAAATGAAATTATTTTTACTACATACACTGACATGCTCGTATTTTCCTGCCACTGCATTGAAAAGAACGACGGAAGCCTTTCTATACCAATTGTATACTTTAAAAAATTAAAAGAATTGAGCTTCATGAGCAAAAATATTTTCCTGTTACCTTCACTCTTAAAAACTAGGCTTTATGCTTTTCAAAATGTCTTTATCTGATGCTGCTTGAGACAGTCACCCATTGTTTAGTCTAGTTTATGACTGCCTGATAACAACCAGGCTTGTTCACATCATGTTTGCTGACATTGTTAACTGCAGAACAACCTGTGTTGTCCTCATGCACAGCACAGCCATGTATACTCAAGAATAAAAAAATAATATAGTTATCACTGTAATTGATACCAAAGACAACACAAAATGTTGGCAGACATGAAGAATGTCATGATTACGCCATCATTTGATTTGACTCCATTGATTACTTGTGTATGCAGTTGGACTCCACAGTTAACTGGGAGATGGTGCTTGTTGACACAGTGGTAGCGGGTGGTAGGTAGAGGTTGAGTGCCCCCGTGTGGACAAAGAGCTGAACAAACTGTGATGAGTGTCATTTCCGAGAAATATCTAATAATATGCGGGAATGCGGTTAGCTCTTTCATTGATCGAGGATTGTTATGGTAATTCCCTGAGTAAACATCACAATTATTCTTGTCAGTAACATCATAAATGTGCAAATTTCTGTCGAAAAACCCATCCTGAAGTTGAAGTATTAGGCATAAACCAGCCGTTATTGGATAGTATGTTTTAACATGTATTGTAGTTTAGGCAGCACAGATGGAAAGGGGCTGATTTCCCACAGTAACCTGCTAGAGATTATTACTTTAGTAGTTATTAAATCATAATTGAACCATTTTACAAACTTGGTCCTAACTGTTGAAAGTTATTATTATATCTCGTGGTATTGTCCAAACTTGGCTTTACTATTTTCAATTCAATTTATTATAGTAGTAGCCAGGTTTAGGTTACAGTAATTACAATTGCATCACTGGAAACACATACCTGACGATATGAGTCATAACAGCAACGCGTATGACTCATTCTGTGAAGGGCGTATGCTCCAACCAATGAAAGCGCCGAAGTCCGTCTCCCTGGAGCCAATCAGAGTGAGCGGTGGGCGGGACTTATGACGTAAAGGGCGGGCATAGCAACTGAACCTCAAGTGTTCCTCTGTTAGCCGAAGACTCCTAGCCATTCATTGTTTGCCCACACGCAAGAGGGGGACCACGAGAAAAATAAAAAGGTAAGTTAGGTTGTTAATGTGCTTGTGTTTTTGTTGTTTTACACCAGCAAGTGTACCGAATATAATCATTGTATCGAAATATCACGAGTTAGTGGGATGATTTTGTAACTTTTGCTATGTTGTTGTTGTGTTAGTTATTTAGCAACATGAGGCTGTTGGCATCAAACTTGGCGCATTAGCTTGGAAGCTAATGCTAACAGTTTTGTTTTCTTGAAAGAAATATAATACTCCTTTCCACTGGGTTGGCTTCAGCGTGGAAATATTAACTTATATTAAAAGTAGTACTCGTGTGATTCGGCATCATCAAGGCGACACGTTGTTCGTGTCGTTAGCTGAACCAGCTAGCTTCTTGGCTAGTTGAAGTTGGGAAGTCTGTTGGATATTATGGATTGAGGTGTGTGTATGTGTGTGTGTGTGTGTGTGGTTTACCGGAACTAGTGCGTCACAGCCCGCCTTTCTGGGACACGTGCCGTTACATTTAGTCAACAGATGTGAGAAAGGAAGAAAAAAGGGCATTGTGTGCATTAGGTAATGTGATTTTATTATTATTCATCATTTTAATCAAAAACATTCTCCATAACAACAATTACTGCCACGCACACATGGGTGTTACCGGTAATGAGTGACAGGGACTTGAAATTGTGTCTTAGCAGGATAACAAAAGATAACAAAGCAATAACATAGACGGTCCTATAGATTTTCACGCATGACATGGTTTTCGTCATCGACGTGTAAAAGCTTATTATAAAACAGGAAAATCAAAACGCAGCCACGCGGAACTGTGTCAGGTCAGTTATTACACAAAGCAGTGTGTAGGCAAGTCCTTGATATTTAAGTGTAGTTATGGTGTTCGTATGTTTTTCTACTCACAAATTGCTGTTGGAACTGGTGATTAACTGACTAAAATGTATTTCTTTACAGAGGCTGCCGACACGTGATGAAACATTTGTAAAATATGAGGAGAGAAATTGCAGCCGTGGTGTTCTTTCTGAAGAGGCTTGTGAAAAAGGGGGATAAGCTAGAGGCGCACAAGGTCGAGCTGTTCGTGGAAAGGCTGACTGTTGCACTGCAGGAGAAGTTCAAGGGGCACTGGTACCCTGAAACCCCCAGCAAAGGGCAGGCATACAGGTGCGTCTCTCTCTCCCTCTCTCACGGGATTTATTTACTAATTGCTATGGAGTGCTGTGCTGAAGGGATTATACGTTTCTGTGGGGCAGCCTAGAAGTAGGCATTACCCCCTGATTGTCTCGTCACAATGTCACTAGATTTTCCCACCTCAAATAAGTGCCACTTTTATGGTTTTTGAAGTCTTGATGATGATAAAATCGCTGAAAACACAAACCTGGACTTGGGTGGTAGGTAAACTACAACACGGTTGCACGACTTCAATGTGTAGTTTGATTTAATGTGTGTACACCCCCCAAAAAAAGCCTTCAGTTAATAGTTCGCAAGAGATAATGTAAAAGCAATGAGGCTATTAAGGTTAATATTAAGTCCCTGGCGACCTCAGAAGACCCAATTAGCCACTGTCTCAGTCAGATGCTTAAAATCTTTATATATATATTTTACATCACAAAATGTGAACGTCTGTAGTTAACAAAAACTCTTTGACATGGGGATAATGGAACTATATTAGCTTTTAAACACCTCCTTTTTATTGGGTCACACTCCTTCAGCACTCTATTTATTTATATGGATTCTCATACATCGATATATCCTGTACAGCTTTTACACAACAAATGTGTTTCTCTCGGAGTTTGCAGACAGCATTAAGATTGAAAGTCGTTGTCTGTGCTTTGCAGGTGCATCCGAGTGAACAGGTTCTGCAGACAGGATCCAGAGCTCCTCAGGGCCTGTCGGGAGAGCGGGGTTCGGTACAGTGACCTGGGACTTCCACGGGAACTCACGTTGTGGGTGGACCCGGGGGAGGTCTGTTGCAGGTGAGAGTTTTTTTGTTTGAGTGAATCTGACTGTATGCTTCTGCAGTTTTTTGATACGGCTGTGTCCTTTGCATCTTTTTTCATTTCTCCTTTATTTATTCGGGGAAGGTCAATTGAGAGCGAGCTCTCTTTTTCAATGACGCCCTGATTACAAAAACACAATTATACAATATACAAGGTCATGATCCACAATTACATAACATTCAATAATACGTTTTTAAAACTATCTAAGGAAATAAGATGATCCAGTTTCAGACAGTTTTGTAGGTTATTCCACTTTTGGGGGGCATAAAACTGAAAGGCAGTCTTCCCCAATTCTGTCCTGATACTGGGAATTTGTAAAACCAAGGTGTCTTGTGAACGAGTGTGCAAGTTACAAATTCTAAGTGAGATTAAGCTAGTAAAATAAACAGGTAAAATTTCAAGTAAAGCTTTGTAAATAAAAACCATGCAATGTTGTTCAATTGTTCAATCTTGTATTGTTAGGGTAGTTTAAGTTGTACTGATTTCACCACCCAGCTATAAGTTTACCCACACCCTCCTGAATGCAGTTGTTGTTGTTGCTGCTTTTAGACGCAACTGGTTGGGTCGATATCCTGCACAAAAATACACAAATTGTGGAAGGTTTCTAACCCTAACCCCTTTTTCCATTATTAGGTATGGGGAACAAAATCCTTTCTTCTCTGTGGCCACTTTCTCGAATGATGAGGAAGAGGACAAAGAAGTTGCAAAGAAGGTGACCAGCGCTTTGGAGAGGGTGACATCCGACTACCACTCAGGTTCTTCATCTGATGAGGACAGCACACGCACTTCCCCACTTACTCTTTCCAACGGCCACTGTGCCTACCAGGTATTGTATAATACACTTTACAGTTCCTATAATTACGAATAAAAACATGACTATGATTATGATGTTTGGTTAATTGTGAAGTCACTGTGCTCTGTTCTGTTTGATTCTTCTATCACCTTCAAACACTTTTCATTAGGGTCAAAGGCTAGGACTGTTTATGTTTCATTTGATGGCAACTTTTATTACGTTTCCTTTCCAGGCAATGAATCCAGCTGCTCCTACATGGCATCCTACAAAAATGGCCCCCGTTAAAGGCTTCGTCCTTCCACGGCCTCATTATGGTTTCAGGCCGCGCAGCAGACCCCCCAACACTTTAAGGCAAAAACTGTGGTTCCCTCCTGGGTATAGAGGAGGGCCCGGATACTGGGACACAAATCAAACCCTGGCACATTGTTACAGTTAGGAATCATGGTGCATATTGTTCACACTGGACATTAAAGCTAAAGACAACTTTAATATGACTGACCAATGTTTTTTTTTAAACATGAATTTTTTATAGCTTAAATATTGATTGTTTTTGACAAAGTCTTTTTTGCACTTTAGATTAATTGTTATAGTTTGAATAAATCACTTGTATTAAATTAGATATTGAATTTGGAATACTACACGTGTAGTCTTGGAAGTACTGTATTTTTTACAATGGGAGACATTCATGTATTTCACATAACTGTCCTTTGTGATGAAATGTTTTATTTATTCATAGTGTAGAATTTGCAGATATATAGGATTAAATTTATGAAGTTTTATTAAACACAATTTCCAAGCATGATTTTTTTTGTCTGTTGTCTGTTCCATCGTATCCTCCAGCTGTTGTGTTTATGTATAATATTGCAGAGATATGCAACATGTGGTTATATGTTGCATCTAACCCACTGGTTACCACAGTACCACAGTTTTTATTTTCTTTCTCTTCCAATACTAACTCAAACCAAAAGTGGTGTTGCCAATACAAATGCCATACTGATATTTGTACAAAACCTTCACTGTGGAGAAGGGAAGTAAAAAGGAGGCTATTTCAGGTTCATACATCACAGCTGCATAACCTCATTGTGTTCTACACTGTGATTAGATCTTGTATGCTAACAACGTTTGCAGTGTTGCCACAGTACCTCAGTCCTACATATAGTACATCACTCATAGCCTTGTTGCTGCTTTTACATAAAAAAAAAAACTTCCCTACATGATTGTGCTTAGCCATCATCACTCAGGTTGTTGAAGTTTGAAAGAAATTATGTAGAAAAATGTGAGTGAGTTGTGGATGTTTTTTACAAAACAAGATGGCTTTTCTTTATTTTTAGGAACAATCATTTCCAGAGCTATGTGCACTGGTTTCCCTTTCTTTTCTTTTCTTTTTTTTTTTAGTTTAATGAATGCACAGCAGTATATTTTGATTTGGTTGTGTGTGAAAATAGTTAGATTCTGAGGACAAATAAAACAGTTTTTAGATATGTTACAAGAAGAGTCAAGAGGTTTTGTTAAATGTAGTTTAACAAGTACATTTTGTGTTTACAGTTTTGAGAAGAGCGCAGCATACACCACACTACTTTTGCTCGGTCTCAGATTTGATTTAAGTAATTTTACATCAATTTTGAATGCAGCCTTGTAGAAACATTAAAAGGGCTAGAGTAAAAATGTAGTGGTTCAAAAGTAATTGAATAGAAACAAAGTCAAGCAATCATTAATAGCTGTAAAAGAGGTCTGCAACTTGTGGTGAATCATCTCAGGTTATGTCCATAAAGTCTTCACCTGTCTTTGTGATGCTGAGAAGTGAATGACTTTGGTGCAAAGATCCATTAATTGTTCTCATTATCAGCATACCATAATACTGTCAGTGGCTGGCTGGCATGCCTCCAGACAAATCAGTGCTATAGTGATAGTTTCATCTGTGGACAGGCTCTCTGGGGAGATTCAGTGTTCAGCTCAAGGGTACATCAGTTCAATGCTTAAAGGGTTCTTTAAAGGACCAATTACCTACTGTGCATGTGCACAGGTGCTTTGCTTTATCATTACTAGAGTTCAAAATATTCATTATTCATGGGAAAAGAACTAACATTATACTCTTGACTGCATTAGATCAGTGCTCAGGGCAGTGAGGAGGCCACACAGTGGTCGTTCTCATAGTCCTTGTTAGGGTCCGGGCAGCTAAGCTGCCGGGACACTATTGTATTCCTAGGAATTCTTCTTCTTCTTCTTTCTTTCTTTCTTTCTTTCTTCTTCCAAGGAAGTCATACTTCCCATGGGCGAAAACTCACCAAACTTCACAGAAACATCCAAACCCATGCCAGATTCACTCAACTCCAAGGACATGTGCCCCCCCCTCGCACAATAAGCGTTTAAATTTAAAAACTTTAAAAATTCCTACCAAACCAACGGTAGATGCTACAGTGTTGAAACTTCACCACAATGTAGCCTCAATACTGCTGAAACTTTTGTCCACTTAAACTTATAACAAATTATGAAGTCCATCACTCTGTTTTTTTCAATAACTGTAAAACTTTTAAAATGTATCTCCTCCCACAATTTTTGCTCAATTGACACCAAACTTGCTACAGAGCATCTCCAGACTGTCCTCCACAAAACTTGTTTCTCGGATTTTTGATTAAGCAAAAATTGAGCCAACAGTGCATGAAAACGTTTGACTGTAAACAGTACTGTAAACATATACCATCACATTCTTGCTAAATACATTTTCAAACTTCCTGAAAAAAAATGACAATATTCTGGAGTCATGGTTGATGAAGTTTAGCAAATATCAGAATTTTAATTCAAAAACTGAATTTTTGAGAACATTTTGAATTCTGCTCTCATGGGAACAACTGCAGTCAATGTGAGAGTGGAGAGTGGAACATCATATTTTCTCTTATGAAGCAAAACACTTATCATGAAAAACAAATCACCAACATTTCCATGCTGTCAAGATGCAATTTATGTATTATCAGATTTTTGTTTAGATGACTGAATTTCTGAAATTTTGACCATTTCATCACAACAGCTGCCCGGGCACTGGCTCACCTGAGTGGATAAATGAAGCTACACAGCAGGTCTAACTACAAGCTAATTAGCTCAGTGAGTTAGGAGCTGGTTCTTCGTGTCAGAGGCTGTGGGTTCAAGACCCAGCAAGGGTCATGATGATGATGACAGATCAAAATGTCAGATGTCCTCAAGCTGTTTTTCTGTCTTATGTATTAACAGATTTTTGTTTAGATAATAGAATTTCTGACTTTTTGAAATCTGCGTTCACAACAGCTGCCCGGGCACTGACTCACCTGAGTGGATAAATGAAGCTACACAGCAAATTTCACTACCAGCCAATTAGCTCAGCGAGTTAGGAGCTGGTTCTTGGTGTCAGAGGTTGTGAGTTCGAGACCCAGCAAGGGTGATGATGATGACAGATCAAAATGTCAGTTGTCCTCAACACGAAACACAAGACAATTGTCCTAATTATCGCGTCACAGAAAGCCTCTAAATTTAAAAATCCAAATAGCTTGGACTGGACCATGTGCGAAGGCTCCTAACATCTTAGATTCATAGTAGATGTTTGACAAATACATATCAGAATTTTACCTCAAAAACTGATTTTTATTTTTACTGTGGTTTCAAATCTGCCTGCACGACAGTGAATGGTTTACTCAATTTGTGAAGCCACTGTTGAACTGCCTCTTGTCAATTAGCTCAGTGCGATAGACAATGGTCTTTGGTTCCCGAGGTTGTGGGTTCAATCCTCAACTGATGCAAATTGAACATTATAAGGTCAACTGTCTTGTCTTCCTATTCTCCTGTTTGTTGCTCAGAATTGCCTAAATTTGCCCAAAAGTAGCCCGGACCCGACCCATCGCTGCGCAGCAGCTATAATTTTGCTTGTCTTTGAAGGTAGATGGTCATGACTGGGTGTATGTTTGGACGTGTTGCTCGTTGCAGACACCTATTTGATTACAGGTGCATCTCAATAAATTAGAAAATCATGGAAAAGTTAATTTATGTCAGTAATTCAATTCAAAAAGTGGAACTAAAACATTATATTAGGCCTACACACAAAATGAAACATTTCATGTCTTTATTTAATTTATTTTAAATGTAAAGATTATTGCTTACATTTACTGAAGACCTAAAATTCAGTATCTCAAAAAGAAAAAGTGACGAATATTGTAAAAGACCAATTTAAAAAAAAAAAGTTTTAATATGGAAATGTTGGCCTTCTGAAATGTATGTCCATCTAAATGCACGCTTTTGAAAAGAGAGTAGCCTATAAAATCAGCTTCATGTAGCAGTTAACTTTAAAATGGTTCGAATATATTGCTGCTGAATAAATCTGAAACATGTGTAGGCTATGTGCATTTTTTGGGGGGAAACATGGCTTCTGATATAATAGTCTGTAGACATCATCACCCATTCACCATTTCACATGGTCTGGTGTTAATAAAGCAAACAAAAAATCGCAAAAAGAAAATCAAGAATCGGTTGAATCGAAAATCGATTTTGAATCGAATCGTGACCCTAAAAGTCGGAATCGAATCGAATCGTGAGCCACCCAAAGATTCACATCCCTAGTACAGAGACCTGCCACAGTGTCATGGTGCATTAATATAAACTTCAACCTCAGAGCTGTCTGTCCTCAGACTGTCCTGACTGTCCCTGAACATCATGATATTTTTAGATGCACCTGTTGGTTTGTCACGAACAACTCAGATTGAATAAACAAGGCTATATATGTTTTTACTTTTTTTATGTATCATTTTATATCATATTATTTCAGGTTATGTAAGATGCTGGATGATCTGAATAGGCTCTTTGCACACTGATTAATCCAGGTGTGTTTGAGGAGTCAATGGTCAGACACACCTGGATTAATCAGTTTGTCCGATAATGTAAGACAGGAAATGAAGGAGCTGCATTAAGTTCAGGAAATAGTGGAGCTGTGCAAAGAGCCCATTGCCCTCCTAGGGATTAATAAAGTATTTTCTATTCTATTCTATTAAAACAAGAGTTGGAAATGCTTGCGAGGAGGGAAACCCCGCGTGTTCACCCACCAGCAGAGGGCGGCACGAGCTTGTGGTTCGGGCCGACCGCGTGTCACGTGACAGCCCGGGGCGCGCTCTCCGCTGTGCACCTGCAGAGAGGAGGAGGAGGAGGAGGAGGAGGAGGAGTGGAGTTTGGATGCTTCGGTGGAACTGGGGTTGGTTGGTTGCTGCCTTCCCTCCCTTCCTGTGCCTGCGTTTCTCTCACTCGGTTTCAGCAGCAGAACAACTTATCCGACCGAAGTTTCGTGGAAGAAGTGGTGGAATAAGCAGCAGCGAACAGTGATGGAGCTTCTTTGGAGGATAACCCGGGTCTGCTGCGGTGCTGTGCTGTTGTTCAGCCTCCTGCAAGGTAAGTTTATGTGTGGAGCTACTTTGACTGTTAGGATTTTTTTTTTCTTTCTCAAAAAAACTGCAGTGAGTCCAGTGCACTCTGTGTTCAGCAACGTGAACACCGGCGAAACTTATCTAATTGCTTCAAGTTACCAATACTGCTAACTTGTAGGCTATATATTCATGTGACTGCGTGGTTAAAACAGAACTTAGTGGTTTAACCAGACGATACTTGAATACAAAAAGGAAAAAGAAATGTGCCAACATGGAGTAACTCTGACCCAAGGTCAGTTTATAGGGAGCTATGTGGTGAGAGCAAGCGTCCATCGAAACCCGGCTTAAAATGTAAATAATTAAGGTGGAATATGTCAGAATTGTTATTTAGCAATGTAGTTCAAATGTGTTATCAGTAAGACGAAGAGAAACACACAAAAAAAGAGAAAGAAAGCCAAGGTTTAAGATGAGAAATCTGAAGTTTATTGATGTTATGCCGACAATAAACTGGCCGTGGTGGTTTGGTCTGGTTTGGTCTGCGTGTTTCATCAGGTGAATCATACCAGGTGTTGGTCTTTAGGATGATTAATAGTGGTAATGAAGGCTTTTTAAAACATTTAAACATTATTACTGTTATTTAAAGTCCACACAGATGAGATGGATATTGTTTTGTTGTGTTGTTTGTTTTGGACAGTTTCCTGGTGCCATTAATCAGAGTATTTCCGTGTGATGTCTGTGGTTTATCGTCTGGTGCTGGTAGTTAACACAATAGCTTGATCCGCATTTAAACCTGTGGCGACAGGACTTCAAAAGTACCGGCTTTTTTTTTTCTTTTTTTTTTGGGTAGGCCTACCATCTGCCAGCAGCAGTAGGATACTAGTGCTGACCCCCCCCACCCTGCTCCCCCAGCCCCTGAAATCCCAGTATCACAATCACACTCCTACCTATTACTTAACCACATGTCAGATTGTGTTGACAGCTTTGTTTGTGTTGGTGTCATTTACTTTTCAACATCAAGGCCTTCATTTGATGAAAGTTGAGTCCCAGTGACCCTTGGCTAAGAGGGTTTTTATTGTGTATTTTCACTGGAGGTGGTTGTGTGTTATACCTTTGATCAGAGCAGGTCATTTTTCAACATTGTTTGTGCTTAGTTTTTCATGTTAAAGGTGGTATTGAGCTATTCTCCATGTGGCAGAGGACCACCTTAAAGGACATAGAGCTAAAAGATGTAGTTTTTCTTTTTCTTTTTGTGTTTTTTTGATTGGAGGCATCATTACATAAATTATATATTTAATGTATTTGAAAATACAAAAAGATTTTAAGTTGCAATAACTTTTCTGTTATGGTTTGTTTAGTTACATGTGTCATGAGGGAAGAAATACCTGCAGACATTATTGATCAAATCAATATAGTAATGATATTAGTGATACTTGACATTAGTTATGTATTCATCCCAAATGAACTTTGTTTGTTGATCGTAGCAACTGCATCTTTTTTTGCTTTAATACAACAGGGCGTGGCTGTTCAGTGTGCTGGAATTTAGACTGAAACTGATAAATCGCTCCTCCCTTTGACTCTAAACAATAGTGTGAAACTTTTTGCTCCACTGTTAGTTGTCTTTTGGCTTCAATCAGTGACGCCCCGTGGTAGTTATTGAAATATTTTCTGAGATTTTTCATGGGAAGCCACAGAGATCCATGGTCAGGCCGATGATGACATTCCTGTCCCTGCTGATTAGAGAGAAACCGCACGTAATGAAGAAGCGCTTTGTTTAAGCTCGTCCACTGCATCTCTCTATGTAAACGCTGGGACGCTGAGTGAAATGTAAGGTTTAGATAGTGTGTTGTTTGCCCTCTTTTGTCTCATGGGTCGCATTGTTGTGTACACTAGTTTGGGCTCATTACCATCCTAATGGCATCAAGGCCTCGTCATTTGGCTGCTGTTCCACTTCAGCAGGCAAGAACAGTATCTGCCAGACTCATCGAATTTTCTTTTTTAAATGGCTTGGAAATACACAAAAATGTTACTGTGTATTCCTAAGACATCTGGAAATAAAATAGGCTAGAGATAACTAACCTCTCTTAAGTGGCAAAATAACAAATAGGTCCTTTCTGCTCCATTTCTTTGCTCTATTTGTCCTCAGGGCCCTGCATTCAATTTAAAATATTGACAAAAGGAATGAAATCGTAAGTGGGAGATGTGTAAAATCCTTGAAATTATAACCATTTTTGGGGGGATTTACAATCAACAAAAGTGCATAATAATAATAATCATCTAGCCTTCACATTTTAACATGGAATTGGTCCTCATTTTTGTTCAGGCTGAGCTGTCACTGTTGGATAAGGTAGTTTTTACTGGCTATCATCATCAAATCCTGTGAGATGTCAACACTGGGCAAATAAGGAAATATTTGGTTTGTGGGCACTGTTCCTGAAGGCTGCATGTTGACCCACTGTAGGCATCGCAGTGCAGTATGTGTCGTGCACAGTGTTTAATTTATTGGTCCCAACTAATATATCAAAGACTTGTCAAGGAAACAGTATTATTTTTGTTGTTGTTAAATCATTAAGCTGTGGTACAGTGGCACCGTGGCTTTCCACTTCACCCCTTTCTCCACAGACATCACTTGATTTCTAAAGCAGTCTGTGTGCTTTATGCATGTTGTAACGCTTGCAATTGGACTTGATCTGTCATTTCCCACAGTGCTGCCTTGACGGATCTCTCCCTCCTGTGCTGTTTGGGTCAAAGAGTGAAGCCACCAATCTAAGATAAACAGAAACCTAGTGTAACTTTGAGCAGGCGCAGAAAGCAGTTACCTGATAAGCCTACAGCCAAAGGTCCTGGCCAGGAACTGGTTGCTTGGTTACCTTTTGAAAACAGATCCAGGGAGTGTACTACTTGTGTGTGTGTGTGTGCGCTGTTGTTGTTCTAGAAAGCTACCATCCCCCTTACTTTCCTGTATGTACTAATAGATCCTCCTGTCTTACCACTAGAATAAAATCCTGTTTTGCACAGAATCCTGTTGTTGGATGAACTGCATTTTGATACAGCAGAGTTTTTTCTCACTTTTACAACAAATTATGTGTTGTGTTGTGTTGTAAGGTGATAGTAGCAGGGCCCACGGAAAAACAGAGATGGTTGGAGACAACATGAGCAGCACAACCTAACCTGAGCCGTTGTCATTGGCCCCACAGAGACGGTAACGACTTGAGGTCACATTCACTTGTCATGACCCAGCAGTCCAATGCCACCACTTGGCTCCTGATGGCTGAAACATGTTGCAGCAGCAGCAGCAGCAGCAGCAGCAGCAGCTTCACCTCTAACCAAGCAGCCGCCCCGCTCCGCTCCGCCTGGAGCCCCCTGTCCTTGGAAATGAAGCAGGAACATGTGGAATTGGATTACACTGCGGGGACACTGCTTTTGTCCTCCACAATCTGACGACGGGGACAACTGCACATGAATATTCACAGCCTCGGACGTTAATATTTTAGCATGCCAGTCCTGTGCGAGCCTCGTGCCAACTCCTGTTCACCTCTTTTATAGGAGTGTGAAACGCTGATCCCGCCTTTACCTCGCCACATTACCCCAGCTCTCCCCTCATTCTCTCGACCATTTCATGTCTGAATTACTGAATGAACAAATTGCCGCCTGCTAGAGAATCAGTGAAAATGATTAATAGTGGTGCTTGTTTCTGAGACCTGTTAATGGCCGTGCAGCCACTCTGTATTCAGAGCTCATTCCTTTTTTCCACAGGTAGGGAGTAAAACTGCCTTCTGGTCTGCTGCCAACGATTCGTGTAGGAAGATATATTGGCGAGAATTTGCTTGAACCCCTGTGTCATATTGTCAATGTTATCTAGACAGATGTTTCAAGTTGGTATGTCTTTAGATGTCCGCAAGCTTTAGTGTTGGCCTCGATATTGACCTACTGATGGTACCAGGCTCCCCAGAGGCATGCAAATCATGTGCTGTGCTGTATTGACCAATAGGTTTAGTTATGGAGAGGTTTTTCTTAGATGACAGAAGCACCGATCGGTTCATAAAGGTCATGCTTTAATGTGTGTGTGTGTATGTTGGAACGAGGGGACCACAACGGATTGTGTATTGTGCAAGCTTGGTTAGTTTCCTTGTTTTGTCAGACCAAAGATTGAAACCCAGTAATGTGAAAACCGAGGAAGCAGCAAGTTCTCTAATTTGAGAAGCTGAGACCAGCATAACTTCTTTAAATGATCAAAAATCATTTTGTGCAAGACAGTAATATTCCTATTTGTCATACATAAAAAGCCCACTGTGGCTACGAGGTTTAGTGAGATTTAATGGTAGGTAAGTAAGTACTAATATGTAGTGAGAGAAAGCTACTGATTAATCAACCATTGTTAGAATTGAATGGGTCAGTTTGAGCTTTTATATTATTCTTTCACTTATCATAATTACAATACAAGTCAGCATTGCATTGTAAACTCCATGTCTTCTACACAGGTTAACACCTGGTGATGATCATGACTTTTTGTCCTGGAAATGCAGCTTTAACTTCAGTTTTAGTGTCATGTAACGTAGCCCTCAACTGCATGTTTTAAAGCCCTTTTATGAGGCTGTAGTTTTGTAAAAAGTCAGATTGAAACATTAAAGAGTGAGTCAGGCAGCTTGTTAAACGAGCTCATGGAGCTAAAACCAGCACAATTAGCGAGCCAGCTAACTCATTTACAGTTGCCAGCTAGAAATGAGAAGCAAACCTCGCCATGGGTGTATTTTTGCTCGATCAGCTCAAGTCTCATTAGTTTGAAATTGACTTGCCAGTGTCTATAAATGCCTGGATGGAAGTATTGAGAGTTGACTTGTGATTCATTTAACTTGGCTATATTTATCATTTTAATTCAGAACTGTTCTTGATCTGATTCTCCATCAGATTTCTTGCGTCTTCCGTGAGTAAGCTACACTGCTGGGAAATGGGAACGAGTTGGAAAACAGTGTTTGGTTCATTGTTTGTTAGATTTGTATGTGAAGACATTAACTTGTTGCTTAATGTCGTAAATTTGACAGTAATCATTGCTTTCAACATCTTGGTGTGTTTTCATCCTTTAGGAATACAGACATTTTAGTCTTTTATCATGAATGAGCTGTTTTTTAAAGATGTAAACAAAAATTGAATGGTGTTTTTTACACGTCCATTGGAGATGCAAAGTACAGAGCAGAAAGTACAGCTCTGATATCCTGAGCACGACTGCTGCAATCCTTAAAATACAGGTCGGAATAGGGAGTGCACTGAAGGAGAGCTGTTTCCTCCTCTATCGATGTAACCTATCAGTTAAAACAAGGTCACTGCAGCGCTGATTTTCCCTGCTCTCCTGAGTCCATCGGTCATCATCACTGTGTCACACCGTTAGGGCGATAAACACCCCCAAAGCACATTCATCACTTAGCCACTTGATGCCCAGTTCTGCAGCGCCCACAACGCCCTCTGCTCCTGATGAGGAATAATGGGCTCTATGAGAAATAAGCTGTGACTGTGATGATGATGATGAGAGTTTTCACGTACCTCATATCTCAAATGAACATCGCCAGATTTCCATTTTTTTGTAGATAAACGGCACATTAGCGGAGAAGATGCAACACACCATAGGCAGTGAAGGAGATGTGAAGGATTTTGTAATAAAATGCTGCATAATTATTTGGAAAAATGCCACTGGAAAGTTGAAACCATTAAATGCTGAAAATGAAGTTGGCGTTTTACTTATAGCAGAACTACTTTGTAAGCAGGGCTTCAACGATGACTCAGAAGTAGAAAATAAATGTGAATATTTAATCTAGCATTTGTTTTTCAAAGTATATCAACATCTAAATACTCAAACTTTCTTTCGAGCACTTTAATATAATGTCTGTGACTGTTAAGGTTGTAGCACACTTCATGTTTTGGTTGTTGAATTGAATGGAGGGAATTGCCTATTAAAAGTGGTGGATGGAAATTCCTCCACAACATTCAACAGTATTTTATTTATGGTTCTTCCCGTTGCTTGAACTTAGGATGTTTTTTCTCCATTTTTGCATAATATTCTCACGGCATCTGAGCTACCCATCTCGGTGTGATCATACACGGTGTGGCAGGCAGGTCCCCAGGGTGCTGCTGCTGCATCTGCAGGTGCTCGTGTGCAGTCTGCTTCTGCTTACCTGCTAGCTACGGTGTCAGCTCCGCTCGACACACGCTTCTTGAACCACCGTTAGATTATCCATTGTGCGCCGTGTTTAAGAATTCAGCTTATATGTGGAAAGTAATCACTGTATCGTGTAGAACAGACCTGACAATTTACTTGTGACAATTAATCTTTTGTTGCCAGTTCTGACTTCCAATGCATGCGTCATTTTGGAGATAACCACTGAACATTTTATTGTGCATGTCACATTATTATCAGCTGATGTCCAGGCATTGTCTTACACAGAGTTGAATTGTGGGAAGATGATTATATTTTGTTCTCTCTTCAGCCGTAAGCCCCCACTCTCCCCGCTAAGAACATTAGAGTTAATTGTGTGTCTAATCTTGAAAAATATTATGGCTCAGAAAAAATAAGCGACATAAGCAGAAGGTGGGGTGAATTTTTTGGAGGAGGGGGGAGGGAGGTAAAGCAGCTGTTGAAGGAGCCATTTTTAGCACCTCTATCTCATTGAAAAACATTACACATTGTCGACGGCGGGTACGCTGGGAAAGGCAAATAAGTGTTGTCTGTAGGAAGCTTCTGTCTTGATTCAGTCCCACTCGACTCTGCTCCCTGTGGTTTTCATATTCAAGTCGGTCTTTGTCTGTCTCAGTCTGATGTTTAATCATCATCATGTCAAATTATATAGCTATGCTAATAACTCCTGTCTATAAAAAGGGGGGATTTGTTATGAAAAATGCCTGTTGCCATGCACAAAATCCGACTCTGAACATTTTTTTCCCCCCACAAGGGTATGATTGCTTGTATTATACATTTAAGAATTATATGAAAATGGTTGTGTAGTGAAATTTTGTGATACAGGCCCGAATCTTGTTAGGAGTGTTACGGAGTATTGATACAAAGCGACACAGAATTAGACCCAGAAAATCCCATTTCTTGTAACATTTGTTGCCTCATAATCAAGCTGATGCTAAACTGAGGGCAAAGCCTGCGATGCAGATCCTCACAGTGTGGACAAAAATATATAAAATGTAGATGTTAATGTAGACAGGTTTTGCAAATCATCATCATCATCATCAAGTGAAACTCACAGTTTCTCCGATGTTGATAAAATCGTAAAGTGGAATAAGATAAGATGCTGTTAGTGCGTTTGCAGGTGTAGATAGATAGATATGAAGGAAAGAGAAGAAGCTGCTCTATATGCAGGCTGCAATATGCAATATTCTCACAAAGTGGCCCTAATCTCCTGGGAAAATATGAATGCAAGTAAACACTTTGTTTCATGAAAGAGCATTACATGAGATTAGATCAGATGAAACCTTTCCCCACGGGGGAATCGGGTCATTGCAGTAACAGAGAAAAATATACCACTACATTCTCCGAGTATCTTGGATGAGTAAAAATTGTAGAGGAAAAAATGTAGAGCAGAGAAGTCAGCAGGTGTTTTTCTTGTTTTGTTTTTGTATGTGTATGTCTGTCAAAGCAAACCACGAGAAGTCTAAAGGTGAAGTGCAAATGTATATTGTTGTTAAACAGGTTTTCACTTCCCTCAGATGACTTCCATTATCCTACTATAGCTTTGCAACCATGTGTCCCAAAGCAGTGTGGCTGTCTGCCATCTCCACTCCTTTATACATTAGAGAGGCCTTATCTTCCTCCTCCTCACTCTGTAATAATAATTACCCCGAGGCTTGTTTTTGGCCCTATAGGTATAATGACCAGGTGCTGTGATGTGCTACAGTTGGATGTAGGAAAAGGCTCAACAGCTGAACCACTGCAAGGTCAGCATGCAAGCCACAACAGACATTTAATTACTGTAGTGCATCTCGCCGCCGCCATGGGAGGAAATCGGCAGCTGGCCCAGTCGCCCTCCAGAGAGATGAGATTGAACTGAAAATAGCTCTGTGACTGGCTGGTTTATGATGGTCAGAGCACACATTACCGCACAACCTTAATCACTAGTGCCACTGTTTTAATAAGCACACACACATACACACACAGGATGAGCCACCAGGCTACAGTTGTTGCTGGTAAGTTCCTGAAGAACCAGCTGTAAAGTGTCTTAATGGAGCTTCATGTATAATTCATGGGCACACACACACAGAGCTGCGTGGCATCGTGGCTGGCTGCATGGCTTTTTTCTGAGTGGCCGATAATTGGAGGAGAGTGAACCATCTCAGTCATACTGGCTCACACACAACACCCAACTCCTTTCATTAGATGTAGGGGCACATCAGCTCTGGATTTAATCCCCCCGTCCGTCCGTCGGACAGGACATCTATCTGATGTGAGAGAGGAGATGATTTATCAGTGACAGTTAGTGCTGTAACACAACTCAGCAGCCATGGTTGTGGATTAATGATCGGTGGACACATAAAAAGAGCCTATGGCTGCCCACAATGTCACCTGGCATTTTAACAACTAAGAAGTCTCTTATCCGCAACTCTTATTAATTGGCCGTTAACATTTGTTGAGTAAAACTTTTAACATCCTTCCTTAGATCCTTGACGACTTTTTGTCAAAAAGATATGTGGCTTTGCTTGGACATGAAAAGTCCCCAGTAATCCCTCTGCAGGAAGATCAAGGGTGGGAACTTTTTTTTGCTTGTTAGCTACTCGTCTCGACCTGGATCAAAGTGAAGCGATACCTGTGAAAGATCATCACATCACAGCACATTTAGTCAGATCATCTCTGCGTCAACATCTTTAACCCGTATCAACATGAAGTCGTTGTTTATATTTACCAGATAAGATGAGAAAGTCATCATTGTCCTGTCACTTTTACTGAGATTTTGTACACGTCGGCCTGATCCAGGTTGACCTATGAGCAGCAGTTTGGCTGCCTGTCTAGACCACTCAGGGGTCAGACCTTTTTAGATGTCATCATTAGAGACACGGGGGAGTTGGCTTGTAAGGCAGGTTTCAGGAAAAAAAGCACTTTACATCCACTGAACAGTCAGTCAGACGACCTTGCAGCATCTTAGGAAAGTGTCAGGTTGTTTGTAAGTGACATTTTCTTGTCAAACAAGATGTTATACTAATATGATAGTCAGCTTCTCTCCTCACATTAATATATAAGGAGTATTTTACTTTAATGTGATGTTTCTGGTGATAACAAAGAGTAGAATTTGTGTTCTCTCTCTTTTTCTAAAGAAAAATGACTGGTGACTTGTGAACATTTACAGCTTTTTTTTTGTAAGAAGCAAGGAAACTATATCAAACAAAGGCCATGCTACTGCAACTTCCTCACATTAAAAGCACTGAAGCTCCTTTACTGTAAAAGCGGCCACACGGACCACAGCATATTTGTCACTTAAGTGAGTGTTGACACTGATTATTTATCTTGTCTGCATTTTTTTCCTCCCCCATCAGTGGATGAGTAATGGAGCAGTCAGGAGCAGACACAGTGAGCTATTAGATGAAGAGATGTCGGCGACAGGCTGCACACCTTGTCTCGAAGGTATAAGCAACTTCACCACAGCGTGACATCGGATCGCTTTTGCTCATGGCGCCACGGAAAGAAAAGGCCAATTGACTGACACCAGCTGTTGTGTTACCACGAAGTTACTCACTGAGGGATCGCTGTTGTTGTAGTGTCAAACCATACCTGGTGTTACTATGGCAACCACAGGTGTCGTCGTCGACAAATGAACCACGACTAAAATCTTAACCATTACAACAGTGATTTAACGTCACTGAAGTGGAGGGGATTGCAGAACATTGCGAAAACACTGTCAGGAGTTCATGTTTATGTGTCTGTTCAAGGAAGCTGCTTTCATTAGAAAGTGAAATGGATGATGAAAGATGTTGTGCATGCGAGTGCTTTTAACTTGAGTGGTTCGGCTCCTTATTGCATCCCCAGCATCAGCTTTACTCTGCCGCTGTGTTATAAAGTAGTACAGCTGCTGCTCTTTCATTCAGAAGCAATTTCACGCTGTGAAGTCCAATTTAACGTGAGCATGGTATACATGTCTGTGTGCTGTGTTTAATGTGTTTTTTTTTAAGGAGTTTGCAGCAGCGGTCAGGTCTGTGTGATTCTTTCCACTGATGCCTGGTTTGTGGAGATGGATCTAATTAGCCCTTGAGGACGATCGGGGTCAAAGTAGCAAAATGTTCACTTAGCTGCGAGCATACGACTCCAAGAATCTTGAATCCCCTCAAATCTGAGCTCCATGTCTTTAATGGGCTTACTGCATTTATCTCCACTGTCCAGGCTCTCTCCGCTCCGCTTTATGAGGACGACAGGCCTCATCTCATGCACAGTTACAGAACACAACATGGGGAATAAATACCATGATATTGTCGTCGTCGGACTGCCTCGTGTGCAGGATAGCTAAACTAGTGCAGTGGAGTTATTTTTAACATTCCCAAACGTGTCTTGTCACTTAATGGTGTATGTAGACCAGAGTGGGTCTTTTTGAGCGCTCTTCCTCATGTCTAGGCTGAGAATGCGAGCTGGAGGCATGAATAAACCCAGCGGTCTCAGCTAAGCGGTAACAACAACTGACAGTCTTCGCCTGCAGCTTCCTACAGGGCTCAGCACTCAGGTGCTTTTTACTACACCTGTCTCACAGAGCCTCTGAGTGAAGAAGAGACTCCAGCCTTGTTTCACTGCCTGTACTGAGAAAGAAAAAAAAGAGAGGGAAGAAAAAGGATTATCCATCTTGTTATCTTTTAACAGCAGCCTTATCTTGATGTCCTGCTGCAGTGACTCCACCACACAGAGGACAGGAAGGGACTGGACTGTCTGTGTTGTTGCACTTTCACAAAGACACGCGGTCTCGCCGGTGGAGAGTCCTTTGGACAGGATGAGAGAGGGTTTAGAGAGAAGGGATGTTACAAATGCATTTGAAAAGGAATTGATGTATTAGCAGTTATTACAAAGTACTTTGTCAATGCACCAGTTCTGCCTCAGGCTGCTTTCAACAGCAATCTATCCAATGAAATGAACTCTGTGTCCAGTTGTGATGGTCCTGTAGCTATTGACGGCACACACTCTGGGCTTAAAGCACATATAGGAGTGTGTATTTTCTATTTTGTAGCAATGTCTGTCCAGACGACCACCATCATGCAATGTCCTTCAGGCAGGAGACCTAATTTTAGACCAGAATGTAGAGGAAACGGCACGAGCAAGGCAGACCAATCGACCGCCTCCTAACCGGTCCAGCTGATAGCAATACATGGCTGCTGTGTAGATCTCACATAGGCAGAGTTTATATATTAACCTGCGTGAGTCAGTCTTCAGTTTCCATTGGCATTAATATGTAACCAAGGTAACTGAACCGACCGAACGCAAACAGATTCGAAGGAAAAAATTAATTACGTTCCCTGAAATAAATGACATTTCCATTGTTTGTTTTTAATTTTTCAATTAATCAGTTTTATGATGAGTCAGTTATTAAAAGTCTTAAAATATGCTCTACTCCCTCCAAATGAACAAGGGAGGAACCCAGGAATTCATTGGGAGGCACTTGTGTTTGAATTCCTGATATTTTGTACATGTCTGTGTCTGTGAACTGTCTGCAGTCTGCCCCCCCACACACACACACACCTTAATCCTTTTAGAGGTTTGGCTATGAGCCATAAGAGTCTTTACCACTTTACCACTTACACTTTGTGTATATGTGACCAAATTTACCTCATCACCTTTTTTAAAGTTAAGTAAAAACAAGTCGTTAGTCGACTACTGAGCACAACGATGTGACAGAGTTGTTAGTGTCAGTGATTTGTTTCAGATGGTATGAGGAAGTGTAGTCTCTCTTTTCGCTGAGAAAGGCAAAAAAAACCGACTAAACTTGCTTTGTTTCATTCTCATGGCCCCCAGTCATTTCAGTGAATATAACCGTGCTGCTACAGTGAGACATCCACCTCAGACCGACTGAGCATATAAAATTTCTGAGCTCTGAAAATTCCAGAAATGTTAAATTGTTTCCCTTCGGAGGAGCTGCAGAGGTTTTTCATCACCACTGACGCTGAAAACGGTGCTTGTTAGGAGCTCCAGAAAGAACTTCTAATCCCTGACTTATCCCAGTGTTTCAAGGCTTGTAGTATGATAATCACGCTCTGCTGCATTAAGCTGACTTCTTGTGTGTTCACCTCCCCGACATGATTAAAAGCACAGTTGTGAGAAACCTTTGTTTTGCCTAGTAGTCTGTATACTCAAACTTGTCTTCTGTAATATCACATGTGAGGTTGCATGTTTCTCAGTGAAAAACCACTATTCTGAGAGTTCGTCCAGTCCATCAACGGCCTGAATAAAGTAGCCGCACTCTGGTGCACTTGTGTCTCCCAGTGTTTGATCAGCCACGCTGCCTCCTGATCACAGTTGGCATTGTGCTGCCCCGGGGCCCGGACAAAGGCTGGGCTGGGGCGCCGACAGGGGCCTGGTCTGTATCAGACACTTTATTTGTTTTGGGGGATGGGGGGTGGGGGTGTAGGATCGGCTACAGCATGACTGCCTCCCCCTCGGTGCATAGAAACCCCTGTGTCAGGAGAGAGACGCCCCATGACTACACCCCACTGAGACATCTGGCTTTAATTTGTATGGTTTATAGTAGTAAAACTGCCTGGAAGCTCAGAACAGAAATACCTGGCCTTTTATTAAACTGCATTTATTTCAGCAGCCTTACCTAATTCTCATTTGTTGTGTATTTAATGAAAAATATAAAAGGTTTTTTCTCTCTCTCTCTCCAGGGTTTAACGTGTTCTGAGTGATCCTGTTGTGAATGAGGTAGAATAGAATAGAAATGCTATGGTAATAAAAGCACCATCTTGGTTGGTTTTTTTTATTCCTCAAACCACCAGGTGAGGGATGCATGTCATCACATCAGCAACATGTGATCACAGCGCCTCTCTAATCCTCGGTGCCGATGCCGATTATGCAAATAAAAACACTCGGTGGGCAGTGTCAGCTTGACTGAAAGCCGTCGGATGTGGGAGGAAAAAGTGAAGTTTAGTTTCAGTAGCTAAGTCATTTTTAGATCCAACCAACCTGCACATGAGGTACGTGCTGATGTAGAGGGGATGACGCTCGCTCGGCCTATAAATACCTGATTGCTCTCTCGCACATTCGCTGTCTGGTGATTGATTTAAAACCTCCACCTTGTCCATCACACCTACTCCTCCTGTAATGAGGATTAAATGGCAGCACAAACACTGTGTCTCTGTCTCAGTGTGAGGCATATTCCTACGTTGCAGTTGCACCATCTCTCAAGTCATGCGAAACTGCTTTCACGTGTTGTGTAATTGCTTGCAGGAATTTTTTGTTTTCCCAGCAAAGTGAGGGAGGACATGATTTTGTAATTACTCCTCTGGCATTTCACACGACTGAAGAAAAACACTCCAGCTGTTTCATGTGTCTATCACGTCGGCGTCAGACAGGCATTTTTATGAACTGTATCTCTGTGATACATCTCGTTTTCAGCACCCTCATGCTCCTTTTTGCCTCCTCTCTGTTTTAATTTCCTCCTCACATGATCATACTGGCACGTTTCTGCTTGTTGTTTCCCATGAGGTGGTTGTTATCAGCAGGCTATCTGTTTGATGCTCCTTTCCTTGGACTGGCATCTTTCCTATCAGCTTCATAGCACGGCCACAGTCTCCATATTGACACCAGCTCTCCATGTCCCTGGGCTGCTGCAACAAACCACAACCCATTTATATGTATATTGTGTGTGTGTTTCTCTCTGTGTGTGTCTGTGTGTGTGTTACCACTGGTCTCAGAGACACTGGGCATTCTTATCTGACTCTTCAGGGTGCTTTAGATAAATTTGCCTCGTCT
Organism: Trachurus japonicus; assembly: GCF_045865225.1. Classification (NCBI taxonomy): domain Eukaryota; kingdom Metazoa; phylum Chordata; class Actinopteri; order Carangiformes; family Carangidae; genus Trachurus; species Trachurus japonicus. The sequence continues at coordinate 9,001,392 of NC_140920.1, read as the reverse complement.
CGCAGTGTTTGGAGGAGGAGGAGGAGGAGGAGGAAGAGGAGGTGGGGGTGTTGGAGGGTTGTTGGCCATGGTTATTTTTAGTGGTTTTATGTCAAGCCTTTAGAAGAACAATGCTTGGTGGCAGAGAGGTTAGACAAGCAGCAGCTGGTTAAATCCACTGTACTACACCTTATGAAATTGTAATGAATTCTATAAATAGGAAGGAAGTCCAAAATCCCATCGCCATGACTTGGTGTTGAGGACTGCTGTTTCTTTTATTCCCCTGACTTTTCAGAGTTATTATCATCTTTGTTTTCATTGAACGTGGAATTCCTAAACTTATTTGAATCTGTATAAGATAATTTATTCAATCATTTATCAGAGTTTATTGTAGCAGCAGGGAGGCGCTAATTGTTTTACAAGAAAAATGTATGGATTGTCACTGTCAGTGAGGCCAGGCTCTCATTAATTAAGAAATTATATCAGGGTTATTATCACCATGGAGTTGTGCAGGAATTGGATGCTGTGGTGGATCTACAGCGCACCGTGGGCCTCGTCTAAAAGCTGTCAAATGCTCAGGCGGCCGAGTAAAGTGCCTGTCATTCGTCACCCCTTCATCATTTAATGTTCAATTATGTCAAAACAGCCTTTAGGTCATCCGCGCGGGGAATTGATGGCAGCTCTGTGTGGCAAGTGGAGCTTTCAGGCAGCATTACAGCACAATCAGTATGGTTCAACAGTCCCAGCCCTCTGCAACACTAAATAAACCACGCCAAGCTCTTCTCTCTCTCTCTCTCTCTCTCTCTCTCTGGGAGCCCACATTGCTTCAAATTGAATAGTTTCAGCAGGGGCGCTGGGGCGAGTATTCAGAATCGTCTTTTTGAGCAGCAACCAAGATATGAAGTTATCCTCTGCTGTGCCCGAAATAATTGATGCTCTTCAGCTTCGGTCACATGAGGGGGGGGGGGTGCCTGTTTATGATGGGAAGAGTGTCTGTGTGCTTTTTAATTTGCTTATTCCAAAGCCCCCAGACTGCAATTTCACTATAATAAATGAATCACTAATATCCATCCCACAGTCATTGTTCATCTCTTCAAACATGTCCTTTTTGTTTTTCTCTCCATTTCTGCTTTTGTGAGAGAGATGCTCTCTCTCCACATGGTTGAAAATAATCTGTTTTTTTCCCCAAACATTGTCTTTGTATCTGTTTTTTAAGCAGCGTTAAACTGACAGTATTTTCCACCTGCAGTAGCTGTTTGTGAGAAAAACATGTAAATACAGACTCTCATGCCTTTTTATACTGCATACTTTCCCTTGCCATAGATACACACTCACTCATAGATTATGACTATTTGGCTGAAATCCATCAAATAAGACCAAACTACTAAATCAGTGCTTTGGCATCAGAGTAGCAGTGCGACCATATGTGCATTGTGCAATTGCAAGATGCACAAACCTTTTTAAAAGGGAGTATAAACGGTAAAAGTAAATCCCAGTGCAGTGTCATTCACCTCTTGTCACCTGGCTACACATTTTCTTGTCACTGTTGTTTCTTTGTGAGCCTGAAATAGCAGCTGCCTTGATCTCCCCATGGTAAGACTTGGCTTTTCAGTCTTTACTCCTAAGGATGCTCTTTAAGGTCAAAGAGTAAAGAAAGAGGCTTATGATCCGCCGCGACCAAGCCGAGCCAACGCTCTCAGGGTCTTTAGCTTGGCTAGCACAGGGGTCAGCAGAGGTTATAGCTTTTCAAACTGTCTCCTGGTTTCAGGGTTTATTGTGTTGTCTGCCGGAGTTACACCACAGCTTAACCTCGTGTCTGTCTAGAAGAAGCTCTAAGAAATCGCTTCAGTCTTAACGGTGTCTGTGCTTAGAGATCTATGCACAAGCCATTAGGAAAATAATCTTTCCTCACCGCCTCAGAGTGACCGAGCAGTGTTGACCAATAGTCATTCAGTTTAAAAACAGGTATTTTGCATCAAATTAATCCACATAATTTGTATTTTTGTTGTTTTCATGTGTAAAATATCCATTTCATGAAAATCACAGCATGAGATCATTGCATATTAGCTGTATTGAACTGTGTGGACTTGTGTGAAGTGTGTTTACAGTTCATATATAGGACTGTCATCATGGCTTCAGGTGGTTAGCTGGCTCTGGCTAACTCATATTGACTTTAATGGTCTTATCTGAGAACAGGGGGGAAGAGAGAGAGAGGGAGAGAGACGGCGCACTGAGCTGATCTCTTGGTTTGTGCTCCAGGCTTCACCTCTGGTTATGAGAGGTAAAGCCAAGAGAGTTGACTCAGAGTGTGCAGACTCTACTTCACTGAATTATCTGGGACTGACAGGCCATAGCTGTGTGAAATAAACAGTATTTTTAGAATATGCATAATAATAATAATTTCATCCTTGCATTTGGGTGTGCAGGATTCATATTCTTAGTTAATACTCATCATCTGTTTCTGGCACGTGTACACTTCTGAAAAATGTTTTAATCGTGTTTTATTTTTGTTGCAATTTGTAGAAAAACAGAAACTGTCAGCTTCATTTTTATTTTGATTGCCTGTACACGATTAATCCACTCGTTATCTCAGTCACCAAAAATAAAATCTAGAAGACCGACCGTGCCGGTGTTTACTTTACAGCAATCGCTTTTTTTTTCTTTCTTTTTTTTTAATCAAAACCACGTGGATGTTTTTATAAAGATGCTTCACCGTGACAGATTTCCAGCTTCAGTTTGTTTCACTTCCACCAACCTTTCTCTCTCTCTCTCTCTCTCTCTCTCTCTCTCTCTCTCTCTCTCTCTCTGTGTCTCTCTCTCTCTCATGCCGTCTCTTAAGCACCACGGCAACCTCCAAAGGGATTGGTTGCCAGGAGACAGGATTCACTCCCCATTGTATGCCAACAAAGGTGGAGGGGGGGTTGTGGGTGGTGGGTGGTGGGTGGTGGGGTTACAATCAGCAGGACCGGAGAGAATTGGAGGCCTGGGGATGGGAGGAGGGGAGAGGAGAGGAGGGGAGGAATGGCACTCTACAATCGTGGGTGTGTTTGATAGAAGGAGGACGGGCGGTGGGGGTCGTTGAGTGAATGAGTGAATGGCTGTGGGGATATAGGGTGGAAGCGCGCTGACACCCTAAATTCCTCCTGCTCATTCCCCGTCGCCCGGTAACCCCGGTGGGATGTGCTGCGTCAGACAGACAGACAGACAGAGTGGTGGAGACACAGAGAGACACAGCAGCAGCCTAACCCAGCCGTGAATAGTTATTAAGACAGACTTTTTAATTAGCCACCATGCCCTCCCTCCCTCCCTCCCTCCCTCCCTCCTCTACTACGTGGACACACAAAACACACATTAAAGGGATAGTTCACCCAAAATTGAAATTTCATTCACTCATTATCTACTCACCCTCATGTCGACTAAGAGCTGTGAGAATTTTCAGAGTCCTCCGTCCCTTCTCTGAGTTACGGGGGGGTCCGTGCAGCAGTATTTGTCCATGTAATGGTTGTCAATGGATACCAACTGTCTTCGTAAAAAAAAGACACACCAAAAAACATCCAAATACCTCCATGCTGCTCGTATGTAATGTCCGTCTTGTATTGAAGCCCCGACATGAGAAATTGTTCCGCCGGTCAGTGCAAATCACGAGAGATTTGCACTGACACAGGAAGAGCAGTGAACTGAGACACTGGGAGCTTCCGCTACAAACAAGCTTAAAATATAGACTTATTTAAATTTTTTCGGAACAATTTCTCATGTCGGGGCTTCAATACAAGAGGGACATTACAGACGAGTATGGAGGTATTTGGATGTTTTTTGGTGTGTCTTTTTGGACGAAGAAAGTTGGTATCCATTGACAACCATTATATGGACAAATACTGCTGCACGGACCCCCCCGTAACTCAGAGAAGGCACGGAGGACTCACAGCTCACAGCTCTTAGTCGACATGAGGGTGAGTAGATAATGAGTGAAATTTGAATTTTGGGTGAACTATCCCTTTAACACAACACATCGCCACACATACCACCACACCACCGACTGCAGACACTGTGATTCTGCCGTAAATGCATGACTGCATTTACCCACCAGAGTCTATTTATCAGAGTTTTCCTCGGGCTGTAATGACGGTCTCTCTTATCAGCCAATTATATTACCTTTTGAAGAAGAAAGCCCGTTTACCTTTGCTCCACTGCCATTACTCTAAATAAAGACTGACACTCACCCAATATAAGCCAGCCAGTGATTATATGGAGAGCTCTCTCTCTGTCGCTGTGGCGGAGAGTCTCTCTTAGCTCGGTGAGATCGCTTCTTGTGCTCAATGTCACGTGCATCATTGTTCACACGCTTTATGTACAGTGTGTACTGATCGTTACTGATTAACACGGCGCCTTTTTGAGCACGCTAACAGAGTTGTTTGTGTTATTCCAGCTAGTAGTAGTAGTAGTGGTGGTAGGGGAGCATTTTTCCAGCCAGTTGCATTGAACTCTTCCATCGCTCTGATGCGTCGCTCCCTCGAAGCAGCAGTTATCTAAATTGCAATTTCCTGGTTAGTTGAACTTAATTTGTGATCTTGACGACCCTGAACAAAGACTTCCTCAGTCATGGTATTACAGTTCATGTTTGAGTTATGAGGTCCTTCAATAAATATTTTATATCAGGGACTTCCTGTATTTTTTTGTTTGTTTGTTTACTTTGTGCCCTTCTCACCGACTGAAAGTGGGCGGATGCACAGGACAAAGTGATAAATATTCAATCTTGAAAAGAAAGATGTTTTCTGGGACTTCGAATTTAAACTTCATGGGGAGATTTGTACAAATGACTTGCTTTTTATTCAAGGTCCAAACCTACAAACACTTTCTGTACTGTGGGATATGACAAAGAAATGACAAAGTATGAAATTGATTAATTGATACCCATAATAGTTAGTGAGTTCAATAGCTGCAGGTTTCACACTTGAAAGTCTTAATTATTTCTGTTGCATTGTTGTGTAATTAGCCTCCATTGATTGGCGTATAGGCTTCAGTGATCTTTGAAGACTCATTTCCTTTCTGCTGCGTCGTTGTTTACAACCTCCATTCAGCCAGCTCTTTGTTAAACTGATTAAAGAGAGTTTTAACTGAGTGATGTGTGAAAATATGAGATTTTCGTTTTTAGAAAATGCTCTAATTGCTCAGGATGACAAGCACTTCAACATAAACTGTAGATATCAGTGGGTTTCTTTGTGAATGGATGTTTTTGACTCTTAAAGCCTGAACACGTCTTCACTTTAGTATCAGCTATAATGACTAAATGTGCAATGAAAAGTCTTGTAGCCCCAAAAATGTTTGGTTAAAATGTTGAAACTCTGTGTCTGTGCCTTTCTCACAGGTTTCATGTAGATGGGGCTCAAACATGCAAATCCCTCATGATGAAAAACAACCAAAACTGTTCCAGACTTTGCAGTAAATGTTACTGATGTTGGATCCAGTTACTTCACAGCGTCGGACAGTGTTGGCCTTCGTTGCAAATTCAGATACAGAATAAGTGATTTATGTGAAAAGCTGTGGTGTTCATTTCATTTGCATGTTGCTCAGTTCCTCTACTTGAGTTTATAGCTGGATTAATGAGGTTTATACTTCCCTGTCTGTTGATTAAATGTGGTTTTAACCTCACGTTGCCCTGATATAGAGCTGAAGTGCCTCTTCTCTGTCACTGCTGTCACCTGAGCCACTAGTCAGACAGGTTTAAGCAAGCAAATCTATTTGCCAGTGGAAGGGAGGATATTCTGAAGCGGCGCTCTCTCAGTGTGCGAGTCAATGAAAAAGGCCTTTGGCTGAACTGTGATTTACAGGCCTCAGAAGCCTGTCATTGATTTAAGAGCTACATCAGACAGTGTCCCTTATTACCTGTCAGAGAACACAGTAACTGATAAACTGTTCCAGCTGAGTACTCTCTTTTTTCTCTCTCTCTCTCTCAATGCAATTTTCTCTCCTTTCTAAGCAACTTTGAAAAATACCCCAGCTTTTTAAGTGCCTGATGAATCGACACAGCTTGCTGTCATGCAGATGCCAAGCTGTGTATGCATTTTGACAGTGATAGACACATATCTCAGTTTTTCTCTTTATTGCTCCCCGTTCTTCTTGCCTTGCGCTGAAGGCGATGGATCGCTCCCATCAAGGGCATCTGTCAAAATCTGTGGGCCGAAACGACCAGCTGCCACACTTTGGGGGCCGGGGAATAAAACTATGCTTTTGCTTTGCAACACTATCAAATGCTTACAGGCTCTCTCTCTCTCTCTCTTAAGCTTCAACAGTAGTGGGTGTGACGGAGATTGTCACTCTCTATATGTGTTTAAAAAACAACAACTTGTGTGCTGTGCTGCATTTCCATTCAGTTGTCTGCCACCGCCTCGAGGGGGGAGTTTGGTTTGAGGCTAGAACGGAGCTGATGGACATGAGATGAGGCAGCGACCTCAACCTGTGGCTCACACCCCTCAGAAAACCCCGAGGACTGGAGATCTAGAAACTAACTAAACACAATCAGCTGACTCACAATCACAATCACTACAAATAGTAATATTTCTATTGTTTAAGTTGATATTCTTGTTTGGAGATTGAACAAGAAGCAGCAACCACTTGTAACCAGCATGTCACATCTGCCTCTTGCCAGGTTTAAGAGGGTTACTACTGTAGCTCCTGTGAAAACCCTCCACACACACACACACACACACTACATGAGACACTTTGAACGCTATAGTTTCAGCGCCTTTGTGCTCTCATTTGTTTGTCTTTTATGGAAGCCTTGTAATCAGAGAAAGCTTCCCAACAAGGAGAGAACAGGATCATTTTCCTGTTAACAAAGTGTTAAGAGTTGCCAGGTTTCGCTCCCGTTTCACCAATTATCTTTGCACATTAGACTTAGCTCAGTTAAGAGGGAAAAAAGCAGCTAAATGAGATGCAGATGTAGCTGAGGAAAATGCTTTTTTTTTTTTAATGTTTTAGATGGCGTTAAAATCCCTTTTTTGTTATCAGCAGAAAATTTCCTTTACATGTGTTTTGGTGTCATCTGTGCGATGTGATAAGTGTTTGATACACATTTACAGGTCTTTTAGCTGCAACACATTGTGGTGATTTGATTTTTTTTAATTTTTTTCCTCTCTCCTTTAAAGCCGATCTCCCTCCCGCTCACCAACTGGAAGGTGGCAGGCTGTCAGAAGGATTTTAATGTGTCGAGGCAGCATGTGACAACTCCATTCTCTATGGGCTGTGTTCCTTGCCGCGGCTTAAGTCTCTTATTGAATGGAGAATCTTAACCCAGTTGATGTCACTAGGAAATTATGTTTATTCGTTCTAAGAATAAATGCTTAAAAGAGTCTGTTCCAGTTCGCTGATGGGTCACAGTTGTTCTTTATTATCATCACCATTCCTTCTGCTACGCTTTGCTTTGCTCTGCTCTCTCGGTCGCGTTTTTTTTTTTTTTTTTCTGTGTGATTTACATTATGCATATAGGATCCACTTTGCTTTCATGTTCAGATTCAGCCATCTTGATTTTATCAATGACACATTCCCTGTCTTCTGTAAATTGTTACAAAAACAGATCTCATTAACTTTGTATGCAAGCGATGCAATTTGATGTAAGCAGAAAAACGGTCATCGACAAAACAACCTTTCTGATTTTACAGTCTTTGGTCTTTTGCACTCATCATGCAGCAAAAAGTAGGTAAAAAACAACAACTATATTAATCATGGAGGTGCTTTCAGGCAGTGGTGGTTTGACTGTCTCCCAAAGTTCACTGCAGAAAAACATCCCTGTAGAGGTTTTCATTTGGTTCATTTGGTTTCAGCATGAATGAACTTTTAACATTAGATGAATACGAACTTCACACAAGAAGTGGAAAGGCTGTTTCTGGTTTTGATAGTCACATTGCGTATGAAAAGGAAGCTTGAAAAATGGATGAGGGGAAAAAAAAAAAAAATCCTGCCTACTCAGATCCCTCCGGCTGAGACAACGCTGCACTTTTTAACTACTGTCGATTAATTAACAGTGTGTAGCTGTCTTTGGTAATGATATGGCTAATGTGGTGAATAACAGTCATTATGTCAAGTTTGTGGAGCCTGTAATTTAGTAATTTGATAGTCATACTCGGGATGTCACCTCATGTTTTCCTGAGCTCTCTGTGATGAAAACATCACACATGAGGGTTAAAATTAGAAAAGTTGTGGTGCATGAAGATTTGTCAGTCTTCACGGTCTTTGGTGACTTCACCCGACCGTAGTTTTAGTGATGTGTGTGACTGTCATATCTGGTTGTGTTCTTTGGATGTTATGCACTTTATTGTAGTTATGTTTGTTGTATTTGTCCTTTTTCTTTTTAGTCAGGCGTAATGTTTGTGTTTCTTTGTCTGCTGCACTCAATCTGTCTCACATGAGGGAGCTTGCTCTAAATGAAATTACCTGATTAAAAAAAAAGTTAGATATACAGATCCCTGTAGTGCGTGTCTGACTCTGCGGTAGTCTGAGTCTGTACAAATGGGATTTCCACCACCTATTAAAGCTTTAGTCAGCAATGATCTCAGCTTTCCAGCAGCCTCAGGTCTGAATGTTTAACATTTAACTGTATGTAGATAATTGTTAAATGTTTAACTTTATCACCCTGACCTAGTTTTTCTTTAGACATATGTCTGTTTCATTTTGGGTCAACATGGTGAGAGCAACTAAAAGAAACAGGGTCAAATTCCTTATATGTAAATACACACTTGGCCAACGAAGCGAAGGTAGTAAATGGTCTCAAATCTACTTTACAAAAGTCTTGAATGGCTTCTGTTGTCTGGCATTGGCAGAAACGATCAGTGCTTAAGTTATGAAATGTCTTGTGATATCGGGCTGTCTGCAGATTTTGCGCTTTGTCTCTACATTGAATTGGCAATTCAGTATTGATCTTGGCACAAAAAAAACATCTTAATTGTTTGAACAATTATACAATTTTCTTGGGAAATAAATGAAGTGTGACTCAAATGTCAATAAATTAATGCACTTGGGTTTCTTCCCTTTGCAAACAGGTGTACAACTGAATCATATGTGGAAACAAGTTTTTAAAAAGGCCTTAATTCGATTGATTATATGCATTTCAAGTCGAGTTGTTGTTAATGTTATGCATGTTGTGGTCTTAATGTTAATATCCTCTATCTGTGTGTCTCCGTGCAGGTCTGGTCTCAGGTTTAGAGATTACCTCGACAGAGGCGACCTCCTTGGAGAAAGCCAGCGGTCAGAGTGTGAAGCTCGACTGCCAGTTTTCTCTGGCTCCTGAAGACTCTGGACCCCTGGACATCGAATGGAGCTTGCTGTCTTCCGACAACCAGAAAGAGGACAAAGTGGTACGTGCAAATGTTCCCCAAAAACAGAAAGAAAAATGTGCATAATATGAAACATTTGGCTTTTACTTATTATCTTAATGGTTATCCACCAATCTAACGCAGTCATTTTATAAATGTGCAGTCAGGTCAAGCTTTGTTTTCGCCCAGATCTTCTGTATGTAGTCTTTAAACCCAAAACTAATTAATTTATTCAGTCTTCATGTGGTTGCTGTAACCTGCTCTGTTGTTATTGTGCGTGTGTGTGGCCTGGTCAATTGTGCCGTCGGTGAAATGCAATACATGCTATTATGCAGTAGGTGTGTATTTTCTCGAGGAGTTGCACTGTAACATGGGAAGCATACTGTATGCGAGAGCGATGTAATTTGAGCCATGTGTATTTCTACAGAGCATTTGTTCTCTGCAAAGCTCTGACACAGACACAGGACGAGCGGTGGGAGCTCCCTTTATCCCAGGCAGCGTCTTTCCTTTCCAGCATGGCCCTCAGCCACGAAAACGAAAGACTACACACACAGCTTCTACAGGAACTCCAGATGCCCTCGGGGCTTTTCGCGGCCTTAGAGACAGATTCCTGCTACGGATCGTTCCAGTGGTGTGGTCCTATCTCCCACCTGTCACAAAGCTTTCCCATCCTCCTATTACACCTCTTTTCACTTGTTTCCTGTGGCTTTAATGTTCTTGTTGTTGTTTTGTTTTTTTCTAGATTGTTATAAATAGGCCACAAACTCATCATTAGGCTTCTCTGTCTTTGTCATCCACCCACTGCCCCCCCTCCCCCTCACCCCCCCGTCCACTGACACCCTACTGTCACCAACGCAGAGCTCTGCGCTCTTGCTATTCGTCAATGCTTTCTCCACTGTCTGGAGTTGTGCCATTAAAGAGACACTAATTACCCCCATCTATTTATTTTTGACCTACTTTCTTTTCACTTTGAGTCATTAACTTGTGAAGTGGAGGAAATGGAGGTGGAGTCAGAACGTCTGTCAATACTGTTTGTTGTTAGCAAGTCGGTATTTTATCTTATGACGAAATTTCCGTGCTTTTAATATTTTCCAATTGTTTTGTTTTTTCAGTCTTAATGCCACACAGGGGGTGTTTTGCTAATAGCACCCTCCTCTCCTCTCACTATTGTTTTTCCAAATTGAATCTGATTCCACAGTGTATTTTCTGTTTTATATGGTATTTTTGCTGAACAACCATGAATGTTGCTAAACCTTTGTTGGAATTTAAACTGGCCAGACATCTCTCTCTGAACGTATTTGTTCTCCTTGACCTATCTGATTTCCCTCGCTATACACACACACACACTCACATTCATATAGCCGTTAACCAAAATGAAGTCACGCACAGACTAAAGTCTTTGTAATTAGCGGCATATTAATTCCAAGGGGCTGCTTTTAATATATGTGACAGTGTTCAGTGGGATCAGTGTGATCTGCTTGGACCAAAGCTACCAGGTCAGTCAGGCAATGCAGTGAGAATGGTGGCTCAAGTTTATAGCCAGAGGCTGGTGGATGATCAGAAAGCATGGAGAACCTTTGCTCACATGGCTTGAGATTAGAAAACCCGGGTGCCCTTAAAGGAGCAGGAGCAGGAGCAGGAGCAGGCAGCCACTGTGAGATAAAACTTGAAAGCAGATAACCAGTCAACAGCATCGGTCCCATGTGGTCGTATGAACTGAGAACTCAAAGCCCTGCATCTGCAGACACACAGCTTGACTATGTGTGGTGTGCCTGGCATGTTCAAATAACCCCTAATTTAGGAATTTAATTCATATTAATGAATCATATATCCCTGCTGTGCTGTATTTTTTAGTGCATTGATGCAATCGGACGTAATGCCACCACCACATTATCTATTCAGACCAGTATCTGATGATGATGGGGGAGTGATGCTCCCCTTCATCTGGAAATACCCCACATATCACCGGGGTCTTTTTTGAGGCTGGTGAAGCATAGCTAATGTTTGTTGCTTTGTTGGGCTTGAATGGGAGATACCAAGCATGCCTACAGTAAGAGTCATTTGCATTTGGCCCTCATTCCCTGGCCACACAGTAGCTGAAAGGAGGGTGTGCGCCCTGTGTCTTTGCCACCACTGTGAGAACAATGAGGGGAAAACAATTACGAAAACCAAATCTGGTGTGAATGGGAGAGGAGGAGGATGCTGAGAGAAATGCGTTGAAAATACACGGCTTTATCCCATGTCATGCAAAACTGCTTCTTTTTTTTTTTTTGTCCTTGAGCGTTGCAACAAAGCCTTTTGTTTATTGTTTATTGGTTATTGTGACAGGAGTTTGCATATGTTAACAAGGTGTTGGAGGATTTGAATGTAAAGCCATGACACCAAAAAAGAGAAAAGGAAAAAAACACATAATTTTTTACCACCATGTATGCATGATCTTGACCATGCTTATTAGCTCCTCTATAGCCTCAGCGATGAAGGCGCTAATTCTGTTTTCAGCTCGCGTTTCTGCTTCAACCTTGTAAAACAGCTTGGAGCAGAGCTGTTCCTGTAAAAGTACGTGGTGGCGGTGGCAGCAGCAGGACTCAGAGTTTCAGATGAAAAAGCTCTGTGGGAGCACAAAGACATTAGACTGTGTGAGCTGTGTGGGGTTGTTTAGAGTATACAGGTGGCTCAGTCCTCTGCTTTGCCTCTCAAATGATCTGCGTCTCTTTCCTCTTCCCTCCCCCGAGCAAAACAGCATCACATGATGATGACAATGACCTCATCTTTTTACATGTGTCTGGTGAAACTATAAGCCCGGCCAATAGACGTCCTTTTGCTTGTGCGGCAATGATCCGTCCACTGAGAACGGCCGGGCCAGGTGGCGATTGTATCATTGAGTGACCTATCTGTTATGAAACACAGCAGACAGTGGCGCTCCTCTGTCCTCTCTCCAGCCTCTGCCAGCTTGTCTAGTCATTTGCCCTTTTCATTTTCATTCCCCGGGCTCTTTATGGGATTTTTTTTTTCATTGGATCATGATTCTCAAGGTTATTGTGCAGTTAAGTTTTTTTTTTTTCTCTCCTTCTTTTGTTATATAGGTATGCTTGTTTGTGTGAGCACTCCTCATTTGAAGTGTTGGAGGCCAAGTGAGAGTTCTTGTCTGGTTTAGCTCAGGGGCACTTTAATTTCCTCTTCCTTCATGGTCTCGTTCCCACATATCGCTGTTATTACGGCTGATGCTCTGATCCCCAGCGAAGTTAGGAAGAAGATAGGTTTCCCTCCCCTGAGACTGGAGAGGAATTTCACCCGGGTTACCTACCTGTTTACATGGCTAATACGTACAAGCTGAACACAGCAGCAGGAGCAGCCGGTGATGAGAGCATCGAGCTTTGCCTCTCTCTCTCTCTACGCTACCTCGCTTGCTCCAGAAACTTCATCTTCCAGTTGGAAATGGAGCAACAAGGCAACTCGGTGTCGGCTCGCTCTCTCACTCGCTATAGTACCTCACTGACTCTGTTTCCCTTTGTTTTGCTGCTCTCATGCTTCCTTTGAGTGCTCTGCCTTCCTCTGATGGGTTCATTATTCTTCTTCTCCTCCCTGCCATGTTTAGTACTTCTACTTCTTCTCTCCTCCTCCTCCTCCTCTCCCACCCAGGGGTATTGCTGTGCGTTGATCGTGTAGTGGCACAGAAAAAGCCTGTTGATGATGACTGTCTCCATGGAAATGTGGAAGAATATGCCAGTGTCTATAAAGGAGAATGAGAACTCTTTTCATTGTTTGCGCTTCTTTTTTCCTCCCTTGTTCTTTTCCTTGTGTTTTCTGTTTTCTGCCTCCACTATCACCCCTGCTACTAACTAACTAACTATGAGTCTTGTCGGCTCCACCTGGCCTTTATTTCCAGGCATTTCCTTGCTGCTCTCAGACTCAGAGAGACCCAGACTATGTGTGTGTGTGTCTGTGTGTGTGTCTTTGTGCTGGACAGAACTGGGGGGTTAGTGCTCTTTGTTGACACAGCAGGTGTTGATTTGGCTCCACAGTGGTGGCTTTGTTTGTTCCACCTTCATTCTTCTTAAGCACAGAAAGGGCAGAGCGGCACAGGCTGAAGGGCACTGCAGAGATAAAAGAGACGCTGCTTTCTGTCTTCCATATATTTTTGGTTGGTTCAGTGAGCAAGGCCCTTTTGCTTTCAGGAAGCACACAACAGCTTTCTCAAGGCCTCCGGTCTATTTGGGCTTTAATAACCATAAAAACAGATAAGCCAGATACATGACGTCAGTGCCTCTAACTCTCTCTTCCCTTTCACTTTCTTTTCCCTCACCAGGTGATCCTGTACTCGGGTGACAGGGCCTACGAGGACTACTACCCACCCATGAAGGGTCGAGTCCACTTCAACTCAGCGGACCCCAAAAACGGCGACGCCTCCATCAACCTGACGGGGCTGAAGTCGACGGACACGGGCACCTACCAATGCAAGGTGAAGAAGGCTCCCGGCATCCGCAGCAGGAAGATGCTGCTGATCGTCATGGGTGAGTGACACAGTTGCTGCAGCTGGACAAACTACTGATACTGCTGCTGATGCTCGTTCATTCGTTCGTCCAGCAGTGGTTTTTTTTTCTCACAGGGTAAATTCTTTCTCTCCACACAGTGGAAATGCACCAAATCACACGCCCTTTGCCCTCCTTGGCTGTTTTGATGTAATCCCTTCTAAAAATCGAGTGCATAACCTTCCCAGTGGCTGCACAGTGTTGCCCTCTTTGTGATACACAATTCTGTATTCACCCGAGATGCTCGCTCTCCGATTATGTCTAAATTCATAATCCTGATCCTTTTTTTTTTTTTTTTTTACTAAATATTACAGTCCTGATTTATTATAGTATATCACAAGTATTAGTCTTGATGAACAGAACAGCGTTTGCCCCTGGCAGTTCATAACTGTGTTTTTGGTTTTTGGCAACTGATAATAACAATAATGAAGATGATAGTTCATGATATGATGTGGATATGTATTTTTATTATTGAAAACATGAATTGACTGAGCAGTACAGCCAGATACTACAGGCATGGGTTAACTAGAAGATGATAATTTCCCAAGCCAACCATATTATCTTGTCCTATGCACTCAGACGGCTTTATATTAGACAGCGTGAGATGGATGACACATGAGAGTTGTATAAGTCAGATGATTCACCGCCTAAGCAAACACACACTCGCACACATTGGCCTTGTTGGTCGGTCAACTGACTAAATGATGTCGAAAGTAAATCGCCTCCCGAAACCTGCCTGGTATTTGCATATGGGGGAAAAACAACCCACATGTCATGCTGTAGGATGTGTTATCTGTTATCAGAGTAGTGTGTCCTCCTCTCTAAAGATAGGAGCGGTTTCCCTGTAATGTCTGCTGCTGCTCCGCTCGTTCCTGTTGACATGACATCACGTCGTCATGGCATGTGTGTAAATGTTACTGCACTGCACCAACTAGCTTGACCAGAAAGACAAGAAGAGAGAGCTATGGGAAAACAAACAGGTTCCTCTGATGTTGTGTTGTGGCACCATTAAGCAGCTATACCTCATAAAAAACCAATGAATGGCCACTGATAATCTGAACATTAACTGTAACTACAGCTGACCCAAGAGCCATTGACAAAGACCCTGGGGAGGCCGTTGTAATAAAAACTGATCTGACCAGAAGCAACGTGAAAAATTGAGTCACTCCCCCCCTACCACCCATCACACACACACACACACACACACACACACACACACACACACACACACACACACACACACTCAATGGCCGCTCTCTTCTGTGCTGCAGTTCCACATTCCTCGCCACTGAGGGAAGTCGGCCGATCTGCTGATTTGTCAGTTGTTTTAATGCTTATTGTTACATTTCGATCAGTCCCATTGTTAAAGGGTATCATCTCACCAAACTGTGCTTACGTAGTTAACCACTCCTGCAGCACAGGAATGAGGATGCACATTAACAGGCTCAATAACAGTCAAACATGTTGCCGATGTGTCATCCAAATATCCACCCATTTATGTTAGTGCTTACAATAAACCTACAATGTGTTTCTCCTTGTAAATGATTCATTAAAACATCATCCAGGGTTACAGTTACTATTTTGCAGTATTAAAAGGTCAGATGGTGTTAGCCCAAAGTTGTTGTTTTATGACAAAACTGTAAGTTTAACTTTGATTGTGGATAAATGTACACCTCTTAAGCTATATATTATGTGTGTGTTTGTGAGAGAGACAAATGGCTGGAGGCTACAGCAGTGGACAGGCTGCTAGGTATTGACCCCAGGGGTATACAGTAGGGTGTACAAAGAAACAGTGACAAGGAGAGGCGAGGACATCTTGCCTGCTCTGCATTTTACCTTCAGGTTGATCTTGTCACAAGGTGGATGCACCTCAGAACAGGCGTGCATACATATGTGTGCGCAAACATAAACATACCTCATTTTATACACTGGGTGCTTGTCACAAACACTGCCACATGCAGGTGCACACACATGCTGACACCTGCAGTGTACATAGTGTCCGGGTAGCGTACAGCGAGTAGTATCCCCCCTTATTGTGTATTCTCCTCTGGTTACAGCAGGACATTGAAGATAACACAAGGAGAGTAGAGGACTGTATGTCAGCAACTTACTCTCACAACTGTTTCTCACTTATCTCTACCTGTACTCCCAGCAGCCAGTCTCTCAGCTGGGCCTCAAGTCCAGACAATCCTCATTAGGGCTGGGTATCGCTACTGGTTTACTGAATCGATTTGACTTCGATTCACAAGGTCCCGATACGATTCAAAGGATTTATTTTAAGATATTTCAGTTTTAATACCAATATTGCTTGGTTATGAAAGAGATTTTCACGGAGCTAATGCTGCAAATTGTACAAAAATGGAACTCGCTAACCTGCTGCATTATTAAATTGTTCATCTTTAATTGAAAATTGATGCAAAAGCAGCTACATTTATGCACATTTATTTAACATAACCCACTCCAGAAGTAAACAGTGCAACTCTTGAAGTACAGTCATGGGTTATATGAAATGGATGGACACAACAAAATGTAAACGGCAGCGTGTGATCATGCTGCTCTTTGATCTTGTCCGGTTTGTCGGATCGCACAAATTGCTAGAGATCTGCGCAATCGCTCGAGACTAACAAGCATAAAATGGCAAAGATCAATCTAAGCATTTTATGAGTTGATATTGCATCTATGCTGGTCCGGTCGCTTTTCCACTGTGCTAACCCTCCTCCCGGCCATGTGCATTTGTTTACGGCAAGAAAACAATCAATAGAGCGGTAGATAACGTTATATATCCTATATACAGTGTTGCGACATGTATATTTGTGTAGTTTAATCTATCAAACAAGAGATTACATCTTATGGGGCGCGTTTGTGTTGTGGCGCACAGAGACAAGAGCTGCAAAGTTGGTATTCCTCATCACATCCAGGATTTGTCTGGCCACCAATCGCTTATATCTCAGTTTACCATTCAACAGTCAGTCGTCACTGCGGGAAGTTGTGCTCCTACTGACTATAATGAATACCACAATCCAGCTATCCCTTTCTGCTTATCTCTCCTGCAGGATAGCCTTGTGCACCTCATAAATCTCTATTCATTGTTCATTTAACAGAGCCAGGTTGGCTGCATCGCTCTGCCCATTATCTCCCCGTGCTCCTGCAGCCTCCGTCACCTTCCTCTTTGACCTCATCTTTCAAACAAATAAATCTCTCAGCTCATCGGACAGCCGTCCTAATACTGCAGGAGCTGTGTGTGTGTTAGAGCCCTCAGACATGTCGAGTTGACTTTCACCTTTAAAAGACGCGTTCAAAATGTCGTAGCTCCCTGACATTTACTGGTGTGGTAGCCCATGAGTGTGTGTGTGTGTGTGTGTAGGTGCAACACAGCAGCAGCAGGTCAGTGAGTTAGGAGTCGTGCAGCCTTGGCTCCCTTCACACCACCATCTGTCCGTCACCACTCGCTTAATTTTTTTTGCTCAGCCGCTCTCTGTGTCGCCCGCTCCATCCTGACCTTATGTATGTTTATTAGATTAGTAGGAGCACTCAGTACTGTCGGACTGCTGTTAATCCTTACTGTTGTGCCTGTTAAGCCCCCCCACCAACCCACTACCCCTCCCTCCCTTCTTCCTGACACCTGGTTCAGATCTGGAGAGCCCCACTCCAGGGTTTTGTTGCTACAGAACCCACAACCACGTCAGCTTTCTGTCCATTATCAGCACAGAGCACAGACTTAACGGCCTCACGTTTTCTCTATCCTAAAATTACCCATCATAATTCACTTTCTCCTTTTCCCCTCCCCCTTTTCCTCCCTCTTTACCTCCTCACCTGGCTGCCTGCGTGTCTGGGTTTCACTGGAGACGGTCTGCTTTTAATTTGGCGCTCTGTTTGTTTTTGGGTCCCCCCATCTCATCTGCTGCCAACACGCTGGCTGGCCGACAAGTGTTTGCACACGTTTTTAAGAAAAGAAAAGCTTTGCCGGCTCCACCCTTTTGTGTGTGCATGCTTGTTTGTTGTTTGTTTGTGTGTCCAATGTGGCGCAGCTCCAACTTCATCGCAAATATCCTGAGTGACGGCTCCTGTAATGACAGCAGCTGTATCAATTACTCTGATTACTGCTCTCATTACGCTGATGACTGCTGCTTTGAGCGAGGGAGAGCAAATCAAATTTCAGAACACACAACAAGACACATAGACACACACAGCATATAGACACCACAACACTCAAGACTGGAAAAATAAGCGGGTTTGTCAGCAGGACGGCCGCGTTGTTCTGAGTTAATGTGACCACCTGGATGGCGTCTGCTCCTTTTCACCTTTCTCAATCACTTCTCTCCCCCTTTTACGTCACAGTGAAGCCGTCCAAGCCCAGGTGCTACGCCGAAGGCCCCACGCAGGAGGGAAAAGACGTTGTGCTGAAGTGCATGTCCAGCGAGGGCACCAACCCGCTGCAGTACGTCTGGGAGAGGACCAGCGACAACAAGCTGCTGCCCGCCTCGGCCGTGTCGGGTAATGGACCCCTTCACAATCACTCCCAAACAAACAACAAAACAGTTACCAAGTCCTTCACACAGGTCTGCTTTCTGTTTAACGCTGTCATCTCTTCAATGATGTGTTCCTCGCCCTCGCTGCAGATCCTGTGGGAGGCACCATTAACGTGAGAAATGCATCTGCCAGCGCATCTGGCACCTACCGCTGCACTGCCAGCAATCGTGTTGGCGCCGAGGAATGTGTACTATATCTCAACATAACACCTCGTGAGTACTCTGATAACTTCACGTTGATGACCTTGTTTCACATTTAGACTTGTTGCTCCGCTCTCTGACCACCGCCTTAAAAGCAGAAACAGTCGGCTGGCTAATGTATCTGCACTCAGACAAAAAGCTAAATCAGATTTTTCCTTCCTTTCCCTACCTTTTGCATCTTCAAGAGTACAGTTTAGCCCCATGTGACTAGAATATATAAACGTACTTTATGTATGTAAACACATGGTAATATTGAGAACACACTTCAGAGTTTATAGTCTTGCCAGCAGCTCTGTAAAGCTACATTACATACAGCTGTGCTATTAGGTAAATGCTTAAGTTTGGCAGATAAAGTATTTACCACGTTAAAAAGTTTAGCCAGAACAAAATTCAACAGGGTGATGCATTTGTTTTTAACATCTTGCCAAAACATTTCTATCCATAAAAAAAAGTTGTTGATAATATGGGAGGAACTAACAGTCAACTAATCTAATGTTTATTTCTCGGAATCAACATCAGAAAACTGTGTAAGATAGTGGTAAAATGTCCTAGAGCCCTCTGTGGTTTTATCAAACGTCTTTTTATTCAAGTTAAAAACTTGAAGAAACTCTGTTGCTGTAATTACAAAAGAAGGAAACCCAGCAAGTTGTCATATTGCAACATAAGCCATATGTTATGTTTCATTTATTAGTACTACTAAGTGCGTTATTCCTGTATCTGCACTAGTAGTACATGTGTCAGTGCTGGCTCACAGACAGTCACATCCCAGTAGTTTCTTCACCAATAAATAGAGGATGTTCCCTCCCCTGATGACCTGCTTGAGCGACTGTGAGCGACAGCTTAAACGTACACAGTACATCCACATGCTGGTGGCACCTCTCCAACTCCAAATATCAATACAATTGGCTATTACTATAATGATTAATAAGATTATTTTGACATTGCCTAGGCTACTCCAGTTACAGTTAATGATAACAAAATACAATATTGTTTTGGCAAAATAGAGTTTGCATTTATTGTCATATGAACAATATGAAAAAAATAACTAACATCAAGTTGGTGTCATCAGCTCTTGGCACTGAAGCATTCTTGATATTAACAGTAATAATAATTCTCAAGCAAAAACTTAAATGGTAGTTGCATTACAGACCACGGTTAAGGTAATAAATTTCACAATTCGAAGCGCACATTAGGGAGAAATAAACAGTAAACTAGTCTGGGATATTTGAGTGTGCAACTTTTTTTGTGTTCTGGGCAAAGAGGTGGGGAGCAGTGTGCAGTTGCACAGTAAAACAACTTAGAGGGAACAGTGATGGGAAATGATTTCGGTAAAAATCTTGACAGTTTATTATTTCTACAGAAAGAAACCACCGAATAAGTAACAGGCAGCATCATAACACAGTCGTCTTCCCAGCGACTCCACCGCTGGCACGGAAATCCTCCTGAAGATGCTGTTAGATCTAGAAGTGGCAGAATACAGAGAGAGAGAGAGATCCACGGTTTGAGGATTTAGACAGCATGTCTAGTGTTGAGCGTCTTGGGAAGTTAGTAGCTGTGGTACCACATGCTGTGACAGCACTGTCAGCCTCAACTGCTGCAGCAGCAACGAGCAGCTGTAGCCGGGAACTGGAACATGATGCTGCCGTTGTTTTACTTCACTTTTCCTTCACCTGTCGCCGTTTGGTCTTGTTACTGAGCGTTGTTTTTCTGGCTCAGGATCAATATTTTATTCAGTTGATATAAAGCTTCTGCACAACAGAGTGTGTCAGACATACGGCTTTCTCCTTTACACACCAGGAAATATCACTCTGCCTTTCGAAGCTGGACAATTACTTGAGTTACTTTATGAATTTATAACCGTCTCCACCAGACCGCTGCTCTTAGGTCTTAGCCTTAGTTGTTATTATATCATTGCCATAGTTACCAGCCCTCCTAACCTTTTCTTCCCTGTGCCGTTCAGCCCCCAACACAGCAGGCATCATTGCAGGAGCCATCATCACTGTCCTCCTGATCCTCATCATTATTGCCATCATCCTGTTCTGCTGTTGCCGTGCTCGTCACAGGAAGAAGTACGAGAAGGAAATCTGCAACGAGATAAGGTACACTCTTTAAAACATCAGTGAGATTTGCTGACAGATCCCCCCCAAAGGCTGCGTTTTTTGATGGAGGAATATTTCATAGTCTTGGGCTGGCTGCATGATGAGAAATGTGTCACAGGTTTGTAATACTGGATTATAGATACACCTGATTGTTAATCTGAGCTGTGGTCATCTCAGATATGCACACACAGACACACACACACACAGCCCCAACAACAACCATGAAAATGTTTTTTCTCCATCAGCGTTTTTCTTTTTTTTTTTTAACTCCTCCTCAAATAAACAGCTGTGGTAATCAGTTTGAAAGCTTTGTTTGCTCTGTGGATCCTGTGTCATGTCTGCTGCTGGCTGCTGGCTGCCCCCCACCCCCCCTCACCCCCCTCCACCCGTCCCCATCCAACTCAGCATCCGGCCCACAGGCTCTTTACAACCGCTGGGCTTACTATCACTCTGCTGCGGACTGAATCTGTCTAAGACCACAATGTGACACTGCTCATGCTGTAGGACAAAGAGGATTAGACCACTGGTCCGGTCTCGTATACACAGACACACAGACACACACACACACACACATTGGCTGAAACGCCACAGCAGCATGAAGCTATAGACTAAACAAGCTCTGGCCCCGCAGGCTCAGTTTGATTGAGCATTTAACTGGATTATTGCTGCTTATTAGTTGTTAATGTGGTGGCAGAGGGAGTAGAGGGCATAGCTGCATTTGGTTGCTCAGCTCAATATCTTCAGGCTATTACAAAGTCGGTGCAGCTGAGCAGTGCAGACAGACACTGCCCCGACCAATCAAACGGGCCAACTCCAATTAGTTATCCATTTTTATTGAGTCAAATCATGATTCGCTCTTGAAAGACTCCTCAAATCCTCATTGTTTTCACTCACTGTGGGCGGCAAGCGAGAGACATTTCACACTTTTTGTACCTGAATGACATCAGAATATATTATGGTGACTTAAAGCCCCAGTATGTAACTTATTTGGCTTTTTATTAGCAAAAATCAAATATTGCTTTCATAAATACGTATTTCACTGAAGTTGAATCACACCCGCATACAAATGAAAGCTTTCTGGTACCTTAGAATGAGTTGTTACAAGTCATTACAAATATCCAAGGGGGGGCGCACCGAACTGAGGCGGCCATGTTGCATCGCCATTTTTTACGTTGAGTGGCAGCGTGACCGTAGGTAACCACGGAAACTCAGCGGAGCTGTGGGCTCGGCCTGTTAAAACTGTCACCACTGTGTAGTGTGAGGAAGGACGGAGGCACTGGTGTTGCATTCAGGTGCAGTCAGGCAGACGGCCGTCGGCAAACCAACCGGATGTCATTTTACTCCATGAGAGAAAGGCGGTAAAACGCGGGTCAGGTAAACAATACGACATCACCATGACAACATATTGTCACGCCTGTATTGTTTTGCCTCGTGCTGGCGGACCACTTGTTTACATAGACGCTTGTTTATCCTACTACATGCAGCGTCTGTTGTCTGTCTGACGTCTGCCCGATTTCACGTGAATGCAACATCAAGAATACGTTCAGATATGCAAGAAAACCGCTCGATGGGGATAATTCCTACATATTATACCTTTAACTAAATGTGCTGCTGTCTCTGTCTTGTCTCCCGTCAGAGAGGACGTCCCCCCTCCTAAGAGCCGCGTGTCAACGGCGCGCAGCTTCACCGTGGGCAGCCAGCGCTCCTCCCTCGGCTCCATGTCTCCTTCCAACCTGCACGAGTACGCCCTGAAGCCCCAGTACGACAAGATCCCTTCGTCGGAGGACTACGAGAGGCCACCCAGCCACGCTCCGCTGCCCCCGCCCTCTGCCGCCAAGATGGCCGGCCCCAATCTCAGCCGCATGGGAGGAATCCCCGTAATGATCCCTGCCCAGAACAGGGATGGCTCGATCGTCTAGCATGTCCTCTTCCCGAGAAGGGACCATGAAACGAGGGGAGAGGGAATGAATGGAGGAAGGGAGTAGGACACAAGCCAATGAAGATGGAGCAAGAGCTGGGATGGGCTGACTCACCTGACTTTTAGCTCTTCATTATTTACAAACGGGAGTGTACTGCTCCTTGTGAAGACCTGGCTCTGCTGTGGTGCTGAGAAGAGAAGTTAAGTTGTACTGGAATCACAACAGAGCACATTAACTTTTTATCAAATACAAATACAGAAAAAAAAAAAAAAAAAAACTTTTATGAATTTTTCTTCCTGGACTTTCTCACAGAAATTATGAATTAGTGTGGATATACCGCAGAATGGTCAATATACAAATTATATTGTACATAAGTGAATGCATGTCTTTTTTGATATAGATGGCCCTCGCTGTAGAGATACTGTACTGTATGTTCAAATCAGATCCAGGCCCCTAATTGGCCAGCTGTACAGCTGTATGCATGCATGTATGTGTAAAATTGCAGCAGTATGTGTGCGTGAATATATGTTTATGTATGTGGAAGGGACTTGGAAGTATATAGTTCATTTATTGTCTTTAAATGCCTCCATAACAGTAAGATCATTTGTCAGGTGATCAAGTCTTTACTAGTTTTCTGACATGTTTTTAAATTCCATTCATTTATCATAAAATGAGTTGATTCTGACCTTTGGAAAAAAATTGAAAGACGAGAGGAAACTTCCCCCAGACTAAAGAAATCTTTGGACTGAGTTGAAAACAGTCTATTTAGGTCAGCCGTTTTCTGTTGAACCGTTTGCTTTTTGAATTGTCCAGTCAGGATTCATGTGGGGCGGCGGAAATGGACAGGATTGGCTGAAAGGGGAGAGGGGGAGCTTCAAGCCATCACATCTCGTGATTGGGTGGATTATTGCTTCTTGACTAAGCTTAAAAAACAATAAAAGACCAGTGCCCCCCCACCCCCCCTCAAAAACCCTCCTTCACAGATCTCAGAGGAGTTTTAGTGTATAGGGAAATAACGAGGACAGCTGGACAACAGGGTTCACTGAGCAATCAGCTTTGATTGTGTTTGACTGTCAACAGGCCCCTAACCTCAATGACCACCAAAACATCTAGACCAATCACACACACACACACACACACATTCAAACACACACACATATACACACTTCATTAGCAGGATAAGGGGCCCACGTCTTGATTTTTATGTAGCAGCAGTCACCCCCCCCCCTCAGATCTGCTGCAATCTCCTTATTCACAGTCGCATTACAAGGAGTCAGTATCTTGATTAACCTTCTCTCTGTGGTCAATATGAAACCTTTCATGGCCTCTGTGGTGTTAATTGGACTTTTTGATGAAGGATGTAAAGCCTCGTGCCCACAAATAGGGACAGATGTGATAATAATAAGCCTTACAATGCCGACTACTGTTTCTCTGTGTTAACATTACAACCACTTTATTATTTTTGGCTTCATGTAGTTCAGTCAGTGCTGGATAATATAAATGGCAATTTGTGGGTTACTCTACTCTAAAACAAATTCTTTTCACTCTTTGGAGGCCCAACGCATTGTGTTGTCTGTTACTTTACAAAAAAAAAAACCCCCGCAAAAGACAAAAAAAAAAAAAAAGCAGTATGAATACTTGGAGTGGGCAGACTGTTTCTTTTTGCTCCAACGCCTTATTATTCTCTTCCTTATTTTGAGCCTTACACACCTGCCCTCAGCTCACCTCTGCACAGCCCTCACAGCTGGACTCTAATGACTTCTATTGTGCCTTGTTGCCCCAGTTAAGTTGTGCCATAGCATGTCTGCCAACGCGCACTATGCTATGTGCAGTAGCATCATCCTAAAGCATCATCAACAGCCTCTAAAACAGGATAATAATAATAATGCTCGGCTCATTCAAAACCACCCGTCACCTCAACAAACCTTTTTCAGTGTCGTAAAAGCTTTTATTTTGTATTCCAAACATGACTTCTTGTTTGTTTTTTAATCTTTATTTAAACTTAATGGTAATTGATGTGCGAAAACAACACCAACAAAAAAAAAAAGAAGAAATAATAACATAAATGGTCCTGGCTGTATGTATAAATATTCAGTGGAAGTTTAACCCTATCTACTCACAACACAGTGGAATGATATAAAGATGATGATGTTTGTATGTATATGTGATGCTCTGGCGTGCTGTGCTTGGCAAATCTATATCGAAATCATACAGTTGGAGGAGGGGCTTGTCAGTACAATGTAAATGCTCCCGGGTATGATTGGGAATTTCTGGCACTGTGTATGTTTGTATGAGAGAGAGAGAGAGTGTGTATGTGTACCAAATGTTTGTGTATGTGTGTGAAATCTAGCATCAAAGGAGACATGACAGTTGTAGAAACAGATCTGACACCTATAATCTGTCACCAGGGGAAAGGAGGGTAACAAAGCCCTGCCTAGACAAAGGAAGTCAATCTGTTTAGTTTCTGTCTTAAACACTACTTTGTGTATGTGTATGTGTGTGTGTCTGGGAGCAAATGTATTGTACATGAGTTTACTGTCAGGATAGGCGCCCCCCACATCCCGCCGTAGACGTCTAGTTAGACTTCCACCTGTTGACGAGCTGTACGAGCTCATAGGGAGGTAAATCCTGTTACTGCCCCTCTCTGTGCTCAGAACATTAATGACAACAACTACTACTAACAATATTAACTGTAGCTTTTAAATTTTTGCGTACTAATATTGTATGATGAAGAATCTCCTTTGGGGTTTACACAACTGTGTGAAAACCTTTTTTTTTTCTTTTCTTTTTTTTTTTCTTGTGTGTATTTTTTGTGCTGTATTTTTGAATAATAAAAGTCCATGAAAAGAAGCCAGTCATGTTTGTTTATAGAAGCAGTATCGGTGTGTGTGTGTGTGTGTGTGTGTGTGTGTTCCCGGGGGGGGGGGCTTCGGCCTCCTGCAGCTTTCTGACTGTGATTAATTTTAATCAGCTGGTGAATTCCTCCCCTTTACACCAGGTGAGGTGACTTTCTAACCACTTAATGACTATAATTAATCAATGAAGCAGGCAGGCACAATCACCTCCTGCCATCTCAGAGTGCTCACCATTCACCTCCATTAAAAAAAAACGTGCAAAAGGTTTGTGACCTGGAGCCGCCTATTAGGGCAGTTAAAACACGACTCCCACCCTCGTCCTATATAGGCTGTAATTCTAGTTTTAGCATATTTTTTAATTGCGGCCAATTTCCTCATTCAGTTCAGTTAACGTGGTAGGTAGGTAATGACTTCTATTGCGAACGAGCAGTAATCAAAATGAGCTCTCTAATTAAGTCTGCAGAATGATGTGAAATGCCTTGTTCATGGCTCAGAGACACATCACACCCATGTTGTTGGTGTTATTGTGTCGCCCTCCTCACACTCTACACACACACTTAACAACACGGTGGTGATCTTGACATGCGGATAGATCGATAGCTGATTATTAGCCATTGGCTCCACCGTGTGCAGGCCGCTGACAGGTAGTCAATAAAAAGACTAAAGCACTTAGTAACAGTGCTAAGCGGACGTCCATTGCTATAATTGGATGTCAGTAATAGATAGGGCCCTGGAGCATTGATCTGTGGCTAGTCGAAGTCACTCATGGATCCTAATGGCTCCCCAGCAGCTCTGCACGTCAGGAGTTCTCCTGGGTTTGTTCAGCTACGATACCAGAACAATGCCAATGCCTCCCCACAAATAGATGTGGTTATGGGATGTGGATGTAATGGCGCTTTTATGGCCGCGCTTTCAAAAACATTCATTAAAAGGACATTAGTGATGTGTGCTACAGCACATGTGCAGATTAGATTTATGGACTAAACGCTGTTCTCTCATTGAATTAATGTACAATGAGTCATACATCATCCCCTCAGTGTCCTCCAGAGCAATATCCATTTGTGACTTCTTTTTTTTAACCTCATGTCCTCATTCACATAGCTGAAGGGAGAGAGAGTGGTGTTGCGCTAAGCACCTGGGGATTTGTGCCTGCCTCCCACTTCCCCAGCTCCCTAGCTCCCTTCTGCCTGGGTAAGGTATTAATTGTTTGCACAGATCAAGGAGACTGTTATAGCAAAAAAAAAAGATCATTGGTTCTCCAGAAGGGTTTCCTTGGCAACCTTATCTCGTTGTACACAGTCTAAGCTGGCTGCTAGCGGGATGATTTATCTTGTAAAGCGCGATTCGCTCCCTCCTTTTACAAAAGAGGCCTGTAAAAAAAAAGCACGGGTCTCATCAAAGTTGCTCTCCTCCAGTCTGACGCCTGCCGTCACAGACGTTAAGCTTTTCTACCGTTTTTAGAAACCTGAGTCAGGTTGGGAGAAGGTTGCAGAGGGGATTCTGGGTAGGATAGTGGAATATGCATATGCATGAGGAGGAGCCCCATCAGCTCCACTGGAACATCAGCACATTAACATTTTTGGCTCAGTGCTTTTTAGCTCTCTGGATGTAAAATGACACAGATTATGTTGTGAATGTAAGCTTTTACAGCCACGTTGGATGAATGACTGAGAAGCTGCCATGCAGCCATTTTTGGACGTTTTCCCTTTTGTTTTTTGGTCTTGCGGGTATTTAGATGGATACAAAGTAGGTTTAAGTGTATAATCAGGATTGCGCTTTGCAGCACAACTCCCAGAAGTTTTAAGAAGAAGAAGCCTGTGGTCCTACTGTTGGGTATTAAAGCCTCTTCACAATCTTCCATGTTTTGGCCCATTGCCATAATCCCTATAGTCATAGCAGTAGATTCGATACCTTTAATTGTCGGTGCAAGCTATTTTTAGAACGGCGGAGCAGAGCTGCGAGCTGCTCAGAGCTACGCTTCGGAGGCTAGTGGGATTTTTTGGTTTCCCTCATCAAACTCACCAAATACACAATCCAACAACTCCAAAACACTCTGGTGGACAAGTTGTGACCTGCATATTCACCACGCTATGAGATAATAACAGAACGTTACGAGACAGAGTTGTTTTAGAGGGAAATTCATGCAAAACCGCTGATGTGCGTTGCCTTCAGGGACAGTTTTTCATCAAGCAGTCTCTGTATTTGCCTCTAAAACAACTCTGTCTGGTAACGTTCTGTTATTATCTCATAGCGTGGTGAATGTGCAGGTCACAACTTGTCCACCAGAGCGTTTTGGAGTTGTTGGATTGTGTATTTGATGAGTTTGATGAGGGAAACCAAGAAATCCCATGAGCCTCCGTGGCGTAGCTCTGAGCAGCTTGCAACTCTGCTCCGCCGTTCTAGAAATAACTTGCACTGACAAATAAAGGTAACGAACCTACTGCTATGACTATAGAGATTATGGCAATGGGCCAGTTTGCCAAAATGTTGAACTATCCCTTTAAATTCAGCATCCTACATTCACCCTTAAATGACCATAGTGTTAATATCAAATGTGGCACATTGAGAGTAAAGTAAATAAATGACTGTAGCCGTTCAGCGCAACCGGTCCATCTGAGACTCCCCTTAAATTAAAGCTGACAGTCTGAACTTTAAATGCACAGTCATTGTGCCATGTCAAATGAGCAGGAATTGGAAAAGGAAGCCACAACATCAGTGTGTCACCAATGCACACACACACACACACACACACACACTCACGGCACTCAACCGTATGTCGCCTTGAACAACCTGCGTGTTGTGGCTGGAGAGACGAGAGGCGGATATTCTGTGGAGAGGGAGTTGAGCCAAACCTGAGCCAATCATCCCACTCTCGTCTGCTTCGCCTGCAGCAAGCCCAGATTTCTCATGAGGCTTATCCAGCTGCTCTGCACTCATTTGTCAGTCGTCCTCATCTCCCAGTCTGGGAAGAGCAGGAGGAGAAGGAGGAGGAGGAGGAGGAGGAGGAGGAGAGCCACCCCCACCCTCTTCCATCTTCCCATTTGGTCGATGTGGGAGTCATCTGTGCAGGAGGCCAACCTCTAAAACCTGCTGCATCTCAGTCACATCTTATAGGTGACTCTTTCAACCACACGCCCGCTCATATTTTGATGACTAATGGCTGACTTTTGATGAATGACCTTCTGCACTGTGCTCCGGGGAAATGTAGGAAGCAGCCGTAGACACATGCTGAGATTATTCTCAGTCCAACAACATCATGTTATTTCAAGAAGCTCCCTCCCCCTTCCTCTCTGAGGGGACCGTGTCTGCTGAGCTTCATGGATCAGTGAGGTGACGCTCATCAGCAGACGTGACATTTTACTCACTGGTGGGAACATTTCGTGTGGCGCAAGTGAAAAAAAAAGAAAAAGAGAGTAGCACTTAACTCCTCCTCGCAGGAGACACCCCCCTTGCGTGTGTGTGTGGGGGGGGGGATGAAGGTTGTTGGAGTTGCTCCTTGACCCGCTTCCATCTGGTGCTGGAGGAGAAAATATACTAGGAAAGTTCAGACCAGACGCAGCCAGTCAGCCACATGTGCTGAAGAGAAGCAGCCGGATGCCTGGGTTAATATCCTCTCTGTTGCTTCACACTCACCGCGGCTCCTTTGATGTTCTGTTGAAACATTGTGCTCCGTTATCTCCTTTATCTCCCTCCACTGGCGATGTGAGATTGGAACCGGGGGAGCACTGTGGTTTAAATGTCCTCACACCTAGATGGAGGTTACAGTACACTGCAAAAACTCAAATACTGTATCTTACCAAGAATATTTGTCTTATTTCTAGTCAAAATGTCATTTCTAGTCAAAACAAATCTCATTATACTTAAAATAAGACTCATCCTATCAAAAGTAGATTGTTTTTAGACACTTTTTACTCCTTTCGAGCATATTTTCACTTGAAATAAGTAGAAAAATCTGATAGTGGAACAAGTTTTTCTTCCTTATAACAAGCACAAAAAACTTGCTTTCACTGGCAGATTTTTTTTTACTAAGTGAAAATTTGTTTGGAACAAGTGAAAATTATCTAAAAACAAGTTAATTTTTTAGGTGATGAGTCTTATTTTAAGTGGAAAGAGATTACTGTAGTTTTGACTAGAAATGAGACATTTTGACAAGAAACTAAGAGTAGAAAGGTTGCGCACATCCAATTAAAAAGGTGCTGGCCTCAAAAATAAATGTAGATAAAGAAAAAAGAAAAGAGGAGACCGCACACTTGAGCTCCCTTTATGTGCTTTTACAGTATTTAGCACATCCAACAATATCAGCAATGTTTCGAGCGTAGTACTGACAAATATTCTTGGAAAGATTTTGTGTTTTTGCAGTGTAGGCTACACGTTACAGCTCAGCTCTGTTGTTTACAATGTGATTTGTACTTTTTAATCTCCGCCTCATGCCGGACTCTATTATAGGTGATCAACCTCCAAATGCCATGTCATCAGGAGGGCACCGTGGAGGCGACGAGTGATAAAATGTAGCCTCGCCAAGGGAATAGAGCTCAGTTTCCCTTTTTTCTCCCTCTGATGATTGGGGTCATCTCTGTTATCGCCACAGCAATGTCAGTGATATATATCGTATGTGTGCCTCTCTGTGTCTGTCTGTCCATGTGTATGTTCATACGTATTAGCGCCGGGGCGTGTGTATCCATGTGGAGTAGCACCAGCAGCAGCAGCAGCAGCAGCAGCAGCATCAACCTGAGTGGCCACAGTGGGGGGGCAAAGGTCAGGGTGGTGATTTAACAGGATGGGGCAATCCCTTTCCCCCACTGCACCAGTAGAGCAAACCCTCCCCGCCACAGGCTATTTTCAGATAAGCAATTAAGACAGTGTCTCCATGCTGGACACGTACTTCAGGCCACCTTCACAGGCTGAAACCTCCCCTCTGTGCGGCAGAGCAGCCATCACAGGTGCTAAATGAGACTGAGGCTCGGTGTTGTAAATTGCTATGTAATTCCCATAGAAGTCATCAGTCTGGATTTGTATGGCTAATGTCTTTGGAAAGCAAAAGTCTTACTAAGGAGACTATCAGTGTAATAGTATTCATAAAAGAGATTTAGTTATGCCACTTTGCAGTCTCATACATAATAAATACATTCCCATTTTCCTTATAGGCCTAAGAGGTGTCTGAACTGGTGTTGATTGGGTGTATGTAGGTACGTACAAGGGATAGAAACATGCTTGTTGTTTTGTCTACCAACATAAACCCTACAGTGTAAGGTAATTAAATCTAACTACACATAAACTATGGCCTGGCAAATGACCTTGATGATATGTGAAGTATTACATATTTTTAAGTGTTGCATTTCTTTTTTTAATGTAATTAAGCTTCTGTAAAATGCAAAATATTCCTATTAATTTGTTGATGATGATCCCGGGTCAGAGAGCCAGCGATTAACCAGTGCTGTAGTTGAGTCAACAAACCTCAAATCTGAGTCGCATCTTAAGTCCAAAAAAGGTTTTGAATATATTAGTCACATGGCACACTGCTGTCATCCAAAGCTCAGTTGGTGAGCAGCAACGTGCTTTGTGGCAATCACAAAGATTCTCATTAAAACAGTGTCTTTAAGTTGCCTAACTATCTCAGAATGAGGCGTAACATTAAAGTGATTCAACCCCTTGCATTTTACAGTTTTATGAATCTGGTATGAACACAAGGAATGCAATTACTCCAAGTCTAATGATTTACAGACAGTAAACACAAAGTTTATCTCATAAATCAAATCTGTAATTACCACTTACCACCACAGGTGTCGCCAAAGACGAAGAAACAGAGATCTTGTACATTGCAACTTTAAATATTCATTATACTTCTGTCACTGTTCTTATTTTCGTTAGCTTTACTGAAAACCTGCTTCTTTTTTTTTTTTGCTCCTGCACTCCACATTCATATCACATACCTTTACCTTTACCATTTCATAGGCAGGTGTCCATGCTAACTGTCTGCACACGTTACTTCGTTTCCTCTGGCTGTGCTCCTCCAGCTGTGCTCCTCCAGCTGTGGGCCGAAAATACGCACCTGCAACATCTGATGAGGCTCACGAGCTCCTTTGTTAGCAGGTAAGCAGCCGCAGGTTAGCAGTTAGCTACATGTATTCTCCACCGAGTTTCAAAGCTCACCGCTTCACTTCACCGAGGCTTTTTATTGGCTTCAACTGTGAGTTGTCCTCTTGTTCTTGTTGAGCTCCTTTACTCTTTATTATTTGTCGTCTTTCTGTCAAAGTGTTTAGCCTACATACATGCACAAGTGATTTGTTCTTCTTTTTAAAGTAGGCTAATTGCAGTAAGTTTTTTAAGAGGTGTTCTTTGACCTCAAGGTATGCTCTTACCTCAGGTCTATGAGGTTAATATGGTCTATTTTGCTGTATTTATATGATATGACTCTTGCACATTCCTCATTCCTGTAATAAGGCCTTTTCTCAGCAGGGGAAGTTCAAGTACCATTAATAACATTTTATGGCTGTGTCCAATTTATTTGACCAAGCCACCTCCAACACTGGTAGCTGTTTTGTATGCTGGCTCACAGGGATGACTTATTGGTTCACACTACTGGGAGGTGGGTAGGTGGGGCTGGGGGTGTTGGTCCTCCTCCTAGGAAATGTGGTTTAACATTACAACACTTAATTTCATGCACTTGTTTTCTGCATTTATTGTTTAAATGTCTTTGTTTGCAATAAAGGAAATTTGGGCCCTGGTTCAAATTTCCCACCCTGTCAGCGGATCACATGCTGCTATTCTTTTGTCTGTTTTTGGACGGCTGTTGTGCAACTAATGCTGGATTAGCTTGTCTTTTATGGAAAAGGCAACACTACCTCATTACCTTAATACCTTATAAACACATCTAATAGAAAACTTGTAACATTTCCTGGTGGATCACATCGAAGTTGTTTTTGAGACTTTTTGAGAAAGAATACTCAAATATCAGATCTCATCTCTGACACGGCACACCTAAGTGAGATCTGATTACATTCACGACAAAAGACCCAGTGTTGTATGAGCTCTTAATTCATGTTCATGTTTTGGGAGTAAAAAAAAAAGACCTAGTGCTGAAAAAAAGATCTGCCCATGTAACAAATACTTATGCTCCAGGCCTATGCCCCCAATTCATTGGTTTTCCACTCCTGTGGTTCAACAGTAACCAACATGAGACACACTGCCGCCCCTGATGAATATGTAAATTGGTATTTATTGACAGTGTAGCTATATGTATGAATATGAAATTATTATTCTTTTAGACTCTGTGATGCTTTTGTGCCCCCTAATTGTAAAATAAATTAGAGTTGAGATGTAGCCATAACTAATAATGGAGCTAGCTGACCTTAGCTGATGTATACCAGTGGTCGATTTGACATGGCTAGTATGATGCTCTGTATTCAGCGTATTTTTGGCAGTTTGCTGTGTTGGGGTTAGTGTTGTTTGCCCATGTGGACTGAGATATGGTGGCCCAACTACATTTTGTTATTCCCATGTACCATGTAAGTACATATAATGCTGTAGTTACTTTCAGGGACATTTACAGATATGAAAACACATATGCAATAGAAATGACTTCATTGGAAGAAATATGGGAAGTTAGGGTGCGTGGTTTAGATAAACAGCAGATATACATGTTTCAAAACAGATGCAAACTGATATGTGTGGTTATATCTACATATTTTTAATAAACTTGCCACTTGTTTGAGATCTAAATAGTTATACTTATAATTAGTTTCACAAAGGTGGTGGAGCAATTGTTTGTTTTTCCTTCAGTATTTGTATTGCATTTGCATAGATTTGGAGGACTTTCCCCTTCATGTTGGTGCCTTTTTCTCATTGTACTGATGGCGAGTCTGTACTTTCTCCACATTTACATTATACATTCTGTTTTATATGGTTCTGGTGCAGGAAAAGCAGCTGATGTGCTGTACATCAGTCTGCCTTGTTGAAGCTAAATCTCTCAGATAATGAGGCTCTGCTGCATCAGGTGAGTGAAGGTCATATGAATCCATCCTGGTGGAAATACAATAAAAACTTGTAGGATTAAGCTGCGTTGTTACCATGGTAGGATAATACCCGGGTCAGGCGGATCAACCTTGAATATCTTGTTTTGGAGGAAAGAATTACATGTGTAGTGTAGAGAGGCAACTGGTGTAATTGGTTGTGATAAACAGCAGTTATCCTCTGCTTTGTTACACTGTACCTTGTGTTTGTGTCTTTCAAGGCCGTCGCTGTGTGAGAACGTTCTCATTTTCACTCCTGCCTTTACAGAAAGCCATGCAGTGTTGAAGTGTTTTTTTCACCCACTGGCTGAAAGCATATTGACACAAGGCATCTTGTAATGTATTTCCACTTTCCAGCTTCTTACTACAGTGTGTAACATCTTCAGATATACTCCACTTTTCCGTCAGTGCTGCAAGTTATCATTCAGGAGGCCTAAAGCCTCACTCATCCCCTCAATTACCTCAGACATCAAACAACACATGTACAGTATGAGCAGTGATGTGGGAGGATCAAAAGAATCCATTAAAGTCAAGAAAACAATTGCCTATTTTTGTAAGGGAGTGCAGCTACAGTTGGCTTGAACCTGGAGTCAGAATATATTTACTTTACAGTTTAAGCAAACAGGGTATCTACAGCTTTATCTTCTCCTCAGAAATATTTTCGGCTCTGACAGAGCAGCCAGATTAGCTCGTCTCATTCTGACCACTATGAGCAGTCAGTGTGAAAGATTATTGGATATGTGCGTCTAAAGTCTTATGCTAATTTCCCGGGGTTCATGGGAGGGCTGGATCCCCTCTTCTCTAATACAGCGTTTCATATTTGAGGCCGGCTTTTTCACCCGCCACTTGGATGTTTGTTTTTTTTTCACCCCATTTTAAACGATTCAACTAATGATGAACGAATGAACTCAGTTTGAGCATCGGCTTAATACAGTAGAGAGTGCTGCTGGTAGACCTGTGTTTATAGGTTTATAGGCTTTTTCTCAGGAGATTGGAAACACAGGGGGGAATGTTACCACTGAGAATGGGATGCTGTCCCATTTATAAACAGGAAAGTATTTTTAGGAGCGCCCAAGTGCGTTTGTTTGGTTGTGATTAGTACTGTTGTCAGCAGGGAGAAAAGACTATGAGCATTCCTCTGTAATAGCTGTTTTTTTTTTCTTCTTCTTCTTTCGGGAAAATGGTGGTGTATTAGCCCGAGCTTTAACACTGTGCTACATAGGATTAGGATGATGGAAGACGTTTACACTACAGTAGATGGTAAAATCTATAGGTTCATCCAAAGTAGTTTTGTGTTCCTGCTATGAAATATGATCCTTTGTCTGCTGCATAAGCCAGAGACTAGTCATCATCTCCCAGAGACAGGTTTTGTTTACAATAGCATTGAGGCATCAGATGCTCTTGTTTGCCGATATCATGTGAGTGAGTGAGCTCAGAGGCGCAGAGAGGTGTGTGTGCCACCGGTTATGAGACAGATGACTCTCAGTATTGGGATGGATTCCAGGCTGCGTGGTTCAGACGGCTCATGAGCAAAGACCGTGGCTCTATTTGCTTCTCAATAACAAAGACACTATAACAAGGATCTAGGTCTATGCTGCTCTTCCAGTTTGACAGCATGTGTTGATGACACAAGTAGGCCTACAATTCATTTCAGGCAAATACCAAACACATGCTGCCGGTCACAGGAAGTCAAGCGGCCAAACCGGTTTGACTCCCACATGTCAGAAGAGATGACAGGATCACTGTGTT
The DNA here is from genome assembly GCF_045865225.1 of Trachurus japonicus. Classification (NCBI taxonomy): domain Eukaryota; kingdom Metazoa; phylum Chordata; class Actinopteri; order Carangiformes; family Carangidae; genus Trachurus; species Trachurus japonicus. Next base: position 8,966,215 of record NC_140920.1, on the reverse strand, counting down.
GTACCTGCTGTGCAGAATCCCTGCCCTGAAACTCTTTGTTGATACTGTAGCCTCGCCTTTCACTGTTAGAGTATACACCGATGCCACCATGTGGACGAAGGGGGACATTACATGTTGTTGTAGTGACTGAGAAACGATTTGGTACGGTGAAGGGTTGGCTCTTGTTTTACAGTTAAATCATGAACATAAATTGAATACTTTTTTGGCCAATTAATATACGTATGTTGTTCATGTCATAATGTTTGTGTAAGATGTCAAGGTGTTAGGATGATGCATTGTCTATTGTTGTAGTCCTGCCTCTTATGCTTTTATCTTCATTGTTTTTATGTCTAACATCAACCTGCCAATGGAAATTAGCCACTTGGCTACAATCCCACATATTTACACAACAGTGTTCATTAATATGTACTGTTCCCATTTTAAATCTGAAAAATCTGAATCTGAATATTATCTGGTTGTCTTATGGATCAAAGACATTTAAGAAGTGTAGTAGCACAGCACCTATTATATAGGGTAAAGCACATGTAAAGAAAAAAAAAAAAAAAATCTTAACCACTGAGAAAATCGACCTGAAAGTATTTTCATAAGATTATTTTTTCCCAAAATAGTAATTAAAAAAACAAAACAAACATCAGTTACTAGAAATTAATTAGTTACAGCTTCTCAGTTGTGTATAATATATTTATAATTGCAAATACTTTTTGGTTAAATGGACTAAATGAGTTACTATACTGTAGTTGACACATGATTTGTTCCACTGGGGCTTTGGGAAATGTGATGGGCTGTTTTAAATATTTTCTGGTTTTATTTAACCAGGCATTAAATGTCAAAACAGACACCATAAAATCAATCATCAGAACATAAATGGTTGTGATTATATAATACAAATTTACAGTAATCTACAAAACAACCTACATTTCTCCACAAGACAACCAGTCTAAACCGCCTTAAACCTGCAAACAAAGGAAAATGGAAACGACAGAGCTCACAGATTCCTGCAGAACCGACTTAATTCACAGACCTGAACTCTGTAATGTTTATCTAACCACATCAGGTTACAGGGATGGACTGATTGATTGATTGTAAACTGGTAGGTTAATCAATAATGAAAATAATTAGGTTTAACAAGTTAATTTGGTGAGTTTTAATTGGATAAGTGTCAGGATTTCCACTGTGTGAAAGCTGTGATGCCTGAAGGGAGAACATCATTACTCAGTGATGTGTGAAACACCAGAGCTGCTGTATCAGGATGGTTTGGTTTCATCCCTCCTCTCTCTCTGTTGCAGTTGTTAGTCTGTTGTTTGATTAAGACATCGCGACCGGTTCTGTCGATCACCACAGTGGATAGAGTATCTCTTGGCAAACTAGCCGCTCCATTCAGGCGGTAACTTCATCTGATTATTGATAACTGAATCTGGCTGCACTTTCAATCAATGAAAACAACTCTGGTGGACTGGGCCACTGCCCAGAAATAACATGAGCTCTAGGGTTTTACAGTAGCTTTTTTTTAAAGAATTGATTATCTCTTGGTTATTTTTAATCTCATGTTATATCAGTTAATGGCTTGTGCAACTCCAACAGTACCAATTATTTTGTGTGTGGTTTTGTCACATGCAGCCTTTTCCTCGTTCTGCCCAGACGGGATGTGGCAGACGAGGCAAAACCGAGGAGAAGGAGCTTAGATTACATGAAACCTGCAGCGGAGACTGTGAAAAGCCAGGTTCTGTCCAGTGGAGGGAGGATTTGTAGTAACATCCGAAAGCAGTTTACTCAGGGAGTTTAGGATTTTGTTGGTCAGTGCTTAGAAAAGGCTGCTGCTGCGCCAGAAATAGCTGATAGAAGCAGACCGCGGCTCTGGCTCGACACAAAAGGTGTGAGGTGGAGTTTGGGAGAGGATTTCATGACTCAGGGAAGATGTCATACCTCCATGTATTATAGATGGTCTCTGAGCTGTTGACCAGGCTGCAAGGAGTTGGTTCTCATTTGGTCAGAGACATGAGAGTAGACCTGAAATTATGAGTTTATAAATTGATAGGATGATAGAAAATGAATAATTTACTGCCAGTCATCAGAGTTTTTTTTAATTTTATGTTAAGAAAAACACCATCCTCTTAGATGTTCATATTTGCTTCTCCACCGCCAGAGTAAAACTGGAGAGGTTCAGGGTTCAGAGTGTTATTTTATCACAGGCAACAACACCTGTTCATGAACAGACTGCCTGCTATCATCTTTTATAGTCCTGACCTGAACTTGGTGCGTTTACATCGTCTTCTTTGCCTTTTGTTGTTGTTGTTGTTGTTGTACTAACCAATCATGTTGCAGAATATAATGGCGTCATCTGATTTCTCTGGAATCAAAGCCCGTTCAGAAGAATATTTCCTAATAGGCTACATCATTGCCAAGGGGATTTTTTGGTGTCAGGTGCAGACTTCCTCTTCCTTTTTCATTCTGCACATAGCCCTTATATTCTGTGGATCCTAAACTGTATTTAAAAAGAAAAAACTTCTTTTTTCATCAGATTTCATCAAATCACAAAGTAATTAAGTCTTGAGCACATCTTTTTTTAGATGAAGGATAACATGTTCACACATCATGATTATACTGTTGCATAATAAGTTTCATACCTTTGGGACACAGTCACACCTTTTTACAATAATAATTTACATACTCATGATGTAGTAGCTGATTTTGTACACTAGCTTTTTTTCTGGGGACATTCTCACTACTTTAATGTTTTATAGAGTAAATGATTAAAATCAAATTAATTCATAAAAAATTAGGTCTAGAAGTAACAGTTGTTCAGATTTGGATGGTTAATTGGACGGGACTGATCGTTTGGTCAATAACACCCATAGGTCTTTGTGATCAGATCTTATCAGAAACAGAGCTGGAGTTTAAACCAAATAATTTTTCATTACAGAAAAAAAAAAAAGTTTGGCATGAGGCTGGAAACAGGTTGTATTTCCCATGGATAATCTGCTAAATTACAGATACATTGATCATCAAAATAATTGCTGAATCATGTTGTTGCCTGATTACTTGACTTATCTTCACAGAAAATACTAAAATAGTAAAAAAGAAAAATAGTTGCAGCCTTAGAGTGGTGTAGTATCTACCTTTATTCTTCATGCTGTATAAGTGTCAGCAACAACAAATTGTTTAGTTGAAACTAACACTGAATAGTTGTAAGACCTGTGTAACGTGTTTGTTTGTAACAGTTTGGCGCCCTCTCCTGGTCAAAGCCTGAACAACCACACAGGCTTCATGTTGAGGAAACTTTAGTGTCTGTCCCAGCAGCGGGACGGACGGGAGGCGTTTACTTGGCAGCAGCAGGAAACATAAAGCAACCCAACAGTAGGCTAACTGATGGAGCCAACGTTACGTCTGATTGATGTCTGACCCGGCGTGCGTCAGTGCTAAACATCAATCAGAAAAGGTTGCCTGAATGCTGTGGTTATTCAGTGTAATGGGAACGTCAATAACTCTTGCATCCTCTGATGAATACACAAGTACTTGTGCCATGATTCACCCGGTGAAGGCTGCTGATGTGTGAACCAGCCACAACTACTGTATCTGATGTTGTAGCTACACAATGTTTCTGCAGAGTCAGCAATCGATCAGCTGATCAGCGGCGACTGTGATAAGTGGTACAACAATCTTTACAGCTACTTCTTAACTACACAATCAAGAGCATTTAAGGGGCGACACTACAGGTGAATAGGGTAAAAAGTTTAAATAACAGATGTCACCATGAAACTTCCAAAGTTTATCACTCACATTAAGACAAATATTTTTTGTATTACAAGTTTTGTCAAATTGTATGTTTAAATATGTAAATGAGGCAATATCTGATTAAATATGCACAAATTTACATACATTTCCAGAACCGAAATCTGAAAAATAGATAAAGCCCCTTTAAAAATTCTTGTTTTATTTTGTTGACATATAGAGTCAGAAGTTTTTACAGAGGAGGATTTTGGATATCTCTTTTTATCACTCTGTAAATGAAAAAACACTGTCACCAGCCCTAAAAAAAAATCCAATTTCACCATGTTTTTTAGGAATAAAATGTTGTATAAATCAGGCTTTGAATGATATATCAACAATCCCCTCTGTAAAAACCTTCAGAATATACACAGGAATAAAACTGGAAGGTTTGGTGTCTGTAAGTGCTGCTGAAGTGGAGATTTCTGGCTCAGAGTCTGAGGAAAAACTCATTTTGAGAAAACAGCCTTTAAAGACTTGTACTGTAAAATTCCATAGATTGTTAATGTAAATCACACTTTTACGATTGGTTGCGGATACGGAGAAAATGGCAATTTTTGGAGCCTCATTGTTCAATAGAGAGAGAGCTTTACAATGATACCTGACATGACATGGGTCAGACAACAGGCAACAGGGACAGTATAACATGTTAACTTTTGGTGAATTTAGGAGAAATCTACAGACAAAAGAGACTAAATGAAGTAAAATAAAAACCTTAATGTGGATTTTCTACCATTTCCTTTGACTTTTCTTAAAGAATACATCTTAAAGTACAGTACATGAGTTGTAGCTAAAGTAGTTTATCCTCTCTGGGGTGTCTAATGCTGAGTCATTAAGTGTGTAAATGTGTCGTGTCAGAGAGAAATACAGCCTGTTTACTCAGTTCAGTGGGTGGAGGAATAAAAGCCCCAAAACAGAGTTAGTACACATTTTTTAATAACATGGCACAATTTACATAACACAAGTTTAAATGAGGAGCATGCTGAAGATTCAGTCGCTTCATTTTTTTTTCTCATTTTTGTACATGATCTAGAAAGACTTCATTTTTTTCCCCTGTACATGGTAAACAGCAAAAAAAAAAAAAAAAAGTTTCTCATTAACAATCTTTTTGAAATACGCATTAACTAACCACTATGGCTCCGGTGGACATTTTTATGTTGGATTAAAAAACACTGCACAACATGATATCACAGAGTTTGAAGCGCACAACTAAACCTTCAGTGGACTACTAAAATAGATCTCTGCTCGTTAGAAACAAACTGTCCATAGTTTAGACTTTTGCCTTTTTTTGTCTTTTGATTTTGTAGGTACAACAACTTAGGAAAGCACTTTAATACACTGTTTGACCAACAGAATCTATTTCCAAAACATGTACTTTACACTCCTTCAGTAGGGCTAATGTGCTGTCATCGTGTTTAACCTGCTGCATTCTCCCCACAACGAGACTCTCGGCAACTGAGTGAAGAGAAGAGTTGGAGTTGGAGGTTGATGCAGTCAGTGTGGTTGGGTTGGGTTGTGTATCTTAACATTTGTGCTGCTGACATTTCACATTAAAAATCTATTGAAATGCAATTCTTCCATCAGCTGTTTCTAGGATTGTCACCACAACGTGTTAGAGTTGAGAAACTGATTCTAAAATCCAAATTTCTGTCTTAAAAAAAACAAAAAAAAGCTGCAGGGGACCCAGTGTTTGTTAAGTCATAGTTGTGGAGAGAATACAGCTTTTTTTTCTTCTTTTTTTTTGTCCTTTACTGGTTACACAGTCAGTAGTGGTGAGAAGGCCAGCTTTCAAAAAGGGAGCCCAGACATTTGTTGCATAGTTGAATATGGGGTCTCTGGTACAATGCTAATCAGCTGCGTCAACCGAGAAGAAAAAACAAAAAACCAAAAAAACGAAACGGAAATTGCAAAAAGCACATTCTGAATCACCGCTGTAATACTCCTCTGTTTACATTTGTTCAAAGTAAAGCTTTCAAAACACCCTTTTGCATATTTGTACCATGATTTTTGAATCCATACAGAGTGAGCACAGCGACTGTACACATTATCTACACACTTTGCTGTCAGTGCTAAAGTACCTGTACATTCCAAGACTGTTCATTCTTGCTCCACACTCACTTTGCTGTACAAGAGGAAGAATGAACACAAAAAAAGCTGGAGCAAACTGGAAAAAACTTTTTAAAAATGTATTTTTTGTTCCATGATTATTGTCTCTTTGTAGTTTTTGTACAAAAAACAATTCATCGCGCGCGGGCATGTCGCTGCCCACATAAGTTATTCACAGCTATATTACAGTCTTTGCTTTGCCCAAAGCTAAGTGCTTGGTGTGAGTTCAGTGTTACACTGCAAAAACTCAAAATCTTACCAAGAAAATTTGTCTTATTTCTAGTCAAAAATGTAATTTCTAGTCAAAACAAATCTCATTATACTTAAAATAAGACTCATCACATTAAAACGTAGCTTGTTTTTAGACACTTTTTACTTCTTTCAAACACATTTTCACTTGGAATAAGTAGAAAAATCTGATAGTGGAGCAAGTTTTTCTTTCTTGCTTTCACTGGCAGATTTTTCTACTTATTTCAAGTGAAAATTTGTTTGAAACAAATGAAAATGATCTAAAAACAAGTTTGTTTTTAGGTGATGAGTCCTATTTTAAGTGAAAAGAGTTTAGTTTTGACTAGAAATGAGACATTTTGACAAGAAATAAAGACAAATATTCTTGGAAAAGTTTTGAGTTTTTGCAGTGTTAGTGAGGCACAGGGCTGAAGTGGCGCAGAGTCTCCGCAGCTCACCGCGCCTCGATGTCTTTGTGCGGCGGCGGCCTGTCTCTGATATCTGTTGCCATGGGAGTAGTCCGTCTGGGTGAGCCAGGCCGGGCGCCCAGCGTGGGGATGAGCGGCGGCGGGGCGCTCAGAGAGGCGGTGGGTGGGGTTTTGTTCAGAATACCGTTCTGATGCGCCGCCGCCGCCGCCGCCGCTGCAGCCGCCGCCGCCGAGGGGCTGACCCGGGAGAAGTGCATTCCTGGGAGTCCTGGCGCCATGAGGCCGGGCGCCGGGTGCGGGGGCAGGTGTCCGTCGAGGGCGGGGTGGTGGTGGTGCAGCGCCGGGTGGAGGCGGCCGTGCTCGTAGTCCTCTCGGAGCATGTTGAGGCGCTCGCGCTCCTCCAGCTGCGCGCGCTCCTGCTCCCGCCGCTGCTCCAGCGCCAGAGGATGATGATGATGGGCCGACGCGTGGTCGCGGTTAAAGTCGTGAGGCTCGCGGTCCCGGTAGGAGCGCTCGGCCTCGTACAGGCGCGGCGGCCCGGCCAGCCGGTGCAGCGGGTCGTTCCTTAGCAACAGGTCCCGCGTGGCCACCAGCTGGTCCGTCCGTCGGTGGATGTCCAGACCGCGGTACGGGTCGCGCATCGGGTCCCAGTGGAAGGCCGGGTACGGGAAGCGGTCGGCGCCCGGGATGGGGCTGATCCCCATGAAGGGCGCCACCACGCGAGTTCTCTCCAGGCCGCTGATGCTGTTGATGGGATGGACGCCGGCCATGCCCATCGGCACCGGCATGGAGGAGGAGTGGGGGGGAGGAGGAGGAGGAGGGTGGAGGTTTGGCGTGGGGGGCGTGGCCCGCGTCGGATGCTGCTGCTGCTGCTCGCCGCTCGGCCGCTCCGTCGTCGTCGGCGGCGCTCCGTCCTGCTCCTCCTTCCTCTCCTCCTTCACCTTCACCTCGTTGTTCTTCTTCTGGTGCTCGTAGGGCAGCGGCAGCTCCACCTTCTTCTCCAGCAGCAGCGCCTCGCGGCTCAGCCCGCTGCCCGGCCGCTCCAGGCTCGTCTGCCGGATGTAGGGCGACGCCGTCCCCCGGTTGTTGTTGTTGTTGGACACCTTGTCCTCGTTGGACACTCGGCTGTCGTGGATGACGGGCGTGGTGTCCTTGTCGCTGTGCTGGTTGTTGTCTTTGAGCTTGTGGTCGTCGGTGCCGTTGTCCTTCCAGGACTCCGAGTGGTCCCTCTCTCTGTCTTTAGCCTTGTTCTCCTTGTCCCGCGGAGGTTCTCCAGACACGGGGGTCAGGTGGTTCCTGTGGTGCTCGGGGGGGCGGCTGTGGCCGAGGAGGCTGATGGGGTTCACGGGGACGGGCGACGGATGGCTCATGTGACGCTTCTCCACAGAGTCCCTACAGACACAAAGTCCCACATTAGAACCAGTAACTTTTTATTCCAAATGAAAAACTCTCAGCTAAAACATGAAACAACAAACAAGTAATGTATTGCATCACAACAAGTAAATCAAACTCCTGTTTATCCACAGGGTTTAAGTAAAGTGTAACAAAACGTACATGTGAGGAATAGAGACCTTGTACAATATTTACATAGTGTGATCACTCTGTGAAGATAGAAACAATAAAATGAAATATTGACTAGCACAGTACTACTGCAGCCCTTATTTCTTACCGTATCTTATTCCATATTGTAATTTTATGTGAATCTACTGCTAATATTCTGTTTTTTCTCATATTTATGCAGATAACAATGCCATGCAGCGCTGCATGGCATTGTTATCTGTTTTCTTATTTCTTATCTTTTACTGATATAAATGCTGCTAACTCTGTCCTCTCTTATATTTATGCAGGTTGCCATCTGCTTTCTTATTGTTGTAACTGTTGCTAACACTATATCTTTTCATACTTATGCAGGTAGCTTCCTACTGTTATCTTTTTGTATGGTATGTCTGTCCGTCTTTAAATGTGAGGACTAAGGATGGAAATTAGTGTTTCACGTGTCACAAATTGTTCATTAATGTGCACTATCCTTCTCAAATAAACAATCAAATGAAAAATGAAAAATCCCAGCGGCCTTGGAACAAAGTCTGCAGGTAATCACACAGTAATCACATTTGGCAGCTACCGTCTGTCGTACTGAACCCACCTGTCTTTGTCGTCTTTCCCGACCAGCGAGTCTCGCTTGTCAGAGTCTCTGTCCCTCTCGTGTGAGCTGACGGAGGCGCTCCTCTCAGAGTCTCCGGGCTTCAGCCACGGCGGCGGCGTGGGGAAGGACGGCGGCGTGCGGTGCAGCCGGTTCCACGGCTCCTGGTGGCCGCCGTTACCGTTGTTGTTGTTGAAGTGCTGCTGTGCGTTGGGGCCGTCTTTATGGCCGAATACTGAGTTGGCCGCTGCTAGGGATTCAACACGCGGAAAAACACGGGAGGACACAAGTTAAATGCGTATCTCAACATCTTGATTTGTTGTGTTTGAGTAATGGTAACTAAAACGTAAATCTCTAGTTGAACATGAACATGAAAGGCTATTTCAGATGCAGCAGTGTCATTGTTGAGGCTAAAACTCACTTAGTGCTGGATTCCCCAGTCCTCCGAAGGCTGACGAACTGAGAGCTCCCAGTCCTCCAAATGATGCAGGCCTCCCGAAAGGTTCTGGTGGGAGACACGACATGCTACTGACTGTGTGTCCAATCAACATCCTCCATAATTTTACTTTTTCAGAGTGAAAACAACAGAGAAGAACTGGCGAGACCTCCTTACCTAAGTGAGACGCTGGGGCGAGGAAGTTTCCAGGGTGGTGCTGTGGATGGCCAAAGGGACCGGCTGATGGGTGTGTAGGTCCTGAGCAGAGACAGACAGAAGATTTCAACATTGATCGACTAACAAACGTAGGTCTATATTAATTTTGTATAAGAATAGAATGCCTTTATTGTCACTATACACATGTACAATGAGATTAAGAGCTCTCCTTCAGTGCAAACATATGCATAGAATAAAGATACATTTCAATAATAAATAATAAATCTATGTATCATAAGATAAAATAAGTTATATATATATATATAGTATGGATTATTAAGAAAAATTGCACAGCAGATGAGTATTGCACAGTGGGTGGTTGAGAGGTTGGACTGTAATGTCAGTGCATGCAAGTTTTTTTTCACCTTGGAAACTGTAGTTAAAAAAAATCGAAACCCTTAACTACAAACTAATCATTATCATTATCTATCATAATCATAATTCATCCAAATGCATTTGAGGTAGTTTAGAAATAAGCCTTAATATTTCACTCTGTTCCCAAGAGCATTATCAAGTCTAATCTTCATCTCCAAAATATCCCACTCAGTTCATATCGTCACAAGTTTTCAAAATGTTGTTGTATCATGTATGTTGTCTGTTTGTGCATTAAAAAAATCATATCTGCTGATCATTGTAGCTAGAGGTGAGGCTCTTGGGATGGAAATGCAGTTCCGCATGTTGGTCCAGATTGGTCCATGATTAGATTTTAATTTTAGATTTAACTGTCCTCTTCTAGCGCCATTATCAGGTCAAGGTTTTAATTTGTAAAATACTTTAGTTTATGACCAAATACCTGCAAGGTAAATGGCGTTCCCTCAGCTGTGGTTTATAGAGCAGACAAACATGCTACAGTAGATTAACATGCTTGCTTAAATCAGTGCTTCTATCAGTCTCAACCTCCTACACAGCCTTTAAATCCAGATTGTGATGTTAAAACAAGTGTGAGTGTAGTATTATAATATAATTGGTTGTCTGAGGGGAGCTGCACTACACTGACATCCATCCATGTGAGTTAGGGTTGACATCATTATTATTATTTACCCGGCGTTGTGGGTGAATCCTGTTGCTTCTGTCTTGGAGCTCGACTCAGACAATAATGTGAACAGACAGGAGGAGTTTTCTCTGAACAGCAGGAACTGATCGACCGCTGCTGTACGTCAGCGGCTACCGGCGCTAACCATCAGTCAATCTCTCGTCTACGCTACGCAGAGATCCCAAACACTCACCTGCAGCGGAGAAGAGAGTGGCGGGGCGTGCCAAGTCGCTGGGGTGATGGATGGCGCCGAAGATCCCGGGGCCCGGGGGTCGACTCAGGAACTCGGGCTTGAGGCCGAAATCGAGCTTGTGAGGGTCGACCTGCATCTGCTGCTGGAAAACGCCAGACCGACACAGAGGAACACATGTAAAACCCTCCACACACGGCTGCTGCTGCAAAACTATCACTGTTTTTCACTGTATTGCTTTGCAGTGTGAGATGTTAAAGCCTTTGGAAACCTGACTATATATAGTAAAAATGCTTATATTATATCAAAGTCAAGTGCCTCATTAAGCATCCACAAAAGTCTGAGTGACAATAACTATTCATAACTATTAGAAAACCTTGTTTAAAAACAGCTCATTTTGCTATTGAGGCACTATTGAGGCCACTGGTCAGGACAGTGTGGGCGTGGCAGATAACGCTATGATTGACAGCTCCATTGTCATAGCAACACGTCAATGGCGACCGTTAAAAAAAAAAAAAGTCCTCACCGGAGGACGTGCATCGATTGATTGATGCTGTTTAGCAGCTAACTAGTCTACCAGCTTCGTTTTGGAGCATCATAACCGTCTTTGGTCGTAGTCTCACAGAAAAAAAAGAAGCTTTTAACCGTCACTCCTGTCTGTGTGAGCGCCAGGAGGGGCTGACTGACACACACACTGAGACAAGGCAGGTCGCACTGGAAAGCTAATAAATGCTAAAAGCTAATCGCCAATTTACACACACCCTCCCTCCCTCCCCTCACCCCCCCCCCCAAAAAAAAAAAAAAAAACCGGCTGTATCGGCTGTATGTAGAGAGGAGTTGTGAGGAGTTGTGGGCACACACACAGACAGACAGAGTGACACACAGACACAGACAAGGTAGGTCGCGCTGGAAAGCTAATAAATGCTAAATGCTAATCGCCACACACACACAACTCGGGTTGACATGGCTCTGGTTATGAGGACTAGAGGAGTGGAGGAGTGACCGTTAGCAGCAGAACGGTTTTGTTCGCCGCCACTGGGGGGCTGGATGAGAGAACTGACGTGGCGATTTATTAGTGGTAGGATTTATTGCGTGATAAATCCCAGAGATAACTCCGCCCAATTCAAACCTACTGTACAAAACCTTAAAAGACAAATATTTTCAATTTGGATGGAAACTTTTTTCTAATTATTTTTACATGTTTAATAATATGTACATAAGACCCTAAAATACATGGTTAGGAGGCTTTGGTGGATTTGGGTTTCCAGAGGCTTTAAAGGAAAACAAAAAAAAACTATGATGTTTATTGCGGCAGAAGCCAGATAAATTTAATTACCTGTCATTTTAATTGTTTAAACAGTAGAACAACAGTGTGAGAGTAGGATTACTTTTACAAATCTCTGATCACTATCAAATGAGCACAAAGGTCGGCTTCTATGTTTACAATGTAATTAAGAAGAGAGGCACTGATAAAATAAACAGAATAGAAAAAGGAAAGAAAAGATTAGTCCCTTTTTGAAAGGCTAATTAGTCCAAAATATACTTGAACTGTTGCAGCCAAATTCAAAACTCCTGCAGATTTGTTTCCAATTAAGAAGGAAGTGTCCAAAATCAACATGACACAGTAGTTTAGTTCTGAGCAGCTTTTTCAGTGTGTATTATGCACACACACACACTGGAAAACACCAAAAGGTGAAAACTCAAAACAGACTAAAAAGAAAAGCTGATGCATAAAGTCTCCCAGAATGAAGGTGACTCAGCTCCTACTGAATTAGTGGGAAAACATTTCACTTTCTCTAGTGTCTTTCTTGTACACTATATTAAACAGTAAACTAAACACTGTGTTAATACATAGATCTGTTACAATGTAGAGAGGAGTCAGGAGAGTCCTCACCTTCACTTTCTGCTGGTGGTGATAGATTTGCCAGGCGATATGGACATGCATGGCGCACCACTTCCCTGGTTTCTGTACAAGACAAAAAAAAAACACTGTTATAACATTTATTCAACAACAATCAGCAGCTGATTTATTTATAACATTTTATGTGAATTTCAAGTTACACTAGAAACTATGTGGTGAGGTGTGTTTTCATTCTACAAGGACATACAGTCGTATATACTATAGGTTTCTCACATCAGCCCAAGACGCTCTCCACAATGAGCTTTGTTGTGATTTAAACTACGACACTCAACCTCCAAGTGCAGCACTCATTTAATTAAAGACACTATTTTAGTCCATTAGCAAAAACCCTTTAAGGCATTTGCCATTATCATGAGTGTGTGTGTGTGTGTGTGTGTGTGAAGGTGCAAGAAGGTGCACGGGGGAGTGAGCACTCACCCTGAGAATGGGCCGAAATGGATCCGTTAGCTGATAGAGAGAGAAAGAGAGAGAGAGGGAAAAACAAGTTGAGTTATTTTGTTTTCAATCATGCAGGCTGTAATTAGTCTCCGTGTGGAGCGTTTGTTATGATCCACATAGGAATGTTTAAACTTCTCTTTGAAATTAAGCATGGCGAGAGCAATTACCACATGGGTACAAATAAAATAAGACCAACATGGCAACAGAGAGGATGATGGGAATGTGTACTCCAGTTGTTCAAAGGTAGTCCGATTGGATTTTGGATAATGGATTGGATCAAATCTTGAAAATGGGTTGTTCAAAACCAAAACTTTTTAGTAGGATCGGGATAACTTTGATCCAAAAAAAAAAAAACAGGATTATTCTGATCCCAGCAGTCGGGTGGATTCAGGGGAGATTTCAGGAACAAAATGCGATTAAAATTAAATTCAAACTGGTCAAATAAACAATTTATAATGTAGTATATTGATTTATGTTTTGCACCTAGTTTTGCACCTAATTTTTAAACCATAACAGTGATTAGTAAATAAAGTTAACTTTTGAATATTCTAATCTACAACTGAAAAACTTTTCTCCAACTACTTTTCCCCAAACTGAATTTAATGAAATTTGAAGTTTGAATTTGAAACACACGGGGAAATATTCACAATTTCACTAATGTACTGTATATTTGCTTTTTTAAATGTATTTTAACAGCCCAATCAGATGGAGTCTGGCTGTTTAAAATATATTGAAGAAAGAACAAAGAGCACAGAAAACAATACATACACTCTGTTTTCAAATAAACACACTTTGAGTGAGCCCATGCTGCTGTTGTTTACCGACCAATCAGCCTTCATTGTGATGCACAGTCCCATCTAGAGAACTCATTATCCAGATTTGGTCATCTTGAAAAGTTTGGATCTGAATTCTGGATCAGACTGATCCAATCCTACTTTGCTTTGAACAACTGGGATGAAATTTAGACGGATTACGTGATCCTGGATAGCAAAAAAGGGATAATTTTGATCCAGATGAAACCTTTTGAACAACTGGGCCCAGCTGCTGCCCACAAACCAACTGTACTGTATACCAATTCTTTACAGTGACTCGATTTAGTGTTGAAAACCTCTTCCTCTGACGCTTCCGAGGTTTATGTAACATAAACACATATACAGAGGGTGTAGAGGTTGTATCTATACTGTGAGTGTTATGTGCTCTTACCCTGGGGTCCTTCTGTAAGAACGTGTGTGGGACGGCTCCCGGTCTCGTGGACACATCCAGTGGATTAGAGGTCTAGAGAGCAGCAGACAGACGCACATCAAAAAAAAAACAAGATTCTCTGTAAATAACTCCTATTTTCTGTTTGTCTTTCTGTGGGTGGGTGTGCGGTGGTGTGTCGCTGTGCGTTTTTATTTTTATTTTTATGTTTTTTACCTTGGGCTGAAAGGCGCCCTGCAGCGAGCCGAAGGGCCCGGTCGGCGGGATGACGGGGGGAAGGCCAGACATGGCCGGTGGGTAGGAGTGGAAGAGCTGAGGAAGAAAAGAGGAAAGAGGAGGAGTGAGGATGGTTTTGGACCGGCGATGAGATGCAAACGGGTTACAGTGACGGATGAGCAACGTTCACAATCAGAATTTTCCATGACGGCGGCGATGGCGGGGCGATGGGGGGGAAGTTTCAGACGATTGCCTACATGTTTCAAGAACTGAGAGTTTATAAAATATTCCCTGCTCATTCCCATTGGATTTAAATAAGGGAAAACACTCCTTTGATATGAAAACTAGAGTGTTGTAATACAAGCAATATGCGTGTAAACCAAACAAGTGCTCAAGGCCTCCATAAAATTATCCAGAAGAGAAAGATGTGTAATCAACTACTCAGTGTAATTGTTCTTGTCAATCATATTAGCCTTAGTGGAATTAGAGAATGTTTTTCATTTTCAACTCGCACGCTCGCCTCCATTTATTCATGGATGCTGCAACAAAATTATTTAAAGCCAGAATGAATTATTAGAAGCTCTGGAGGCTATGCTGCAAGGTTTTAAAATGCAACTTGTGTTTCCCTGTGCATCATGTTTTACGACATCACTAAGTTTATAGAGAGGAAACGGCTCCAGGGAATTTGCAGCTACCGATAATAAGACGGAGGAAATCCTGAGAGTCAGAAATGAAGTGCTTAAAAACAATCTACCGACACTCTGTAATGTCTGTTTGACTCTGAATGCAAATACATGATTTATCTGATATTAAAATCTTCATCTTAGCTTTGAGGGGCAGTTTAAAGAAAAGGCTTTCTAATGCAAGTGTGTGGAAGCTTCACCAAACGTGGCGAGAGTGAGAGGCAGATGCTTGAAGTCCTCTTTAGTGATTAATATTGAGCAAGCTGTTTAATCATTTTATACAGACCTTGTCTAAATACTTTTTTATTGTCTGTTTGGTTTGATTTTTTGTAATTGTTGTTTGATATTAAAAATATGCTAATCTAAATCTAAGGGTGTATACAAACATGTTTAATGTGTCCTGATATAGTGTTATGTCTTTGTTATTCTTCTATACACATCAATAAAGATATGAAACAGAAATATTGAGCAAGCCACTGCTGTTAGCAGACAAATACAAATGCAAGAGTAGTCAGCAAGACAAAGCTATAATATTCCTCTGGTAATGATGCATCTGTATAATGCAGCCATTGTCTCCTTCTGTATTAATTTCTATGCACAATCATTTCTTTGTTTCATGCATGCACAATAAATCTTGTGCTCCTCCAAGGTCTAAGAATCCACTATTGTTTCATTAATCACAACATTTGCTGCAGATGAAGGGTGAGATGGTACAACTAGGATTCTTACAGTGTCTATTTAGAAGAGGATGAACGTCCACCACAAACACATACACACACACAGACACACAAACTAGCATTGACTGGAATGGTAATGGGCGAGCAGCTGAGTGCTCTGCAGGCAGATAGTAGTATGCAGTAGGGAAACTCACGCTGTGTCTGTAGAAGGGGTCGACTTTTGTTGGGTATTTTTCAAACTGTAGGAGAAATGAAAACAGAGGTAAGTACAAATAGATAAAGAAGACATGACAGGGTTCATAAACATTTGACATTTTGTTTTTCCAGACCCTAATTTCCAGACTTCTCGGTAAAAAAACAAAATCAAATAATTTGTGACATTTGAGTAATCAGATGGATATCATGTAATTAAATTATGCAGTTAATCGTTTGTTTTCATTATTCTGAATTGCATGCCATTATGTCACCAAATGAGACTGTAGCTAACAGCACATACACAAAATAATTAACCCATATAACTTCACATGAGACCAAACCCAGATAAGTTTTAAGATAAATATGTTTCCATACAATAGTTTCAATTTTCCATACTTTTCCATACTTGCTGACATGATAACCTTCACATGCACACTGGTCGTTTCAGGCCAACACAGAATACATCACAAACTGTTTTTTACGACTAGTAGCATGGTGACAGACTGAGGTTATGTTTACAGATGTCGACCGGTTGTCAGAGCTCTGCCGCTTCCCAAACTACAACGTTTTTATCCTCCCATTTTCACGACCGTGTGAAGACCTTCTAAACCGAGCACGGACTCTGTGTCTCATTTGGTCTCCTTTTAGTGGTGCAGCACAAGCTCAGGGCGAATATTTCCCCAGTCAAGACTAAACACTGCAACCATAAAGAGGCTTTTTATGGCCTCATTAGCTGTCAGAGGCTTCGCCGTGCTGCCTTTGAGGTATCATCAGAGCCAAGCAAACTCTCTGTGGGCTAGGCAGTTACGGACGTGTGTGTATTGATGCGAGTTTTAGGTTCAGCCACCCATTGCCTGTGGTCTCCCCCAACAAACAGCGGGGCTCTTAACATGAGGCATTTGCCAGTAATAAAAACCCTCAAACAGGACCAAATGATGTCATTAAATTCAGAATGAATTAAGTGTATTATGTTCTGAGAGCTGGCTCTGAACTTAACATGCTTTGGGCAAGTTATTGCCAATTTAGAAAATAACGGCGTTCTAGTCTGGAGTCCCGCCGTATGCCAGAGAAAACACTAGAAAAGGCTTTCTGGGAGAATAAAGGCATCATTGTGGTGCGGACGGACACACATGGTCATCGTTGAAAGGCCGCCATAGAAGCTCACAGGTCCCTGCAGTGTGCTGCTCACACACATGTCACTTGTAAAATCTTCACTCTCACACCCACAGAGTGAAAACACAGCCACGCCAACGCCTCTGCACATTTTAAAGTCATTATTAGACATAAAATCTTTTGTTTATCCCTCTCCGACCCCAACACAGTTGCGTTCTACTTATCCTCACATTTCTGGCAGGGGTACGCACCATGGGCGGTGCTGGGGTGGGCATGATGGCGTGGGGAAAGGGCGTGAAGGTGTGCTGGTGGGTGTGCTGGTGGGTGTGTTGGTGCTGATGCTGGTGCTGATGCTGGTGCTGGTGGAACTCAGTGCGCAGGTAGGGCGGGGGGCCCAGCGAGGCGCCGCGGTCGGCGCTTTGGGAGGCCAGGAAACGGGTGTTGAGCTCCTGGCGCAGAAGGTCTTGCTCTGGAGGAAGTAGAAGCAAGAGGGTTAGGGTTAGGACTGGGCTGGTTTAATGGGCGGTGGTGGTGGAGACAGTTGAGAGTTGTTGTAACTCTGAATACCCATAAGAAGCCATTGTGTAAGGTTTTACTCTTGCATTTTGTTGTGGTAGAAAAAAAACCTTCTATCTAACCTTCGTCTTGTGTTAGCTTTCTGCTACCATCTATGGTGTGCAGGTCAGTTTTGACCCGTGTTTTAAAATCAGCTGTAAAACACACTAAAAACATTTTTTTTTTCATCCAATTTGTTTTTCTTCTCTTGGTTACATTGTTAGGCTTCCTTATCCATGAAAATATTGGTTTCAATATTTTTTGGTGTGGGCTCCTGGGCCTTTTTTTGTCAGTCTACCCCTTGTCTTCAGTTGAACCTTCCTCTTGTCAGCTTTCTGCTACCATCTATGGTGTTAGGGTCCGTTTTGAGTCTTAAATCAGCTGTAAAACACACTAAAACAATTATTTATCATCCCATTTGTTTCTCATCTCTTGGTTACATTGTTAGGCTTCCTTATCCATGAAAAGGTTGGTTTTGCACTTATGATTTCATGATTTCAAGTCAAAAAGCCTTGATGCTATAAACAAATCTAGGTGGTACTTTTATGCATTTAAAACCTGAAAACGGGTCACTGGTGAAGAGAAGGGCTAAACATGAAAAGTAACTATCCTTGACTCTGTAATTAAGACATATTCTAGTTAATTTAATTACATTTAAATTAAAATATTCCCCATCTTGCCAGGTCCTGCTGGAAGCCATCAAAACCCCCTGGAGGGAGCACAGTGTGTAACCATGTCAGAGTTAAGTTATGTGTTTTTAAAAAATGAAAGAATAAAGAAGGGGAAGAAACAAGCAGGAAATGACTGTTATTATCAGCGTGTCATTTCAAATTTGAGCGAGGCTCAAGATGATTAGAAATGTCTGAGTGCTGGAACTGTCAAATGTTGTGATTTGCTACGCTACAGCCCCTCTGAGAGAACAACATCTGTTGTTCTAATAACCTCTGCACAGCCTGTGGAGAAAGAATGGATTTCAAGTAATCACAGGCTTTTCTTCTAAATTCAACAAAACCTGCCTTGAGAGATTATGTCTCCTCCTGAGTAACCTTATCCTTCCTATTCCACAGTGACTCGCTACAATATTTTCTGCATTCATTTCAAGCTTTATTGGGCTGGGAGCCGGGGTGGAATTTTCTCTTCATAAAAATTTCATTAGTATCTTTTGAACAAAATCCAGCTCGCTCCGTTCCGTATTGACCAAATTGATTTCTCGCACATGAACACCATTCCAGGTGAAAATGGAAGTTCTTGGAACGCCGCTGAAGGCGAGCTCCCTCCCCCTTCTCTCCCCCTCCCGCACTGACCCTGACATTTAGTTTGACAGCGCTGCGCGGAAATGTGCACGGGGTCTGTAATCGCTTTTGCTATGTGGTCTGACTGACTCGCCGGTGGATATTACTGGGTGTGTGAGAATCGATCAATCAGAGCGTGACAGACAGTGTGAACTTGAACTGTCCGCACGACTGTAAACACACACAAAACCCCGGGCATGGAGTACATGTGGATAATCTTGGACTTGGTTGCTTGTTTCTTTAAATAATTACCAGAGCAACATTCTGTCGGTCCATCTGTCTCCACATCTCAACCGCTTCAAAATCAAACGCTGCTCGGAAACGATTCCCTGTTCACTCTGGTGTGTCTCCACCAGCATGGCAACAGCCGTGATGCAACGACCGGCTAAAATAAGACTCGCCTTTTGTTTTTCTTTTTTAATCCTGCTGTCCTCCTGGGTCAAGGGAGGAAGGATGAAAGGGAAAGAAGGAAAGAAGGACGAAGGGATAGAAGGAAGGAAGGAAGGAAGGAAGGACGAAGGGATAGAAGGAAGGAAGGAAGGAAGGATAAAGGGAAAGAAGGACGGAAGGAAGGAAGGAAGGAAGGAAGGAAGGAAGGAAGGAAGGACTATCCTAAATGGCACTAGCAATGAACTGCTCTCAATTTCTCTTTTTTTTTTCTTTTCTCTTCTCTTTCTATTTATTTATTGTATGATTAATTGTGTTTTAACTGTTTCCTTATTTAACTGTGTTTTTAATGAAATATGTATCTCTTTCACGGTGAGCCGAAGACAATTTTCCACGATGGTGGACAATAAAGTTTTATTGTATTGTCTTGTATTGTATTGTAAAGAAGGAAGGAAGGCAGGAAGGACGAAGGAAAGGAAGGAAGGAAGGAAAGATACATGGAGGGAGGGAGGGAACAGATTGGGTCAACTGGATCAAAAGAGGAAGGAAGAAAAAGTAAGGACAAAGGGAAAGAAGGAAGGAAAGAAGCAAGGGAAAAGGGATTGTGGAAAGAAGGAAGAGAGAAAGGAAGGAAAGAAGGAAGGATGGAGGAAGTGAACAGATTGGGTCAGTTTGACCCAGAAGGACAACAGGAGGGTTAATTAACGTCGGGCCTGAATGAGCGGTGCTGTGCCGCCACGCCACTGGGGGGCAGTGTGGGCCGGGGACGCCTGCCCTGCCCTGTAGCCATGGTTACCTGAGTAGGCGGCGCTCCCAGCGGCGGGGTGTCCGGGTCCTGGCAGCGTGCTCGACGTCAGTGGCGGTGGTGGAGGCAAGGCTGCTGGAGGAGCGAACATATTGGGGTGATGTGGGTGAGGCGAGGACTGCAAGGCAGGGGGGAAGCCGTGGGGGGAGCTGCTCTGGTTCGCTGCCAAGGGCAACGGGAAGGGTGAGGCTGCTGCTGCTGCTGCTGCTGCTGCTGCAGGAGGAGCTGCAGGGTGGTGGGGGAGGTGGAAGGAGGGACCGGGGGGCCCGTGGGGCTTGGTGCCCGGTGTGCTGCTCCTGCTGCTGCTGCTGTGGAAAGAGACAGAGAGAGTCAAGTAGTCAAGTAGTTTATTTGTCCCAACTTGGCAATTTGGTTGCAGTCTAGGTGTTTAAAAACATAAAAACATACATTCCAACACATACATACAACACCTCAATAGATATCTAAAAACACACACAATAATTCAACAAAAGGCAAATTTCAGGTTAAAGCAGTAGTAAGCGATCCGGTCGTTTTGGCTAATGCTGCGTTCCAGGCAGCTTCAAGTCACAACTTACGACTTTGTAGCGTTCCAGGCAACCCACTCGTGTTTTTCCGACCTGTTTTACCTGTGAAAGTCACTATAACGGCCACTCGTAACTTCCAACCCGTGAACTTGTACCAGATCGAACTGGTACGACTTCACAGGTCGGAAAAACACGAGTTACGGGTTGCCTTGAACGCACCATAACGTCTTGTCAGCCGATGGAGTTAGTAGCCCCCGCCCTCGTCATGGATCTATCGGTCCTCGTCCCTACGTCACCACATTCAGGCGCATCCCTTGGCTGCACACACAGCCCTTCATGCCGTTCTCTCTCCTCATTGGATAAAACTTGTAGGATACGAGAAAAGTTTTCTCCTCGGCTCAGAGCAGAGCAGAGTGACTGACAGATCCGTGTTTCGGTCCAAACACTCTATGTAAGTGATTGGTGTCGGAAGATATAACTATTTAAGACTTATATTAACACAAAAATATTGCTTACTTCTGCTTTAAGTGCCAACCACATAGATCCCCAACATCAGCATCAACAACATCATCATCGTCGTCAATATCAAACTCATCGTCACCATCGTCACCATCATCGTTCAACCAGATTGAGCTCCCTAATGGAAGTGGGGATGAACGAATGTCTGTACCTGTTCTTTTTCACCCTAGGGGCACATAGTGGCACACCAGATGGTAGCCAGACATACTCAGAGCTAAGAGGATGGGTACCGTCTAAACAGATACTCCTAGCTTTCCTCACTACTTGCTTTAAACAATTCACATCAACAAACTGAGTCCCCACAATCTTGCTAGCAACCTTCACAATACCCTGTAGGGCATTTTTATGTTTAATTCCAAGGTTGCCATACCAGCAAATAATAGAAAAAGAAATGACAGATTCGATAAAGGATCTGTAGAACACAGTCATTAAGGTCTTACCGACTTGAAATGCAGCTAATTTTAACAAAAAAGGCGCTGCTGGCCTTTCTTACATAGCGCTTCTGTGACAGGAGGGGTATGGAGAAAGGAGCCAGGTTAGGCCAGGTGTGATCACTCTGAATTAACACTTGTTCCTCCACACCCTTTAATCTCCATCTGCTCCCAAGTTCAATTCCCAGCGCTGGTTTTTTTTCACACTTCAACTGTCCTCCATTTACAAGCGCCTCCCTACAGTACTGTACGTCTCTCTTGTGGCTTCACAGAATCCAGGGCAAACACACGAACGATCCGCGAAAAAAAAAAACACACCACATACTGCAGGCAGCACCCTCAGATACACACAAAACCACCGCTGGCACACACATACACATACACAACACAAGCAGCAGCAGCATCTGTCTTTGAACAGCCTCTGTTAAGGCACTTCCTCCTCCTCCAGAGCCAGGTAGCGAACATGTGCATCGGAAATGGGATGAGAGGGTGTATGCATGTGTAAGCAAACAGTCTTTTGTAGTGTGTGTGGGTTTTTCCCCCCGGGGGCGCAGCAGCCAGCAGCCACAGAGCCCTGCGTCTCCACAGCTCCGGCGCACAAAGCCTAAAAGCTCATTTGCAGCGCTCGCTCTTTGCTGTGGGCCCCGGCCCGTGATTATTCACAGCGGGTGCCAGGCCCTGCTGGCGCACTGGCAGACTGGCAGGGCCTGGCACAGAGAGTGGGAGGCTAAGCCAAGTCCTAAGAGCCCGTGAGGCAGAGCTGTTGTCGGGACTGAGTGGGTTCTGAAGGAGCTCTGCTGGAGTCCTGGAGTCTTAAATTAATGAAGAGTCTCGCAGGCCTCAGTGCATCTCTCTCCACAGATATATAGGACACAACAACACACTAAGCTTAGCCTTGCTCTGGCTTCTATTGTTGTTATTTTTAATCAGATGAAAAATTACCGCGATGATGGTGTATTTGAACGTACAAAGTGGAGCTCCACTGAGGATTCTTCGTAACAGCCCTCGGAAGAACATTACGACTTTCCTCTTGGTCTCTCCTGCTTAAATAACCTCTCATCAGTAAAATAAAAACAATACAGCGCTGATTCAAGGTGAAACCCCACACCACTGCACACATAATGCTTGTATAACTGATGTGGGGGGTGGAATCTGCACCGAGCCCCAGTGACAATGTGGGTGGCTAATAAATCACAGGCACTCAGGGAGCAGTGTGGCCCTTTTACTTCTCTGTTAATAGTCGAAGCCACTGTGTTTGGCTCGGGGACTTAAAGCGCAGCCTGATAGCAATTTACATACTGGTACTGTAGTAGGGCATCATGGGAACTATTCAGCCCAAAAGTTAGGACGGAAGTGTACGAGCTTTTGTCCGCCGCACTGCTGCAATTTTGTGCGTCAGACCATGTGAGGACATCAGACACAAAACTTTGGGCCTGTCCCAATATGCACACTAGGTCACACTTGGGCACTTGGCGTGCGCGTTCATGGGCTTAGTGTCAGTGTGCAAGTGTGTCTCATTTCTCCAACGACCAAAAGTGCAGCGCGCTTGATTTGCACTTTACCCACACTTACGGTAAGACTGCATCCGAGCGGTATTTGGCCAAGTATAAATCCCACAATGCACCATGGAGAAGTCTGCCGTCACGGGGAGCTACAAGCCACGTTTGGGAAATTCCATTGAATGAATTTCAAATTGACTTTCAAATTGACTTTCTATCTTATAATTATGACTTTTTAACATCATATTTTATATAGATCATGCTCTGTTCATGTTTTTTTTTCGTTTTTCTTGTTTGTTTTATTTAGGCTACTTACAGAGTTGGGCTTACACATTTATGATTTGAATCTTGCGCATAGAGACACTTTGTATGTCCATCCGGTGGCCCTGCTACATTCAGCAGCCCTCTTTCTTTCTTTTTTGTGTCATTGTCATGTGAGCTACTGGACTAATTTGAATTTCCCTCCTAGGGATGAATAAAGTATTCTCTACTCTACTCTACTCTACTTTACTTTTGTAGTAGATGAGACTGTGATCCAGCAGCACTGTTTATTAAAACTGTTGCTGTGAGTGTGTGTCGTAGTTGAGCAAGTGTGCACAATGGCACAAGCTGCAAAACATGCTTGCACACTGTATGCAAATATACGTTCCGCCAGCAAAACGTCACCAAAGTGTGTGCGTAACCAAGCGCACTGAGCCAAGTGTGGAGAAATGGGACATCACCAACTTTCTCCTGATGAAGTGAGTGTGTGTGAGGTTGTCGGGTGTGTTTTCCGTACCTGTGACCGTTGAGGTTGAGGCCGTTGTAGGCGGACAGCGGCCGGGGGTGGCAGCGCGACGGCGGCCGGTGGGGCCCGGCCTGGCTGGGGTGCTGCTGGTGGGGGTGGTGGTGGGTGGGGAGCGCGGGCGACGGCGGGTGCGGGTGGAGGCTGGGCGTGGGCGGCGGCCGCGGGTGAGACAGCAGATCAGGCTGGTGCTGCTGCTGCTGGTGCTGGGGCCGGGGAGGGGGGGGCGGCGAGGGCTCTTGGCCCTGGGCGAGAGGCAGGGCTGCGGGCGTGGGAGGCCTGGGGAGAGCCTCGGAGCGGGGGGGCGGGTGTGTCGAGGCCGGGGGGGCCGGGGCGCCGGCGCCGTTCGCCTGGGTCCAGTGAGGGGACGGGGGCCGGGGGACGGACGGCTGCGCCTGAGGCTGGGGCAGAGGGGGGGCTTGGTGGGGGGCGGGCAAAGGCTGGTCAGGGGTGCTGCTGGGTGCAGGGGGTGGGGGCTCCCTGCAGCTCTCCTGGCTCCGCTCTTGACTGCGCTCTAGGCCTGACACCTTGAGGAGGCCGGGGCCGTGAGGCTCCTGGCTGCCATTGGTGGAGAGCACATCGATGCCAAAATCAGGAACTGTGAAACAAAGAGAAACACTGTGTGAACAAAAAGTGCACGTCCAATAACAATTCTTAGTTTTTAAAATGGTGGTTCATCAAAACACCCTGTATGATCATAAATACATCAAGCACAGGGGGAGATCTGAGGACAAAGATGAAGTCAAAGAGGAGATGATGATGATGATGATGATGTGTGAGCTGCAGGCCTTCTCCAAGCTGTTGCTTTTGCCTCTGTGGTGCACTTTGAACTGAGAGAACGACTCATACACTGACACACACACACTTTTTCCTACTCTTGCAGCTGAAACTGGCCAGCTGCAGTTTACAGTGTTGCCAGCACAAGCACCTCCCTCCTCCCTCCCTCCGCAGCCCTTTGACGCAGCCTTTAGCACCATCTCCAAGGAGAAACTACCCATTTGAAAGGTGTTTTTCTTGTTCAGGCTGAAATCAGTTTGTATTATACACAAGATATATTTCCAAGGTTAATATTTTGTTGGATATCAGAGCTTCCAATTTCAGGACATGTTAAATATATTCTGGTCAAATGGGTACAGACTTTTCTGCATGTACCATAGCATTACAGATCTAATGCATACACATAGACTGTAGCTGGGTTGTGCATATATTTACATAGTGGACAAATGTCAGGTTGTCTTCCATCTGTTTTACAAGTGAAAACTACATGGTAATGCTTGAATTATATTTTCCATATAGAGTATGTTCATTGTCTCATGCTAACTATCTTGAGAATGATGATGGCTCGTGCATATTACAGGACAGTGCAGGGTAAAATATTCATTAATTCACTTTTGCATGTGGCGTGAAGGACAGCTGCACATTAGCTTACTGTCTGATAAGATAAGGATTAGTTTTGTGGACTTTCAGTAATTGCCAAAAAACAGCAATTACCTGCCATTAAAAGCCCTGGGTGGACTCCATTATGTCCAAAGTGTGAATTAATCCAAAGAATGAAAAGCGACTGCTGTACAATGTTGAAGTCACACAGAACAATAGCTAATAAGCTCCATCCAGGGTATTTCTCTGCAGGGACCTCCTCCTACAGAACAAAGTGCTCAGAAACCAGTCGGCTTTGCTGCTCCAGAGGCAGAGAGGCTCATGGGGGATGACAGTGCATACAAAAACTGTAATTAACTCTCCCCAAGCCTCACGGGGGTTTAGGGACAGGAGCGAGGGCTCCTCCTCCTCCTCCCCCCTTAGTGAAGCCAGCTAAATCCTTTACCTGCCAAAGAGGTGTAGATGGGGCCCGGGTCCCCTGGGCAGAGACAGCAGCGTGCTCTGCAGAGCTGCAGCCTGTCACAGCGGGCCTCCGTCTCATTGACACACTGCTCCCTCTGGACCGACTCCAGAGGGAGCTGAGGCTGAGCAAACAGGGCCGTGTGGGAAGAACGTCCGTCCATTAACATTAAAATGCTAAGCTAGGTATTAGCAGCCCCCAGGTGCATGTGATATTGCACTTCGGGGTCAGAGGAGGTAATTCCTCGAGCAAGATCACGATCAATATCACCAATAACAGCTGTTGACTCCTGCTCTATGTGGGTGAGCTTAACTGGGACATCTGCCAGCCTGTCAGGAGACAAAAGGCAGCCCTTTGGCAGGTTCAAGTGTTTGTCTAATTCTCTCTGTTAGCCGTCTTTGGGCAAGCACAATGAAGAAAAGTCCCCACATCACGCAGAGACACACACGTCAATTCTCGAAAGCTAACCGACCCTTACATAGACACACTATCTCTCTGGCAGCGCTACTGTTCAACCTTCATGTGCGTCAATAAAGAAGAAAGGCCCAGCAGCAGCAGCCCTTAAATCCATCTCCCTCATCCATGTCAGTCTTCTTCACTTACAAATGCTATTACCGGTCAAGAGAGACTGCTGCTGGCAAACAACTCCACCGCAGCAGACGGCAGAGGAGAAAATTCCCAATTCACAAGTCTCCTGCTGCACCTCTGAGTCCCCGAGGTCCACGGCTTGTTTTGAGAATGTGCTAACATGCTAAAAAGAAGGTGTCTATTCTGGTCATAATGAAGACTCCAGGGCCGGGCGGAGCGGGGGAAGAAGAGAAGAGGAGTATACACCAGTTTCCCTCCCGAGAGGGTTCATTTGCCAGTCTTCTTCATCCCTGGAAACAAATAAGCGCAATTCCCGCTTGGCTTACTCAAAATGTGGAGCCCTGCTGTTTCTCAACATTTCAGTAGTGTTGTGGTTTTCTAACTAGCACACGCTGCTCGCTGGAGCATCACAGCAGAGAAAGAGGCCTGTGGGTGTGTGTGGGTTAGTTGGGGAGGCAAAAGCTAGAGGCCAGATTTAAGAAGTAAACGGGGTATAGGAGGGTTTTTTTTGAGGGTCATCTGTCTGTGTGTGTGTGTATGTGTGTGTGCGCTCGTCTGTGTGCATGCACAGGAAAGCCAATTATTAAGGCTGGATGTCTGGGGACCCGGTGTGGGGCTTAGGGGGATAACTCATTATCCCTGGGTGAGCCGTCTCCTACTGTTCAGTGTATTAGCTGCACACACCAGCACTCCTGATTTGTGTCTCTCCACATGCTAAAAGCGACACTGCAGCATGTAATCATTAGACGGGCTACAACTCTGATCTAGCTGAACTGAATCTAATATGATAACATCATATAACACAGTATGACGAATGCAGATTAAAACTCTGCCCTTTAGAAGTTTTACGAGGATTAAAAAAACAAAAAAAAAATGGAATAAGACATCAGACAAGAGACGTTGACTGTCTGCACGCCTCCTTCCTGCTGTGTTTCACCTTTGTTGTTATTGTCCTGCAGTGGAGCACAGCTCATTAGTAGCATGCAGCTGTATTTACTGTTAGCATTTCTTTAATGTGCTGCTAATATCACATTGAGCCTGCATGGCTAATAGACCTGTGTATCTGGTTGGTTAATGGTCCTTCATCAGCAAGACATTTGGATCGGTGCAGTCACACGAGAGACAAATGGCTCAGCTCGTTGCACCAATGTTTGCACTCGGCGCTGATCTGTAGAGAGGGAGTGACAGGAGGCCTGGCAAAGTGAGATGCATGACATTAGGTTGTTTAATATGGTGTTAGGTCATTACCGCAGTACATAAGGGGATTAATTTAGCATATTATATTTCAATGTCACCACTAGATACAACCTGGCCCATATAAATGATTAACAAACAAGCACCAACATCATCATCTTTTAAAAGCTCAACTGGCAGCTCAGCACCTGTCCTTTTGAAAAATACATTAGTGCCCAACTCGAGCCAAAACTACTTTGCTAATCTCTCTCTGTTTTTTCTCTCCAGCTCATGTCAGCGTGTGGGTGGATATGACGGCCTCCACCTGGACCTGGAGGCAAACAGCAAACGGATGCCCACCGGGGCCTAAGCGACATTTTCCGAGCTTCTGTCCATTGCCGTCACTCCCTTCTGTCACATCCTCCTCAAAATAGCACCTCGACACATTCTAAACCCTCGCACTCATTTATGGGATTTCATCCAGGCAGGGGTCACATAGCTCCAATCATGCAAAACCAACAACCTAACACATAGCAGCAGAACACGAGACTGACAGCTGAGCCTCGACCACGGCCGTGCACCCGGCAGAGGTGAAACGCAGCGAGGGCTTGAGAGCGACAAGTTAATGCTATGTGTTTCAGAGAGGAAGCAGCTGTAAGGCCAAATAATGGATGCTCCATTTTTCTTGTAAACTGACTCATGTTTCAGATTGTTTACTTCTTGTCATAAACATACAGAAAAAAAGATTACCAGCTTAAAAAAAACAAAAAAAAATTACCAAAATGGAGGAGCCACCACCGACCAGGGCGCTGTGTGCAACATGTGTCACGTCAAACTGGTCCAACACTAACACACTGGATCCGCAAACAAATGACGGCAGATGGCATCCGCTTTACTCGACTGGTCATGCAACTTAAGTAAACAGTATATTTTATGATGCATAAGAATATGCACACACAATAATGATCTGCCACCAGATTGTATCATCACTTAAGATGATGTAGTGGAGTAAAATACAGTTTATATCATGTAAATAATGTACATTACATGAAGATTAGTGGGCAGGAATAATAATATTATTAACTCAAAAAAGTATAATCGACAAATTTAGACCATGGCCTAGTAGGCCTACCAATCTGTAATTTATCACTACATCTGTGCCTGTGACCTTAGCCTCATTAAACTGAAGACACAACAGAACCAAAGATAGTAGGAGAGTTAATGCCTTGAACAATAGCCATTTGCACTTGCACATCTCTATTTACAACAGCCAGACGGTCATAAATAGAAGGTTGAGAGTCACTGTACTGGAGGCTGTGACAGCTGCTCCACTGTTGAGAGCTTCTAGGAAACAGGTGCTAATGGGGAGGGAGGGAGGGAGGGAGGGAGGGAGGGAGTCTGCTCTTCATTATGGACTCGAGGGCAACAGATGATGCAATGACAGGTAACCTCCAGGTGCTGATTGCAGGTTTGTCCTGTATCGGTGTCACGCAGGTTTGCTGTTGCGAGCATTATTAGTTTATTAGCCCGACGCGGTATGTTGATGGGAACATCATCGATTCGGTCATAAACAAAGTACTAGACAAACTAAAAAAGTTGACCTCACGATGAAATGGTAGACTTTGCTCTTCAGAAAAGTCGAAGTCATTAACATTCATCCTCTCTGGGAACCATGCATGTCTGTATCGGATTCCCTGGTAATCCATCTAATGGTTGTGTTGACATGTGACTATAAACAAAAACTGTCAACCTGATGATGTTGCTAAAGGAAAACAAAGTTTTAGGTTTTACCCTTTAGAGACTATGAATGTTTCCAATTCCATGGTAAACCCTTCAAACAATCTGGATAAGTAATGGACCAATTAACCACCACTGGTATCTGAAGAGCCACACCTGTAGTGTA
Source organism: Trachurus japonicus (assembly GCF_045865225.1). Lineage (NCBI taxonomy): Eukaryota > Metazoa > Chordata > Actinopteri > Carangiformes > Carangidae > Trachurus > Trachurus japonicus. The sequence goes on along the minus strand of NC_140920.1, from coordinate 8,936,951 downwards.
GCTAAGGAGCATACAGCATACTAGCATTCAATTCTGTATTGGATTACTATATTTAATGTACTGGTTGTTAATTCTACAGTGGTTTTTTTATATTGACAGTCCAGAAACTGTCAATGTGGATGACAACTGTAGGCGGCAGACAGCTAGTATCACTGTATCTGTGGCCTAGAATAAAACAAACCTTTCTCAGGACAAGCGTTGACATCTGCAAAACCCAGAGGTGTCTGTCACAGCTGACAGAGACCTTCAAAGCTGCACTCATTCACCGTCTCCCCTGCAGTGAGCGACGTTTTTCTGCCCTTATCCTGTTCCCTGTCAGTTGACAGTCAGTCAGTGGTGTCGTGCCCAACACTTTTCAAAGATCACATTTGCTTTTCCAGAGGCAACAACACTTCAGCCAACACAGTGTTTTTGCTGAAAACTGCACTGCCGTGGTACAGGTGAATCATATGATTAATTTGGTGCAGAGATATTTTTTTTGAGAACTGAGGGCTGAAGAGTCTGGAGTGGAGTCGCAACAAATAAACAATGGTTGTGTTGTTGGACAGAGGCTGTGTTTTTCTGCCCCTCACTTTGTCTTCTTTCCTCGAGTCGACACACATCATCCAGCCTCTCCTCAGAAAACAGAAACACAAACAGAGAGAGGCAGACTGTTTGCTCAAGTTGAATCAATTAAAATGCACAACTGTGCCGAACAAGGATTCATGGCCCTCATTGAAAATTCCATCTTGCATTGGTATGTCTCAGTAAACATTAATTACAATCAGGATCTCCCTCTGTTCTGGGCTGGGCATTTAGAAGCAGGCGGAATAAAATCCCCTTTAAAAAAATAAAAAAAAAACAGTCCCCAGTTATGCAGAATGTTTTAAGAGACAATTTTGCCTCAGGCCTCAGTCTGGAAACCATTTCGTCTGTGCACAAAAAAGGAAAAAGAAAACACCGCAAACTCGCTCCTCTTCTGTCTACATATTTTGTTTGACAACAAAATTAGAGTTGTAATTGAGCAGCAAGTGTTGACAGTGGTCTGACCTCCAGTGTGGTTTAGACACCATATGTTCCCCCCAAAGAACTCCTCGGTGAGCGACCGGGCTGTGTTTATTTGTTCTTAATGAAGACTGCAGTCGCATTAATAGCAGAGATTTTTTAACAGAGCCCCCCCCCTCCTTCCCTCCCACACACACAGAGGAGAACAATAAATATAGCAGACCGCTAGTTTCTGTCACTGACGTATGCTCATAAAAGCCTCGGTGTCAGGGCTGAACCGCTAAACCAACACACAACGGCATCTTTCCTCTTTCTCCTCCTGTGTTTGTCTTTACAAAAAAAAAAAAATCACCGGTTTACAATGTACAGCTACACAGCTACCCCCAGATGGATATCACACATGTGAAACGCACAATGTTCTCACACTCAGGAGAGCCTGTCTTCCTCGGTGGAATACCCTGGGGTTCATATTAGTGGATGACATCTGAGCTCAACTCCCATGTCTGCGGGACTAGAAGGTGTTTTGAAATCCCTGATGTGCTAATACCCCCTCTCTCTGGTGCCCAAAGTGGCGACAGTCTATGAAGCCTGTGTCTGCACATTAACCAAAGGATTCATTTCCTCATCTGCAGAGACGCCACCCCACAATGCACCTCTACGGAGGATTTATGTGCCTGTCAGTCTGGCCGTGGATGTGTGTGGTTAATTCCTTATTTCCCTGCTATGCTAAAAGCTGCAGGCTAATAATATGTTGAGCAGTGTAATGTGGAGAAGAGGAGCGACCGTACACCTGCACTCCAGAAGCTGGAAAGTGTCGCTGACCTTCAGGGAAGCTTTGTCCCTGATCTCATCTCCGCAGCCTCCAGAGACGCTCCACTCTGTTAGCTCCTTTCTTTAGCTCTGAAGACTTTAAAGGTACATTGTGTAGAAATTACTCCCATCTAGCATTGCGGTTGTATATCGCAAGCAACTCAATCGTATTTTTCATGCTGCATTCATGTGAAATTGGGCAGACAGCAGACGGACGACAGCTGCTGCACATAATGGCATTAACAAGCCTCCATGTAAACAAGTGGTCCATCAGCACGAGGCAAAACAATACACTTTCTCTCGACTTCTGTGACTAAAATGACATCTTTAAAGCAGAAATAAGCAATCCGGTGGTTTTGGCTAACTTCTTGTCAGCCGATGGAGTTAGCAGTCCCCGCCCTCGTCCCTACGTCACCACATTCACGCGCATCCCTTGGCTGCACACACAGAGAGGACCGCCCCTTTATGCCGTTCTCTCTCCTCATTGGATAAAGGTTGTAGGATACAAGGAAAGTTTTCTCCTCGGCTTACAGCAGAGCAAAAGACTGACAGACCCGTGTCTCAGACCAAACACTCTATATAAGTGATTGCTGTCGGAAGATATAACTATTTAAGACTTATATTAACACAAATATTCCACTTACTTCTGCTTTAACAACATTGGTTTCTCTAAGAGCAGCCCCCCACCGCCCCCTCTTCTCTCTTTACGTCTCCAGAGTGTCGCTGCACCTCACAGCAACGAGTTCACAGCACACAGGCATGTGTGTTGGACATGCCCCAGATGGGAGCTTTGGGGGGCGATGGCGCTGCTGCTGCTGTGCTGGGGCCTGACAATGATGGACGCTCCCCTGCTGGCCCTCCCAGACTCTCCGTCATGTCAGCAACTCTCTAAAGCCGGAGCTGGGGGGGGGGGGGTGTTGGGTTACGCAGCCTGGACATCCTGCCGTGTGGAGGGTCTTGGACTGGAGCTGTTTTATTAGCGCTAGACTCCCAGGGGTGGTTGCATGGGGAAGGGGAGTGGGAGGCTAAACAGAATTAAAGGTGGGGGGGGGGGGTTGGGTTGAGGTGGGGCAGGCCAACTATTCTGGCTGTGAGAGCATGACATGTGTAGTCTTTCAGTGAGAATACCACAGTGTGCTGATATCATTTCACAGTAACACAAACCGCTGCTTTAACAAGTGGTGATTGAGCAAAAGGCCAAAAGCAGGCGGGGGGAGCTGTTAAGCCCCCCTCTCTTAACATCTATATTTCATGCCTGTCTCATTTGGTTTATGAATTTTGTATTACGAGTTGTGAAGCCAAAGCGAGCAGCGTGTATGTAAATATAAATAGTGTGCGTATAGGCGGTGATGTCATGGCCTATGTGAGTGTGAGCGAAGGCGAAACCACGCGGCGGCAACAAACCACCGACTCCTCTTCTAAGACAGACTGTCTGCGAGGCGAGCGACTGTGATCTTTCTTCTGTCAAATGGTAGCAATCTGGGTTAATTGGCCTCAGTAAACCACTGAACGTTCTGAGCTCTTCTGACAGATGCGAGGCAATAGAGGAGAGCGGCTGCCAGACCAGACCAGACCAGACCGCAGAGAACAAGCACTTACACATGTTTACAGTACAACAGAGACAAATACAAGAGTGACAGGAAAAGAGAGAAAGTCGCTCTCCCCCCCCCTCCCGCCCCGTGCGTCTCCTACCTTCGCTAGTATCCATCCGTGTCCCATTCATTCATACTCTGTCTGGTAGCAGCAAAGTGTTCTGTCTCCTCTCTCTCCAGTCATATTGAAGCCATTTACTAACAGAGAGCTGCAGCGACAACACTCTTCCACCCACAGTAGCTCTGATTACAGATACTCCTGTAATGGCTCTTAACTGCTCCCTGCGTCTCACTCTTCTCACCCCACCAGCATGTGGAAAATCTGCTGCCTTGCTGCTTAGACAGCTCCTGGAGGGGGCCTAAATGTTTGGACACCTTCCTTCCTTCCCCCATCCTTGCCCCCCCCCCCTCCAAAAAGCACCATCACCGTCTTTACGTGCACATGAGGATGTAGCGGTTTGGGATTGGCGGCCAGCAGTGTCTCATTTCCAGCTCTCTACCCCCCTTTAGAGAACAAATCTTTATATATCCCTGAGGGTGTGAGGTCAGACTGGAGGGACCGTAACGGGAGAAGAGTCGGGTCAGGGACTCGATGACGGGCATGCTGGCACAGGTGACTGCGGAGAAGAAGGGATGGGTGGAAAAGCCAGCCAAGGGGCCAAGGGGGGGTGGGGAAGGGGCTTTGCAGAGCAGGGCAGCCCTCAGGGGGGACACTTGTTGCCCGCGGGCTGACAGATCCTCTGCAGGTTTGGCTGTCATGCCCAGGCTCACTGAAGCTTTGAAATAACAGCAGCGTGTAATGAGGATCTATCCAGTCAGTCAGTCAGTCAGTCCATAGCGATCGGTCAGCGGGCGGCGAGCAGCGAGCAGCAGCGCACACACAATGACACACAATGGTGTAAAGCTACACTCGGAGACAACAAGGCAGCTGCTGCGGAGCGAGCCAGACCGCTTGACCTGAAACATGTCACATGTACATAAGCCAGCTGATGGGACTTCTCACAACAGGCCCAGATATCTCTACTAGTGAGGAGTGACAAATGGTGGATGTAGGCAGCCAATGTGGATTTTTTTCTTCTTTTCTGCTGCTTCTCGTGCTTGTTGGATCCTAGAGACACACATACACAGTGACGGGGGGCTGCTGAGGGGCCCACAGCACCGGCGTACATGTCAGCATCTCTCCTCCTCAACCAGCCATGAAACCTCTGTCAGTCCTTTGCCAGTTCAGCCTCACAGTGCTGTGAATATTTTACAAACATCACAGTATTTTGAAGACTGCAGGGGGAAACACCATGTCACCAGTGTTGTTAGTGTTACACATGGTGCAACGATGCACACACACACCTCCGATGATCATTATAAATTATTTACTGAGTTGATTTACAAGAAAAGCATTATGTTTTTGTCACTATGCTACAGTTAGATGGTTTCCCACCTGCACATGAAACATCATCAGACCGTATGGCGCCTGTCCATTGTTGTATGTAACTGCTCTGCCAAGATGGAGGCTCAATCATTCAAACACTGCTCTATAAGTGCTGCTATAGTGCTCAGACTGCTGCTTGGTGAAAGCAACAACAACAGAACAACTTTGTATCATTCTGTGTACAAACCTTCACAGCTGAAAGGCCACAAATGAAGTGTGTCATCAACTCCTGCTTCAGGCTGGAAAATAGAGCTGTGTGTGTGTCCTATCTTTTCTGTGTCAGTCTGACTCGCACATACTGTAGGGATGTCACGATTATACATTTTCTTGGTACGATTATTGCCAGAGAAATAATCACGGTACTATGATTATCACAATTATTATGCACTAATTAATTTCACAACTCTATGAATGTGTAAAATCAAATATAGTCAAAATATAATTACATTACTCATTGTTTACACAAAATATTTCAAGTATTTATCAATATATGACCAATTATTAATCCCCCAGGGGAAAATGTTTACGTTTATTTTAATCGTTTTTTGTTTTGTTTTGCTTTTTTTTTTTTTTAATTAAAAATGACAGGCTAACATTTAATTTCCTACCAATTCAATGTTACGTTAGTTAAATGGACCAGTATCTGAGCATTTACCTTTATTTTTGCACACATCTGCCGATGAGGTTCCAACATCATCTTTTAATTTCCTACCAATTCAATGTTACGTTAGTTAAATGGACCAGTATCTGAGCATTTACCTTTATTTTTGCACACATCTGCCGATGAGGTTCCAACATCATCTTTTTGGGAAAGTAACGGTATTTAGGAATCTTTACGATGAATTAATTGTGGTGTTTAATACCACGATTAATTATGAAAACAAGTAATCGTGACATCCCAACTCGCACAGGAGGAGTGTGAGTACGTTGGTCTGCTGATTCTGATGAATCACTAAACTGAGACTTAGAGCGAGCAGTTTAAAATCAACTGGATCTGAGAAGACTGAGAGTTGAGGCTGTGTGTGTGTGTGTCAGTGTGTCGCTCCTCGCTGCCTGGTACTGCAACACGTGTTTCATGTCGGTCACTGTGGCGGCTCAGGAAACAATAGACAATCGTCACTTGAACCGACTCACTTCAAACACAGACATGCTGAAGTCTCAGTCGTAGTCACATGCTCATAAAAAAACCCACACTCACTCATAAACACCTACAACTTTCTCATTCACCCCCCCAACTCCCACACCCCACACCCCCAAACCCCAACCACACCCACACCCACAGAGAACACTCTACCAGTCAACAGGTCCAAATGCCACCCTAGTTGAGGTACATGTAGCTACTGCAGCTCTCTGTCCGCTCGGCTCAGTGTTGACCTGTCCTCCATGAAGACTTGTCAGCCTGTCAGCCGGGCCAAGTGGACTGTACCAAACCGGCCCGTGGGGGTGTTTATTAATTGCACACTTGGCTTCAGCGAGGTGACAGACAGCCTTGGCTCTCTCTCCTCTTGCTTCTCTCTAGACTCTCCAATTGCATCAAGGGGTGTTGACACTCTGCTCATCCATTGTGTCAAGTGGAAAAAGCCCCTCTTTTCCTTTTCTATTGCCTCTGTCTGCTCTTTCCTCTCTCTCTCTCTCTCCGCCGTCTCTCCTGGGCCGGGAGGCAGAGAATGGGAGTGACTGGCTCGCAGCAATAAGCAGAGTGACAGCTCGGGCTGACACACTGACACCACCGTGATTTCACCAGGGAGAGAGACATAGAGGGGCTGGAAAGAGAAATCTGTCCCCAGGGAGTCATCAGTCCGGGCCTCTTTCACTCTTTTTCAAATGGGGCCAACTGGTTTTTACACACATCCATGCCGCACATACCTGGCTGCTTGCGAGGATCAGATTCAACGCAGCCTGCGCCGGGTGTTAAAACTCATTCCAGAGGGGGTAATAGCTCGAATGCACGGATCAGATATCTGAGGATCTCATGAAGTATCAATTTGCATGTAGCCTTTTCTCTTTTTAAGACTTCGCTGGCCTTACAGAAGCTGCTGATGTGTCTACGTGCATGAGTGTGCGAGAGCGTCAAGTGCTGTCTCATTACCCCCGCGCTCGGGTTTCACTGCAGTTGGATTAGCGGGACACCCGAGGCAGAAACAAAGCTGTTAATGGCCGTCTCTCTCCCTCTCTCCCATCCACTCGTACTTTCATCCCTCCTTCCCTCCGGCCTGGAAATGCCGTGTGGTCTTCTGCTGGTGTGGTGGTTAACCTACCCATTGCTCACGAGCAGGGAGGTGTAACCAAACCAGGCCTAGATTCTCACCCTCTTCTCTCTCTGCTCGCGGCCCCTCTTCTTTCTCACATCAACATGCTTTTCAAAATAACACCACAAATTAGCTGAGGGGCTGTTGGCAAGCTCCGCAGTGATGAGCTATGGCTGTGGGACTGCGATACGTGATGAGGGAGGGTTAGAGCATGGGGGAGGCTGGTTGGGATTTAAGCTGTTTATTTGAACTGCACTCTCGTCCAAACAGTCAGCTGCCCCTCTGCTCCCTCGTCAAGCCTCAGAGCTTAAGCTAGGATTGTGGTGTTAGTGTGGAGAGAACAACTTGATATCCCCCTTTGGGCAGCGGCTGCCTTGAGCTTGTGTTACTTTAGGGGGGGAACAATGCAGCCTCTGTCCGCGGCCTCCTACTCTGCGAAGACATGGGCTCAGACAAGCTCGCTAGTGTCAGGCATGGCCAGGGGATTCATACATCACAACACCACAGTGCACACACTGACTGAGTGCAGGGTTTAGGGAAAAAGCTTCCAAACACAGCTTTCCAGCTTTGCCTCTAAATGGCCCAGCAGAGCCGACTGTCTCGGCGCTCCAAGAGCTAAACCAGACGTGCAGCCCGAAACCGACGCAATGGCCCGTTAGCTCTTGGCTTGAACGGCCTGAAAAAGCAATCCCTTGTGGGATTTTGGTTTTTGTACGACAGTATTTACAGTAAAACCTGACACATGGAATAAAAAAAAAAGGGGGATGTTGGAACCCTGAAATCAAATAGCTCCCTTCAGGAGCAGCTTAATCTGCAACAGATGGTGACAGTCTGATGGACGTTGATGGGTTTGGGCAGGCTTCTAAGAACAGTGGCCAAGAGCCAGAGATGATGAACCAAGAGATGGTGATAAAAATGGAACACTATGCACTTCGTTAAACTTTGTTTATATCAAATGCACATGCTTCAAAATGTCCTTTCCAGGATACATATAAAACTTTACACACACATACACATCACCCAGCACAAATTAACCATTTCCTCTCCACACACACACTGCTCAGAAATCTCAAGATCACACCCAACAGCAGGGGGCGATGTTGCCCTAAAGGTCTGACGGCCTCATCACAGCTTCCCAGAACTCCTTGTACCTGACCTTATGCAGTCAGTAGCCTGTGGAAATATAATGAATGCGGTTTGAGACAAATGAAAGCCAGGCAATGTGTGCGCAGAGCAGAAACACATGCAAGGGATCTATGGACTGCTGCTAACAAACCAGAATCCTGCTCTGTAGTCCTCTCTAATCTGCCCTGCGGCTCATCAGGGCTTTATTTCTGCTCTGCATATTTATGAGAATCAGAGAGGGTGAGAAGGGAAAAAAAAGATAACCTCTTCTCTTGTGGGAGCAATTAAAGCCTTGCTTTCATCAATCCTGATCAGAGTCCTCTTGCTCTTGCACTCTCTCATCTTTCTGTGTCTCTTAAAAGGCTGTGTTTACACTTTCACTTCCACAGAGCTGACCCTGCTTTGGTCCTGCATGCACACAGGGAAACAGGGCAACAGGGAAACAGGGAGGCTCCTCTACCAGACAACGTCTTCCCTTAATAAACACCACAGCTGTTGAGCACAGCAGTAGATGTTCTGACTCCACACTTCTCTTCACTGGGTTCCTGCAGCGACGGTTGAGGATTACACTGATTACAGCAGTGGTCATGTATGTGATAAAGGCGGAAAAGCTTGAATATGATGGCAACTCCCTGCTCGCTTATCCTAAACAGCTCAAACATTTTAAGGATGTGTGGCATTCTGAGATGTTTAATCTCCATGAACACATGATTCAAAGTAGCTGGTTTTATTAACTTTAGGTCGTTATTCACCCTCTTCATCAGGAGTACTGTATGTCTCTGTCTTTTCTTTTTTTTTTTTTTTAAAGTGAGACCAAATCCTCCTTCATGCTGCTCAAAGCAGCAGCAACACTGCTGGAGTGAATCGTTTCACACTGAACACTAACATCTTATCCGCTGTGTTAATCCCATCTCCTTTTTAGTACGTGTGTCTGGCAAAGCTGCTATGCTGCGTTTCTGGGACAGAGAGCCCTCAAGTCATTCACCAGAACCAAGAGCTGTTTGTGTGAGAATGACATCACGAGGCAGCAGAGGCTGCTTCAAAACACTGAGATTTGGAGCAGCAGCAGCGTGATGGAGATGGCTGCAGGGGGAAGACCTGGAGACGGGGAAAAACTGTCAGATACACATGCTGGATGATGATAGAGGAGTAGATTATTCCAGACCGGCACTCCTGCTGTTACGCACGCACACGTACAGTCACACACACACACACACCTCTAAGCCACCGCGAGGCCTCATTAAGGCAGCCTGCTCTTTGTCCCTCTTTGGCAATGTCACCTCTGCCTCAGGGACCAAAGACAGACACAGGCATAATTGGCCTGAACACACCGACAGTGCACTGGGAATGGTTGGGTCTTGATAAGTGGTGTGTGTATGAGTGTGTGTGTGTGTGTGTGTGTGTGTGTGTGTGTGTGTGTGTGTATATGTGGTACATTGACCCTGTTAACGCTGCACAGTTGGCAGGAGAGTGGCTGATGTCACTTTGGATCAGTGGATGCTGGTGATGGTGATGGGAGGAGGAGCTCTCCTGGGAGTAGGAGGCTGCTGCTTTCAACACCTCCACCTCCCGCCGCCCGCTGCCCGCCACCCGCCCATCCACCACCACTAGTCTATGGCATCTTCTCTGTCAACACACCAACAATAAAACCGCCACAAAAAAGAAAACGGACACTAAACAGGATATATCCTTTGTCTTGTGTTAGCTTTCTGCTGCCATCTATGGTGTTCGGGTCAGTTTAAATCAGCTGTAAAACACACTAAAACATTTCTTTTCATCCAATTTGTTTTTCTTCTCTTGGTTACATTGTTAGGCTTTCCTTATCCATGAAAATATTGGTTTTAATATTTATTGGTGTGGACCCCTGGGCCCTTTTTTTGTCAGTATGACCCTTGTCTTCAATGTAATCTTCCTCTTGTCAGCTTTCTGCTACCATCTATGGTGTTAGGGTCAGTTTTGACCCGAGTCTTCAATCAGCTGTAAAACACACTAAAATACTTATTTATCATCCCATTTGTTTCTCATCTCTTGGTTACATTGTTAGGCTTCCTTATCCAAGAAAAGGTTGGATTTGCACTTACGATTTCAGTTTTAACTCTAATTGTTGTTCTTATCGTTATAACCGGGTCAAAATTGACCCTAACACCACAAATGTCATAAATTTTACCAGAGCATTTTACATTTTTTGTTTAGATAGAGGTTCCTGACAAAGTCAAAAAGCCTTGATGCTATAAACAAATGTATGTGGTACTTTTATGCATTTAAAACCTGAAAACGGGTCAGTGGTGACCCAAACACAAGAGAAGGGATAGTATATTTATATTTTTAGGACAGTTCACTGAGAAAAATTGCAACTGCTTTTCCATAAAACCAGCATGTAAGAAGCTAAAGAGTTGAAACCCTAACCATCACTGTAAATACAGCTAATTAGCAAAGACAAAGTATGTTTACATCCTTCTGACTTAGCCGGATCAACACTGAGCGTTAACAGACATGTACAGTACAGTCGCTCACCATTCAACCCTGACTGGCTGCTGCACCACCACCACATATCTCGGTGTGGGCAGACAGACAGGGTGGGGGAGGGGGGAGGGGGGTGCAGCAGGAAAACGAAGGCCTTTCACTTTGATCTCTGGAGTGCAGCCCATTTCAGTGTTTGTGTTTGAGATGTAGACCTTTAATTTTGGCCTGATGGGTTCCAGGCTCTTTGGGTTTAGCATGGCATGTCGGATATAGGAGTGTTTACACAGTCTCCCTGCAGCTCTCCTGGTGCTGAAATAAGTGCATTAAGATGGATGGATTTACTTAGTCTCTAACCTCAGGATTTGGGGGAACAAACTCTGAATGACCTCTTTGTGTGTTGCTGGAGGGGATGGAAGGAGACCGGCCCCCACACTGCTGCTGCTGCTGCTGTGTGAAGTGAGTGTGTTTCCTCGGCACCAACAGACCCATTCACAGCATCCCCTCCAAACTGATCCTCTAGTCAACAAGCGTCTACTGAGTAGGCACCAGCTAGACCGCCGCTCTCACATACAGTGTTTACCGCGCTCAGCTACCTGCCAGAAATTCCATAACTCGCATGTGTTTGCAGATTGCACGATTAGAGCAGGTGACTGGGAGATAAAGGACAGATGGATATGAGAATGTGTAGCGTACAGTGTCCGTTTTGAATAGATCTTATTATTTATAATACTGAATACTGATGCGTTCAGTCGGCAAAACACACAAGACCCCATAGGGAAAAAAGTGTAGATGTTAAAACTGCCAAACCTCGTCAAAATGCTGAACTCAGCCTCATTTAAAACCAAACTGAGAAGTGTGGAGGAGCGCTTCCCCTGCAGCCCAGATCAGGACTAATGAGCTGTGATCGATACAAACATTTAAGTATGATTTTGAGAAATGTACAGCTGGAAACGCTGCCGTATTTCACCGCCTGCCCTGCAGACAGACAAAATATGGGAGCTGTAGACATTAGAGCCGGACAATTGTTTGTAACAGCGAAGACGGTAAATCAACCAGTGCTACCCTTGATTTGTTAACCTTTGTTTGGCTGTGTCAGCAGAAGACGCATAGCTGGAGCGGCCCCTTTCATGGTCATGAAATACGGCCTCTCTCTCTGTAGTTGCAGCCATGGAGAGGAAAGGAGGGAGGGGGGAGGGGGGGGCGGCTTCCCTCTGTGCTACACAGGATATTGAGCTTCCTTTACCCCTTAGAGATACATTAAATGCTCCTGGCGGGGGATGAATAACCAACAGAAGCAAAGACACGGGGGGAAACGCCTGGAATCTGCCTCAGTGATGCATCATTCAGAGTTAAATCCTTCAGCTCTGTGTCTTATTTCTAAAAACATGCTCACTTATTAAATACCAAAAGGCCATTTTGATTTGCTTGAAGCTTGTGTTTGAGCCAAAGCAACAACAACAATGCTTTATTCCAGCAGTTATAGTCGGAGGAGGGGAGGGGGAGGAGGAAGAGGCCGTGACCTCCCCGCGACCTCCTGGGGAGCAAGAGACCGTCCTTGACTGCGGGGCCGTCCGTCCGTTCCTCCGACCGAAACGCACAAAAGGCCAATGGTATAGCCAGGTCATCTTACCACATGCGCATCAGGTCAAGTTCCACAGGCGGCCCCTGATTTCTTGACACACAAACCCACACAGACGGCAGAAGGTCAGCACGGGGGCAGCGCGGGGGCAGCGCGGCGAGCCCGGGGGCAGTAAACCAACACTGGTGTGCTGTGAAAGGCCAAACCTTCTCTCTTTCCAGTCCACTGAATGAGTTAGGGAGCTGCCTGGGTGATTTGTGGCGTGATTGTTGCTCTCTCTATATCACTTGAGATTACAGCAGGTGGCGGCCCACAGCCTGCAAGTACACGCAGCTCTAACACCGGCCCTCCTCCTCCTCCTCTCAGGAAGCAGAGAGAGAGAATGAGACAGAGAGAGAAAGAAAAAACAAGCCCTCAGCTCCCTCCCTCCCTCCCACACAGCAGTAATACGCTCACAGGCAATTTTGCTGGCAGCAGAGCTCTCTATGACAATCCAGGGAGCTCTTCAGCTCTGATATCTGCCACAAAAGTTCACCTCCGCTTTTCTCTTTCCACTATTTTTTTTTTTTAAACAATGTCATCAGCGCCGCAAATTACACCTTCCACATCGTGCCAGTGTTCTCTCTCTCTCTCTCTCCCTCGGTGACAGACGCACTCAAGCCCGACACACTTCACCAGCGGCGCTCTTCACGCTGGCGTCAGCCCCGGGTCTCGCTGTAGCACCGCTTCATTTTCACATTAACTCCAGTAAAGCATGGTGAAATCAGCGTTGTGCTGAGGAGAGGAGAGGAGAGGAGAGGAGGAGGGGGGGGGGAAACTGAGAATCACTACACTGTGCACTTCAATTCACCCCCGCACTGAACTCGCTCTCACATCGTAGACACAGCTGCAGGAGATGTCTCACTGGGGACACGCTTCTCCGATATATCTAGCAGATGAATTCTTTGAAAAAAGACAGAAAAATCTCAAGTGCATTTTCTCTACACCCTTAAATAGAGAATCACAGGATTCAACTTATCTCTAATTGTGGCCACAGTTTAAATCCAACTTTTGATAAAAGCCAATTACAAATTCTTTAACATTCTCGTATCATTGCTTATTTCTATTCTGAACAGATTCCATCTACAGACTCAGCAGTTCACTGATGAGAACATTTTCATGTCTCCTCTTGATAAATGGCACTGCAGAGCTTTTTAAATGTCAGCCGGCATTATCTTAATCTCGCTGCTGGGCCTACGCTCGACAAACAATGCACAGTGAGCTTTAGTCCCTTGCCCTCCGATGACTTAGCCGAGTCTTCAGGACGGCTTGTGGACTGACAATATCATGAGGGATGGGGACGTAATGGGGTGACAAGATATTACTGCCCTGGGACGAGGCTTTAATCATTTGATAGATCTGTCTGTGAGGCTTTGTGGTGACATGCGGTTGCTGCTGCTGCTGCCGCCGTGGCATTATAAGCATCTGTATCCACCGGCTGCATTCCCTGGACAGCAGTCACAGCCTTAATAAGGCTTGGTTACCGATTTCCACCCACAGCACCTTCAAAGAAGCTTAGGCAGTTGGCAAAGCTGTTCACCGGCGGCTGATAGACAGACTACCACAGCTTTTTTTTTTTTTGGCCTGCATGGCGCTGGCTCTCCTGCAGAGCAAATGAATCAGGATAGCTCACTGACACCTGCAGGCGCATCGACAACCGCAGTAATTAGACCTAACATTTAATGACTCTTAGTTAATGAAATCCATTCCCGGGCAAATTGAACCCGGAGTGAGCAGGAGTGAGAAAAGAGGGGAAAGAAAAAGAAGAAAGAAAAAAACACACACACAGAGGGGAGCAGAGGAGTGATAGTGACTTTAAGCTTCACATTAGACAGCTATGCAGAGTTGACACAGACGGCCCCGAGGTGACGCCGACACGAGAGGGGAAGAAAACAAATCAACGTCAGAAAAAGACAAAAGCTGCATTCACATCAGTCGGAGTTTCTCTTTTTAGAATGCAGTGTAGGCCTTGGGTGGAAAGAAGAAGAAAAAGAAGAAGAAAAAAAACACACACTGCTTTTGAGTGTGCATGAAAAATACACAGTAATACAGTAATTATTGAGTAGGTGAGAAAGCTGCGAGATTAAAAGATGAGGGACCAGCACCGAGTCTTCAAAGAGATGTGAGGTTGCCCTGGGCTAATTTCCACTCTTTGCTGCAGAGAAAAAAGCCCGACAGTCAGTCATTAACAAAGCTGCACATCAGCAGCTGAATTACAATGGCCTTCCCTTCTCCACGCTCTGTTGCTTCGACGTATGTTCAGTGCATCTTACCTTTGTTCCACTCAGTCACAATAGTATTAATAATAATGGCTCTGAGTCTGAAATAAGCTTGTGGCTCATCAACTATGAATAATACACAATCTGTCATAGAAATGTCAGCTATTTGGTACTTTTTTTTCTCCTGCTAGGCTACTATTAAATATTTAAAACCTTATTTATTCACCAAAGTCTATTTTCCTGCAATGTTTATGCTTTTTCTCCACTGGAAATATCTTTAGATGTCTGACTATAGATTTCCCGCACAAGCAACAAGGTTATTGTTACAACCACAACCATTCCTTCATTGCAGAAGTCAATAACATACATACCAATTACAAATCATCACAATATAAAATACTTTTTGCTATTCTGGCCTGTCATGACTTTTTTATGCATACGCTATACTCAAAAGCACAATAAGCAAAAAAAAATTAAAGCACAAACTGTCAAACAAGCAGAGACTTTTTGCACCTGCCCCTGAGCAAATATTGACACTCCTCGTCCCTCAAACGTGTCGTTCTCGCTGTTTTTGTTGGAGCGGTTGCCCATCCTGAGGGTTTGGTTGCATTACCGTGCTGGTAATCCCCCTCCAACAAAAACCCACCTGACTCTTTAATCTCAACACCACCCTACATGAAAATACCACGGGCCCTTGCTCTCCCCTGCACCTGGATTCTTTGACTCACTCTCTCTGCAATAGGCGCAGGCATTAGCATTAGCATATGGTAGGAGAAGAGGAGGGACAGCGATGGTAAAAGGGAAGAAAAGAGGGGATATTTAAATGGAAATAGGGGCCAAGAGAGAGAGTGGACTATCATGCAGCAGAGAGAAAGCGTATTTTGTGTACTGTTTCCCCAGTCAGGTCCTTTCATAGAGGGGGAGAGAGGGCGGCCTTCTGTTGATTTAGGCTGCACAAAGGGGGCCTTAATCCTTTCAAGGGAACCAAATAAGTCCACAGAGGAGCACGTTCAAAAGGAAACCTCCCTGTCAAGCATGGCCATTGAGCCCCCCCCGCCCCCCAATGGACGCCACAAATCAGGCCCTGCAGGGAATCAAAGGCCAGAATGTGGGAAATGTGTTTAGAGGTCCGCACAGAGGGAAGTGCAGAGAAACGAGGGGAGGGTACGAGGGCCTATCATCGGCAGTATAGGCCCCGTCTCTCTCTGCCCCGGCCCTGAAGGGGTCATAACCCTCATCTACCGAGCCTCCACTCCTCCACTCCCCCCCCTGCCCCCCCGCCCCTCCGGCACTGCATAGTAACTCCCCATTACAGAGGAATGTCCATTCACGCGGGGGAACCTCCATTATCCCTGAGCCAGAGAAAATGGGGCTGCTTTTAACAGCAAATTAGTGACTTAATAATGAGGTCACATGTGGTGTTGGCACACTGAGGCCATAAGCAGATGCTTTTCCTGCCCTCACTTCGCTCCCCGCAGCATTAGTAGCAGCACATCCTCCTCCTGGCTCTCTCTGGCTGCACCGCCAAGTCCTGGCGCATTTCAACACATTCGCAACTGATGCCACATTGGTTCCAGACCATTTCCTGTCACATGTTCCATCCATGCAAAAACACAGGCCTACATGAAGCATTTTAGTGATTCCATCTGATGTCTTACAAGGCGGGAGGGAGATGTTTCATCCTCTGCCTGGGTGGTGGGAACTTGGAGCGAAGGATGGATGTGATGCCGTCGTGTTAAACAACCACACAAATATGACGAATATCACTGCACTGGGACGATGCATATACTGATGACAAGATGGTGATAACCCAAGAGGATGGAGGTTCAGTGCAGTACACCTGCACCATCATACCAAACACCACACCAGCACAGTATAAAAACATAAACATCATGTCTGTACCTTTAACTGCAGCTGTGCTGAAAAATTTCTCGGAGCCGGCATCGGAGACCTGGAAAAGAGGAAATTAAAATCAGCAAAATATCACACACAACTGCAAAACACCGAGTGCAATATCATTTCCCTCCAAAATGCCCCAGACCCATGCATGCACAGATTTCTGGCTACGATTCAGAGGAGCAACTGCTGACAGTGTGCACATCACAAGGTTATGGTAATGCTGAAATTACCACAAAGTCATTTTAGGATAGAGCTGCTTCCTAAATTCACACCAGTCAGGTTTATTAGATGTGATTTGGAGATTTGTCTCCGACCATGTGGGCTTGACACATGCCCTGGGTTTTACAAAGAGAAGGTGCAAGATCAAATTTCCCATGTAGCGTCATCCTCTGCACTCTGTCATGTGCAAATTATATCTGAAATTACTTGGGTGAACCTGAGCACCAGGATCAAAACCCAACACTTGCACAACAAGACTCAAACGAAAACAAGTGGCCTTTTCATATCGACGCCACTTGATGGCACTGTTGCTCCGTGACACAGCAGCTCCATCCCTCCTCCTGTCTGAGCAGAGCAGAGCAGAGCACCGACAGCATCACCGCGTTAGGGATGAAAATGTGCAGGGATGGAAATTAAAACCGGAATAGTCTAACAATAAAATACTTGTTTTGGTGAAAAAAAAAGTTAATAAAAACCAAACTCAATGATGAATTACATCCCAATCTCGACATTTAGGAAAAAAATATGTTGTTCTGTTGTGAATCACTACAGGTTGCTATAGAGAAGAAACAGGACAACACCCGTAAAAGCTGCACATGGGAGGAGGACAGACAGGTTCCTCTGGATGAAATGAATTTCTGATAAGTGGCTTTGTGGATTCACTGTCATGCTTAATTCTGGACCACATGTGATGTTAAGGCATTATTACACCTGGACAGCAGTGGTTGGCTGCTTATTTATCTATTTTCTAATGGTTTACCATACATATATCCTCTAATGACAGGAATATTCAACATCTGCTTGCAGTGACAGCTCGGTTATATGCAGCAGCACTCCTGTCAGTTACAACGATGTGTCTCCACAGGAGAAGTGTTGTAATCATAGAATCAAAACACAACAGTGCGGGTAAACAAGCAGCTCCCTATTAGGGCTGATTTGTTAGAAAAAAACACATACACACGCACACACACACGCATTAATGGGTCGGGTATTAATTGTCTGCTCCAACACTGACAAAATGTAAACAATGAAAGCTGCGGAGTGGATGACAGCAGAAGAGGTGGCGTGACAATGGTTACTATGATAAGACCCCACTCACACCATTTTCTCGGGCTCTCGCACACAGCGATAAATAAATCTTAGATTAAGAAGCGGCTCAGAGGCAGCGCGCATACCTTTGATGTGGCAAGGTTAGCAAATAAGTGCAGGATATTACTTTCTCGGTCTGGTAAATATGGCCCCGTTTCACATTCTGCTTCTCAAATAATATAATCCACACAAGAGGCGACGAAGTCTACTCCTTTTAAATTGAGGACAGCCATGCGGAGAGAGAAGAAGCCTTTCCAAGAAAAAGAAAAAGAAAAAAAAATCCAAAGCCGTTCACAAAGCTACTGCGCCTTTTGGACAAAGGGAACCATGTGTCTCGCCACGGAGAGCTTCTGCAACGGCACTGAGGCGACGAGCGCAGAGGAGGAGGAAAAAAAATCCCTTGATCCACCTTTCTTTTCCTCGCTCAGGACACAATGTGAGGTTTTTCTTTCCCCACACCTATATTCTCCTGTCGGAAATATCCGTGAGAGGAAACAAACAGGATCCGGGAGGGTTTGTGTGTCGGTGCGCAGAGAGGGTTTTAGGGCTGCGTCCGACGGAGCGAACCAATCCAACAAAGCGCACGGGCCAGTTTTCCTCTGAAGACACAGAGATGGAGGCAGCTCAAAAAAAAAGGAAAAAGAAAAATCACAAGGTGTAAGCCCGCTGCCGCCGTGTGTTCAGCTGCAAAGCCAGTCTGCAGTTCTCTCTCTGACGGATCCCTGTCGTGGGCACACAAGAGCCTCTCCCCATCCGCTCCCAAGCAGCAGACAAACTCCCATTCATCCAGCGACTGACTGCCCGAGTGCTGCCGCCGCCGCCGCCGCTGCTGCTGCTGCCTTCACGGTCGGGTCCTCCCACTTCCTGATTTCCACAGGCGGACTTGGATTCAGCCTTCAGTCAGTCAGTCGTGCTCCTTCGCAGGACAAACACTCGTGTTTTTCGTGGCTTCCGAAAAGCTTTGAGGTCACGGAGGCGCACATCGGCGCGTTTTACCCTTTTGCGTAAATGGCGCGCAAAAGGAGAGACGGCAGCGCACCAGGGCTTGATAAGGAGACAGAGAGAGAGAGGGAGGGAGAGAGAGTGAGAGAACAAGAGAGGAGAAGGGAAAGGAAAGGAAAGAGGGAGGGGAGAGAGAGAGAGAGAGCAGAGGCAGAAAGATATTCTTTCTTTCACTCCCGCACTGAGTGAGGTGATGTCAGCCGCTAATGAATTCCCCAGTAGGGTGCTGCTACCGTGAGGGGAGGAAAAACAAAACGCTCCTTTACAAACAGCATGCACCACCTCGCAGCCCACAGGCGCTGTCTTCCTGCTGGATCAACTCCCACTCAGCTTGCCTGAAGGGAGGTCAGCCGGTAATATAAAAAGCACTTAGGGTCACGCAGCCTTCAATTTGAGCTCTGAGCTCTCCGTGGCCCACCCTGACAAAACCTAAAACCCAGAGGAGATCCCACCCCTGACACTGCAGACATAAATCACGACTTACCAAGTTTATAATTATGTGATAACTTAACCAAAGCAGAGTGGGTTTTTTATTTTCTAAGCTTCCCTCCCCATGGTCACAACAAAACAACCCCGCTGGAGCTGCAGGGCTCGGCCTCTGGCTCAGAGGAGGCAGCTTCTAGTTGTTTCCTGGTCAATGTTGATGCCACAGAGTGTGTGTGTGTAAGATTTAAAACCCTCCTGTTGTCCTGGGTCAAGGAAGGAAGGACGAATGGAAAGAGAGAAGGAAGGAAGGAAGGAAGGAAGGAAGGCAGGAAGGAAGGAAGGAAGGAAGGCAGGAAGGAGAAAGGGAAAGATGGGAGGAAAGAAGGAAGGGGAAATGGAGGGGAAGGAAGAAGGAGAGAGGGAACAGATTGGGTCAATCAGGTCAAAAAGGAAGGAAGAAGTAAGAACAAAGGGACAGAAGGAAGGAAGGAAGGAAGGAAAGAAGGAAGGAAGGAAGGAAGGAAGGAGGGGAAAAAATAAGAAATGAAAGATGGAGGGAGGGAGCAGATTCGTTCAAGGAAGGAAGGAAGGAAAGGGAAAATGATTGTGGAAAGAAGGAAGGGAAAAAGGAAGGAAAGAAAGATGGAGGGAGGAAACAGATCGGATCAATTGGATCAAAGGAGTTAGGAAGAAAAAGACAAAGGGAAGGAAGGAAGGAAGGAAGGAAGGAAGGAAGGAAGGAAGGAAGGAAGGGGAAAAAGGAAGGAAAGAAAGATGGAGAGAGGAAACAGATCAGGTCAACTGGATCAAAAGAAGAAGGAAGAGAAGTACATAAGAACGGAGGGAAGGAAGGAAGGATAGAAGGATTGAGGAAGGGAACAGATTGGGTCAATTTGACCCAGAAGGACAACAGGAAGGTTTTAAGGTGTGGGACACTATTCTGTCAAGATTCGCACTTGAGGCCTGAAAGTGATATTTACCTGAGAAGCAACAGCGTCCATCCGTCCTTCTCCTGGATCACACCACATTTGGCAAATCCTGATCTAATGCTGGACAAGTCCTGGAGAATCCTCTTAATAGAGGCTTGTCTAATGAGCATTAACCCACTGGCTGGGAGGTCAATGGATGTACAATAGAGTCACATTGCAAGGTATTTCCTTTGCCAGCTCAACCCAAGCAACCACAGAGCAGAAAACAGACTTAGCTCATGGCGGAGATGCTAATCCGTCGCTCGGTAACAGAGCGACCGAGGGTCTGTTGGCTGGGCTGCATGGGACCGGCCATGCAAACATGAAGTCATGGGAAATGGGATATACTGTACAGTTAGTTGCCCGAGATTTCAGAGAGGCAAAACAAATCGTCACACACTGGAGCTGCCTGACACAACGCCATTTCTCTCCAAACCACAGTCAGATGGCTCAGTCTGGGCTGAAGTGAGAAGTTTACAATCCATCCATGTACAGACATACAGAACAAAGAATGTGAAGTACCATCAGAGGGAGGGAAGGACCGGCCTCAGGTGGCCGGTTAAAGTCCAGCCACTTGGCTCAGAGGATAAAGGCTGTTGGTCACAAAGGGCCTGGGAGAAAGTTACCCGCTGCTGCTATACATCCTGGTGTGTTTCAGAGACGTGTGCATTGTGCATTGAACCCCTTCAACTAATGAAGTAATTACCCTCTGGCCTACTGTTGCACACAGGCTGTGGGAAAACATCTTTGATAAGTACAGTGAAATCACTCAGCTGTACAATGCCACAGTTCGTTCTCCAGTCACAGAAATAGAGTAAATCATGTCTAAAATTAGTTGCAAATGTACTAACTGTGGTTACATGTAATTAGATCACAAGGATTTTTTTTGTTTGAAGCGGTGATTGTGATGAAGCATCAAGGGCAAATCGTGGTTTGGCTTCAAACGCATGACATGACTGGCTTCAAGATATGTATTTATACGACTGCCACCAACATAAAATGGCTACCAGTCGTTTTCACAGGCCTGTGCAGCAGCAGCAGCAGCAGCAGCAGCAGCAGCAGCAGCAGCAGCAGCAGCAGCAGCAGCAGCAGCAGCAGCAGCAGCAGCAGCAGCAGCAGCAGCAGCAGCAGCAGCAGCGGCGACGAGCGAGTCGCTGTTCTCCATTTTAAACGGTCATTATCAGATTTGAGAGCGACCACAAGTCTGTGATTACAGCCACACTGCCAAACAATCAGCGTCCGGATCTCTTACTGCACATTATTTTTAATTCAAATGAAACGCTGACAGAGATGAACACATGCACATGAAAAAAAGGAGAACCCTGCACAGTTTGACTGTGGAAAAACATCGTCCGTGCAAGAGAATGAAGCGCTGAGATCAAACACGATGTCTGGATGTATGCTATGTATCCCAGTAATTGCTGTCTGGGCACGTAAGTTCTGTCTATAGACCATCAGCTTCACACTGACATTTTGTCATCTTTTATTCTTTTTTTTGGAGGCTGATTCTCCACTTCAAAGAAACCAGAGCCATGTTTGTCTCTCCCCCCTACAACCACGGTTTAATTTTACAGGAACTCTCTCCCAGATTACAATCACAGGGGACCGGCTAGCCTTTATGAGCCTTCCTGCCATTATGCCAAATCTACCCTCATTTAAAATATTACTGATAAGTGTAACATGAGTGCTGGCGATGTAATATGTTAAAAGCTCTTGTTACGATCGCCCGCTGACTCCAGGCTCAGAGCTTCAAAAATACTGACGTATTCAAGCTGCGATGGGATGCAGAGACCAGGGAATAGAAAGAATTTCCTTAATGACATCGAACACAGTTATGAGCCATGAGCAGCAGTCATCTCAGGTGGGTGGGTGTTTCACCAGCAGCTTCACCTCACAGTGACATCCCTGTCAGAACAAAATACAGTAGCTCCTGAGGCAGACAAAGGAGCGCAGGGTAAATATGAGTAAACAAGACTGAGGCTGCAGCTCCGCTCTGTCAGCCTCTACACCACCTATAGACACATTCTCACAGCAGACATTTTGACAGGGAGAGAAAGCACACTGCAATCAACAGTTTCTGTAACTTCTCTCTAAAATTAACATCAGACATCACACCCACCTGAGCAACTGGCCTGATGTGACCCTCAGTCTCTCCTTGGCAGATGTGTATAGTGCTGTCTGTTAATTATTAGCTCAGCAACAACGTTAACAGGCTGATTATTTGTTTTACCATTGTAGCTTAGTGTGTTACGCTAATATTCAGAATTAGGAAACAAAAAGCACGGTCGAAAGGATGGAAATGTCATCAGCCTGTAGGTAAGTATTCAGTCATAAATAAAAGACAAATCAGAATTTTGACTCATTAGTTTAAAGGGACAACGAGGAGTTTCGGAAAGCGAAGTGTTTTCACACTACATTTCCCATGAGCCTTGGACCGGTGCAAGATGGACGGAAGAAAACATTTGTCAAGAATGTTTTCATTAATCAAGAATAAAAGTCGGACGTTCGAAGATGATCAGATACCGTCGTAGTTCCGACCGTAAACGATGCCAATTAGCGATCCGACAGCGTTATTCCCATGACCCACCGGGCAGCGTCCAGGAAACCGAAAGTAGGAAATGCTGGGCGAGTCGACCACTAAATAATAATGTCAAAAAAATAACGATGAAGACAAAATGATATATTTATCTAAAATGGACCCATTAACATAACAAGTGGGTAACGTAGATTCGTCCACATTACTGTAATATGAGACTCTTTTATAACCAAAAGCAAACTCCTCGGGGTCTCTTTAAAAAGTTAAAGAAGCAATTTATCCTAAATGCATGTAACATATACGTATATTCCACGGCAGCTCATCAAGTGGTTGAAACTTTTCAATCTGGACCAAAGTGGTGGACCAACCAACACTGTTACACTGCCAGTGTGAACAAGGGAAGGTGACTGAAAGAACCGGCTATAGCCTGGTTAATCCAACCATACCCACTTACCCAACTATTTTTAGCGTCATGTGGGGATTTAAACGTGTTACTACACTGTAAAAATAACTTGTGGCAGTGTGTGACGGGCAGGCAAAGAGTGGAAGACCGTGTATCATTATAATTCAGTGGCTATTTACACACAATAATCTGATTATCAGTATTAACCAAATAATACCTGATTAAAAATGAACTGTGCATGGTTCACAGTAATAATAAAAACCCCAGTGTGACAAGGTTTGAAAAGAATTCCTCATCTCCTCGGAGGAGGGAGTGGGGGCTGGATCACACCCTCCTTGTTGCTTCGGTTGTGAAGCGTCCAAACGTTGCAGCAGCGCACATCAAAGAACTGTGAAAGATTTCTAATTGCGCACACATAAACCCACACGCTTGGATGTGCCTACGTCTCCTCTCCTGGCCTTTTGAGGGCAATATAAAGATGTTTTATTTTTTTATTTATTTTTTATAAATTAGGTTTATTATTTTTTTTCTACAGTCATTACATCCGACCTTATCTCCCGGAGCCTGCACTGGGTTGTCAATGACAACTGGCTCTAATCTCTACCCCCCCACTCCCCCCCTCCCCACTCGACAAGAAGCAATGACAGGCCCTTTCTTCCCAATTCCTCAGACACGTAGCCAGACATAAATTAATCTGTCACTCATTGCTAGTATTAATGTGCGGATGACACACGGCTATGCATGCAAACACACACCCACAGACAAAGACAAATGCACCCAGCATTAAAACCGTTACACAAACTGGGACACCATAGCATGCCAAAAGTGTGTGTGGAAGGGGTGGGTGGGGGGGGAGAAAAAGCCTTTGGAAAAGCTGACAGTCTTCTCTGTTAAACTGCATCAATCAAATATCCTGACGGAGAGAATGGAAGATTTAAGGAATGGAGAATTTCCATCTGCGTTGCCACAGACACGCTTTTCAGTAGTAAACCTGTAAATAACCAGCGCCAAAATGAATCTCTACTCTCCATCGCATTTCCTCCTCTTATTTCAACCACATTATGTTCACGCAGTATGATTGGCATGCTGGGAAACATTTTAGGAAGACTGATGGACGCTGTGATGAAAGAGCATCTTATGATCTGATGATGACGTTACCTTTGTATATCCTTTGTGATTTAATAAAACTTCCCCGAGCCAAGAGATGTGAAACTCACATCATATGTCAGCAGCGGGGAAAAAAACTATTTCTGCTGGTTGTTAAAAGCCTGTAGAGACTGTGTTATCTGCTTATCTGTATCTCCCTCATCTCCCCGTGGTCTGTGAAAGCAGGAGTTCAAGATAAATGGGCCTGATCAATGGCAGACATTATCTGGATCTGGTAGGCAATAATCAGATCCAGTTGACATTGCGGCCGGGCAGAAAGGACCGGCCTGTCAGCGGGAACAACCCTACTCCACCGGCCATCGGTGTAATGTCACTGCCGTGGGACTCACTTTGGAAAACAATGCAGAAGAGAAAATTGGTTTAACCTTCCCCGCTTCAAAAGCCCCTCCCACCGCCTTCCTCCTTCCCTCACACCCCCCCCACACACACACACACACACTTTGTCCAGTCACTGGAGAAATGGGAGACCCTTTTTGCCTAAATTACAGGCATTGCAGTGGAATGTGGGCTGTGGGCTGTGATGCCGTGGATAATTTCAGACCAGTCAATCACTCTCCCTCCCCTTTTAACAGAAAGGAGCATATGTGCCTCAAATGCCTGCGTCAACGCACGCACACACACACACAAGCACATTCATGGATATTAGGCTTGATTTACCTTTAACATTTTCTCTTAATGCCACTATAATTACTAATTCTCCAACCCAGGATAAATTATTTTAAAGGCAAATCGGCATCTAGTATATTTATAGTGCTGTCACTCACATGTGCTGACATAAAGATTTACTGGGCTGAAAAAAAGAACTCAGAAAACAAAGATGAGGCATGTGAAAAGGAAATTAGAAAATGTAATGTGCTGCATTTTTTCATTATTATTTGTGATGTTTGCTTTCATCACCACAACATGTCAGTGTCCTTGCCGCGCTGCTCTCTGCTCGTCAAAACAACGCTGTAATCAGCAAGCGCTTGGCATACTGTACATATTCATCTTGAGCTTATTCACTATAACCTCAAGAAGCTATAGTATGATTTAAGCTCAATGACAATAAAAGGAAGAATTATAAGCCTCCTCTAATTTGAACCCTGGTTTCTGTGTGAAGCTCTACAGTGGAGCCACATCCCCAACAGATAATAAAGCCCCAGCTTTAATTTTTCTCCCTAATCTGCATGTCTTTATATTTGCGGAGACCCAGCAGACATCTACAACCAAAGAACCCCCCCATCCCCTCCACCCCACCCCACGAGGCCTCAACTTAATACTAACCAAGAGCAACTGTGCTGGCAGGGATATTATTTTCCGCCGTTTTGTTTCTCTCTTCTCTGCGGCGCGATGGGAGCGAGGAAACAAGGGGGAAGCAGAGAGATAAAGGCGAAAAGGAACTAGAGAGGAAAGGAGCAGGGAAGACAGCGAGACAGAAAATACAGAGAGGAAGATGGAGCCAAAGAGAGGGAGGGAGGTATAGGGGAGAGAGAAACAGCCTGCTGTGTCTTAAAAAGGAATTACTACAGGGAAGCAGTGAGGAAATCAGCACTAAGGCGTTGTATTAAAACCTGTCTGACCCTCTGCGGACCCCCTGAGCGATTCACCCGGCTGGAGGAGTATGGTCTGAGGGATTAGACCTCTGACACGCTCCGTCAAGACCATTCTGTCAGGCACCAACAGAGACAGCCCCAGTCAACCCCCCCAACACCCCCTCACCCCCCTACTCCCACCATGCTCCACTTCAACAAGCCTCTCCAAGGCTCTCTCTCTGTGCTCAACAGCTCCGGAGTGGGGGCCTGATGATGGGCTCTCTAGGGGGACACGAGATGGGCCACGGACATCAAAAGCCAGCGGGGTGACAGACAGACAGACAGACAGCGACCCTCCCCCTCCTCCCTCCCCAGAGATGGACAGAGTACTCGACTCCAGTACTTGAGTAAGAGTACAAATACTACTAGTCAAAATGTACTCCGTTACAAGTAAAAGTAGCTCAGTCAACATGTTACTTTTAAAGGTACTTAAGTATCCAAAAGTACATGCTTTTAAATTTACTTTAAGTAAAAGTAAGAGTAAGAGTAAATTTCTTATTTTTCACATCAATGAATTACTATATTTTTTTCTAAATGAATTTAAGGACCTTTTAACTCTTGTTTCTGAGAATTAACTCTTTGAAACCAGCTGCACTGATGTGCTGCTTTTAGGGGTTAGGGTTTCCTTCTTTGACAAACACGGCTTGTGTTCAATAGGATTTTAGAAAAAAAAAAAAAAAAAAGAGCAGACCTGAAAGTAACAAGTACTTTTCAGCCTTCCTAGAAATTAACTCAAGTAAAAGTAAAAATATTTGTCTTGGAAATGTATTCAAGTAAGAGTAATAAGTACCTAAGAAATCTAATACTCAAGTAAAGTACAAATCCTCTGGATATGTACTTAAAGGGATAGTTCACCCTAGAATGATATTTCGCTCATTATCTACTCACCCTCATGTGGACTAAGGGCTGGAAGAAGTTTCAGAGTCCTCCGTCCCTTCTCTGAGTTACAGGGGGTCTTGGTGTAGCAGTGCATGTCCATATAACGGTTGTAAAGGGACACCAGAGCTCTTCGTAAAAAAACACACACAAAAAAACATCCAAATACCTCCATGCTGCTCGTATGTAATGTCCGTCTTGTGCTGAAGCCCCAAATTGCGTAATTGTCCCGAAAAAAATTAAATAAGTCTATATTTTAAGCTTGTTTGTAGCGGAAGCTTCTCAAAGCTCCTCTTCCTGGTCCGTCCAAATCTCGCGTGATTCGCAGTAACCGCACTGACGCCGGCGCAAATCACGCGAGATTTGGACGGACCAGGAAGAGGAGCTTTGAGAAGCTTCCGCAACAAACAAGCTTAAAATATAGACTTATTTAATTTTTTTCGGGACAATTACGCAATTTGGGGCTTCAGCACAAGACGGACATTACATACGAGCAGCATGGAGGTATTTGGATGTTTTTTTGTGTGTGTTTTTTTACGAAGAGCTCTGGTGTCCCTTTACAACCGTTATATGGACATGCACTGCTACACCAAGACCCCCTGTAACTCAGAGAAGGGACGGAGGACTCTGAAACTTCTTCCAGCCCTTAGTCCACATGAGGGTGAGTAGATAATGAGCGAAATATCATTCTAGGGTGAACTATCCCTTTAAGTACAGTACTCAAGTATATTTACTCCGTTACTGTCCACCACTGCCCCCTCCCCAACCTCAACTCTTTTCTCTCTCTCTCTCTGTCTGCATCTTATCCCAGGCCCCCGCTGCCCATTGAGGGACTTCTAATTGCATTTTGCGAGGCCCGAGCTAAATGAGGTGGTTGTTCTGCCGACAGTAGCCTCCCCGCTGGAGGTCTGAGTGATGGGAAGGAGAGCGATGGGAAGTCTGAGCCTCTTTGAGATGAAAAAAAGAAAGAAAAGAAAAGAAAGAATGCAAGGTAAACACAAGACACTCGACACTTGTCATTCGGCGGCCGACAGGTGATACATCTTGTGTCTCCTTAAAGGTATTCAGAAAAGAAAATTGAATTTGAGCCCACTGTGGGTCTTAACATTAGTGTAATAACTCATCTATCAGACGATGTAAAGAAACTTTGTGCAAAATTCGGCTAATTTCGAGGAAATCCTGGATGAAAGTGGGGTGATTTTTTTTCGCATTGGATAATGCAGGAACACAAATTATGCGTCACGTTGCTCACGATTCATCAGCCACTGATATTGGATCCGTTATCCATCAATCAAACGTCTGAGACACAAACACAGACACCAAGCTCGGTCTTGCTCCAAACATTGAATATCCTGCCTGCTCGATAACGACCAATCAAATTTGTGCGGCAATTGAACTGAACACCTTTAAAAGGTTTCTTTCAATGCAAAAAGCCCTAACACCATGAGACGCATCCTTCTGTACTTTTTTTTTTATGTGGCTCTTGTGTGAACGGGGCCTCGTGGACGTCTGCTGAGGAGAAGCCGAACGTCTATCATGTGACAGAAGGTTTTAACGTGTCAGACAGACTCCACCGAGACAACACTTGGATATCCTCCCTGACCCCGTTGTCATCTCCCACTCTCCGTAACACTAGAACACGGGAGACTGGTTGAACAAGAGGAAGCCTGTGTGTGTGTGTGTGTCTATGTGTGTGTGTGTGTGTGTTTGAGGACAGGAGCAATTTCATCTGTGAATCCCCTCCTTTTCCCTGGTGGCGTTCCTTCAGCGGGAAAGTGAGCTGTTGCTGTGTGACCTACATGTGGAGCTGGTTGCGGGCCACAGACTGGGGCCATGACTGGGCTGCAGGGGGTCTGTCTGTTGATAGGAACGGGAGGCCTCTTCCGCTTTGAAGCCCTGTATATTTAAATATTTCATGACCCCCTCATCTACAGCCCCTTTTATCGGATTTGTGCTCTGGCTCGTGGCTGCCTTTCATTAATAGCACAGCGAGAGGAGTTAGTGTTGATCTAATGCCCCCATCAGCGAGGCAGATGTGAGGCAGCCTCGCTCATACCCCGATCCTTTTGGCACTCAGCGATATCTGGAAGAAGATCTCGTTAAACGCTAGTAACAATTACACCAATTACAGATAAGCCTAAGTGTGTCAAAGCCACAACATGATGTTTACAATGATTAGCATGCGGCATTATCAGCAGGGATGGTAATCAACACTAGTGCCTGGTGCTTCACAAGATCACAGGGCTCTTTATCTGTCATTATCGATAAAAGGCCACCGGCTGAAGACAGACCTGAGCGTGGCTGTCATGTTTGGCACCGGCTCACGCTGCCGGTGCTTAGCTTTAGTTAAAGCAAAGCAGGTTTGACAGTAAACTATACAAGATGTCACACGGAACAGTTGCGATGACAATACCGGATGAAAGAACATCACAAGTCGCCACACCCGCCATTTCTGCTCATTATTGTCAAAGGCATCAGAGAGAAATACTTGGAGCATCACTCTAATAAAGCAGTGGTTCCCAACCTTTTTATGGCTCGTGACCCCATTTTGACATCACAAATTCGACCTGCGATCACGTGCAGTCACTATTTTCATTTCAAACTGTTTTTTATTGTGTTTTCAAAAAAAAAAAAAAGCTGTAGTGAGAAAAAACAAAACAAAGAGCTAATAGACACAATTGCATAAATGCCATACATGGATACAATCTCCTGTGTGCGTCAAATATAATATCAGATATTTTTATATGCTGCATTTTATTTGAACTCGATTTATATTTAAGAAAGTGAAAGTATAGAAAGTTGGTTAACACTTTACTTGAATAGGTATTCATAAGATTGACATAAAACTGTCCTAACCATGACATAACAGCTGTCATAAACATCAATGAATACTTATGACAGCTGTCGTTAAGTGTCATTCGGTAAGTTATGTCACTTTTGATGCAAAGTTGACATTATTTGAGATGTCCTTGTTATGAGAACTTGACATATTTTTTAAAGTTTGGCAATTAGGTCTGCTATGACAGTTTAAATTGTCTTTATGTCAAGTTGTCAGAACAAAAACATCTCAAACAATGTCAACTTTGCATTAAAAGTGACATAACTTACAGAATGACACTTAACGACAGCTGTCATAAGTATTCATTGATGTTTATGACAGCTGTTTTGTCATGGTTATGACAGTGTTATGTCAATCTTATTAATACCTATTCAAGTAAAGTGTTACCGAAAGGTGTTCAAGGTTGGGTGTGGTGTTTTTAATCATAATTTAAAAAAGAATACAGTAGTAATTGGTTAAAAAAATATTTGTATCAGTCATTTTTATCAGTTATTAGACATTTCAGGCGACCCCATTTGAATTCCAGGCGACCCTACGTGAGGTCTCGACCCCAAGGTTGACAAACACTGCTCTAAAGGCTCTCATGACTCTGCTCATGCAGTAAACAATCCCAGTTATCACATTTTGCACATATGAACAGTGTGTATATAATATATGTATGAAGTGGAGCACAACGTGTGGGCCAGTAGATTTTCACGAGGGCGCGTGCTGTCATGGCGCAGGGCACCAGTCTGGAAATGTCTCCGAGGCTGGTGACCACGACATAAGACCCCACTTGTCTGCTTGTAATAGAGATGCCTTTGAGAGCGGCCTGCATCTGCCTGCGGGACACATTCCATGCTTTCCTCCACAAACTCTGTGCCGCCGTCAGGCTCTGGGTCCTAAATGTGCACATTGTGAAGCTGCCCTGCTGGCGGCCTGACAGCAGCACATTCACCAAGAGGTTATTTGAGTGGACCCAGGCCCCCAGGGCGCAAAGAGAGCGTGTTCTCTCTCTCTCTCTCTCTCTCTCTCTGAAAGTGTGTGATACTCAGTAAACGAGTGTTTATTTAATTGTGTTAAATGATCCACCTTACAGTTTGCTTTTGCTCTTAAAGGGACATTGTGTAACTTCTCCTGTTATCTATTCACGAAAATCGATTATTTGGTTCAAAAGTATGTTTTTCATTAATCAGTAATCCCCCCCATCAACAAACTGAAGTGTTCCGGTGTAGGTACCAAATGTGTCCTGGCTGCCAGATTTGTCCGGGGCCGCGGCTGGCGATGACATGGCACATCGTGATTGGTCGTGAGGATTTATAAAAGTTGTAGGTAGACGAAAGAGAGCTATTTATATTTTCTTATGATAACATTAAACATTTACACAACTTACAGTGATGAAAATGATTAAAATACTGTAATTAGCGCGGGCATTCACGAACGTTTGTTTAGCGTTGCCTCGGAGATCTGTGCCAAATCTCGCAAGAGTGTGTTGTTGAGCCTGAGACAGGTCTTGAACAAAGTTCATTTTCTCCTGAATTGAATACGACATCGCCATGACAACATATTGTCACGTGTGTTGCTTTGCCTCGTGCTGACGGACCACCTGTTTACATAGAGGCTTGTTTATGCCGTTTCGTGCAGTGGCTGTTGTCCGTCTGCTGTCTGCCCAATTCCAGGTGAATGCAGCAGTTGCTTGCGATATACAACAGCAACACTGGATGGGAGTAATTCCTACACAATGTACCTTTAAACTGACACTGGGAAACGCACAAAGTGTATGTGCCAGTGTTTGTGATGAAAGACTGACGTTGACTTAGATATCATGCAGTTTAGTTTTCTCTCCTTCAGTGTTTGCAGCGTGGCGTCAGCAGGTCCCACCAGAGGCCGTCAGTGCTGAGGGCCACCCAGGCAACAGGCAGCGCTAAGCCCAATCATTAGTGCCTGTTTCAGCTGAGCTTATACCATGTACTGTGTTTACCAACACCAAGCTTCAACAAGATGATCTGGGACAGCTTGCTGTCTGTCTCACTCTCACACTGACACACACACACACACACACACAAACACTGTAAGAGGATTTGTACTGGCAACAGGGACGGGCTGCGTAGCTTTATCCACAGGGAAAAGCTGCAGCACCACACACAGCTTGACCCCCACTCACATGCCTGGATGAACAGGTAAACAAACACAAAGACACACACACGAACGCATGTGCGCACACACACACACACAGACAAACACATACGACTCCCAGAGGAACACTGGAGTTTGGTCTGGGTTCTCTGGGTCCACTGACGCCAGGGTAAACAGTTACATGATAAGTTTTTCATTCAGGTTGATGAAAGGCTGAATGAACAATACTGTGGGCTGCAGTGATCACACAGTTTTAGCCAAACACATTTAGAAGCTGTGCTAATGAGTTTATCACCAAACACAGACTCTAAACTCAGTAGTAAAACAAAAGACCTTTATTCCCACTGTAATTAGACTGTTCAGTTCGCGTGTGGAGTAATGCAGCATGTTATTGTGCATGCAAATAGACCTAATATTTTGTACCAATGAAAAACTTTATTACACCATATTAAGCCGTCAACTCCCTGTCTGGTTGTCTAAGGTCATTACAGTCTGAATGAAAATCAGAAGCCAAGATTTGAAATTTGTTTTTATTAAATTTTTTTTACTGTGTGTTTTTATTGTGTCTTTGTTTTCAAACCTATTTGCGAGCTGAGACAGCCAGGTTTACAACGCAGGCGTAAGCAGAAACAGCAGGAGCTATGTTTTCCTCTGCTGTCTGCTGATTAGTCTGCTCCGATGGCCACATTGTAACGTGATAACAGAGGGCGATTGGTTGGCTGGCCCCGAGGAAGTCATTCAGAGCGAGTTCACTGATTCTCTGACCAGGGATATTAGAGGAGCATCTTTTAGTCATGCTCGATGGAGTCCAGGCTCTGACTCCACTAAAGCCTCTGGTGTGCAGGGGAATCTAACTGGGCCGGGGGGGGGAAGCCTGCAAACACCTGTCATCCACCAACGCTGCAGGCACAATAACACCTGACACTGGTCATGAATTCACACATGGAGGGACACACACACACACACTGCACTGTGCAACATCACACAAATTCAAAACTGTGCTATCTTGTATTATTTTCAAGTTGAAGGTCGTTTGAGCCCGCACAAACAGATAGACAGACTAAACTGAGAATATCATGGGCCCAAAGGACGGCTGTCATCACAGCAACAAATGACCTGCACTATGAGCAGCGCAGCAGCTTACTTACACATACACGCGTGCCCTAAACATACAGCGGAAATCTCACACACAAAGACAAACTAAGACTCGACTCCTGACTTGAATCTATAGTCGGAGCTGGTGGCATTTTAACGCTGAGCATCTATGTTATGTTATGTTAAGTTACGTTTATTTTATTTGATATGGACAACACAAATACATTGACACTGTTCCAGTGGACAGACCAGATGCTTTGCTTGGGTGTTTTTAGCACATGTGCTAATTTTCAACACCAGTCCATAGGCGGCTATTCTAAAAACACAGAGCATATGCTGCGTTCAAAACAACTCGGAGATCAGCGTTTCCGACTTCAGACATCATTGCGTTCAATGATTATGTTTGTTTTGGAGGCTAATGAAGAGGAGAGGAGACGCTGCAGATGAGTGCGCATATAATGTTATAGCCTAGATAACTGTTAAACGTTATTTCCGTTACATACGAGGACCACAGTTTCACACAATAAAACAATCACAGCTTAATATAAACGTATTTCATATACTGCAATAATACACAAAATATATGCATTAAAACCTCAACAAATAACTTCAAATGTTTTAATTCTAACCATTTAAGACGAGGGCTGCCATGTTTTGATGTTGTTGTGACGTCAAGTCGGAAAGTCTCCGTTTCCGACCTGTAATTTCCGAGTTTGACGCCGTTCAATTCGTTTTTGACAACTCGGAGCTCGTTTTTTTCTGACAAAAACAAAGTGCATGACACAACATCACAACAGTAATATGCTAATCTAAAAACACAGAGCACAAGATCAGCGAGAGGAGATGAAGCAAACAGAAATCATGATCGCATTCGCAACAGTAATATAACAGTATAAAAAGTCCGTATTTTTAGATGTGAGCATTGTTGTTTTGCTTTTAACCATGCTTTTACTACAGTGCTCTGTTAAAAGAGTTTGTATCAGTCTCCATTTTCAGGTGAGTGGGTAAAGTGTTCCATAGGTTAACCCATTTTATTGAGAAGGCAGACAAAAGGCTTGTGTGTTTACTTGGCTTGAGCTCCAGCGTCTTTTTTTGGCCCACATCTAATAAAAAAAATAACTGTTGTTAAATGTAACTCCTTTAGATGTTAAGAGATGTTGACCAGACGTGTACTCAGTAAATTGTATAGGACAAACCATGTTTTTCAACCTAGGACATGATCTGCATGTGTGCAAGCAGCTGAAAACACACACAGAAGAGACACGCAATTAATCACACCATCGCCTGCACACAAACACACACATCGTCACAGCCTGCGGGAGATGTCCTCCTGAGACCCCTGAGGTGACAGATGTGTCAAAACAACATATTGGTTTCGCTCCTCTTTGCTGTGGTGTTGCTTTGTTCCTTTACTCTGAAAAAAAACCCAACAACAACAAAACATTGGATCTGATTTGCTCTGCATATTGCTGATGCATTTTTTACGAGTTACTCCGAAAACACCATGTTCCTCGACATTAAAAAGCAATTTAGCACTCCCAGGATTAAAAGCGCATGTTAAATTGAAGGCTACACTTGGCGTGGGCATGAAAAATTGAGTGGCTCCTTATATTAACCAGACTGAACGCTGCACACAGCATTTAGATAGACGAAATGGAATCTTTTAGCATTACTAATTCATCCAGGGGAAAAGCTGTGGTTGTGCACGACTCCGGCGTTACACCGCTGAATATAAACTTCGCTAAAGCTATATGCTCTGTCTTGTGAAAAGTATGAATACCAGGTGGATGTCTATCAGCGGGGATTGTTGAATGTAACCTACTTTCATCAGTTCTCCCTCATTTCAGCTAAGCCCCGTGTCTTCTTGTTCCCTGAGACGAGCTGTGAACTGTCCTTCAACCCTCATTCTACAAATTCTCATACTGTCCACACTTTAATGCTCGGCTGACAGCAGAAGAAAACCACTCACTTTAATATGAACACCAGTGATCTCTTTCCAAACTGATTCGAAACACAGCAGGGTGAAACCTTTGTGAGCCCTGGTTAAAAATGAATGAGGGAGCTTGTGGGCCTGTGGGAAAAGAAAGGCAGGCTAGACATCCCTGTTTCAGCTGGCCCTGGATCCAAAATGTACTCTAATGTTTCCTCTCAGTGCGCTGAGAAAGCGATGGAAGAGAGCAGATAAAAAGAGCAGGATGAACACTCATTTAGTGGACCGTGGCCCCACTTAAACATAATGACTGATGCTAATGATGCCCATAATTACCGTTTCTAAAATGGTGATAATTACAATTCTTTTATAGCTCTTTATCTGCAGCCGATCTTGATGATAATTGTTGGAATGATAAACAGTGATTGTCAGCGTTTGACCTTTGAAAGCAGCAACACATACAAAACACTCCAGGATGAGACAAGCATCTTACTTTAGTTTACTTGCAACCATTATTCTGAACGGCGAGAGAAGTTATTTACTGATGTTCGTCTGTAACCTTGCTTTGTAGAACAATAAAAATGACAGAACAACTGCATTAGACATATTTCAACCTGCATAAACTGCTTTTTCCCACTTGGAAGAAGAGCATAAAGCTATAAACAACACCCACATCTTGTTAGCAACTTGTTAGCAAACAGGAGGCTTATTTATGAATCCAGCAGACACAAAGCAGCATAGCATTTATTTGGATTTAATATTACCTAATGATTCTAAGTCCAATGTTTAATCTCCTTTTAGCTCTGTTTTGGCCTCCACCAACTTCAGCCTGGCTCTTTAGCTGCTAATTGCTCCACTGTGTTCAGCAGCCAGTTGCTAATTGTGTCTGTCTGCTACATGGTGCTGGACAGGTCATGTACAGAGGGGTTTAGCATGAGCCCTTTAACTGAAAACAGCTTCCTGCTGCTGGTGACAATGAGATCAGTGAGACTGAACCAAAACATTAAACCTGTGCGCCAAAAAAAAAAAAAAAAAAAATCTAAATTACAGGCTGAAAAACGCTCCACAGAGCTGAGGAGAGCTGCAGAGTTCAGCAGCAGCACTGATTAGAGCAGCTTTAATTAGTTCAAGTGCATCATGGTTTCGGTCAACAAATAGTATCCCAATTCTGGAAAGACGTTGTCAATATGTATTTAACAAATCCCATTAGAAAATCAACAGAAAATGAATTGAGCCAAGTCTTAATATCCAGGTCCACTCCCCCTGTATCCAGCCCAGTGGTGTAATGTTGGCCTGGCTCCCCTGTCTGTCACATGGCATAGATTATGTCTGTGCTACACCAAATGTCTGATAATGCAATCAGGCAGCTTTGAAGCTCAATGATTCTCCAGTGTCTGCTGTAATGAGGGGAAAATGAAACCGTTCCCTCAGTGTCTGACGAACCCTCTGATGAGACCTTCATCAGAGAGACAGACGGACGGACGGCCGGGGCATTTGAAATGAATTCATCCATCTTCAAACAGGCCAGGGTACGTGTCAGAACGGTCTTTAAAATTTATTTATTCATTTTCAGGTGTACCTAACAACCCCATTGACAATTCCTGTGGCCATCTGTCAATGTAATCACCTTATACTTAAAAAATTACAAAGGGGTAAGTATTCAGATGTAAGCAAGACACTGAGGTGTGATGAGGATCAAGAAATGGTTGCCATATATGACGGAATCTGATTTTATTTCCCTGATACCTCGAATTAAATTTTCAGGCTGGAAATATATCTTTGTTCCAGACTTTAAAAATTGATTTGACCATCCCATATTGGATTGACAGAACCTCCCAGTGGCTTAGAGTCTCGAGCTGTTGAGACCAACCAAGAAGTCTCTAGGTTGGGAGGAAGATCACGTCCATAAACCTCAGAGCAGATATGGAAAACCCTCATACCAATATCTGTGTAGTTTGGTGCAAAAACCGAAACACATGTGCCGGGGTACCATCACACTGTTCACATTTTATACATAGCGGTGTAAAAGAGGATGAAAATAATTAATGCAGTGAGTTTAACACGTGAACAATGGAGTCTATGTATAACCTTAGACTGAATTAGCAGGTGTATGGAATTAATTTATGCTATGAAAGCCATTTACACCATGGATCCTCTGAGATAACAGTACCTAGGCTATTCCCTCTGCCAGCAAGAACAGCCTTTTTGAACTTATACCCATGGGTGTTTGGGTACCAGTGTTATCGAGCACATTACTGTAAGAGGAGGCAATAACAATAAGATGTACATTTTAAGATTTTCAATGGACTGTTATTATTATTATTGTGCCAATTTTACACGTATCCTTGCACTAAAAGCAGTCTTTCTACTCCTGCATACACTGAACATGTAATAATTTGCTATGAACAGTTTTCCCAGTTGCTATTGGTAACTACAGTACAAGTCATGCCACATATTGTTGGTGTATTGTACATGGAAAAGACGGGGGCAATCAACAACGGGCAAACAGAGCTAATCCTATAGATCATATAATGAGGTGTATAGTGCACTGGGAGATTAGAGTGAATTTCACAGGGTCACTGTCATTTGAATGTTTCTGCTGCCGCTGTTGCTGATTCATATAACTATACTGTAGATAGATAGATAGATAGATAGATAGATAGATAGATAGATAGATAGATAGATAGATAGATAGATAGATAGATAGA
Organism: Trachurus japonicus; assembly: GCF_045865225.1. NCBI lineage: Eukaryota > Metazoa > Chordata > Actinopteri > Carangiformes > Carangidae > Trachurus > Trachurus japonicus. The sequence goes on along the minus strand of NC_140920.1, from coordinate 8,899,622 downwards.
TAGATAGATAGATAGATAGATAGATAGATAGATAGATAGATAGATAGATAGATAGATAGATAGATAGATAGATAGATAGTCCTTCTGCAATAATAAAGACACCTTGAACCTGTGTATTTATATGTACAGATGCTACTCAGAGGGATGAAGGTGAGGTTAGTGTCTCAACCACTCATGATGACTCACATCCGTCTATCCATCTGTCCATCTCCTCGTCACTCAACTTTAGATGCCCTCTACCTCTGTTCTTCAACTCAGCTGCTACAATGCTCTGTGATTACTCATATTAATACAAGAGAAAAACATAACTCCCTCTGCTCTTGACCCTGTCTCTCACTTGATTCCCACCATTCATACATATCTACAGTACATATTATGGGCAGAGACCGATGACCATGATAATCCCAAATTCTGAGTGTCAGGAATTATGGTCTCTGCTGGGAAAATACTGTATATAAAAATTTAATTTTCATATATATTTGAACGAAATGTACAATACACTGAATTATGCAGCATGTGGAGGCTAGTGCTTCTCCATATATGGGCTGTATCAGCAGGTGGTAGTGGTTGGGTATCAGGAGTAGGTTAGTCACAAAGAAGTCCTGCTGGTATTTTTTTTAGCAGACTTGATGATGGTATTTGTTTCAGGGTGAATATTATACATATTCACACATGATTTGTTCATTGTGTGTATGTGCTCGGCATAGAAGCACATTTTTATTATCAATTTTGTAGTATAATTTTGTCGTATTGTCTGATGATGATGTATTATGTAGCCCGCTACGCTGTTTGCAGTGGCATGGTGTGATGTGTGAATACAAACTTGTGAAGACTGTTTTCAAAGGCTGTGTGCCATACAAATTGTATAATTGTTTCTGTTTGTGTGTGACCTACTGCGTTAACTCAGGTCTCCTTTGCAAAATGAGATCCTGATCTCAATGAGACGACCTGATATAAAAAAATAATTAAGCTCATACAGTCTGTCAGTGTGCGCACAGAATGGCCTGCTGACAGGGCATGCAAACTCTGAGCAGAAATATTAAACTTTGCTGGTGACACTCACAATGGGACACAGTGGCGTTATACAGGTGAAGCAGAAACCAAAGCAGGGATTCATCCATTTTTTTTTGTTCCTCTGTGATATGATGAGATAACACCGAACAATCATTCTTTAAAACACATTTTATTTCCACCATCGCACACGTCTATAGCCTCGGACTAGACTGCATTATATTCTACAGTGTTCCGGCTATTGTGTACATCCCTGTGTATACTGTACAGTATATAATGGCTAGACAATATGTTATATAAAGTATTATTTTGAATGGACACAGCCAGCCCAGCACTGTCTCGTTTTTCATTGCAGGTCTGACCCCTCAGTCCAGATCACTCCAGGATAATAACGCCCCCCAGGAGCTGCAAGCCTTGATATCACCCTTCTCAGCGGTGATAGCTATCATCGTTGCTAATATAGCCACACACACACACACACACACACACACACACACACACACACTATGATACCACCACACACCTGCACACAACTTGGAAGATAGATGCTTTCTGCTCTCCCCTGATCTCATCCTGCGCTTTAATGAAAACCAGGTAGATACAACAGCTCGGTGCCGGCCCATCAGCTCTCCTCTCTCTTCCTGAAAGACTCTCCCTCCCGTCTGCCCGTTTGTCTGTTTGTCTGTGTTCGGCTGATCGTTCGTGACAGTTGATCGATGGCAGCTCCTGTGTCATTTCTAACTACTGTTAACTTGTGATTATTTTGCTGACACCTGATGTGAGGCAGCACCCCAAGGAGGAGGAGGGATAGAATCTGGACGTCGTGGAAGAGCGAGTAAGAAGGATGCTTTCTGCCTACAACGCTGAGAGCCAAGAACAAAGCTGGCAGCGTGCCCCACACACAATCACACACGTTTGATCTAAAACTCCCACTGAATACACAGCAAATGTGTGTTCTTGTGCAAAAAGGTATAACCTTAACCATATTGTGTTATGTTATGTGAGTGATAGACGTTATTATTAATAAAAGACCAGAACAATGTGTTCTAATGCAGGCCTTGTTAAACCCCGGTGGAACATGCATCACATTAATAATAGCTGTGTTCCTGTTCAAACCCTGTTATTGTCTGTGCTGGTTATATAGTTACACAAATGTTGTTCTGAGTACTCGGTCATGCATTTGGATCAGCATGAAGTCTGAACACCTACAGGACTAAATCCATCCCATTAACCCACACTATAATTACATTTGCAGCATCAGGGTGCTGCTGAGTGACTACACGTGATTTCTTTTCCTGTGTGCTGGCATTTCGTAAACTCACATTGCTGTAACAAGTTTCACTTAATATTTCTGTCGTCTTTTAGTTATTAATCTTTTTTTAAGCACTTGCTATCTTAGTTTTATTATTTCTTTTGTTTGTTTTTTTGTGTTGGTTTTTGTTTTTTGGATGAAACGCTTTAATATTCCCCAGTGGATTTAACTCAGATGCACAAAGTAACAAGTTGCATAGCGTGTGTGGATTTCTTCTTCTTACACCTTTTTTTTTTATCACTTTGATTCTATGTTTTATCACACTGCAATTAAACAAAAAATAAATGATACATGTGCTGCAACCAGAAACTGTTTTAGAGAGTAGTTACTTTAAAGGTTTTTTTTTTAATATACCAACATGACTACGGTTATGGCTCTGAAATAATTATTCTTTTTCAGTGAAATATTTACAACCTGCACTGCTTCATACACAGCATTGTATACTTTGAATACCATGCATTAATGATTGCACTTATACCGTAGCCAAGATGCAGCCTTTGAAATATTTTGCTTTGTCCCATGTTAAAAAGGAAATGCTCTGTCTCAGGTGTTGTGTGAGGTGAATTCAACACCACACACAGTCAGGCCTTGGACCGTCTGCTCCAAAATCGTCTAAATTAAGACTAAAAACAACAGAAAGGCTAGTTGGGGTTTAATTAAGGCTGTCAAGCTGTGCAGCCACATCACATAAAACAGACATCTTTTATTGCACACTTGTTATCAGCCGCCGCAGAAGTCCTGAAGAGTGCTGGTGTTGATTCTGATAAATCTAAGTTATCAAGCAATTACTATTCATTCAGCAGGGTTCAACTATGCCACCGCTGAGTGCCACTCCACTGCATCAAACGTCTTGGCCAAAAGCATTAAGAGGCTCGAGCTTATATCAGCCACAAAAGAAACGGCAAATAAATAAATGCAGGCAAGGACTAGGTGTGCACAGCTCAAGGTCCTTTTACTCTCAGACGGACGCAATTATGTTTCCATTTAGAGGGATGACAAATTGACTGGAGCAAAAGAAGTCAAAGCCTGCATTAAAATCAGCTACTAAGCACCGCTAATCTCATTCTCCATCTCCTGACAACTATTTCATATCCTAACCTAACAAATACATATGGGCACTTGACTGAGAACTATATTCTTGTCTAGGTATAGAAAAAGCTATTGAGTGTGAATTTAAACTTTGCCTTCCGGTAGGGAAAAAAAAAGGCACAAAACCTCAAATTAATATTCCACTTTAACAGCAAGTGAGGAAAGTGTAGTTTCACATTGTTTTGCAGACAGAGGTTGGGGCCGGGGGGGGGAGGTGCAGAGCTGGGAGTCTCACATCGTTAGGGCTTGAAATAATAACGACAAAATCTGAGCAGAAATGATTTGATTAGTGCTTTCAGGTCTAAAAAGGAAACTGGATGCGTACCAAATGACTGTGGAGAGGGAAGGTGCGACAGAGCTCTTAATTGCTGGAACTGCACCTAGAGACTTGATGATTTGTGACATCTTATCCGGTGCTCTGTGCTAACACTAATAACTGTTAATTAACTGTAGCAATGATGCCATAGAGGAGGAAGCAAAGGAGGGAACACACACTTACACACACACGCACGCACGCATGGCCTTGTGTGTTCTCTAGATTAAAGGAAAAAGCATCTCTAGGGATGTATATGAGATGGAGCGAAGATGTTGCGGAGGTCAGGGTGCTTGCTGTTCTGTAATGCTAATGGGCACAATGGAACCACGCTGCTATCAAGCGAGAGAAATAACAGCGTTGCCGTTATTGTTTTCAGATTGATCCGGCTGTGTAAATCTGTTAGCCCTAATTGGTCCACGAAGACAGAAAACAAAGTCAATGTTCCGTTCCAAGGCCGGCTTCAATTTCCAAAGCAGATGTTCACAGATGTCGTTTTTGTCACCGGAAGCGTCAGCATCTGCATTCAGGCTCTTTAGTGCGATGACAAGGGAACACATGTGTTCAGTGCGATCCTCATTAAAAGCAAAGTGCCTGGTGTGGCCTCTGTCCCCACTGTGTGACTGTGCACGGAGAGCTTTGCAGACATCCACCAGCAGAAAGCAGCACCGACCCCCTGTGTAATGTCATTTTGAAAGCCAGACACAGTCATTAATGATAAATCGTACAGAAGCCTCGAGCCTGAGTGCTTGATGGATCATTCTTATGTTTGTGCATTAACAGGAATCATCACATTAGCTGACATTCCCATAAAAAGCTAATGATGTCTGCAGTTATTCCAGTGAACTGGCCTGTTCTTGAGTTTAGCCGGTACAGTAGGATCTGCTGCCAGCTTTACGCCACGCAACACCAACTATGGGTGGTTAGCAAATAGCTAGCTATAAGGCGAAGCTAACTACCTCCTAACATCGCGATTTTGGTTCTTTGTTCTTTGAACCTTAAAGGGATACTTCACCCATAAACTGATCACCAATTTTACCGTCATGAAAAAGTTGTTCATATAATGGCGGCGATAGAGCTCACTCTTGAATCGTTGAGCCTTGTATGAAACATAGTAGCTCCATACTGCTCTGTTGATGTTTGTGCGCAAGTGTCCTGAGGTTTGCTGCAAAATTGTTTGTTCTGTTGATTGTAAACCATTGGATTCATGCGAGATGTTCGTCGTTGTAAACCATTGGATCCAGCAGAAAATCTCGTGCAGCCACTTCAGGACACTTGGGTCAGCACAGACGAGCAGTATGGAGGTATCTGGATGTTTCATAATGTGTGTTTTGGACAATTCAAAAATTAGCTCTATGCGCCGCCATTATATGAAAATCCGTTGCTAGTCGGACCCCCCTGGAACTCCAAAAGCATTTTGATAACTCTGAAAGTTCTCTGAACCCTTCCTTGGCATGATGGTGAGTAGAAAATGGGTGAATTATTGATTTTGGGTGAAGTATCCCTTTAATCTAGAGCTTATATCATTAGGTTTTGTGGACATTTAAATAGGTCAGAGATGATGATTTAGGTCTATGACATCTACTTGTGCAGTTTAATGCATCAATAAAACCAGAAATATCTTCTATCAGTCAAGACTCCACCCTGTACATGTACAGGACAATGACATACAAATTCTAGTGTATAGACTATTGGGTGTCAGGTTCTTCAGTGATGTTGCTGAAGGCTGATTCTCTCCCTATTCAAACAGCTGTCATGTTTCATGAATCCAGCAGTGCCCTCGCCTGGAGAGCCAGAGCCGTCTTGACAAACAAACACGTCTCCACTGTTATTACCGCGTTTCCATCCCTCCTCCAGTGCTTACTGCTCTGGTGACAGCGACACAAAGAGACATGAAGTGCATGGCCCTGGAGTAGATAAACAAAGAATGCCATCGCATGTCACTCTTCGCTTGGACTGACGCGCTGGCTGGATATTGAGGGAGTTGGAGGGAGGGAGGGATGGCTGCGAGGCACAAACACACACGTATGCATGGTGCACACAAACACACACAAAGGCATGTCTCCAGTAATAGCTTTTCATTTGTCCCTGACATGCATCGGTCAAGCCGTCGCCTTCAGATGTCCCGTGTTAAATACCTAGAGTGAACAAGGTCATACATTCTGATGGGTGCAGCTGCATTTTCAATTGAGACCTCTACAGTCTATTAAGCTCCAGGATACAGTGCGGCCTAGAGAGACGGAGAATGCCATGAGACAGGAAATGGAGCAAATAGACTGACAAGCTGGCAAGTCGCTCATTGTTATTTTACCGGGGCCTCGGTGCGCTTGTCACCGCAAAAAGCCTCAGTGAAGGACGTGGAAGATCACACTGCTGTCTGCTCATCAGCGCAGGGTACACTGTATGTTATGTCTGGTTCTACGGTGCTGCACTTCTATCACACATCAAGGTAAGACCCCGGAGCGCTGTTTCAGCTACGCAGGTGGGCAGCAATTTCGCTTCCCACGTTTCAATCTGACAACACAAAGTGCTCCAGGGCCTTCTAAATTTTTGCGCATACTGTCATTTCACTAAAAAAAAAAAAAAAAAAAGCTGATAAGCCATGTGATGAATGGAAACATGCCTATATTCAGAGCTCGGGGTCCTTTAAAGATTACGAGCCAAAAAAAAACTTTTCCAAGGAACGCTGCACATGACAGTCGTGTTTACCGAAACTCTAATTTCCTTGAAACAGGATTATGACAGGCCTTTCTACTGGAGTGTGATCTGGAGTGTTTGTACACAGTGTTGAACAACTTGCTGGCATGTGTCGCTTTCATTTTTGAGATCCAGCTGACGTTTTGACAGATGAGCGGCGCCGTTATGGAGCTGTTCTGTCTGCCAGCCAAGGAGCGAGCTCAGAGAGATGGGAAGATTACTCCTTACAAAGCCAATTAAATAACGTTTAATGAAGATCGGCTACATCTATCCACCTCTATGTGCTTTTGACAAGGTGCTGTAATTCGAAAAGGGAGTTGTCAATTTGCTGAAAGGGGGTCCTACAAAAAGAACTGGTGTCTAAAAATATAATATTTTACGCTGATAAAAAGATGTTATCTGTTCTTGACATACTGCTTTTGGCTTTGTCGTTTGTATCTAATGCCAGAGCCGTGAGAAACTCATCGATTTAAATCCCAACGCTTGTGCAGATGTAATGTTATATTGATCGACACACAACAGTGCCTCCAGCTGTACTCCAGGAAATATCCACATTCCAAAGACTCCTCTTTTTTTAGAAAAAGTGAGTGAAGGACTGGCTGTCACTGGCCTATTTTTCTCCCGGGCGATGTCTTTCAAGACTGAAGGACAACTGTGACAAAAACGAAGAGAAGGGCCAGATGTGCTCTCATTGTTCAGGAACTGAAAAAAGTCCAAGGTAAGAAATGTGAAGAGGCTCTCTGTCTGTGGGGAGGGCTTTTCTAAGTCATCCTTCCTCTCTCTTCTCATCTTCAGGCCCCTCTCTTCCTTTCATTGTTGTGTATGGTGTGTGACCTCTCAGTGAGAAGAGTGACCTGAGTCTTACTTATGGGCCTGACACCCACTGACAGACGACTAACCCTTGAAAGGTCAGTGCGGGCGAGACGGAGAACACCTGCTACCTAACAGAACTAACACTTCCCAGAGTGCTCTGAAGAGCTGTGGGAGCACGGATCGAGTTATTGTGGATGGGCAGGGGCACCGGTGAGCAAAACAAAGTTGTTGTCAATCAAAAGAAGTTGAAAGCGGCCGTTTTTGGAAGGAAAACACGGAGATGGAAATTCCTTCACCGAGCCAGCAGGAGATAAGACTGGGTGGGGTCATGGAGGTTAAACTGAGCATGCCGAGGGTTGGTGTGCTTCCAGTAGTTTGAGATATAATCTTGTAGTATTAATATTTATGATTGGGGGGAAAAAAAGGGGGGAGAGGGAAATATTTTTGAAGCTCCAACTCAAATCTAGAAAGTCATAACAGGATTCAACCCAAATGTGGATTTCTGATAAACTGATGGCTCGTTGATCCACATTAGCTCTTAAAGCTCGATCTGGCTCGACCCACACTGCTTTGTCACATCATTTTTGCTGCATTAACGCCTGGCATCCACTCTGCTGTGGAATTTTTTGAGTGCAGAAAACAGAGACTTTTGGAAACGCTGCACACTATTTCACTTGGAAAACTCTGGTCTTACCGTTATTGGTCTGGGCAAAATGGAGACTTTCGTGAACGATGACGAAGACACGATGTGGATAATGAATTACAAACTGCACTGACCTTGTTGTCAGTTAAAGTCTGCCTTTCAATGCCAACTTTTGCTGTTCTTTATTCAAAGTCCTTTCAACAACTGCAAAGCAGACAATCTGCTTCTTGTTTACACCGGCACGCACATGCCCAATGTATGTGAATGGTAATGTGATAGGCATTTTCCACTGTCACCGAATAGACGGATATTGTTTCTGATTGAGAACTTAAACAGCCATATGGGCAGAATTTGTTTTAAAATGGAAAACAATAGAGCTGTGTGGATGTTGCCTTAGATCATCACAAACCAAGTATTGGGTCAGCCATGTTTCATTGCCACATAATGTAACCTTTGGACATAGGTCGCTGGCTTTGGAAATATTCTTTGGATTAGCGGACCAATGTCCAAATGTTGGGTACACCCAAAGCAAACCAGACATAGCTAAAACAACAACCAAAATGAACGGATGATGTACTACACCACTACTAATCTGTGTTCCTGTTAGTATAAAACTGAACTCAGGAAAATACTATGAGCTTAAAAGGAAAAGCCACACATTCCATGCTAACATGCCAGCTTCTATCTGGCTCAACGCAGACACAAGTTTCTAATCTTCAAAAGTCGGTTTTATAAGTGTATAATGAGTGAGACCACAATAGAAAAACAAACCATTTATCTTCCTCCCCTGGAGAGTAAGTGGAACCATATGGGGCAGCGCGGAGCCAGATTCCAACATCTGGGCGACATGGGAGAATCAAAGCCAAGTGGTGCTGTGGACCCCGGTGAACCACAGCAACCTCTGCCTGCCCTCGCAGAACTTTACTCAATGGAAAAACAGGTTGGAACCATGTTCTCTTGAGCGTCTGAGTTTCCTCTCGCCTTCTTTCAGGATAATTGCTAATCAAAAGGCGACCATCGGCGAAGCTCCGGGCACGGTCCACAGCGGTAATCATTGGCAGCTGGGAGTTTTGCCTTACATAAAAACAGCTGGAACAGGCCATGGTAAATTCCTTTGAAACAGTTTCTGCAATATTGGGTGGAGGTCACAGACAGTGTCATCCTGGGAGGGGATTTGTTTTGATGGAGTGTAACATACCTGCAGGTAGCTACTATGGGGTGTTGTGCTGTAATGGGGATTACAGAAAAAAAAGAAAAGAAAAGAAAAGAAAATGTCTATTGGTTTGTTTTATTGCTTAACATTATTCAACCTGCGTTGCCATGAGAGACTTTGTTTCTGTTCTTAATACACAACAGGGTGATGAAATCTCCTGATTAACAACACTCAGGCAAAGCTCAGTTTAATAGCCTTTAGCTAGTCTGCATTACTCTCCAGCCAACAACAAAGAAACATTCTTATCAGACCAAGCAGGCTGAGGTTAAGAGGCTGCATCACCTGAGGGCAATGTATTTTAGCTGGGGATTTAACGTCTTACACTAAGCCACTCTCCTTCTTGGTCTCATGCTCCATTCCTTCCTTTCCTCCCTTGGATCACATTCAGCCACCAAACAAACAAGAGGGGAAATGGCTCTGGAGACCATAAAAAACTTTTACAAGATCAACTAGTATGTGTATTAACTTACAAACAATATCTTGCCATGGAATGGTTCAGCTGCAGAGTTTATGATCTATGATTACTGGGGTGGATAGCGAGATGAATGCGCACAAAGGACAGATTTTCTGCATGCCCCGGAGGTACAATCATGTATTTTAATGCTCAGCAAAGATAAGGTTGAGCAACTGAGTGTACTCGTCCTCTGGGAGGCATGAGAGGTGGGGCCAGCTCCCTCATGTCCAATCACATTATGCTAGAAGGGTTGTGGCCATGCTAATTTATTCCTGAGTGGTCCTTAGGGAGAGTGTCTAGTCATAAAGACCCTGTCAGCCCCTCCCCTCGGTGGGCATCGCAGTCTGCAAGCAGAGCCTCCCTGGAGAGCTGGGCCCTGCAGGCATATTCTAGAGAGTAATAATGCCACTGTCAGCTGTCTGGGTACCTTGAGGGCTTAAGCCCATCGCAGATCGGGTATAGGAACAGCATGACTTGACATATGACATAATCCACGTTAAGGTGGGGGTTAAAGCTGCAAATGGAGGATGGATGGGCACTGCCCTTCCATTTCCTTCATTACCATAAAGGCCCCTGCATGGTCCTAGGTGCTACTCATGGGAGGGAGATAGTTGCTCATTACAGCAGCCCTAGGAGGGAGCTGCTGGGTTGTCAACATGGAGCCAAGCGGGAGGCATGCAGCTAGCTCTGTTCAGCTGCACTAGAATAATTTCAAATAAACTGACTGCTGGGAGCCTATGAGACACCCAAGGAACCACTTTATCTTCTTCATTAAATCCAGTTTAGAGAGGAAGTGGGGAGGAAAAAAAAATCCATTTTCCTTGAAAGTCTCTAGAACAGACGGAACAGAATTAATTGCACCATTAGGTCCCCAATAGACAATGGTGGTGTGGTTTTCCTTCACAGATGCATGTGTGCCTACACATTGCTCTTAAAAAGGCAATTATGGCACCATTTTCCATAAAAATAAAGTTTGATTTAATGGGCAATAAACACATTTCTCCAGAGGACCAGATTTAGCATAGTATGGGCTGGAGTGTCTTTAAACATGGCTAATTTTCTCTGAGGCTAAAACTCTCTGACGTAAACACTGTGCAGGGGAAGAAGATGAACAGAGCTGTATTATGCGCTTTGTGACCGGCTGTTAACGAGCAAAAAAAGTCAACATGAGCCTGACAACGACGCCAACAGACTGTGGAGCAAAAGCTTTTACTTCGCCTCTAATTTGCCCCCAAATCATTTTTTTTACTTGTTTGCCCTTGGCAAGTAATTAATTGGCTTTCATCTGATGACTAATTGCTAATAATGTATCTCACAAGATACTACACATGAGCGCTGCGCTGAGGGACTGCAGGGCCTGCTGCTGCCCAACGCTGTATCTACTCATCCCCGATGGGAGGAACGGTGAGTAGTTTTCATGGTAAAAGGTCAAAGGTAAGCTGACCTACAATGTCAAAAACTGTGGTAGATTGTGTCTGTTGAGGAGGACGTAGCGGCAAACAGTTGTCACCTCTTTTCTTGTGAGCAGAAGTTTAAAGGTACAGTATAATGTGTAGGAATTCCCCCCATCTAGCGGTGCAGTTGCATATCTGAACGTATTCTTGATGTTGCATTCATGTGAAATCGGGCAGACGTCAGACAGACAACAGACGCTGCATGTAACAGGATAAACAAGCGTCTATGTAAACAAGTGGTCCGCCAGCACGAGGCAAAACAATACAGGTGTGACAATATGTTGTCATGGTGATGTCGTATTGTTTACCTGACCCACGTTTTACCGTCTTTCTCTCGTTGAGTAAAATTACATCTGGTTGGTTTGCCGGCGGCCGTCTGCCTGACTGCACCTGAATGCAACACCAGTGCCTCCGTCCTTCCTCACACTACACGGTGGTGACAGTTTTAACAGGCCGAGCCGACAGCTCCGCTGAGTTTCCGTGGTTACCTATGGTCACGCTGCCACTCAACGTAAAAAATGGCGATACAACATGGCCGCCTCGGTTCGGTGCGTCGCCCACTTATGTATTTGTAACGACTTGTAACAACTCATTCTACGGTACAAGAAAGCTTTCATTTGTATGCGGGTGTGATTCCACTTTAGTGAAATATGTATTTATGAAAGACATATTTGATTAATAAATAAAAAAAAGCCATAATAAAAAGCCAAATAAGTTACAAACTGGGGCTTTAATGGTGGATGCAGTGCAGGGAGAATACCGGCAGATGTGGGGACTGTGAGTGTGAGCAGGACAGTTAACTCTAAAATCAGCCAGCAGCTAACAGGAGGGTCTGACAGGGTGGGATCTGATGAGGGTATACCCCACCTTGGCCCAGGACACCTTTCCTACAGAATGACATTGATGGATAGAGGACTCTGTGTTTTGGAGCTTGGACGCGCTACACAAAGAAAACTTATTATCTTACTCCTCCCATTGTCTTCCCCAACCTGCAACCAATCCCCACCCTCACGCGTACCCCTGACCAGAAACCCAGCGTGTCATCCGAGGGAGACTGAGTCATACTGAAAGATTAAGGAGATGTAGGCTGGGGAGGGAGTGAGGGAGGGGGGGCTTGGGGTTGTGTATGTGTATGTGCATGGAGGGGCCTGCTAGGCACAGTGGTATTGTAAGCCCCTGCAGAGCAGAGCTCAGCTGGAGCTTCACATCTCACTGCCTCACAGCCAAGAGCCCCCCCCATCCCCACACCCCACACCCCCAACCCCCACCATTAGAGTAGAAAAGGTTCCTATCGGCAAGTAGCGCACACACTCTCATTCATTTAAGTGTATGTGCGAGCCACACGGAGCAACGCCAGGAGTCATGGGGCGGTTGCAGACAAACTTCAGTATCTGGGGTTGTTGTGGTTGTTTTGTCAACAATTTCACTTTCTGTGAGAGCCCTGTTTATGATTTATAGCCAGCAGCAAAACAGAAATATAAAACACAGTTGTATTGATTTTTTTTTACTGTCTATGTGCGTCATAACTTTTTCCTAGTTGCACACAAGATGTGAGAATTAATACAAACCGTAAAGTGACTTCGATTTGAACCCTACTGTCGCTTGTTATTGCTTGGTGTTTTTTTCATATGCAACTCCACTGGCAGCCCAAACTAAAAAAGCATTTTGGGAATCATAAAAGATGCTATTATAATGGATTTTGACCACAGATTTTTCCTGCATCTAAGCCAGACTGGGGGGAATAGAACAATTATGAAAACATTGCATGGGCCTTTTTTTCATTTTTTTTTTATTTTTTATTTTTTAGAGGGGTTGTTTTACCAGACGGCACTTCCTCTGAAAGAAAATGGCTACATTCCTCCTTCGAGTTTCTCGCCATCATCCCTCCCTCCCTCCCTCCCTCCTTCCCTCCCTCTCTTCCTCTCCAGCCCTCTCTGAATCTCTCCCATGGCCCGGCGCTCTCCTTTAATGAGTAGCTGGAAATGACAGCTTTAATCACCGCCTGTGGCCACAGCGAAGGGCCCGTTAATGATAGAAAAGAACAGAGGGCCATTTGCATCAATCAGTCCTAAATCACTTTTTATGATAATGCAGTAGAGAGGGAGGAGAGGCTACGCAGATGACTCCTGCATGATGATGATGATGAGACTCTTCTCCCCCCCCACCCCCACCCTTGCACCCATGGAGGTTTCTTAAAGGGAAATAACAACAAATCCAGTCTTGACATGAAATGGCCATCGGAGCAGCCGTACTTGCAGGCGTTGGTACACAGCTTCCACAGATATTGATTCACCCACTCCACCAAAGTCAAAAGGAAGAAAAAGCATTCATGTCTTATGATCATCTGCCATCAGCTGTTCTTCAAAGGCGCCTTTTATTCAACAGGCAAGTTCATGGTTCCTGTGTGTGGTTGTGATGGGTCCATGTGATGCTGATTGATTTCATCCTCCCAGGATTATAGGACCTGTCTGCCAGCTCACCCAGCACCCAAATGTTTCTTTGTCATATTAGTTGATATGGCCCATTGTAAATATTGTAAGTGTAATCTTATTGATTTTATTTGAGTCATGTGAAAGTGTCAAATTGTAGCACTGGCTGTAAACACCCTCTAATGAAATCATAGAAAATGTTTGTGCCAAGAAGCACTCAGTGGTCTAACTTGATCACTCAGTCAGTCAGTGACAGTCACAATTATAGAGCAACATGCTTTGCATTGGGTTGTTGTTGCTTCTCAGTATTTTTATTGTGTTGAAGACCATTTTTCTCATTTTCCTAAATGTAAGGTTTTAAATAGATTTTGCATTACTTCTTCAGTCAGTTGAAATGTAATATAAAAAGCTGGTTTGGTTACATTCTTTGGTCTCATGTAATACAATTTAAATATAACTGTACCTCTTTTCAATGAATTGTGTTTTTTCCATATTGTTAAAAACTAACGAGCTTAGAGCTACAGACATCAAGTTCATCTAATGTTTGCGTGATTAACTTCAGTAACGGTCTTTCACAAAGCATGCCCAACAGAAAGAAATGGGAAAAGACTGAACAGTTGTGCGACAGCTGACAGCTCTCTGTGTGTGTTCAGTGAAACACTCACTGTTTCCGAGAGCAGACTTACAATTGACTTTCTCTATACTCTCAACGCCACGTCGTCAACAGACAAGCGCTGATGTATTTGATTATTTTCCACACTAGTATAATGAGTAAAATAAGCATTACTGTCTTTTTCATTTAGTCAACAAGCTATCTACTGTTTAATTACAAGTGATGTGACATTCTCTGTTTCCATAATTAATTCAGAAGTGCTCTGATTAAATGCAATCAATTCAATTGTTAGCACAGCAGGGGTTTCTGAACAAAGATCATCTGTGGAAGTATAATGAATGCAATCAGATGACATAACATCTCATTTGCATATTTATTTAAAGGAAATAGGAAGCCTGATTAAACCATATGTTTCCTCTCTATGTATAGCCATCTGCTTGGGAAAAATAGACGTTAAAATGTGGCTTAATAATGATGTTACAGGAGGAGTTACGAGCTAATAAAGACTAGATTTACAAATCCTTCAGGGAAAAGTTTCTGCACCTGATGCTCTCCTCACACACGCCACAGTATTTCCTCCAGGTCGACTGAAAGAAGATTCAAAACGATGATGAAAGAAGGTGTACACTTACCTCAGACACCACTGAACCCAGTAAAAAAAAGATAATCCTAGCCTCCGTGCCAGAGAGAAGGTGAAATGAGCATTAAGGTGATATTCCAGTGGAGAAAAAAAAACAAAGTTATAAGAGCCTCCCCCTTTGAAAAAAGAAAAATAACTCAAATGTCCATGAATGCTTGACTAATGGGCTGAATGGGTTGCCAGTGCCTGGCAGTTTAAAATGGCAGAACAAAACATACCAATTTGTCACAAAAGGAGACTCTGACAAGCGCAGAATCCTCACCAACACACAGACAGGCATGACAATGCCCCTTCAGGCTATTGCGCACTTCTGCTCATGCTCTCTCTCTCTTTTTCTCTCCATCTCTCTCACCTACTCTCTCTCCACCACAGATGGCTTCTTGTGAGTGCAGGGGAGGGCACGGCTGTTCCACAGTAATCCCCAGCCACACAGACGGAAAAGCTTGTTAGAGCACTTGCTGATCACCACAAAAAGTCAAACCAGAGCCAGGGAAAGGTCACCAGGAATTAGGCTCTGCTCAAACTCCAAAGGCTTGCCTAATTCCCCTGATAAGCCCCTTTGAAACTCAACCTGTTCTGGCTGTGCCATGGGCTCAGCCTCGCCTAGAACTAAAACCCTCCACTAAATCTAGCTGGAACTCATTTACACAGAGGAACACACACACACACACATACACACACGCTCGCACACAGCTGCACACACCGCTGACGGAGCAGGCAAGGCTTTTCCCAATGACTACACTAGAACAATTGACTAAAGTATCAATGATTCCCAACGTGTGTGAAAGGAAGTGAAGCTGCCTAGATGCAATGCAGGGGCTTTCAGTCTGAGCTCCTTTGGACATAAGGAAGCTTTGAAGCTGGAATGGGTCTTGGTTTGGACTTCATACCGCTGTTGTTGTCAGTTATCCACTTTGAAGCGGACACCAGTGAGGGAAAGAAGACTTATACGGCATGAGCAGTGGAGTTATATAATGTCAGAATTTAGGTTTAATAGAACTAAAACAGATCAAGCAGTGTGTGTGCTGGAGTTTTAGAAAATGTGAGTCCCCAGGCAAACAAATGTAAACTGTCTAACCATGTTTGGACAGCCTGGTGTTTTCACACACACAGACACTGTTTACATTATTTTAATTTCCACCCTTGCTGAATAATTGCAAAGTATTACAGCAGCAGTTATTTGCATTCCCCTTCCTCTCGTTCACTCTCTCTGTAACACATGTACACATACCCCTGAGGTAAATTTAAAAAAAAATCCTCCTGAGGAAAAAAAGAAACCATTTAACAAAAGCAGACGGAGGAAAAGGCTCTAAACAGTGAGAGGAAAGTGGAAAAGGCCTCGACAGACCAGCGCCTGTAAACATGGAAAGTTTCCCTTGATATGAAAAGCAGTGCTGGCCTTAAGCGTCTTTTCAGCCAAAGTGCTGTGTAGCTCAGAGTTTCAACACATCCCCAGTATAAACACTGCAGCTCCTGCTGTCCAGACAGATGAAAGAGACTGATAAGTTCACTGTGATAACACCACCAAACCAGTCCACTTGTTTTTTATTTTACTTCCCGAGAATTTCTAACACTGCATAATTGTCATTTTTATCCTCTTAGCTTTCCTCTGATCCTAGCATGCTGTTAAAAAGTGAGCTGAGACGCAAAGTAAAATTATAGAACAGTTCCAATTCCCTGTCAAGTTAATGTCTGAAACTAACAAGATGAGCACTTCTTTCCGTTAACATCTTAATTATGGGCTACAAACCCAACACGCTGCTCAAGTGTGGAGTTTACTGAGAGAACTATGGCACCCACAGCCAATAATTTGGCTGTTGTGATCATGTGATGTGCAAGCTGTTTGGCCCTGGGTGCCTGTCTGTGGAATGATGAAAACGTTTGTTTTATTGTCACTGTAGTCAAGTATCTCTCCCCCTGTTGTGTCAGACTTGATATTAATCACCACCATGGAAAAGTCAGCTTTGCACCAACTGACATAACAGTTGTGACAGAATGCTGCATGCAGGCTGCACGAGAGGCGCGCACAAAGGCTTTAATTACTTCATCGCCTCCTCCATAGCGTAGAAGTGTTGTTCCCAAGTTTGTTAGCCAAGGAGTGAAAAAAATCCTCCTTCTTTTAATAGTGTACATCCATGTGTGGATATTTGGAAACACAAAACTACAAAAACCACCATATGGACTTTAATAAGCTACCCAGCCTTCAATATTTTCATCAAGAGAAACTCACATTGTGATGCAGCATCATGGATAGTTCAACATTTTGGCAAAGTGGCCCATTGCCATAATCCCTATAGTTATAGGAGTGTGTCGGTGCAAGCTATTTTTAGAACGGCGGGGCAGAGCCGCGAGCTGCTCAGAGCTACACTAGAGAGCCTCATGGGATTTCTTGGTTTCCTTCATCAAACTCATCAAATACACAATCCAACAACTCCAAAACGCTCTGGTGGACAAGTTGTGACCTGCACATTCACCACGCTATGAGATAATAACAGAACATTACCAGACAGAGTTGTTTTAGAGGTAAATTCATGCAAAACCGCTGATGTGCGTTCCCGTCGGGGGCAGTTTTTCGGCAAGCAGTCTCTGCATTTACCTCTAAAACAACTCTGTCTGGTAACGTTCTGTTATTATGTCCGTTTAGCCTCCGTAGCGTAGCTCTGAGCAGCTCACGGCTCTGCTCCGCCGTTCTAAAAATAGCTTGCACCGACAATTAGAGGTAGCAAACCTACTCCTAAAACTATAGTGATTATGGCAATGGGTCAATTTGCCAAAAATGTTGAACTATCCATTTCACAATGAGGTATGTTCACATAAAGTGTGTTCAGAAGAGGGCGATTTGAGAAAGTAAAGGAGAAAGAGAAACAGGCAAAAACATGTAACAAAGCTGGTGCCGCTTGATGAGGGACAAGACAGGTAGAGAGAGAAAAGAGAGAGACCACCTGTAAACTCACCTTGAGTGAGTGAGTGCACGTGTGTGTGTGTGGTGGGCGGCTGCAGCGGTGGGTGCGAAGGTGCCCCAGCAGTTTTGAGAGAAAAACAAAGTTTAAAAAAAAGAAAAGAAACGACGCATCGACTATTAAATTAGTTGTCGACGATTTTAATAGTCGACGTAGTCGTGACTAGTCGACTAATCGTAGCAGCCCCTCACCCCCCAGGCTACCACGGTGCCCCAACAACACAAGAACAGTTTCTGAATCTTCCAATCAATGTTTTATTATGTTGTAAATTCAATGCATTACAACGTAAACAAAGTGGACAGTAGCCAAAACAGTTCGACAGAGGAACGCCGCAGTATAAAGGCAGCAAATCTGCTCTCTGAACACGACATGATGTAGCGCTGTTTGCTTTCTCAGCCAGAGTAGTAGCAGTAAAATAATAAATAAATAACAGTGTGGCTGTGGCCTCAGCTCGAGATTGTGTGACGTGATTGTTCTTCACCCGAGGTGCTGCTAAAACTCTGGCCCTTCTCTTATCTGCTCTGCAAACGGCAAGCTGTTAAAGCATTTACACAGCCTCTAAGTGCTGCCACACTTTGCCACCACACAAATGAAGTGATAGGAACTCCTGCGCTAAGTGAGCGTCAGCCTCTCCACATGCACAAGGGCTGTGTGGTGTAGGCTGGTGAGACAAAGGAAGAGGCAGAAGACAACATTTAACAAGTATACAGTAAGAAAAAAACAAAACAAAAAAACTAAGGCAACAGACTTGAAGAGAAAATAATGTCAAGAGGAAAACAAAGTGGAAGAAGGGCATACGGGGCCAAGTGGTGTTTGTTTGAACTTGTGAGTGGGTGAAAGGGACAATCTCTTGTAATTGAAGCAATGCTGTTCAGTATTAGCAGAGACAAAAATGTTGTGCAGACAAGCAGCTTTAAACTAAAAATAAGTACAAACATGCAGTCTTCTTGGTGAGATGACAGTGTGCAGAGCTAACTACGCCAGATAGGAAGAAAAGGGGCATCTGGCCCTGTCTCTCTGTGCCGCTTCACAATGTTGTGTTGTGATAGGAAGAAGCTGTTGTGGTTTAGCATTACAGTTAGCCACTGGAGCAAGGCTAAGGCTGCAGGACTCTGTGCCAACCTTGAAAGAGAGAATGTGTTCACAGCATTGCTTGCAACCTGCCCTCTCCGCCACACGGCCAACAACAGGTTCGGCCGACTCTTTCTTGGCCAAGAGCAGGTGAAGCGCGCTGCGATGGCTGATGGGGGGGTTGGCCCAGAGAATTGAACTGGATGTGAAGGCCATTATGGTAATAGGGTAGAGTAGTCTGCCAGGGATGTGTCAATAGCAAAGAACAGAAGACTCCTGCATGAGGTTGTACGAGGTTAGCCAACAAAACATGAGCACATCACCTGGGAAATATCACATTAAAATATGCTGCTTTGTGCAATGCTGTGAGGTGTGTAAATGTGCTGTCTCCGGAGGTGTCAAAAAACAGCCAGATATCATTCGCGCAGATGTAATTTCATTGTTAGCAGAGGGTATGTGTGCATATGTGACAAAAATTTGTCTGCATGTTTGTATATGTACAGTGCGCGCCTGTGTGCAGGAGATAAAGGCTGCAGTAGCGGATGGCAGCAGGCCTAGGCCAGGGCCTTTCTCAAATGCTCCTCATTAACAGCTCATAATGGCTGGCAACGTCCTCGCGCCACCCTGGCTCACTCTCATTAGCAGCTGGCAGCGAGGTGGGGAGATGAGTGGATGTTGGCATCAACCCACCTGCACTCAAGTACAGCACGGGAGCAAGACAGGGAGAAGGGAACGAGGAGGGAGAGAGAGCCTGAGATAGCTAGGTGGCACGAGAGGCAAAAATCCTCATCTCAGTAGATTTAATTAAAACTGGGGTGAACAGATGGGGAAGATGGAGTGAAGTCCAACAGGAGACAGCTCATCTGTCTGGGCTTCCACACTTCTCTTTCCATCCCTTTACTTCTCCCCCAATCCACCCTCCTCCCTCGCTCAACTCTTTTTTTTTTTGGATAAATTCTTGGCTACAACAGCGTCCCAATTCAAAGCTTCCACACTGGCGGTGTGACAGATGACAAAAACAAGGAAGAAAAGAAAAAAAAAACAGACACGCAGCTCAATGGGCTCTTGAAGGAACGTGGGCCTTTAGTTTGCTCTGGATAATTATGGGCTCGGTTAGTGCCGGCCGGCCCAGCGCTGGGGCTTTGGATGTTGTGCTAGAGAGTGGCTAAGCCCTTATTAAAAGGTAATCTAAGCAATCCCTGTGTAAAATAAAAGAGCTATTTGTTTAAAATAGAGAACCGCCAACTGCAGATCCAGCCACACAGAGGGGAAGGTCACTCGGTGTAGGGTTTTTAGATCAGAAAAAAAGATCAAGCCTGCCTGTGGCTCTTTTTTTTCTCCTCTCTCCCAGAAGAAGTCGCTTTTCATTCAAATGTAATCATCACCACGCAGTAATATGACCTTCATGGCTGCATGTTAAAAGGAGCAAAAGCAAAGCATTCAGCTCCTTCAGTCCCTGTGGCCATTCCAGGGTATACAAAGGGATCAGAGAGACAAGTGAAAACCAAACTAAATGAATTCAAAGCGTCGTGGTATAATGGCCATTTCACTTTGAATGGAAACCTACGTGCACACACAGCGTATATATATATATCGTCAAATATGGTTACCATTTCTAGTATTTTCACTCATACTGTATCTTTGATTGACATTTGCTGCCAATGTATTATCATAATCTCCTAGCAACTGCAGTAAAAAAACACACACAAACATAAATCATACAAGAGCAGAAATCCTCACATCCACCTTATGCAACAATGCCTCTAGTTTTGCATTTTCTTCTGAATTTTTTCTGCCTTAGCTCAATTCCCTGCTACATTAATCTCATTATCCTTTGAACCTTTTCACTGTTAATGCCAAATGCAATTTGTATTCTGAGTCCAGGCAAAAAGCTCTAAACTGATTATCCCAATTTGAACCGTGGCAGTCCTAGATATTGTTGAGTCTGAAAGGGCCATCTAGCTGGTGAATGGGCTTCTCATATGCCTTCTGAGTTTCATGACACAATGTTGCGTCTGCTTTGCAGGGGATAAATTAAGCGTGTGAAAGTCTAAGCAAAGCCCTCATTTTCCAGTTAATCAAATCTTCCCCTAATCAAATTAGCGCACATAATTCCTCTGGATGCGTGGTACAAAAACAGCATTATCCCCCTCTCCAGAGCTGAAAGGCAGGGAATCAGCGTGGTGCCTCTCTCTCCTCTGCATGAGCGGCCCTCAATGGAAGAGGAGGGTCGGGGTGAGGTGGGGGGCTGGAGGAGACCAGGGGCGAAGGGAAGGGGGGGGAGGGGGCACGGCTCTTCCCTGTGGCCTAACAGAGAAAGGCAAGGCCGGGGTAAACTTTGGCAGCGTTTAAGTTCCCAGCTCATTAAAAAGCCTGGCTCAGTGGCCACCTCCAGGGAGCACTGGAGCATCGGCTAATGAGGTACTTGTTTAATTTTCTTTCAAAGGGCTGGACATCTGTGACAACCCCCCCGACCACCCCACTCCACCCCGCGCCCCCCCCAAGCCCATGATCCCTCCCATTTCTCCTCTAGCCTTCAACCCCCAATGCCTCATCTTTTTTTCTTCAAACCCCACACAAAGCCCATCTATCAATAGGCCGCGGGGCTCTCTCTGGTTTGATGAAGTGTCTCTCATTGAATAAGGCAGATAATACATTTGGAGGAGTGCAGAACAATCGCCATTAACTCTGATCTCTCCCTCTGAACAGTCAAAGCCCCATCATGGAAATTCAATAGTGGTCAAGCTAAATGGATAAATGTTCACAGTCCACCGTAACGTTCTAATTGATTTCCCTTCATGAGATAATCCACTCTTCTCAATAGTGGTCCTTGCCACTCCCTTTCACCCCTGCCACCCCCATATATACCGTGGATATCTGAGAAAGGGCTGAGAAAGAAGGGGCGAATGGATGAATAGATGGCATGTATTCATCTTTCTGAGGAGTGGCAGCTTCGTCTCTCCGTTTTGATGTAGTGGAAGAGCCTGGAGTCTATTTTCTGTGACCCGCCAACCTCTGCCACACTGACCTTTGTGTAAGGTTCGGTCTCCATATCCGAGCCCCAGAACACCTCCAGAGACATTAAAAAGGCAACCTTGCTCTCCACTGCTCTGTGTAATTGGAATTCAAAGCAGCTAGTGCCGCGTCTCTCTTCATTGGTCACTTCCACTTATTTCATAATGCGTCTCGATTCTTTCATTATGAGAGCTGTCTGACTCATATTTGCACCTTGATGCCCTCCTAATGTCTCAGAACATGCAGAGAATACAAATGTGCTCTTTCTGCTGCCTATATTTCTTTCCTGGTCTTCATCTGCGGCCCCCTCCACACAATCCTCGGCTAACAACTTATCTTAAGACAGGCAGGAAGAGCTGGTAGTCGTCGGGGAAGCGAGGGAGGGGGAGAAAGACGGTGAAGCGACACATCGGGAGACGGTTAAAAGGCCTCATGAAAACATTTGTCAATTTACACAATGTAAACAGGCTGCAACAATGTGTCTCGGGGTCAGCGGGTCAAACCCATGGATCATGCATCAGCTGGCGCGTGGTTATTGTTCTGCTCAGCCTGTCAAAGCAGAGGCGCAGGGTGTGTGAGCATGAGTGTGTGTGACAGAGGGAAGATGTGGAGCAGAGGCACACGGGCCTTTGGGGTGATCATAACTAAAACACTGCGCTATTATTAGAATGACACTAGAAAGCACCATCTGGGTTGGTTAATGAGCCTTTACCACAGCGCTAAAAAGAGCCTCGAGTTAATTTCCTGAAACAATATGCTTATAAAAGACTGGAGCAGGTTGTAAACCAAAAGCAGTGAGCAATAGTAAAGCACAAAGTCTCTTACTTAAGTTCACATTCACAGTATGGAACTATACACAGTAACTCTATGTCAGACAACAAGCAGGAGTTCTGGGTAAATCTCATTTTAAGTGTCCAGGCAAAAACTTTAGAGTTAGAGCGACTTGTGTTTTTCACTCTTTGAAAGGATAGCAGCTGCTGAAATCAATTAGCACATGCTGCTGGAAACACATTGTTTTGGTGCTGAAAGCACTGCAAATTCCCAAAAGGAAATATGACAAATATGTTTTGTGCGCTGGCAAGACTGACTGAATGTAGGAGGAGGAGGGAAACTAAAAAAAAATATTCAGTTACCTTGAACAGGACCAAAAAAGGGATTTGTTGGATCATCTGCTTTGTGCATTTCTGTTAATTCTAAAACAGATAAAATATTTTTAGCTGTAAAAATATCCCCTTTCCTATCATGTCATGCAACAAAGACCACTTGGGAAATGACAATAATACAATCAACCATCCACTGGCAGACAGTGATGTCATCTTTCATACTTACACAACACTATAGCAGTGCATGTCCGCCTCCTGCTTTATTCTGACTCTTTGGCCAGAGGCCAGAGCTGGTAATGTGGAGCAAACTCAACACTACAGGGTCTTGACAGTGGGGGTGTCGTAGCCGTCTACTCGACCGGCTCATGGTGACCCTTGGCCTGAGGTTTCACTGTGCTGGCTGTTTCACCAAGTGGCCTCGCCTGCAGCGGCAGCAGCAGACAGCCGGGCCGAGACGCCGGCCGTGGAGGCGGAGGTCAGTGCTAGGGTGAGGGCAAGGGTGTGAGGGTGATGTTATCTATCTCCCTCTGTCAGCCTACGGGCTTTCTATCAAGTGAGTTGGCTCACAGAGTTCAGACTGTGGAGGAATGTGTTCAACCAAAGCAGCAGTGCACACTGCACACTGTGTATACCTGTTGTGAATCAGCTCCTCCTTAGGCTGCATCAGACACCTGTTCCATTTTTAAGAGACACAACATTACCCACGCAAGCTGTGGACGAGGTTAGGATGTTTGACCAAGACAGCAAGACAAAGTTTTAAATAAATCTCCAGTTGAAACCCCCGTGGGACAAAAATCTTGAATGATCGATGTCTGCAACACCTACATGTTGCTGCAGCTGTCAAACAGTGAGAAACTCTGAGCAAAGCGCTATATGTTTCTGAATATATCCAATAGAGTTATCAGTGAGCATATTGTGTTGAGTCAATATAGACCCATCAGTCAAGTTAACAAGAGGTCAGTGGTTCCTAGACGGCAGCGAACAGCCCACAGTGTATCTGAACGGGGGATGTTAGCCAGCTGCCATGCTTGATCAGGGGGAATCGCCTTCAGCTAGACGGTTTCTCCCCGCAGCGAGCTGTGGCGGTCGGTGGGAGGAGATCACTTTGTGTTTTTTTTGAGAGGTGGTAAAATTGGCACCGGGAACCTGTCAACCCTTTGGACTGACTCATCAGACACAACCACAGGAAAAGACCTTGAGACAAACAGAGCATTATTCCTCTCATGCCTCAGTCAGATCTACCTGGGTGTGTGGGGTTAAGCCTCACCAGATTGGTGCATTGCGCTCTTTCCAAACCTCCTGAAGGTTTCACGTAGCCAATCATGCATGACACTGCAGTCTGATGTACAGACACATTGGCCCAGCTCTCGCTCATAAGTCATAGCCATGCACCCCACGTCTGAATTTGAACAGACTTTATTGGACAGGACGGGACAGGACAGGACAGGACAGGACAGGAAACCCACATTCTGACATGTAAACAAAACACAGCTCAAAACAAAGCTAACCACTTGTGCAGAGTCACATTAAAGATGCATTACAGCAATATTGTGGCTGAAAAGTTGGCAAGGTGAGAACTGAAGGGGCCACAGTGCTGAGTTTCAAGAAAATGTGTCCTCACTTACAGTAGTGTATTGTCCAACCGAGGCAATAAACACAAACCTTAACCACATCACTTCACGGTTGCCTTTGTTTCTTAGACTGACAGGCATAACAATCAAATTAAGTTCCTCTCAGCAAACCCACATGTATAATTATGCACTAAGTAGGAACAAATCAGCCCGCGCAGTGCAGTCATACAGTAATATTGACACAGTACTTTCTGAAGTGAAAGTAAATAGAAATTAATAGACTCTGAGAGGAGCAGTTGTCTTTTCACTGTCAGTTTCAATTAGTAATTTAGGGAATAAAATGTATTTTCATGAATAGGACGGACTATTAAAGACTAAAATTCTGAATAAATAATAAGCCGATATGAAAAGACCTCAGCCGTGCTCTCTATTGTGGCTGGAGAATGAAATTTCCATATGAACATGAAAAATGATAAGAATACGTGGGGAAAAAAACACATTGGTGGTAAAAGCAGCAGCTTACATCCTTGAATACTTCAAATACTGAACCGTAAACTCAAAAACAAACAACCTTGGGTCTCTGTGGTGCTTGGTGAGACACAGGAAATGGGTCTTTCTGACACCCACACAACCTAAAGAAACACATAAAGCTAACAAAGTGATAACGTTTTTGTGTCTTCTGCTCTTACACTTGAATGTTCTGCAGCTCACAGGTCACAGCAAATTCTCACTCCACCATGAAAACCCCTTGAAACCCATTGTAACCAATATAAATTCATACAGTCCACAGCTACTATTCTCAATGATGGACAAACCTAACAACTCTACACAGCTACCTTTCAAAGCTGGAGAGTGTTTTGATAATCAATTTGCTTTAAAGTAGCAAACTGAAGGATAATAGCTCAGACGAGTGATTCAAAGTCTAAGCTCTGAGATAATGAAAAGGGCAAAAACATGAAGGACATCCATGAGAAACAATTTTGATCAGTCTTAATACAATTTCTTTTAGCGCATTTATCAGGAATAAAACACATAACAGTCGATGTTAAAACATATTAAAGACTGGCAGAGAGTCGCTAGACAAACATGGCAGCGGTTTGGTTCACGTCGGTAAAAATCCACCTCATGAAACAGAGGGTAATCAGTCACTATACACAAAGTTGTGTAGTGTATAGTGGCGATGTGTAGCTGACAGGCTCGGAGAGGTTCAGCGGCTCGTCAGCAGGATAATTTGCCATCTGTACAGGGATGCATTGTTTAGCTGTGCTGCTCCTGCTGTTTAACATCGCCACTAATTACAGTGACATTGGGATTTAAGGGTCTCCTCCTCTACTGCTGTACACCTGGAAGAACTTTCAGATGTTACATACATTATAGCTCAATGCCAAATGCTAGGTGGTGCCTAATAGGAACAGGTTTACCTACAATTTAGGTTATCTGTCCTTGTAGAATTATTAAAAGAACAATATTTCATGTCTGATTCAGTCTAAATGCTTCATACAGAAGATGTAATTGCTATTTATTACTGTCTAACCTACACTGAAAGGTATAGTCACCATGACAGGCGGAGGAAGCGGCGTGATGAATCAACCGGCGGGTGCGATCATTTGAAAATTCCCCTGGCAGATGTGGTTGTGTGCATGTCTTTGATTAACTTCATTAATATACATGCCTCGCTCTGATACACAGGCAGTGGCATATGGTAAAAACCAGGAACAGGAAAGAAGTGATTTGCTGTTTGCTCTGGAAAACAAACAAGCCAACAGGTCCTAGCAGATGGCACCGCGCGCGATGCTGGTGGGAGGCAATGTGCTGCATCGACGCCGCCGCCAAGCGGGAGCTCTCCTGTGGATGAAGAGAAGACTGACTATCGCCCTCGGCCTGCCGCACGATAAACAAATAAAGCATCCTTCTGCTTTCTTGTGTGTTGAGCTTTTTATCTTTGCCTTGATCTTACCTTCTGATTTCAAAGCACGAAAAAAAAAAAGAGAGCTTGTTTTTGGCAAGTTAAAGTGCTCTAGGCTCGATACTCTTCGGAAAGCAGCTTAAAGAAGAAATGTGTTTTATAATGGCTTGTTTGCGCGCAGCTCTCATTTCCCTCTTCGCTGCCTTCCTCTTCCCACGGCATGCCTGCGAGCGCACTTTTCCACTTTGTTCCCATTTAAATAGGAAAGTTGGCAGCTCATTTACATTGATAATAAATGTTGGTTATACAGCAGCTACAAATCACAGTTTAAACTATTGTGTATGTTTTCTCTTTCATAACACGTGTCAGACTCGGAACTACCGAAAGTAAAAAGGCACCTCAAAGAAACACTATGTATATTAAAACACAGGTACAGAAGATTTGCACCTTCATGTCATATTTAAACTTTTACAAACCGCAGCATTATAAATAGTGTCCTCCACATTGATCCAACAAAACACTGAATAAAATATGTCCTTGCAGAGGAACTCCTTCAACAAAAGATCCACAGCTGTATCTTCCAGGATGCACTGAGGCCATTTCAGCGTTGCAGTAATCTACACGGTTATCACATGTTGGCATTTAGTGTGGGGCTCACTAAAACATTTACAGACCACCATCAATTCATGGCAGTGAATCCTTAGAGCTGGAACCAGGATCCATAAAAATATTACATATTGTACAGCCATTACACAGTTTCATTAACCCTTCTATAGAACAGCATATTAAATTTCTACGATAAGATTCAGAGCTTAGAGCACAAGCTTATTTGCATATATTTTGATTGAACTATATTTCACCTTTGTTATCCCAAGCAGAGGCTGAGCCAGGTATGTGAAAGGATCAGAGAGAAAAGGAGGGGGGGCAGAGAAGTAATAAGTGCTTAGTCGGCTAGTTGTTCAAGAGTGACTATTATAGTCCCTGGTCTGCAGAGCCGGAGGCCCAGTCCTCTAATGCTGGCCGCTGCTCACCAGCCTGCGTATACCTCGCCCCAAGCCAACACGCCATTACTGTATAGAGGACGAGCTGCGAACACCCCTGTGTATTCAGAGAACAGAGAAGATGGTCAAATGCATAGACCGTGCTCTTAACACGAGTGGGTTATTACTGGGTGGTGGTTGAAGGTGCGACAGTCCTGCGTCCTATGGAGATGATGCCAAACCCCAATCATTAAATTTTAACAAAAACGTGCCAATTCACTTAAAGGGATAGTTCACTCAAAATTGAAATTTCACTCATTATCTACTCACCCTCATGTCGACTAAGGGCTGGGAGAAGTTTCAGACGCCGACGCCAAATCTCGCGAGATTTGGACGGACCAGGAAGAGGAGCTTCCGCTACAAACAAGCCTGAAATATAGACTTATTTAATTTTTTTCGGGACAATTTCGCATTTCGGGGCTTCAATACAAGACGGACATTACATACGAGCAGCATGGAGGTATTTGGATGTTTTTTGGTGTGTCTTTTTGTTACAAAGACAGTTGGTATCCATTTGCAACCGTTATATGGACATGCACTGCTACGCCGAGACCCCCTGTAACTCAGAGAAGCCACGGAGGACTCTGAAACTTCTCCCAGCCCTTAGTCCACATGAGGGTGAGTAGATAATGAGTGCAATTTGAATTTTGGGTGAACTATTCTTTTAATGTTTTAATGTGGTTGACAACATTTGGGAAGAGTTTAATGAAAAAACGTTTAAACTTTGAAGTCAATTAAAATGCAAATACAGTCAAATGTGTGGGGCACATGTTGAATGCCAGTTGGCACGATGTACACAGGAATCTATATAAGACAGTCACAGCTTTGTGAAATGTGCTACGGAAACAAAACAAAGACAATGAGGTGAGACTGCTGCTTTTTTCAGGATGTATGCATCCAACAGTTAATAATTTACAGCCCTGTCAGTTCCAAAACTCGAGTGTAAATAGAGATACATGTACAGTTCATAGTTTAATTTTTTCATTCTTAAGTTTGTTAGCTTTAGTTTTAAAGTTTTAATTTGCTGGCTTGTTTTGGCACATGCTTTCATAATGTTGCAACTGTTCTTTGGCATATTTTCCTAAATAATTTCATATGTGTCTTGCTGCAGCAGTGTGGACACACGTTGGACTCTGGATCTGTGTTGGCTCATGTTAAAAAATTTTAAAAAGTATGTTTCAAATTTTCAAACATTTTTGACAAACACTGCTACTTCTGACAGTTTTCACAACCATTATTACAATATATACAAATATGCACATAGACAAGCATTGCAGAAATTGGGCTTTTTTAATTATAGAGCGGGTCTAGGTGTTATATATATTATGGAGAAATGCAAATGACAGCCTGGATTCTGCACCTGTGAACAAATCATCAGGACTTCTGTAACACTGTGATGTCACCTCCTGCAGCAATCCCCTCAGGCCGTCACCTTTTCTTTGTTGCTTTACTGTAACTTTATTAACAACACAACATCAAGCAGTTATTTTGTTGCTGAACAAGTACGCTACAGGACTCAACTACAAAACAGCCTGTTCTAGGGAGAGAGAGAGAGGTGTGAGGGACGCCTTTAGGTACAAACTATCATGTAACACAGATGAAAGTGGGACCAACCACACAACTCCACATCTTTTGCCTCCACACAACTTCAATTTTGGGCTCAAGAATGCATGAAATAAGCTTCTTTTGAGGACTGCTAGCTTAAGGACTAATAGTAAACTGAAGTGATTTCTAATTCTGTTTGAATCGTGCTGATGAGCACACTGCCTGTTTATAATTCTGTTGTTCTTAGTCAGTGGCACAAGTTAAAGATTAAGTAATTCAACCAACTATTTTCTACAGCACCAGCCACATAAAACATATGAGGATAATGGGGAAAATAGGTAAATTACAATGTTGCGCCATCCTGGGGAGACGCACATTCATGTTCATGAATCAGATGAAAATCCTGTGTATTAATCAGCTGGGTGTATTATTTTGTCTGCGGCTGCAAACCACAGTTAATCAATTACAACTGGACAATTTCCCCATCATCCAAGTCGTGGCCTGTTCATATAAATTTAACGGTTTAATGGTAATTTCATCCACATACAGAATGTTCCTTGTGAACAAAGCGCAGACATACATGCTTATTTTTTATGTAATGAGGCCGTCTCCTTCTGTGAACTCTATTTCAAGTACAATTACATGAAAGCATGATCTCATCTAGAGCCTCTGTCAGCAGGATGAATGTGGTTTTCTACAGTTTCTCATATTTTTTGCTTTAAACTGCCTTCTTTTCATGGGCTGTAAGTGTTTTTTTGTTTTATGTATAGCGGGGTGGAATTCATGCATAAGAAAAAGCTTTCAGAGGCTTTTATGTTTCCTGCATGTTCGATTTTCAAGGCTGCGATTAGA
The DNA here is from genome assembly GCF_045865225.1 of Trachurus japonicus. Taxonomy (NCBI): domain Eukaryota; kingdom Metazoa; phylum Chordata; class Actinopteri; order Carangiformes; family Carangidae; genus Trachurus; species Trachurus japonicus. Next base: position 8,869,878 of record NC_140920.1, on the reverse strand, counting down.
ATGCAGTTGCTCTCGTCTCGAGCCTTGATAGCGGTAATTTCATCACTTGCACTTAAGACTGACTATCATCACCTTGTACTATATACCAATTAACATACACCATTTGCTAATGTTAATGATTAGGAAAGTTGCAGGCACTGATTACAATATTTCCCCTTGATTAGTGAACAGTAAACAACTTAGTGCGAGTTATTGCTGATGAACGTGTCGCTGCAATCAGTCGCTGACGGAGGAGGAGTGCAGAGAAATGGAGGAAAAACAGAAGGAGGGAAGAAAAAAAAAGAGCACGAGCCACAAAACCGAAGGTTTGGAGTCCATAATTAGGCAGCAGTTTTTCCTTTCTAACCATTTTCCCAAAAGAAAAGATGCCTGACTACTTAATTGGAGGAATCAAATTTAGTCAAGCGCCCCGTCGGCTCAAACCTACATCATTAAAGTTGCCAGCTAACAAACATCAAACACGAGGCAGCATTAATGAAGCAGATGTATTAATTTCCCATTTATGAGCAGCTAAGCAACTCACTGCCGCTCCCTGTTCTCCCCCCCTCGTCGCTCCCTTTCTCCCTCTCTTTCTCTGACAGCACTATTAATGATCTTTAATGCCCCACAGGCAGTAATAGGCCCCACTGGGAGAGCTGAAACACTGCGATTTGTATTGAGGATTTAGACATAACGGGGGAAAAGGGAAAAGAGTGAGATCTTGGGGACAGCTCTGAGGCGCTTGATCAGGCCCAGGCCTCACAGGGGCGGCTGCTGCTCCAGAATAATAAATGACAGCCTCACGATTAAATCAAACCTTCTGCTCAAAAGGGCCAGAGCGGCTGATTGTCACTAACAATCGAGCTGCTTTTTTAAACACCTCTGGGAAAAGAAATCAAAAGCAGACAGCATGGAAAAAAAAAAAGCAAAAAAAAAAAAAGCTTCAGCGGCAGTCTGGCTCTCAACACCTGACAGTTAACACACATTGGGAGAGACAGACCAGAACCAAGTCCAGGGAATGAAGACCTGTCACTGGCAAATCTCACACCATACTCATTATGCCACTATACCCAGCCCAGAACCGGTGATATGACATCACGCATCATTAGTGTTAGCGATACCCGAATAAGTAAGGAGGTTCTTTTAACTCCAGCTATTTGTTAGGATTTGCAGCACGATATCAAATCATTCATTAGATCCACATCTTTTCAAATATTACATTCAACAACGTCAACAAATGAAAAGTTAATGAAAGCTATAACCGCAGCCGCTCCATCCAATATAACTCCAATCTTAAAATAGTGACAGCAGCTCGACAATATTCTCCCGTGACGCTGTAAGAAAAGCAACAATAAAAAGCTACTGATACTAGAGCAAAGTCTTTGTTGACATTATCCATAGTGCTTCATGTACACGTCTAATTATCTGGAGCCGAGGATAACCCAGATAGTTAAGCCTGCACCGACATTAACCTACAAATTAGATATGCTATGCTTTCCAGACCTGCAGCTTTTCCGAGGCTCACCCTTAAAGCCGTTTGTTTGTTTCTTCATTAAGCTCATTTACAGCTCTCTGGAGGGAGGCTGATCTCAACGCTGTCTAGTTGCAAGGATTTGTTTGTGAGGGAGACAAAGTGCTGATGAATTTAGCCTACATGTACAGTACTACTCCGCCGTGCCGAGTACACAGAGTACTGTAAATAAACCGGAGACCAATCTCATATTGAATTTATATTAGAGTGGTCTGGGGTCAAGTCAGTGTTTATCGGCGTTAGCAGGGAAGTGTATGAAGTTTAAGTGGAGCGGGGAAATAGTATGAACATGACGACTGGGTGAAGGACAGGGGTGTGCGATGTCGCAGAAAATGTTTTTTTTTTTCTGTTCTTTTGTGTGTTGTTGATGTTATTTCAGATACACACAGTTATTTGCTACCTGCTTAAAGGGATAGTTCAACATTTTGGCAAATTGGCCATAGCAGTAGGTTCGTTACCTTTAATTGTCAGTGCAAGCTATTTTTAGAACGGCAGAGCAGAGCCGTGAGCTGCTCAGAGCTACGCTACAGAGGCTAATGGGATTTCTTGGTTTCCCTCATCAAACTCATCAAATACACAATCCAACAACTCCAAAACGCTCTGGTGGACAAGTTGTGACCTGCACATTCACCACGCTATGAGATAATAACAGAACGTTACCAGACAGAGTTGTTTTAGAGGTAAATGCAGAGACTGCTTGATGAAAAACTGTCCCTGAAGGCAACGCGCATCAGCGGTTTTGCATGAATTTACCTCGAAAACAACTCTGTCTGGTAACGTTCTGTTATTATCTCATAGCGTGGTGAATGTGCAGGTCACAACTTGTCCACCAGAGTGTTTTGGAGTTGTTGGATTGTGTATTTGATGAGTTTGATGAGGGAAACCAAGAAATCCCATTAGCCTCTGTAGCGTAGCTCTAAGAAGCTCTGCTCCGCCATTCTAAAAATAGCTTGCACCGACAATTAAAGGTAATGAATCTACTGCTATGACTATAGCGATTATGGCAAAGGGCCAATTTGCCAAAATGTTGAACTATCCCTTTAACTTAAATCACCTAGCAATAAGACCCTTAACCTTTCCCCATCTGTATCACTTAAAGAGTTAAGTCTTCAGACCATAAGTACCTAACTATAAGGCAGCTGTGCCAGAATCCTGCCACACAGCAAAACTACTCAGTGCCAAAGCATTGACATCCACATAGGTGCTTCAGGGTCTGTTCTGCTCCTCTCACTCTCTCCTCAGACAGCAGCATCATCACCCCCCCCCCCCACCCCCACGCTTCACCGTGGCAGGCAGCAGTGGGGTTAAGCTGCCAGCGATGCAACGATAGTGAGTGGGGAAACTGCAGCTGGGGGTTGCAGATAGCACATTCTGTCAAATAGCGTCAGGCTGCCTGCATAATGAAGTGAAGAGAACGATGGTGGGAGAGGGGAAAAAAAATTGGAAAAGGGGGATGGTTTCATTTGTTATTGCTGAAACTGATACGGCTCCAGCACAGTGTGAGCGGCAGCAGGAGCCTCAGCTTATATAGGCAGGAGCTGATGAAATATATAACACAGTGGCCCGATTAATTATGAGCGCAACGTATACAACTTGTTTATCTGCCTGTGACGTGTGTATACAGGTTACACAGGGAGGTTACAGACCCACGTTACAGCGGATATTTAACACTAGCACCTCAGTGACACTCACATTTAGGCAACGCTGTTGTGCTGTTAGACATTGTTGGTCAGTAGTGAACTGCTGACCAACACTGACATTGTAACATTTGTATTTCTTACTCTATAACAAACAAGTGAATGCATAAATCTGGGAATTGCAGTCACATCAATAAAAAAGTATTGATATGAACTGTTGAGATAACAGATTATGATTTTAACTTAGTGTGAATGCAGGTGTACAAAAACACAACAAAAACAGATCGGTGTGCACACTTTTCCCAGTCGACTTTGTTTATGTTTCCATGACGTCCCTGTAACTACAGATGAGTCTTCAACTAGCCATGTTTTCGTTCTGCCTTTTACGGTTAAACATCTAAACCTGGATTTGCAGGATTTGCTGCGGCTGCTGAGTGGAAACATGCAAAAGCTCTGGTATGGTTTGTTGAAAATATGATGTAAAATGAAACACTTGTTGCAGCGTATCAATTAAAATGAATCTCACCGACCATGTGAAAGCCACATGAGCCAGTCGCTCTTATTCAAGACTGCCGAGAGCGCACGCTGCCTGATGGCACTGAATCACGTTGCTGTAGCTTTAGACTGTGGCATTTGTCATCATTGGGCTCTCTCTTGATCAATGCCTTCTTTATCATGACATGTTTCTAAAGTGACTTCTTTCCTCCTCCTCCACCCACTACCACCACCACGCACAAACACACGCACAAACGCCTGTAGGCATGCCTACACTTCTCCCCTCAACACCCAATGATTTCATTAGTTTCATATTAGGATTAATGGGGCTCTACTGAGGGACATAAATCAATTTGAGAACACTTTTCTTAACCTCAGCCTCAACCTGCAATGGAGCCATCAAGCAGAGGGGTGGCTGAGGGGCAAGAGGCTGGAACTGCCACATCATTGGTTTGCTTTTGCTGGGGATGGAGGAGTGGGGGGTGGGGGTTGGTGGGGGCACAAGTAATTTTGCCTTCAGGGTTTATGATCGAAAGAGTTCCCCCTTCATGCTGTATCTATTAAATCTCAGAAAGCTCCCCTTCCACCCATTCCCCTCTTCTACAACCACCTTCGCCTTTCATCCCCAGTGCCTTCCATCCATCCTTCCATACCGCCGTGATTTACAACTAGTACTCACACGCTTCCTGGGAATTGATTTCCAGGGAACGGTGCCTTGTGCCCATCCTTTCTGTGGGGGCCATAACGATCAGGCTGTGGATCATTAGTCCGGACCACTGTTTTCCACTGCTCTGCTGGCTGGGTGCCATACATCTCCCCGCTCCTCCCGAGTCACAGCTCGCTGTTAAATTGCCTGTCCCCCCTTTTTCCTCCTCTGCCTTCTCTTCTACCCCCACCACCTATACCCCAGCACCAGTCACACCTCATGATCCTCATCTGTCCTCTTTTGCACCACAGCATTTATTGAAAAGCAAGCTGCGCCGGAGCCAAAGCCAGTGGTGAGTGTTTATACGTGACTGAAGGGGCTGAGAAAATCCCCCTCACATGTTTCTCCCCTCACTCCAACACACCTGACCTTTAGCTCAGCAGACAGACAGACAACACATCCCTCATGTTATTTGTGGAGGAAGTCACCGAGTGACAAACAGGGATGCCGTATCACCACAGATGGCTCCTAGTGACAAAGTGCTGACTGTGGTGATATGAACAGGAAAGTGATGGAGTCAGTTTGTCATCAGGAAGACACGAGCAGAGCAGTGAAGCTGGTGGTTCTGAGGCTCCTATTACACCCCCCCGAGGAACAATATGTCCTGATTTGTTGCATTTTGCTTCTTGACAATGTGCCAGAATTGAAGGCCTGATTAAGCTTCCAGGGTTATTTTCAAAGACCAAAGGCAGTATTTTACTTGAGCATCGAACAAGCTGCCATTTTCCCCCCTTTTATTTCACTCAGCAATCTGGAAATTGACAGAACTATAGAATAACACTCTTCTGGTGCTCCAGGGCTAATCTCACTTATTCAGTCTCAGGGCCACAATCATGCAGGTGATGATCGGCTACATTCACAGAGAAAACTTCCAATTGTTTCTTCGATGACAGACCTGCATTGGCTTTAACAACAGAGTCCCGGTATAAATAAATATTTCTGTGCCTTGAGGTTGAAGTCATTGTTGTGTGCTGTCTTAAGAAATTACAGCTTGAAGATGGAAATCGTCTCCAGCTGCTGTCTGCTGGTTTCAACCTCTACTCAACAGGATCAACCAACTGAAGCTCAGCCGTGTCTCACAGCTGCTTGATTAATTGCGTTTGCATCAGGGAAATGAATCCAAAACCGGTCAAACAACTGTTTTGCAGCATTAAGAGGCCCAGCTAAAACAAACAGCAGCAGAAACCAACAGCCTCAGCTGCCTCTAATGGATCTTCGCTGTGCTGTGGGATTGGCAGTGGAAGCTTCTCGAACTAGGGCCTGGGCCTGGCAGCCCGCACTGGCAGCGATGATTTACAACAGCATTTAAGTGAATCTAATAAGCAGAGTGAATGCTTCCCGTCGCTTTGGCATGGCCCGTGCCTGGGCCCTAATCATTCAAATATTTTGGCAAAAGGCAATGCCCCGCTCCTCTCCAAAAGAGAATAATGAGACACGGAGCTCTTAATCACAGCAGATCAGTTCAAATAAATGAAAAGAGAATCAAAAGCATTCTTTGCAGAGGCAGCCCTCCTCTCGGTCCAAATGAGCTGACAGAGGGCCAGATCTGTGAGATGGAGATTTACCCAGGAGATAGAGCAGATTTTCCATGACTCGTGAAGCAGTGTCTCACTCTGGCAGACTACAAAGTGGTTCTGGAAGAAACCAGGGACAGCTATTGTACCGTTTTCTTGAACTTGGATGTTCAAAGTAATTATATACTTGTATGCACACATATACAAACATACAAACACAAATATTCTGACCGGCCCAAGAAATTGCGAGAATGTCCCACGATCTTCACAGCTTTTTAATCAAGCTACTCCTCCACGCTTGTTCTTCTATCACACCTCAGATGCTTTCTGGAAAACCCACGCAGAGCATCGCAGTAGCTCCGACACCTCATCCAAACTCAATAATTCACCATGCTTTCACTTGCCAATTCTTCTCTCTGCCAATCTGAAACCCTTCCACACACTCCGCTTGCTGAGACAGCGCTCTAACAAACGATGCTGTCAGTTAACAAGATGGAAAAACATTCTGTTAATTTTTTTTTCTCCCTCCTCCCCTCCCCTCCCCTCCTTCCCTCCCCTCTTCGGCAAGGAGTCTTGATGTGCAGAGACAAGGGCTGGATCACAGCTTGCCTGGGGGAAGCCTGACACAAGACAGGCTGCCGCTGACATGATGAGCCTCAAGACTTGCTGGCAAATTCTTGTGATGTCACTTCCCGCTCTCGACAGCTCTGACACCCTGGCGTGGGGTACTGGGAAGACGAGGACTAGAAGGAGGTTGGGGTGTAGAGGAGGGGAAGGGGAAGGGGCGGGTGGGGCTTGATGAGAAGAAACACTGGTGCGTTGACTGCGCGGCTCTTCTGTTTTCTTTAATGTTCCCACTTTTATCAGCAGTCGGGAGCTGTCAGCGGTAATCACGCTTGTACTGAAGAGCGGCGGAGACGATAAGCCCGGCCTGTCAGCGCCGCATCCACCGCCGCAGACATATGCTGCTGCCGCTCTCCGTGTCTTTCTTAATGCGCGATGGCACTCTCCCCAGAGAGAGGAGAGAGGAGGAGAAAAAAGCACAGAAAGAGGTGGATCATCTTAACCAGGAAGATGGAAGGAAAACTATCACACTGCCTCTTCCCTTAAACTGGGGTGTATTGTGTGCGTGTCATTTATCACAGTAGAAAAGAATCCTATAATACTAGAGTAGAAGGATATTTCACAATATGTCCCTCATGGCTGCATTACTGAAATGAATAGTGATGAAATAGCAGATAAAAGATTATTAAGAACAGTGGGGTAGTCTACTGATTATTACAAGTGTCCCTTTATTGTATTTTATATTTTTTGATAAAAGGATGAGGAAACTTGTTCAAAATCAAAACATTTAACCCAGACAGACATAAAAGCAAAATTAAACTGTGATGTTGGTAACACTTATTAGATTAGGGAACACATATTCACTATTAACTAGGTGCTTATTAATATGCATATAAGTAGCTTACTAGCTCCTTATAAGCACGTATTAACACCTTATTCTACATAGCCTTATTCTACCTCTATTACACCATGAATTAAGATTTTTCCTGATATTAACTCCTAATTAGCGCTTGTTCATTGTAAATTAATGCATTGTTGTTTCTGAATAATGTGAATGTGAATAACCAGTGGGTTATTGGGGCCTTGTACAGGGGCAGTAGCACAAGAACAGTAATTCTTCCTTTATCACTCTGAATTAGTATAGCATTAATGCATTACACTGAATAAGCGATAATTAGGAGTTAATATCAGGAAAAATCTTAATTCATGGTGTAATAGAGGTAGAATCAGGCTATGTAGAATAAGGTGTTAATATGTGCCTAATAATTACTAATAAGGAGCTAGTAAGCTACTTATATATGCATATTAATAAAAACCTAGTTAATGGTGAATATGCGTTCCCTAATCTAAAGTGTTATCTGATGTTATAGTCTTTTTTTTTCTCCATGTGAGGAGACTGGTGTGTCATGACGAGTACCTGCCACATCCGTCCACAGAGACGATGACAAATGTGTCCTTGTGTCAAAGCCGGTGCAGTCTTTACCTCATGGCTATACGAGGCATGATCATTACAGGGTTGAATAGTAATTACATGTTCAGAAAAACACGGGCGACGGTGGTCACATCGTATGCATGACAGGTGGTGTAGTGCGACATATAAATAAAAGAGCGCGTGGCAGTCAAAAGTCGCCAGGCATTCGGTTACCAATTATCCTCCTCTTGTGAGCATTAAAGCGCTGTGCATTGTTTACGGTTAACAGACGCAATTGAATAATAATGCCCCGGTCCCACCTGTTCCCTGTGTAGGGGAGATAGCTGTTGTGTGTGGTTGGAATAAATGAGCTGTTTTCTCTCCCCCCTCTCTTCCTCTCTCCTCCTCCTCCTCCTCCTCCTCCCCCTCCCTGACAATGGAGCTGAGAGGCCTGCCCTGGCAGTGGCCATTAAAATAATGTGGCCTAACCTGAGCAGGGGTTAACCAGCTAATGTCCTCAGTACTGCGCCTCTGTGGACATGAATAATGCAGATCAGGTTCCTAAACAAGCACACAAATGAATCTATAAATCACTGAGGTCAGGGGAGTCTTATTAGCCCCCCCGCCACCCCGCCCTTAAAAAAAAAAAAAACACCGCCTTCCCATCTCTTTGTCTGATTCGTCCCCTTCAGGTTCATGCTGAGGGAGCTTCCTTATATAAACGTGGTTAAATGTCCTATTGGTTTAATAGGTTGTGGACTAACAACGCACACAAGCTGCGCTGCAAAAATGTCCACTCCCTGCATTTCCAATTGGGTGCGAGGCAATATTGTGCGGTCATCTCTCAAAATAACTAAAAATTATTTCTTAGTATAATCTCAAAAGAAAGACATAATTTTCCACGGCTTTTAAAGTATTCATTATTATTGTTGTAAACACATGCTGAGCTGATGTTTTACCACAATGGCACTTATGGTTACTCTAATCCTCCTGGAATTGGGGCATAACAAGCAAATCATAACCAACACTGTGGGGACAATGCAAATAGAAAACAAGGAATCTCAGCTAATTAAAAATAATGAGAAATAGGAAATAAACCTCAGCAGCATCCTTCCCAGATGTTGCTGAAATAAACTCCGACGGAGAGAGATAAGTTACGGAGCGAGGGATGCTCTATCTCTGCACACAGTGAGAGTGGATCGATATGGATTTCATGTATAGTCACAGATGAATTACAGAAACAAGCGAAACCAACAAGACGCCAACTAAGCCTTGCGCTTAAATCTTCCCGAGGCCTCCACTTGAGCTCATGACTGAATAACCTGCTGAGGGATCAGCATGGGGTTTTACCATTAATCCCAAGATTTAGGAGGTGACACCTCCCCCACCCAACCCCTACCAGTCAATTTCCACACTATTATCACCTCTGAGAAATGTATGCGCTTTAATAACTCTTCCAACACGTCCTGTGGGTCCCAACGATACATTGTCAATCCCTGCAGCTCAACTCCACCTCCCCCCCGCCCCCAACCTTTATCAAAGGAGAATATGATCAGACTCCTGGGAGTTCAATCACAGCCGGACACAAGAAAGAGGAGGATGGTGGCGGGTTTTTTTTTTTTTTATGTGTGCGTGCATGTGAGTGTTGATCAAAGAGGCACACAGGAGTTTGGTTCACATAGACAACTAACTCTTGTTTCATTTGTCAAATCTAGTATGTGCTCCTCCACACTCCATCAAACAAAGCCACTGCTAGCTCACAGAGTCATTTCCCTCTCTCCCAATTACAAATGAGTCCATTAGTGTGTCTGCAATGAGCTCTGTGCTGTCTCCCAGTAATGGCTTGTGAGATTTCCATCATAATCATAATGGCTCCCAGAGCAGCCATGAGTGCAGATGGAAGGTCGCTCATAGGTAATGAGCTATCTCACCACCCAAAGGGCATATGTCTTTTGGTTTGTTATTTAGAACTGTTGTGCCTACAACTTCAAGAGCTGACACACTTTGATTGCGACCGTGCGTGCGTGCGTGCGCTCACGTGACGCCTTTCCGTGTATGAAGATGAGGAGGCGGATAAGGGGGGAAGCGATGGAAGGAAGGATAGAGATGGGCAAAGATGACGCCTGGCACTGATTAACATCGTGAAAATTGGTGTCTTGGCAGCGACCGTAGATTCTAAAATCACATAACTCGAGCCGACGCGTGACAGCTAACAACAGAATGCCATCCTCGCATTAGCGTGTGCGTGCGCTGCTGACATTCTTTCCATCTCCCTCCCCTTGGTTGCGCAGCTTTTGCCAAGCAGAAATATCATTACGGACCAAGCAGCGCCAGTATGACTCACCTCTCCACTTGCCATTCGAAACACATCACATTTCTCCTATCTGGCCTCAGAGTAGCAGCAGCCAGCACATCTGCATCTTTTGCCAATTATTCTCTCAATGCTAGTCCTGGTAACATTTTCAGTCTGTGTGTGTGTGTGTGTGTGTGGATGGCCATGGGGCATGTGAGACTGGGAAGGGAACGGCCTGATACAGTCCTCGCTCTCCCCATGCTTAATTGACCAGGGAGCTGGGTGCAGTTGCAATGTGGGTCGTATCAATGAGGCGACCTGACATTTTCATGTACGGTTCCGATTTCATAAAGGCCCGTGTTTGTCTGAGGTCTTGGTGTCTGCTGCCTTGTACAAACTTTTATGTGAGCAATCAATGGGGGATAATCACTGTGGGCAACAGTGGTCTCCAGAGAGTATTGTAGAAGAAGATGCTGTCTGCTGGAGCCATGTATAAGAGCCATATAATGATGCTGTATGGTATCCACTCTGTTCTTGTTAATGCTATTTTGTAACCGGCTTTCATACTGTGGTAGCTTGTATGACTCAATAATAAGAGTGAAGTACAGCTGCAGTCATTAGACCTAGAGATAATAGATAGAGATAATCAGCTTCAGCAAAGTGGTCCTGGATGATCCACCACCTTACAACATAATATGCTCAATTATTAATAGTGGTAGGAATGATCAGTGGGCAGACCTCAGGGACCAGGCCTGCCCCCACAGTCTGGCAATTCAAAGCCAGCTAGCATCCCACCGTGCTGAATCAAAAGGAATGGAGTATTTACTGCTTATGCAGCTTTTTTTTTTTTTACTAGCCATGAGGATGTTATAATGATAGAGAAATATACATAAGGGGTCAGTCACAGTTGTATACTGAAGTTCATCCGCCTTCTCCCGGAAGGTTTGCCGTCTCCCTTGGCTTTAATTTGAAATCATTCAGAGGAAAAACGGTAGCCGTTTGATTTATCCCTTATTACATTGCTTCTTAAGAATCGGTCAGGCAGCCTCATGAATTCATTCATCTCCATAAGCTTCCTCGGTGCCACTTAGTCCTTGTGTAATCTGGGTGAGACCCCTTATCACTTCATTTGCACAAGCAGGAGACTATCAATTCCTGTCTTGTATCTGGGCCAGGTGAATTAGAGCAGAGGTGTTTGGATGTGTCCAGACCGAGCTGCAGTGACAAGAAACTGATTACACATAGAAACACCATGCAGGTGTCTCATTTCACACCCTATATTTACAATATTAGCAGGCATTAGTTAAATATATTTGCTGCTTTATTGCTTACACTCTTTTCAGGATAGATCACAATCGACAGGCAATTTTCCACCATGACTCATTGATGCATTGCTACTGTGAGGAGAGAGACACTTAAAAGCATTTAGCTGGTGCCTAGCTCCACACGGCAGCCTCATAAAAGCAGACAATGGCTGAGCTTAATAAGGAACAGAATGGATCCCATGAGTGCAGAGGACCCATCAAGCTGGGGAATTTCATTTAATTTCCCCAGGGCCATCTATGTCTTGTACACATAATTAGAGCCCAACATGCAATGATCCTTGTGTTTTGTCAATAATTCCCCAAGGAGCAATCAGGACAAGGGTTGGACATGCCTCTGTGACCTGGGCTACTTGCAACAAGCTCAGCCACCTAATTACACTGCCTCTAACAAGCAAAGTGTGGTGGTGGCGGTGGCGGTTGCAAAGGAAGCATGCGTAGGGGGAAGGGGGGGGACCGGCCTGAACCCGACAACTGACAGCGTGCAGCTCCTCCTCCTCAGAGCCCCTCATGTCATTAGAATTGTTTGTGGCTGCTGCCATGCATGCTGGGACAGCACTGTGACTCTGACCAGCCCTGCCCTCCATTCCCCTCATTTAGGGTCTTCGTCTGTAGTTAGTCACTGCTTCTGGGTGGCTTACTGGTGGCAGCAGGAGATTAGGGATGTCATCCTTTGAAGCACTTATTTGCTTGTAAGACTTAACACAGTAGATTTCTGCAGTTATTTTCAATCATGTGTACAAATTCTGCTGGCAAAATGACCCTGACCAGATGAGTAAAGTTGATCTTTAGTTTTCAACTACTGTCGTCTTAAAGGTATAATGTGTAGTAATTCCCCCCATCTACAGTAGCGGTGCGGTTGCACATCGGAACGTATTCTTGATGTTGCATTCACGTGAAATGGGGCAGACGTCAGACAGACAACAGAAGCTGCATGTAACAGGATAAACAAGCGTCTATGTAAACAAGTGGTCCGCCAGCACGAGGCAAAACAATACAGGCGTGACAATATGTTGTCATGGTGATGTCGTATTGTTTACCTGACCCACGTTTGACCGTCTTTCTCTCGTTGAGTAAAATGACATCCGGTTGGTTTGCCGACGGCCGTCTGCCTGACTGCACCTGAATGCAACACCGGTGCCTCTGTCCTTCCTCACACTACACAGTGGTGACAGTTTTAACAGGCGCTACCTGGAAAACTTTCTCCCCGAGCCGACAGCTCCGGTGAGTTTCCATGGTTACCTACGGTCACGCTGCCACTCAACGTAAAAAATGGCGATGCAACATGGCCGCCTCGGTTCGGTGTGTCGCCCACTTATGTATTTGTAACGACTTGTAACAACTCATTCTAAGGTACGAGAAAGCTTTCATTTGTATGCGGATGTGATTCCACTTCAGTGAAATACGTATTTTTGCTAATAAAAAGCCAAATAAGTTACATACTGGGGCTTTAAAGTGTGTTTTTTTTTAACCTTCATTATAATTCACATGTTCCCCACACAGCTAAAACATGTCATAAATTCGTAGACAGTGATGACATTTTCACGGCATTATCACCAGTCATCAATCATAGACTGCACTACATTCTGTACACCCTCTTACTTTGGTATAATTCATACTCTTTGTGTTGAGTGCACTGGGTTAGCTTTTGTCATCTGACAAAGAGCAGAGAGAGAGAAATCCTGCCTTGGCTACAGGGATAAAGCCATTTTCTGTGGGTAGCTGAGGTTGCTGTGGAGAGTGGAAAGACAGAGAGCGAGGAGCCAGTCAAGTCTGAAGCTGAAGATGCCTGCAGAAATCATTGGCTTGACAAAAGGGCAATGAGGGGGCAGAGGGTTTGTGTGAGAGTCACCGGCCCAGTAGCTGGGGGTGGAGTTGGGGGGTGGGGGCTTATGTGCAGGTGAGCCAGGACTTGACAGACATCCACCGAGCACAGCGAGAAAGTTTAACCTTGGTGTTTCAGAGAACTCTCTCTCAGCAGCGAGAGAGAGGGCAGATAGAGAGACATTGAGGGATGAAGAGCAGAGTCTGTGAGAAAAAGGAGACAGACGCTGTGAAGGGCTTCCTGCATAACAACAACCAATTTTTTTTTTTCCATAAGCGGCCTGTTTCCAGAGACACTGGTTTGAACCCAAGGTCTTACTCCATGCATTATTAAAGACCGGTAACTGGCAACACTGCCTCATAAATAGAGATGAGGACAGACACCTGAGGAGCCGGGGCGCTGCTCACTCTTGATCGGCCACAAATCCACCGGCCTAACATGACCCAGACGGTTCTACGCACACGGCACGCCGCGGCGCGCTCTGTTACCGTCTGTACTTCTGATAAATGGGAGCACACAGAGGTACGTTCATTATTGCACAGGTCAATGATGTTAAAAATTTAGTCCAATTCAACATGTTTGGCAGCATGGATGTTATTTTTGGCTTGCAGAGCCTACAGTACTATTGCAGTGCTGTAAAAAAAAACAAAAAAAAAAACATTAGCGGCATTATTAGAAATATTGAGAGGTATAAATGATGTGCTGCACAGATGGTTATGAAAATATTGCATTTACCAAGAATAATATGTCTTATCGGTAGATAAAGGAGACTTGTTGCAAGAAGACTGATTGTTATATAACATGTGCCCAACTTAAACAGTGGAAAATATCTGACAAACTTGGATATGTGCTGGACTTATTACTTCTTTAGCTGTGTTTTTATTCCACTCCAAAGCCTCTCTGCATGTGGCCAACCTCATAAAGTCTTTGATATATGTAGACAATTTGCCGGAGACATTTTTCTTTTTCAGGTCAGGAAAGATGGAAATGGCTTTTTCTTTCCACAGGAGTGAACATCTCAGTCAAACAACATATTTATGATTTTTGTAGCTGATTGAATTATTTTCCATTCGCTGTGTTCTCAGCTTGCCTTGGGAATTGAATCATTGCCTTTGAAACATGAGTCACTGCAACAACTGTATTTTTCCTCTTGCCATTCCTTTTCAAGGACTTGGCAACCTTGTCCTATTCAAACCTGTGCATTATTACCTTACTTATTGTTCGCCATAAATGAATGGTGAGGTTGAGCACTCTAGAGGCAAGAGTAATACATCAGGGTTTGTATAATATAACACCCCAAGGTAAAAGTCAAACATTATACAATTATATGTTTTAACACAAACACTGCCATGTGCAAAGCCATCACAGAGTAGATGCAGGAAATCTAATAAGTAACAGTGATGCAAAAAAAGAAGTTTCACATTACAGGTAAATTTGCCGGACTGCAACTTTGTAGGAAAAATATCACCGTACTGCTGTGTCGGTATAACTTACATGGGTCCAAATATACAACATCCATGACTTTTATAACTTGTCTTCTTGTGACCAAATATCTAACAGTTACACAGCTTGCTATAGTTAGAGCTTACAGGTTCCTGAATTGCCTTGGAGAGGTTTCACATAAATCCAGACACATCTGATCAAAACAGAGCAACAGGATTTTTACACTTTAGACACCTTTTCAGACTTGCATGCATAACTAAAAGACAACTGTGAGCAATTATGTAAATGGCGAGTTTAGTGCTGTATGGAAACTGTTAAGCAAGAATCAAATGGATAAAATCATTATCCTTCGTTCCTTAGTTCATCATATAAACATGTACAAATGTTTTTTTTTTCAGAAAGTTGGTGGAGATTAAATGTGTATATAGAAAGCTCAGAGCTCCTTAAATGAAAAGTAAGTGGTTGGCTGTTCTGATATATCTGTTCTCCCTGTCACTCTTTCTCTACTTATATACTAGATAGAGAATAAAAATGTATTCCTGCAAATTACTAGTAAACCTTGGAGCCCATTTTTAATTGTATGGTTGTTATTCATGTTTAAAACCTGAACACTGATTTGATCATTCTTCCTCTGAATGAGACTGAATGAATGTAAATGCTGGATTATAAAAAGGTCCAGAAAGATGGGAAGCTTTCATGGTGGGGTTTTTAATTTCAAGGGCTATTCACCATTTGAAAGAAAAAAGAAAAGAAAAAAAGCTTTCAAGGCCCTATTTTGAACGCCTGTGGGACTCTCTAAAACCTTTATTGGATGTTTTCTTATCAGTTTATAGCTTGTAATGTGGAAGGTTCCTGTCTTTATTTTTCCATTTCAAATTAAATACAAAAGCTTAGACTCAGACTGATGGTACAAACACTTTGCAAACAGTGCCGTCACTATTAAATTAGACCGCAGACGGTATTAATGTCATGTTGATCATTGTCCTCACATGGACTGAGTGTTCGCAAATAGAGAAGTACTGAAAGAGACTGAGGATTTACCTGCTGCAACAACATGAGTGGGTGGAAGTTCTGGAGGAAGCTGTTCACCACCAGTGTCCACTAATATAATGCTGGGCTTATACTGAGGAAAAATAAGTGGATAATCGCAGTAGCATTTAAAGGGATAGTTCACCCAAAATTTAAATTTCACTCATTATCTACTTACCCTAATGTTGACTAAGGGCTGGGAGAAGTTTCAGAGTCCTCCATGGCTTCTCTGAGTTACGGGGGTCTCGGCGTAGCAGTGCATGTCCATATAACGGTTGCAAATGGATACCGACTGTCTTTGTAACAAAAAGATACACCAAAAAACATCTAAATACCTCCATGCTGCTCGTATGTAAGCTTGAAATATAGACTTATTTAATTTTTTTCAGGACAATTTCGCATTTCGGGGCTTCAATACAAGACAGACATTACATACGAGCAGCATGGAGGTATTTGGATGTTTTTTGGTGTGTCTTTTTGTTACGAAGACAGTTTGGTATCCATTTGCAACTGTTACATGGACATGCACTGCTACGCCGAGACCCCCTGTAACTCAGAGAAGCCACGGATAACTCTGAAACTTCTGAAATTTAAATTTTGGGTGAACTATCCCTTTAAGTAAGTGTCACAAAAAAATGTATGAAAATGAAGTCTAAATATAAATCCCATTCAACATATCAACACACAAGTGTTAAGAAGGGGAAGATGCAATCTGTTGGCATGGAAATATCACGGATCGGCAGTATAAATAACCTGTAAAGTGCATCCACAGCCTGACATTTTCACCTTGTCACCATCTTATTTGAGGGGAAAAAAAGGGGATGAGGAAATTTATGTCAATTAGGCTGCTTCCATTTAATTACCAGCGTGACAGTTGAGGGGTGAAATGTCTCTACTCTGACCTTCTCTCCTGTGGCCTTACGCTCTGCGGTGTCATTACTGTACCGCTGGGCAGAGAGGAGAGGAGGCGGGATGGGCTGCACTACGAGGGAGGCTGGAGATACAGAGTAGAGGGAGGGGGAGGACAGGGCGGTGGGTGGGTGTGTGGGTGTGTGTATGTTTGTGTATGTGTGGGCCTGTCTGGGGAGTGCTGCTGCCTGCTGACCTGGTCATCCATCAGACAGCCCCCAGCCCCTCCCCACCCCGGCCCCATCAGTGCAGCTCTCTGCCAGGCCTGGAATCTCCACATTAATTTCTCATCTGTGGCGCCCTAATGAGCTCCGCCTGCTCATCCACCTCTGAGACCCTACTGATTATCAGACAGGGGGCGACCATTTGTCAACGGCAAGAGGTGGCATTGACACCGCTGACCTTGCTGCCAAGGAGAGGAGAGGAGAATCAAAATGGGGGGAGAAAGGAGAAGAGGAGGAACAAAATACAGTAAAAGAGGAGAGGAAAAAGAAGACAATCAACAGCTCCGGAGTGCCACAATACTGTTCGCCGGTCGAGTCGTGGGCTCGTGTTGTGTGCGCCTCAGAGGGAGCAGGGATTTGCCGTTTATTGGATGGAGGGGAGCGGTGTAGGTCTGCGACACCCGCTAACCTTAGCCAGGGCTGCTGGGACTCCGGGGGTATCCATCACCGTGGCAGCCCCGAGACCCAGACCGGGGGAAAAGCCACAGAAGTTGCCAGGGGAGGGGGGAAAAAAGCTAGTAAAAATTTAATGCACTCCGCAGAGCGGTCATGTCATACTTGGTTATGGAAAATAATCCCAGATGCCTGCAGTGCTAAAATGGAGCTGTAATGTGCTCGCCTCCTAACCCGGCCTGACAGCCATGATGTACGACTACCATTACCGGAAAATATCACTTCAACTAACCCGTGATCCGGCTCCGCTAAGGGTCATATTATCCATGAGGAACAAATTACACTCCCCCAAAGTAAATACAAATTTCCTACACTGACTGGGTACAAAGCACAGAAGGGGGAGGGGGCAGGCGGGAACGTTACCTATGACAACGCTCAGCAGAGTGACAAGGATGATAAAGTACATGACAAATCACTGGCTGACAGGGTACTCTAGTGCAATCAGCCTCAGCCTCGGCCTAGCGAGCACCCACTCAAGCCTGTAAACACTACTCTCTTCCTTTGGAGGGGGCAAAACACATAATCTTTTAACGCTGACAAGTTGCTCTCTCCTTTTTATTACTCATCCTTCCCACTGCAGTGGAGAGAGGGGAGGGGGGTGCGAGTGGGGGTGGGTGGGTGGGGGTATAAAATGGTTTTATGTACAGTGCTGCAGAGTGATTGAGAAACACGACTCTTCTGCTGTAATTGCCTGAGGGCAAACACAGCAAAACAATAAAGGAACAGAAACAGCAAATATATTACCAGTTCAGATCTTTATTTTATGTCAAGGACAAACAGGTTCTCTCGGCTGCTCTAAAGCATCCACTTAGATCCCATGCCTCCAATAACAGCAAGGCACTGCAAATTACAGCACTCTGTTGCATGGCCATTAATGAGACCCAAAGCATTTTTTTAAAACGATAAAGCAACTAAATAACATTTAGGAAAGGTGTGGTCTCTATAAAAAAATAAAAACCTAGAGGTGGTGTAAGGAGAAATGAAAAAGCTGCGGAGTGATAAAGTCTGGCAGATTATATGCCACAAAAGGCCTCAGTAATGCGATTGGTGAACAGTTAAGCTGGAGAAGGCACTTGAGCACTAGCTGATATTCATGCTAAAACATTTGACTGGCAGTTTCAAGGTGCCACTTACTAGCAAAAATCACTTAAGCATTAGCAAGTCCAGACATAGTAAGTGCCTGAGCGCTCTCGACAATATTACAAAGACTGTGAGGAGAAGGTGAAGAAATTTACCGCCGTTAGATTCTAATCAGAAATGATTCGTGTTGAGTTTTGGGTGCATACATTTTAAAAAGTAAAATAAAAGAGGCTGGGTGCATTTACATTCCTATTAATATTAGGTGTTATGGGTTTTCCTGAGCATCATGCACACCAACAGGATGTTTCTCCACAACCCTCTCAGATGGTGGACGACCTGTTGGCGTTAACTACACCATGAAACGAGGTCATGTTATTGGGGCTTTGTTGGATGCACATGAAGGACACCTGAGGCCATGCAGCTCTTTTCTGTGAGTTTTCCTGCCAGTAAAACAGAGGGAACAAGCAGCACCACATGAACAGCAGGGCCAGTCCCATATAGACCCTAATAAAAAGACCACCTGATCCTTCTTGGGTGGACTATGTGGAGAGGAGGAGGAGCACAAGAGCACTTTAGACTCGCTGAATTTCAGGAATGAGAAGTGGGCAAAACTACATGCGAGCAACGGTCGAACATGGACATCCTCAACAAGAAGAGCTTTGAGAGGTTTCTAGCATTCCAGCCTCCTTTTTTCACCCTGGATCCATTCTACACTTACAACATACTATAATATGAATGAAATGAACAATCAATACTGACATACAAAAGCCTCACTGCAGTGTGGGTGTGTAGACAAGGAGCGATAGTGATACACACAATAAATATTAAACTTGCAGAGCGTTATATCCCTGGCACATTACTCACACATAACATAACATAAACCTGGTAAGTATTCACCTTGCACTTCTCATTATCCGAGCTATGACTGGACTGCTTGATAGGAATACAGGCTGAGAGAAAGGAGCACTGCGACGGGGAGCCTTAGCAGAGATGCTAAAGATAACGGCTATAGCGCTAATAATAATAATACCAGTGTGGTGTGATGAGTGACTGCCAATGAGCCTGCCTCCTACCTGTCTCCCAGCATGCCATTAACATGTCATGTTGGAGATGGCCCATCCTACAGGTCACTTTGTAATGAGCAAAAGCTCTAACAGTTTGCAACACATACACACAACACATTCGCACACAAACATATGAGCAGGAAGCGTGCGCACACATAACACCGAGATGCGAATAGCTGTCTCTTATCAGAGCCTGGCAGCTCCCGCCGACACGGCAGAGGCCTTCTACACCAGGCAGAACATGATTTCTCCCGGGAACACTTTTTCCATTTCCTGCTTTTGAAGGGAAACTAAATAAGTCACGTTTGTCCTCATCTGAATACATTTGACCCATTAAAACGACTCTGCTCTCCCGCGTCCTTCTCTGCCGCTGCGTTGTAAAGTAGACCGCCGCGCCGCCGCCCACAGAATGCAAATGACAACAGCGGCGGTGGGCGTAGCGTTGCCCGGCTGCCTGGCAGGAGCAGATAGTGGCAGAGGTGATGTGGGATGAGGAAGGGGGGTAAAAAGTGTTGAGTGGGAGCTTCAATTAGTCCCTCACATCAAGGAAGAACACATAAGTCAGCCCGTCATAGGGGTCCCCTATTTACTAATTCACTCCTCTGTTACTTTAACACACAATTAATCAATGACAGGAAGGTGCAGTCGGTGCTGTTCATCAGGAGCGTAACGTGAGCCAGGGTGAATTAATACAGTCACTGGGGGGATTACGGCTCACCATGCTCTCTCTCTCTTCCTGAAACAAAAAGGAATTGCCACCGAGACAGGAGCAATTTAAATCGACAACACTGAGTAATGACTCAATTTGCTGCACAGTCTAAACACCACAAGCAAATGGCATTACTAAATCATTAGAGTGGATCTAGATCTCTTGTTATAGAAGCCATTGGATAATATAGCTGCTCTTTGAATCTATGAGTTATGCTCAAACTGTGAATACCTGGATGTTATATATGGTGCTGCACGATTATATTTAAGATGGAGCCAACAAACGTGCAGATACTCACAATTATTTGGATTTTGTAATCCACACATTTCCCTTTGACCAGGATTTGACAGACAATAGTCATATATAACATATACAATATAACATTCTGTATATTTTATTAATTAATATAGGTACACAGCGCACCATGATGTTTTATATATTTATTCTTTGATCAATTTCTTATTCGGTCTAGTTTATGAACTTGAGCTATACAACATTAAAGGATGGAGAGGGTGGAAAAAACTGGGTTTTGAATCTGGCTGTGTATGGGTTACTGTAGCAGAGCCTTTTAATTTAAAATGATTACTGCTACAAATGTTATTAACATCTAATGCAGTAACTTCAACAGGGCGATCGGGGGAGAGGATCAAAACAAGGCACGGTGCCAAAATGTCAGTACGACCAATTACACACATGACACAGAGGGAATTACAAATAAGGTCCTTGTTTGAAAAAGGGAGAGAGCAAAGACCAATAAGAAAAGTCTAACACTCTCCTGACCAATGGTGTAACAGTGAACATTATCAGTCAGTCAGTACATACAGGGATGACCTTGCTGTTCTCCACAGAGTTAGGAACTCAGTCACTGTATGTCATTTGTATGGGTGCTTCACCTTGCACCTCCAAGGCATTTGTAACAGAAATGATGTCTGTCTGTCATCAATGTTAACCTTCCTAATCCTTCCACACTGATTCTGCTGTGCCATTTGTTTGCTATTTGTATCTACGCTGCTCATTTTCTGCCCATATGTCAGTGCAGACAACACATTGCAATAGTTCATGCACAGCTTCTTATCCAGACAGGATAGGAGAGGAACGGCACGGCAAACCTCCTCAAACCTTTAACTAAAACACGTCTCAGTGTATACATTTCTTATTTTGTTTTTAGGATCAAATTGTGTTTCTTTTGTAAAACGTAAGACAAATGAAACCATGGACTTCTGAGCAAATGCAAGATGTTATTAGAGAAAGCTGTTATAGATACTGACAGTAGGAGGTGCTGATGGAGATAATAGGAGTGCGAATAATAATAGGGATTGTGATAATTATAATTAGGCAAACAGTGTGCTACAAAAAGAGGTAGACGACTACAACTGGCATGAGAATATACAAGAACAAGCCTTGTACTTCACACTGTGGATGCAATTGTCAGTGTTGAGCTTTTAGTGAGAGGAAGCCTGCACCCTGAGCCCTGGCTGTCACAGCAAGTCTCATATTAATGTCATCTAAATCCTAAAAACCCAGAACAGTTCGATTTAGATTTTGCACATCATTAAGCCATTTGTAATTAATGTGCAGCTAATTAAGGCTTTCTCATAGTTATTAACAGGATGTTTAATTCTAATTACATTAAATACTCAGCCTTAAAGAAAGTCAAACATTTGAATCTCAATGAAACCTGATAAATGACAACTGCAATAATAACAGGACATGAAAAGTTAAAGCGAGCGGCTGGCTTACCTTGTCGTCTTGGTCGCTCTCGGTGTCGCACTGCAAGAAAGGAAAAGGGCAAAGGTGAAATTATAAATAATTAGTCTGCATCCTTGTGTTCGAACTGTTTCTGCTTAGACTGTACTCAAACCCTGGCGCATGTGAGTGGCATAATCCAATTTACCTTTGCAAACGGCATATCTTATCAGGTCTTTAATGACAAACTTATCACATACTCATATTCAGCGTCTGCATATCATCAAATCACTTCATTAGCTCTCTACACAAGCTGTGCAATGTGAAACAAAGCTAATTTCTCATGAGCAGCCATGCCCTTGTTAACACTGAAAACTATGTGAAATTCAGACGGAGCTGGAATCTCAAAACACTAGCCGCCACTAGAATTATAATTCCATGATGTGTGTTCCTGCTTGAGGCCGGGGGGATGGAGGAATGACAAGAATAGGAAAGGGAACTCTGTAATGGAGGGAGGAAAAAGTGGTTAGATTTCATTTTTTCTTTCCAATTTCAATTTCAAGGTCCACTTAATTCTTTATCAACTAATTAGTGTAATGCTGGGTGACTGGCGGCCCTCAACGTTGTGCATATGGCTGAGGTGCAGAGAAGCACTGGAGTCGGTAATGAAGAAGGCACTGGGGGGGAATATGGGCAGAGGTTGGCATGGTGTGTGTGGGAGCGTAGGGAGGGGTTGGTGGGTGTCGATTAAAGCGGGGAGGGAGCGAAGGAAGGCGGTGAAATGATTGACAGCGCGGGGAGTGAGCGACAGAAGGCCCTGCCATTTTTCTTTACTCTCCCTTTTATTTTGCTTCCATCTCTTGTTTTTTTGCTGATCCGGGGCCCCACAGAGCTCAAAGGTAGCTGGCCGGGCTCGTTGGTGGTGTGTTTCTCAGGCTGGATGGAGAGGAAAAAAAAAAAAAAGGGGGCCTTGCGAGCTCAGCAGGAGCATAGCATCCAATTTACAGGCCTGTCCCACATGGCCCCAGGGGCCGCCCACGGCACACCGCCATGATGGTCAGCTCCAGCAGCTCATAAATTATGCAGAGGCAATAAACGCACTGGGCAAACACTCCTCAAACGTTCTCCTGCTCTCCATTTCTCTCTCACTCTCTTCCCCCCAACCACCCCCATTTTAATACAGTGTGCAGAGACTGAGCAGCCGTATAGAGTGTCAACTGGAAGAATATATAAGGGTAATGAAAAGACAAGTGCAGATTGTGATTTCATGTGATTGTGTATGTAATGCACCGTGTGCCTTTATGGATCTCTTATCTATTTTTGCTTGTGAATAAATGGGTGTGTCGTCCATGTATCTCTCTCTCTCTCGTGGCCTCCTACACAGGACTGACTAATGCAGCAGTAGATGAGATCTGATGAGCGGCATTAGCCGTCTCAACTGCTTCCATGTATTCAGTCCTCTCATGAATGTGACAACTTTAATACGACCAAGCACTCATTAGTCCATTCTTTGCCTGTGAACACTACATACGCAGGAACAGAAGCGTGTAAGGGGTTCAAATAATGGACATAATTTTAGCTTTTCCACTGTGTTGTGATCCATAAAAAACACTGGCAGCCTTTCTTTCTCGTGTCCCCTTGTTTCACTCTCTCTCTCTCTCCTTTCTCCTGTTCCCTGACTGTGCAGCCAATTGCTTTGATTGCCAAGATAGAAGCTGGCTGGAATGACTTGCCCTTGCTTGTGAAGCAAATGGAACATGCTAATGGAACTCATCGTATTACCCGATGCAAAAGTGCCATAGCTCATTACTTTAAGATAAAAGGATATCATTGTAGACGGCAAGCAGAATTGACTTTCTGTGCTACGACTTGATGATGATTTAATCAACTGCTCTCTTTCACTTCTCATCCCTGCGCCTGTCGCTTTCACAGGTGCCACTAAACGAAGCACTCACACGGCTGGTGGGAGAGAGAAAAGAAAAGAAATTACTGTCATTACTTTTTTTTACCCCAGGAATAGAGGTATGCAAATTTCCCAGAGCGACAAAGGATGGAAAAAAGGGAAAACTTAATAAAATGGAAATACCTTTATAATGAGCAAAGTAAAAAATCCTGAGATCAGGCCTGACAGGCAAGGGCAGGCAATTTGATCGTCCTTACAGCACAGACGCCAAAGCTCCCTCAAAATCACTGCTCAAGTATAGAGCAAAAAGTAACAAATAATAATATCTCTAAAGAGATAAAAACACATCTCAGGCATACAAACAAGCCAGAGCTGTCACTCACTGATAAGTGATCATAGTAAACTAATGCGCCGCCTCATGCATAAAGCAACCTGAGGCGGGAGTGAAGAATCCCTGCATATCTGGCATTTGCTCCTTTTATTTCTACATACTGACTCTTACATTAGAAACAGACAGGAGGATAAAAAGTCTCGGCTTTGCACTTGGCAGCTGGAAATGTCATGAAGGGTTACTAGTAGGCCTCATCATTAATAAGTGAGGTATGGTATTGTTTCAGGAGGTAAGCATGAGCTCAGAAATTCAGTTATTGCTCTGACTGGATAATATGAACAGGTACTGACGGGTGAGTCTGAATGAACCTACAGAGCTTTGGTTAAATGTAATGTCAAAAACACTTTAGCCCAATCCTGGGAGCCTGTGTGTAATGAAAAGACTGACAAAAATGAGTATATTACACTGAAGAGAGGGGGGAAAAAAACGTAACAACAATGGTGCTATTGAGATCAGTGGAGCTAACTCTCTGACAGGTCGAGCTAGGAAATTGGTCTTATTTAAAGCAACAGTCATGTACAGTAAGGAAACCATTAGTCCTGGGAGGGGACTTACAAAGAAAATTGATACTCTACCCAGGCTGCTGCTATTTACACAGGCCCAGCATTATACTGTACAGCTAGGCCCTAGTGTTTAGTTTAAGTAACACAGGAATGTCAAACATTAGCTTCAGCTCTAAGAGCTGTTGATGTTGGCCTGTATCCGGAGCACTTCTGATTGCCCCCCCCGCTCTCACCCGGGCCTCTCTTTTGGCTGAGTGCTATTACAAATTTCCCTCCGCTCTGTCCAAGCAGTGAGGCTTTTGTTTATATTGGTCTGAAAGTAGGAGTAAATTATTCTTGTCCTAAATCCTCTCCAGCTGAGAGTAATACTGGTCCAATAGAAGAGGAACATAAGGAGCCATGGGCCGAATGCTAAATGATGCAGCTATGCCATTGTCTGTAGCAGCGGGGCTCACCAACGTCTCCTGCCAGAGCTACCCACAGAAAAAATGTCTGAACTACAGAGGTAACCACATCACACAAGGATGCGTGCAAAGGCAAGTATGCCATGTTCCCTTTTCCAGCCTAACCTTCTGGAAATCCACTGCTCCTCAAACACTAACAGATGTTAAGTCAATCAAGAAAAAAATTACATGCGTAAACGATAATTCTGAAGGCAAACAGGGTTATGTTTAACTGGCTTGTTATAATTTCTGATCCGCCGTCTCTGCTGTTACAACTTATCTCTAATCTGGTTATTTTCGGAAAATGGCACCTTCTTTAAGTCTGGATCTGGGATGGATCTGTACTGTATTGTCGCTCCCAGGAGTGACATTAGCCTCAGGTTATGCTGGTTGCTATCCATGACCTTAAAATTAATTATGGTTGATATGGGCTTCATTAAAGTGCCCCCTTTACACAGAGGATGGTGTCTGTTTATCAGTCTGAGCCAGGTTGTCCTGAAGGGTGGCTGAAGGGGTTAAAAGCCCAGGAAGGAAGCCAACTTGCCTCCATGCCTGGGAGCTGGAAAGACAGCATGAAGGATGGCAGCCATTGCCAGGGTCAGCTCTGACAGTGCCAATTTGATGTGCCGTCGTCAAGGGCTCCTCATTCCCTCTTCCTAACAGCTCCTTCCTGATATAGCTGCGCGTCCTGATGGTTTTCTGATGCAAACAGTCACATGGCAAAATGGTTTTCTTCCCCTCCCGCTGCATCCTCCTCCATCTGCTGCTGGGGCCCGGGTGCCGCCGACCGCCTGCCTGTCACAGCGTGTGTGGAAATTAGCTGGGGAGGAGGTGCTCGCTTGTGCTAATTACATTTTAATCATTGGAAATGTGTTGGCAAATCAAGCCTTGATTGCCATCTTGGAGCCCAGTACTCCTCTCTGCAGGTTGGGGGATGGTGGGGATGGGGGGGTGGGTTATAGTGGGGGCTAGAATGTGGATGAGCAGCACCAGACTTGCCAAGCTGGACACCTCAACCCTCCACAACGGCTTGATATGGCGGCATGCCTGGCCTACCACTGGGTAAGTAGCTGTGCCACATTATTCATGGGGAATAGAGGGAGATCAGGATGAGCGAAATGGGGATCTGTGCCATGCTTATTCTCAAATCCCCCCCACTCACACCTCCCATATCCGTCTCTCTTTCTCAAACTCCCTCTCTCTTTCTCACCCACACATTACACAGTCTGCCAGTCCCTGCCACTGTGAATTGAGAAACAACAAATAGAGCCGGGCAGGAGGAGACTGATGAGCTCAGGGTTTGCTACACAGCACCTGTTTTGGCACATGAAGCTGGAGCAGCAGGCCCCGCCACAATACGCTCACAAATTAGATTCTTATAACATAGAAACAAAAAAAAAACAAAAAAAAGAGACAGACTTGGCTACATTTTTTCATAAAAATAAATTCAGCTTGGTGAATAGAGCTTGATGAGTGGAGACGGAGACTGGTCCAGGTCAATGAACTCTACCGGGAACAACATTGTGACTGCCATTGGTCAATCGTCAACTTTCTCAGCTCTAATGATGATCTGCTTTCCTTTAGTCAGCGTTAACCAACGCTTCGCCACAGACAGACACATTCACGGTCATAATGAACCTAAAACAGAGCTTAAAGTGACTTTACACTGGACTGAACCTCAAATAAACTCTGGGATTACTTTACTTTAAAAATAAGTCCAGCAGACGCACATTTCGTGAATAGATATCCATAAAAGACAGTTTTGTAAATACACCTAAAAGTTGGGCGAGTGGAAGGAAATTCGACATGACATGCCTGACTGGGACAGATCATTAAAATAAGCAGGCTTCTGCGGCGATGACATTGAACATCTAATTTTCACAGCATCTGTTTGATGTCGAACTGTCATGTGAAAATATGGTAGGAAAGAGAAGACCTCAGAAAAAAGAAATCACAGGGAAAAGAAAACAGTGCCGTTTGAGTGTTCAAGACAGTCTATATAATCACATACAGCAAACACCTATTTCAACGGCCCAGAATGTTTCGTCAGGCAGGACCAGACCTCTGTCTGGAGTAATATAACCAGGTCTGATCCACATGTGCAGCACGGGCCAAATGCAGTGGGGCCAACATCTGAATGCAATTTCCCTTCAAATGTAAAACTTTATCCAGAAGATATCCAATTGGACCGCAAACTCCGAGACAGTGGAGCTCAAGGAGGGACGACGACGACGAGAGAGGGGCAGAAAATGAAGCCTTCCATAAAATAATAAGAACTTTATAGTCTGTGACCTCTGGTTTCAATACTCTGGAGTACAGTCGTTATATGTTTTATTTCACCGAACTGTGCCCAGACTTACTGACAGAATATTTGAGACAATCTTAAAAAACTTGACCCCTTTGTATCAATTCCACATTATTATCTCTTCCAAATTGTTAAATATCCACAAATTTAGATGATGACATCACCAATAAAGTCAATTCAGAGAGCTGGTTCGTACTGTAGCCTATGTATCAGGAGAGGAGAGAAGAAACGCCGTCTGAACTGAAGACCCACAGACAGACACACGCTCTCACACTTTGAATGCCTGTGATGAAAAGATGTTGTTTAGCAGGAATGTGAGAGATGAAGTGTGTGTTGCTTTGTGTTTGAATGTGAAGGATGGCAGGACATTTGACTCAACCAGAGATGTGGCACCGTACTCCTGGTGATGCTGCTTGGCAGAAGCAGATGTTGCCGCAGGGTAAACCTCTATGTTGATCAGTGCAATCCACCCACCAGACACACACATCCACACACACACACAGCAGGGACCAGTGTAAGAAAGAGGGAACAGAGAGGTGCAGCGCTTTGCTTTTCTTAAAAATCCATTTGTTACACAAGCACCAGGTTCAATATCTCTGCTTCTGGAGCCTCGGTGCGGTTCTAGCGGCTACAGACGGGGCTCTGGGGCGCCTGGAGGTGGGACGCCTTTACTGCTTATCTGACAGGAACGAAAAGACTTAAGACACAACTGCAGCCAGCACACACATACAAGTGTGGGCGCATACATGTACACAAACACCTACAAAAATGCAGCACACCTTGCCTCACTCGCCCCAGCTCTGCACTCTGTTTCCATAAGCCAACAGGGGACCGAGGCACAAAGCAGATGCTGGATTAATCAAAGATTAATAGAAGGATTTTGAGATAATTACATACATCAAATCGCATTGTTTGCGCAGTTATGGCGACTCCCCTGAGATGAGTCCACTCGGTGTGTATTTTAATTACCCCACATGCTAGACATTAACAGTGATGTGATTTGGCATCTTCATTACGGCAATCTGGCCACACACAAACAATCAATTTCAGACTTATTTGTGGATTGCTCCCAAAGAAGCAGAATTTGTGTTAAAAGAGGGAAGTGGGCACGTGCCACTGTACGACGAGGGAGTTTTGCGTGGATGCACAGATGGACTGAGATGGTACACCCTGTAACAAGCAGTGAAATTTAAGATTCAGTACCAATCCTCAAATCTGAAACGTGTCCATAAGAACTCAACGTTGAGAATTTGCTAAGTGGCAAAAAATCTGGCAGTGAACACCTGCTCCACATTCAGACTCTTGTTTGGTTATTCTTTGAACAGTTTATGAGTTAAATCAATCAGTTTAGACTTCATTTAACTTCAGAGCAGACTGGCTTCTTGTCTTCAGTGAAACAAGTTTATGTTGCTCAAAGAGCGGAGTCATAAAAGCATTGTTTTACATCAGCACTGACACTGTCGTATTCTATATTGTATTCTGTCAACCATGACTTCAAAAGACATCTCACAAATCCCTTGTGAGGTGTTGTAATATTATACATAATGGAGCAGTTATATAGAAAATAGTCCTTGTCTGGCACCTATGGTGTTTCTTTTCTTCTCTATCTTACGTGTAGTTGGATGTGTGCTGCAACCTTCTGTTGTCAGGAGATATAAACCTCATCTTTTCCCCCTCACCTCCCACTTCCCTGCCTCCATCCCTCCCTCCACACTGACTCATGGCTGACGGGGGAGAAAAACATCAGGATTAGGTTCTGTGCCTCTAATCACTTAACTCCTCACACCTGATGGCACACTATTAACTTTGACTGTCTCCAGTGACCCCGCGGGTCGTTGCCCATCACATCAAGTTTTTATTAGGGAATTTTCCTCATCATTAGCCATGGCCTGGAAACGAGCCATTAATATTCATACTGGCAGACCAAAATGAGGTCCCACTGATTTTCCATCATCCAGGCTATCTGCGCAGCTGCCACTGTTAACAATCACCCCGGTGCCGCACATTCGCCACGTATCATTATGGGGCTCCATAAAGCTCTTTCTCTGGGTCTGCCATGATGGGAAGACGTAGAGGAGGAGGAGAAGGAAGAAAAGGGTTGTGAGGCTTGCAGCCAGCTGACACCCATCTGAGAGAGACTGCCCAGCTCTGCCAACAATCTGCCTGGAAGTCTCATGCATGAGGCCCAGCACTGTCAATGCTAATAACCCCTGCAGGCTCTGCCAGGGACACAGCTGAGAAACGCAGAGTTCCCTCAGTGTTCTCACATTAAAGCGCACGCTGTTTATCAGTCTCTAACGGCAGCCAGGAGTGCAACACTTTGGAAAGGTCTGAAATTATCGTGCATGATGTTAACATGGACAAACATCATCGGGGAGATTTTATTTCAACATATTTCACAATAAATTCAAATACAGCACATCAAAAATCCCAAAAGAACTGTAATTTCTTGCAGCTATGTTCCAACAGATTCTCGTATCTCTTTAAAGGGATAGTTCAACATTTTGGCAAATTGGCTCATTGCCATAATACTGTAGCAGTAGGTTTGTTACCTTTATTTGTTGGTGCAAGCTATTTTTAGAACGGTGGAGCAGAGCCATGAGCTGCTCAGAGCTATGCTACGGAGGCTAATGGGATTTCTTGGTTTCCCTCATCAAACTCAAACAAATACACAATCCAACAACTCCAAAATGCTCTGGTGGACAAGTTGTGACCTGCACATTCACCACGCTATGAGATAATAACAGAACGTTACCAGACAGAGTTGTTTTAGAGGTAAATTCATGCAAAACCACTGATGCCCGTTGCCTTCAGGTACAGTTTTTTAGCAAGTAGTCTCTGTATTTACCTCTCAAACAACTCTGTCTGGTAACGTTCTGTGATTATCTCATAGCGTGGTGAATGTCCAGGTCACAACTTGTCCACCAGAGCATTGTGGAGTTGCTGGATTTAGTATTTGATGAGTTTGATGAGGGAAACCAAGAAATCCCATTAGCCTCCGTAGCGTAGCTCTGAGCAGCTCGCGGCTCTGCTCCGCCGTTCTAAAAATAGCTTGCACCAACAAATAAAGGAAACGAACCCACTGCTATGACTATAGCGATTATGACAATGGGCCGATTTGCCAAAATGTTGAACTATCTCTTTAAAATCAGATGTAACTCTGCATATTATATCAGAACGCCGGGAGTTCCTGCTTCCAAAATGGCTGCCCATGTTTCCACAGATTGCTGCTCTTCCTCAACATGATCCACCCTGTTTGTGTCTCTGCTTCTCTGTTACCAGACGAGGGCATCTCACATCTCTGCTGCTGCTGCTGGCGAGAGAGCAGGTGCCGAGGCTCCATGCGCTGTGAACACAAGGCTGATAAGGTGCTTCAGAGCAACAATGTCCCGGTGAAACTCCTGCAGATAAGCCTCCCTTCTCACCCGAGCCGAGACTGGCTGGTCCCGATGCGAGGGAGAGGCCTCCTCTGTGTCATGGGTGGCAGCAGCAATTAAGTGGCGACACCCTGACAGGCCGAGATAAAAACCGTGTCCTGGAGATACACAGTCAACCTCCTCGGTTTGGAGAAACACAGAAATTATATACCGTATGTAAATCGTTTTAATGTGCGCCTATATGTGGACATTATCGAGACAATGTAAGCTGCCAAGTTCCCTAATTTGCATATGATACTTTAAGTGGAAGCTAGGTGAGGACTGTGTAGTTACCTAGCATTCAAAATCATGTCAAGATTTCAAAAACAGATTGCATAGTTAACAACATGCAGTAGAACGAGGACATAAGGTGAGACACCGAAACAGATGCAGCCGCTTTGGCATCGTCTTCCAAATAATTGGAGCTGCAGTGACAAAAACACTTTGTTATTCTCCTACTATGATTTGCT
The DNA here is from genome assembly GCF_045865225.1 of Trachurus japonicus. NCBI lineage: Eukaryota > Metazoa > Chordata > Actinopteri > Carangiformes > Carangidae > Trachurus > Trachurus japonicus. Next base: position 8,838,573 of record NC_140920.1, on the reverse strand, counting down.
AGCTGTCACACTGTACATCTGAGTCGCCTCATTATGCAGGAAGTAGTCAAATAAAAGCCGACACTGCGCGCTCCTGTCAAGACGCTGTCTGCCGCACATGCAAACAAGCAAAGATGAATAAACATTAGTTGTTGTTGAGGGCTGGTCTTTTGAGCAGCGAGGCTTACAAAGATCCGCTTTGTACAAAATAAAAATATTTAATTTGAAAGAGTGATGCAAGGCAAAATGAAATTAAAAGGAACCCATGCTAACTGCTAAAACAAATTACTCGCAGTGCGCTAAATTACATTTGCTCCTCCATCAGCAAGATCAAACGAGCCTAGTTTGACTCTCCTGCGCTAATGATTTCCTGCACTCACCTCCTTTTTCATCCCAGGGGTGTTAATAAACACTCAGTCTGGTTTTCTGTTTGTTTTGTTTGTTTGTTTGGTTTATTTATACATTTCCCAGTTCTCCGTCTCATCTCGCGCCCGCCCTCTCCCGCTCCCTCCCTCTCCCTCTCCCATCTCTCTCGTTCACTTTGCCCACGCCGGTGGCAGGCTGGGTGAATTAGAGGGATCTAATGTAATCCCAGGGACAGCATGGCTCCTGAAAAACGTGCTCAATTAAAGCAGGATGAGCCCAGTGGGAGCGTCCCTGGCGGAGCGTGGGGTGACTGACACGGCCCTTTGGTTGGGATTAATTAGCATGCTAAGTGGTGGAGCATGATAGCAGGCGGAAAGCCACGGACCAGCCGTCTGACATCCAGCACCTCCCACAGTAACCGGCAGTCCTACAGTCAGGGTTCTAGCCGGACCACCCCCCCCCCCTTTCTATCCCTCAAAGCCTGTTTTAAAGCAGAAGTAAGTTGAATGTTTGTGTTAATATAAGTCTTAAATAGTTATATCTTCCGACGGCAATCACTTATATAGAGTGTTTGGTCTGAAACACGGGTCTGTCAGTCACTCTGCTCTGCTGTAAGCCGAGGAGAAAACTTTCCTTGTATCCTACAACCTTTATCCAATGAGGAGAGAGAATGGCATAAAGGGCCGGTCCTCTCTGTGTGTGCAGCCAAGGGATGCGCGTGAATGTGGTGACGTAGGGACGAGGGCGGGGACTGCTAACTCCATCGGCTGACAGGAAGTTAGCCAAAACCACCGGATCGCTTACTTCTGATTTAACCCCCTGACAAAGGCATGGAGGTGTGGACTGAAACCAGACATGTGGAGACTAAGCTAATAACATGTTCTACTGTACGTCTGAACATTTTTTGGTCTGAAAATTGCAAATAAAACGCCTCAACTCTTGTTAATGTTTTCTTCAGGCTCCTCAGTTCTGCTCTTTAGAAATAATTCCAGGATTTGTCTTTCACTTCTCACTAGTAAAAAAGCCTGTCAACATGCTAGATCATAGCACATTATCGCAGGATGACAGCAGGATTTGTGGCTCGACTGAAGGATAGCTCCTGGAAAGCAAAGTTGGCCAAAGATTAATACAATAAAAGGACTGTGATGCTGAGGGCTTTAACTCGTGACGGCTTGTTTTTCGCTCCTTGAAACTATTAACGCTTTGCAAACATCAAGTCCAACTGTGAGTGGTGATGTGGGACTTTGATTTTTGGAGCCGTGCCCGAGCACACTTTCCAAACTTTTGTCAAACTGTATAATGTTTTGCAGCCTTTTCATATGTTTTCTGTTTGACTGCTGTACAGCACAACACCACAGAGCTCAGGCCCCCGGGGCTGTGTGTTCATGCTGCCTGCCCCAGCAGGGGGGGGGTGGACTTCAGAATTAAAGGATATACCCGCGGATAAAAATGTTTGCCCACAAATCTGGGACAACCACTGCAATGCGAACACAACAAAATGCCCAACATCTGCATCAAATTCTCATCCGTAAGTTCACAAAGGCTCTTCTTTTGCTCTTCAGCCGAGATGATTTCTTACTTGTTGACTCCACTGCCAACCCTTGCTAATATATCTGACTACGCTCTTCTTCGCCAAGGTTCTTCTTTTGCGAAAAAGGCGAAGTGTTTACGATGCAAAGGAACCCAACAAGCTATCAGAATCCATTTAAAATCCAAAGAGAAAGGTGACACAGGTTTGCTTCATGGGTGACTGGTGACATGTCAGCGACTTCAGGCTCAGCCGTCATGTGGTGCGGTTGTGTTTTTCTAGGCCTCTGGTTACCGCTACCCTTGTGTGTTGTTAGTTTCTCTGAATAAACGATCATGCTCCAATAAAAACTGACCTCCCCCTCCGCTCCACTCAAGAGCTTTCAAGCCAACTCAGCACACAATATCCCACATAGTTTATGACAAGCCTTCTGTGGGATTTCTTACAGTCCAAAGACACCAGGAAGGAGCGAGAGAGAGGGAGGGAGGGGAGGGGGGGGGGGGGGAGAAAAGAGAGAGAAAATCACTGTAGTGTTTTGTCAGCCGTAATTACTCTCCAATTATATGGTCAAAATATGGCATTACAGGGCACTTTGTTGTCCAGGCAGCCTGGCTTTGATCAAGTTGTGGTGGAATGTGTTTCGCATTAGAGGCCCAACTATGATCTATGTTTCCTGTCACGACAAGGATAACAGTGAGGTCACCAGAGCAAGCCCTCCCCAGCCCCCGAGGAAGCAATAGCGGTGCCGCAAAACATCCCTGGAGCATTCCCTCCCCTCCTCTCCCACAGAGGATAAAGGATGGCGAGGAAGGAGAGAAACAAAGCAGAAAATGAGAGGAGCAGGGAAACGCTGTCAGGGGAGACGGGTGACTCACACATATGGTCACAATTGGATCTTCTGGTGACAAAAGTCTCAGTGATGAAAACAGAGAGACGTTATAAGGGCTATACACTCTTTTTACAAGGCATAAACTATCAGCCACCTGTTGTATTACACGCATGGAGGAGACGCTTTGGGAGTCCTGCCAAATTCAACCGAAACAGATAAAGTAACAATTGTTCCATTCATCGCGCAGCAGCATTGTGTGTTTTGCGTTTCGGTTCCTTCTGTAAAATATGTAGAAAAGCATTTTCAAACTGGCTTTATTTCATGTTTTGAAATCTGTTATTTATATTGTGGTCTTCTGCTTCTCCTCCATTACCGGAACATTTTTATTTTTAACAATTGTTACCGTCCCTCTGTCATCAGCAGTAATTGCAAGACAAGACAGCGTTGATTAAATCATGGCTCGACGGCGGACAGTGCCGCCGATGGTCAAATCTCCGGAAAAAAAAATTTCAAAGTGTATTTTCAGAAGAGTGAACGCGGGAGATGTTAAACATGATATTATTTCTGTGGGGAACGTCATGGTTGAAGTGAAACCCTGTGGTTTGCTTCAGTGGTGTGAAGCTGATGGACCATTCATCACTTTAACACACAGCCAAGGTCAGAGACGGCTTGCCCCGGAGCATTATGGGCTGGCATAATATATTAACGCACACTGTTCAAGGAAAATTACAATGACTTTGAATGCGCTGGTTTTCACCCTACACATTCTTCTCTCTGGGGTCGGTGCGGCTCTGAAACAACCCACTTATCAAAGACACCCATGAGGGTATAAGGGAAAAAAAAAAAAACACATTTCACTACAGCATGTCTAAGCTGAGCTGAGCCTGCCAGACCTCTGCTGGTCATCTGCTGAGGGCCATTGAGAGCTCCTCCTGGGGGATATCAGTGGCATCCCAGGCCAGGACCCCCCCTCCGGGCCCGGCTGCATGCTGGCCTACGCCGCGGACACGACCATCTGTGCTGCCTCCCATTGGTGAAGTTGGCAAACGAGGCTAACACAAGCAGCCCTCCCCTGATTTGGGCGTTTGGCCCGGGGGTTGGAGGAGGAGGAGGAGGAGGAGGAGGAGGAGGAGGGTGGCTGTGGTGAGGTGAGGGATGCTCCCTGGTGTTTCGGAGAGCCACTCCATAACACTTTCCTCATGAGCGCTCCTCCGGAGGGCTGCTGGAACGTCTCGGAGCCATCTGGGGAGAAGTGGAGCGTGGCAGAGAGCAGCTGGACGCTTACAGCTGCTATTTAAGCCCTGGCAGCAGAGCTCCATATCAGTCAGTCAGCAGGAAATGCAGTGAGAAACAGCAGTGCAGAACCTAGCAGAGGAGAGGCCACAACAAGGAGCTCCTGCACCACAGTTCTGAAATCAGCTTCTTCTGTCATTTCTTCGTGAAATGCCACCGAAGAAAAAAAAGAAAGAAAAAAAACTCTCAGGTCCAAATACTGCAGCAGATTAAAAAGTATAGATTATCAGTCCAGTTCAGTCAGTAGCAGAAACATCAGCCATAAATCATCTTAAGTCAGGAAGATTTGTTTTGGCAATTCATATAAACAATTATGTAACACAAGTTACAAAAACCTATTTAAATAAGTGTTTAGAGAATAAAAATGGTTACAGAATTTACAAATTAAACGAGGCAGGAGTAGGTGTGTATAACATCCTGGTAATTATACACTTCAGAGGATAAGTATTGTATATAAATAGTTTGTAAAGAGGAGAATGCAAGTACAGAGCCAGGAACATGTCATGTTATTTTAAATTAAAGATGTGAAATGTGGTTTAGGATAGCAGTGTATGAGATGTTATCTCTGGGCAAAGACAAGTGTGAACTGGGTCTAGTCAGATAAAGTGAGGTAGGTCACATTACACTCTGGGAATCTGCCTCAGCTTACAGCAGCACTTCACTAAAAGTAAACACTTTCAAGCAGTTTAATGAAAGCAAACAGAGACCGGTGGAGCGTGATGACTGACGGACTTCCTCCAAACATATTCCATGTGTTTAAAAGTGCTCTAATAATTCACATACTGTACACCGAGAGTAAGGCAATGCTTTTATTTACTGCATCCGCAAGCACCGTAACCATGATATTTCGCTGCCCTGAAGGTTGAAATCAGAGTAAGCATGCTTTGATTTAAAAAAATCCTTGGCTGCAGTCACTCAGATCTTTGCAAAAAAGCTTACGACATTTAGATTTACTGCACATTCTGATACATTAATAAATGTCATCATCTACCCTTCATCTGTATAATCACTTTCACAGAGCAGTGCATACAGTACATAATGATTATAAACTTGCAGCACGTCCATGACAAAGCCTGAGAGTCAGTTTCCAAGAACCCTAACTGAGAAAATGTATCCTATAACTATAAGATGATTGTGTCTGAACAAAAGCACCAGTAATACTTGGAAAATACATTAACTTTGCTCTCCCACCACTTGTGGCTACACTGTTCAGTGCTTTGAAATGTGCCTGACAGCATCTTGAGAGATTTGCAGGCACAGGCTCGGGCAGAAAAATAATATGGCCTCACAATCAACAAACAACAAAAATAAAAGAATCAGATTCTCTGTAAATGTCGATTGGCCACCGGGGACTGCATGGGAGGTTTTCTCTCGAAGCTGTATACGAGTCTTGATTCTTGTGTGAAACCCACAAGCTCAACCCCCCCATGTGAAGCTATGGGAAAAACTGCTTGTCAGGAGAACATTAATTAAAGTGTTAAAGGTACAAGAAGTATTGACTTCCTCTCTTCTGCAACCTCCACAACCACTAGCAGCCAGCGAGCCCTACTGCCCCCTGAGGTAAAGCCTTCTACCAGCTCAGGCCCGGAGCTAACTGGAAAAAAAAGCCCCACTAAGACCAATTAAGGCCTTCACTAGGAGACTGAAAGGAAGACAAATGGAGGCAGAAGGCCCGATTACAAGAAACCTTTGTACAGATGTAAAGCAATTAGAGCGGTCTCAGGGGCCAGACAGTGCGGTACCTGTGAGTCATGGATCCTACAGCCAGTCGAAAGTCGGAACAATCCCTCTTTTCTGTTTAGGGCCCCAGTCAGCCTGTGCATTAGTGTCATATATCAGCCGATAGGCCTGGTATTGGTTTCTCTAGAGCAGGGAAGCGCAGTAGTCTGCCAGAGAGGACCACTCCACCCTCCATTATCCGTCTGTTGGGAGAACAGGGGCTCTATTATCCATTCAGGCGGGGCCTTTTCGATAAAACAAGGGCAGATAGGAAGTGTGGAAGCTCTCAGGTGTCTCCTTCCACCAGGGAAGTTTGTCAGAGAGGTCATTCTGATAAAAGCTGGGGTAATTATACTGCACAGCACCACCGATTACCAGTCAGAGCACATTTAACCAGGACGGCACAGTGACCTCTACATCACAATGGAGTGGCAGCAAATCCACACTAACGTAGCTTGAGCCTGAAGACCATCGATACAGAAATCTACAGATAAGGGACAACCTGTATGGTTTTACGATGATGTAAAGTTCTCTGTTTCTTTGCTTAAACTCATATTATTTTTTGACTGAACAGAATAATAAGCCTTTTTAATTTTTGTAGAAACAATGCTGCAGTGTGTCTGTTGTTGTTTGCATGTGTCATTAACGGTCACAACAAATAGCAGACAGGGTCAGTCTCTGCAGAGAGTAACAAATTGATTGCTAATGGAAATTTATGTTCGGTGGTCTGATCTACAATTAACTAAAGTAAAAACCCTCCTCGTGACCTGAGATTATGAAATAATTTTGACAAATGGAGGCCTGGTCTATAATGACCTTTTTCCCTTCCTCCAAGACGAGGCTAGCTGCAGCCCTCATTATTTATGGGTGGCTTTAAAAAGCAGGTATAGGAGAATGAATGTGCGGCTGTCAGTGTGTGTAATGGGCCTAATAATGGTGTCCTGTGTGCCACATAATGAACCCCACCCCCCATAGAAATGCTATCTCCTCTTCTCGGCTGGTTTGATGAGCAGCACATTCTTCAGCAGAGCGGCCTGCTTTAAAATCGTCTGGCTGCGAGTGGCAGTGTGGCCCATATAAAGTCCAGAGGTAGAGCCACGGCTAGTAAAGATGTCTTTGGGAAATGACTATTGCAGCTGTTTTAGCTATTTGTGTTCACCCGCATTTGCAGATACTTAACACTTAGCATCAGCCTAACACACACAGGTTTTCTGTCTACAAAATGTTATTTCAAAAAGTGATTTACAAGGACTGAAGCGAGACTACTTTGTCTAATTTAGCTATATTGTAATTTTAACGACATAAAAACAGCTCTGGGAAAACCTGGCTGTCATTAAGTGCAAATCCCATAAATGCGACTATGTACTGCATAATAAAATATATGTGTGATTGCTTGGAGTTGCCAGTGCAGTAAATCTGCACAGCAGTGCCTAGCTTGATTTGGGAGCTGAAGAAAACCATTTGACTTCACAGTTCAAGCTTGATGAAGTCCCTGGATGCTGCTGGTTAAAGACTTAAGCAGATGGCCAAATACTTGGCGCAAGAAAAGAGCTGCTCTGAATATTTTTTGGCAAATCTACAGGCATATGGCAAAAGTTCATGCCAAACACTCCATTTCGCAAAAACAGTCCAGCCTGCAGGAAAGCAAAAGCATATTAGGAAAGAAATAATAAGAGACAGAAAAATGATAGAATGACAGAAAGATGTTAAAATGCCAGAAATATGATACTGTTTGGTCTATACAGATCTAATTTACTGTGGGCCCATCCAGTTCTTCCCCGTCTTAAATAATCACTGTCATAATAACACTGAGTGAAAGGGATAAACAGGGTTCTGCTTTAAATCAGGGTAGAATCTGCAGCTCCGAGGGGCCGAGCCAGGGAGAACATAACCCTCGGCACTCTGGGAAAATCAGACTACCCCGGATTGGCCAGTGCTCACATCCTTTTTGTCTACAGCCAAAAGATTAGGTGCAAGGACATTTTGTGGTGAAGATACACATTTGAGATCTGAGGAGATCACTGGCGGGGTTTGGTATCAATAAAGACACAGATAGCAGCAGAAGACTAAAATCCACAAGGCAGAAAATCAAATCAAAAGCTCATATCCTGTGCAACCCCACCCAGTATAACAGTTAGGCATCAACTGTATGATCCTCAATTCAGTTGTCTGAGAGTTTGTATAAATAAGAAAGTCATGTGCGCTCTTACAACAAAGACACATCGAAGAAAAATGGGAGAACTGAGAGCTTGGAGCTTAGTAACCACTGGAAGACAAAGGATGATTGGCAGCAGATGCAACATTAGTGGGAGGAATCTCTCTCTCAGGGGCTTGACAGGCAGAGAGAGATTATCAATCATTCTGCTACAGAAGGTGCTTCCAACAATGCAGGCCTCAATCACTCCCTTTTGTTCTGCTTGTGGTCCTGCTCCATTGTGTTACACGACACACATTTGTTTTGATCTGGGACAACAGCCTCGAACATCACAGCACTGTCAACGCCATATCCCCCTTTTTTCTGCTTCTCTTATTCATGTCAGGCCTCGAAAATGTTATTGCCAAAATATGAGCTCTATCAAAAATAGATTGGCATTCTTTGAAATCCTCTCACAAAGATAGACTTTGTTTCAAATGTGAGTCACTGGGTGTTGAATGGATTCAGGATAACAGGAAATTGACACACGATTCTTGTTTTAATTACCCGTTAATATGAGCAACTAAATTGTTGATTGTCACGCTCGCTTGCCACAGAACTAAAATGGCAGAGACATTTAACATCACCTTTAAATAATAAGAGTTGACAAACGTTGCCTTTTATTCAAAAAAATGTTACAAAATAGCAGCAGAACCTGATGGGAAAAGAAAAATGTCTGTGAACCTGACATGAAAGTGAGGCCAAGGACGTTGTATCCCAAGCGTTAGATTGCTTTCACATCAGATGATTAGCCTCATCCATGCTAATTACAGTGAATGGAAACTAATTAAGAGGAACTACGTGTCAGCTAATGAGGATTTGAGGCTGTGTCCATCTTATAACATCATTTGCACTGCACTGCACTGCCCGCCAGCAACTTTTACTCTCCTTTAAAACATCTTCTCTGACTCAGAGAGAGCCACAGAAGCCTTTTATATTCACACCCAGCAAGATGAGACCGACCGACATTTGTGCGACAGTCACAATAATAGGGATGAGCAATTAAATCCTTAGAAGGAGAACAGGGGAACGTCTATTATGACAACTACCCTGAGAAGAGTTTTCGCTGTAATCAAGAGAGCATTGAATCTAAGCACCGTGTTTGGGTACAGATAGTTCTCCTCTGCACAATCTCCCCTTAACTTCTTCGTGCTTTTCTCTGTGGTTTGTCCTAATGATGTGCACACTTGCTGGCATGAAGCTAATAAGCAGTGCTAGCAGGATGTGGAAACTCTTTGCAAAACCACGCCAATTACCTCAGCGGCGGCAGTAGCAGCAGCGGTTCTTCCTGCCAGGTTCACTACCACCTGACAAGGTCTGGAGATGGGAGGGGGGAGGAGGGGCAGGAGGAGGGAGGAGGAGGGGGTGGGGGGTCCTCCAGGGCAGGACCCCTGACTCTAAACTGCTGAGCTGTTACATCTGGTTCCATCTGGCCAGAGTGGGGCTTTTCTTATGCAGCCAGACAGGGATATAATTAGGCCGTGAAGACATAACTAATGCTATAGCTCGTCAGCATCAGTCGAGATGGAAACCCAGGGACCTCTTCCAGAAACGACCGTGCACCTGACATGACTGACAGGCCTGTAGACAATATGGGACTTTTTCCTAATGAATGTATTTACTGTAGAAGCAACGATAAACACTGGGAATGAGCATCATCTCGTCCTTAGTGACAGTTTGTGGCCCCGGCGTTCGGTGGTAATGACTAAATAAACCACAGGTGCCGAGGAAGGAGTCTGAAATATGGTGTCATCATAAAGCTAGCTTATTAGCAATGCTAATATAAAGCTACAGCTTGACAAATTCCCTCTTCTAGATTAATCCCTATCTAATACCATTAATCTGAAAGCAAGCATGCTGTTCTCCTCAAGCCAGAGCCAGTCCTTGACGTTTTCATTACAACAGCAGTTGCTTAACCAGCTGCAGGTTTAATTCCCAGGTATTTACCGCCTCATCTCGGGCGTCTCTGTTTGGGTCGCAAACACACCTCGGCAAATTCACTTTGCATTTTCAATAAATGAAGGGGATCGTCGATGTCAATCACGACGCAGCAGCGAGCAAAGAATGCAGCGCACCAGGCCACAGAGGCTTATTTGAACACATACACACACACTCACATAAACACAGATGTACCTAAGCTCTGCCTGACTTCACAAGGGAGCTCAGGCTTATAATTAGCCACACGAGCTGCAATCAGAGCCCAATGACAATACTTCTCCGATGGCTTGTTTTCCTAACCTCAGCAAGACCTCAGGCAAAGGTCCACTTAGCCCATCAGAACCAGCCCACTGCTGAAATCAAAACACTGAAATCACTCCATTCCACTGCAGCGCCACTGATTAAATGTGCAGAGTGTGGAGTGCAATTTGCTAAATTACAAGTATTTTGCACATGTAAATATAGTTTAATTACAGCAATTAAAGAAAATTATGGGAGATTGGCAGATGGGGAATGTAATGTTGTTTTAATTAGAGTTTGAATGCACTGTAACACAAACAGAATGTTAACCCCTCAGAACAGAATGGGCTGTTAGGCCCTGACAAATTGTATCCTGATGCAGCTTTCTCAAAGCTTATAATCACCTGCAGCTACAATGTGTGCACAACAGAAAAAGAGAGGCTAGGAATAACAAAGACAGATAAGATGATGGCGGGGAGATGGAAAAAGTGAGAGGCACAGAAGAGCAGAATGCAGAGACGATGAGAAACAGATGTAAGGTGCCCTGACTATGCTGTTCTACGAGTAGCAAACTGAATTAGGATGACATGTAACAATATTTTGACAACACTTAATATGACATTAAAGGCAATTAAATCAGATTTAGAGCCTGAGATCAATCCTGGAAAATTAGAAACAGCTTATGTGCTTGGATACACAGGACCTCAGAAATTCAGACTAACAAAAGGTCTTGGATTGACATCAAAGCTTATCCAAGAAAGAGAATGACCTAAGATGACACGGAGTAAAAAAAATAAAAAAAAATCCTGACCACAAATAAAAGGATACAAGGATCAAAAGGCTTTTCTGAAATGACCATAGATTACAAAGGTGGGGGAAGATAATGCTGTTTAAAGTAAACACCTTCACATCTCATTATTACAACAAGAGCCATGTGAGCTTACAGACAGAAAACACATGCTCCATTTAATCACCACACACATCAGGTGACCGTGGAGGAGAGCGTTTGTGCATTTCACTCTGAGGGATTCTGGGGCCATGTACCCTGGATTGAGAAAAATCCTCTCTCAGGATCTATATAGCTGTGTAGCAACATTTAATACATTCCAGTCAATAGCCCATTAGAAATTCTAATTGAAAGTTCAATGCCCTTACTTTAGGGCTTGCAATAAAGATTGCCTTTGGAAAGCCATTTAAAGGCTTAATCTCTTTATCATGCAGTATTTGGAAACCTAACTTTGTTCTTGTTAGGCAGATCAATTGCATTAATTTACAAAACGGGGGGAAAATGTCACCCTTCATCCTTTAAATCTTGGCTGGGTGAAGGAGGTGCATTAAAGAGCGTCACCGCTGATTTCCCCCCCCCAATATCAGCTGGAATAGGTGTCATAGGAGACTTGACCTACAAATTTTAATTACCACATGAAATATTCAGCCTCTGAGATGAATCGCGACATCCAAAGAGCAAGCAAGGTCTGTCTGTGCTATGTTAACCTGTTCAGAGCCAAATGCAGGCCGATATCACAGTGTCCAGAACAGGTGGTTGTATCAACTAACTGTAAATAGTGTTGCAAACCAATACTGTGGTTTACCAAACAAGAACCTCAGTAGAAATTCTGTTTCATACTTGTTGCATTAAAACTTTATTCAGCAGGTGGAAATTAAGTCGTACAGTGTGTGTAACCTGCCGGTGATTATCAGCATCTTACTTTGTCCAACAGAGAAACAGTGAGAGTGAGACTAACAAAGATACTGGAAAACAGAGCGAGTACTTTGTGTAAAACAACGTCATTTATGGCCTCTACCTCAGCAGTTGCTATGGTAACAGCAATGCTTGCACCCGCTTTACATGAGGCAAAAAACTGAAAAGGGGAGCAGACTGTATGTGCTGTGGTTATTATGCATTTATGCGGCCTGGAGGGAGGGCCAGATCTGTATTATTGAGAGGCTTCTTTTAAAAGACCAACAAGATTTGTTTGGATTACTGTACGGTGGTGAGCTGGACGCACGGTGCTGGACACTGAAAACCCAGTAGCTATAGTGGATTGTCAAGTATTGCTGCACAAGTGAAGGTCATGGGGTTTGATCATGAAGATAACGTGTGTGCATCCATGATGATGTGTCCTTGAGTGAGACACTGCAGCCTGAAAATAACAGCATCTTCGGGCTCTTTTACACCTTCACTAATAATGTGTGCTCTGTGAAGAAAGCCTGCTGTCTCGCTGTTTCACTTAATACACACTGAAAATGAGATGTACTGCACTGTGCACATTACTTGGAGATACTTTGCATGCTTTCCTCATCAGCCTAATTTGTACTATTTCAGTGTATAAAAAGTGTCAATTTACTGCCATAAGCTTTATTGCCTTAGTTTTTGGACCTGTTGGATGACACACACTCACAGTTTCCAAAAACCCATTAGAACAAGCTCACAGACATGCACTGGTGTACTGCTTAATATAATTCATCATTTTAAATGAGACAGCTATAGGAATTTTTCCTGATAAGACATTACCACATGCTAATTATTGCATTTTTAATTGGAACTTTTTTTTTTTTTTTAAATGTCCATGTATCCAAACTGCTTTGTTACTATACAACAAAACAACAGATAGATGATATTTTTTAGATGTTTGCTCACAGCCACACTGATTGTCACTAACCTAACATGGGTTCAATTGATTTTACCGTGAATTCCAACTTGGAAAGTATCTCAGTCCAGACCGGGCATGACACGGATCAGCATGTTTTGTCATCTAATTTTCAGTTGAGCCTTCTCCAGAGCAAAAAACCGAACAAAAAAACATGCTTTGCAACTTAAAGGGACAGTTTAACATTTTGGCAAATTGGCCCATTGTCATAATCCCTATAATCATAGCAGTAGGTTTGCTACCTTTAATTGTCGGTTCAAGCTATTTTTAGAATGGCGGAGCAGAGCCACAAGCTGCTCAGAGCTACGCTATGGAGGCTCATGAGATATTTAGCCTATGAGAGACGCTATGAGATAATAACAGAACATTACGAGTTGTTATCGAGGCAAATGCAGAGGCCGCTTGCCGAAAAACTGCAACCAACAGGAACGCGCATCAGCAGTTTTGCATGAATTTCCCTCTAAAACAACTCTGTCTGGTAACGTTGTGTTATTATCTCTTAGCATGGTGAATGTGCAGGTAATAACTTGTCCACCAGAGCGTTTTGGAGTTGTTGGATTGTGTATTTGATGAGTTTGATGAGGGAAACCAAGAAATCCCATTAGCCTCCGTAACGTAGCTCTGAGCAGCTCGCGGCTCTGCTCCGCCATTCTAAAAATAGCTTGCACCGACAATTAAAGGTAACGAACCTACTCCTGAGACTATAGAGATTATGGCAATGGGACAATTTGACAGAATGTTGAACTATCCCTTTAACACTAAGAGTGCAACCTGAGAAACGCGTCATAAATATCATCCTGCTCCCTGTTTGCCGCTTGTTCTTCAGTTGCCCTTTTCGGTGCACTGTTTAAACCTTGAACTCCTCCATTGTTTCACAGTATATTCCCTTACCTTGACTCCATGTCCATTTCATTCCAAAGACATAATAGCTTTTAACAGTTCACTGCGCCTCCATTGTGCAGCTCTTGTTCTGCATGCGCATCAGGGACAGTTCTATGGTTAGCCAGTAATAATTAATCAAAAGCCAGAGAGAGGGACAAGGCTCGGTGGAGATGATCTACATTTCATATGTGTGTGGCTGGCTGCTTTATAGGTGTCAGGATGCATGACTGCACAGGGACCCTCCTCAATAACTGTTGTTGACTGTCTCATTGTTGACTCTGTGAAGCGGGAGAAGAGACTAATATCAATTTTAATGCTTTGGCAGAGAATTATAGAACAATGCCACCTGTGGGACCACCGCCATTGTTTACATTTATCACTCTGAAACCAATAAAGCCTTCCAGCAAAAAACTGATGCATTATAGCTGGCACGGCTGGGTGTTATCGGCGTAAACTGATCCGGTATTTGAGGCAAATCATTCTGAAGTAATAATGTGATTACCTTTATTTATAAAATTTTATCATTGCCATCTGGTATGCATGCGCTTTAAGACACATACGGTACATAATAGAAACACTTGTCAGGGAACTGACTGTGTTTTCATGTAGAAAAAAAGAAAATCTACAGAAGCCAATGGGGTGAGTCCGGTTGATCCGTGCTGCTGAATAATGTATACCTCATGTGGAAATGGACACATTTGCTGGCAGTAACTGGGAACCCAATCCAACCTTCTCTCTCCCTCTCTAGTTCTCACGCTTTCAGCAGAATTAAAGTCATCTGGACCTCTTCAGAGTGCCCTGGTCATCTGTGAGGAGCTCTCGCCAGGGTGCCCTCTCTGCAGCTTTCAGCCCTTTTTCTTCGTCCTCTTCTTCCTCATATGATCATGCGAGAATGACGGACAGATCACAGGGCAGGACAAAAAGCCATTCAGCAGTCGGTGGGTTAAGGAAACTTTAACATCCAAAGTCTTTGAATTGTCACATAAGTCAGCGGCTTTTAGACAAATTGAACAAAATGGACCCTTTCAGGAGCCCCAGTGAAGTAGCATGTCAGTTCTGGGCACAAAGGGGGCCCCTGCTAGAGAGAGGCTGAATGGCTGCATTATCCTCTCCGTGGCTACCCCGTCCAAAGGCCCATTTCACACCTACTGCCACCTGCTATTAGCTTTCTTACAGTTCTTATGGGAGGCTGCTGATGGATTCCATTGCTTTAACAAAAAACTAAACAGGCGTGGTAATGCTGATTGAAGACAAAAACCCGTCACCCTCCCCAACCTCTGCTCCGCTTTCTCCTGATCGACAACCGTTACTGCAATTTGCCTTGTGAGCAGGAGGGAGAGAAATGCGAGGAGAGCCCAACGCATGCAGTCACTGGGGAACAAATCAAATTTTCCTTTCAAATCCATCTTTTGCTACAGTAGCACCACAATGTTGATTCCTAGATAGTGATCTCTTACACAAAGGATGAGGGGGTTGTCGTTGCAACATGCCATCATGAGAATATACTGTGTAAGTATTTACAAAGCTGTAAAACTATTCTTCAAAAGCAGGAGAACAATACAATTCAATATAGCAACCACACAATAAGAGGTCCAGTGCAAGAATTTTTCTTTGTACTGGGCAAATGGATAAAAGCACCACATAATCAAATTCCTTGAAAATCCTTAACAGTTAATAAATGTAGATGTCAGACTAAAATGTTTTCGCAACAGCTATTTACCATTCAAGTTAACATTGAGAGCAACTCTACTGGCCTTTCAGCCTAACCAAGGGCAGTAAATGTCACTGCAAAGCACAAACAAGAAGAACAAGTAACAAATGAAAACATTCTCATTTTATGTTCTAATATCACTAGCTGTTAGATATCTATAGAGAGACTGGGGTGATACTGACTCAAGATGTACCACAGTCTATTTAAATAACTATATTTCTATTGAAGGCAGCTGTAGGCAATAGAACAATACACAAGGAACAAAACAAAACAATACACTAGTAAGTAAACAGGATAAAAGAGACAGAAAACTGTCATGAGGTGTGTGAACTACGATATTTCGTGTGGCAAAGAAATCACCACATTACCACAACAACATAATACTATAATACTGTCGGTGCTCATGTTGTATGGCAGAGTTCGGAGTGAGCAACAGTGTGTTGTGTCGGCACAGTGAAACATAACACAAAATGTTTATTCTTCTTCTTATTTTGTCCATAATTCTACAGGCAGACTGATATCAAGTGCTGTTTTTCGCTCTTTTGTTTGTATTTATTTAGTTTTCAACCACTTGAATTACGAAAAGCAAGTGTTTGGGTTCACTGTGTTTTAAATGTAATCATCCAGCAGCAGCACGTAGGAGGAACTACTGCCAGCCACTGCTGAAAGGAATATGCATCCATCCAGCTATGAGTATTTACATAGAAGACTGATGGGAGTGCTGTGTTGTGCAGTTTATTGAAGAGACGCCACACCCCTCTCTGACCAATCACAATAATACTTTCCCCCACAATAAAACATTATGAGTCATCAAACTGCAAGCCTTAACGGGGCCTTGGCCTTGTGTCTGAGTTTACCCATAAGATCTACAATGTTTTAAATTATTCTTTTCCTAACTAACGGTGATTTCTTGCTCCTGACAAGGGCCCCTTCATAGCTTTTTAATGTGATTATGCTGCTGTATGTAGCATGGTGGACCTTTCTTCCTCCCCCAGTCCTCCCATCAGACACCAGCTAATTGAATCCCAGGCTAAATTAAAAAAAATTAGTCATGTGTGTAATGGAAATGATTTATCATGTCCACTTAACCAAAACGGATTTTGAAAACATTAAGCATCTCCAGTTGGCTCAAGCTTTTAGGCACTTACAACGGCTCTCCCCCCCAAAAAAAGATACACATATTGAAAATTATGATGGCGGTCTGAGGCCATAATGAAAACTGCACGGATGAAAACAAGTTAGAGCTACGTAACTGGTGAATAGAAAAATATGCTCAATTGAGAGAAATAAACACAGATATTAAGTCTGGGAAATGAAAAAAAACAAAAAAACAACCTTCATCAGAATGTAGTTTACGCTTGTGGCTTAATGGGCCGGAAATAAGAACTAACAAACATGACTCCAGCTCTGATAACAGGATTGCAGTCAAAACTGGGACTATGTAATGTATCAAAGCCAAAGCGTACACTATCATTTGCTTCACGGCTGAGGCAAAACATTTATGGCTGCCATGGTCAATATTCGGTTTTCAGAATTCTTGAGAAATTCCACCTTGATGGCTAACAGGAATTCGGCAGCATGTCAAAATAAATCCCCCTGCATGGCCGTCTCCTGGCCCGCTCTGCCCAGGAGGCAGGCTGTTCATGCGAATCAGCCTCACCGTGACAGCACAGCTCAGAGATGAACAGGGGATGAAAGGGTGTCCTTATCTAGCAGGAATCACTCTCTGGCCGCCAGGGCCATAGGACCTACTTTCAACTTCAAACCACGGAGATCAAGGTCCAGCCATGGGCCATGCACACACACAGGCGGTTGTTTAGGTGTGTGGGGTGGTGAGTTTTCACCTGGTTGCTCCTCCTGACATTTCCCTCCTGACAGGCTCATCACAGACCCTGAAATCTGCGTCTGCAGCCCCACAGGAGACCCGGAGTCAAAGGTCAAGCAGCATGTTGAAGGCTATTCACAGGCATGTTAATAAACAGAGGGATGAGAATGATGCATTTCACCAGTCAGCTGTGTTAAAGGTATAATGTGTAGGAATTCCCCCCATCTAGCGGTGCGGTTGCATATCTGAACGTATTCTTGATGTTGCATTCACGTGAAATCGGGCAGAGGTCAGACAGACAACAGACACTGCATGTAACAGGATAAACAAGCGTCTATGTAAACAAGTAGTCTGCCAGCACGAGGCAAAACAATACAGGCGTGACAATATGTTGTCATGGTGACGTCGTATTGTTTACCTGACCTACGTTTTACCGTCTTTCTCTCGTCGAGTAAAATGACATCTGTTTGGTTTGCCAACGGCCGTCTGCCTGACTGCACCTGAATGCAACACCAGTGCCTCCGTCCTTCCTCACACTACACAGTGGTGACAGTTTTAACAGGCCGAGCCGACAGCTCCAGTGAGTTTCCGTGGTTACCTATGGTCACGCTGCCACTCAACGTAAAAAATGGCGATGCAACATGGCCGCCTTGGTTCGGTGTGTCGCCCACTTACAGTATGTATTTGTAACGACTTGTAACAACTCATTCTAAGGTACGAGAAAGCTTTCATTTGTATGCGGGTGTGATTCCACTTCAGTGAAATACGTATTTATGAAAGCAATATTTGATTTTTGCTAATAAAAAGCCAAATAAGTTACATACTGGGGCTTCAAAGGTGCCATAGTTTCCACTCATTTCTCTATCATAGTCTTTTATTCTTTCAACTATGTGTGAGGGCTGCAGCACACAAGGGGCTGTATCCATGGAAATGGCTGCACAGTTGGCAAGTATTATTCAATGACCCTCAAGAATCAGAGGGCTGAAGGAGGTAACCTTACATCCAACTCAATTCCCCTGAATAAAAGACAAAAAAAATAAAATAAATAAATAATCCAGGGAGTGGGAGATAAATCTCTCCTCTTTGGCTCTTGTCTCATGGTCATGAATTAGGCTGACACCCGGGCCACAAGGGGAGGCCACGTTGAAGGGAAACGCAACCAATGTCACTTTGTGGGGGCAAGCACTGGCAAAAGGACAAAGCAGAAACCAGTGTTGGAACATCCACTCAAATAAAAAAATCATTGTCCTGAATTCTTGTGGGTGAGACATCAAACTTTGTGTTGCATCAATGGACTCTGATGTCTGATGTTTTCTCTTATAGACAGAGAGAGAATCTATTCTTCAGTAACATGAAATCTTTATAACAACTGCAGGTAATCTCTGTGTATTATACGCACTGCGTCTGTGGACATATGTGTAGGCACATGCTGGGCGAGTTTTCCAGCCCTGCTGCATTAGAGCAACAATCACACAAACAGACAGCTGTACTCTCGAGGGAGTCTGCAATCAGGCTGTGCAGAACTGCCTCTGTCCTTCAACAGGCAATTAACACTGAGTCCATTATAGCTCCCAAGAGAGCTACTGGCCAGGGAGGCCAGGAAAGGCATCATCTGAAAGGTCAGCGCCTGGAGAGGAAACAGGAGGGGCAGGGTATGACGGAGGCTCAAGGATGGAAGCGAGGAAGACAGGGAGGAGGGTGTGAGCTGCCTCAGACCAAATGGAGTGTAAAGCAGGAGCTATTTGTCACCCACAAGCTATTCACTGGGGGGGAGGCTGCAGTATTTTCCACTGGACAGGAGTATGCGTCAGCAACAAGGGGTATAAATTAAGAAAACCACAGAAGCTCCTGGTCTAATTGTAGCTTTTCAAAGCATCCTGGGACCCAGCAGATCCACTCCAAGTTCTACAATCAGATCAAGGATGTCTTCCCTGAGGTCAAATCCATCACAACTCATAAATGTTTCAAGGCCTCTTCCTCCTTTTTTCGTTTGATCCAAGTGTAAGCTAAGGATAATTCCTCACACCATGCAATGTAATACTCAGTGCCTCTATAGGAAGTTTACATCCAGCAGGCGTTCAAGACCTTGCTCATTAATATTTTCCCACCACTTCTGCAGGAGCTCTGCCGTTGTTAATAAAGAAAAAGACATTCAATAGCATGCATTCTTATGATCAATAGGATTCCAAGTCTTCTCCAACTATCAACTAAAAGAAGAGATGGAAATGATGTTAATGGGAGTAGTCAGGAGGACTTAATCTATGACAGGGCTGGACACAAAGCTCTGTGATTCCTCGCTTGGCGTTTTTATTTCAGTGTGAAAGACAGAATGAAAGAGAGAGACACAGAACGGAGCAGGAAGACTTGGATGGGCTACAACGAAGAGCTTAACTACTTCACCATCAGGGCACCAGGGAAAATCCATTCTTGGCAGCAGAGATTGCCACTGCTAAGCCTGCATTTTAAAAAGCGAATCTGCACTTAGTCTTTGGAAACTCCCCTAAGAGCCGATCATTAAGCACGTCATTGAATCAAAAGTTGTGAGGCCTGCAACAAAAAAAAGACACAGATGAACTGAGGTAAAATCTGGGCTATTGTATGTTCTCTAGGCAAGTTGAAACTATAATTAATCTGTGAACCATAAAGGTGTTACTTAATGAATATATATTCCAGTGAGCTGATGGGGTCGTAAACAAGAGCTTAATCTAATATAGAATTACTATTATTGTTATTTATGGTGTTTGTCAGTGCATTGCAATGCTACAAGAAATATCTCCATTATAAACGTCTGCCTCCCTACTGTATATCTTTAATTAGACAGAAATGACAACATACATTAGATCTCTGAACAATTTAGAAAAAGATTGAATACTAATAAACTAAATGAATAAATATCTGTTACTTTAGTTCAATGTCAAGGGCAGTTCCGGAAATGATTTAGTGAAGAGTCCTGAACTGGGCTATGTGCTGCTCAAATAGGGGTTGAAAATAGCCTTGGGTAGAGCCTCAGGCTGTAGAGATGTAAGACAGACAAGAAGTCAAAGGTGATGTTCTGGAAAAAGTGTTGAAAAAGAGAGGCTGTGGATAAAACGTATAGGTCGAGTCTGATCACATCAATGGAAAGGTTTCCAAAATCGTTTAAGAGCAGACAAGAAGTTATGTCTTCACGGAGGAGGTGAGAGAAAAAAGACAACAAGGCAACTCTTTTTTTTCTATGGCTTTTAAACCATATAAGCCTCCAGCAAGAAACACATGGCCTATTCCCTGCCTACAATATTCATGAGAAACTTGAAAACAATACCTAATGTTGACTTTTATACTCAGCAGAATCAAGGGCGCTGTGTGAACTAAGCTTCTCTAAGCTAGTTAGCAGCTTTGAGCTTGAACTCTGAGGCTATCTTTGAATTTTTCAAAAGGCACTTCAAAAACAATTCAAAGGGAAACCTAGTGCACTCATATTTCAAAGCATTGTCAGTCAAACAAGGAACAACACCTACTACCAAACTATACAGCACAACATCCTACATATGTTCCTCAGGAGGATCTAACCACACGTCTGTTTCAGGATTAGAGACTGAGGCTACGCTCACAGAATGACTGACAGTCAACTCCTTCGTGTGAATGGGACAAAGGACGAGTGTACTGATGTCAATGCAATAGATGATGCATTGGCATTGTCCATTGCATTGACCTTTGACCTTTGCTCAGACACTGCAGCATCACCTGAAAAGGTATGTTGTTGACTCCAACTTCTGGCAGAGCTGTTTGTGACCTGTATTATAACGTTTCCCTCATGTTGTTGGCTTATGACCACACCACATCACCTTACCACAGTAACTGTTTCTGCTGAATTAATGCTAAATACTATTTCACTTAATATTTCACTACAGCAGGCTACACCTAGGATCAAACTGGTGACTGAGCACAAAAGTCATTTGCCGGCTGTGGATCTACCGAATGAAAACGCTGCATCAACCATTATGAGAAACTGTAATGGCATCATCTGGATTCTTTCTAAAAACTCCGGCCAGAGTGGAGATTTTGGAAAACTCAGTTTGCATGTAAACAGAGAAAAACTGAGTTTTGGGTAGCCGACTTCAGACCATAACTTAATAAAATAAAATAAAAGTGAATGCAGACTGATCGATTCATTGTAAAACATTTATTTCTTGATGTAAATGTGGTGATTTCTGTACAGAGCCCCGAGGCAGCGTTGCTCTTCTGTCGAATAGGCTACACACATGAAGCTTCACTTTTCATTCAAACAAACTAATGCTACTGCCACAATTGTTAGATTTCATCAATGAGACCAACATTTATCTCCTAAAATCAATTTACCCGGTTGGTGAAAACATTTCTGAATACTGTCTGGTGTGCACGCAGTTATCTTTGTAAACGGAGAGAGTGAAATATCTGTTTATGAAAATAGCCGGACACATATAAACGCAGTCGAATCCTCTGCATTATACAATAATAGAAGGAGGCTGTGTAGCCTAATGCAGTGCTAACTCGTATACTACATCTGTAACTAGTTTACTGTAAATTTCAATATTATAACATCTACTGTATTCGTCCCTTGTTTGTAAACAGTCGTGGTGGGGACCAGATAGTTGTTCTAAAGAATTACACCATCCTTTGTTTTGTTTTCCCCTTTAACTCAGATGTTTTCTGTTGTAAAGGGTTAGAGCAAACATCTGTCAGTAGAAACACAGCTGAAAATTAATTTCCTGTGCCACAGCGCCACCACCTCCTCCCACACTATTGTTTATGTTTATTGCAAGTCTGTGTTTACAGCTGCCTCATGATGCTTCGCAATAAAATTTTACTCTTCGACTAAAGACAATAACACTAAAAAACTTTCACTGCATAACAGTTTTGGTCGGTAATATGGTGAGAAAGGTGGAAAATATGGAAGTATTCATCACAGCAACATCACAATGAGTTTATTGATTCACAAGTAAATGTCCATTTATAATACTGGATAACAAGTGTAGATTTGCCCATCTGAAGAGATACATCTGTTAAAGGTTTAGAGATGACCATCCAGAGGAGCAACGCATCCCAGAACTCACCACCTTTAGTAACCGTCTCCTTTACCACCAACTTTAGTAAACTATCTGGAGTTAATGGGTAATTTCCGTTTTTTACAACCTGGACCTTATTTCTAGCATAAAATCCGATCATTTTACTCACCCAGAAGGCCTGAATGCCGAAGCAGAATGATTATTATCAGAATGAGCCGGGCAGCGGAGATGACATCATCCAGGTCAGAGGTTAGTAGTCAACCTACAGACCCCGGATGTTGATAACATGCCACCACGGGCTCGGAGGGGAATAGCACTAGTGTATCATAACAAAATATTGTTGAAATAAACGAGTTTTGCGGCGGATAATGTGTTATTTAGAGGCTGCATTGCGGCGTGCCCCGTGCTCTCGCATTATTTATTATAATGTAATATTGTAATGTATTTTGTATTTTATAATGTTGACGACGTGTGCTGCTGCCCTCTTGGCCAGGTCACCCTTGAAAATGAGATCTCGATCTCAACGGGTCTTTTACCTGGTTAAATAAAGGCTAAGGATTATACAGATATACGCGCCGCTCCACTGGGGCTAATTTCGTCAAAACAACTCCAAATGACACCAAAGTTGTCTGGGTGAGTAAAATGATCGTATTTTATGCTAGAAATAAGGTCCAGGTTGTAAAAAACGGAAATTATCCTTTAATAATGCACCAAGGCCTTTCATGGACCTTCTAGTGCCGTTTGGCTGAATAGATGTAACCAGGTGTCAGATGCTATACCTGTGACGCTGCCACCGAGGAGTATTCCTAGCGGCCTTCGAGAACTTCTTGCCTCTGTGGCCTTACAACACAAAGGAGGCAGCGCTACCCTCCAGCTGCTCCGTGTCGTCCATCCACCTTGACATAATCATATGCAGACAGACACACACAGCTGAGCAGAGAAAAACAACTGTCATGCCTCTCAGTGTACTATCAGGTATCCAAGCAGAGCTGCATTCAAACATTTCTTCCCTCTCCAAACCAGTGACACATACAAAAAAAAAACACAAACTGATGGAGCTGTCTGACTACTTCCTGTACAACACCACTCTGTAGCTACTTTTGCAGCATGTCCTCTGATCTTCCATTGGCTATGAGAGGCAGCAGGATATGCTTTTAAAGCTTTTAGGCAGATGTTACTCATCTCTATTCTCGGTGTCAACCCCTCTGCAACCTGAGTAACCTCAAGGTTTGGATCCGTCTTTTAATTCATGGGACTGTTGCACGGCCCTCGTTCATGATGCATGGTTATTTGTAAATCCAATACAACACCCCCGCACTGAGCTCACTTGTTACTGACCCCCATTTGACCCCGAAAAGGGGAATGTTTGCTGTGTGTGAGTCCAGCTGAATTAATCCATTTAACGCCGTGTTAGGGCCTTGAAAGCACTGACATAATTGCTTGAAAAGCTTTAATCGAATGGATTTAAGTAATTAAACAAATGTTGCCAGCTGGAACTTTATAACCCCACAGCCCACTCAATACATTTTGGCCCAGGAAAGGAAGAGCAAAAGTAAGCCGAGGGAGGAGGAGGAGGAGGAGGAGGAGGAGGAGGGCTGCGATTACTAGCATAAGGCGGGTGGATCCATTTTTACAGACAAGTGCAAAATCTTTAATCTCTTTTAAAGCTGGTCGACAGCAACTTATTTGCTGATCAATCCTTGCTGGCTGACTGCTGGGCGCCGTAGCCATCAATATGAAACCCCAGAGGAGAGACACAGTGATAAAAAGAGAACAGGTATGAATTACAGCTCAAAGTGAACATGTGTGAATTAGAGCCAAGTGGCAGTTCAGCAGCAGAGAAGATCATCACAGCACACTGATGAAGGAGAAGTGGCTAGAAGTGTCGACCATCTTGAGTTTCACAGCTTGTTGTGACATTGAGAAAGGAATTCTGTTACATTGGTGCAAAAGAAATTCACTTTATACAGTAACATAAAGGCAGGCCGGAGAGCACCAGCTGTTTTGGGATAAAGTCAAGCATCTTTAGGCCTTTAACATGCCGCTTGGCCTCTAAACAACACCAGCAAACACAGTGACATTGATTATACATGGGCATGAGGAGAATGAGAACACGGGATCAATAGAGAGGATCAATGGGATCAATGAATGAATGGACAAACAAAGGAGTGTGTGAGGTGTAAATTAGTACGTACCAGCCAGGAAAAATTAGAAACAAGCACAGGGAGTGAGAGGAACAAAGCGCTGAGGGTGGGATGAAATCAGTAGGTGATTAAGAGAAAGAGTTAATCAATGATCTCATGAAAATGTGAGTGAGGGCAGACACGAAGGGAGATTAATAATAGTATTTGTATATCATTAGCTGTGTGGTAGAAGCAGGTAAGCAGCAGCAGCAGCAGAAGCAATGGTGCAAAACAAATCAAATTCACAGCATCTCATGGCCATCAATGTATAGGAAGGGTGTGGATATTATGAACAATTGCTGGTACTAAAATACACTAATGCTGATCAGTTTCCCAATAACTCAAATATATTATCTTCGCTTTGCCAGAGTGTAGTATATGAATAAATAAATTACAATAATTTACCCTACATTATTGTATGCACTTAGTTTTCTTCTGTATGTTATTTTTCATTTGAATTTGACTCATTTTCCATCAGTGGATAAGATATTCTATGTGTTGAAATGTTCACTATTTCACTGGTATCAGACTGTCACAGAGCAGAGTAGGTGTAGTTTTGATTCCAGTTCTTTTAGACACCAATTCAACACAATTTCTGGTTAATTCCTACTTTCTAAATTGCATCAATATGTATTAAAACTAAGATGCACACAGCACACTGCAGTGTTTATGTGCCATTTTTGGAACAGCAGAAACAGCAAAAAAACACCCTGAAAAAGCCAAAACTTGCAATTTCTATGCCTCCTATCTGTGACTCCAGTACTATTCAGAGTTCACACGTATCCAGAGGAGGCTTTTCACTCTCCACCCTAAGTAGTGCAGATGGAAGTGATGTCTCTGTTATGAATGTCATGGTGTTTACAGTGGAACAATCTTGGGATGGGGCACTGTGTTGTACAGGACAGAGCTGCTAATCCACCTAGTTGGCCAGAATAGCTGCATCCCCATCCAAAACCAACCATATGAGCCCTAAATGCTGGCAGAGCTCAGTCCAGGGCTGGCTTACACTGCTGCCACCATCTGCTGGAGGGCAACGCGTTGCAAAGATAGTCAATATAACAGCGCATCCACAGCAGATATAGGAATTAAAGAGAGCTTCACAGCATGTGTGCATGTTCCTGATTTTATACCAGAGAGTAAAACATGTTGTCAAATTTAAATTTCCTTAAACATCACTAGTGCGGACATAAAAGCCGCTCCCACTCCACTGTAACAGGAATATGAACCTATAAGTAACAGCAGACGCAGCTTTCACAGGGGAACCTTTTCTCATTTTATGAATTATGGAGAGACAGACACCCCTGCTGAGTGGTGCATCCTTAACCGTGAAATATGTCCTCTGTCTCTGCCATGGCCGGGTGAGGATTGTGAAATAATGATATAGAATTCATTTCATCTCAACATGCCCCGGCTGTCTCATACATACATCAGCCAGGTTGTACAGCAGGACTTAGAGCTGAGGAGAAAAAAAAAAGACAAGTGGTGAGACATGGTGGAAAACTACAAGCTGCTATCAGGCACCTGCTCTATATATCTACCAGCCTCCCTTTTTTTCTTTTTTCTTTTTTTTACATCCCTTCTCCAGTGCTCAGACCATCATTCTCTCACCTCATATCCTATTCGCCTTTTTCTGCCGTGGCGTGCTTCAACACATCCATCCTCCTTTCCTCCATCTTCCTAACTCACCCTCCCTCTCTCCCTCTCTCCCACCAAACCCTCCCTCCCTGTCTCTCTTTCTCCCGGGAGGTGAGCACAATCTCATTAGCTACTGCTGGATGAGGCGTCCTCTCCTCTCAGGTTCAAGGTGATGGAAGATTAGGCCGTTTGGCCTCAGCTCATTCTGTATTCACACTGCGTCACTTGCTGCCCATGAACACCAAATTACATTGAACCTGGGGAGTCTAACTCCATCAATTTTAAATGGAAGATTAATTTAACAATATGCAGCAGATATTTGTTACAAACCCATCATGTAAAAGTGACGTTTGGTTATAAATTTGCAGGAGGCTCGGTCTGGCTGCCGGGGGGCCGAGGCACAAATAAATCACAGCCATTTATAGCTAATCTGAATTTTCATGTGTGCATGGACGGTGCCACACATGTACAACACATATTCTACAGGCACATACATATGCATCAATTCATAATATGCGGTAGGTCATAATGAAAATGTTATGTTTTCCATGATATTGCTCTCAAAGGACAGTTGTGGTGTGTGATTTAGAAACACACTCAATGTCTTTACTTTAATCTTCTCACTGTAATATCTGGATGTAAAAATCAAATATCATTTGGCACTGCACATACTTGATCATTCAGAACATTTGGTTGACAGTTAGCTTTGAAACGTCTACTAATGACATTATCCTTTGTGTTACATACTTTCCTACATAAATAACAGGCTCTGGGAATCTAAGCCGCGCATATATGCTGTACATCTGACTGTTTCAGAGCTGCCAGGCGCACAGACTCAGAGAAGTGACAAAGACAGAAGGCAGGCATCCATTTCATCTAAAAAGCCAATATTCCTTGCTGGCAGCTGACTGAAGCTCCCCTGGAACGCCACATAAAGCTTACCCAAATGGCCTCGCTGCGGCCTCAACATGTCAGCCTGAGATATGCACATCAGTGCTCTGTGACAGTAACTCCTGATCGTATTACACACCTCAGCAGTGCTCATGTCCCATTACCGCCACCCAGCCCTGCCCGGCTGTGATTACCCCCTCCCACCAGCACACACACACCCACACACACACACACATCCACTGATAGCTATAATGTGTAAGTGAAACAGCCATTTTCAAGGGGAGAGGAAGAAGCTGCAGCGATGGTGGCGATGTCGGGGTGGGAGCGTTGCATTAGAATGAGGGTGGTGGGGGTACGGTGATTTAATGCTAATCCTCCCAGACGGGGTGCGACTTTGAATTTTAGCTCCAAACAACACTACCTCCCACCCCACTCTATAACCCCCCACACCACCCCTTGCCAGAGAGAGAGCGTCCCTCGCCTCCGACTCATCTTTTGGCTCTTTAATGTGAAATTTCTTCGGGGAGTATGCAGCCTAATTAGAGGAATTGATAACCTCGCCGCTTATTAACGAGGCCAATACATTTCAAAGTCATTAAAGATAACCATGGCAATAAGTCTGGCTATAAGCATCACTAGGTTTCACAGCCGGCGTGTCGATGTTGTAAAAAGTGGAGGAGAAGAGAGAGAGGACGGGGTGGGGGTTAGTGCAGGAGGGGTGGGGCAATTCTTGCTCAGTCAACTGTAAACGCTTGGTTATTGGAATCTTTAAAACAGGCAGTGAAGAGAAAATTACATGACCAAATCTCCCTTTCCTCTGAATTAATGAAGAATTAGGGTTCCCATTTGCCACATTAGATGGTTCACAGGAGGTTTGGGCGTTGTGAAAAGTGTGTTTGACAACGGTGTCAATTTAGCCACAGCGCAGCTCACAGGCCCGTGGCAGAACATCATTCACAACTGTCACAACCACTTATCTTTCTCATTGTCACCAAACCAACAAAATTCAGGTCAAGAATTTTTTTTCCCCTTCACTTGCCTCTCTTCATTATGATTTTCCACACTGTGGTGGAGCCAAATGGCTGTGGAGACAGCCTATTGCTTTGGCGCACAAATCTTGACAAATTTTCCGCTACGTTCTGCTACATTGATGTTAAATGCGTGCACGAGTCACTGTTGGCCATTCAACTCGCTGTCCAAATAGGGAATATGATATGGATTGATAATCTATCCTGTGATTTGCAATAATACTGTCCTCTATCATTTCTTTTAATACCAGTCACATATTGCCCAAGTGGATTTCTATTGGGAGCTTAGCCTTTCCACATTTACTGTACCACACAGTCATTTTTACTGGGTGAACATTGTCACATAATGAAATTGCGTACATTATCACAATAAAAGAAGGTGCAGTCATTCAAAAAATGACCTGAATGGCATATAGAAAACCGTCCTAACCAATCATATTGAGGTGTTCAGCTAAATTCTGGCCCGGGGAGCTGGAAATAGCTTTCCAAAAAACTCAGAAAGGTTCCTAGGCACTATAACAATCACATTACTCACAGGTTTCCAAGTTGGGGCATGGGAATGTTAAAAAGCACAGATTTATGCAGCTGAGGGTGACATGCTAGCTCGCTGCTGGAGAATCTGTGCTAACACCAGCACGGCTAATGACCCAGGTATCTAACACTGGCTTCCTGGAGAGGTGGGAAAACCTTGACCTGAAGGAAAATCTATGACGCATTTCATCTTACCACTCAGGCATGCACATGACGCATACATGTATGTCAGTTCATCATTAATGTGAGCACTATTTTACTGCCACAGGTAGAAATACTTCAAAATTAAAGTATAGTAGTTCACCCAAAATTGAAATTTCACTCATTATCTACTCACCCTCATGTCGACTAAGGGCTGGGAGAAGTTTCAGAGTTATCTGTGGCTTCTCTGAGTTACAGGGGGTCTCAGCATAGCAGTGCATAATGTCCGTCTTGTATTGAGGCCCCGAAATGCAAAATTGTCCCAAAAAGAATTAAATAAGTCTATTTTTCAAGCTTGTTTTGTAGCGGAAGCTTCTCGAAGCTCCACTTCCCGGTTCGTCAAATTTGGACGAACTGGGAAGAGGACAGACCCTGGTTCGTCCAAATTTGACGAACCGGGAAGAGGAGCTTCCGCTACAAACAAGCTTGAAAAATAGACTTATTTAATTTTTTTCGGGACAATTTTGCATTTCGGGGCTTCAATACAAGACGGACATTACATACGAGCAGCATGAAGGTATTTGGATGTTTTTTGGTGTGTCTTTTTGTTACGAAGACAATTGGTATCCATTTGCAACCGTTATTTGGACATGCACTGCTACGCCGAGACCCCCTGTAACTCAGAGAAGCCACGGATAACTCTGAAACTTCTCCCAGCCCTTAGTCGACATGAGGGTGAGTAGATAATGAGTGAAATTTCATTTTTGGGTGAACTATCCCTTTAACTAAATGCCCAACTAATTACTGCTTAGAAGGAAGGTGTGCCATTTTCTAGCTGCACATACTTTGCAGGCAAACATTTCTGTAGAGAAACAGTCAATAATGAGGTTTCACTAAGGGCTTAATTTATTAACTAACAGGATAAAGTGATGTGATAGCCCTACTAAACGGTACTTTACCTGAAAGCAAAGAGCTGATGCAAAGGATTCTTCAGTATTCTCCCGGTTGCCACTTCACCAGTTAGCTGCAGTGCTTTTCATTTCCTGCCATTCTAATGGGCTGTAAGAGCAGCACTCAGTGTGTTGTAATTAATCAAAGCAATCAAAAAAGGCCTGCCTGGATTGGACATCCACAATGGATAATTAGCCTCATTAAGCAGAGCCACCACGGGGCTTCACTACATTACCTTTACAGAGAGCACTTCCAATTTTCTTCCTTCATTAATTAACCGCATCAAAAACTGAGGTAAGTCAACAAAGTGAAACTGTTTTGTAGCCGAGGAGTAAAATGTCAGAGGTATGCTGGCTGCAGTCAGCCAATTTATCCATTATAGCAACTATTTGATTTGGAGGCTGTTGTTCCTGTTCATCTTGAAAGGGAAAGGGTGAGTAGAATACGAAAAGGCAACATTAAAGGAGAAGATGGTATTCAAGAGGAATTATTTATCAAAGGAATCTGTGTAATATTTAGGAAACCACATTTTCTAAAAAAAAAAAAAAATTCACATGGACACCACTGAAAGATGCAGCAGAATAAAGGATCACATCCACATCTACAACATTTAGCTGCTCTTAAAATGACCTGACTTAAGTTAACATTAAGTAACTCATGCTATAAACCTACTGCAAAGAGGGGAGCGGGCTACACTTAATCCTTATTCAATGCCAAAACATACTTTGTAGTTTACTTTAAATGCCTTTGGTAATCATGTCACTGTATGATTACAAAATGAGCTGTCAATTTAACATAATTTTCCTATAATCTCTGGACATTAACAGCATATTCATATGCGAAAAGAGGCCACATGGACAAGATAGACTAAAGACTCATTTAAATGCTGATAGACTAAAGACTAAAGAACCAATATGTAACTTATATGCATATCAATGCAACCCAGTATTACAATTGGTATTAACAGCTACTGCACTTGTGAGCATTAAGAGGAACATATATGGATAGCCAAAATGCTCACAGATGTAGTAATCCATGTTTGTTGCAATACTACATCCAGGATGTGTTCATATTTCAGGAGACGTTCTCACCAGATTGTTTGGCTCATACACAATAACTTACAACCTACGACGCGCCACAGCTTCAACCTTGACACGGTGCAACTTCCCAGAGAGTTACTATACAGCAATCCTGATTTATGTTCTCTACTGTACATCAAATGTGGTATCCAGTGACCCAGGCCCACCTCCTCCATCATTTCCATGATTTTGACATATACTGGGCGTCAGACAGAATCTGAGCGTTACACTGTGACATAGTCGATTTACTGTTATGTCAAGTCTCAGACCAACATGCTGTGAGAAAACTAATGTTGACAAAGTAGCCGCTCAGCTCTGCCAAATCAAATCACCGTCTGCAGCTCAACTGAAGGGAAGACTGGTAAACAAGATAACAAGATGTTAGGGTGCTATTTATACCATGGATCATATATGTTGACAAACTTTACATTCTGAGTCAATTAACTCTGTCTCCTACAGAGAAGTAATGGTTATTTACACATTTTCATTGCTGAAATGAAACTTTTCTATTTTAGTCTCATGGAATTTGAAGGAACTTTTATCATTTAATTTACAGATTCAAAAAGTTTTGTAAGTTTGAAGTTGGTGCTTGAACATTTTCTGTAGGATCCACTACTATAATAGACATAATTTAAAATACACAAACACTACCATTGGATTGACAAGGGCAATTCACTATGTATTTAATCAATCTATACACATATACATTTATATTATAAATGTATATGTGTATAGATTGATTAAAGCTTCAAGTGTTGGTGTGGAATACTTCTATTGCTTTAAAGTTCAATCGATGCACTCTGAAGTATCTGGTATATGTGAAATAGATTTAATAGATTTTAATTTGACTGTAAGTAGGTTTAATGGTGACATTAAGAGTTGACCTTTAGGTCAGTGCCTGTTTTATCTCATCAATAACACATTCACAAAGGTTTTTCTTCATATTAATGGGAGTTGTGATGATAAGAACCAAGTCAGGGACAGTTTCTCGCTAACTTTTTAATGCTGTGGTGCTTATATCACATTTAAAGGACCTTTTTGCTGCACGAATATATGAAAATAAAGGTTCTCTCTGAAGTCTTCCTCCATTGAGTGCCAATTAGCTGCGATTCAAAATGGCACAGCTTTCCTTTCAAATTGGGAAATAATATGCCTTCCGCCAAAGGTTTGGCCCTAACTGGGTCTCTGGAGGCTCCATGGATCCTTCTCCCCCATCCATAACTCAACAACACCTTCTGGGACTGGCACTCCACTTTTCTTAACCTCCAAGCTCATTATCAGAAGTCTCTGGGGTGCACTGCTAACCAGAGACAGGAATTAGGATTCGCTCCGAACACTCACAACCAGAAATGGATGATACCAGGCAGAGAGATCAGTGGCGCGAGGAGCCCACGGGAATACAGCAACTTGCAGAGTAAGGCACTTTTTAATATATATTTAGCATTGCACCTGCTACGTATTAGCCTGCTGAGGTGCTGTATGGAGGGCGTAGCTCGGCTTTTTGGCAGTCATTGGAAATGATGAAGAACTGCTGTGTCTCTATGAATTGATGCTATTGCCATCCAAAAATAAACTGGTGGAGCTCTGTACCTCCAGGAAGCGGTGCACCTGTGCGAGAATCGTTAAGATTAGAGAGCTGCACAATCAAAGTGGGTGCTCTGATATGTGCACAATTGCGGATTATAGAGAAATATGTGGACTTAAAGCTTCACAAAGAAGTCATCCATCATCATTACCCTGTGGTTAGAGACTGGCTCATACGTTATAAACTCAAAAATACCTGTTTTTTTTTTACGAGTTAAGATCATTACATATGTTGAGCCTGAAAATCAATCAATCTGTGGAGCTTCAGATGTTTACCTTCAGAGCCCGAGCCGCGCTCTCCTGGAGGTTCTTATATCTTTAGCTCATTTTTCACTCTTAACTTGTCTGAACTGAAGTCACAGAGGAGCATCTCCTCTCTAAGTTCCTCCTGCTACTTACTGTACAGTGCAGCCAAGGCAAGAATATGCTTTGTTGAAAAAGAAAAGGATGATGATGGTAAGGGGGGGTTGGGGTCAGTGAATGAAATGATGGATTATCTCCTACAGCCAGAGTCTGACTACTAAATTAACATTATGGAGCTCCAACACCGCGGGGAATTAACAGGGTTACAATACAATTTTGCCATTACCCCCAACAGCAGACATTTTATTCATCTTGTAAAAACATTTATTTCGTCTTTCCAGTTTTTGCTGTCTCCATAATGTGAACAAATGGCAATATAAGAGAATGGAAAACGAACGGAAATTAAAGCAAATCAGAGCTTCACCTTGCATAGCCTTAAGAAAAACCTCCATTCAGTTCATTTCTAAAGGAAACCTTTTCAGGTTCATTCAATACCTTCTTCTCTGGAAGCAGCGTACAATATGGCGGATAATAAGAAAGTGGACTCGACTGCGAATGATTGGAGTCATTGATTAGTTAACTGTGTAAGTGGCTCTTCATCCTTGCTCTTTCAAATCTAAGGTCAAACACTTCATTGTTACTTAAGTTTGTTGATTTTTGACACTGTAAAGCTCATATAATTAATTTTGTTCACAGCATTTGCTTTTATTTCTTTAGCCACACTAGTTTATTGGTCTATCAGGCCACTCAGTTAAACAATACTTTGTTGCACTGAACCGAGCTAGTTTCAGAAGTACTCCACTGCAGTGTTTGTAACAATCCTCAAAATTGAAGTATTGTATATTCCTATCAAATGTCATTGTGGCCAGCGTTAAGATATCTCTGGACCGATGAGCTAGACAAAAGCACAGATAGATGAAATAATGTAAATTCCTCCTGAGGAAGTTATCAGCACAGGGATGGCGAGCTGAAGCTCAGGTAGCCACACTGTTAATGAAGCGCTTTGTCTCACTGAGTTTTGGTTCTTTAATGGCACCATGCTTACAGTACATCCGAGTCTATGATAATATATGGTCACAGTCTGCAGCATGTTATTTTAAAATGTCGAATGGAGGGTTTACAAAGGGCTGCGGCTCTGAAAGCATGTTGTTGTGTAGCCTGAACGCATGCAATGGCCACTCTCTAGAGCTATGTTAGTGGCAGCTAAATAAATAATCAAAAAGACAAATAAAGCGAGAGGCAAATGAGTATGAGGGTGAGAGCCTCCGAGGAGAGATCTGCTCAGATTCCCATCTTTGAATGTTGCAAATTAAATTCCCTCGTCAAGACTCTAATCATTCACAGCAGATGGGGGCTTACGCTCTGTTTTAGATCTGCGGGAATTCTAATGGTTATTGTTTCTGTTTAAATAGGGAGATTATTGCATTTTAATAAGTCCTCCTTGGGAGTTGCTGCAACAATGGAGTGCTGTGAATTACTGTAGATAGCTGTTACTGCATGCAGGGGGAGAAATCAAGTTACTAAGTGTGACAAGTTGCTCTTCCCTTCTCTCCACCCGCTCCCCACCCACCCTTCCGGAGATGGCTGCGAGTGTATTTACCACCAAATTAAGAATGTGCCGTGGGAATAATATTTTTATCCGACAGAGGGGAAGGGGGAAAGGAGCTTGGCTGTGGATTTTCATTAAAATGACACATCTGTTCAGCAATTTCGGCAAAGTAATTCTGCTGAAAGTTTTATCAGCTAATTTTAATTATTCACTCCACTGACTTGAATACAGGATTCATCATGTTGAATTAATACATTCAACGAGATTATTTTTCTTTCCTTTTTGCTCCTAAATAGATGAAGAGAGGAGGCTGGAAGGAGGGGGCAATCAACAAATTGAATTGTCATGCACCGTGGATTAAATTGTGATTTGTTAATTACAAAAACTATATGAGCCTCAATATTTTGAAGAATTAAGAGGCTCAGGAATTCAGCGGGAGGGATTAAATATTACAACTCCCTGTAGGTGTGGCATGTCAATCACCTCCTCTGCTAACATTCTTGTCCTTCATGTGCAGTACAAAGCTTTAATAAAAGTATGCCGCGGCAGCCATTGATCTAAAGGAGTTAAATTTCCCCATGTTTCATAGGTGGTTTTGACTTAACCCTCCTGTTGTCATTCTGGGTCAAATTGACCCAATCTGTTCCCTTCCTCCATCCTTCCTTCTTTCCTCCCTTTCTCTCTTCCTTCTTTCCACAATCTTTCCTTCCTTCCTTCCTTCCTTCCTTACTCTTTTGATCCAGTTGACCCTTCCTTTTTCCCTTCCTTCTTTCTTCCCTTCTTCCTTCCGAGAAAGAATCTGTTCTCATCCTCCATCCTTCCTTCTTTCCTTCCTTTCTCTCTTCCTTCTTTCCACAATCCTTTTTCCCTTCATTCCTTCCCTTCGTCCTTACTTCTTCTTCCTTCCTCTTTTGATCCAATTGACCCTCCATCTTTCTTTCCTTCCTTTTCCCTTCCTTCTTTCCTTCTTTCCTCCCTTCCTTCTTCCTTCCTAGAATGAATCTGTTCCCCCCTCCATCTTTCTTTCCTTCCCTTTTCCCTTCCTTCTTTCCACCCCCCCCCTCCTTCTTGACCCAATCTGTTCCCTCCTTCCATCTATCTTCCCTTCCTTCTTTCCTCCCATCTTTCCCTTTGTCCTTCCTTCCTTCTCTCCTTCTTTCCCTTCGTCCTTCCTGCCTTCCTTCCTTCCTTGCCCCAGGTGGACAACAGGAGGGTTAAAAGGCCCTTTAGGCCCAACACAATGTCTTTACATGAACATGAGCACGCACCAACATCGGGAGACTCCTACTCCTCCTCCAGCAGATCGAGCCGGTCGTGTTGATAACAGTGGAGAAGCACAGGAGGATCACAAAGCCTTCACTTGTCAAAGACCTCTTATTCAAGCAGGGCACATTCAAAAGACCTCAGTCGTTCAAAGGCAACCCATTCAAGGACCTCTGGCTTTGCAGTCAAGTTTCTGCAGGGATACTGCTGAACTGTTGCTACTGGGTTTTTTCTTTGCAGAAACACAAAGATCCACAGTGCAGGAAAGGATTTCCCCCCTCTCCCTTTACCGTCTTATCTCCTCAGGTAACTTTCCTTTGCAACTCATCCCTGGAGACTATCACCTTGCCCTGAAGCCCTGATGCACATCAGCACACAGAACAAATGAGACGCCAGAGCTGGGAGACAGGCAGATTGCAAAGTGATACCTCTCAAGTATGGCTTTGTGGCTATGTTTCTCTCTTCCCCCCCTCCTTTCTGAGTTGTGTGAAGTGCCCCTGAGGAGCCCTCTGAGGACGGAGGGGGCAGGGAGCTTTTCCTGGACAAAGGGGGGAAACTGAGAACAACTCGGTTGTATTAAATAATAGCCCGGGGGAGCTGAGACTTGAGGTAGCCTCTTTGCTTGCCTGACAACAAACAGTGCCTGTCAGCTAATCAATTAGCTGACTTCCTCTTTACCATAAGGCCCAGCCCAGGGGAGGCTCAGTAGCCATGTTCTCCCTCATAGACATCAGGTATGGGAACTATGTTTTTGATCTGCACAAATCAATTCAAATTATTGACTTGCTTCTACATATTTCAACCACTTATAAAAACAAATCTGTTTGAACTGGATTCAAATCAGATCCTGCGATGGAGTGCTGGAGCAACATCCCTGGGCTAATTATAATATAATACAATGTCAAGTGCACCAGTCTTTTGATAAGATATTTTCAGGCAGGGGAAGAAGTGTGCGAGTATAGCATCAACATAAATGGAGGTGGCTGTGGACCCGGAGATTGCTGACATCAGAGTGACTGAGTGATTGGGCGGCTGCCTTTGACGGATCTCCACCATTTCCTCTGCCTCCTTCCAAATGACACGCAGCAGAATGTTTTTGGCTCTCTGGAGGCCTGTACCGGTTATCAAATTTAATAAATAAAGCAAGTGAAATCTGTCTACTCTTCATCTTGCCTGCTCTCCTAGGATTTGCTCGAGCTGGCAAATTACCATTTTCAGGCACAATATTCCCAAGGCGCTGTGGTGCTTTTCTCCTCTTCCTGATGGAATCAGATGAGCACAGCCAGGGGACTCATTGTTATCCACTTGCAAGTATCCAGCAAAAAAGTAAAAAAGAAACGAGCAAAAAAAAATTTGACAGCAGGCTCTGACAGCTCCCCATATGAGAGTCAACATCAGGTAAGGGCAGGAAGAAGGGGGGTGGGGGACTTGGACAGTTTTAGTTTGCTGTCAAAAAGGATTGGTTATATTAATTAAAATTGCACTGGTGGTAAAATACAGCATTGCTTGCAGTGCAAAATCCACAATGACGATCCAACTCCAATATTCATTTTAGGAAGAAAGCGATTTAACGTCCAACAATAAAATGATAGCTAAGGAAAAAAGAGGAACACTTTATCAAATCACACTCATAAAACCTTATTTTGGCTCAGCAATGTCAAGCAGCTATTTCACAGATTTCAGACCAAATCCGGATATAGAGGGGAAAACACTGAAGAGCCAGCCCCCATGAGCCTGTGTTGCAGACTGGATTTTCCATCTCATAATGAATGGACGGCGAATCTTCTTTAATGCATTCATACACCACAGTGGTGACACATGGAGTGGTTCAAATTACTGCATAACTCATGATTCGATTGTAAAAAATGAGACATCCATTATCCGAGCAGAGGTTTTCTGGAAGAGGCGGAGGGAGTGAGCTTTTTCAAGAACAGCATTTTAGATTCTCCTGCATGATAACTGAATGAGATTGTCACAATGATACACAAACAGGGGGACTGGGGAGTATAAGGAATTGAATTTCATTTCGATAATGTTTTTCTAACCTTATAATGCTGAAAGCGGAAGGACAAAGAAGTAAGCAACAGAGGACGGAGTGATTTTTATTAAAAATGTGAATAAACATCAAAACATTAAGACCTTTTGAAGACATGTTTTGCCTGAAGTTGGGTCTGTCTACCAGGTGACCTTCTCACTGAAGTAGATACATATTGTACGATCAACAAACTATGCAAATGTTTTAATAAAAGGTAAACCTAGAAAACCATGAAGTTCCTTTGGTAAATCAAAACAGTGCCCATTTTCCCATTTGGCAATGTTACTCACTAACTCTGCTACATCAGTCTTCAAACAGAGATCCTTGTGCAATATGCACGGTGCTAACATGAGGCTTAAGCAGTGCATAACACAAATTAAGTGCAAATCTACAGACTGACTTGAAAAATTCATCCTCAACATCTTAAACCTATATTTCAGCTATTCTGTGTGACTTCACAAAGTTTGGGTCTCGTTAGCGACAGGTTACAGAAAGGAAAGCCAAATATAGGATTATCCTGATAGCATCAGCAGTTTCTTTAAGGATTTAACTGAAGACATCATACAACTGTTTTCACAGGCTGAGTCACTCCCCATGACATGTAATCTAATTTGAAAGTGCATGATTAGTTCAGTTCTGCTTTACACAATCACACATGTCATATGGTCTGTCTAAGGTTTTAAGCATAATGACCTGTTATGGTTAATTAATTAAAAATACTTATATTTACCGAGGGGGGGTAACATATGCTTGCGGTTGCAATTGGAGAAGAAAGTGTTGTTGAGACAAGAAAGTAGCAGAATTAGAATTTTTGCTATCACACCCCACTGTGAACATGACTATTTATCTCTGGGCTCAGTGGCTTAATAGTTTCTGGGAATGCCTAGCAGGCAGCAGTTTCCTATAGGCTTCACCTGGTGCACTGGAAATTGGGATAGGAGGTTACTCACTTGCACTCCAATCCAAGAGGATAATTGGGCACAGCCCCAATCCAATACAGTCCCCTAAACTGCATGTAATCCACTCAGCCAAACTGTCACACCAACAATGAACCCTCCCCCACTACCCCTAGGGCCCGCCAAGGCTATCTCAGGAACACTTCAATAGCTTGTACCTGGCCTGCTGCTGGGCCCATTATCCGCTAATCCACACCCAAGCGGAACGTTTAAGTAATTCTAAAAGGATTGAGAGAGAGCAGCAAAGCTTTCACTGGAACCATGCAATTAAGGCCAGAGAAATTATCGCACAATTTAGATCCTATTCTCCGCTGAGAGCATGGGAGGAGGATCAGAGGACTAACAGGTGAAAGATTTAATGTGCAAATATGTGAGACCAAACAAACTTATCATAAGCACGCAAGCTGTAAGTATAAAAGGTTGAGGCTTTAAATCAACTTAGGTGATATGGCACCACAATACTAGAAACAGAGGGTCCAGATGGTGACAAGCCTTATTAGTGCCTCAGTTCAACAAGAGGGGGGGGGGGCTCCAATCCCTGTTGAGGAGAAAACTCATTCCCAAAATACAACTGAGGATTCCTCTCTACAAGATTATGTGTTCAAAATGAGGATGTAAGGGAACGAGGCAGACAGGTTTAATAACACTGATGTAACTGCTGTAATAAGGCAATCCTTTAAAACTTGACTGAATTGCAATATTCACTTAAACTCACTTTGGGAGGAATAAAATCAGAACCAAGCGCTGCATTACACATAAGCTATTCAGCAAAACTCAAACGTGATGAATGTGGTGGAAAAACACAATATAAAAACAAGGACTACAGGCACTGCAATGATGCTAGATAACAAAACCAGGAGGGAAGATGTATCATAGCGCTAATGTTTACAATCACAATCTAGACTCTTACGTGTACAAAATTTGTAATCCATTTTTCTGATGAGAGATTTGTCAGTTATACAACATCCACTTCCAGCACAATATACTCATTAAAATGCATCAGACATCACTTGTAATTGGGATCCTTCGAAACACAAGGATCTATAGTGTTGTTGACAGCATTGTCCATTGCTTCGTAACCTTGCTATACTTTACTTATCACTTATTATTTGATGGCCAACGTACTGACCATTAAAAATCCAGAAATCCAATTTAGCAGGAATTGTGCATGCAAATCTACCCTGAGCTTGAAATACTTCTGAGCTCAACTGTGACAAAATGACAAGAAGAAATTCTAAAACTGATCCATCCGACTTGTTTTTAATAAAAAATGTCTTTTCCTCATATGACCTGCTGAATGTTACTTTGGGCTTGGAGTTATTTTTTTTGGGGGGGGTGATATATCCAAAACCGAAAAAAAAGTGGTACACGATGGTTTCACAGCTGATACTGTATATCAAATCTTTGATGCGCAGTGTCTCAGATCTGCACTCCACCCACACACAACCTCATGATTC
This sequence comes from Trachurus japonicus, assembly GCF_045865225.1. Classification (NCBI taxonomy): domain Eukaryota; kingdom Metazoa; phylum Chordata; class Actinopteri; order Carangiformes; family Carangidae; genus Trachurus; species Trachurus japonicus. The sequence goes on along the minus strand of NC_140920.1, from coordinate 8,798,808 downwards.
CAAGCTCATGAAATAAGACCGCTGTCTGCGCATCAGATGTTTGGAGTTAAGCTGATTATAAATGTAGTTTGGCACCATGTGAGACTTTTTTTTTTTTTTCATAAGAGAACGAGTTCTGTTTTTTATTATAAAATCAAGTTTGGGCATTTGAAGGGGATGTGAGTCATACAAACAATATTTTTTGTTTTAATAGTAACAGCATATGAAAGATCCCACAGCATAACATCATCTGTGCTTGTATTTGTGTTTCTGCACTGACTATTACCATTACAGGTGTGTTTCATATTAAGGCAGGGATATACACTGGATATTTAAAGTTAAGGAGCCAAGCAGGAAACCTCACATGTGGCGCACACAATTGCTCACAGATTCCAAATTAAATTAGCTGCCAGTGAAGCTAAAATAAACATCTATATTTTATTTTGGTGCCTTGTTATAAAAAAAAAGCCATGCTTCCCATTACACAAGTCTACTCTACTAAAAGACGGAAATCTTTTTAGTGAATCGCTCTAGCCTGCTTTTATAAAGATTTAAGAGTAGACACCAATAGTTAAAGGTACATTGTGTAGGAATTACTCCCATCTTGCATAACTACTTAACAATTTACCTACAGTATATACCAAAGGTAGTCATATAGTCAGTCTATAAAGATACACAAGGTTATGGTTCACTAAAGAAACCTTTAAACCATCTATGGCCAACAATGATGGTCACAAGATTTTTGTGATAATCATAACTTGTCACTGTCTCATTTTGGAAACCATATAATTGTAACTTGCACATAAAAAGAAGTCAAGATAATCTGGAAATCGATGGAGAATTCAGTAAAGACTGCCATCTTGAGCCGTGGGCTGTAAAGCAGATAGAAGAGACAGACCATCTCTCTCTCTCTCTCTCCCTGTCTGTGGTGCCCAGAAGCTATAATATCCATCCTTGGCGGTTTCACTTGACATTTACTTGCCCCGCTTCTCCTGTAGCATTCCCCTTCCTAACTGCCAGTGCTGCGACTCTCCAGGGCTCGCTGACCGGGTGAATAGATAACAAACCTGTCAAGGCGGCTTTAGGGGGGGAATAAATCCAGAGCTGGGACTGAGGTGGATGATGTGTTCCAGAGGGTTACTCGGGGAGGAGGGGGTGGTGGGGGGGCTGACATGAAACGCCCTGTGAGGCCGGTACCCGAGAGAGGCTGCTGCTGGCTGTAATGCAGTGGTGCTACTTTAAAAAGGGGGCAGACAGCCACCGCTACCTGATTAGATCTCAGTGCAGACATTTCAAATAGCTGGCCCCCTTTTTACCCTCCATTTCACCTATTCTTTACAAGCCACCGCCCGCCCCCTCCTCCTACCATCAAAGGAGCTGTCAGGGGCGCTTTCTTTGGGCTGGCAGACAGGTCAGGGGTGGAAGGTTGAGGTGCGTTTTGCCCTTTGAGGCGGGGGGGTGGGGGGAGCTGAGAGCACCGAGCAGCGATGTATGGGGGCTGAGGGCTGTCTTTAAGGTGCTGATAACATTCATGGTGACGTGTTTCCCAAGAGGTGCACAAATGTCAACACTCTTTTGCTATCGGGCATATAATGCAACGGATAGAAGAGGACAAAGAGCCGGAGAGACGCTCCGGCTCTGAGATACCGCTTTTGTTAAGCAGTAGGCCTACCTCGGTGAATCATATTAGCAGGTTTCAGCTCCTCTACACCACAAACATGCTGCTCTCTTTAAAGGGACACTGTTATCTATTCACAAAAATCGATTATTTGGTTCAAAAGTCTGTTTTTCATTAATCAGTAATCAGTCCCATCAACAAACTGAAGTGTTCCTTTCAGCTCTGAATTATCCGTTCATATCATCCATATCTCCATGGAGCGGGTAAGCTCGGTGCTGGCTGCCATGTGGTGTCGCCATGTTTTTACGTTCAGTGGCAGCGTGACGGTAGGAAACCACGGAAACTCAGCGGAGACACCGGAGCTGTCGGCTCAGATCGAGGTGGCGTCTGTGACAAGTCACCGCGGTAACGCAGTGAGGAGGAATGGAGCGTTACACTGATGCTGCATTCACCTGCAGTCGGGCAGACGGCCGTCGCTAACAAACCAGATATCACTTTAGTCACAGAAGTCGAGAGAAAGCCAGTAAAACGTGGGTCAGGAAAACAATACGACATCGCCATGACAACATATTGTCATGTGTATTGTTTATGCCGTTACGTGCTGACGGACCACTTGTTTACATAGAGGCTTGTTTATGCCGTTTCGTGCACCGGTTGTCTGCCCAATTTCATGTGAATGCAGCATGAAAAATACGATTGAGTTGCTTGCGATACAACCGCAATGCTAGATGGGAGTAATTCCTACACAATGTACCTTTAAGCAGTAGGCCTGCCTCGGTGAATCATCTTTTTTTTTTTTTTTTTTTAACATTCTGTTTATTGAATTTTTCCATATTCAAGACAAGTGTTTCAGTGACTTATTGTGAACATATTTTTTTCAACCCGAACCCCCCTCCCGTTTCCCATTACTGGTATACTGTATATCAAAAATGTACTTTCAGTAAATACAAATTATAATACAATAGGATCAAGACATAGAATAGGTACAAAAAAAAATAGAATAAATAAGTAATAATAACAACAAGTAGTAATAAATAGATTAATAATGAGATAGAACAAATGGAGAAAAGTACATAGTGAAAATACATTGATTAGTAAAAGGAGAAGTTAAACAAAATATAGATAGTTAGATTTCTCTAGTCGGCAACTACGTCTATCCTTGGTGTGACTCTTCAATCAGCTATGTCTGCTGTGTTCAGATGCTCCATTAGACCACCCCATACTCCTTCAAAATTATCTGGCCTTTGTTTTAGATTGTACATTATTTTTTCGTTGGGGATACAAGAGGTCAGTTCACTAAGCCAGAGTGAGGGTGGGGGCAGGTACTCATCCTTCTCGGTGAATCATCTTAGCAGGTTTCAGCTCCTACACCACAGACATGGTGTTATCTTTAAACGACTAAGCAGAAAAACACAGGTATTTGGACTGAAGAGTCTGACAGTCTCCTTGTCTCAATGAATATATTCCCCCTGACCCTCTAATCTAATTATACTCATCAATCCCCCACAAAACCAATTAGACTAAATGGATAGAACCTGATTGATCTCTTACCAATCCCTTGAAAAAGCTATGGTAAGTAAGTACCTGCTAAATGGCTTAACTTAACACTGATATTCTATATTTGTGCAACACCAGCCGTCTTTGCCACGACGGCAACAAAACATTGGCGAAGATGTCACTGACTCAGTGCATAAACCGCAGCTAGCATGTGGTTGATAAGGCAGCGGGGGAGACGCCGGCAATACACCATCAGAGACTCAATCTAATTACTCACCAGCCACTAAACTGAAGGCATGAGAAGAATATGATGAACTGCTACTGTGAAATATATTAACTGGGAGGGCTGGTACAGTAAAAACGTCCTTTATTTAGGACAGAGTACATGAAGCGTTTTGGGCAAACCAAGTGAGGCATGCCCACTAGAAATTGGAGGGATAGAGACGTCCCATGATGGTGCTAAAAACTGCACATCAATTACCTGAAGCACTGAGGCCTGTCCGCTCTATCTGCATCTGAGTTCTGCACTAGAAGGAGCCAAAATGTCAGCCAGCTATCCAGACATCACAGGTGGAGGAGGAACATTTCATTTCAGGGGGAGAGAGAGAAAATATGCTATACTTTACTTGCATGGTGCTTTCAGGGATGTTGTATATTCCAAACTAGTGGAGTTAGCTGGCACTAAGAGTCAGGCAGTAAACGGCCTTGTGAGGCTTAGTGAGCAGCCTGTGTTCGACTAAGCCATGTTTATTATCAAGCACAATCCTCAGTCTCATCAATGCTTAGAGAAAGGCACGGATGAATAAATGCATATTGTTTAGCTTAGGGTTAGCCAGAGCTGAGCCACAAATGAAAAAAAAAAGAATTTAAAGCAGATGGTAAAATCCAATAAGAGAAACAGGAGGAGGGGGGGATGCAGACAGAGAGACAGAGCTGGAGAATGGGGGAGAGAGAGAGAGAGAGGGAGAGAGTGTGGAGGAATAAAAATGAAAAGAAAAACCCAAGCACGCTGGCTGCCTTTTCACTCCTGTTTTTCAAAAAGCTGTAAAGCTAACAGGGAGAGGGAGAGAAAATACAAAGGCCTGTGTTCTCATTTTCTGTCTGAGAGCCCCACCAGGACCACTGAAACTTGCTTGATTTCCCCAGTCCAATTATATCTCTGTGCTCAATCCTTCCAGAATAGCAACATCACACCGAGGGACGCTGTCTGCCTAAGCGCAGCGTGCCTAATGGAGTCCCAGAAGTTGACTCCATTTCATTGCTCCTAACTAATGGGCTGTGATATTTTCCCAAACTGACTGCAGCTCTGCCCCCTGGAAGCTAATCTAGTCAGTGCTGCACCGGACCCATAGCCCAGCAACATGCCAGCTATAGCCCACTGCCTCGCTTCCTAACAACTCCCTCCAACCCCACCGCCACCGCCACCGCCACCGCCGCTGCTGTCTGTGAGCAAGCCGCCAACGCCCTCTCCTCCTCCTCCCCTCCCTGCGCTCATTAGTGCTTTCTAGCCGGGCGCTGATTGTCAGAGGGCCCCCGCGATGCCAGCTCTCCCTGTGCGGACGGCCTGCTGTGGTGAATTTAAGAGGACTTTAATCTAACTGGGCTGAGGAGATGAGCAGCAGCCAGGGACAGGTGGAAGGAGGAGGACTGTGGGGCACTAGTATAGGGGGGATGTACAATCGCAGGGCCACAGCTGAGGACAGACACTCTTTCAGGGCTACCTATTGCTCTCCAATGGATACTTGTGCCCAGAACACAAGCATGAGAAGAAATAGCCCAGCATAAATTCACCAGAATGGGTCCCTCTCCAGCCATTTTGTGAGCACAGAACGGTCCTCCAGATGGCTAAGGGACACACCAGTGGTGCAATACAATCACTGGAATGGCAGAAGTATCAGGAATAAATATGAAGAGCTTTATATCATATAAAGGCTCAGCCAGCAAGGACTTTTTCTATCAAAACTTCCGACACAAAATGAATACCATCTTTCCAGGTGTGATTATAATTGTACTATTAATGGTTGGTTAATGGCGGCTTTCGTTGGAAGTCAGAAAAGATAGTCAAATTTGAATTTCGGAAATAATTTTGGTGAAATATCCAAAGTCTAGAGTATTTTATTAAAGTCGTTACGAAGTGAAAAGAGTTATTAAATGAGAGGACATGAATAAGAACAGGATAAAACATTATTTTACATAATAAAAAAAATCCATTTAACGGAGATCCTTTTAACATCAGAATCTCATTCAGGCAAATGCGACTCCATTTCAAGAAGTGCAGGTAGAGAGCAAAATTGTCCGCTTTAATGGCTCACACAGAGGTTAATTATTTTCATAATTACACCTCCAAACGTCAAACATTTGTTTTTCCCCCTAATTGACAAGAGAATTAACAGTGGACTATATTAGCCATGCAGGGTTGTCCTTAACCACAGTAAAATGCTTAAAAGTGCCTTTCAAATGCAATACATATAAAAAGCAATTACTAAGTTTTTTTTTTCCCTCTCTGCTACCTTTTAGCCAATGCAATCTGCTGGGGAGATTCACTAAGGATAAGAGGTAAAACTGTAATTATGCACATTATTCACCTTCCTAAGTGCAGCACTTGAACACAAAACGCTAAGATGCCTAAATTCACTACACCAGCTTGTCCTCATGCAAAGTGCAGGTCAGGCTCCAGCAAGCACCGAGAGCTAATGGCAGTGAGTGGTGCTCCTAACACATGCTCTGGCTCTTTCAGGGGACACAGGGGAGTTAAGTGCCGTGCTCCCTGCTGCTGATTATCGCACCTTCGCCAGCCTGCCAGGTCTCCCTGCCCTCCATGCATTGATCTCATTTTGCAACGAGATAAGGCAGTAATTGGATGAGGGCTTGGAATCAGATGGCCCTGCCTGGCTTGGCTAATTCCACTCTTCCTGGGCCGTCTGGGCTCGGGGCCAAAGGGGCAGGCCAAGGTTAATCCCATCCAATCCCCTGTACTATGTGGCCCCGTGTTGCCCTGTGACCTCTCACCACTGCCCAAACACATCTGATGTGACTCCCTTTTAACAGGTCGGAACCAATCGTCTAATAAGTTTACCTTAAATTTTTTGCATCTGTGCAGTTAAGCAGTTCTCCTGTCAAATACAAAGGTGCGCCTCTGAAGACACAGACGGATGTGTGTGCATGAAAATATTTTGCATGTTTGTGTAACATTTGTGACTGAAAATATAATGTTTATTTATTTATTTAAAAGGGACAATACACATTAATGGACATTCGTACGTGTGCACAAATTCAGAAGTACGCAAAAGTAAAAATAATGGATACTAAACCATTGTACCATTATACTGGAACATTTACTAACAGAAGAATCAAGAAAAGAAACCAAAAAAAAAACACATCTCTCCTTGTTTGAAAATTAGTTTGTCAATCTTGTCATGAGGAGTGACAAATCCCTCATGTGACATGTTGCTTTATTGAAGCAGAAATCCTGCTCTTGAGGCTACAATCTGCCACACTGGGGTCAACTGACGTGCACGTACAATGCAAAGAGGAGTGTATATTCTATTACACAAAAATGCTTTTCAACTAAATACAAAAGTCCAATTTCATCCTTGTTACAGTGTGAACTCACTCCTGTTTTATTTAAGATGGTCAGCAGATTAATCTTGGTTTGTCTTTTCTATTTACATGTTTTGTAGTCTTAGATGGGATTTGACTGTTTGAATGTTGAGTCTTTCAAAAGGCTCAGCGCGCCTCATCGGGAATGAATGCAGCAGGGAGATGCACGCCTCTTGGGAAGCACTAATCTTCTTATTGTGTACATTTTATTCAATTCCAGTGTCAATATCAACCACAATCAGAATGGGCCATGTGACAAGTGCTTTATGTGTTGGCAGATAGTGGATGACAGGAAGTAGACGTAATCACCTGGGAGTACATCACAACTGACAGCTCCTGACTTAAAGCTTTGCTTCTGCAGATTAATCATGAATTGTAATGCAACATATAAATAACTTCAATAGAGAGTGAGCGTATATAGAAACACATTCATTCAGGAGATATCTCACAGACGGCGACAGCTGCAGTAAGTGGAAGTAATCCGTTAATAATCCCCTAAATATCTCTTTGAAACCAGATCTCTTAACTAAGATGATATAGCATGACCATTTATTCTAGCGTGAGCACAATGTAGTTGGAAATGCACAAAAGTACAGAACAGTATATCAAATTAGAGTCAAGACAAAGACAGGGCATGCAATGCATGTGACAACATAAGGAAAACTTGTCAAATGCATTGCACATGCACAAACAACCCGAAGAGAGGATTGTGACTCGTTGTTACCTTGGATAAACTGGGCTCCAAAACAGTGGAACACAAGAGACAAACAAAAGGAAACACAATGGAGCAGTGCAGGCAAAAATACACTGAAACTAAATCTCTGCTGAAATATACCATACTTGATTTACTGTCATTGCAGTGCAACAAATAATACTCTATATGGTGTGCACCTCCACTCAAGTCTCTAGGTTGTTCACATCGAGATGACAGTCTCCCCCCACACCCCATTCCTCACTTGCTTCCATGCAGGAGAATGTATGGTGGCCTTCAGGTTACATAAAAACACAAAAAGCTTGAGAGCCAGTATTTAGGTTGTCCACTCTGGGCTACTGTAGAAACATGGACCCCTTCCCTATTTAGAGATGAAGGGCTCATTTCAAGCCAATAAACACAAGATACTTAGTTTCAGGTGATTACGCACTCATGAAAAGAGAGCAATGGATATTTTATACCTTTTCATCCGCTCCACCCAAATCTACACGCTGGTCCTTTTGAACAAAAGACCACATACAAGACAAGAAAATCTAGTGGAAATGGGACAGTAACAGAGACAATTGGAGGCGAGACGAGGCCAACACTTGTGTGTCATAAAGACAACAGTCGAATGGCCATCCTGTGGATTCCCGGGACCTGACATCTAGATTGCAGATGGATAAGTGCACGTTAAAACAATATCCCGCCGACCAAAAAAATCATTTCTCATAGCCGTATCTATTTACTGAAAGGCTGCTCGTCTCCCACTGGGGCAGAAACAAATGAAAATGTTATTTCTTTACTCATGAACTCCTACCTAGTCTGGTTTTTCACTGCTGGCAATTTCATTTCTCCTCCAAATTTGACTTAAGCCCATGACTTGGGGGAAATAATGTCTCTGGAATAATCTTCTGCAACTGTAATTCCAGGGGTAGTATCTCCCTGTCTTTTTGGTATATCTGTGTGTCTGTCTGCCCATCTATCTACAGTATCTATGTATTTATTTATTGTTGCTTTATGTTTAAAGGCAAATTTCTGCAAAAGAAGTGATATGACATCCAGTACCTCACAGTAATCTTTTCCCAAATACATGGGCCTTGAATGAGACAGAACATGCCCTTCTCCAGCACAAGGGGAAATGTCTTTTCTTCACACAGTATTATAAAGTGTAGCTTGTCAAAAAGAAAAACATGGGCTAAATTCAAAGCACATGCAAAACATAATATTGGCAGAATGTTCTCAGTTTGTAAGTGCCACATCATTATGCTGGAGGACATTTTCCATGCTTATCAGCGTGTTTACCGTATCTGTCTTTCATTTCCCATTTTTCATTGTTGTGCAAAGCACGACGCAAAAATTATTGAAGAATTTTGACCATGTAAGCCAGTTTTTAAACATCATATTATACTGAGCACATAGACAACAGCTTTACCAACTTATATTTATCCCTATCACCAAAATTCAGGGAAGGTTCAGTCTAGCGCAGAACAATTAAAGTCTGAAAAACAGGGAATTAAATGCATTTGATAAAGTTTTTATTTGTAAAATGAAGTATTTTTTCCATTTTCTTTTCGCCATCTTCAGCCAATGTGCTTTAACTCAACATAGCAAGTCTGGTATTTTCTGTATTTTTAAAGTTACATGCTTTTTACATGGTAAATTACTTGCAATGTGGATTTTTAACATTTTCTTCCTCTTGGCGAGATGTTGTCTCAGTGGTATTAGTTAGTTCCACTGTCAGAGACAACAGTACCCCAGACATTGCCATTACAAGCTATGGTTCAATAACAATTTCAACTGACAATATACGCAGCATATATGATACATATACATAGTTTACGGTTAGATCCAGAGTAAATGAGTGTAACAGACTGCAGAGTGCGGTGATTATGGAGCAATTAAAGCCGGACATAGACATGACACACTGCACTGGGTTCATGAACCAGCAGGCCTTCCTGTGTAATCCCCATACAGGATTCTCGGCCCCTTGTGCCCTTCAAACAAACTCAACAAGACTTGACACAATACACACACACACACACTAAACTCAACCCTCCCACACAGCTCCTATACCCCGCAGCTAAGAGTCTCTGACACAAACATACACACACCAGGGATCCACATATATAAAACATACACATGAACACAAACATTATGCTCCTCGGAGAGGTTTGCATCACCCCTCAGACATTCATGTGGCCTGAATATTATGGGTTAAAGAATTAAAAAATAACTGCTCCGAGTCAGACGAGGATGTAAGCACGCAGCAAAAAAAAGAGAAGCACGGAGGGAGATAGAGAGATATTTCCATCACGAGCCATGAGCCAGGAAAGAGGGTATGGGTGATTTGTTGGCTCAGGAGAGGTAAGCGATATGTAGCAGTGAATGGCCAGTAATCATGTTTATGAGGGGGAGATGGTTCTGGACTCCTGGTGAGTCTGATTGTGTTTTCTCTGGCTCCCAGCTTGGGCCCGAGTACACCCCTACCAGGCCATTGTGATTGAAGTATGCACTCTAGCTCGGCTTCTCCTTAGGGGGTAAAAAGGTGCGTGTAATACTGTTTGTGTGCCTTTGCGATCCCGTGTTTACGTGCATGTTGGCCAGTGTGTACTCATAAAGAGGAATGTCAGTCGATGAAGACCTCCCATTGCAAAAAGAAAGCACCACTTCCCCTTTTCTCCTTCATGCAGCCAGTTCCCACATTGCTCTCATTGCTATGGCAACCGGCGTTCTCTCCTTGGGCTCCGCATGCATCCAATCAGAGTGAGACCTTTGTAGAGATTCCTCCGGGCTCCACTTATTCAACTTACCCCACCGGAACAGCCTCCACGCTGAAAAGGCTGGAACAAAGAGAGGAGAGACTCACTCTGCCAGGGCCTGGTATGACATCAAAAATTGGGGCTACAGGGTCGGGTTACAGGGAATGCGGAAGTAATACGTAGCCAAGAGCTGCGGGACGCATGGCAAAAGCAAAAATAGGGTGGCAGCGCATGGCCATGGCCAATTTCAGTGGAAATTATGTGGAATAGGATTTGTTATTGGAAGCCTCAGAGCCTGAATACTTGGCAAGTGCTGCATGGCTCTGGCACTGGTTTAAGCTTGATAAGTCAAAATGGATTCCGGCTGAGCCTATTTATGTCATTCCTGAAAACATATGGATAGGATTCAGGCGCTCAATACTTTCAACCTTCAACAATGACATTCAACACCACTTCTCCAGTCCATTAATCTTCCATGAGAATAGATTTATCATCCACAGCACTGAGGGACTGCATTCAGTCAGCATGAGCCTGAACAGTATTTATCACACCATCCTTGCTCTGTATCAGTTTCAACAATTAAAGAGCCTTATATACTTTGCTGGGTATACAGTAACATAACATAACATAACATAACATAACAGTAAAGGTCACGCTGTTTTTTTCCGATTCTGTGTATTTTGATTTGTGTCCAAGGCCTTAAGGTGTGGTAAATAATTAGCTGAGATAAATCAGTGCCATGTATTATCAACCTGAGGGCTGTCCAGAGGTCGCCACGCACAATCGCTCTGTGCTTCTCTCATTCTAATTATATATCTGGAGAGTAGATACAGCCGAGCCCCAGATAAACACTTGTTAACGTAGGCAGGGATGCAGGCGCGCCCCCAGCGCTTGTACAGACAAGCCGTCCGCCGGGACCTCTTGCAGGCCCCTGATGGACATTCGGCTGTTGGGGGAACTGGCAGGGTGATGGAGGCGCAGCATAATTTTGCCGGACTGCCATGTCACAAAGTGTCACAATCTGTTCCTGACAACGCGACTATATACCGCAGGCGACGAGAGAGGAAATAGGAAAGAGAAATAAAAAAGAGAGGGAGAGGAGAGAAAAGGGGGCTTGATTTGGAAGTGCCAGAGGTGGTAATAAGCATGTCTGGCCACTTCCTGGGAGACAGCCTATTCATCAGGTTGATTTAGAGTCAAAGGTGTGTGCAATTCAAGTGATCTCATGTCTTGATGGTCTGGTGAGACGGCTGTGCAGTCGGTGACAGAACCTGGCATAATGAGTGAGGGAAATACGGTGGAAAGCTCTCACCGAGGACACAATCTCGTTACTGGCACATAGGTTTTTTGAACTGATAGGAATCCAGTCGGAAAAATGTCCTACAATATGTTCCAGTTGTTACTTATGAATTAATAGGAACCGCAGATGGCATGTCTCAAAGAGTAAAGTCATCCTGTCAAAACCTTGTGTTTGAAATAACTTTGTAGTGAGATTTTAGTGGTAAAACATTTCAACTTCTCCAAGTAGATTTAAATTGAAGCTGAAATTGCTTCTACCTACCACACCCATTCTTGTTAAATGAAGCTTTATCCTTTTTTTTTTTTTTTTGAATGGGCTCCATGTGTGGATGTGCCATCACCCTGTGTCCCTCTACATGACGTGTATTTTTGTAGGGGTATTAAGCTGACTGCCATGTGCCATTTTAGTTCCCCATTTTTTACATCTGGATAACAGGATAGAAAACAACATTTCTGTTTTCTCAAGTGTTTCAATCTGCCCTGACAAGCGACTTCTTTACATCACCGTTTAAAAACCATTAAACGGTCAAAACGACTGTCAAGTAATTCCTGCTCTGCATCTGCTGCTCATTTCACACCGTCACTAGTATATGCACACACTGGGGCCTCGGCAGAGAGTACGATCCCATGATAATGAGCTAATTATAGGTACAACATTCCTACTTCCATATCTAAATGCTTGTCTCTAATAGGAAACATTTCAAATTATTGAGAAGCAGAGAGAGAAAGAGACGGATAATTGATGCAAGCAATTACAAGTTCTGTGTCGGAGCAAATTGGCCAGCATATCTGGACATGTAGGGGGACTGTGACCTCATTTACATCAGAGTGTCAGGAAATAATTGGAGAATGTACTGAGGAGGTGGGATGGGCATAGTGTAACACAGACCAGCTCTGGTCACATTACATAAGCAGTTCAACTTGGACAGTGTGATTCAGTTCAGACAAGGAGCTTACGGAAAAGACTGTACTCCAAGGTCAAGGACAAAACATTATGTGCAGTCCTGGTATGCTCCAGCAAATATAATCATAATAGAGATCTTTACCACAACAAATATTCTTTATGACATTAATCAGTTTCCAAAAGCTGTAATTTGAGTATTTGAAATGGCTTCACCACATGCACACAGGATTCTGAACAGGCTGTCATGTTTTCATCGGAAAGCCAGTAATAACTGACTTCAGTCTTACTAGCCATTAGAGAGACTTTAGCTGTGTTTGGGCTGAAACCGCTTCAAAAGCGCGGGGAGACGATGTGCTTGACTTTTAACAATATCACTTCCAGATGTTTCATTACAAAACAACTTTCAAAGACTTCACCGCAAGAAAACGCTCTCGTGTGAGGAGCCAGGACACACGAGTATGGATTTCAGGAACCCACAATTTTCACATTTTCATTTCAGTCGGAAAAACCAGCATGCAAATCTGTCTGGAGTAACACCAATAAAATGCAAGTATAAATAATAGTGTTACATCCCCAGCCCAGCGCACAAATCATTACCCCATGTTGCAGCAAGCGTTTCATACCACATACTATTTAAAGGTGTTATCCAAAAACATGAGATAGCATTATATGGGTATTGATTTGATGGGCAGAATTTAGTCAGTGGAACAGCAAGAAGAAGACACAACAGGAAGCTTTGGCTGACTATAAAAATGGCCACTGAAATATGGGGGTGCATTCATTATCGTCTGCCTCTTGTGCCTCTCATCAGGCTGGCTAACACTGACTGGCGGGCTCTGACCCACTACTCCGCCGCTTCTCTCTATTGCACCCGTCTCTCATCAAGAGCCTTGGATGGAAAAAAAAAAGAAGTAACATGCTGTTTACTCGCAATCCCAGGCCCGTAATTGCCAATTTATTTGATAGGCAGCCGGGTAATGATGGCATTTCACCCCTTGCCGCAGAGACTAAACGGGAGTGAATCATCCCAAGCTCCCTGCCCTCCCTGATCCAGCAGACTCCCTCTGCTCAGGACTGCTGCCTGCCTGAATGCCTGCCACCCAGACTGAAGGGGTGGGGAGTGGTGGTGGGTGGGTGGGGGGGGAGAGGGGGGAGGCTGCCATGTCAGCTTCAAACAAACCCAAAAGGGAACCCGGTGCTTCAGAGCAAATGCGGCTAAGCCTGCCAATTTAGCTAGGGTTTGGGGTTGAGGCAAACACAGCCGAGCTGATGTGCCATTTGTAGGCCTTAATGAGCTGGCAGGAAGGAGTGAGGAGGGGAAGGAGAGCGGGAGGAAGGAGGCTGCCAGGCCTGACCTCCTCTGGCCTCTATCTCCCTGCCAGCCAGGTTGGCAAACTCAGTTCATCTGCTTCATCGGGCCGCATGCAGTCGCTCCGTGAGGGGAAGGGAGTGCTACAGCAAATACCATTAGCGGACTGTTGGTGTAATGAACGGTGCGGGTCAAAGCTAGCCGCTGCCTCACACTGCTCCCTGGAACTAACGAGTGACTTAGATGCTCTCTCTTTGTGTGTTTGCACTGCGAGGGAGCAGCATTAGTAGTCCAGTTGCACTGTGCAGTGTTGCAACAAAAATACGTTAACATTTCAGGAGAACAAGCGCATGGACAGACATAGCAATGTAAAAAACACTTCAGGCACCTGAGCGTACACCTGTAGAAAATACTGTTTTACAGCAAATGAGCTCTGTAAGAGATACAAAAGCAAATTTCCACTGTGTTTTTAAACCATTGGACAATAAAGTCTTCTTATCTTATCTTATACATTAAATTAAATAGTTTGGTTTTTTTTGCTTTGCTTTTTTATGTCTCTCATTTCCATTTTCCTCTATTTTGAGTAGCAGGAGCAGAGTTTTGCAACCAAAGCTCTGACTTGCACCTTTTGCAACTTGTAAAGTGGGTTTTTTAACAGTGCGGCTGAAGGGGATTGTTCAGAAACCTGCAGGGACCAGAGACCAAGACTGACACAATGTGACCATCTAAAACGGCATGTGGGTCTAAAAGTCCTACTACGTCATGCTCCCATGCTTTCTGCAGCTCACGCTCAGTCTCCTGTGGGGTGTCTCACCAGGGCTGCTGCTCCTTCTATCCTCCAGAGTGTAGTGAGTGGCTGAAATGCCAGCTCAGTTGGAAGTGATTATAGAGAGGGCAATACTGTAGATGCTTCCTGAATGAGTCAGTAGCTGGGAGAGTCAAATTCTGCTTGACAAAACTGCCATTTTCAAAATGAACATAATTTGAGTCATTTTACTGGAACATTATCGTGAAAACCAAAGAAAGAAACAGATAGAAAAAATAAAACAAAATAACAGAAACTGAACAAGTTGTATGAGAAGCAACAACGATATGTAGGACTATAGAGGTGACTCAAAGAAGAAAAGAAGGGCAGACTATAAGATGATGTAACTGTTGTAATGTATTTCATTAGTGTGTAATGAGTCAAAACACACACTATTACAACAGTGTGGTCTGAAGGAAGGTGAGTAGATGGCCAATGGCCAGTGAGGTCAAATACTATACTGTTCCCAATGTAACAGTTAAACCGAGCCTATATTAGGGCACGTGGGGTCACTGAGGCTCTAATGAGAATGAAAATGGTGTGAAATGTGCTGTGACCTTCACGGTCTCCAGACCTGAACCCAGTTAAACACCTATAGGAGATTTTAGACCAGTGTGACAGACGGCGCTGTCAATCATCATCAACAACAAACCAGAGGAGGAAACATCTTTTGGAAGAATTGTGTGTTGTTTAATGCAAAGAGCTTTGAAGCTGTTTATAGTGGTTTGTGTGTGGTGGCCGAACATCTTACTAAGAAACTTTTTGGTGATTTGTATTTTAATTTGTTACCATCTGTATTTTGCTGGTTAAGTATTTGTTAAATATTTACCTCACTGAGATCATGACAGGTGACAAATTGTGTGCTTTTCTGATTATCTATGACAAATCACAGTTAAGCGTATTCGTCATCCATAGGTTAAGTGCTTTCAAATCTCCATTTGCCCAAGATTTGCTGCTGCACAGTCACCGCGGCTCCGGCCTGACAGAAATCAGCGAGTATCATTTCAATTTCTGTTGTCAACATCAAATTACTTATTTCATTTCATGCCCAGTCAAGCATCGTAAAGCTACATGCAGAATCAGTTTTGCTTCAGTTGTTCGGCCATGTCTTTCTCAAAGACTAGCTCGCCTCCCAACTGACAGCTTTAATTATGGCCAGATATCTGATCGCTTCGCTGTGGATTCTCCACACAAATCAAAGAGCAGGGGTGGGTGGGTGTCTGGCAGCAAGGTCCCTGAAGCTCGCTCGCTTCACATCTCGGAATACTGTCGCAGGGCGCGGGGACACATAGCCGCTCTTTCTTCTGTCAGTTAATGCTCGCCTTCAGCTCCTCCACAAGGAGCGAGGGCCGGGGTAAGTAGCGTCTTTTTTTTGTTTCAGTCATAGAACAACCCTTTGGGAGAGAGAGAGAGAGAGAGAATGTGTGCATGTATGTGTGTGTGTGTGTGTGTGTGTGTGTGTGTGTGTGTGTGTGTGTGTCTGTGCACGATGCAAATAGTACTCTTCACCTGAAGAACTCCAGAAGTGCACTCAGGATGTTTAACATTCAGCACTAAGTGCTCTGCTGAGGCTGAAGTTTACAGCTTTAAGACCAAGACAAGTCTTGAAGAAATTGATTTTCTCACGTTCATAACTTACCTTTTGTCTGTGCGACACATTGTAGGTGCAAGGCCGCGCACACAAACGACACTTGAATCATGTAACTGCCGTACAATTTAAAACATCCACGCAGATGAGCAATGCGACTCGATCTCGGAGATTAATCTGCTATACATTTCATACTTTTATTTCCTTATGTAAAATATATTGCAGTTATTAACCACAAAATATTGCATGAAATAAATGTATTCTCAAAGTGTGACATTTGTACCGCAGTACCTCACTTCCTTTCTGGCCAATTGAATAGAATTTTGTTCAGGAAATGCCATAACTCAACATCCTTCTCCCAATAGTCCTTCTGCTGATATATAATATTTAAACAGGACATTTTAATATGAATACAATGAGTGATTACAGCCTGAATCTCTTGATTTTCTTTTTTTTTTTAGATATGAAAGTGTCAGAAGAGAAGCTGAACAAAGTTTCCACTGAGCTTGTTTGTTAATGTACTCACATCTGTCAGCCTGTCTCTGGAGCTGCTCCTGAAGGAAGGCTTCGACTCTCCACTTACACTCTCGCTGTCGCTGTCCTTGCAGTTGTTCTGCCCTGGCTTCAGCTGGGGAAAAAAAAAAAACACAAACACAAGGAGACCAAGGGTTAACAATGTGAAGCAAAACTGTTAACACAGCAGTTTAGAGCTGTGCATGGATAACGTTGGCTCGCGAAGGCATCCCACAGAAATTGGTTCATGAATATGTGAGAACTGGCAGGAGCTACAGCGCTGTCTCTGTAAATCTGTCATGTTTCTGAGCCTATTCAGCGCCCGTCACTCTGCTTGCCAATGATAGACGCCATCTGATCTCGCAGTATGAAACTCCTCTCAGCACCGCGAAATAGAGAACGGGGACAAAGACCCCTCCAGAACCTTCAAATGGAGCCACTATCCTCTCCTAGCAGACACCACATGCTGAGGCAGCAGGAGCTCAGCAAGTGTCATCCTCTAGACACTCTGTTCGAGATGCAGCAAAATGACATGAATAAAGAGTAGGACGTGCCAATCTGCGAGCATCTGAGGCCCTTCAAATTCTGGAGAACAATAAAAGGTTCTTGGGGAGAGCGTGGAGCTGAGTGAAAGGAGGTGGGGTCTGCTACTCCCTGTCCAAGTCTGCGATTGATGTCCTCTGAAGCTCCCATGCTGCTCCTTCCAGACCAGACAAACGCTGCAGGTTTCATT
Organism: Trachurus japonicus; assembly: GCF_045865225.1. Taxonomy (NCBI): domain Eukaryota; kingdom Metazoa; phylum Chordata; class Actinopteri; order Carangiformes; family Carangidae; genus Trachurus; species Trachurus japonicus. The sequence goes on along the minus strand of NC_140920.1, from coordinate 8,781,510 downwards.
TCAAAGCACATAAAAAGCTGTCTTTATGGGACAGTGCAGTAAATGGCTCCTCTGCCACCTAATAGGAAAGAGCGAGGCGCTGCACACACAAAGAAACTTGGATGAGAAGATGATGGCACTCCTGTCTGCTGCTGCTCCGGAGGGAAGGGACAAGGCTACACTATATGGTTTTTTTCTTTTTCCTTTACCTCTCTGTCACTATTCTCTTTTCAGGTATCGGCCATCATTTAGTGCCTTGAAAGGGCAGGAGGTGGAGGAATACCAAAAAAGAACCCTTGAGCTGCGCAGATAATTAAAATGAAAATGTTCCCTTTTCTGCAGCCATTAGCGCTGTGAAAGGAACCCTATTCCTTGGGAGAATTGCATGATGGGTGGAAGGCGGGTTGGATTTGCCAGAGTGCTGAACGTGATAAGAGAGTCGGAGCGCTGGGAATGCCTGATGGGCCCTTTTGACTGTGTGTGTGCACATGTCTGAACGATGTGTGTGTACATGTCTGTGCGGTCAGACAGCGCTGAAACAAGGTAGAGGGGGAACACACAAGAATTGAATGCGCTGCGTGCTGCACACATAAACACGCGCACACCAATGCCCCTGCACTGTGATAGCACTAATTACATCCAACACATTTTATTCCCACAAAAACCAGGGCGTATTTTCTCTCTTTTTCTTGTAAATGCCAGCTTGTCAGAGGGGAGTATACATATTTTTTAGAAAGAAAAGGGGAATAATATCTCATCCACACTGGCCCTGTGAACTGATCCTTGAAAAAAGGGGGCGAGGGATGCTGTTTATGCTCAGGTCTGTGGCTCCTTCATCAAAACATGTTGACCTATAATATTTATTAACCACCCGGTGTCCCTGCTGACAATGCTGGGCAGTGCTTGCCAGCAGCATACTCATGTATTTATGAATGTGCACACAATATGCAGACCTCTCTGGAAGCTGCTGCTGCTGACTCCTGCACCAAAGACATGATGGCCGCCCACGACCACACTAATATATGGTAAGCTTACAAAGAATATCCCGAAGCCAGTGTGTGGGACAGATATATAGAGATTTTGTCTGTTATTAATCAGTGTGGTATCAAACAGACTCTGTGATAGCGAAACCACATAATCACACCGTCTGTATTCTGGCTTATCAGTGGGAACGTACTCCATGAAATCAGAAATCTTGCACAAATTTAACTATGTGTAATGTCTGAAGAACACGTCTAATAAAGACATTCCAATAAAGAGCGGCTCATCTTTCAGGGCTATTACATAGCTTGGGACCTGATTACACAGCTATTTGAAAATGTATCCCTCAGCTTGTTCCCTTTAATTTCCCCCTGAGCTCCCTTAAATTACTTCAGAGAATTGTGTTTTTTTTTTTTTTTTTCTTCATCCACTCTACCCTTTCTGGGGTTCAGATGATGGATTCATTTCTTTTTATGATGTGATTAATGGATTTCTTAAGCAAATGGAGGGAATGCTGGTGGTCAGAGACATCAAAAAGTGAAGCTGGAATTTAATGACCTGCTGTCTGATGATAAATCTAAATGAGAAGCCCATGTGTGTGGGTGCTGGGGCCGTCTCTGCGACCTCTTCTATAATGGTGCTGATCTGATCACTCCCACTTGTTACGGCGTGCGAGTCATTCTCTATATTTTTATAGCCTCTTAAACTTAGCTTCAGTTTTACCTCCTGTAATGAAAACCAGTGCACTTCACTGCATCTAAGGCGGAGAAGGAGACGTGCGGGTGCGCAGATGCCCCAGACTGCTGTGCTGTACTGATGCAATAACATAAAGACATTAATTAAGATGTAGGCCGAGGCATATGGATGTATTTATTTAATGACCTTACTGTATCTGCGCAGCCTGGGTAAGAACTGGCCCTGCAGGAAGATAACAAACAGATGGTTTTAATATTCCAGAGGCTAATTTCACAACAATTAAAGACACAGCGAGACATTAGCATCTAATGAAACATTTAAACTACTAGTAAGTGCATCTGCCATTAATTTCTACACAGTGAGGTCTTGTTTTCCTGCAATCTGTTCTGTGTTAGGGCATAAAGTTTTTTTTTTTTTTTCCTCTTCCTCATCTCTCTTTCTAGTCTGAATTTACTGAAGGAGAGAATCAACAACTGTTTTCAATCAGCAGACAGCGTGATGCTTTGGAAGAGCGCAGCTGAAACCTCAGTATGAAACAGTTCAGTCTGCAAGTTTGAGAAATCATTAAACATTTGTTATAAATCATTCTTCAAAAAAAAAAAAAAAACACATAAAGGCGAGCGGCTATTCAAACTGTTATCGTCCTACTTTGTTTGGATAGTCCAGTGGTGACAACAGATTGTTCATTCAAATGATTATAATGCGTCTGTAATGTCTTTGTACTTAGATTCAAGTGATACACAGATGAAAAGCAGTACAATACAACGTTGTATTGTCTGCGGAGATACAGCAAACATATTTTGTCTTACATCTGTTTTCACTCGAAGTCTATGTTACCACTCAGTCAGCATCTAAACTATAACTGTGGCAGCACTGTCACTACACACATGGACTTATCCACCAGAATCATGTGAAATCTTAATGTGGAGGAATTTTAAAACAAAGCCTTGCCGTGTTTGATGCTTTGCAGAATTCAGAAATGTGCATTTAGTCTTTTAAGCCCTCGTCTCTGAGACACTGATCACTCTGCATGACAACATGAATCTGCAGAGACAAATACCACGGTAAAACTAATTAAAGCAATCATATTACTTGTAAAAAGAAAAAGAAAAAGAAAAAAGGGGGAAAGCTAACCCTGTCTTATCAGATAATATAGAAACAAATTAGATGTCAGTGACTTCCTTTTCAAAGCTCTACCATGGTATTGATTTCCAATAATGTGTCAGAAGATTGTCATTTCTTGACTATAGCCTCGACCACAGGTAAGTGCGTTTCCTAGAACCTACTGCATGTTCACTAACACTCTCCGAACCTGAGTTTCAGTAAGTCCTAACACACTGTACATGAGAAATATCTATAGAACGTGGCATTTCAGCATCTGCGTTCAAGGTCAGACTGAAATAAACAAGTGCCTTTATAGAAAAGCCTCACAGCAGCATTATTGGGGGCAGCCACGTGAAATACAAAAGGTGTTGATGAACGTCTGGTATAAAAGCTTCACAAAATACTAATCTTTGAGATGTTGACCGAAGCACGAGACGACAGACACCTGTCTTAACGAGACAAAGGGTTCGATTAAAGAGAACAAACGCTGTCGTTTCAGTATTGTTGTTAGTGGCAGTAGAGGAGTGAGAGCGCTGGAGAGAAATGACTCAGAGCCATGTGCAATAAATACAGCACAGCCCCGGTCAGAGTGAAAATGATACGGTATCCAATTCAACACTGTTCCCACTTAAAAGTACACTACAGCTATTACAACATTGTCTCGAACATGTGGAGTCAATTATTTTCTCACTTACAGAAAAGTGCTCACCATTGCCATAGTGGAATTTTACAAGTGTATTGACCTATTCTCAAGGGGCTGCTCTATAGACTCAATGCAATCAAGCACAAAAGTAGGCCTGCTAACATTTCTAACCACAAAGGCCTTTTTAAACAGAGCCATACACAACCAGCCTCGCCCCGGCAGCTCCACCCCACCCCAACCCCCCATCCCTCATCCTACAAAGGGGAAAAAAAAGAGAGACAGAGAACTGGGCTCGGTTTTCTGTACTAGCCTCAGTGGGATTCTGTAGCCATCAGCTCCTGGTTTCCCTTAGTTACGCACAACAGCAGCTGCGGAGCTCGGCGGTAATAAAACCTGGAACAATTTAACAGCTTTTATTGTTCTTCTGTGGCTTTCAGAACAGCTAACCTGTCCTCTCAGGATCTGGCAGAGAGAATCCCACTAGGGCAGCAATGAAAGAGGATCTCATTTACCTAAAAGCGCTTATAAATTTTTAATTTGCTTTAACAAGTAAATTAACAAGTCCCTCATTTGGGAAGTTTTATGGCTGCTTGCCACTAAGGGAGAACCATGAAAGTTTTATAGATAATCCACTACCTAGACTGTGTTGCTGATAATAAATTGTCTATTTCCTGCGGCGCTGTCAAATCCCCTTGGTTCCCACTGACTACACTTTGAATATCTGCTGCATGCTACCTTCAGAGGTCTATATACCAGGGCTATTAAAGTGCTCGGGAGCTTCATGACTCAACAGTTAAAATGAACAACTTGAAGAATTTCTGTCGACTTTATACAGGCGCTCTCCTATAGCCTTAGGAGATGCCATTGCCAAACATTAGACCATATTAAGCACTGCTGCTAATAATGTCCCTACCAACCTCCTCTACATCACATCAGCCTCACAGAGAGCCCATCTAGTAAAAAACCTCCCTGGGCTGGTTGACAACAGCAGTTGGAAACTGCTAGGCCTATTTAAGTTGCAGTCGGCTTTATCTGAAGAGACTGTTATGTGAAAAGAGGGGCTAAGGGCTGTAAGAGTGGATGGGGGGGGGGGGGGCTGACAACCGGCCCCACGTCATCTTCCTGACAGTGGCTATGTGGGCGAGCCCACCAGTGTGGCCTGGCTCTGACCCTGTGCTTTGGCTCTGAGGCCCAGCTGCTTTAACTGCCACAGACAGGAGCCCCCGCCCGGCCCTCTCCTCACCCATAACCCCCTCTGCCACCCTCGGTCACAGCCTGTCACTGAGCATCAGTGCTTGGCTTCCATTGCCCCAGATTTGTTTACTGTTAGCTGCGCGTGTGTGGCGAAGAGGTCGTAGGCATACAGTGTGAAGAGAACCCGGTCCTTAACGCCTCTTTTTTTATCTCTGTAGTTGAAGCATGGATGTTGTGTGTTCTCTCATCACTGTGACTAAATGACATATTGAAAATGGTTAGCATGTTTATCCCAAAGCCCGCTGTTTGCCTGTGGTTTAGACTTAACTGTCAGCCGGCAGAGTATTTTATTACTACCTAGATATGTAACCATGGGGAACCTTCATTTCCTTTCAGCGTGCTTGCACCGTTGTGTGGCAGCGATCTCGGGCGAACATGTCAGACATCATTTTTTTCTTCCAGGGGGAGAAAAATCGGTGAGGCCGAATGCCCCCACTCCCACTCCCACTCCGACCAATCTCAAGCCACAGAGGAGGAGAGCTTTCGTATAGCCTCTGTGCTGGAATGTGCAGCCAAAGAAAAGATATGGAGTCACTGAGGACTAGTCATAGCAGCCGCAGGGAGAGAGCATCCTGAGAGGAGGGAGGTGGTGGGGTGGGAAATGGAGGCCTGAGGTGCAGCAGGGGCGGTAGGGGGGGTTGTTGGGGTGGTAAACGTGGTTGAGAGCACTGTCTTGATCTCATCAGTCATACTAAGGACTCCATTTCCTCCACCGCAGGCTGGAGGCTACTAGGGCTTGTGGCTGCATTTATATATTGCCATAAATCTCTGATCTATGACGACATTACAGACAAATCAATATGCTTTTAACATCCATCCACTGCCCTGCGTCGCAATCACCCTTCTCACAAATGGTCATATAATGCTGTAGTCTGGAGGATTGAGTTATGGGGACAATTCCCAGATTTAATAATGAACTGAGCAGGTGGAGAAGTGTGTGTGTGTGTGTGTGTGTGGGCGGGAGGAGGGTGGGGGGGTATAAGAGCAGTGGGAGACCTCTACTCTCTCAGATCATATCTGAACATCTTGTTGTAGTAGCCCAGGGTGGCAGTAAACCTTTCTGCCCACTTTACACACATCCAACTCCCTGAGCTCTGAGCTTCCCAGCGTGCCGAGCAGACCCAGAGAATAATGTTACTAGATCCCTTCCCAGAATGCACTGGGGCAAAAAAATGTCTGACTGCCCAGTTGAGCACTCATCACCACATACCTTCCCATCAAAGACTTTTGCGTGCAATTAATTACATGACTTCCCCAACTCTTTAATCTGCGCTTCTGAGTCGTTATTTCAGTATTGGCTTTCAGAGACCCGTCCAACTAAAGCCACCGACGGCGTGCCAAATCACGGCTCCCCAAGCAGAGCAGCCTCAATAAAGAGTGGTATGGAAAAAAAAAAAAAAAGACAGCAGAGAAAAAGCCCTCTCCTATCGGCTTGCAGAGGCTATCATTTCTCTTTTTTATTGCCATTTATTTTCCTCCAGGAATTCGCTGCCAGTATATTGGCAGGCCTTCCAGTAGATGGAGGCAATGAAATTTAGCGCAGACACTTAACACTGGGTCAAGCCTTGTGTGCAGCTCATGTGTGGTGGTAATATGATAGACAAACGCTTCTAGTTTAGGGAAAGAGGGCTTTTTTTATGTTACAGGAATAGCAGTGGTGTGCTCGCTGTGACATGCGCTATATTGAAAGTGAGGAAAATATAAAACCGGAGCCTTTAAGAAGGACAGAGAACATACAAACACTGGTGACACTGCGTGGGTGTTTATGAGGGACAATCTAAATAGGTAAAACCTGTGCTATTATGCAAACCCCTTGAAATACAGACCTTGTTGCTTGTATGTGATATGATAAATAAAGCTATATAATATATAAGCAAAGTGACATTAATTAAAAGATATCCTCACAAGAGAAAGCTCCTCAGTAAATATGTCATTTGAATTAATTTACATCCACACTAGAACAACCGAGTTTTATATGCATTAGTGGCAATTTCAGGAAATAAGACGCAGGCGGCACTAACAGAATAACATACATACATTAACATTTAAAGGTTACGTGAGTTAAAATCCTTTCATTTTATTTCAGAAAACATTACATCATTCACTCGTATTAATTACAATACCAGTGAATACCAATGCTCATTACCACCGTGCATGTCGCGCCGTGTATGAAAGTATCTAATAACCCACGGTATGTTAAAGAGAAGGTCGTGGGGTCAGAAGCTGATCTCTGGTCAGCAGGTGGATAACAGGTAGTCCTGCCTATCAGGCCTCATGCTGTGGCTTACTGCGTGTAAACCAACAAGAATGATAGCGTCTCACCTTACCTGCATTCAGCTCCATCCGCACTGCTATTTCGGGGGGATTAAGGGGGTTGGGGGTCGTAAAATCTGATGGCAGGATATACATTTCCTATTTGGCTGACCCAGGGTGTCTGCCTGCGGGGGCCAGGACTGTTATCACTAATCCCGGCTGTAAACGTGCTCATTTAGCCATCCTTCTGAAATTCATATCAGTCGTTATCAAGTCATAAAACAAGAAAGTGCTGCAGTCCCCCTGTATTAATAGCAGCCTGAGTTTGCCTGCTTCACGAGGAGTATGTCAGCAAACATCTGCTCTGGCTGCTTTAACAGACCGGTAATGGGGGGACCAAAAAAAAAAAGGCCAAGGGCAACAAAAACACAGCCAAACAACATGATTGTAACTGAAATAATCAGGACTTCAGAGGCAGGAAATAAATCATGTGTAACGCGCAACGCAGTGTTCTTCTGATGCAAAGATGGTACAGTGCAGTACATAAAGCCATGATGATGACGAGAGAAGAGAACGTTGTCCATTAACATTATAGTGGAGCCACATTAACAGTGTATACCTGATTCCCTTTCATCTGACTGGTCATAAAAATGCAGCTGGAATGTGGCCGTAATGGGGCGGTAAGCAGCAGACAGGCTGGAGAGAGCTTAGAGAAAACAATCTCTGCATTGTTTCAGTGCTGCCTTCATGTGCCGTCGGGATTATTATTACGACTCAAGCACAAAGTCGTACAAATACAAGTGGAAAAGAGGGAATAGTCCACAATACCAAAGCTCCATGCAGAGATGAGACAACATGTGGCAACGACTGATTTGTCATGTGATGTCATGACATTAAACTGTGCTCCAATAATACTCTACCTTAGATTTATTTCTACTGACTGCAAATCATTTAGAGTACATCTTTTTAATTACTGTAGATGCTGCTTCTAATAAATATCTCAAAAACTTCATCACTTGGCCTTACAGTACATTTTATCTTCCGCATCCACAAGTACATGAGGGTCTGACTGAGTGACATCATTTTTGTATGGGAGGCTCTGTGCTGTCACAACAAATTGTACCCTACAATTTGTTGCCACACCATGTTACATCAGCACCTACTGTGCATGTGTCCTCCATGTGGATTAGAAATAGCATAACATGAACAACTGCACCTCTGTGGTCTCCTCAAGGCATGTACCTACTGAACCTACTGAACTTGTTTTGGTGTTGAATCACTTGAAAGCACTATGAGTTACTATAAGTGTTTATAAATCCACCTTTACTGCACTGCACATCTCATATCCGCTGACTTTCATAATGTAGATGTCAGTGACCTTGGTAAGTGTACACACAAAGAGCGTAGGCCTATGCTATATTAAAAAAATGCTAAATTCAGAAGGTTTCTGAGTCGCATGCTTTTACATTTACAAATCCGAGTCTACAGACCGCTGCCGTGTAAAAAACACGCTGTTTGTTCTTCATTAGTACTAAACCACACACTCATTTTTTTGCACAGTGCTGGGATGCACTTAAACTTTACAACCCCTGATGGTAGCTGTGGTTTGAGACTTCCTGCCCATCACTACAACCAAGCCAGCCACATATGTAATGGGGACATATGCACTTAAGTAATCAGTGCTGGCAAAGACAATGAAAAACAATTCTAATGTCAGTCATTGCTCTTTGTAAGTCTTCTACAAAGGAATCTAGTGACAATAACAACATTCATAACTCAACTTCTGACAGTCAGCATTCAGAATTAACAACACAGCAACTTTAGAAAACTCAGATGATTTGATGTGAATGGTTTCAGAAAGATATTCATGACAGAAGTGAATGCGGCACAAAATACATAAAAGTTTCCAATATGAAAACGGACTTTCCACAATTATTACACAGCTATGTACCGAGTTTGAAGCTGTAAAACTATTTCAGTAGCAAAGCTGGAACCACTTTGGAAACCTAAGTCGTTCCTTGACAAGCGTCCATACAGCAGCAGTGACTCTGTTGTTCCCATAGTACCTCAGTACATTAAGTTTATACACGAAGACTGTTCGTTGTTGTAAACTTGTCATGTCTTCAGCTATGGAAAAACAATCCCTGACTTTACTTTCTCCAACATAAAGAAGTCAAATCCCTTCCAGCTTCATGATTTAGACCGACAACGCCGCAGTGAGAGCAGCGACCTACCACGCAAGACCTGACGGCATCCAGCAACGACTTGTAGAAACAGCTTCCCCACGTGTCGAAGGCAAATTACAACACACAGGGGACCTGTTACATTTCAACCTAGTTCCACATCGCTTGGCTTAAAGAGAGACTATTTAGGTGGTTTGGTGTTCTTATTTATGTTGAGAATTAAAGAAAGATCGAAATCCTGTCAGTTTTTTCCTCCTCTGACAAGTAGAGTTTTCAGCAGCTATCAGCGATCTTGGCAGAGCAGAAGAATTACTTCATGACCCTCTTTGCAAGCCATGCCCTTACTCTGTTTGTGTTTTGGTCTGGGCTTCCTCTAGCGAGTAATGGACTTCCTTCAACTCATAAATCACACTTGCACAGTCCTTTTGATTTTTTTTTTCTCTCCCCTTTTTTTTTTTTTTTTCTTTTTCCTTCACCATGTTATGTTTAGTTTACCACATCTTTGTTCGACTGAAGCTATTTTCTGTCACAAAAAGCGGCCAGACAATGCTGGCTCTCTTTCTCCTGTTCTTGGAAAGGCACTTTTACAGGCGCTGAGGGCCACAAATGTCAACCACAGGAAGGCAATTATGAGAGTAAAATTACTTCCTTACTGTTATCAATCCACTCTCTGGACCCAGGGAATGGTTAAAAGCCACCATGAAATAGGGCACAGTTAGACTTTCCTCCTGGGTCCGAGCCAAGGCTGCTAACCTTGCTATTAAAGGCCCCGACAAGCTTTGTCAATGCAATCTGCTGAATGCCTTGAGTGACACGCGATCGATATTCTCCACTCTCCCGGGTCATCACCAGTGACAGAGGCCTAAGTAATAATACAGCTCTAGCTGCCTCTCTAACTGAAATGCTTCCACTGCCACAATATTTCTTTCTTTTTTCTTTTTTTTTTTTTGTCTCGGGGCTTGTGAGCTAAATTTTCTGCACTGATCGAAAGAGGAAGATATGGAAGGTGGGGAGCGAACAGGGGAGGGTGATGAAGAATTACTACGTGTCTGGATTGATGCTGGCGAGGGTAGTGTAGTGAGTGTGGCAGGCAAGGAAGGGAGGAAGGGGGAGGGAAGAGGGAGGAGGAGGAGGAGGGGGGGCACACACAGAGGGAGGGGTGGTGGTGGTGGTGGTGGTGGGGGGGGTCTGATAAATCGAAAATGACTGGCTGCCGAGTTGTAATCTGCCAGCATCGAGCCCCCTGTAGCAACAAGCCAAATGAAAAAGCACGCTGACAGGCCCGAGAGATGGAGGGCCTGCGGTAGATTGGGGGGGGGGGGGGTGGCGCAAGGGGGGAGAGAGAGAGGGAGAGAGAGAGGGAAGACAGACAGAGGAGGGAGGAATTTTTACGTTTACGTTTGTTCCAGGTAGCGTGTGGATGATGCAGGCAGTAAATAAAGAGCATGTGTCCTCACATACACAAACTACACTATTACCGCTCCCATAGCAGTCCCATTACAATTTCTAATAAGATATAATGTAAACACGAACAGTTGGCAGTGTTGTACCACCCATCAGAAGCTGTCAATTAACTCCACAACGCTGAAATGTGTTTTATGTGTTTATATGATGGGGACTGTGTGTGTGTGTTGTGTTGTGTATACAGGCAGCTTGTAAATCTCTAGTTATATGCTATCTTTGCATTTTGCATAAATGCCATCTGAAAGGGGACGCACACACAGAGACACACACGGCGGCAGCTGTTGTGTCCTTCATGAGCAGGTGAATCAAGCTCCAACATCAAAATCCAACACAAGAGCTCCACCTACTGCAAGTGCCTCCTCTGTGCCCCTTCCTTCTTTCCTTCCTCTGCTGCTCAGACAGCCAGATGAGCTGTGGGAAAACAACAGCAGGAGACGGCCGTACACGTATACAGTCTACAGTGTGCAGCTCATTTCTATCCCTTCCATTAAATTCCAAAGTAACCTATCTCTCTGAACATTAGTGTCAGACTGAGGGAAGGCCGATCCAGACAGGGCTAATAAGGCAGCAGCAGTCTGGCCTTGTCTGGCTGCCTGATACAATGTCAGCTGCGATGAGAGCTAAGAGCTAAGCCCCCCTCTCCCCTCCTAAGTATTAAGTGTGTAAGCCTGATGCCTGTTAAACAGGGTCTTGCAGGAGCAGGGCCTGGGAGAAGGAGTCAGTCTGCCTGCCTAACAGGCCTGCTGGCCTGAATACACAACAGCACTCCCTTGCAAAAATGCAAGGTCAATTCAGCAGCAGCAGTGAGACCAAGAGAGGAGGACCTGCATTGTAATTGGGAACTCAATAAAGGACATGTGGAAAACAATGTAAGATGGTGCTGGCAGATCCCACCCACCAGGACCATAGAGAACCCAGAGCAAACAATCTGTCTGCACAGCCATCCATAACCCTACACAGAGTTTATACATCTACATCAGATGAGCTGCATATATTTAGAAATCACTAGTGGCCCAGCATGGGGCCTGATGAATTCACAAACAGCAGGAAATAGTGCCCCTGTATTTTCAACTGAATTATCTGCAGCTCTTTGTCTGTTTATCCATTGCTGCCTTTTTTTTCCACAGCGGCAGACATTCCCAGCGAGGCAACAGGGGCCCTGAATCTGTAAAGGCTGCATCTCTCCTCCCCCTGTTTCATTTGCAGACCCGTGGCTTACAGTCGGACTGTTGCAGAGAAAAGCCATCTCCCTCACAGCATGGCTGCTGTTTCAGGGCAATGCCGATCTGCTGCATGCACCCCGACTTCCCGCACTCCCACTGGGCTATTCAGGAAATCACGGCTGATACTGAGCCGTTTGTCTCCCTTTTGTGCTCACCCCTGGTCACGCTGCAACAAAAAAGAAAGGGGGGAAAAAAACCAGAGTACGGCTTTACCCCCGCCTCCTGAGGAAATGCTGAAAATTATTTCTGTAACCCCTCAGTGTGGCAATTTCGATGGAAAGCACACAAAAAGTGAATAAAACACAATTTAAAAGGCAGGCTCTGCAGGAGTGGGAGTCTGCCTGTGGCTTTCTGTGTTTTCTGGGGAAAATTGGGTTCTCAGCCTGAGGTTTATCACTTGAAACTTGAGGCATTTTCTGGAACAAAACTGGTGTAATCATTTCAAATAGGGCCGGTATGAGATGAAGACTTTATATAAGCAGCACGAGAATCCACTGAGGTCTAATCAAAGTAATACAGAAGGAACTAAATGTGGGAGTTGCGTTTAGCATTTCTGTGGCTTTCCACTGTGACAGCTTTTGTGTCAAATAGCTTTGAACTACACGAGCTGTCGATGGCATGAGAACCGCACAAACAACCCAGGAAGAAGGGATCATCACGGACTCATCAGTGAAGATTTGCTGGCTGCTGGCTGCTGGCTGCAGCACATCATATTCCTCAGCCACAATCAATTATCCTGCCATAAAACAGGCCAAAGAGGCAGCGCTCACATAATTGTGGCCAATGAGCAATAAAAAGAGGGATAACCTGCATCACAAGACCGTGTCCATCACACCGGCTGATAAGATTAAGTACAACTTCAGAGCAAAAGTTAACTGGCTGTTTGGAAAGCGATGTGACCTGGAGTGTTTAACTGATAAGAGTCTGGAATCCATTTGGCTCGGCTCAAATATTTTGTCAGGGTGACGTGCTCCGGTTTACTGTGGCCTGACCCAGCGCCGCCTCGATAACACTGATGTTCCTCTCATAAGGCGACACTTGTTTTCTCACATTAACGTCTCTGAGACGAGACAAAACAAGAAACCACGACCCAAAACAAAACCTTGTGAAACCTGTTAGTGTCACACAACACATCAGCGTGTTCCCTACATAATCACAACAGTGTATTCTGCAGAGCACATACGGTAAAGGAACTTGGACAGCGTTGTGCCTGAGTTAATTATTCCTGGCTGCTTTGTCTCATTCCCAAAACAGGTCTTAGTGAGAAAGTATCATGTCAGCAGAATCAGTTAATAAAACCATCATCTTAGTTTTTTGTCTATGAGCAAACAGCTATACCTGAAGGTGAAGGCACATTTGGGCAGTATAACAGTTTCACAATGATGGAGAGGCTTGGAGAATGAGACTGAAAGGACTGCAGTTATATGACACTTCAATTCAATCCAACAGACAAAGCAGAGAAAATGTGTGAGGCAAAATTAAAAGTAACAAGAGGCGTTGGAGGTTTGAGTGAGAAGTGCTTTTTACTTCACCAGCATCAGAATGTGAGCCAGAGAACAAGGCTAAAAACAAGCACCCGCCGCATCTAAAAGCACAATCTCGACAATCCTTTTGTCAAAACTTTCTTCATTTTTTTTTCTTGATAACTTTTCATTTAATATTGTCTGTATACTGTACAATACACTTCATGAAAGGACGCTGAGCTTTTGTAGGCCAGGAAGACGCCGAGTGCAAGCTCCAAAGAGCTAATGTCGAAATTCCCCCGAGCCGTCTTTTAAACACACGGGTAAATAATTCAGCACAGCCTGAACAAAGACTGAATCTGAGAGAGAGCGCTGGGTTCTCTTGTGTATGCTGCACTTTCTTTCCCCGTCCCACAAGAAGGAACAGTGAGTCGGGCACTTCTCTCTCTGTTCGTTGAATTTTTTCTGCTTTATTTTGAGCTTTCACAGTTGATTTTCAAACCACGAGCAGAGCTGCTGCTGCTGCTGCTGCTGCTGCTGCTCCTGCTGCTTCACTCACACTTGTGTGTTTCCTCCCTGACAGCGAGCTGCAGCACGCCAGCGTGTCACCCTCCTGCTGACCTGTGGGTGGTGCTACATGACAACACATCAGGATGAAGGGGTGGAGGAAGGACAGCAGGGATGATTGGAAAGTAACACATACAGTAGTGCAAACGCCATACAGCATTTCAATCATGGGGGTGTCAGAGTAAAAAAACAGAATACTTGAAACAAACATCATTATCCTCTGGTCTGGTCGCCTTCTTTCCCCCAGCAGGCTGAACTTCTCCTGTGGAGGAGGACGCCATTTAACTCGGCTCACCCGCAATATGCAGCCGTAGTTATGAAAAATGCTATTTTATCTTGAAAGATGGCAAAGTATTACAGGAACTGTCAAGAAAAAAACATCTGAAATAACAGCTAATTTTCTCACCCGGCAGGCTGGCTTTAAAAAATCTCAGGGAAAAATACAAATTCAAAGTAAATACCACATGACTTGTTGAAAGGGCATCTTCTCTACCGATTTTTACACATCAAAGTCTGTTTACAGGTCTGTTGGCGCTTGCACTAGTGTATATGTGAAAAAGAAAATGTATAAAGCCTCTGGTCTCTCCAGAGGGAGGAACACAAAGTCAGATCAACAGCCTCAAGCGATGTCATTTGAGTCAGCATCAGTTGTTGCTCAAGAGAGAGTTTCCTCGCCCTGGACAGACTTTAAAATATATATATATATATATAATTTTTTTTTAAATACGAAATGACACATTTCTAAAATGTGACAGGAGTCTGTAAGTTAACCTCCGCCACATGGTGCATCCAGTTTAGCTCCTGGCAAAGGCATGGTGCATCAAGGACATCGCTGGGTGCACACAAAGTCCAAATTAAATGTTAAATACTCCACATCCTGCTCGAAGGCTGGAGCAAAAACATTCAGCTAAGCTCAGTACACAGAAACACAGAAACTCTCTGTCTGTGTTCTTCTGCTACCTGGTTTTGTACTTTCCAGAAAATGACACGTACATGTTGGAGGAGAGAGTGGGCTCTGGCTCAACCTCTCTTCTTAAAACAGACTGTATAAACTGCTCCGGCAGCTCCTCTGGGTGAAATACTTTTCTTGGGCTTAGCAGCAGCACTACAGTACTACAGTATTGAGCTGAGGAGCAGAGGTTGGAGGGGATGTGTGGGGTGGCAGAGACTACCTTTGCTTGTAGCCGCGGGCCAGACTGGGAATCAGTTCAAAGATTCCCCATATAACTCTGATTAAAAATACACAATGGATCTTTTTAACTTTCATAGCTAATAATTGATGAGCACAAAGGCCCTCTTGAATTTTCCATGTGAAAGAGGAGCTGACATTCGAAAGGTTCACTGCATGTGAGCGTGTATCCCCCCCGCCCCCTCCTCCCTCCCTCCCCTCTCCACATCTTCTTGCTCTCCATCTCCTTGTAGCTGCAGGCTAATTGCAGCGATTTTAGATGATTGTTATTAAAAACAGGCGAGCGGCGGCACTTTGCAAGCTGAATCCCCTCGAGGAGAGGGCCCCGTCACACCGGGAGCGCCTGTGCATCCTAATGACTGCAATCAGGGCTTGCAAAAGCGAGGACGCCTTTGTTTTCTCCAGCGCTGTGAAGGAGGAGAGGAGATGTGCACACACCCAACAACACAACACACTCCAGCGCTCTTCAGGATGAATAAACCTGAAGAGAACAACAACAGCGGCGGCGGCTTTCTCCTTGTCAGAGCTTTACAGTGCAGTCGGTGTATGTGTCATAACACACAACACGGCGTCGACTGCTTCAACTCACACATGCACAAATACAGCATGTTTTATTTACTTTTGAAGCCTACATGTCAAGAGGCTTCATTAGACACAAAACTGAATTTTAAATTCCTGTACTGTCCACACTGGGACCAACATAATGCTAAATACCAAACAGTACAAAGGTCAGCATCCTGGTAGTCAAATGTTTGTGCACTTAGTTTTTTACATTCTGGACCTTATTTCTAGCATAAAATATGATCATTTACTCACCCAGATAACTTTGTTCTCATTACAAGTCGTTCCGATGAAATTAGCTCCAGCCGAGAGCCGCGTATATCTGTATAATGCGAGTCTACAGGGCAGTGCAATGCAGCCTCTAAATAACACATTATCTGCAGAGAAACTTGTTAATTTCACCAATATTTTGTTATGATAGGCTAGTGCTATCTCCCTTTGAGTCCGGGGTTAGCTGTTATCAACATCCGGGGTCTGTAGGTTGACCTACTGACCTCTGACCTGGATGATGTCATCTCTGAGCGCCGCGCAGCTTGTTGCTAGCGCTAATGCGATGGTTCGTTTCTGCGTGTTTCCGACTTGTCAGAACAAAATGAGCAGCTGGATGAAGTTCAGCTTCCACAGGCTTCCTCTCCTCAACCTGGACTCACTAAAGCTCCGGCTAGTTGCGTTAAAAATAGACCCGAATGCCGAAGTGGAATGATTATTATCAGAATGAGCCGGGCAGCGCTCAGATATGACATCATCCAGGTCAGAGGTCAGTAGGTCAACCTACAGACCCCGGATGTTGATAACAGCTAACCCTGGACTCAGAGGGGAATAGCACTAGCGTATCATAACAAAATATTGGTGAAATGAACGAGTTTCTCTGCAGATAATGTGTTATTTAGAGGCTGCATTGTGCTGCCCTGTAGACTCGCATTATACGGATAGGAGCTCATTTCATCAGAACGACTTGTAATGACACCAACGTTATCTGGGTGAGTAAATGATCGTATTTTATGCTAGAAATAAGGTCCAGATTGTAAAAAACGGTAATTATCCTTTAATGCACAAATTGTATTGTATGCAGTACTTTCAACATGGTAAAAGCAATGTTAAGAAAAAGCGACTTGTAGCACAGAGCTCGAGTTAGGAAACATGATCTCTGTGAACCTTTCAAACCCTGGCTCCGTTTGTTCTTTAGTTACAATGGATAACTCTGATCAACTTGTTGTGAAAAAAGTCAAAAATCCATGTATCTTAAAGCAGAGCCTGGAACAGCTAATGGAAATCAGATATTGTTCTGAACAATGAGATATTGTTCATCATTTATTTTGTTGCTCACACTGTTGTTTTATTGGTGGGTGGAAGCTGATTTTTTCCACCCCGGTGTGATAAGAGTGTAGTCAGAAACAAATTAAATGGCTTTGTTTTATGCAGCTCTGTTCATTTCGGTAAACGGTCTCTTTTTCCTGCCCACTAATAACCCTGACGATAAGCACAAATACACACACACACACACACACACATACACAAACTTACGAACAAAGAAAGCCAACAGTGTGGGTCTGCAGTAAGTACCAGAGATTTAACAGTGTGATTAATTAAATTGTAACTAAATCAATTCTAATTACCCAGCAGGCTCGGTGCTGATGCACGGCAGTGGGCAGCACAATGACCAACCACACCAGCAGTTATCTGATACAATTACAACACACAAATTACAACACACAGCAATCAGCACAAAAAAGAATGACACACACACACACACAACGCTCACTTACAACAAGCTGAACGGGAGCAGCCGGGGGCCGGCAGCTGATCGATATCAGGCCTATCTGCTGAGTTTGGACTTATGATAATAGAGGCAAAAGTGGAAGAGCAGGGAAATACATAATCAAAATAAATAAGCTCTTGTGCAGTGAGCTGACTTCATGCGCTGCGGCTTTGTGGAAATACAAGAACTACGGCCGTGAGTGAGTCGGTAATGGATCGATGGCGGAGGTGAATAGGCCGGTGGGGAGCGGTGCTTTGACTTGATCAATCAGCAACCTGCAGGCCAGCTGATGAGAAAACACTCTGACAGAACGAATTTCTTTACACCACCTTTCTGTCCCCGTCCTGCCTCTGGCTCGCTTTTGAGCCTTTGGCGTTTTTGCACACCACTGGAGGCACTTTGACTTTTTACAATGACTGACCACCACCATAGAAGTAAACAGAAAGCTAAAGGTATCTACAGTACAGCGCTCATGTCATGTGACTACGGCAGCACTACGGGTGAGGAAATAAATGAGGGCAACTAAATGTTTCACTGCACTTACAACCTATGCTCCTCCAGCAAACCGATCTGGTTACAGCTTCTCAGTAACACTGTGACCTGTCAGCCTCTGTCAGACGGTCAAAACCCTCCGTGGCCTGTGTGAAAGCACTGGAAATGTTGTTTGTTGTCTGATGCTCCATCGCTTCTCTGTAAAGCGCAGTGGGGTTTGGTAGCGAGTGGATTCTACAGCGTGGCTGAATGCAAAATCAGCTCATATGCAGACATGCGCTCAGATAGGCGCACACACACACACACACACAAAAAGAAAATACAGGACCTGTGGGCAGAGGGTCCTCCACAACACTGTAGCCTCCTCCCTGCGCATGCATAATGCATGAGAACATGTAAATACGTTATTCCGCGCATGCATTAATGATCATGGAGAAACTCGCAGTCTAAGCACCAGGGCAATTAATAAAAGATGGCGCGCAGATAAAGGCCTATACCTCCCCCCGTCTAGGAAAACCTCCACCCCACCATCCCCCACCACTTGATCCGCTGAGACACATTTCATGCCAATTCTTAACCTTGTTTTATTTCTGCGCTGCTTGGGGGTGTGGTGCAGCTGGAGCAGAGTTGAATAATGAATGGAAGCTATCAGAGTGCCCGACTACTGTAGACAAAGTGTGGTCCGCAAGTCAACACATACACACACACACACACGCCCAAGTGTGGTCCTCATTGGATGCTCTGGGGAGGAAATGAGGGGTTAACTGGTCTCTGGGGAGCTGTGAAATCAGGGCTTCATAGCCTGGAGACAATATATAAAAAACACAGACACAAACACATTCGTCTCACAAGGCAACAACAGTGCAAACAGACTTATTTTTAAATGCATGTCGCTGTCTGAGGCTTGCCCCCTCCTCATGTCTGCTACATTGGGAAAAAAAAGGGGAAGGTAAGCAGAATCGAAAATTAAAACTAGTAACTACGCACATGGAATATGGTGTGTTTGATTTAACAGGTAAGCTTTGAACATTTTAGACCAGAAGCCATAAAAATGGCACCATTGGAAAATCATTGAGAAATACAATTTGTTGACTTTTTCCAATTTTGTAAAATGTTCTTTTCTGAAAGTTGTTTTTAAGTGCGTAAATGGACTGGCCCCACAAGTGATGTCTCAGATATTTAATAAGACAGACAACTGTAAGACAATGATGGAGCATAACCAAGCAAAACTGTAAAATTCGAAGATGCAGGACGACATTTGGCCAATCATCCCTCTCAGTGCAAGGTAGATATACACACCTATGGAATTCTTTACAATCAGAAATTAAATCCCAAACAGAACTAAAGCGGTTTAGTGTTAAAGTTAAACATCGGCTCAAGCAGCAGCAGAAATGTGAACATTAACTTCTCTCAAGTCATTGTCAATACAGCACTTTACTAATGTTTAATACTAAATTTAACTTGCGTTTTAATCCGAAATTTGCAGCTGTGTTTATTTATTCATGGTACCTATTCACTGTATTATCCACTGTATTTGTATTATTGCATTTATTGTATTCAGTATATTTTATCCTATTCTAAAGCCTGACCAGGGACAAAGACTGCAAATTAGCTGAAGCTAGACGTCTTGTATGCATTGCATTTTCCAATTTTTGTGGCAGTGTTGTATGTATCGTCCCTGTTAAATATACATTAAAATAAATCAATAAAATAAAAAAACATGCAGGTATCCCAATTTTGCACTTTCACCATCACAAATGCCATTGGAGACTTTTCATTTCAATGTATCCCAGGAAACTTCAAAAGATGCCCCATCATCTACAGTAAATCAAGAACTTACCAAGTCTGTTGTTATTTCTAGATTGTACAACATCACATTAAGCCATAAACATGCAGCAATGTGGTAATTGCAGGTTTCTGTACATACAAACGTGAGCACGGATAATTATCTTCTCAAATCCTCAATAGTGTGGAGCTACAGTAAATCAGAGAGAGGTAATCATCTGTGCTGCTGTGATGCATCACGTCTCGACATCTAAATGCCCCGACTCATTACAGAGCGGCAGCAGAAACTAAGCAGCACGTCTGCACCTGCAAGGATCACTCAGGTAAGATAAGTGACGGCGCAAAGGTCATCGCAATAAGCTGGAACAGACTCTAAGTAGGTATTACATGTTTAAGCCTGAATTATGATCCATAAAACACAAAATACACCAAAATGAAACAGTTGATTTTTCTCAATTAAGTTGGAAAAGTGTCAGGCTGGCTATAAGGTGAGAAGCTGACCAGCATCACGCTGTGGATGCATGTTCCTCCGGTTGCATCGAGTTTTCAAAAGCCTCTGGTTATAAGTCAAACTCCAACTGAGTATAGTGAAGAGAACCAGGGAGAGACAGAGAGAGAGGGAGACTCAGAGGAGGAGAGAGCCAGATGGTTGGGGAAAGTGAAAGCTCTGCCTTGTCTCTTCTTTGTTCAGCAGAGTATGAGCTGGCTGGGCTGACAGCTTGTCAATCTAACCCACCGAAGGGACAAGATCTAGCGATGACAGCTCTTTCTCCTCATCTCTCTCTCTCTCTGTCATTCCATCACTTGTGTGCAACCACAAACTGACCTTTCACTGCCACCATGCCTCTCCTGTCCGTCAAGCACAAAACACAGCTCGACGAGGAAAAAAAAACTCTTCCCCCTGCAGCTAACACACCCCCCCCCCCCCCGTCTTCCATGTGCTGATTTCAAGTGACAGTAATCACTGTTTATTAGCTCACTTTGCCCTTGTCATGTCCAAGAGCAGCAGCCACATATTAGAGTGATTAGACAATTAGAGCCATTACAGTATTACACTGGCCAATGTCACACGTCACACATTACACTGTGGATAGTGCGAGTAGACAAAAAAACTCTCTCGCTTTTCCTCAATTACAGGCATTTCAACAGCTCTAAGCTGGCAGAAAATGGGCTTAATGATTGCGGCTAGTGTGCACCACTGCCCTATTTAGAAACAGACTGCATTTTCTGTTCAAATTAACAGTGCGGGGGGAAAAGGCACAAAGGGGAATAGACTGTGCTAAGTAGGGAGAGAAGAAGACCTGATGTAACGAGGCTTATGCTGCAAAACTAATTAACACAAGGCCCTGTGCTCATTTCCTAAAAATTTACTTAACACGACTCACACCGCTTCATTTATCTAAGCAAACGAGCAGAGAGATGTGTATCTACTTAAGCTGCAGCAGGTCAATTACTAAAGCTAAATAATTCACAGAATGTAATATTTAGGTCCTATTCTAAAAAAAAAAAAATAACTTCCTCACTGAGTAAATGCTATCATAATTAGTATAATTAAAGCACATCATGTATTAATTAGTACATGATAATTCAAGTAGAAATGGTTTAATTCTGTGTTGTGAGAGATAGAGAGATACATTCTCTGTTCTGGTGGAGTGCAAGAGAAATGCAAATGACCATATTACTGTAAGCAACGAAGGAGCCAATTCCAGAATCTGTCCAATAACAAGTCAAGTAAAAATAAAGTCCAAAAGTGAGGTGGCATACCGAAGAAGAGAAGAGAAGAGAAGAGAAGAGAAGAGAAGAGAAGAGAAGAGAAGAGAAGAGAAGAGAAGAGAAGAGAAGAGAAGAGAAGAGAAGAGAAGAGAAGAGAAGAGAAGAGAAGAGAGAGGATAGAGGAGAGGAGATGAGAGAAGTGAGGAGGAGAGGAGAGGAGAGCCAGCATCTGGAGGCTGCGAGACATCACAGCACTCTGATGGTCAACCTCTTCTCTTGCAGGAGGGGTAAAAAGGGAGGGAAATCTGTTTCCTGTCATCTTCCATCTTGTCAGTCTTTGTTCAGACATCTTGCATCTCCTCCACCAGCTGTTTGCTGCCTGTGCTGACAGATGGCTGCTTCTCTTTGATATGCACTCTCCTCTCCTCTGGCCCGCTCTCCCTCATGCTCACCCCCTCCTCCCTCGCTGGGTAAAAGTTTTTAGGGGAAAATCAAACCTGGGGTATACGGGCTACAGTGGGCTCCGATGAATGCAGAGCTACTTGCTTTACTTACACTCGGAAACTGTTGGCCATTTGCACAACACACACAATGGTGTATACAAACAGATTTTCCCCAACGTCCGGATGGAAAGTAATAATCTAGACATTATGCATTTGAATGTGGGAGCAGGTCCACGTGTGTGTGTATGTAGATCTGTTCTGCAGCGCTGGCCAAGTTGGACAGACTTGAAGCCAGGCCTCACTCAGGGGGGAGGCTGCTGACAAAAAGCATAGGATTGTTGTTTCTTTGGCCCGCACCACCAGTGTAGACTGGTATTGCCAGACAGTTACACAAGTTTACGTTCGGACAAAAAGCAATTGTTTGGCTTTTTGCTCTCTCGGCGTCTGTGAACATGTGATCCATCCTTCCATATAAGTCTGTGACATTCCCATAGCTCACAATGCCAGGCTGACTCTCACTACTGTGTGTACGCGGGCATCTGTGTGAAGCGACCCGTCCCTGTGTGTGTGTGAGTGAGTGCGAGTGCGTGCACGGCACAACAGAGAGCCCTTTGAGCCAGGGCACCAGGGTTTGCCCATGCAGCTTAGGCAGCTCAACTATGGGAACCATCCCCGTGCCCAGTCATCCAGCCGGCTGAAACCAGAGCTGGTCCGGAGCAGGCAGCAGACGGCAGGCAGGACCCGACATTCCAGTGGGAATTTAACTGGGGCTAATGAGCTCTGGGAGGACTCCTCTGAGGAGAAAATCAAGCACACATTCACCGTGCAGCTCAAAACACACACCTGTACTCAAGGCCATGAGCAAAGACACATCTTTGCTATATCTAAGACAGAAGTGCTAAGATAGTTTCCTGTGATGATTTAAACAAAATAAAGACAAATTAGGCTCCGAGCCCCACACCATTAATCAGGATGTTGTTCATGATAGAAGGATATGGGTTACAGTACAGTAGAAGTATAATGATATGGGTTATACAGTAGTATTTGTGGATGAGTATCATTATATTATAGAAACCTGGTTGGAGCTGTCTTGTCTTGTTAAAATAATAGTTCACCCAAAATTCAAATTTCACTCATTATCTACTCACCCTCATGTCGACTAAGGGCTGTGAGAAGTTTCAGAGTCCTCCGTGGCTTCTCTGAGTTACAGGGGGTCTCGGCATAGCAGTGCATGTCCATATAATGGTTGCAAATGGATACCAGTGGTATGGCAAGTGGTATCCGTTTGCAACCGTTATATAGACATGCAGTTCTGTCGACATGAGCGTGAGTAGATAATGAGTGAAATTTCAATTTTGAGTGAACTATCCCTTTAATTTGTTGTGTTGGTTATGTCTTGAATGTATGTAATGTTGTTAGGGTGTACTGTATGTTGTTTTGTATCTGTCTATATGCTCTACATTGTCTGTATTTACTTGTTTGTGTTATGTCTATATTGTCCAGTGTGAATGTGTATTCTTTTATTGTCTCCATGTTCTGGACCCCAGGAAGAATATCGGATGCTAAGCAGATGCTAGTGGGGATCTTAATAAACATAAACATAAACCATGATTCTGGGAACAATAGAAATAGTTTGAATAGTTTTACAGTTTGATTTTTGGGGGCCATGCGCCTCTCTCTTCCTCTATCTACTAAATACAAAGCTAAAGCCACAGCACGGCACAAATACAGGAAATACAGACACAGAGAGGCAGCATGGCTGTGCCAAGTGGAAACAAAATCCACCTGTCAGCACCTCTAAAGCTCTCTGAACAACATATTATTTCCTTATTTTGTTTAATCCAAAAATAAATATTATTATTATTAATATAATATAACACCAATTTTCAGTTTAAGTGTCTGTGCTTATTTCTGGCACAACTTTCTGTCTCACAACTGATAAAAACAGAAAGTTGAGAAATAAGATAGAGAGTGCTTTAAACCATCTTATTCAATACTCCCCCAGTGTATTTCCAAGACTGTGAAACTATAAAGTTATTATCCTTAAGATTTCACACCTTTCTGAGTTGGTGACACCTGTGGTTAGTTGTGGTGACAGAAAATGTGTTGTTGCAGAACAGTCCCCGCAGTTAAAAAATGACACACGAATCGGCTGCCAAGTCTGTGAAGTGCAACAGAAACATCAAAAGGTGATGATGATTAAACGCCAAAAATGATTATCCAAGTTATTTGGAAAAGTAAATAGAAAATGTAATTAGAGCAGCTGATTCAATACTTGTGTTACAAATGGTAATTTCTAGTTCAATAACCAGCGGAAATTGAAATAAAAGTCTGCACCACCCTGAGTAAATATACAGATTGTTATACACACACAGCCCCTGTTTTCTTTCCTTTAGATTTTGTATAAGAGATGGAGATAAAAGGCGACAGGCAAAAAGCATACAGCCTGTGTGGGTGAAAGTTGTCTTTCCAGTTGGCTAGGCATCCAGTCATTCGCTCCATCCATCTGTCAGGCCTGTCCCTTGTGGCTACACTGAGGGCTCGCTCTCTCTCTCCCACTCTCTCTCTCTAGCCTGCAATTGTTCAGTGATCCAGACACTGGTCGGCCGCTCCCTCCCTCTCTCTCTCCATCCAGTCTTCCACTGAGGAGGCTGCATGGAGAGTCACAGACACACAGAGGCAGGCACTGACTGTTACAGCCCACTCACCGTGTTTACATCCAGCAAATTAACACTAACATGGCAGGGGGATAGGAGATCCTGCCCAGGGCCCGAACCCAGCAGCAACTGTCACTTACATCACTCCCACACAGACGCACGTGTGCTCACAGACACCGACACTGTGAGGGGGGGGACAGCCAGGGGACACACGCATATACATAAGTTAGTGTGATTATTAACTGAATTAGTGATGATGTTTGTGCATATCATGGTTTCTTAATAATTCCTCCCACCTGACCTGATATGAGAGACAACCCACTACACCCAACTCACAAACCAATAATCTGATAATGAGAACTTTCAATCTCCACATGTATATCAAAGCCAGTTTATGTTGGTTATTGCAGCCAGGGTACAAGAGGTCCTGCACCCCCTAATGAAAATTTGTCTGTGCATGTGTGTGAGTGGCTGGTATAGCCTAATGCACATAGAGTATACACACATGCACATCTGTGAAAGTTCTTTAGAAGGCTGGATGAGAGAAATCAGCCAATTCCATCTCAGTCTTCAAGAAAAGGTTAAAGGTGCAACTTCTTAACTCATATTTATCATCGTAATCTGGGTATGTCTGTTTGATGTCTTTATGTCTATTTTGAGTTAATGATCTGTCTTGTGATCGTATGTTATGTTTTGTTTGGTAATATGTATTGTCTCATGGTCTTGTATTCTGTGACGTATGTTTTGTC
Source organism: Trachurus japonicus (assembly GCF_045865225.1). Taxonomy (NCBI): domain Eukaryota; kingdom Metazoa; phylum Chordata; class Actinopteri; order Carangiformes; family Carangidae; genus Trachurus; species Trachurus japonicus. Next base: position 8,756,352 of record NC_140920.1, on the reverse strand, counting down.
TTGTTTTCTATCATGATTTGACATATGTATGAATGTGTAATACGTTAGTATTACGTTTGAGGCTCCCGCCATAAGCTTTAAATAGCTTCTTGGGAGACCTGGCGCTTCACACATCTGCTTCCGTTCTTTTCGGCTCTGTCTACTAATATCATGTGTGTTGTGCGAAATAAATACTGAAATAAATACTGAAAGTTCTGTACAACACTGTATTATCAACCCACCTGTGAACCCACCCCACCAATGGGCTGACATGTGTACAGAGGATGTTGCTATGTACTGTAAAGCCCTTTGAGACAGACTGTTATAAATAAAATTGCCCTGCCTTGTGTGTGCATCACTACTTTACATGCTGCAGGAAATCAATGAACAGAAAGAGAAGTTTTTTCACACGGTATAATGCAGGAAAGTAGCCTACATACTGTAACTTGCTTTAACCATATCAAATTCAATCATTTTTATTTCATTTTACATTTCTCTGTTGTTGCTGAATGTCTTGAGGACGTGTTTAGTTTAAAATAACGTGGTTAAATATGACAGCAGGACTGACATCAGCTGCTCCTAACACATGACTTTCATCTCTGTTTGCCTTCAATAAATGAGCGGAAGATGACTCCAGGCTGCGGTAAAACATCACAGATCTCTACACCTGCAAGCCTGGTTCGGTTATTATACCTGGATATTCTGCCCATGTAATGAGGGACACTCATCATGAGACTCTTTCTCAAATTTGTTTTTAGCAAATATAGCTCTGTATGTTTTCTCCTGGAATCACGCTACAGTGCAAACACTCTTGTGTGGCATCAATTAGTAAATTAAGGGATGAGGTAATTTTTCGCTAAAACAGTGTGATGGAAAATCATACATGATAGATAAATATATTAAATTTTCATACTCGCCCGCTAACATGCCACAGTTTGATGAATAGCTGGTAGGAGAATTTAGATGGAGATTGGCCATTAAAAGTCACAGATGTGCAATAGCAAGATGCACATTCACTAAACACAGACACACATTGAAACTTAACTTGTGTTTTGTGTCCCTTGTTATCCGTTAATATGCACATATATAAATGCAGGAAAACTGCTCCTTTGACCTCTGAACTCAATGCGCTACAATGGCTTTACCTCTCAGATAACTGAAGGAGGAAACAAGAGCCCAGCGCTGTTCTTATACATGATCTCTCCTCTCGTTTTAAGTCCTCTGAGCCTTTAAAGATGCTGTACATTAAAAAACAAAATAAACACTAAATTGATTCAGAAAATTCTGTGCATGTCGAACTTGGTGGTCTCCAAGGGGAGCGCGGGGTTTAGAGATACTTGTAATATAAGATGGGTAAAACTATCATCTCATCCTGGCAGGCGTCTCATCTTTTTAACCAGATATTTCAGTTACAGTGTACACACACGTCCACTTTGAAGCTTAACATAAGCAGGCACGCAAGACGCCCCGCAAAACCACTTAGCTCTTCATGAACAAACGGATCTAACCGAGTGAAAATCTGACTAGTCAAGCTACTTTACTCCCTCTAAGCTCCTGTTGTCTCCTCTGTGGCGGAGGCTTTTGTCTGACAGATGTTTACAGGGGATGGGCGATGTTTCCTCGCTGCGTGCTGCCTGGGAAAACATCTGGAGTTTGCAGGGATTTACCAGTAATCCCCTCGGCAAGCTGTGGAGCACTCTCTTAGAATTTCAATGTGGCCGTAAAGTAAGCAAGCTTTTCTGGAAAAGGGGAGAAAAAAAAAGGAGTGAAAAAAAAAAACTGACAGGGCCCGCTTTGCAACAAGCATTGCTAGGGTCAAAAGTTCTGTAAGCCTCTTACCACTCCAGCTCTCAGGCATAAATAAATTAAACCGGCTCGGCTAAAATGGCTCCAATAAACTCTCATTAAAGTCCTCCAAGCGTGGATGGATGGGCAGAGGGATAAAACTTTCATGCAGATCAACTCCTTCATTATTTGACGTGAAGGGAACTGCGTTTGCCATTGGGATGGCTACACTGGAGGAATCTTCTAAAGCAGGGAACACAATTAGACGCAGGCAACAAACCCAGAAGCAAACCCAGCCGACAATAGCCTCCCAATGGACGTCTAATGGAGGATTATATTTCTCAAGAAAGCCCCTGATCCACAGGAATGTATAGCTTTGGTTTCTCCCAGAGTTTGTGTTTGAAATAAGCGATCCCACCCAAGAGAGGTTTCCAAACCATGTGTCTCTTATATAACATATTGTGGCATCAGTCTGAAATAAGCAGCCCTTAATGATAACCCACACCCCACTCTCTGGTTTTTACAGTCATTATAGTCATTATAGTCACCCCCCACTATTCAACAAAGCAAGCCCGGCACACAGACACAGTAAATAAAGTCAATCTGCAGCCCTTTGGCCTGAGGGAGCCCAGAGAGAACGACCACATCTCAGTTTGGACAGGTGTCAACACTGAAACATCTGGGACTGAGTCAATTACTGAGGAATTAATAATCAAATGCAAAGAATATACGACACAGCTGGTGCTCACAATGCCATGAAATGTACATTACTGGGAGAGAGAGTGATGTGTTGTAGCTATAAGCTGGTGTTAAGTGAATCAGTAGGCATATAAATCAGCCAATGTGAAGACAGACAACATTTGTTTGAAGGTTTGAATGTCTTGAAAAGCCTCAAGTGAGTCATTTTGTAGAAAAACCGCCTGGTCTGAATGATGAATATGATCCAAAATAAACACAACTGGCAGATAAATATTGTCCTGTGTGTGGGACACTGTATGTGGAAAACTCAAGAATCTACTAAACACATGAATGTACCGTCTGTCTACACCATAAATAGCTTCTCATCAATGTACTGTACACACACTCAACACAATAAACAAACAGAAGTCAGCCACAAAAACGGTCAGCCAGCGCCGGCACTGCCAAATGTGAGCTCAGCTCAGTGATAAATCTCTCCTAAAGCAAACTGAAGCGTGGAATAACTTAGAGCCCTACAAGGTGTGGCTGAGGGGCCCACCTGCTCATATATCACTACCTGCTGGTCATATAATAGGCCTATATAATAATATAGTATATACAATATAAGTGCTGGGAAACACCTACAGCACGTAGAAGTAGAATCTTAACATACATGAACAGGCGATTTTTCTTTTTCATTTTTTACAAAATGTCAAAGGGAAATTTTTCAATTTTTACTCCCTAAAGCATCATGAATCTAGGACATCTGTTGTTGGCAGGTAGGGCCTACACTTTAATTACCCAAAACTTAATAAAAAGTATGAATACAGAACAGATTTGTATAATAGAACATGTTTTTCTTTTTTAATACCTTATTAATATCTCATTACCCCTCAGGTTTATTTTATGAAAGATTGATAAGCTGAAAGCTCCCACATTACACTACCTAGTGACTATTGAGTGTATGTGAAGTCATTAACTAACTCTTTCTCAGCAAGACCAGGATAATATCATATATAATATCATCAGCATGGTGAGTAGTTTCACATTGTTCCTGGTGACTTGGTCTCTTTTCAGATACTGTGAGGAGCAGTGCACAGTAAAATCTTTAAAGGTATTCAGAAAAGAAAATTGAATTTGAGCCCACTATGGGTCTTAACATTAAGATAAGATAAGATAAGATAAGATAAGATAAGATAAGATAAGATAAGATAAGATAAGATAAGATAAGATAAGATAAGATAAGATAAGATAAGATAAGATAAGATAAGATAAGATAAGATAAGATAAGATAAGAAGACTTTATTGTCCAATGGTTTAAAAACACAGTGGAAATTTGCCTTTGGCATCTTGGTAGTCAGCCAACAACAACAGCACTAACATTAGTGTAATAACTCATCTATCAGACGATGTAGCCCAAACTTTGTGCAAAATTCTATTTTCGAGTAAATCTGGGATGAAAGTGGCCAAGTGGGGTAGTTTTTTTTCAGATTGGATAATGCAGGCACACGAATTATGCGTCACGTTGCTCACGATTCATCAGCCACTGATATTGGATCCGCCATCCATCGATCAAACGTCTGAGACGAACGAGGAGACTCGTCCACCACCAGCGAGACAAACTCTCCTCCAGATCCCTGCGCTCATCACTTAGCCTCGCTAGCTAAGTTAGCAGCTATAACATAGCTAGCCTACGAGCTAACAGTTAGCTACGTTAGTTTAACACACTCACACACACACACACACATACACACACCGAGCTTGGTCTCGCCCCAAACAATAAATATCCCGCCTGCTCAATAACGACCAATCGAATTCATTTTCCTTACTCGGGTAAACTTATGCGGCAACTCGTGAAAACTCATGGAAGGAGGCGCGGCAAACAGGACAAACGGCCATTTCTGAACACCTTTAAAAACAAAACCACACACAACCTACTGTAATGATACAACAATAGAAACTCATTGTGACCGGCTATGAGACTGCAGATGTGACTGCAACCCTCCATTTGCACAATAAGCAGTTACTTAGCAGTGGTGTTTCCTCACTGTATCCTCATAAAACAGCTACATAACAGTCAAATGGCTTCAAATGTTAATGTATCTGTGCGAGTCGTGCCATCTGGCTGTGGGAGAGGTCAGCATGAACATAACCAATCACAGGGCAACGCAGTGTGTGTTAAATTGAATTAGTCCAGTGTGAGTCAGATCTCCTCGCAGACACACACAGAGCACGACTTCAGTGTTGTGTTCTCTTTCCACCCGGAGGAATGTAACCCACCTCCAGCCTCCCCCTCCTCGTCTCTCCCCCCTCCCTCCCTCCCTCCTTCTCAGACCCTCTCTCACTCTCACTTGAGGACATGAGCCCACACACAGGGAGTGGCAATTACCCTTTCTGCAGACTTGACTGACCCTGGGTTGTTGACCCTGAAGCCACCGTGCTCCGTGCCCTTCTCACCCCTTTTCTTCAGAGATCGAGGGAGGTTTTGGGGGAGGGGGGAGCAGCCACTCCGTCAAAAATGGCAGTGCTTGTTTAAGGTCACTTCCTATTCGCATGCTGCTGAAAGCGTGCCTGTCAATCACATGTAATCGCACAGAGGCTGGCTGCTCCGGAGGCAAGACAGCTGGGAGCAGCAGGGAAAGCAGCAGACTGGCTGTGTTAAAGCCCTTCTCCTCCTCCAACAACACACACACACACAGCTTTCGCCCCAGACCCCCCATAAGCACAGACACACACACATCCTGCTCTTGTACTTGTCTTTCTCTTGTACTTTCTTTAAAACTGACAGAGACACAGACAGAGGATGTACAAGAAGAATAGGAAACTAGAGCCAGGATCAGTGTGGTCAGACTTACAGCATCAATTGTTTCACCGAGGTGAAAATATGCTTCTGATTCAACAGGGCTTGTAACAAATCAGCTTTAGTGTTGTATCTTCATTTCTGCCTCAGTGAAATCAAAATCAACCATCTACCTTGCCCTATCTCTTTCCTATTCCCTCCATTATCCTCCATGTGATGGTATTATACTTCCTTGTTCCACCTTCACACCAGACTGTCATGGCTGCTTTAAAGAGGAACTATGCAAGTCCGGTGGCTTTTCTGCTGTTTTGGTTACGCTCCTCTCAGCCATGTGCATTTGTTTACAACAAAGCCGGCGAAAAATTAATATGTGGAGCGTTGGATAACGTTACATAACTTATATGATGTTACGACGTGTGTGTTTGTGTAGTCTGAACCGTCATAAACAAAAGATTACGGGTTACGGAGCGCGTTTGTGTGGCGGTGACAGAGACGAGAGCTGGGACACTGGGGCGGCAACTGAGTAACTACATTGATGTTGCAAGGTTGGTTTTCAGCCGTGAGACGCCAGGTGGAAGGCAGAGAGTCTCCGTCATGTAGTTAACTATCACAATTATTACTTAAGGTAAAATTGTAGCATAGCCACGGGAGAAATCCTGCTTAGTTCGTCTTTAACTTGTCGCCACTGCTGTGTCTTTGCAAAGTTTTAAAACATTTTGCTTTGATTTGACCAATCTTTTTGACAGGAACCGGTTGTCTCAACATTATTGTATAAAACAATAATCCCAAATGTGAGTTTTCTATCATCTTTTAGGCCAGATGTGCTACTGTATACTTATAATGTATTTATGTCCATAGTTAATGGTTACATCGGTAAGGTTTGTATGGATCCATTTTTAACACAGGTGGCTTTAAAAACGGAATAATTAGAGAAAATGACTCTGGTTACAAAAGATAAAAAGAGCGGCCATCTTCTCACTTTTGCACTTCAAGACTGCTCAAGTACAAAATGGAAGACCAGATGGAAACAGAGCACCTCGGGCACCAACAGATGCTCCCATGAGGCCACTTGGCGCACACTCACTTAGCCACAAAAATAAGCCTGATTATGGCAACGCACACACACACACACGCTGTTATTCCATATTTTTTATAGCGCCAAATGTTTTAACTAAACCCGCGAGAAGCATAAACCAGAGTAAACAGAGCTCCGCTCCGCTGTGTTTTTGCGTAATTAGATAGCTTTATCGATCCCACGGGGGAGACACCTGATGCTGGGAGAGAACCCGATCAGTGTGCGGGGTCACCACCAAAACCGTTAGTGGTGACACAAAGAGACGAGGCATAAACAGGAGCACGCGTTAACGGCCGGCCAGCTGACTGACTGACTGACTGGATGCTCGCTGGTGGCTGACGTCTGGCTGATTGACTGCCTTACTGGCTGAATGACTGGGTAACTGACTGAAAGTAATTGTAACTCAGGCCGATTTTTATTATCACAGCAGTGAAACATTTGGGGAAGGTGCTGGTGGCTGGTCCAAAGCTTCACAGTCCACACACACACACACACACATAGGAGGAACTGGCCACTTGTGTCCCATCATCAGACTTAATCCCTTTACCCAACCTATAGGCTCTAATGTCTAGACGGTGACATCATTACATTAAAGTTTTACCACTGCACTACATCAGAGGATAAGGTTGTGTGTCCTCATCATACGTCAAAACCCAGAGCTTTTCTACAACACTGTAACAATTATTACACCATTAAAGCTAAAATCATTTGAAATGAATGAAACATTTGTTCATATTTGAACAAATGACATAATTTCTGACATACAGCTAAGGTATAGAAGAGAAAATAGAAATTGTATAACAATAGCTACTACAACTTAGTTGACAGCTAATGTGAATGAAAAAAAAGAACAGACTCATTCACACACAGGAAACAACTGCAGCTTAAAGGCTTAGACTACTTTTGCAAGGACAAGTTGTCACAATAGCACAACAGTACAATAATAAGCAACGTGTTAAGTGTTCGCTCTTAAGCAAACAACACTTAAAACATATAAGAGTATTAGAATATCAGACGTCGGCTCTGTGCAGAGTATTATTCTGTATTTCAGTGGGAGTCTTAGTATTGAGAGGAAAAGCTCCATCAGCAGTCAGAGTCTGTTTTCCCATGGGCAGAATTACACAGAGAACATTCATGTTTAATCTCCACTGTACCACCACAGACAGGCCTGCAGAAATAAGTTACACTATGAATTTAAAACAACCGCCGAGAGAAGATGAAGAATGCCCATGAATGAAAGAGAATCCATGCACACAGGTAAATAATTCAACATTTTCATGGGCAATCAATATCACGTGTTAAGATATTTTCCCGGACAACCCTGAGCACATGTACTGCATCAGGCCAGGGTAAAATAAATAGCATATGGACTTACCTTCTCATTGTATTTGAACTTGACATAGAACCAACTGGACTTGATCATCCTCCTCTCTGTTCCTGACTGATTCAGCTTGCCGGGGGAAAAGTCTAAGTCTCCTCCAAAGACTGATGTTGACTGTGCAGCAGCAGCACGGTGACACTGAAATGCTTCTTGCTACTTTATCCCTCCAGTCTTTGTGCTTGTTCTTTCTCGCTGTGCCTCTCTGACTTCGAGCCTCTATACGGCTGCTGCTGCTGCTACTACCGTTTCTTTCACTCTCTCGTCTTCGTGGTGTAGTGTGGTCTGTGGTGTGTGTGTGTGTGTGTGCAGTGTGTGTGTGGCTTAATTGGCGGGCTTGGAAGGCTGACAGAAGAGCTCCTCAGATGGGCTTCAGCTGTGTTCGGCAGTGGTGGCAGATGCCAGCAGGGGGAATGTTTCTCCCTTCTGAGTGGGCAAACTCTAAAGCCTGCAGCACCAGCCTCCCTCTCTCCTTCCTCTAACTTTCTTTTTTTTCCTCCTGTCTCCCACTTGCTCCCTTTCTCTCTTTATCTTGCTCTTTTTTTCAACGTTTCCTTCTTTTGCCCTTTACTCACTCGATGTCTCCCCCCAGTGCTTCCTACAGCTCTCTTTTGTGCACTGTTTAGCTCTTTGAGTCCGACCTCGTTTAACCCCCCCCGCTCTGTATCTATTTCAATCCTGCGTCTCTTTGCCCTCTGTAAAGTAACACTGTCTACGTTATTATTTCTACAGACAACAGCCCGTGATGTTGGTCTGACCCCGAAGGCGCAGCGTTCCCATGAGCTAAATAAACGCTGACGGCTTTACAAATATGCCTCCAAAATGCTCTGTCAGATGTGGTTATGTCAAAATCGCATTGGATACAGCTCAGCACTGCACGATAACCTCACATGTGTATTGTTTATATTTCATATACTCTGAATATATGTATGAATTTCAAATGTTTATACATCATTTCTATCTCTCAAACTACTGAGTTCCATCGACCAGTTAAGATGAATTTGGATTCAATTTTAGTTCTATAGAGACATTTGCACTTTCACCAGTATGAGTTGATTATTTAGTCCGTGTACAGACTGTATAGCTTGGCAAAAGAGTAGCAAACAACATTGTAATATCACACAAAGCTGATGTAGCCACAATGCTAGTGAACTGTGAGTCCTACATGCACACAGTGAGCAGACACAGGGCGATAGCAGCGTTGTGGTTTAGTTCCAGTGCTTTTCTGTTTGAGCTCTGCTTTGGTCTCCACCAGCTGCTGAGGAAAATATCTGGCTGTTTAGCAGCAAATCCAAACGCAAATGTTAAAGCTTCATGTCTGAAACCTATATGTTCAGAAATGTTGTAACAAACTCTGTAGACCATAGGAGAAATGCATAAACCTGTGAGTGTCCCCATGAGTAACACCCAACAAATTAGTCCTAATCATTTGTTCCATTGTTAGTACTGGAATTCATGGCTGAATATGTAAAAGTCAGTCCCAATTTGTATTATTAGATTTGTGTGGTATTATTAGATTCCCTTGTTAAACACTCAAACAACCACACAGCTGTCATCAGGTTCATCAAATTTGGCAAAAAACCAAGAATGGCTCTCCATAGCTTCAGGTGCATGTATCTTTAAATAACAAAGTTTGCAACAATGATACATTTTAAGAATACATATAAACCAAACATCCTTACCCTGGATTGCAGTGGAAATGTAGGGTCGAAGTCTGAGCTTTCAGCTTCCTCTACTTTACTACACAGCAGTGCTCACTGGATGATTTGTAAATATAAGAAACCTGAACCTGTTGACCTCTGAACTGGCGTACTTTTGCTGCTTGACACAAATGTTGACATTAACCGTAAGCTAAGCCTTAAATCAGTGGCTGTGATGCTTCTGTGTTATCCTGTCATCACCTGCGAATGATATCAGCAACTGGAAACTACCACAGAATATAAAGAGTCATATCTCTATGTCCAAAAAATAAAAAAGATAATTACAGAAAATGTTTGTCTTGAAGTAACACAGGGGGTAAATGTTCCATTGGGAGCATGTTTGGAGAGCAAGTGAATCCATCAGTACAGTTCTACTATTTCCTAACATTAAAGCCATTGCTTCAGTATTTGAATAATATTCACTGACACTTCCTGGTGTGTTGCTGAAGGCCTGCTGGCTCAGTGTCATTTATGAGTTTCATGCTCTTACATTTCTTTACTCAGGGGACTTTTTCTTCTTTTTGCATTTACAAACTAAATATCTGTTCACCGCAGTATTTCACATTAGTTACGCCATAAGATATTCAGATCAATGAAATCCGTATGTAAACAGCGGGACTCAACAGTTTCAGAAGGGGGCAGCAAACCGACATCATGACCAGACCTTTAAAAAGCCATGCAGCCGCCTACTGCGAAGAGCTTAAGGACTAAAAAGGCCACAGCCGCAGCAGAGACTGGGCCACCCAGACACTGTTTACATTCTGCCACTCCCCTCAGCGCAGAGGGCCCAGCTCCCATACACACAACACCGCTGTGTATATAATCATGTCACCTTTGACTATGGCTTGAGATGTCTGCCAGCTAGAAAGGACTCCTGTATCCCGCAGGATTTGGCCTAATTTGGCAGCTCCAGGGTTTAACTGAGACAACCTCTCTATCATGGTATGGCAGAGGGTTATAAACAAAAGCAATCAGACTCACTATAGTGCCAATAACTGTATTAGCATCCATGGAAACATAGTCTCCGTTGGCCAGACCTTTGCCCCGGGGTAGTTTTGTGCCAGTACAGGATTCATCATTGTGTGGCAACAGAAAAGTATTTACACTGGAGAAGGAAAAAAAAACGAACTGTCTATACCAGATAAGACTCGTAATTATTTGACCCGTGTTCAAAAGTTCAAGACAATTAATTTGCCTATTCAGCTCAAATCAATAAAACTGCAAACTATTTTCCAATATAAGCCCATCAAGAATCATCGCAAGTCTATCTTTCTTCTGTGCTGTTACAGAATCAGATAATAATAAAGTTGCTTTTTGTTTATTTCCTTCAAATTTCTTAGTTGGAAAAATCAATGAGAAGTTGACGTGCCTTCAGAAAAAATTACCAATTTAGCTCACGTGCATTAAGATATTTCATTTCTGAAAGACTTGACATTAGAGTAATATCAAACCTGATTAAGATTATTATTTAATCAAAAGTGACACTGTACTTATTAAGAACAGCTGCCAAACTGGCCTGCTGTGGTAATAATTACAAAAGGCTGTCACATCTGACTGACATGGCTCTGCGTCATAGCTGCATGTGCTAACTTTAGCTATACACAGACTGACAGGGCACACTGAAGGGCTTGCCCCAACAATCAGACGACATTTTCTCCTCTAAGAAGCTGCCCAGCACTCTCAAAATTAAAATAATTGATGCCCACAAAGAAGATTATTAGAACTTCATCTAGGACCATCTAAACAAGCTTGATGGCCATGGCTACAATAAGCAATAATATGTTTGGAGAGTAAAAGGTGCAGAATTTCATGAAAGGAACGATGTGCTGTTAAACATGGGGGTGGATCAATCGTGCTGTGGGCTTGTGTTGCAGCCACTAGCACAGGAAACATTTCACTGATAAAGGGAAGAATGGATTCAATGAAATACCAGTGGAAACAAACACCACACAGTCTCTTTAAAAAAGCTTAATAAAAGGAGGAAAGCTTCTACAGCAGGATATTGATCCTATAGACACATCCACCACAATGGACTTCCTCAAGAGGCATGAGCTGAAGGTTTTGTCACGGCTCTAGATATCAGCAAACATCTCTGGATAGATCTCCAAACAGGAGTGCATGAAAAAAGGTTTGAAGCCTTCTCAAAAATTGACAGTTTTTTGTAGCTGCTTCAAGAAGTCTTAAAGGGATAGTTCAACATTTTAGGCAAATTGGACCATTGCCATAATCCCTATAGTTTTAGCAGTGGGTTTGCTACCTTTATTTGTCGGTGCAAGCTATTTTTAGAACGGCAGAGCAGAGCCGTGAGCTGCTCAGACCTACGCTACGGAGGCTCATGGGATTTCTTGGTTTCCCTCATCAAACTCATCAAATACACAATCCAACAACTCCAAAACGCTCTGGTGGACAAGTTGTGACCTGCACATTCACCACGTTATGAGATAATAACACAACGTTACCAGTTGTTTTAGAGGGAAATTCATGCAAAACCGCATTGCCTTCAAGGGCAGTTTTTCAGCAAACAGTCTCTTCATTTACCTCGAAAACAACTCTGTCTGGTAAAGTTCTGTTATTATCTCATAGCGTGGTGAATGTGCAGGTCACAACTTGTACACTAGAGCATTTTGGAGTTGTTGGATTGTGTATTTCATGAGTTGGATGAGGGAAACCAAGAAATCCCATGAGCCTCCAGGGCGTAGCTCTGAACAGCTCGCCGCTCTGCTACACCGTTCTAAAATAGCTTGCACCCACAAATAAAGGTAACAAACCTACTGCTATGACTATAGGGATTATAGCAATGGGCCAATTTGCCAAAATGTTGAAATGTTGCAATAAAGGGGACCATGTACTGTACTGTAGGGTGCCTGAAACCACTGCTTTGAGTAACTTTCATTTGTTGTTATTTTAAAACTGCAAAAGATGGTAAAAAAAAAATCTGACTTGAAATCAGATCATCTTGGTCTCACTTGTCTTTTCACAATAACAAAAAGTTTGGTCAGGGTGCCCAGGCTTTTGCATGCCACTATATCTACTGATCTCCAGCCCACCAGATGAACATTATGTACAGACTATTTTTTTTTGTTTTCTATCCCCAGGAGTCTTTAGCCCTTCCCGCTCCCTTTTAGCATCCTTTCACTTTGGATGGTCTTGTCAGAGGGCAGCAGTCTTGTCAGGTGGGCTTATATTCAGCAGTTGGTCTAATCAAAAGAAAAACAAACAGCAGGTTTCCTAGCTGGGGGTTGCTCGGGGCTGGGTGTGTGTTTTGGTGTGTGGGCTGCTGCTGTATATCGTTTGCTTCACTCCTGTTTTCTCCTCCTAACTCTTCCCTTTCTCTCTCGTCTTCTCACTTTGCGCTCTCCTCATGTCACCCACGGGGAGCCTGTAGTGCTGTAATGCTAAGTGACAGCCTGCCTGTCTGCTCACTTCCCACACACACATGCCTACGCTTGGCCATGTCCCCTATGGCCATCGCTGTGCCTGGATAACAGAACTGTATGAGCTCAGAGGGCCGAGATCCAACAAAACAGAAAAGAAGTAGCTCAGGGTATCTATCTATCATTTCAAAACAACAGTTTGTATTCAGACACAGAGACTTGAGCAGAGCTGAAAAACTAAAAATCAGTGCTCTGGTGATTATCTGTTAAGGACTATAGCACACACTTTGCTGGAGATGATAAAGTTAACTTCAATTGCTTTTGGGGGTCTCTCGTTAAACAATTAAACATAGTGTGCAAAGAGATCATATCAAAACAATTAACTTCCAGGGCAGCAGAGTGGAATAACAGGAGGTTAAGGAGCATTGTTTCCGCATGGCTTTATCAGCAGGCGGGAGGCGTAGAGGAGGAAGAAATTGGTTTTCATGCTCCAGTTTTTGGACAACTATCTAATACAGCGATATGTCTCATAGGTGCATGTGGTTAGATGATATGTTCCCTTTTGATTTCTCCCTCGTTGAATTCCTCTTTCCCACAGGGCTGAACAGAGAAGCAGCTTTAAAAGCCTACAGGGGCCCCGGAGCTGGCTGCATGCACAGGCCTTTTCCTGCTAGAGGCTCCGTTCCTCCCGGGGTTTAACACAGACCCGAGTATGAGAATGACTGTCTGTGTTGGATATGCCTGTGTCTGCCAATCTGACATCTGTGGTGGTGGCTGTGTACGCTTTTCCAGGTGTGTCTGTTTTGCACGACACATGATAATAACAATAAACTTTATATAGCCACTTTACAACGAGAAATAAAACCACACAAGGCAAAAGGAACAAGAGCAGAGGAGGGGATTGTGAAACCTTGTAAATTTGTTTGCTTGTCTATGTACGGACTCATCTCCCCCCTCTCTGTCTTCCAGCTACAACCGCCCAGATGTTCAACTCGTCTGAGCCACAACACCTCCAGCCCGGCTTCAATTTTCCATTAAAGGGATAGTTCACCCAAAATTCAAATTTCACTCATTATCTACTCACCCTCATGTCGACTAAGAGCTGTGAGAATTTTCAGAGTCCTCCGTTCCTTCTCTGAGTTACAAATTATATTTGTCCATACAATGGTTGTCAATGGATACCAACTTTCTTCGTCCAAAAAGACACACCAAAAAACATCCAAACACCTCCATACTGCTCGTCTGTAATGTCCCTCTTGTATTGAAGCCCCGACATGAGAAATTGTTCCGAAAAAAATTAAGTACGTCTATATTTAAAGCTTGTTTGTAGCGGAAGCTCCCAGTCTCTCAGTTCACTGCTCTTCCTGTGCCAGTGCAAATCACCGGCGGAACAATTTCTCATGTCGGGGCTTCAATACAAGAGGGACATTACAGACGAGCAGTATGGAGGTATTTGGATGTTTTTTGGTGTGTCTTTTTGGACGAAGAAAGTTGGTATCCATTGACAACCATTATATGGACAAATACTGCTACTCTGTAACTCAGAGAAGGCACGGAGGACTCTGAAAATTCACAATCACAGCTCTTAGTCGACATGAGGGTGAGGAGATAATGAGTGAAATTTGAATTTTGGGTGAACTATCCCTTTAAAACTGCTGGCATGAAGAGAGAGAGTGTGAAGAAAACACCAGACCGCCTGCATTAAACTCTCTCTCTCTCTCTACTTTCTTAAATGCTCTTTGAGGTTGCTTTTATCTTTTAAGCTCTCAGGGGCTCTATCACAGCTTAGTACTGTTAAATGCAACAAGGGGCTCCTTACATAATCAAATGTAAAGGTAAGAGAAAAGACAAAAGCTCTGAGTTTGACTCCCTCTAAGAATGGTTACAACATCTAACTGGCTCATAGTCTTACAGACCCCCTTCTCCTCCTCTGTCTGTTACACTTCTGCACGCACGGAGAAGCACTGGTCCGACATGGCACGACAGAGTGCATGTTTCCTCTCTTCCTCTCCGCAGGCTGTATTGGCCAGCAACACAAAGGCCATTTCCTGCTCTCTCCACGCACACAGATATTAGAGTTGAAGCTGAGTCTCTCTGATGGCCAGATAATACAAGCCCGAGTCCCATCTAGGCCACAGCCAGGAAATCACGTTAGCCTGCTCCCTCCTCCTGCTAATACTGGAGATTATGGCACTAGGCTGCTTTGGCACAAATTACTTTTGCTGTAACGCAGTGAGGCAACTTGTATTAAAGTCCATGAGGTGCAGTAATAGCCTGAATTTTCTCTTTTGGGAAAGGCTGCACTGACTGGCAGGAGATGAAATGTACAGTATTTGTTTATCATCTTGAAAATGTGCGTAGGGTGATTCAATAAGAGCTTTATGAAATAATCCACAACGCAATTCATAGTTTACCATGTGGAATAATGGGCTGTCTGTTTTATTGGTTGCATTCAACAAACACTTTAAATATATTATATTCCCACTGTAGCGTTGGCAAATTATCGAAAGCTCAGTGATTTTCATATGAATTAGAGTAGTCCTTAATGATTTGAATGCCTGCAAGAACAATAGAAAGACTTACATTACTGATATGAACATAATCACTGATTCAGAAAATATTAAGCTATAGCAAAAGTGCATATTTGTTCATGTATATAACTCTTCCGACCAGAGGCGCTGAGTAGAGTAATAAGAAAGAACTTCAGCTACACTGAACCGAAATGGGTTAAAAATGATAAACAAGACTGCAGCCTGTAGCCATACTAGCAGCTTAAGCTCAGTGGTGCTCTGAGCTGAATGTCAATGTGAGCATGCTAACGCTGATAATGCTAAACTGGTAATGTTCAGCAGGTATAGGGAAAATATCTTACCACATGTTAAACATTGGCTCTTTAGCAATAGAAACAAAGTAGATCCGATGCTGTTTTACAGGGATTTGGTTGCTAAATCAAAATCAAAAGAGGAATTATGACCTGAAGATGGCTCTAGAGGGAAGGTAAGAGGATAAACGTTTTACAAATCATACTCTCGGAGGCATGAATGTCATGGAAATTCATCCACATCCGGACCAAAGTGGTTGACTGACAGTGGAATCCCTCAGGTCACACTGACTGACCGCCATCACGGTTCAAAACTGCCTGCAATACTGCAACAGAAACAGCATCACAAGAGGTGACATAGGAGCAGAAGATCACAGAGTAGGTGGAGAAATACTTCAATTATTTTGATTTTTCATTAAAGGGTGTCTGCAAACAACCAAAGAAAGGTCAAGGTCACAAGAGAACACTGCAGCAACATGATGTCCAGGTAAGGAAGTACTGACTGTCACAACAGTGCTTTAAGGATAACACCTACACTGTAATTCCACCGGTGCGGAAGATATCACAAGCAGGGACAAGATGCACAATCTCTAATCCAATCGTGTGTGTCTGTATCCAGCAGGTCTGCAGGGGGACATTTGGGAGCACTTGTGTGCCCAAGTTAAAAAGCACTAAACTGGAGGGAGAAATAAACACCATGCGAAGAGCGTGAGCAGAGAACTGTGGGAAAATGGTCTGAAATTGCTTCAATAAACCCCAATAAAACCTACAAAATCAGTTGATACAAAGAGACACAATCCCATAAAAATCCCATAAAAACCATGTGCATCCCAAAAAAAACCCACTTTCTCTTCTCTCCTCTTTACATCCCGTAGCACTGCGGAGAGCTGTTTTGATTTAACTAAATACCCATGTTTATATGTAACCATGAATTTGTAAAGGCCAGTAGAAAATTACACACTGCAAGTACACAAACCACTTCACATAGACTTGCATTCATTTCTTGGAGACCTACAGTACTATAACCACTACTCGCCGAAACAATTGAAGAAAATGGATGAACGAAATGACAAAAAGTATTCAACTTAATGGATCTTGATGAAGTTGATGCGTGTGTAAGTGTCACAGTCTGCATGCTTGATGCTTCATTGATTGTGAGTGTTTTGAAAACTTATTTTGAGGCTGCATGCGCTCATTCCCAAACTCTGAGTACAACACACTCTCATCTCAGCAGAGGGAGTAATAACAGTGTTTCTGGTTTAACAGCACCGTTCTGGGCAGATGTCAGGTCTGTTTACAATGTTTGTGTGCTCTGAAAGACCTCGCTGCAGAGAGGAAAGAGGCAGAAATTAGCATGATGTCATGTTAACCTCACTGCTGATCAAAGCTGGAGCCGGTAAGTACCTGTGACTACTGCAGAAACATTTGACCCAGCAGTCGAGTGCCAATTGTACCCTCTCATACCGATGACAACAGCCAGATGTTAGCGAGTGTTAACAGGTTTTTTTTTTGTCCAGTGTAAAAAAGGGCTTCAGTGGTTTAAAAAAAGAAAAGCAAGTGGGGGTCGGGGGACGGGAGGGGAGGAGTGTCCTCACAACTGAAGTCAGCGGGCCATTTGGACAGAGATCTCTTTGAGGAGGTGAAACATAAGCTCAAGAAGAAAAACGCAAGAGAAAAAGGCACGGGAAATGATTCTATGTTTCAATGACTTTCAGATGCATGAGCCGGTGCCAACTCCATGATGTCTGAGTTCACCTCCTCCCTGTTTGAACGCCTTCGCACGCATTCGCCCTCTTCCTCCCTTCTTCTTGGAGGAAAGCAGCCCACAGACCCAGCTGTCCCAGCATCGGTCGGTAGATGGATCAGATGAAAGCAGGAAACGGAGATAAACACAGACTAATTGTTCACAGACAGGAGAGACCAGGGATGGGGGATGGGGGGCGGGGGTTGTAAGTTGTGAGGCAAAGGTTCAGAAACACAGGATGGCTGGAAGTAAGAGCTGGAGCTATGGTCTGCTGCTGGGTTGACTTGATCTTAGCCAGGGCCCTGAAATCTTTTGCATGTGCAGCCTGGACGGACGACAGCACTTCCGAATCATTAGCAGAGAAAAGAGATGATGATTTAAGGGGGAGATTGGAGAGAGAGAGGAAAAAAAAACAGAGATGAAGTCATCATAAGTCGTGAAAAAGTGAGCAAATGTAGGTACCTGCTGGCAGCCAGAAAAACAGGGCACAAAGTCGTTTAATCACAACATGGATTCCATGTTAATCGCGTCCTTCCACTGTTTCACTTCAGCACCTGCACAACAGAGCAAAACAGCTCGACCCAGGACTGATAAAAAAAAAAAAGGACTAAACCAAATAACAAAGTCTGTGGAAGAAAATAAGCTATTTCACCACCAGATACCAGCAGACTTTCAATGTTTTTGTTACATACTGAGCAGTGGACAAGGTCGTCTATCGCTGATACAGCTCAACACCGTTTGTCTTTGTTTAAACAAATAACATAAACTCATCTCTTATTCTATCATTACAAACACAGTACACATCATCAGACTCAGGGGAAAAATAAGTTAAGTTAGAGATTATTAAGGATTTAAGAAGAAAACTAGGATGTGGACGGGGAGGTATTAAGCTTCACAAATGCATCCCTATCATAAAGCATGCATTCTGATCATTCTTTTGAGGCTTTGCAATTAGGTTTAGGGTAAGATGGTATTTATGGAGACTGAATTCACTAAGAACACACACACAATTTTGAGTCGCAGCCTAATTAATATCTACAACCTGCAGCTACACACTGAAAACGAGTTGAGAATTTAAATCATCTGAAAAGAAGTGTTTGTGCCAAAGATTCTCAGCATACATGGTGAAATAAATACAAAGAGAGACGGCAGAGAAAAGATTTTTACTCCTTCAACACAGTCACAGCCCCAGTCAGCTGGAGAAAGAACGAGATTGATTTAGATACGGGGCACACAGCCACACAACAAAAATTACAAACAATACTAACAATGGTGAAGTGGTATGACCTAAATGTTGTGAACTCACATCTAATATATCAGATTCTGAACAACTGAAACCATTATGAGACGTTAAGTTTTAGGCTTAAAGCCCCAGTATGTAACTTATTTGGCTTTTTATTAGCAAAAAGACGGAGGCACTGATGTTGCATTCAGGTGCAGTCAGGCAGACAGCCGTCGGCAAACCAACCGGATATCAAAGACGGTAAAACGTGGGTCAGGTAAACAATACGACATCACCATGACAACATATTGTCACGCCTGTATTGTTTTTTTTACATAGACACTTGTTTATCCTGTTACATGCAGCGTCTGTTGTCTGTCTGACGTCTGCCCGATTTCATGTGAATGCAACATCAAGAATACGTTTAAATATGCAACCGCACTGCTAGATGGGGGAAATTCTACATATTATACCTTTAAAGAAAACTACAAGAACAAACTACAGTGGAGTTAGAGAGGAAAACCTCTTTGACCCCATTAACAGGTCGTCACCAACGTGCAGAGAGAAGATGAACTAGTCATCAGTCAATTATGACCTGCCATCAAGTTGCTTAAATAATTAATATTGATTAATTCACCCATTATTAATAATGAGTGACTGCTGATTTAATTAACTGGAGAAAGCAACCATCAGTATCTATTAAAAATGACATGTCCTGTATATTATATTGATCTTTAGTGATCAGATAACAGATTATGTGTTATACTGTCTGTGCATTTTCTTAATTCATTCAGAACTAACCAACATTATATCTCACTATCTCATTTTAAGTGTGATACACTGACACTAAACAGCTCTGATAGAGTTGACAATGTAGGCTACTTATAATATACAAATTATACAGTATGTACTGTACAATATACTGAATATTTACTCCTTCAAAACTCATTGTTCAGGCTTTTGTTCTAACACATGCTGTGAGCAGCTCTCCAGTGCCTGTGAGGAGTTTCCCTTTGGCACTGCGGCATTCCCCCCGCGTACACAAATGGGTGTCTGTATACACACACATGATATGTTTTCCAGCTGAAACCATCCATAATAATCTCTGGTACTGTAAACTAAGCCACATGTGTGCTAGAGTGTGTCAAGCCAGTTGTAAAAAGCTAAGTGGAAACAGGACATGCGGTGTGTGTCTGACTGTGTGTTACAGATCAACTGCTGAACATTAACGTCAGTGAGGATCAATAGTCCAAACAGCTAAAATGTATGTTCCACCAGGCTAATCTTTGAAATGCAAGAAACAGACCGTATGAAAAGTAAATTATGTGTTTGTGTTACAAGGGTGTGAAACGGTGTCTCCACATCCATTTCGGGCTTTATCACATTAACCTTCATTAACTCAACAGGATATCTGCATAATACACAGATGGAATATGACCCACCTCTGTAAATCCTCAGTGATTGCTGTATCTCGCTGTGTGTGTGTCTGTGTTTACAAGAGTGTCCTTGTGCAGTGAGTGTTTCTCTTGAAGTTGGACATAAATATTGAGGGAATTAAGTCCGAGCTGCTGAATAAATCTACTGGAGCAAAGAACAGAAAATAAAAATGCAATATCACAATTAGAAGCTTGAATGGGCTGGAAAAAGAACAAATAAACAAGAGAGATGTTTTCAGACTCAGTGACCTACTGCACTCTATATTTAATCTGGGCATTTAATCTGGGCTTTTTGCATTTAATTTACTACTCACGATGATGATAAACTGGAGGCACTGACTTAAGTTATCTGTTCATATTATACCACCCTTTAAATTTACACTTCTTCCTCTGTAACGGTGGCAATTAAAATTTAAAACAGCAATACTAACTGTCTACTATTTCTGCTACAGTATGATATAGCATGAAACGGCTAAGCATTTCTCTAGGGAGCCACTAGAGGAAGAGGATCATCCAACATTTACAACACATTCCTGCTTTTACACACAGTAAACATGTGCAGAGTGACGACTCGAGGCCGGCAGAGGGGAAAAGGTGGAAATATTGTCTTTGCCACATAATAATTAAGCTAACCCGTTAAACATAGGCACAATCTCTTGGCCTCCGTAACCGTTTCCCTTCTTATCACATATAAACCACATTTAACAATGATGTTATGAATAAATATGTGCATGTGTAACCTTTAAAGGCCACAAAGACAAGTCCCATCTAGCAGTGGCAGACCAGACTCATAGCAACACTGATAAATGCCAGGGCATTTCTATTCACTCTTCGCCATCCAGCCGCTGTGTGTAAGTACAGGCAATAAAATCTATTTTGTGGACCTCTCTCTCTCTGTTTTTTTTCCATCCTGGCAGAGGATAAGTCAGCATGCGACCAGAGGATAATGACCTCCAAGCTATAACACTTATGATTCCAGAGTATATGGCGAGGATCCCTGCTCATTCCACTGGCCATTACCACAATCCACACAGGGGCTCTTATGTGGAAGCAGCCCCATTAAAAACTTTAAAACATGCCTGAAAAATAGACTGCATCCCATTATCCATGCTCCTTAGCAACAGCCATTACAGTGGATTGGTGGATGTCGGGCCACATCTCTTCGGGAGGAGATGGAGAGAGAGAGAGTACAAATTATTGATTGTGACCTGTGAACTACATGTGTAGCGTTGACAGGGGAAATGCATCAGGGGAAGGTGTTAGAGGAGAGGGAGAGGAAGATATACCATACGTGGCCTCTTGACTCACATGGCTCTTACATC
Organism: Trachurus japonicus; assembly: GCF_045865225.1. Lineage (NCBI taxonomy): Eukaryota > Metazoa > Chordata > Actinopteri > Carangiformes > Carangidae > Trachurus > Trachurus japonicus. The sequence continues at coordinate 8,735,038 of NC_140920.1, read as the reverse complement.
ACTCACTTCTACAAAACAACAAAACATCACAACGTGCGCACAAGCACATCCGCGTGCTCTCTGACACACACACTGCACCCTCCCTCCCTGCTGCTTGGCTTGTTGTTTCTCTGCTCCGTTTCTTCTGACAGTCTTCTTGGGTGTAAGTGTATTGTATCGCTGGAGGCGAGTTGGTAAAGAAGCAGATGCAGCATAAAGGCATCAAAGCAGCCGTCTCCACCCCGGCTCTTAGCGGGTCAACTCAAAGAGATAGCAGCGAGGCAAAGACACTTGAATCAAGGTTAAAGGCAGCGTGGAGGGGGAGGGCTATCAAAGTGATCCAGTGCACAGTTAAAAGGAATAAAGGTAGATCCTATTAGAATTGCATTATTGATGCGTGTGATCCTCACCTTTTGTGCAAAGGTGAATATGCATTTCAAAAAATAAATAAAAATAATGATGGTTGCTTTTAACCCTTCAAAAAAGCGAGGACAGTGTGTACATTTATTGCATCACATTGTATCATGCTTTCAGCACAAAGTAGAGTTAAAGACTACGCTGTTCTCAGATGTAAACTGCATGTACTGCTAAACACCTCTGACTTCAGCATCAGAGGTAAACACTGTGAGCAGCAGAGTTTAATGGGAGCTGCTTGGTGGAATAAATTTACATGAATTCATAAATGCACAATTTATAACTACAAAATATGACATTATATGGTTGGTTCATATCAGATACAAACAATTTGGAGTATAATTTGAGAAATGATTGTTCTTTCTATATTTGAATGTGAAAAATGGCTTTTTGCTACCCAGTTAGGATCCTTATTCCTTCAGGATATATTTTGCATTTTAACTCCTTATTATATAAAAGGTTTAAACTGTCTTGTGTTGCTGTTTGGGGAAAAATACTATAATTTATTGATTGGCTGGTTGATTAATATCATGACATTGATTTCAGTTACACAGCACCATACAGTACAATTCTGGTGGTAATTACACCTACTCCTTGTTTACTAGGTCTTACTGTACCTTAGGCTGTAACGACATCAGTGTTTGAGTATTTTAATCATGTAAATGATTCCTGCAAAAGGAATTTGTGCAGCAAAGGTGCTGGAAATAAACAAAAAGGAACATCAGCACTTGTGCATCTGTGTGACCATGACATAGAGCTCTAATATAATAAACTGAAAGCAGACGAGAGCCCAGCAGACAGTGAATTAACTGCACATTTCACCTTCCAGCTGCATATTTTACAAAGTGGATAGAAATCATCAGATCATTTCTGTAACACATTTCATCAGTTACACCCTCGTCTGATTCTAATATATTGTTACAGTCAATCTTCTTTTTTTTTTCTATGTAAATCATCTGCTCACACTGTGCTGTGTATTATTGTGTACCTGTTGGTACCACAATGTGTCAACAAAAACATCTCAGCTGCTGACAATAATCAAAAGACTTTAGTTTCCCGTTGCAACATTTTTTTGCTCATTATAACCAGTTAGCTCTGAAGTGTGACATTCAGACACATGAGATGTATGCTTTACACAGGAGAGACAGCCTCACACACACACACACACACACACACACACAGCGCCTTTCACACTAACAAGGCTGTGTCCCCACAAGTCGATCCCTGCAGAGTGGCATATTTTTGCTGGAGAAATGACTATTGTGCATGTGGCTGTGTGGAGAGAGACCAGCAGAGTTCCAATGTGCCGCTCTATAATAAGCTCTACTTATTTTAGCTTCATTAACGCCGACCGGTTCACCTGCACCACGGAACATCACAGCAAATTGGCCCTGGGATAGACGGTAATATAAGAGTATGAGAGACAGAGATTGTGTGTGTGTGCGTGCATGTGTGTGTGTGTGTGTGTCAATGTGCCTATATTAAGCCCACAGAAAACTCATATTGGCTTGTAACTTAAAACCCTGAAGTGTGTACTTTCGTGAAAACGCTGCTTTGTTCTGAGCATGGCCTTTAAAAACTGACTTTTGATTTGTAGGTACCACTGGGACATTTTCAAAAAATTGCTATGCGTGACAATTGCACCCTTTTCTACATAATAGCTACTCACCAATGAACCAGACAGTCACAGCGCCCATATTACCTTCGCCGAAAGTGGCAAAGATCATCCTTCCACAGCTCCGGCGCAGCCAATTAAGGAGGAGAATAATAATCTAGACAGAGATTTTCAAAAATGCCACAGTGAGAGGGGAGCTCTAGTGGCAAAACCAGCACAATCCCCCCAAATCAAATTCCTCCAGAAATGGGAGTTCCAGGCATTCTCCACTGCTAGCAGCAGAGGGTGCCAGCAGATCACAAAAATACCCCGGCATGCCACACATTCCACACCACTCAAAGTCCAGTTTGCTCATCTAGAAAACACCAGACAAAAAGGACGAGACACACAGACAGGACCCGTTGTTGGTGTGCTGTCACTGTGCTCTTTCATGTCTCCTCAGGTTTCAATTATTCCATCCTTCCTGGCAGCCGCCGAGGGCCGTGTCTGTCTGGGAGGCGGCGTGGTCTAGACGCGCTGTGTTTATTCCAGGAAACCATATAATGATGTTTCACATGAGGACTTAATATCATAAACCGGTAGTTAAGAGTGTCTATCTTGGTTGGTACTCCATGTTAAGGAAAGAAAAGTTCATGCTCATGATGCTTCAGAGCTCCGAGTCTGTGATTTATCAATAACACACTGCAGAAATATGACAGAAAGTATAGAGACAGAGTCAAACACATGCATTTGTCAAAGCTTTTGTTCTCACACAGACGTGGAATGCGCTGTGGACGTACTGTATGGACTTTTTCAGGAAATATAACATTTCTCTTGTCTCTCCCCCCCTTACCAGTGGGCAGATGAAGCCCAGAGCCTAGCTGGGTAAATCACAGATGGCTATTTCTCTCTCCCCTGCCCCGGGGCAACAGGAAAACCAGGCTGAGACTGCCACCTCCTCAGCCCGCGGTGGCAAAGAGCTGGCACTGTCAAGACGACAGGGAGGGTTCCTCAGAGAAACTGTCTCCATCTGCTCATCTGGGCCAAAGCTGACAATAAACAGATTTCCCCTCATTTCCCTTTATACTCCACTTTATGTGAATTTGAGTATGCACTAGAAAAAAAGCAGCCAGAATACCTTCACATTTTGTATTCAGCAAGTGTGTTTAACAGTTTTACTTTGTATAATTTAGCATTGATTGAACACTTCACATAGATTGTGTTTGGCACTGTGTTGTTTTTCCTTTTCTGAAGTACATTATAACTTCCATGACTTGCTCTACTCCATCATATCCAGTGGCCTGTGAAGTCCTGGACTGTATAACAGTTTTTTTTCTACTTGTATCCTTATGCCAGATTGACAGGAGTTTCCAAACACATCTGGTTAAGACAAGACAATAAGAGGCTTCGTCTGATCAAACAGCATCATGGCAGAGGAGGCTGAGCTCAAGATCTTCTCCCCTTCCCACCTGAGATCTGTGTGAAATCAAGTGCAAGTGCGTGAACATGTGATAAACTGTGAGAAATCGCAACTTGCTGAAGAATGTTTGCATTTTAACCACATGTAACGAACGCATTATGATGTCATCAAGCAGATGTCAGGCTCTCATTTCATCCTACGAGCTTGTTCAGCCCCACCGAGAAAACATGGAAGGAGACAGAGAAAACAACAGGCTCTGGTCCTTTTGTCCGTCCCTGTGCTTTTTTTTTTTTTACCAAGCTGCTGTTGCCATGGTGCCACGGTGATCACTCAAGAGGGAAATACAGGACAGTGAGTCAATATGTCAGGACGTCACTACTGCAGAGGGGTAAACTCCATCTTTTCACAAACTCATGTTCATACTCTCAAAAGCAGCATTTGATTCATGGAAGCTTGTTCTCTAATTGAAGTTGAAATGGTTGAAAATATGCTGGATAAGCCGAGAGAGAGACATCATGTGTCCGTCAACATGTCAAGACACTTCTGGTCGACAGTTTCTCTCACACCAAGGCTTCAAGCTAGATGACCTGCTAAAAACACGACGCTGCAGCTGACTCTCAGGTTTGTCAGAGCCCGACTCGAGTGCATGACGAGGATGTAGGTGAAAGGACGGGAGGAGCCTAATGGAGCAGAGAGGGGGAGGGAGGGAGGGAGGGAGGGAGGATCAAATGGTTTACTTCCATTCCCCTGAACTGGCAACCTGCAGTGATGTTTCTGAAATGCTTCCTGTCTCTAAATTACACAGTGGAGTGACATATTAAGTGTCAACAAATACATTTCTGCCTTTTACCCAAGTCCTGCACCAAAATAATCAGATGGATTATTGGGTTACAGTTGTCTTGAAATTCACTCCACTAGCTGCAGCGGGCTCGACAGAATATATTATTTACTGTTGGCACAACACTGAGGATCTGCCACTAGAGATGCCATGATAAGGTCAACTCACTTCTCTTCAATATTTATGCCTAAAATAGCTCTCTATTCTAAAAAAAAAAACATAAATGAATTAATATCCGATTCCTCTCATGCCTCAGTTTTGCAGAACTGCTTTTGAGTGTCACCTGGGAAACTCCCCGCACCCGCTGACAAAGGGCTCGTTTGTGTAGATGTCAAACAAGTGTTATGGAGATAAAATGTTGTGGTTTGCAGCATATTAACAGGTTGCAAAAGAAACTCCCACAGGGGAACAGGTTGGTCATCCATCACAATAACCTAAAGTGTTCTCCTTTCCTTTGCTGTGGTCTGCAGTGATGATCCAGACACCATTGAGTTGTTATCAAACACATTACTTTTCTTTACATTTAATTAGGTCAAAAGTTGCTGTGCATGTATTTACATGGAGTTTCTAAGGATTACATTGGATGAGAAGTGTTACTTGTGTCATCAGGTGTTCTGTATTACTCCCATACTAATACTGAGTACAGTATTGGTACAATATTGGTGCCTATCTGTGAACAAAGGTTCTACACAAACTCTATGCAAAACGGTTCCCTCCCTGTTTGCAGTTCCCAGCCACTGTCCCAGAGTTGGTGGGTTCATTTAAAGTAGAAGCTGTTGCAAAAGAGAAAGAGTGAACCACACACCTCATTTTGCTTCTATTTCACTTCTATTTATCCATTTATTGTGTGTGCATTATCATGTGTGTGTATGCGTGCATGTGTGTTTGTGTTTGAGAGAGAGAGATGAAAGAATTGTCTTAATTGTCTCATTGGCAACACACATAATACGATTTTTAGTGCTACAATAGCCAATTTATGGCTTACTTTTTACTTTTGGCTTCTAACTTTACCATTCTCTGGTGTTCAGACTGTAAGAAATTGAAAGCTTACCCTTGATTTTTCAAGTGCTGCACCTGACTGTTAGTTTTCATCCTTGATGTTTGACCAACCAGCAGTTCAACATCCAAAGATCCAGCCGAGAAAGCATCAGATCCTCACATTTAAGAGACTGGAACGACCAAATGTTTTCTTTTCTTTTCCCACTGTGCAACAATGTGCACTGTCACTGATTTACAGTAATTGTAGTGTGTGCATTTCTCAAGGTGCCGGTCTTCTCTCTGTAGCTGTGTGTAGTTTCTGCCACATGGTTTTGCACTGGTACATGGTCTGTTGTCAGATGACAGGGTAACTAAGGATGACATTACAGACAATTAGCTGGGAGATGGCATGTAGTAATTATACAATAATCATGAGAGTGCCCTTATCTGGCGCAGCATGCCAGATATCCTCTGAACATTATCCTGCGTTATTACACTCAATTTCATGCCACTACGTTAAGTTACATCACCAGTGGACTGAGAGTAATCAAAAATCACAGACAATTCAGTGGGAATAACGGAACTCCAATAGGGTCGGCCATGTTATCAAAAGCAGGGAAATGAGGCAGAAGGGAAAGGAGTGAAATTGATTTTCTTTTTACTCCATCAGGGAACGCAGATCTGATGAAAAGCAAAAAGAGATAAGGACTTTCCAGCAATGACTCAACACATGCAAATATGAGCTTTCAGATATTCTTCCTCCCCCCCTGCAGCCACTGCTCGCTACAATCATCAAGGCCTTGCTCTCATTTCCTGTTTATTCTGACTCGATCTCCTGCATCGATGTTTGGGAATCATGAAGCCATTAAGTTGTTTTCTCTCTAAGTCATAAAACATGGATACAATTGAGTTTTTGCAGAATGAAGTCAAGAACATGAGCATCAGGTTTATAAAAGATGCCATGATTATACTACTAAAACATAAATCACTACTTGACCAAATTTAATTGCTGAAAAATGTGCCTTTATTACATTTAGTTACTGCTGTTAAAGCAGCTTCAGTCCTTTCTTTTCCTTGAAGTAACGTCTCAATGTGGAGAGCAGAAAGCACCAAGTTTTTTTTTTTTCAACAACTAGTAGTACTATCTATTACACTGTCATTCTGCATTTCAGCCAAACATCTGTCCATTTCCACACTCCCGCGAAACCGAAAGTAAGGAAACGCTGGTCGGCTCGCCCAGCATTTCCGCCACTAATAATAATAACAAAATAACGATAGAGACAAAACAATATATTTATCGAAAATGGACCCATTAACAAGTGTGGGTAACGTAGATTCATCCACATTAAGGTGAGACTTTTTTATAACCAAATACAAACTCCTCGTTGTCCCTTTAAAAAATCAGATATCATACTTCATTCCTTGAAATGCCACTAAGAAGTGTTTAAAACTGACTCCTGGTTTCCACTCAGCCAAGAATGTTTTCTAATTTCCTTCCATACAAAAATGCTACATATAAAGATACTGTATTTCAAGTCATTTGCTTTAAGTTAAGAATAAAAGTAAACAATTAAACTGTGTTATTATCAAAAAGCTTATTATGGTTTAACCGAGGTAGATAGGGCAATTAGCAAATGATAGCTGTAGTTTCATATCTAAAAAACAAAAGCTGGATCAGCCCAATAAAATTAGTTCATTAAAAGGTACAAGCATCAGCAGTGTGCAAAACTGGGGCAGAACACACTCGACTGAATTTTAAAAAGGTTCCAGCAAAATGGTAGGGAAATAATAGCAGAGTAGATTGCTTTCATGTTTGCTTTATACTGTGTCTTACCCAAAAAAGTGCTCATTAAATTTCCACTAATAATATCTGGATATGATCCAAGTAGAATAATAGTATTTTGAACCCTCTGCTTGCTTTAATCACTTCTAACATGAACTATTTCAGGATGATTAAACTGCTTGTAGTCGCTCTAACACTGTGGTTACAAATTTCACAGGGATTCAGTGTTCAGTGAGTGGGAGTCTGTGTTTTCTGAAGCAGCAGGAACACAAGTTTACTTTTGCTTCTAATGTTTATTCTGCTTGACACCTTTACTTGTCAGAAGCCAAGAAAACACGAGTCGATTTTGTGGAACTGCCAGAGCCCCAGATTCAAATTAAAAACACATGGTTCACTCATTGAGTTGCCTGTTGGGGGTCAAGCTGTGAGGGAGACCGTCCCACAACGAGACGGAGTCGTCCTGAGAGAGCATTTAGGAGGAAGAAAGGAGGTCAGCTCGAGGAACTCTTGCTGGATTTATTTAAAGTCTAATGCCCGAAAAAAGCGACAGTAGGTGTGTTAACCTGAATCACATCTGTATCAGCACTCAGGCATAGATAGTGCAGCGAGAGGGTCGACAAGCGGTCGTGGAGGAAGTAGGAAGTAGTGTGGGGCGCACGCTGGGTAAATACCAGCCCCCTCTATGTCCTTTTCTTAAACTAGATATACTTTAGCAGTCAGGGTTTGCCCCCCACCTGGGAATATTTCAGTCTATGGGCCTTTGGTGCTCCCATAAATACTCCACTTTCCCGGCCAACACCTGCTCCCTGACCTCGTCCTTTACAGGGGGCAACACAGTGTAGCAAAGGGAGGACACGACGTTAGACTTGCATATCTGCAGAGTTCATTCTACACAGCCACTAAAACCACACGCATACGTATGATGATGATAAACCACATATGGAGTCATTTTCTATATGTCTAGGTTTAAGCTGAGAACCAGGATATGCCTAATTGATATTTACAGAGCAATTACCTCTGCAGTGAGTAGGCTGCATGGCAGAGCAGCAGGAGAAGCAGGTTTGGGCAATTATACACCTTATTAAAGCCTATTAGTGTGCTGCAATGTAGAGGAGGGCACGGTATGTGTGAATGTGTTAGTATGTATGTGTATATTTTGCGTGTGGCTACATCCCAGGTGGTCCATTATGTTGTGAAATCGCACATGCCTGAAATGGACTTATCAGCTAATAAGGCCAAAAAACTGTAAGAAAATTTATTACAGGAGAAAATACAATTACTAAATGACTGAAAAATCTGAATCTGCAATAATTGATTATTTGAAATCTTTTAAATAATGTTGTTTACTTGTTTTGCAGACCAAATGATTCATCAGTAATGGAAACTATTTGTATGGTGAAGTGCTAAAGAATCAAGAGCAAGCTCTGCAGCTACAGTCTGACCACTGGGACGAATTGTAAAGGTGGTGGTAAAGAAATAGATGCTGTTGCTATGCTAAGAACAACAGCACAAGGCTACATCCACTGTACTGCTGCTATCTGGGCTATGAGACTCCTCTGGTTCAGTAAAAGCTAGATTACAAACAGCAAACATGTGCTGCCTGTCACTCAAAATGAAAAACAAGCAGAGACTGAACAGCTCAATAAACAGAAAGCAGAACAGTCATCCATCTAAATATCTGTTGTAAACACAGAAGACAACTTCATTTCATTTGAAATCCAAATGGATAAAGTGTCTCAGTACCTGTACACGGATAAAAACCAGACCTGTGTCCCCAGTGTGTTACTCTGAGCCACCAGCCAGAATATATTTTGTGCTTTTTTGGAAAATACTGATGGTAGCAGAGGAAGCGGTGCCAGGATCTGATACAACAAGTTAGTTGAGCCAACTTCACTACCATTCATCACTGGTGCTGAGCATGTCAGAGCAAACAGACTCAAGTCACGCCACGCTGCGTCCAGCTGCTCTCACTTTTCATCACCCGTCTCCGTTTACGTCACAGGTTACTTACTTCTATAGTTGATTGTACAGTGATTTTAGACGAGACCCGGCCGGGTTGGAGAGTTTTACAGCCTGCGTCGTTACGGCCTGCGTTGCTCCTGGAAAGATTCAGTCATCAACTAGAATTATATTCTAATAGTCGTTTGCCTCAGGCAACCAGTCAAAATGCAGTTTACGTCCACATCTGCCCAGAGTCATATAATAAGAGTTAGAGTGTTGAATAATAGCCAGAAGTGATTTGGCGCATAATAATGTCTTTGACCTTTTAGATATCAAATGTCATCACTTCATCCTATTGGACATATTTTATCATAATTAGAGTAAGAATTCTTGAACTATAGATAAAAACAACTAATCAGTTCACCCTTGTGTAAATGCTTGTGCCGAGACATGTTCTAGTGTTGTTTACAAGGGGAAAACCTGCCTTGATAGTGATGTCAGTGGTCCGGTCAAGGGTTATCAAAGGGCCCTGTACTGTATACAACACAAATTACCTTAACAAAAGCTCAAATTTTTAGTAATATTATGTGTGAAAATTTCAAGACACTTTTATTGGCACTAGAGGTGGTGTATTGGGTCATTAAAATGATAAACAAACAGAGCTGTATCGAAATAAATGATCTACAATTGAAATTTTAAGCCATGTTGTGACACCAGAGGAGAAAATCATGGGTTAGCAACATTATCATGATTGATCTTGTGCTCACTAGGAATATCTACAGCTAATTCCATGTGGAAATGTTATTAGTATTTTACAGCACAGTATGTTATAATGTGAGATTGTGGTGTGTCAGGGTATCCGAGGAGGACTCATCGGGGATTCATTCTCGGGGAACCATGACTGTACAAAATTTCATGAGAATCCATCAAGAATTCAGATCACAAGGACGGCCTGACTCTCTGACTGACATCCTCATCCCTGGAGTGAAGCCCCACCACCAGTCTGCCTCAAAGTGTGTGTGTCTGTGAAAGTGGACACGGCAAGACTGGCAAAGTGAGATAAAGTCCAAGCATGTGTGCAGCCAAACACACAAATTATGACAGTTTTTTTTGCCTCCTTATTCATTTACTCACTTTCTTCTACACATGTGAAAAAACATCACTCAAGCAAAGGAAACTTTAAAAAAAAAAAAAAAAAGAGAGAGACTGAGGCGTCACAAACTAACGGCCACTGTGTGTTATGCTACTTCTGGTGAGAAGAAGAAAAACAGACTGACAAAAAGGAATTTTAAAATCCAGCTGGACTTGAACTATCTTGAGCATTCATCTGTGAGTCTGTGTGTTGTAAACAGTAGCTGATTGGATTAGACATAAGTCTGACTGCTGCACTATAGAGTGGTCTGTGTGTGTGTGTGTGTGTGTGTGTGTGTGTGTGTGTGTGTGTGTGTGTGTGTGTGTGTGTGTGTGACAGGGGCTGGACAGCTATGATAAAAGCTTCTTCAAACACCTTCGGCCCACTGCCCGGTGCTGACTGACAGCTGAGACGGGCCCGGGCTTTAAGTGGCCGACACTCTCGGTTTAAAGTGCAGCCACTTAATTTTTCACAAATTGACTGTGAGAGTTTGTCAAGAGTGGGAGCCAGCATCAGGTTGGACAGTGACTATAGTGAGAGCAGATGCTGTCTTTCATTTCATTTCCCTGCTCTGCCTCCCAACAGCAGCTACAGACTCTTCACTGTGAGGGAGCAATGAAATGACTCAGTTTAACAGTCATGCGAGCCCCCCCCCCCGGCTTCCTCCCATCCTCCCTAAGAGAAAAGTGACACTTCAAAAGATGCTGGGAAAGCAGGCAGAGAATGAAAAAGAAAAAAATATTAAACCATTTTCAAAGACATGTTGGCCTAGACTTGTCAAACAGCATCAGCAGCTTGTGCTAAAGACAAGCAGTTTTTAAGAGGGGACATGGTAAACACATGAGTCGTCAGTAGTAGTAGTAGTAGTAGTAGACAGAGACAGAGACAGAGACAGGGGCAGGTGGTTGCATGTAGTTGGGACTGTGGGGGTGTGAATATGTTGTCAGACGGCCTTAAGCTGGTGGGGGGCCCCGCTTGTGCAGAGAGAAAATGACAGAGTAATATGTTTAAAGGGATAGTTCAACATTTTGGCAAATTGGCCCATTGCCATAATCGCTACAGTCATAGCAGTAGGTTCGTTACCTTTAATTGTCGGTGCAAGCTGTTTGTAGAACGGCGGAGCAGTGCCGCGAGCTGCTCAGAGCTACGCTATAGAGGCTAATGGGATTTCTTGGTTTCCCTCATCAAACTCATCAAATACACAATCCAACAACTCCAAAACACTCTGGTGGACAAGTTGTGACCTGCACATTCACCACGCTATGAGATAATAACACAACGCTACCAGACAGAGTTGTTTTAGAGGGAAATTCATGCAAAACCGCTGATGTGCGTTGCCTTCAGGGACAGTTTTTCATCAAGCAGTCTCTGTATTTACCTCTAAAACAACTCTGTCTCGTAACGTTCCATTATTATCTCATAGCGTGGTGAATGTGCAGGTCACAACTTTTCCACCAGAGCGTTTTGGAGTTGTTGGTTTGTGTATTTGATGAGGGAAACCAAGAAATCCCATGAGCCTCCAGCATAGCTCTGAGCAGCTCACGGCTCTGCTCCGCCGTTCTAAAAACAGCTTACACCGACAAATAAAGGTATCTAACCTACTGCTATAACTATAGGGATTATGGCAATGGGCCAATTTGCCAAAATGTTGAACTATCCCTTTAATGGACCTTAGCATCACATCTTGGGGCCGCTGGTTGGTGATTCAATCCCAAAGGAATGTGTGTAAATGTGACCTGTACTGTAGAGCAATTTGAGTGGTAAATATAAATGCAGTGTTATCGTGGCATGTCATGCTGTTCACTGCCTATAAAGAGCACAGTGAAGCTCTGCAGTTAAGTAACATCTCAAGTCGCTATCTTATCATATCCCTTTTACTGTGTTAACATGAAAATACAATAAACACAGTGGTGTAGAGACACATCCGAACACTAATTAGATGCAGCCCCGAGATGCATTAAAATGTTTACAGACACAAAGACCACAAAACAAGCCATCACGATTGGATTGGATTTGATTTGATCCAGTGCCACAAACCGCCACTGTGACAGCGACAATTCTCATCCCCATAACCGAGGCCCCCACCAGAATGGATTTAGCATCTTATCTGACAATCAGGACATTGCTTTTCTTCGAATCTCTTATTGGCTTAGTGGATAAGCTTATTAAGGGTGACCCGCGAAGCTGAAAGAGCTCAACATTATATATTACATTTTCACTGCAGATCGAAAGCATGAGAGTTTGCCCCTATTCTGAGAAAATAAAGGGCTTCAGTCCAAATATTTATACACACATGATGCACAAAGGCAAACACACACACACACAAGCGTGCGCTCCGTAACCAGCTCAGGAGATCTGACATTGGAGTTTTTCGCTTGATCTCATTACATGTGGCCATCAGCATGTGGAAGTAGGAGTTCAGTCTAGGTAAGAGACTGGTGCTAAATTACACCACCGCCTCTGGCAGGCCTAAGGCAGGGCTTTTCCATCAGGACAGGTGCAGTGAGAATCTGCCCAGTGAGATGATTCAGGCAGCCACAGGCCAGAGAGCAGAGCCCTCCAGTTGACTGGTTGACCTGGTTAGAGCTACTCAAGGAAGTATCTTCAAACCCCGGGGCTAGAAGCTGCTCACTAGTCTCCACAGCAATTACTCCTAAGCAGTGGGACATTGACCGAAGACCGCAGCTGGATTAGGTGTGACTGAGGAATGGAGACAGCTGTGAGGTGGTGACAGGATTTTACTCAGTTATTCTGCTGAAATAACTTAGATAGATGACCTGTAGAAACACTGTCATGTCACTGTCTGTGCAAAAGACATTCAACAGCATTGCTCACACTGAAACCACACGGGATTTGTATTCTTTTAACAGTTTTGCAGGAATAAAAATCATGAGACTCAAAAGGCTTGAGTGCATGTGTGCAAAAGGTAATGCCTCCTAATTCTAGAGAATTACTCAGAAAAAGGTTCATAAAAGACTTTCTTTCAGCTCTGAGAAACCTAGCAGTAAAAGTAAAGCCAGTGTGGTCCACTCAATGACAGAAAGTGCTAGCTTAATTACAGTACAATACACCACCTCATAATGAGCCAATATAACACCACAACCAGCTGACAGCATGTGATGCCAAGAGCACACTTAATCCCTGGTTCATTTAATGTGCTGAAGAGGCTTACATACAGATATCATCATGCAAAGCACTAAAAGTAAGATTAAACTAATCATGCGTTCTTGTATTGCGGTTTTACATTTATAAGACTATTTAAAATGTATGTTAAAGAAACAACAGATACAATATAAACACTGATATCAACAGCAAAATCTATCCAATAATGAACATTTACACTGTGCCAGTTATTATTTACCTAAAAACCATTTACCTCTTTAACTTGTTTCCTCAAGCAAACAGTGAAAAAACTTTATTTGCTTCTATGGCAGAATCAGCACTGTGTTTGATAGATGAGGAGGTGGTTTTAGGTCATGAACTGTTCCCTTTTTTTCTCCATACTTTCCTATTTCCATCTTTTTTTATATAAGGGTTGTGATTCTTCTGTCATTAGTGGATTGAACTTTGTTCTCTATTTTTCCAGAAAGAATCAGACAGAGGTCTGGACACAGCTGCGCAAGAAACTTTTGAACCCTTAAAAATTGGGGATTGTGTGTTTTTAAGGGGCTACGTCTCCCACATGGTTCTTTCAATATGGATGGAAACCTTCTCAAAAAGCTTTGAGACTTGGCACTTCTATGTAGTATTCATTATTTGATTCCTATAGTGAAATGTGCTGGAGCTCAGAGTCCGAGGAACAAACTGTGTCACTCTCTTAAATACTCATGTCTTAGTTTCTGTGATATGGGCACATTTTTTTTTAACCTGAAAAGCTTTTACTTGCAGAACATTTTACCTTTTACAGCCGTCTCTTACACACGTTTGATTTTTTTTTTTTTTTCATCCTGCTCCACACTTCCCCTGCACATCGTGTCAGCTGGAGTAATGGGAGCATTTAGTCTGAGGTAAAGAATCTCAAGGTTGAAGCATGAGTTGAGTTTGAATTCTTTATACAGTTTAATGCACAGCCCTGAACGCTGTAGAAGTAAATATGACCCTTTCACGTCAGATGAAGCTCTTCCTCTGCCTTCTGATATTCATTTCCTTTTAGAATCAAATGCTCCGACACAAGAAAACTACAATTAGAGACTCCAGTCGTCCAACAACACATCACTGAACACGACGGCTAAGAAAAAGACACAGTCAGAAAGACAGCCAGCCAGCCAGCCAGCCAGCCAGACGGACCAGCAGACAGACAGGCAGGTGGTTGGACCGAGATTTGGGGATGGGGTGGGGCAGACCTGAGCCCTCTTCATCTCCCCCCACACCCCCGGTGCCAGAGAGCAGATGGGCCTCACAGCACGCCCCTCTGTTCACCAGAGCTACTGTACAAAGCAGCACACACCACAGGCCACCACTCCAACATCAGTGAGCTGAGCAGAAACACACCCCCGCCAAACCCACTACCACACACACACACACACACACACACATACATCAGTGCTGGAAAATGACCTAGCCTTCTAGCCTCGACTTTAATTTCTTGTTACAGCAAAGAAGACGAAGCATTAAATTGTAGGAGCACTTGTTTTATATTGTGCAAGTGGCAATTAAAGGTACATTGCGTAGGAATTCCTCCCATCTCGCGTTGCGGTTGTAGATCGCAAGCAACTCAATGGTATTTTTCATGCTGCATTCACCTGAAATTGGGCAGACGGCAGACGGACGACAGCCGCTGCACGTAACGGCATAAACAAGCCTCTATGTAAACAAGTGGTCCGTCAGCACGAGGCAAAACAATACACGTGACAATATGTTGTCATGGCGATGTCGTATTGTTTTACCGGCTTTCTCTCGACTTCTGTGACTAAAATGACATCTGGTTTGTTACCGACGGCCGTCTGCCCGACTGCAGGTGAATGCAGCATCAGTGTAACGCTCCATTCCTCCTCACTGCGTTACCGCGGTGACTTTTCACAGACGCCACCTCCACCTGAGCCGACAGCTCCGGTGTCTCCGCTGAGTTTCCGTGGTTTCCTACCGTCACGCTGCCACTGAACGTGACAACATGGCGACACCACATGGCAGCCAGCACCGAGCTTACCCGCTCCATGTAGATATGAATGATATGAACGGCTCATTCAGAGCTTACCAGAACTACTGATTAATGAAAAACATACTTTTGAACGAAAAACGAGATTTTTGTGAATAGATAACAGGAGAAGTTACACAATGTCCCTTTAAGTAAACACCACATGAAAATATATATTGATATGATAAAAAGAAGAGCTATAGTCTTACAGTAGACTTGCTACCACACTTTCATCCATCTTCACTGAATCTCTATCTCTCTGTTTTCACTGTGAGGCGATGTGTCAGAGGCTCTCATAAACATTTCTCTATTTCCCCCCTTGAGCTTAAAAAATCTCATAGTTCAGTACATTGGGTCAGTGCCAGAGATCGAAAACATTTGCTGCGATCTGCTGGCTTGGCAGGAGGAGGAAGAAAAAGAAGGGTAAAAGAAAAAAAAAAGCCCTCTTGCTTTATTCAACACCAAATTCTCTCCCTGGCTCTTTCTCTCTCCCTCATTCTGATAAAGTCAGGGTTGCACAAAGTGCTGATAACAGCCACTCTCTCTCCACACTGAAGCGTTTCTGAACAGAGAATTAAGCCTTGAGACAGACCTCTGACATTTAAACCGTAACCTTGTGGGAGGACAATGCCTTAACATTTATTTATAGTGAAGCCAAAAAAAAAAAAAAGATGATGGTTTGGCTGAATAACTGCAGTTTGTTTCTCTTGTGAGAGGACAAAAAGGGGCGGTGTAGGGCACAGATGATAATCTTTTCAATTATGCATATGTCATAAAACATGACAGATTAGGGTGTTACTGAGCCCCAAGGTTGATGCGTCTAACAGCATCTTGGAAAGAGCTAAAAACTATTCCTCATTATTGTGAAAGGTATCCATGTAACCGTCTGAGCTTCGGCTGCACGCGGAGCCAAGAACATGACGTTATGATAATCATCTGTAATACAATCAGTAGAATCCTTCTGATAATGATTAACATGATTAAAGCGAGACATTATTTTCACATTTAACCAATAGATGTGGTCACTATAATGTCAAAGCCACTGACACATGATGAGTTCAACACATAAGAGAGTAGCTGAGAATGTGGTGAATGTGCTTGAGCATGCGTGTGCACAAAGCGTTTGTTGTGTGACTGTGTGTGTGTGTGTGTGTGTGTGTGTGTGTGTGCGTGTGTGTGTGCGTGCGCTCAAGAGATCAGGGTTGTACTCCATTTGCCAACAGCCTAAACACCGCTCATCATGACCAACACGCAGCCACAGCCAACTTCAACCCCCTGCCAAAGTATCCAACACACACTCACGCCAACAACACAAGACATATGAATAAAAGGTGCACAACATGTACACTCTACTCACTTGGTATCTCACATGGCTCAGTGCAGTCATGTCTGTACTGAACTACTGAACTGAATGTACAGCCTTCACAGCCATATACAACAACCTTGGACCTGGCAGGTAGCGCCATCTGTCCATTAGCTGGTACAGTACGGGGACAGACGTGACAAAAGGCAGCAGCGGTGACCCTGGCAACAGAGGTCTGCTGCAAAGGCTACAGGCTACAGCTACTGTATGCTGCACTCACAATTACTGTACATTGTCATGTGACTTGTTAAAAATAGGAGCCTTTGTGAAGCAGTTGCGACACCGATCCTCATAACTTCCTGACTGCAGGCTGAGGGATCGTCTACTGAGCAGCAAACACAGCTACAGCTACGAAACTGCAGGATGCAACACATCTGGCATCATTATCTGCAGGATTTGAAGCAAATCTTCTCTAAAAACAAGCAGATTTTTGTATTAGAATTTAAAAGCAAGAAATAACATCTACCCAAGTTATTTATTTTGTGCAACAACCTGCAAATCTGTTGACAACAGGAAAGAAAGAGAGCAACACCACAACACATACTCTTCCTATAAACCTACTACTATGGAGTCAACAGTGAATATTTAAGCTAATGTCATGCCTGTGCCTTTGAGTTTCCCTCCTGTCTGCTTGTCATGCAACCATCCACACACACACACACACACACACACACGTCCTTGAATAAGCAGCTCAAAAACCCTGACCCTCTACCAGAGAGATGGTGAAGCGTAACCTCAGAGTCTCCGCTGCGTCTTTGTTTGTATAAACAGTCAGTAGTGATGTAACAGATAGTCCTTGCTGGTGGAGATACACCACTGCATCAGTGTACCATAAATATTTATTAGTCACCTTGACACCTTGCTACACACAAAAATATGTTCAGGCATATACACCAATTTACACTAACATACCCTTGAAGCTATAGTCCACACTGACGGGGCATTTTTCACTCTATTTCCTTGCAAGGCCCAATCTATGTTCAAGTTTGTAAAGTCTTATATCTCTTAGCAGTGGGAATTTCTGTGCATTCATCAGCAACTGTCGCCTCAACATACAGTACAGTGCAGCATATGACAGCTGAAGCAGGATGCGAGAAGATGAGAGACCTGGAGAACACCTTGTTAAAACTCTCTAACTGATCCAGATGATCACTTTCCTGTCTGTATCCTTCATTTTTTTCTTTTTTCACAGAGTTTTTGCTGGTTAGTAATAATAACAAAACAGCCTCTACATGGAGTGTGACTTTATACCAAACCTTGTGAGAATACTCTTAAAAAACCGTCAGACTGACTCACTCCTGAGAGCCAGCAGCAGAACCAATGGCTATCATTAAACCGACACCACAGCTGTAAACACGATTACGGTGTAAACTTGCTGCTGCATTGGGGAGTGTCACTCCTCCTTTGGAACGGTTTCATTGACGCTACAAACATCTGTGGTTTAATTTCTACTCACTGCCAATTGCACACATAAGCAATCTTATAATATGTATGCAAATATATATATATATAACAGTTATAGAAATCATTCCGTTTTGTTGCAGTTGATTTTGGCTGAGAGACTTGCATGGATTACACTTTCACAACAACACATTCATTTGGTTTTAGAGAAAACCTGGACAGGACACACAGACTGTGTTAACACACCAACAGCAGCAGCATATGGAGCAATGAAAAGCCTTGAAATTCCTGGATTCAGGAGAAAAACTAAAAACTGCAACATTTCTATGAATAAACATCTCCAGTCATCCCACACCCAGTGATTGTGGGCTGAATGAACTGTTAAAACGCCTCTGCACTGGCTTCACTTTAAGAACGCAGGGGTTTTTACATTTTGCACAGATTACAGATCTGTTGCAAAATGACCACCGAAGCAAGAGGAGGAAACCGAGCTGCACTAATATTAGTCATTTAAAAAATCTTGGAAGTCATCCTGTTGACAACAGATTTTTCACAGCGTCATGAAAATGTAAGGTGCACTGCTGAACCCATGTTACTGAAATAAAACTGAATTTCAGAGAGAGATGGCACAACTGAGCATCTCTAAAGCCTGCAACCACATCACAGCTCATAGCAAACATCATACACTGCTGTATTCGCCACATTTGATTCATTACACATACCGTTTGTTAGTAAAATAAAGCATCTTTAAACTCACCATCGAGTGTTTCTTGTTCAGGTGCTTCTTCTTCCTCTTGCCATGTGAGTGAGCCAGACGGGGGTTGTTCTCCTGGTCTGAGGGCTGGTGGTAGTGGTGATTGTTCTTGCAGGGCTCCAGGCTCAGGCCGTTGGGGACCCTCGCGGGCTTTTTCTTGTGCAGGGGCCCAGCCTCACCCTCTCTGCACTCCTGGGGCTTTAGAGTCATATTCTTCTACAAGAGAGAGGAAAGCACAAGAGAAATGTTAGTCATGTTAGCTTTGTAAGGGATTTTACAGCTTGGGTTTAAAGGATTCAGTATTCATTCAGTCAATCAATAGTGAAAATCAACTCTTCAGAAGGTGTCAGCACCTGGGAGAAGCTGGTCATAAACATGTTACAGACCTTGACGAAAGAGGTAAATATTCACCAACTTCACTCACTCTGCCGTAGATGCAGCGAATTTACTCCAAGTTGAGGAGCAACTGTGCAGAAAGGCCTTTGATACAGTGAAGCATCGCCACAGTTTCTCCCATAAAAACACAGCAGAACACCAAGCGGCTCTTTGTTAGAAATTCTTTCCACCATTTAGCTTTTATTTGAAAGTATACAGTAGAGAAGCCAACAGGAATAAAAAGAAAACAGACAGTGAAATGGGACCCAGCTGGATTTAAAGCAGACAATGCAGTAAGCTGGTGTCTCAGACCATTTAGCCCGAAGGACATCAACAACGACAGTTTTTGATTGACTGCCAGCCAGTGCTAAAAATGTAGAAACCAGCAGACGACTCCGTGTTTGTGGAATTAAGTTAAGGGAATAAAAAATGTAAGGTACTTTCTTGCATGATCAAATAGACTGATGGCTAAATTTGAGCTCTGACGCTGGCAACCAAAAAAACTAAATTCACTTTTCTGGAAAACCTCACTTGATTCTTAATGATCTCTATGATTCTCAGATGTAGTTACTGAGGGTTAGTACTGCAGGGATGTTTGTCCATAAAAAAATAAAAAAAATCTTCCAAATATTCAAAAATAAACTCTCAATTTGGAGATTTTCCATTTGCGTTCTGCACGCCTACACTCTCCTCTAACTGCACATATGGGGGCCAGTTATCCAGGGCACAGGTTTAATAGAGCAACCTCAAGCAATTTTGAGAGAGGCTACAAAGTCAAGTGTTGCAGCACATCCGAGCATAAACCATAACAAGTTCAGCAGTGATGCGTTTGGGGTCTAGAGGGTCAAGCAAATGAGCCTGACACAGGTTACAGAACTTCTCAGCTGTCTGCGAGGTGATGGGATGGAAGTGCAGGCCTCAAGAAAGATTGTGAAATGACAGCACGACTGGAGACGTGCAGGTCATTCATGAGAAGGTTTACAGGTTTACAAGCAGAGGTTATCAATACACTGAGGAGGTGGACATGAGCAAGAAACACTACAATAATCTCAACAGAAATAAAATAGCCAATAACAAAATAACAATCACTGTTTGTCTTTAATGTGCAC
The DNA here is from genome assembly GCF_045865225.1 of Trachurus japonicus. Taxonomy (NCBI): domain Eukaryota; kingdom Metazoa; phylum Chordata; class Actinopteri; order Carangiformes; family Carangidae; genus Trachurus; species Trachurus japonicus. Next base: position 8,714,823 of record NC_140920.1, on the reverse strand, counting down.
AGACAGCTGTGTCCTACAGTATGTTCAGTGTGCGGGTTTAGGCGAATGCTGTTGCATTGCAGGTCTGAAGTAAAAGAAGCAGGGATAATGATGAGCAGAAACTGAGACTGAGCCTGTGTTTACCTGTAAGGTAACATTTCTGAGTCGAGCTCAGATCAGCAGCAGCACAGCGCTAAACATCAAAACATGGAGGTTCAGTCTGCCAACACATAAGAACTACAGCAGAGAAACAAGGAGATGTGATGAACTCCAGTTTATTTTTCAGGGTATTATTTTCCAAACAGATGTGGTTATAGAGTTTGATCAATGTTACTATTCACCTGCTGCTTAGAAATTACTGTAATGAATCACCTCCATCCACCTGTGTGCCACAATGAGGAACAAAGAGCCACTAGCTGGTGGAGTGTAACTATACACTGACCCAAATACAGGATTACAATTTAAAGATGAGAGTGTTTCCATTTCATGTCACTTTAAACTTCTACTTCAGGAAAGGAAAAGAGGAAAATACTGGATCTTTCACTCTTCTACATTTATTAGTTAAAGCAGAAGTAAGCGAAATGTTTGTGTTAATATAAGTCTTAAATAGTTATATCTTCCGACAGCAATCACTTATATAGAGTGTTTGGTCTGAAACACGGGTCTGTCAGTCACTCTGCTCTGCTGTAAGCCGAGGAGAAAACTTTCCTTGTATCCTACAACCTTTATCCAATGAGGAGAGAGAACGGCATAAAGGGGCGGTCCTCTCTGTGTGTGCAGCCAAGGGATGCGCGTGAATGTGGTGACGTAGGGACGAGGGCGGGGACTGCTAACTCCATCGGCTGACAAGAAGTTAGCCAAAACCACCGGATCGCTTACTTCTGCTTTAACTTTGAAGATCAAGCTTTCACATCCAAACTAAAAGACCATTGCTATGGCTACAACCTGTAGCAGCACCTACAGTCCCCACAGCATGAAGAAATGAAAATGATCTTCAAACATTAACCATACTCGGCTGCCAAATGAATACTTTTTGTTAAATTAAACACATTTCGCTGCTAATACACCCATATTTTTAGCAAAGTACAAAAATATGAATGCTTTCAGTGAAGTAATTTAATTTTTAGGTGTTGCAACCTTAATTAAAAGACCTGAACCTGTCTTCTGCTGTGAATCCTCTCACATTTATCTCCTGGTGGATACGCTGGCATCTCTCGCTATTCTCTCACTGCAGTCTCAAGGGAGGTGGGGGGGGGGGGCTCAGTCCAGTAATTTCTTTAGCGGTGGTTTATATTTATTCAGGAGTACTTGAGCTGGACTAAGCACTAGTCCACAAAACTGTTACTCGGTCCAAGATTTATCCCACAGAAACCACTGTGAGCCTCAGAGTTGGTGTACACTACATATGAGGAATGAAATCATGGCAGATTTTCCACAAAACACTGGAGAACAAAATCCCCCCACATCTCGAGCACCAGCACTTACTCACTGGTAGACCACCTCGGAGCAACCTTAGCGTGCCTGCAGAGAATTACTCCAGCAGTGTTACAGATATGCAGTGCTGTCAGAGGGATGAGTTTGATGAGTGTGCTACTGGCACTGACTCACTAAACCATTTCTAAAGGCCTCCATTCACACATAGAAAAACAAGTGCATGCATCCACTAATCTTGTTTGCCTTTTCCGCCCACACTCATCCAAGGCAAATAATGCAACATGACATGCATTGTCAGTGCACAGAATAAGTGACAAAGTTATGATGGGGCTGAGAGAGGCTCCATTGTGCCAGCCTTCCGCATGCTTCTAAGCCTCCAAACCTACTGATTGCCTGGAATAAATTATGCACAATATGTTTTGCCTGCTCCCCGAACAATAGCAAGACAAATTCCTTATTTCAGTGTCTTATGACACTGAAAGGCAAGTAATTGCTCAGTATGGCTCACTCTCCATTGGCTTTCATTACTATGATTGTGTGGCAGTGTACAAAGTGATTGCACTGTGGCACTTGGTAGCCGTGCATGTCTGCAGCAGGTATCTTTGCTATCTGGTACTGTACTGTAGGCAGGCAGAAACTCTTATTCACAGATGTTGGGTTATTTTTGGAGGGATTGTTCAACGTATCACATCCAATGTGACAGAAAAACGTTCAAACCTTGTGTTACTAATGTTATTTCACACATAACTAATTTACCTAAGTAATCTTCTCAGTACAGCACAACGTGTGTGCAGTTTGACACTACTTTTAACACAGCTCTGTGGAAGGTGTTAGATGTCAAGTTTAAATCTGTTACATGAAAAATACTTCAATACTAATGGATCTGGCTTCTCTAATGAGGACAAGTGGAATAGAAGAGTATATCTCATGAATAGAGAAGAGTTTTGTAATTTTTATGTAGAAAAAACAAATGATTATTCAAAACAGTATTTTTCTGCACCATAAGGCATGACTGGAGGGGTCTATACCGTTCACTGTTAATTTGTCACATAGCACACGTGCAGCTATGCCTGCAAATTGGATCTGGACACTTTTCAAAGTTGTAAACTAACTAATGCCAGAAGCTGCCTGCAGTATATTAATGTAAGAAGTGCACTGCATGCAATTTCCTGCTGAATATTCCAAACCTGCTCATTAACAATTCATTTAGAGACGAATTGTAACTCGGCTTCTCCTGAACATCCACCCTGCTTTGTCTGGAGCCTGCAATAAATGTGGAGAACCAAGTCTGTGCTGCTACTTTAACAATGAGGGGCGAGAGTGAATGAAACAATGGAAAGCTCTGCTTGCCAAAAAATAAATGCAGTTTCAACATAATAATGTGAAATGAGTCAGTGCATAAAGATGATGAATAGAAGGGACAGAGCGCAGCCAGTGGACGATTCCAGGAGGGGTTCAATAATCAAGCGCAGCGGCTGAGGTAATGGCACACGTCATGGTGGACGTAAAACTCACATTTGTGTGTCTGCTTTAAACTTTGTGTGTTTGTGTTCAAGAAGTAGTAAAAAACAACAACAAGCACATCTTTCAGAGTGTAAATTGGCATGATTGTTGAATAACTTCACCAATTACATCATACAGTATAGTTCTCTCCTGAGATTTATAAGAGCACATTTTTGGCTCAGTCCTTATGACAACCATCATCTCATTTTTACATTTTCGGAGGGAATTTTATTTTATTTGACACATTTTAATCCGGCATGGCTCTGTGGGACTCTCTGTGTTTCTCTGTTCACTCTTGCTTTGTCTACAGCAGCAGATTTAACAAGCTGGACCTTCTCCGGTCTCTCTCGGCACCGGTGACATTTGAGCCACCAAACAGGGAGGCCAGCGAGGGTCTGATCAAAGAGTGCGATCAGCTTGTCTTACAGAGACAATTTAATTAGATTGGTGGCAGAAAACAGGGGAACAGACAGAGATGGTGAGAGATGGAGAGAGCACTCGAATGCACCAGAGGCTTAATGAATGTGGCTTCCCCCGATACTATTGCAATGAGCACCGAGCTCAAAGTACATCCGTACATCTGACACTCTGCCTCACATGCACACACACACAAAACTCAAAACTCTACATGACAATTAACATAGTAAACAATAATCGGAGATAAAAATGAATGCTAATAACGACTGATAATAAGGACAATCTCTCCTTGTGGGCTACTGGAGGACAACAGCCTATATTAGCTTCATCTACCTAGTTAAGTTGAACAGTGAATAGTCATTCTTTAGGGAGTCCTTGACCTGATTAGCACACTTCCAGTAGGTGTGAAATGGCATTAAGCAAGCTCTCAGTGTCGGGTCAAACCAGCTGATGGGTACTTCAACCTCTGCAGTTTGTGGTGATGTAACCAATTACAGATGTGATTAGAGCAGCTCAACAAACCCAGGTAATAATGATGGTGGTGACTGGCCCAGCGCCTTCTCCAGAAGCCAGGCTCCTGCTGTATATTAGCTGTGTGAGTAATGCTGTTTGTGATCTACTGTACATTACTGCACATTAACGCTGGCAAATCTGATAAAACCTTGCAAACCTTGTGTATGTTTTGTCCAGTCTTGAATATTGTATATTCACTGAACTCCATCTATTTACTGAGCCTCTAACCTCAGAGCAGCATAAATAAAAAGCTCAGAGACAATAATCATTAATAGTATTTCATTTAAAGGGACAACGAGGAGTTTCTATTTGGTTATAAAAAAGTCTCATGTTAATGTGGATGAATCTATGCTACCCACACTTGTTAATGGGCCCACTTTCAATAAATATATCGTTTTGTCTCTATCGTTATTTTGTTATTATTAGTGGTGGCGGAAATGCTGGTCGAGCCGACCAGCGTTTCTTTACTTTCGGTTTCGCGGCGTGTCATGAGAATAACGCCGCCGAATCGCAGTTTATGGTCAGAACTACAACGATATGTGATCGTCTTTGAACCTCTGACTTTAATTCTTGATGAATGAAAACATGAGTCTGTCTTGCGCCGGTCAAAGAATTTCACGGTGCGCGTGGAGGCTCATAAATGTAGTGTGAAAACACTTCGCTTTTCCAAAACTCCTCGTTGTCCCTTTAAACATTTCTGTGAATTCCACAGAGGGAAACATGTTTTCAAAGGTTTTGGTCATTAATCAACTTTAAACAATACTAAAATGAGCCACAAGACTTCTGTCCTTCAAGCATAAAGGATGTGAGCTCCTGTAAGCAGAGATAGGGTCTCTGGTGAGAGTAAGAACAAATACAGCGGCCATTTAAAATCTGTAAAGCGTGAAAGTTTAATCACACTTTGGACTGAAATGCTTCTATTTCTTCTGTTTAATCAGTTTAAGACATTATTTGTCTATTTCACACAGAGCCATAAGTTCACTGACTGCACGAACAAAAAGCATTTTTCACATGATTTTGACATTTTGTACATAAATGGCAAATCATGAATATTAATAAGTAGATTAATGAAAATATTCAACAGTTGTGTCTCTAAAATATTTCAAACTTTGTATTTCATTAAGCCAGATTATTATCAACTAAACAGCAAATACAAAAATCTGCACTTCAGTGTTTTTAAGGACCTTTCACAGCAGGGCTAGTATAGGCAGCTGAGGAGAGATAGCATTGATTACATTTAAACATAAAACAAAATAACTATATTCAAACTTTGTTTGAATGTATGGATTTGCCGTTATTTACATTCTCTTTGTATGGGATTTAATGAGACAGAAACCAACATTAAGTAAAAGCACATGTGGGTTCCACACTGATAGGCCCCTAATGCATGGAAAATACTGTAGAGCTTGTATTACAAGGATTAATTCAATTCTTGTGCTATGATGAACAAACTACTGTATCGCTCTCGACTTCATGTTCCAGACGGCTCTGGACTAAACGATTTGAAGATTAAGAACAGCTGGAATAACAATTTGGCACTGAACTCGTACAGCGTGAAAATAAAGCATTGTTTTATGCATTTTAACTTGTAGAATAATGTTAAAGTGTCAAGAGCACATCTAACAAACACACATCTTTGTTTCTTTCTTTCTTTCTTTCACTGTCTAGCGGCTAAAGCCTCTCAGCATTGACCAGCGTTGGCATCCACGACACTGACCAACTTGGACAAACACACAGCCTAATGTGTCTGTGGAAAACAATGGTGAAAGCACACGCTCCAATTCAGACCATGTGAGGAATTCAACAATCCAACAGCCACATTGATATCCATGCACACTTCAGCACTGGTCTTTTCACTGAGCTTTTAGCTTCTGCAAAGTGCTGCTTCCTCAAGCAACTGACACAAAGTGAGTGACGCGCACCAAGCAGTTAGAGGAGAACTACTTTCCTGCAAGAATGAGACACGACTCTAAGAGAAAAAAAGTGGTAGCAAAAGGTCTAACAAAAAAAAGAAGAATCAGCAATCCAACCAGCAAGCTGACCTGCAGCTCCGAAAAATCAGACAAGAAAAAAAAAGAGCAGAGAGCTGCCTGAGATGACAGCAGCATCTGAATACAGACAAAAAAGAGCAGGAAGTCAAAGGCCAGATAACAAGATCCTCCACAGAAAAAGAACTGCTTTAATTTTAATATCTGTTAGGTGATAGAAATAAGCATTCATGTTGACTTCTGACCACGTTTTGGCTGATTTAATACTGGTGAATAAAAAAAACAGGACAGTGCCTGAAGAATTAAAGGGGAATTATAAATACAATGTCTGCTGAGATCTAACAAACACTCCAGCTGCATTTACAGCTAATTTTCTCATTGAGTGAGTCAGCCTTTGGAAACTCGTTGAATCTGAATCTCTATGGCTTGTAGACTAGAATGAAAGAATCCCAGTTTGTTTGCAGCTATTATAAATGTAGAAATGTTAAAGTGTAAGTTTAGGGAGGTTAACTGTATTTATTCCACAGCATGTCTCAAGGCTAGTGTCAAAGCCAGCAGGAACAATTTCTAAACACTTTGTCTGTGCTGCACTAATTGAATGAGGGTTAAAGCTCTGGCATCCATACACAATTGTGTCATTGTGCAGCTGTGAGGACTTTGAAATGAGCACACAGGTCGCCATGCAGTTCAAACACATCACAATACCCCATTATTTTCCTATGTGCAGTCATAGAAAACATAACAGAGGTGAAGATGAACCTGACAACCGCTCAGTGCTGGTCACCTCTGTGGGAGGCAAATAGAATATACTAATAATACTGAGGGTAATAACAATAATTACCACGACAACAAGAAGCAGGCCCTTCTGTGATAATTACAGTCCAATCCCAAATACACTAAACTAAACCAAACTAAACTAGGGTGATCATGATGATACTTCCTGATCATCATCAGCATAGGGAAGGTGATAATATAATAAATAATATAGATTAAAAAAAATATATAGGATATATAAAAATATAGATAAAAAAAAAAAAAGATATTCTTACTGCTGTGTGTCAGTACAACCTCCCAGAGCTCTAGGCACGGCGGTGGGCTGTGAGCTCTGTTCCACTGTAATGACGTTAACCACGTAATCATGAGTCATGTTGTCATCCTCAGGTTGTGGCAAATGTTTTGACACATCGTAGGATCTGCCCTGTAATCAAAGGAGGTGTCAGATTTCTTGCTTCCGAAGATGACATTGACTTTCTTTTGTGTCTTCGCTGTGCACCAGTGTCTGTTTGTTTCAATGGTGAATGGAGAACCACCACACCACGGCAAGCAATGTTCATTTTGGCCGACCGTTTGGCAGAAATGCGTCCTAGTTTCAGTCGATGCATTTTCAGGCTACATTATGTCACCTTGTTTGTGGACAATTACCACAGTTACAGGTGTGTCTCACAAGGTGTCCGTGTCACTCTGCTTTAAGTGGCACAGCCTGACTCACTTCGGTAAATCCAGTTAGCATTTCCAAATAGAACTGCTCTCTCTGATCTAATCTAGCACGGTCCTTCCTGCCAACTTTGTATTACCGCACCTGTTCACTAAAACACAGTTCAGGGTCTGGGTTTGGTTTGAGAGGTAACATTATGTTGTTGCATTGCAGCAATACTCTTATTCGTCTTTAGCAAATATGTACAGGACAAAATGGAGTTGTGTAGGCCATCGACATTGATCTTGAAGCTTCATCTCTTCTCCTGACACAGGGTTCCTACAGCTTAAGCCAAGTTAAATTAAAAAAAAAAAAACATCACCACATACATAGGGTTAGGGACAATTTTACCCACTTTCCTATGTGGTCCAAGGTAAAGCGACTGCTACATGAATAATTGGGGGGGAGGGGGCTATGAGTGAGTGAGTGACATCATTTAACAGCTGTGTAGTTGTGGAGAGGAGATGATAAACTAAAAAGGACACGTTTGCTCGTTCGTATGTTTCCATTCAAAGTGATTCAAATAACTGGGAAATGCGCATTAAAAGAAATTTGAGTCCTGTGTGTTTCCATTAAAAGTACGGACTTTGGTGAAAACTACAAACTCGCATGAGTTTTCCACAGCTGTCCTTTCAAAATAAATGCATAAAAAGTCAGGAAAAAAAAAAAAACTGACTCAGGAGCTGGTGGCGGTGAGAGATTTAGCGGTGACGGCCGCCACTAACTTCTCTATGTCGAAATGTTACCAATTATTTTGAGATTTAAGACTAATTACAATCATAAAATCCCACTTACCAAGTGTTAACAATTTTAAGACATTTGAAAAATTGATTTAAGACATTTTAATGCCAATTAAGGCCTTGTTTTTAGATTAATGAATTCAATGCCTTTTAAGACTTTTTAAGGATCCGTAAGAACCCTGTGACAGTTGACTGATAGTTACCTACATTAGCTTACCTTTCTATAAATGTTGGTGTGCTGTCTGCATGTCTTCATAGTCTGCTTCATATCCTCTATGGGTGGTGGGTGTATTTATATAGTCTGTAAATCTGTTTCTCACCTAAAAATATTAACATCAAATCACATTACTGACGGATGCGTTCCATTTTCCACATGGCGTGTACATGCAGTGCTACACTATACAGTAGCCTAGGAGACAGACTGTAAATACGTCGCAGGGAAACCAAAGACAAAACTTCAAACCTCTTTTCAGTTCAGTTCTTCTCTTCGAAAAAACCAACAGTCTATCGAGCAACTGCAGAGTCTCAGAATAGACGCAGGTGCTCACACAAAAATATAAAAAACGTACACACACACGCACACACAGCTGCTGAGCATTTTCAGGTGCGGACGAGCCAATGTCTGCGTTATACACAGAACCAAGATAGGACGAGTGGAGCTTTCCAGGTAGGCAGTAAATTATTCCCTCGACAGACATAACCATCTACAAGATGTTTGTTCACCTGCGTTAGTTTCCTTCTGTCTCATAATAGCACTCAAACAACAATAGTGGAACCTGACAAAACAGTGTCCACTTAAAAAAAAAAAAAAAAAGCACACACACTTCTCACGTACAGACAGACAAAGACACCGAGCCAATTTCCTGGTACTAATCTCAAGATAGCAGAGACTTTTTTCTTTCCATTGGAGTCTGAAAGGTGCATGAAAAAAAAACGACAAGGGGATATCCTGTTTATGACAATCTGATTTCCTGGTTCTGTCTGGTTGTTCAGCAAGTGTGGATTCTCTTTCTGGGAGCACAGACGGGGGCCAAGGGGGAGCGAAGTAATGGGAGATCTGAGCGTCCAGATTCCATTTGTATCTTTCAGTCTTATCAGGAATCCCGAGAGAAAACACAACAACTGATTTGTCCAAATAAAACACCACAGTGACCCGTCCCGCACACGTCGTATCAAAGGCTGCGATCGAATGGCATGCATCGTGGCCACAATAATCAGACTTGAAAAATGACACGGCCATAATGACAATGTTTCATCAGGTCTGTCAAGAGGTGGTGAGAGGGTAGAATTTACTCCACAAATAATGTCACTCAGTGTGGTCTTGTATCCTTCTGGTTCAGGCTCAATCTGCAAATGTCAATGAGTCAGTAGCTATGTTTACATGATGCTTGAAAAAAACGAATTATTGCCTAAAAGGGATATTCCGGTGTAAGTTTAACCCATGGTCCAACGCACCGTCACACCGAGTTAGACCCCCCCTCGAGAGATGGAAGTCTGCTAACCGCTAGCTTCTGTTGTAGCAACTTTAGCAATGACCGCACCATAACACTAACTGATCAAAAAGCCACTTATAGCCACAAATAATGCCCAGAACAGCACCAAACTTCATCAACAGTACAAACAGGGTCCCACCACATAATACGAGGCATCAAACATCTGTTAGCTTAGCCTGGTTTCTATTGAAAGGAGACGAAAACAACTCACCCACTCTGCTCCAGTTATAGCTAACGTTATGCAGCAACTTTCCGCGTCCAGCAGAGAGTCCAGGCACTGACAACACACGTCCGAGGCCGACAGGCAGCACAAACATCTGGTTTCAGCGGCCACTGGAAGTTACAGGCAGTGACCACAGTTTGACCACTTGATTCCCCCAGGTCCAGCATTTAGACTCCTCTGCATCTCTCCCTCTTTCACTTGTCTCCTCAATTTCCAGCACATAGACTCCACCGCAGCACTCCCTCTTTCACTTTTCTCCTCCATTTCCTTCAGCTTGTCTTCAGTAGACTCAGTCTCAAACTGATAGGGGCGCCCATCGGAATTAAACCAGTCGTCGTTGTTGTCAAACTACATAAATTCCCTTCTGTCATGTCTGCTTCGCTATGCAGTCTCTTCCGGCAACGAACGTCGTCCTGATCTCGCATGTGACTCGCATTGTTTACGTGATTCTCTCCCGCAAAGTAAAGTTGATAAAGTTAGAAATAAAGTCAGAAATGCCCAATTCCGTTCATTCCCCTGTGAACACTTGACAACAACTTTTATAAACTGATAGGAAAGATACATAGGAACTTGTATGGAGTAATACATCTTCATCCTTGAGCTGCGGGACTCTACTTCACTCGGTAATCAGCTCCACGCCAGCTGACTACCTGTAACCATGGCAGTAACAGCAGACGTCACAGAAGGGACAACACGGCTGAGTTTATGGACGTACTGAGTGACTGAGTGATGATGAGGTTACACCATAGTTTGGTGAATCTAATGACGGACATTTGTTTCCCACTGGATGTTGCTCTTTCAAAAATGATTTTGACATCTATTATCAAAAAGCATTTACAGAGGATCAGCTAGGCTACTGTATTTCCTCTATTGTAACTGTGGCCTATATTTACCTTTACCTTTACCTACAAAACCTAACAGGCCTTTATTTGAGGTACTTTTTTAAAATAGGCACAGGCAGGTCTTTATTTCTACTTTCCATATGTATATTTTTTAGCATGAAGCACATGATTTTCTCCCATTTGCCCTGTTTAAGTTTAAGTGCATTTCATGTTAACACAAATTGAAATGTATTTTCAAATTAAGCTTTTAGTGGACAGAAAAGCAATCTGACTCTGGAACAAAAGTGAACAATGATGATAATTAAAGAATGTGGATTTAAATGAACAAATACAAAATATTTTTGCTGGTGCTGAACATATTGGCACCTTCCATGTGTTTGTATGGGGAGAGGATAAGACACAAGGTCAGATTAGGAAAGACACTCTGCCCTGGACTTATTGGTTGCTGTGGTGGGTTTTCCTTATTTTCATTGTTACACTGCAATGCATGCACGTGTTTTGTGTTTGTGTGCGTACATGTGTTTCCAGCACACATCCTAACAGGAGGGAAATCAGACCTTCTGCAGAGACGCCAGCAGAGCACAGGACTTAATGAAAAACAAACATATTCAGCATGAGCCACAAGAACCCACAACATTTACCCTGATTAAATAAGCATGAGGAGCAGAGATACAGCCTGTCAGCCTGGCTTTTTTCATGTTAATTACGCAGTAAGCAGAGCAGGCAGAGTGGCCCTTTAATGGGTGCAGAAAGAAGTAAACCAACAGTGTTTGTGTTGCTGTGTTACTAAATCAAAGCGCTGATTTCTTTGTGTAACGGTATAGAAAAAATATTCCAGACATACACGTCAGCTGGCAGGTTGTCTGTTGTGTTCAAAAGAATACGAATGAAAGAATTTCAGTGTAAGGCAAAAAAAAAAAAAAGCAAGGTAACATGCACACTAGCCATGTGGTGACAACCTGAATAAGCAAAGCACACTGCGAAACAAGATGAAGTGCAGACGGTACTGATCAAATGAGAACAAACAACAAGGAGGGAAATAATGTTGTGCTGAAAATGATCTCAGCCCGAGCAGCATTGTGGGGTGGATTTCGCCCTTTGAAGCTGCCCTTGTTGGCTTAAATAATTACACCTAATTGCTGACAGATGTAAAGGCAAATGAACCATTTGCTTAAACAAGCAGAGGGATTGCTTACGGTGACTGCACTGGGTCAGAGCTTTTATTGGATTCTGCCATTCAGTATTACTAAAGAAAATTCACTTTCTGCCTAATGGGCCAATTGGTTTAGCTGTCTACAACCGAATATTCACCCATTATCAAAGAAATCCTCTCATGACTGGGTATAATAAGTTGTCCATGAGCAGCAAGACAGAATGCATTCACATGAAGAAAAAAATCATTATTTAACTGAAAGAGGTCATAATATCTACTAACACAAGTATCTAATGATGTGAAGCTGAGCCGTTTTAAATCCATTTACGATATGAGACAGTGGCAATACAGAGTAACCCCAATCACAATGTTATCAATTTCTGTAAGAAAAAAAACAAAAAAAACTAGGGCAATGGCATGACTGGAAAAAAAGAAAAGATAGATAGACGAGTGGTGTCCACTGCTTTTTTGCTTGTTTGTTTTCTTGTTATTATTATATGTTTCATCATCTTTAATTTTTTGAAATAGAGTATAATATTGGTGTTGATAGTAAGCCAATGCAATTATAACAATAGAGAGGGGCAAGTAGCCTACTATAAGTTTTTCTTCATCCTGCTCCTTTTCATTTATGGTGACTATGTGTACATTATGTAAATATGTGCAACCATGTGTAGTATGTAAACCATGAATGGAATAAATAATAATAAATAAATAAAAAAGAAATGAAATGACTGTGGAATGGCAATTTCATGTCACTTTATTCTTTAATTATTAAAGAAAAACACATCATTCTATTAACACATGCATGACACTGAAGATTATATAACAATGTGACTTGTTTCTTTACACAATTTGTTTTTATGTATGCTTTTTTTAATATACTATAACCATGTGTACACCTGCCTGTAGAATAAATGCAATTGTGCACAGAAGCTGGGCACTGTAAAGGACTGTCTTGATATGAGGAAAATATTCTCCTCTCCTCCAATAAATGTGCCTAATGCTGTTTTGAGCAACAGGCCTGGTGTAATTGTCTTTAGATGCTTTGCAGGACCATGTTTGAGGAGAGAGCCTGGAACAGTCCACTGGTGCCAATTATTGCCTCGCCATTAGATGAGTCTGTGTGAAGATGCTGCTGAGCATCCCGTAACAGTGAATATATTCTGGTCCAGTTTATTGCAGTTATTTTGTTATCTACAAATTGACAAATTGTCCCCGAGGTGGTAGCTGATAACTTGAGAGCACCATTACTCTCAAGACATATCAATTTAACATAAATAACTTCAAATGAAACTAAATCGGCCATCTGTAATGATTTACATTCCTTACTAATGCACTCAACCATCCATAACATGAGCTGGCACCGCTACGATAAAACAAATCTCTCACAAAGTGCCGTGTCGGATGTATCAACAAAAACATATGCGCAATAAAGTACAATAAATCCCACGCCGCTTCATCCTTCATCCTGCAATGTACTGAATTACACTGGAGTCAAACATGTTCAAGAAATATGTGTGTTGTGCCATGTTTGTGACGAGATTTAAGAGACAGCCAGCAGCACTGGCACTGCCACATGCATGCCAAACACACACAACATGGAAGAGCTACTACCCACAATGCCGCCTATGTTCGGTTAATTACAAACTGACAACCTGTGCACAAACTGAATGAAAATGCTGCAGAATTTGGAGGAAGTGAAGCACTGGAGATTGGAATACTCCAGTAAAGGCTTTTAGGAGCTGGAGGGAGGACGATAAAGAGCAGGAAACCAGTGGCAACAAAGAAAACTACGTAACCTCCACTTACATGCTTATTACCAAGATTTAACTGCAACAAACCTTTTGTCTGCAATGCATCATGGAAATTACAACAATTTTCAAGTCTCTATTTATGTAATGTGTTTATTAGATGGTAAGGGATTTCTTCATTCCTATGGATTCAAACCAGAGCCTTGTTTGATCATTCTGGAGCTGTTTCATTGCCAGAGGGTTAAGCACTGATCTGGGTTAAACTAGTGGTGGTCACTATTGCCGGAGGCTTCAAGGACATCTGAACATGAAGACAGAGTATTACCAACAAACAGCCCACTACATCTATTGAGGTACCAAGTGGGCTGCTTGTGCTGTAGCTATATAAAACATATATACAATAAACCACAACATATAGGTTTAGACATACAGTATAATTATCAAGTGTAACCTCCCACGGCATCTGCACACCATGCAAATCCACTATTCCTAATATAATGCACTGCATCTCAATATTAATATTCATAAATGTCAGTGTCTTCAATTGCAGCAGCCAATGGCATTCAAGACCATAACTTATACAAGCGTATACTCTGCACAAGAGGATGGTGGGCACTTTCTGAAAGAATAGCCAAAGCTGTTTAAAGCACTTTCGTGTGAAAACTGCTGGGAAGTGTTTCTGTTCTTCAGCATCCGAGATGCCATAAAGTTGAATCAACACCTCTCTCTCTCAGTTTCATGACAAACGGAAAATCAGAACCACCCTGAGGGAGAATTTATTACACGATTGTTTTGTTACATTGCAGCAGTCGTACCTAATAAATTGTCAGCTAGGGTGTTCACTGAATCCAAGACATAAGAAAAACTAAGAGGGTCTGAAAAATGAACCTTTCAACCAGCGGAACAGTTTGATGAAGAATGTGTAATACCTCAGATACAGTACATTGATACAAAACATCAGCTGCTTCTCGAAGAGTACTGTAGGTAAAACGGGTGTTTTTGAGTCTTCTCATGACTTTAACAGTCCATTTTCTGTCCATTGCTGTTTTAAAAAAACTTTGTTTTTTGTTTTTTCTGTGCGCACTAGAGCCAGAACAACTACCGCAGAAGGAAAAACGGCCCTCTCTGGGGAATTGGGCAGAAGGGAAACAGAAATGCTTGATTTTGCTCAGGCTGTGGTTTTGTAGCAACAGCTCTTACTCTCTCTTATTTCTCTCTTTTCCCCTCCACCTCTATGATTCACAGCAGAAAATTGACTCAGGGAGGGAGTGAATGCTGGGTGATGCTGAAGCCTTCCTGTCCTCAATGTGCTTCTCTCCTGCTCGCTGCCAGAACTACTGCTGCCGGGCACTAAAGCAGAGGTTTTCACAAGGAGAAACTTCCTGCAGTTAGTTTAGTTTTTTTTTTTTATTAATGGCATCTGAACAACGCTGGACTACTGCGTCTTCATGGCTAGACGACTGGTGGCATCTGGGATCACAGTGAAATGTGCAGAGGTGTTGAAATGTGAGTTTATGGGCATGTCCATAGTGCACATGCAGAAATAGGACTATGGTTAAACCCCCATGGCTTTACATTCACCGCTACCATTCCTCCACTCTCCAGACCAATGACGTGATGTTTCTTTTAGGACACCATGGCTTCAGACAGAATGGTGCAGGTTGCTTAGCAACTGGGTACAGAAAGAAGATCATTAAATTGCTCTGATACTCATTCAGTCCTTCGCTATGTATCTGAGAACTTGTTGCTCCGACCGGCAGTGAATAAAAATCTTCCCTCAGATGAACTTGGGTGTCTCAGGAGCGGTGCAGAATAGAGAAGGCAGTGGTGGTAGGCTACGCCAGGACATTCAAAACATTCATGCAGCAAGAATATTAAAAGGAAATGTCAAATGAGTGACTAACTGGGTTTCAGGCAACGAGGGGGCTGCAGAAGCCCACTTTCTAACTCTTGTCCAAACATGTTTTTTATTTATTCACCATCCCAAACTGTTCCAGATAATGTCAACACCTCAGACATTTTCTCTTGCTTATTATAGGTTGCTATAGAGCACATCATCTGCCTTTGTGCTTTCACCCAATGCTCAGTCAAAACATACAAACAGTATATAGCTTTACCATTAAAAACAAACATGAACATTATTTTTCAACCAATCAGGCTTGTCATACTCTAAACTAAAGTATGTGCAACATCTGTCAAATTCACATAATATCACAAAATTGTGGGGTTTTACACCTTGTAGTGGCCTTTTATTGTGTTAAGCTCAAGGTTCACCAGTGCAATAACCATACTGTGCAATCAGCATTGTTGAGATGACACACCTATCATTTGGATGGATTATCTTGGCAAAGAAGAAGTGCCTATTGGTTGAAATTAAATCCGAGTGAAAAAGCCTATTGAGTATTTAAAAAAGTGTCAGATCTGTTATTTCAACTAATGTAGAATGGCATTAACCCTGTAAAACCCAAATATAGAAAAACGCCCAAAAAATTTTTTTTCAACCATTCAGATGTTGTTGTAGGAGGCCTTTGGGGCTGAAAATGGAGTGTTTTCAAAAATTTTATGTTTTAGTAAGGTTTTACGGAAATGTTGTAATATTGCAACGTTGGGCTTAATGGGGAGCAGAATCTCCTGTATTTCCACTCATTGTCTGAACAGCAATACAGAACTAAGGATTCATTTGCAGGGTTTTGCTTTTCCCAAGCCAGTATATAACATGAATAATAATCTCAGTCATGTTGTTATGAAGAGTCATTTATTCCAACAAGAAGAACTTTGACATTTATTTATATTATTTACAGTGATAGTCCCAGAAGCAGTTCTTGTCCTCTGAAAAACAGAGGCAGACATCTAACCCAGTCTCACAGCATCACACTTGCTTTGGGTATTAGTATACCTTTTTGAATGATGTACTCATTCATATTTGTTGCCAGAGCTTCAACCATGTCTTCTGACACAAACTTTTGGAAGTATTGCAGTGGTGTGAGGAGGGAGTTGACATCATCAGTGAGAGCTGGACCAGAAAAATCAGTATTGGGACTGATAAAATCTTTTTTTTTTTGCCTGCGACATCTGTCACGGGGCATGATGTGTTTGTTTGATTGGGGCTCAATGTCCACATTGGCTGGGCAATCAGTAGGTTCTTGGTTTTCTTTGTCCACACAGGCATCGCTATCGGATTCTTCGTCACTTGCATCAGTGTCGTCGAAATCCATGTCCACATGTCCCATGTCCTCTCTCCGTTTTGGACGATGGCAATTAGCTACATCCTGCACGCTGTACCGATGATCTCGCCTTGCTGGTGGCATTCTGAAATGGAAAAATTAAAATTTAAACAAATGTATATACAAATAGCACACATGCTTACTAGATTCTAGATGGCCAACAGGAAAGATGGGGTGGTGGGGAGACTGATTTCATTATGAAGTGTTTACAAATTGCACTGAAGTAGCCTGTTCACACATTTCACTGGTCACACAATACTGACCTATTGACCTATTGGAGACTGTGATTATCATCGTAATAGGAAATGCATGTAGCCTCCATCTTACAACCACACCTTACATCCATGAACATTAACACCTGTTCCAGGACAATGCCACAGATGCACCAGGAGCATCCCTGCTTTGACTATGAATTGCTAAGAACATTTTCTTATCAATAGAGACTAAGACAAAGAACAGACATACACAAACTGAATTTCTTTGTAAGAAAGTCCTGCATTCTGTGATAAGGAGAAAATACTGAGTGTTGAAGGTGGTTAGAAATTAAGTAAATTAAAATGTTTAAATATGGCAATATATCTTTGCTCTTTAGTTTCTAATACAATAAAAATATGTAAACATGTAATCCAATATAAGGCTGAAGGCTAGAATGTGTAAATCATGTGTAGTTTAAAGTTATATTGTGAAAATTTCAATTGAAGTTCCTCTCAAAAACAGGGTTGTTTTGGCTACCACTCTGACCCAGCGTTGTAATATTGCAACAATTATAAAACAAGCTCTAAATAAAATGTAGGGCATATTTTCCACAAAAACTATATACGTTCATGTTCTAGACATTGTAATAAACACAAAAAAAAATATTCAAAGCATTTTACTTACTTGAATTAGATGAATCCAGTCCAGTGAATCGAAGGGATGTTGCTCGATCAAAAGATTGGAGGTTGTGTGACTTCTTGACCTGAGGGCGGGCCTTATATACAAATGTTGGATCCAATCGCAATGTGAGAACAAACTATAGGACCCAATGATCATGTTAATATGGTTGAACCAAAAAAAAAAAAAAAAATTAGACGTGTTTTGGGGATAACCAAAATTGTTGTAATTCTGCAACACTGGGTCTTACAGGGTTAAAGTACTTTTATTGCATGAGGATACAATTTTCATATATTTATATATATTTTCATAAGCTACATCTACTGTATGAGCATCATAAATACTGTACCAATACTCTCAAGGTCATTTAAGGTGAAAGTGAAATTATAGCTGTAGCCTATGCCATAAATGGAGCTCTGTATATATAGTTCTTAACATAAGGAAACTGCTTTGTACAAACACAACTTACCTCACCTCAGTTAACATTAAGTCAAATCAGTGGAGCACACAGTGTTTGTTCAGGCAGAGCTGTATTTCCTGGCTGCTGCTCACCAGAGAGTCGACACCTGCACTATTTATAGCCTGTGGACATTAAAGCTAATAATGTAACGAGAGACCACAGACTTGCCCCCTCCACTGGTAATTAGAAACCCGGTAAAAGCTCACCATCTCCACAATGAAAGAGAAAGACAGGGCCAGAAAAGACACCGGGGATGAGCCAGAATACACTTCCGCACCTCCTCAGCTAGTGTCACGTTACAGATCTGTTATGAGTCAAGTGAAATCCACCTAGGTTCTTGGATTAAGAGCTGTTGCTATGCTGTAGCTAAAGCTTGTGTGATGATTCATTTAAGTTCTCAACTGACTGATGCAGCCTATTGTTGCACTTAGGCCTACTGTAAGCCACGTGTGAAGAATACTTGGCGAGGTGTTTATGACAAGCAGCTCTGCTATTTGCTAGAGCCTATAGTCTGCAATAAAAAGAAGAACAAATTAAGACCATGCAGATTAAGTTGACACTAGTGATGCCACCTAATGACTTCCCTTTAAGATTTGCATAATGTCAATTAAAGGGATAGTTCACCCTAGAATGATATTTCGCTCATTATCTACTCACCCTCATGTTGACTAAGGGCTGGAAGAATTTCCAGAGTCCGCTTAAAATATAGACTTATTTAATTTTTTTCGGGACAATTACGCAATTTGGGGCTTCAGCACAAGACGGACATTACATACGAGCAGCATGGAGGTATTTGGATGTTTTTTTGTGTGTGTTTTTTTACGAAGAGCTCTGGTGTCCCTTTGCAACCGTTATATGGACATGCACTGCTACGCCAAGACCCCCTGTAACTCAGAGAAGAGACGGTGGACTCTGAGAATTCTTCCAGCCCTTAGTCAACATGAGGGTGAGTAGATAATGAGCGAAATATCATTCTAGGGTGAACTATCCCTTTAACAGGTTGGGTTTGGATGCATATTGACCCCCATGCAGAGTTAAGATGCTCTTTTAACATATTGTTTTGTAAGTTTTTTTGGGGTTTTTTTTGTATTATTGTTTATCATCAGCTATTATTGTTTAATTAGCTGCTGGACATTTGAATTTCCCCTTGAGGTTAAATAGTGTCTGTCTGTTTATAGAGATACACATTTGGGATAATACAAAACTGAAACATAAGTTCATGCAGCTGCCAACTATCATTTGAATCATATCAATGATGGAGGTAAAAACAAAAAAAACAATTATGACCTTTATTCTGTGGTGTAGAGTGAACAGTGTGATTTCAGACACCCCTTAATTAGTCTGCATATTCATGATAACACACATAATAACACATAATCACAGTATGCCATTACAGTAGCATGGTTTAGTCTTCCATTCAAGTCTTTAGAGTAGACACCCCCACACAAACACACACTGTGCAGTCACGTGCTGATATGCCCATAGACTGTATATAAAAAGGGACAGATTCTTAATTTAACGCCTGGCTTAAAGTCTGGCACTGAGATCAGAGGTCAAATCTAACTACTGTATGCATGTACCACTGTTTTAGCACTTAGCTGCCTGTAGCATTTAACTTTTTAACTGTGTGTGACTCCTGTCTGACTTGTTAGAAGAAATACAAAGCCTTTATTATCCTGTGCAAAGTTAGAAGTGCTTCTACTGATTGGTGCATTGGTTACAAGTACACATCAAGTGCACTTGAACACACATGCACAGAGAGGTTCGCCAGAAGAACAATTTTTTATTTTTTATTCCATCAATTAACCTCACAGAGCTACTTTAATTAAATTCTATTCTGGACTGGCTGCGTTAAAAGTCTTTTAAATTATCATCCTCCTGCTGTACTCTTTATACTTCATCATCCCTTTATCAACTACATTAGAAATTGCACGTTTACTTTCTCACCAACCATCCTGTGTGTACGCATGAAAAATCTCATTATCAATTAAGCAAGCTGTGAAAATATAATACATGAACATTGTCACTGATAGGTTACCTACAACAAAGGTGTAATTAAAAAAAAACTACTTTCTGGGGGGGGGAAAAACACCTGTCTGACTATGATCCAGATGTATTGTACCAGTGCAGTACTGAGGCGTCCACAAAGAGGCAATAATAGCAGTTATTGCAAGCATGTGGTGATCAAGGACTGATGATAACATGCTTCATCTTTTGTCTTGAGATGGGTCCAGAGCCATGAGGAGCATGCATCAGTTTGTAACAGCTCAGCTAAAGAGCCACTTTAAAGGGATAGTTCACCCAAAATTCAAATTGCACTCATTATCTACTCACCCTCATGTGGACTAAGGGCTGGGAGAAGTTTCAGAGTCCTCCGTGGCTTCTCTGAGTTACAGGGGGTCTCGGCGTAGCAGTGCATGTCCATATAATGGTTGCAAATGGATACCAACTGTCTTCGTAACAAAAAGACACACCAAAAAACATCCAAATACCTCCATGCTGCTCGTATGTAATGTCCGTCTTGTATTGAAGCCCCGAAATGCAAAATGTGACCTGATCCAGCAAAATGAGTCGCAGTGACCCAAATTTCAAAATTGAGATTTTGGTATCAATGGAAAGAGGAGAAAATAAGCTTTAAAATGATACCCTAGTCAAAGTCATACATTGGATAGTTTTTAAGATATGGCGATTTTAATGATGGTCTTCCACTCACTGCTTTCGATTGAAAACCTGAGAAAAATGCGTTCAAACTATTTAGAACGTCTCTGGTTTAAAGCCCTCCGTGAATCTGGCGTCTGTTCCTTACCATGTGATTACACGTACCTTGTAGAGGCACCGTTCAATGACCCTCGGAAAGCAGAATGTATCTATTCAGATGCTGTTTACAGCTCGTCTCTATCATAAACGGTTCAGAAGATATTTCATGTTTAGTAAAACATCTGCAAGCGTTAGCATGCTACGTTCGGTTTAGCATCGATGCTAACGTTCGGTTTAGCATCGCTGCTACCGCTCAGCTGAGCATCTGGCCCCGTACTACGTGATTTCACGTGGCTACCCTTGTTGTCATAAATGCACCATTCAAGGACCCTCGGAAAGCGGAGAATCTGACGATTCAGATGCAGTTTACAGCTCGTCTCTATCAGGTTCAGAAGTTATTTAGCCTCATGTTGTGCTCCTCTCTAGAGGGTTAAAAGTTGTAAGTCAACTTTAATCGTCATTTACGTGCCTTTCCTCAATTATCTGGACTATGAAACTTTGGGAGATTGTTTTTGAATGTCATTTCTTTGAAATTAGCAAAAAAAAATTTTTTTGAGTTTTTATTGATTTTCCACGTTATCAGCTGATTATCTAAAAATAGAACGTTGCGACTTCCGACTCATTTCGCCAGAGCGGGTCACAAATTGTTCCGAAAAAAATTAAATAAGTCTATATTTCAAGCTTGTTTGTAGCGGAAGCTCCTCTTCCTGGTTCGTCCAATTTGGACTAGACTTATTAGATAGACTTATTTAATTTTTTTCGGAACAATTTCACATTTCGGGGCTTCAATACAAGACGGACATTACATACGAGCAGCATGGAGGTATTTGGATGTTTTTTGGTGTGTCTTTTTGTTACGAAGACAGTTGGTATCCATTTGCAACCGTTATATGGACATGCACTGCTAACGTTACACCAAGACCCCCTGTAACTCAGAGAAGCCACAGATAACTCTGAAACTTCTCCCAGTCCTTAGTCGACATGAGGGTGAGTAGATAATGAGTGCAATTTGAATTTTGGGTGAACTATCCCTTTAAGTGACAACCTCCTCAATTAATCAGCATAGACATGTGTTTGTGAAACAGTGTCATAGACAGAGCCGAGTTTGTTGGCCACACGTGATGTTTCCTACACATGGTCATTAGCGCCTCATCCCAACTGCTCCAAGCTTAGAGAAATATGGTAATGCTCACTGTGAAGCCGCTGCTGTACTGTACTTGAACTGAAAGGTGCAAGGAACATTGCAACGGGAGAGAGGATTGCAAGCCTCTGATTCACACTCAAATGTATTTATTATGAACTATTATTCTGACCTTACTGATCTCCCCTCGTTAGCTCTAAAGATCTGAGCGGCATCAAAACCGTCTTCTTCTGTTGGCGAAAAGAAATCCCTCTTCACACATGGGAATTAAGTTCCCCATCCCACACAACTTCCACGTGTTTCATATCATACCAGCTGCTCTGACCCCTTGTGTCCCGACTGTTCAAAAAGGGCAAAGTAATAGAAAATAAACAGATTCTTTTAAAAATGATACACAAAACATCCTTGGACTTACTTACAGCTTTTCCACATAATAGCCTCAGTTAACCATCATTAAACACCATCTCAGGCACCAAAGGAAAATGTCTATACAGTTATACAGTATATTTCCACATATATGCTGTAATCATCTTGTAAATTATAGTCTGCAGTTCTTCGTGTATAATTACCTGATGAGCCAAAATATGACCACCTGCTCAATGTGCTGTTGGTGTCTGTGCCGCCAATAAGTAACTCTGACCTGCCAATGTTAAGACCTGTTCCAGCACATCCTCAAAACCCAGTCTGCCTCTCCTGTTGTTGTCCCTCTCCTGTGAATACAATATCTCAATAACACCTTGAGGAAATTTCTTCAATTTTGATACAAACCTCGAAAAGTCGGTCACAAATAGGATTCAATGATGAAGTCATGACATTTTATAACCAAAATGTCAGAATACATGCTTCACTTTGACATTAATGTTCTGCAAAAACCCTTCTAGTCGTTATTTGGAGCCATCATTTTGAACAGTATGATTGATTGTGACCATATTTCACATATAGTCAGACCCTGAACTGGCAGAACTAATATAAGACGCTCACCTTGGAGTGATTGTGTGTAGATGTTTTTTGTGGTGCATCTTTAAAAGTGCCTGTGAAGCATAATTGAATCTAGACAAACATGCGAGCATCTCCAGGAAATGAAAGTGTGAAAGGATCTGCACAAGCACCAAGGATGGATCTCTGCAGGGGCCAAGCCGGCACCAGCCCAGAAACCCTGTGGGCTGGTGGGCATCCAAAGTCTCTTATTTCTCCAGATATATTCTGTTGTTCCAGGTTCTTTTATACTAAGTATTTAGATTTTGCTTAATCATAATAAAAAATAAAGGCTGTGCAAACTTAGGCAACTATACACCCACATATAAACCAGTGATTCAGTGAGATCTTTTCTTTTGGTGACAGAGTCAGGACTGTGTGACAGCAATCTAAATCAGGAAATCTGGAGCACAACTGCTGTTTGCCTGCAGAGCCCAGCGTTTTATTGTTTTAATAAAGTTTAATTGATTACCATCAGGTTCTTGAAAACAGTTCAACAGAATCACTGCACAGCAGCTGTTCACCAAGGCTTACAAGAGCAATATGAATAAATAATGCATCCGCACTATGCTTGCAAATCACAATGATGATCCACCCTAACTACTTGGTATTCACCACCTACACTTTTCTGTCCACTCGTATTCCATCCAAATTAATCCCAATAAATGTTGCATCTCAAGGTGGCACAAATTATTATAAAGAGGATATCAGAAGTAATGGGAGTACGTACATGAAGGCAACATCATTTCAGTTTTAGCTTCAGCAAACCACAAATGATAATTCATCTGTAAAGTCTTATGCTTATGATTCATTCTCTGTTCCTATTAGACACAATGAGCCAAGAACATTAGTGTCCGTCTGCCTCATTCATTTCTCTGGGAGAATTTTGAGATCATAACAGAATAGGTGAAAAAATTAAGGTCATATAAAGATGTCTCGACCTTGATATGCACCTGCTGAAACACGGTAGCAGTAGCATTTTGTTTTTTACAGAGGAACTCCACTGACTTTACATGCAGAGATCAAAAAGTCCAACAGGGGAAATCGTCTTCTCTGACTCTGCTCTGGAGGAAACTTTATAAAATCTGACACAATAATTCTGATGATGTCTTTATCTCAGCATGACTTATACCTCAAAAAATGTCCTTGGCCTTTACAACATTGTGCAATAGGAAATGAAGCATTTAATGTTTTTGGATGTGTTTTTAATACTACGTCAGGTTATTATGGCCACTGCTACATCAAGTCTGCAGAACACGTTTAGCTCTAGTTTAGCTCTCACACTACAGTCACACCAGATAAACAGCCTAAATCGGCGTCTTTTGTTGTGTTAAACATTTGCAGAAGTTGTTTTTAATCAAGGGAAACCAGATACAAGAGTCTACATCTCTTATAGGATTAGCAGAATTGATTGTACTAGTGCTAATATTGGATTTTATTTGGATGTAACGGCCAAAAGATCCTGGGGGTAGCTTTGTATGCACACTATCTTCTTTCTGGCTCATTTAGAAAAGCCTACATGTGGCAACACCCTAAACCCAAATGTGAGATAAGAAGCTTACCCCACGTATGATTCTAAGCATGATGGAGGTCATGGATGCTTTTGTTACTAAAAGTGGTTTAAAGGTTACGGTCCAACCAAGGATCAAGTGTGTGAAATGCTGGTAATGCTTCACTATAGATACTCCCACTTAAATATTACGGCTCAGATCTCCGTCTGCCCACTCACTTGCACTTAAACGCTGCTAAAGTTAGCAGATCTTAACGTTAGCGAACAGTATACATAATTGTGTTATCTTTGCCAGCCATAGTGTGTAGTGTCTGGGAACTGTGTCCAGACTGAGTCGTATTTACTACATCAGCAGAATCACAGCAAAATATGTCATCTGCTGAATATTGACAAAGACTCAAATGTCATATGTCTTTCTTAGCGGAATAGAAATATGCCACAATTAGGCGCTTAATCTATTCCACACCACTTAGCATTCATTAAGTCAAAACCAAAACACTTGGTGCTGCTTTAATAAGGAGCAAAGCTGAGCAACAGCTGAAAGATCTCTGAGTGAAGCATCTGTGTTAAGGCTGGGAATTAATATTCCCACACAACAGGTACAAAAAAAAAAAGTTACTTTTTAATTAGGCTGGCTAATGAAATACTGCAGATGAGTCACGTATCCTTATGCTTCTCTTCTGGTTCTTTATGAGATGGCACACTTTCCATTGTCTCTGCCATTAATCAACCAAATCAATTACTCTGACAAGTTGTGCAGTCAGGAATGTGGATTATATTTTTATCTACACCTACTGCAGACAGTCTGGGACAAAATTCAGACATACACTGAGAGAGACAGAGAGTGAGGGAGATGAGAGAGATGACAAAAAGAACAAAGACAGAGACGGCCTGGTTCTGCCAGGCTCAGAGAAATGCTGTCCCTTTTTCTCTCTGGAGGCTATTTGGTGTAAAGCTTAACATAGCATAAAATATCACCACTACAAAAACTGGAGTCTTCAATTCCGTCGAAATGCAATAAGCGTAGGGATCTCTGCTCGATAAAAGATGCACTTCAGCTCGTCTCCCACAGACCTGCACAGGCGGACGGCGTGATGGAGCCCGGTGGTAATTGCCTCAGTGACCAGTCCTCATACCCTCATGGTCATCATGTGGAGGAAATCACATTTCTTAACCGTGCTGACATTTCAAATGCTTCGGTACAACATCATCTAGCACACTATGAAATGGATTCCTCAGAGGAAACATGAAACATCCACTTAGTGAATGGCTGGAGCAAACAGCAGAAATTGAAGAAAAATGCTGCGCAATTGCTTTTATCTTCAGTGGTCTCATATTGGCTTTATCTTTATCTTGAGTAGACAACAGAGTATTATTGAGTTGTGGGAAGTGTAGGGGGGAGACCACTACTCACAAACCACTCAAAGTGCTGCATGCACTAACCACAGTCCTTCCTCTGGCTCTGGCTCTACTATGCATGTTTGGCTGCTTGATTTAGCTCAAAGCACTAATGTTTATGGGAGTACACAGGCACAGGATAAAGCCAGCTGAGCAGGGCCAAGGAAATGACAGCTTTTACAGCTTGCAAGAAACTGCTGGAAAAATGCGCTACGGAGCTGACATACAGTATACGCTGGCAGGAAATATGGGTTTTGCCACTATTTTACGACCAATATCCTGTGGGTTATGCCTTTGCGTCTAAAGGGAAGAGGAAGGGGAGAGGGTTTTAAGGAGCTGTCACTCTGTGGCGCTCGCACATCTCTGACTGGCCCGCAGCGCTACTATCTCTCCGTGGCGGGGACGTCCCTTGGGAGGATATAGGCTGTGCAACCGGAGTAAAGCAGGGCTCTGTGACCTCGATGACAGTCCGGTCTGCCCCTCCACCTATCTGTCAAGCTCCCCTCAGGTGACTGCTAAACAGAGATGACAGAGATGAAAGGCTGTAAGAGCTGCTATGAGTCAGCCGGGGATAAATCCGCCTCCATGACAGTCAGGTTATCAAATTATTAAAGCCACTGCACGTAGCTGATGATGTCAGTGCTTTGTATCAGAGCATAACTAAAGGCTTGTCAGGGCATTCATTCCCCCCATACATCAGCCAGAGGATACAGCACTTTGCAGCGGTGACAACCTGTCATAGTAAAAATCTGTGCCACCTGTCACCTGTCAGACGCCCAGTGTGCAGAAGTCACAGAGAGTTTGTGCGCCGAGTTAGTCTCAGAGTGCATGAGAGGACGGGATGCAGCCAGAGAAAGAAATACCGTATGAAAGGTAAGTGGCAGCTAAAAGACAGGCCAAGAAGAGGAGCAGCAGAAGCGAGTGATTATCGCTGCACTATTGCAATTACACAAAAGGTCTTCAGTGTGGAACCAAGCAAGGGCAGCTTCCTTTTGCTTCAGAAAGCAGCACTTTAACAGCAATAGATAAGAGAGTGAGAGAGTGAAGGAGATAAGTAGAAAACACTGCATACCAACAGTTATTTTGCACTTCAAGCCCACAGCTTTCAAAAAAAAAAAAGGAATGAATGTTGCTTGCGGCAAGAAACAAACTAAGAAACAGATGAGTAAGACCTTTTATGTAAGAAAAATCCAGAGTGAGTAGGTAGGACAAACACGCAAAATCATGAAATCTGGGGTGGACACATGATACGTGTGACAACTTAGCGCACAGTGCTTGTGCAGAATCAGACATTTGACATTTTATAGGCAAAGGAATTAATGAGATCAGTAAATATGCATAGCATGGGTCACCACAACGTGATTTTCAGTGCTGACTGGTGAAAACATGACATAGCAAACTGCCAGGTCGAATTTTCTGTCTGTCAATCAACATTGTCAACACAACAATGGTCAGGGGAGCGGAGACGTTTGAGGGAAAAGGTTTTCTTTGAATAGTGAGGAGGAGACATGACAGACTCAGGGAAAAGAAAAATACAGACATTACATTTTTTACAATAACAGATAATAACAGGATACAGCTGACATAGTGGTCTTTATCAATGCAGCCCAACCCAAGCTGTCAACACTGCAGCAACCATGTCATATACATAAAATCTGTCTTATTCTGAGTCATGACAACACCAGTCACTCAGCAGCAGCTCTGCTAGCTTAATACAGCAGTAACAACAAAACCATTTGAATATGCAGTTGCAGCAATGAAGCATGACGTTTTTGACAGATGCCATCCACACCAAACAGACCAATGACTGACGCTACTGTATGTGTCTGTAATGAGGGTAATGACGGTTCCATCAATGGGTCCAAATTTCAAACAGCTATTGAAAAGATCCCTGAGCACAAGAAGATTAAACCTACAGACTTGATCATGTGACTGATTAGACTGCAGTCGATTGGCATTTCTGTGTTTTTTCATGATAATCAACACTAGCTGAGTAAACTGTGATCCAACTCCATGGTGTCTAATCCTAAACTCAACATCGACTGGATGGAGTGCAACAAAATGAACTGATATTGTCGATCCAATGAGCCAGTTTGACAAATGTTAGCTTTTAAACATTGTTACAGTGAACATTATCATTAAAACAGCTTATGTTGTCATTGTGAGCATGTTGCTGCTGATATGTGCAATAAATTTATCTAAAACCACTGCCTCTCGTGACTGTTACGCTGCATGGGAACTCACTGGATGCATGGTGTGAGGGTGGCGACCGCGGAACATGATGATTTTCATTTCATCGCACACGTCGACAGATTAGAGCGTCTCACACACCGGCTGTGTGAGACGCGTGTGTTTTGTGTCGTGGCTGCGTAGAGACTCGGCCTAACACCCGTTTTCGCACATGCTGTGTGCAGCTCATAGAGAAAAAATACAGAGAAAAAAAGACCTGTTGATGTCATAGTCACATCACAGCAGCAACATCACATAAAACGTACAATTTCCACAATTGTCGTCTATTTTTAGGCTAAATTTCAAGGTGCGTCACAGACATGAAAAAAAAAAATTAACGACTGTAGCAGCTGTTAAAATTCCTGTAAAAATTATAAATAGAAATTAATTTATAACAAAGAGAAATCAAACCAGCAGCAACTCTATGTGGAGAGACAGAGCTGGCAGGAGCAGCGACACAGCAGAGATGTGGCCGGCGTGAAAACACACACACACACACACACACAGACACACACACATCCATGATTCTCTGCAGCAGCTCAGTGACGTCAGCTGCTACGCTCACGTCACAGAGTGTGTTTCCAGCTTGGTGTGGCAGCAGCAGACTAAGGCCTTCTCACCTTTGTTGACCATAGTGTGACCATAGTACTGTATTAGTCTATGTGTGTGTGTGTGTGTGTGTGTGTATAGGGGTGTGCCAAAAAATCGATTCACATAAGAATCGCAATTCTCATTTAATACGATTCAGAATCGATATAAAATGTCCCAAAATCGATTTAAAAAAATTAAAAAATGAAACAAATCTGCAGGCTGTCGGCCTCCATTTCCTTAGAATTTAAAAGGCAGCATGTTTAACTGCACTATTCTTTTAAATAAAGAGGCACTTTTAATTTTGTAACTTAAGCAATATGTGATATTGCTTTTATGCAACAGTTTCAACAATTCCATCTAAGCGTGGATGAATGTTTAAAACTCAATAAATGTGAAAAAGACACTTTAGTCATTCTGTCTTGCAAAGCAGACTGGAGTAGATCATGAGGATCCTTTGCACACCGATACACTGAAACAGAAATCATTATGAATCAAATAGTTTTGAATCGAAAATCGATTTTTAATCGACTCGTATAGCCCCAAAAATCTGAATTGAATCTAATCGTGAGATAGTAAAAGATTCCCACCCCTGTGCGTAAGGTGCCTCCATCACTGCAGCAGATTCCAACTCTGCTGAAACCCGTGGAGACAAAGTGGCACATAAAGAAGGAGATGGATGAATCACCTGCAGCTACACCGACGTCAAGATAGCAGCAAGACTGCAAACAAAAATCAATGCCCACGATGAGGTTTGAGGAAACTCAACACTGCACATTATTTGCATTACTCGTCTGGTGAAGTCAAACAAGAGAAAATCAGAAACTTGACGCTGAGTATTGCTCAACTCAATGACCTCAAAGGCAGAACACAAAATTCATTTGTAAGTAAGCAGAGTAGGAGAATTTGCAATATCCAATAACGGTTTTTGCACACAGTCAGACGTTTGCCGCCATGGTATTGTAGACAGATGAATGATGGAGCCTTTCAAGCAGCACACACCCACCCACACACACAGCACTAGGCTGTCATGTGAAGATCAAAGTAAGTGAAAGGACTATGAAGGAAGAGAACACTGGAAAGAAGACAAATGTGATGAAGGACGTTCTTGGAACACACAACACTTGAAAGCCAAGTCGCTCAAAGTGTTTCATGGAGGAAAAAGGAAGACGAAATATTGTCCCTGCATGTCAGACATAACAGGATGCACACACTGGTAGGTGGAAACACACACACACACACACACACACACACACACACACACACACACACACACACACACACACACACACACACTCCCTGTCATCTCTGTCCCAGGCTAAGCTCTGCAAATGTGCGGTGCCTGGCACATTGAGTTCCCCTACTTGTGTGTTCAGGTTCACGCACAGTGCTGTGCAATGAGGGCGAGTGTGGAACAATGGGCCTGACAAAACACACACAGGCACACACACACACATCTCTCTGACTTCCTCCAAAGCACCACAGAGTCCTGGGGACAGTCCAAGGGTAAAATGGAGTTATAGACGGAGAGAAAATGTCCAGTCCGACTCATCGAGAGATGTCAAGGACGCATGAGCAGCTCGCTACCCTGCAGCACAGTCAGGGGGACAAATGTGTCTCCTGCTGCCCTGAAGGACAGCTGAGTCACCTGTGTCCTCAGCAAGGTGTAGACAGTCAAGACCTCAGAAATGAATCCTTCTCAGTGGCAGCACAAAGAGCAACTTCTCATATTTCATCCTTTTTCAGACGATTCTCTGGTGCGATGTCTACTTTGTTCGCCCAGTGAGGTTACATGTTAACTGCTGGATGTGGAAAAGAAGTATATTAGAGACATGCCACAGCTCCGGAGTATTTCCACATCCTTTTCTTTATTGATTCTTTTACAACCAATGAAGAATGAACATTTTTTTTAGTGTGGGTGTCTGTTTGTTACAGATTCTCCCTTGAAAAGAACTCATCAACATTGCTCACATTGACAGATGACAACAACATAGTTGTTTTTGTTTTGTCTCTACAATACCAAGCATCAACTGTCCATTTCATGTTCATAGAAAAATGAAGAAAGCAACACAAGTGTGATTTCATGCCACAATAAATACAGAACAGCCGCTTTGTCACGAATATAAAAAATCTGGTTCATCTGTTTACAGTGCAGACAAACAAATTCACCTAGTTTTACTTGGTCACAAACATCCTGTATGCAGCTGTGATCTTATTTTATGCTGCTTACAGTGTGAGTAGTTCTCCAGTCAACAGTTAAGTAGGTTATGTTGCAGGGAGCATGGAGGTGTGGAGCCTGTCACCTGCTGCTCTTCATCTAACAGCTCCCTGTGACTTCTCCCCCTTGTTCCATTTACTCCCTGACAAATATCAAAAATAACCTGCTGAGCAAATTGCATGCAAAAAAAAATGTAGGAAAAAAACATAGCATAACCTGTATATCCAATAGTCTGGGAGAGTAGTCCAACCTACATGATCAATACATCAATTCTATGACTAAGCATTCATGTAAGTGCTGGATAAATGTAATTTCACTATACAATAAATGCCCATATAAACGCTCCTACAGTAAACATTGACTGACATGTTAAATGAAGTACTGCCAACAGATCAATTGTAAATGATGCTATTTTACAGAATGCTCCCCATGAGAAACCAGGTCTGAATAAAGTCTCCTATTATCAGGTCTTTACCACATTCATACACAGGTGCTCCCAGGCCTCGTGGCTTCTTTGAAGGCTCCCTCTGGTCAGACACAAGCCCTCTGCAGGGTCATTACCATTTCAACAGTCCTGGTTCAAGAGCTATGCCCATCTAATTAGACTGAGAGCTTTGCTGGAGACAAGAGCACAATGTGCTGAGTGTATTTTGATTTAATATTGCTATATTTCTTTCACTGCAGCACCGGCGCGTTCGACCTATAGAAAATCTATCCTGTATCCTGTTCGTCTAGCCAGCATGAAACTAAAGCCGCCAAAGGAGAACTACAGAAACAACAGGGACAAGGTGCAGAGGGACGCTGCTGCTCACAGCCACTGGCAGTAAATTTACTCTGTCTGTGGTGGGTACAGCTCAGAATACACTTGGCAGAGAAAACTCAAAGAGCTGCTGATGATGCTGTGGATCAGAACATTACTTGAAGTGATTAAAACAACAACAAGACAGAAACTACAAAAGCTTTGCGCTCCAAGTGCTACTTGTATTTTCACCCATTTTTTGCATTATTGATTTTTCTCGCTCTGATTCTCAGCTGTTCTTGTCTCTAAATATAATTTCACATAAAAAGCCAAAAAAAAAAACAATAAGCTTCAATTATTCAGCGAGACAACAAGCTGGTTACCAGAAACTGAAGCAGTTCAGTTTTTCAAAGGCTTGTGTTCTTTTTGAAGAGCTAATGTTGATACAAAGTATTGATGCATTTGAATAATGCTCCATTGCCACAAGCATATTTCCTGCACAAAAGACAAAATGGCCTTATAAGCTGGCGGAGAGTGGGAATTTAACAAGTATATGGATCGGGGAGCAGGAACGCTAAGCTTGGCTGACAGACAGATTGAAAACAAAGGGGGAAATCAATCAGTGAATGTGCAGGCTCAACAATGCATCACTGATTTTGCTAAGGGCAGACAAGAAGGAAAAATGAACTAGAGTGAGTAAAGAGAGGGGACACAGAGGAGGCAGAGGGAGAGCGGCAGCTAACAGCCATTTCCATCTGTAATAATTTCCCCTCTGCCCTGTGATGGACTCATCGATGTCTTAAGGGTGGATTACCTAGAGAATCCCCCCCATCAGCTCAACCCATTCAAACACCACGGCAGCCGCTGAAAGCACTCGCATAAGGGGAGTGGGTGGGGAAACGGCGACACAGACCATGTATCTGCTTTCAGCTGGATCTAGCTCATTACCTGTGTTTGTCTTGGAACTGAGTGCAATTTACATCCAGCCAGGCCTGTAAAATCACTTGAACCTGAACAGTGGTGGGTTCAGCCGCCAGAGCCGACAGAAACAAACACAAAGGAGGACATTTTAATGGGAAGGATTCACATTGGCAGCAGCTCTCAGAGGGATAAAGCAGCAGAACAAAGCCACACTTTCAGTAGCCCGGTATTTCTTTTTAGCCTCCATGTAGTCTGTGGGTCTTGACCTTAGCGGCGGGATGATGATATTTGGTATGCTGATGGGCTCTCATACGCATGTAAGACACGCCACACTTCTGCAGGAATATTCACAGCTATAGTGACGGAGATGATACATACAAACAGCAGCAGAATTTGCTTCGGGTTAGTTGAAAGGTAGAATCGAGAGCAGAGTTTTGGTCGTTGCTGTTCGTACAAAACATTCAATCTGGGCCCCTCCTCTTGGGTTGTCAGGACCGCAAAAGAAAGGAAATTCAGTCCGAGTGAAGCACTGGAGCCATGGGCCGATAGCCGACCGTCACCAACACAGAGAGCCTCCGGTGTTATGTTGTTATGCCGTTGTGGTGAGCTGGGGAGACGGAGTTAGCAGCGGATGCTAACTGCTACCACTAGCCAAAGTTAGCACTGAGCTAGCTCACCTCAACGGTCCTCATACTTGTTGCCACTAGAGGCTTTAGTTGTCGTGACGGTCGGGAATCGGTCCGCGGCTCCAGCGCTTCACTCAGACTGTGTTTCTTTTTCTTTGCGGCCCTGACTGCTGCTGCTGAGAGAGAGAGACGTGCTAGCACTCAGTAGCCAGGGTTGCCAACTTTTGGTCCTAGGCTGGAGTGAGATTTTGTTGGTCTGTTAGCGGGGGGGGGGTGTCTATAATAATAATAATAGTTATGTTTATTGTAGTTTTTCTCTCTGTCTCTCTCTCTCTCTCACACACACACAGACACACACACACACACACATTATACCTGCAAACTGAGTAGGCTAGAGGTGTAATAGGTGACAAAATATATCCCTCTAGGGGGGTCTGGGGGAAAAAATTGTGATTTTAACATGTATTTGAAGCATTCTGGTGTACTCTGAGAAGAAAATAAAGGGAAAACACAACATTTGCTTCAGATAAGAGGGAAAAAAGCAGATCTGTGGTTCCTATCATTGTATGGCTGGAGTGTATGAAACTGGTCTAGTGGGGAGCTGTGGCTTTTGGCCTGGACCAGCCTATTGAGCCTATTAATATATGAAAGGACAGAACAGACATGTCCTGTGATTTTCAGTCTTCTACTACAGCCTGATGATACAAGTCAGGTCCTGAAATGTGTGTTTCTCTTCTGTAATAAACATTATAATAAACACCCATTCGGAGTTTGCAGGTATGGCCCACGTGCATGCATGCGCAGTTGCGCACACACGTACACACAGACGTACACACACACACACACACACACCTGTTGCTGCGCTGTCTCTCTCTCCTCTGCTCTCTGGACTGAGCTGCCTAGCTGTACTTTTGTGCTACCCAGTCTGCATCTTGATTTTATAGTTTTCAACGGACTGGCCCAACCAGCCCGACCGCAGGCGTCAGTTCGAGCCGCGTTCAGTCCGAAAACACTCGGTCAGGTCAGGTTGTGTCTCGGGCTTCGCTCTCTCCCTCTTTTTTTTGGCCATCGGATTCGGACCAAGTCGGGTCCAGGCTTCAGCACCGTGCCGCTGTTGGTGGAGGGGGGGGTCGCTGATTGACAACTCCCCGTCCTACTGTGCTGTGCTTGAGCAGCCGTCCAATCGACACGCGGATAAGCATCGCGCACACCAATCAGAGAGCCTATTGATGAGTGCCAAAGCTTGCTTTAATTTTTTTTTTTTTTTTTTTCCAAATCGCTTGATTTTGGCGTGAGAATAGTTGGAGTGGCGTGAGAGCGTGAGACAGGACCTAAAAGCGTGTGACACACGCCAGATGCGTGAGAGTTGGCAACCCTGCAGTAGCATCAGAGTCAGCTAGTGCGGCTAGCAGCCCTGAGCCTCCTACTCTGCTGCACGTAGCTTCACCTGAGCTCCGTCATTGGCTGGAGAGAAAACACAGACTCTCTCACTCTCCACCCAGAAACGTTCAAGTGCACAATAAAACAAAGCAAAAGACCAAAATACAGGCAGGGGGGCTGCAGACACAGCCCCCACCACACAGGACTAGATTTCATTTGTAAAAGTCTAACGTTTATTTTTGGGCAAAAAACTCCAGACCCAACATTTAAATTCTTCTTTTGCCAACAGCCCATGAAGACATTTGAGATAAGAAACCTCAGACTTTGACTCAAACAACTAACTACATGAATGCAGAGGCAGGAAATCTATGATAACATCATCACAGTTTGGGGCGGCTGTAAAGCTCAGTTTGTAAGTTTCACGTAAAAAAAAAAAAAGATACTGCATTTAATCTTTTTATCTAATTCAACTGTGGCTTCTCTACGGCTGCAGCTCACCCACTCATGTTGTCAGATTGAATTGCAATCAATAACACCATCAGTAGGCCTATGATTTTATTTTTTATTTTTTTTAATCAGGTTAGAATGAATCACAATTTCATCTTTTGAAGAGTCCTTATGCTGCTTGACTGGACTCTTGGACACCTGTTTCACTGACTGTTTACCACAGTTTTGTCAAGCTGTAATGAGAAGAGGATCTGTTATCTGTGATGCCACACTAATGAACCACTCCACAGAGATTTGATTAGAACAGATAGAAGCAGAGAACTCCCACACATGGGGCACACAAAGGCATCTTCTAGTTTGCAAATCAAGGTAATACTGCTCCACTGATGAGTCACTTCATTTGAGCATAATCCTTCAATGTCAGGTTCACATTTCCACAACAGAAGTGAAAATAATAAGGATTTTATGAAAACAGTGGCATTGGTTGCAAATTTCATCACAATATCACTCCCAGGTGCCATTAACCAGCACTGTTAATTATTTACAGAGCTTCTTTGTATAATACATTAAATGTCTGGATTGGGATTTCCTAGGTTGTTGTGCTCACACAGATATTGGACTGTCCAAGGCCATAAGATTACCAGATGTGAATTCTCTAATTAAACAATATTGCTCTTTTAATTCAACTAATCACTTGTGCTGCAGCAATCCCTTCTCATTATCCAAGCTCAGTCCCTGATGAAGACAAATGGAAGGCCCTCCTGCAAATCCAGAAAGTCAGGTCCCATCAGCCTGCAGCCAGGAGCCGTCTGCCAAGGTAAACACAAACACTCACCACCACAGAACAATGTCTGCCAGCCAGCGGGGCTGTGCTAGCTCTCGCTCGCTACATTTGACAAAGCACACAAACACAAGAAACAGCGACGGAAGCATGAGCAAGGGTGTAGATTTATATAACAGGAGGCATTATTCATATAAAGCCTGTTTAGAATTGTTAATACCGTGTGGCTGAAAGTACAAGGGTGTCAGTTCTGTGATTATGTGCATCAGATTCCCACATCATCGTCACACATTTACATACAAGGCCGTGTTCCTCTGAGCAATAGTTCTAAGAATTGAAAAGCAAAACTTCTCATTCGGTTTTGAAGACAAAGAAATCTGGTAAACAAGGAAGCAGGAGAATCAGATTGTGTTAAGCTGTGGCAGCTTTTCCACACAGGAAATTAACAGATTCCTGCTCATGAGTTGATCAAAGGTTATGGTATGAACACATCATCAGGTTCACATGACATACAGATGGTGACGCTTAGAAAACTTGGAAAACTGAGTTAATATCAGAGACAGCTTTGGGTCCCAGTTTGACAAAATGATGCAGTGATGGATGACTACAGATGTCACAGCAGCGCAGCAGCTTTCACACTGACGTGTTATTTATGAAGTTGTTGCACCCTCCTGAAGGTTGACATAGTAACTGTAATTATTCACTGTCAAAGGATTTGGTGGGAACTGCTGAAATTATCTCTGGATATTGATCAACATTTCATACTTGAGCTGAATGTAGATTAATATGATACCACCAAAACAAAGCAGTACGGTTCAGCACAAC
Source organism: Trachurus japonicus (assembly GCF_045865225.1). Taxonomy (NCBI): domain Eukaryota; kingdom Metazoa; phylum Chordata; class Actinopteri; order Carangiformes; family Carangidae; genus Trachurus; species Trachurus japonicus. The sequence goes on along the minus strand of NC_140920.1, from coordinate 8,678,221 downwards.
AGTACTATACAGGCATTCAAGTATCAGCTATGAAATAAAAAAAAATATGGGGAAATAAATTGAGTTAACAGAAAATATAGTGCCTTTGTCTTTTCCACCCCGTCCCTCTCTGCAACTATCATTAACACCCAATACTTTCTACGACTTGTCTTTGTCTGTCTCTATCATTGTTATCTGAGCAGATCTCAAACACTGTGCTCTCCCCACAATAAAGCTGTCAGCTGAGCGACTGGCAGCTTGATTGATTCTCGCTCTGCTGAAGTCCCTCCCACATGGTTGGATTCATTCCAGCGGTGCTTTCTAAAAAATCATATTTAAAAACAGAAAAGGGCTTTTATTTGATGCTCGGTCAATCGACTCAGAGTGCCATTTACAGACACAAATATAGACGCATTAGTTTAAATGATCTTAAATGATGTGATGAAATCTGATCTCAGGTCAGTCAGTAGAGCTTCATGTTGAGATAAAGGGCTTTTTTGCCTTGCTAACAAAGCACCACGGTGCACCATTACACTACGCCACTGCTTTTACACAGCAGGAAACCTCTAAACACAGCCATCACTGCACTCCACGGGCCTTTATCCGGTATCCTTATATGATGCGGCAGCAACATATACTGGTCAGCCGTAAACAGCACCAATGTATCATCAACTGAATGTTTTGTATAGCCCATGTGCATTGTTAGAGTGTCTAGGGGGCCAGCGGTATAAAGTGCATTATTTATGCCTTCCTGCTCTCTGTGGCTCTATGTATCCAAGATGAATGAAGGGGAAGATGAAACGCTCTGTTGTGACTGCCAGGGGTGAAGGGCTCAGGAATGAAAAATCTACCCAGGCTGCCCCCGTTTTCCCTCACAAGCACAAACGCACACACATAGGGAAACACGACGCACATGCACAAAAGCATGTGAGCTCCCCCCGTCATGCCCACCACAACCCCCTCCATCCCTTGCCATCCCCAAGCCTATTTGAAGGTGACATGTAGGAAGAGATGGATGTGTGGTTTGCAGCCATTAAAATGTCCCCATGAGGCGAAAGAGCTGTTTGTGTCTTTAGAAGAGTTACAGAGCCCGGGGTGAGACAGAAACAGGAGACTCACGCCGCTGAGCTGTTTTCATCATAACAGGATGACCCTTTGTCACCGCTGAGAGGGAACACAGCTGCCATACGAGATACATCCAGCACATGAAGGGGAAAAAAAAGAAAAGGTACAGCAGCTTGATGGCTACTTCAGCTGGCAGGCCCTCGTCCAAAAACAGTCATTAAAACAGAGCACACATGCTGAATCAGTCTGGGAAGTGAATTAGATTTTTCCAACTCTTGCTGTGAACAACAATATCAAGTTTTATTAAATATGTCCCCAAGATTTATCAATAACAGGTGTTGTAGTGTGTTCAAAGCGAGTACCAAACTTTCACTTTAATTCATTTCACTGCAAAATAAGAAATGGTGCCAAGAAGTTTGATGAAAAATCAGTTGCAGTCTGTGTGGAAACATTTCAATTAATGCAATTTCACATCACTGCATTAGAACTAAGTGGGATAGTTCTTATGTAAATTAATATTATCGTATCAACAGAACATTTTACTTTTTAACTAAATGTAGAAACTTAATCAGTTCTCAAGTTTGTGCAGCTTATAATAACATTTCAGTTGGCCAGTTTATCAGATTAAAATAAACTGTAATGGAAATGTTTTTACCTGACAACCCAGCTCAGACACACCATTAAATTATTCTGTACATGTAACATGCACTGTACAACCTCTGATGTTATCTGTGGTATGATTAGTGTGAAGCGAAAAGAAGAGTTATTGAAATGAGACCATGTGAGATGTTTAGAGGTGAAAACACTAGTTTAACCTTTTATGATGCGTTATAATTCATATACGATGTATCTTTTATGCACATCTTAATGTGAAGAGCATTCCCCGACTGTAGCTGTCAAGTGAATGTAGTACGGTAAAAGAACAGCGCTGCCTGTTCAAATGTAGTAAAGTAGAAATACTGTGTTGCATAAAATGGGGAAAGTACATTCTACAGTAATACTGAAGAAAATTTCATTTAGATGGGGAAAAATGCCTCGAGTGGATGGTTACAAATAAAGAGCCTTTCATTAAAATGGCACATTGAGTAGATTAAAGCAGTTGTTTACTGTTTACTCCTCTTTATCTTTACTGAACAAGCACAAAGTAAGTGATGTAAGTGATGATCAAATGCATGCTGCCACTGCGTTGATGTACAGTGCGCAGTTTTCTTTCCGACTTTGGTGTTTAAAATGAGCATTGGTGAGTGAGTGTGGATGTCCCCATTAGGTGCATAAACAAACTACCCACTGAGAATCGCCACTGGACGACCACACAGAGACACAGAAACACACACACGTCTTTTTATCTGTGCAGCTCGCCGAGAAAACGCCGCAGCAATGTAATGAGGCAAACCAAATGCTTATCATAAAAAGCAATAGTTACTCAGGGATTATGAGCTTTTAATGATCACACTGCCGCCAATTAATGCAATATAATCTTAGTGGCTTGTTTGCACTGCCAGAACTACCTGATGCTGGCAATGCTTTACCTGATGGAAGCAGTTAGAGAGGGAGACGGAGTGAGAAAAGTAGAAAAAGAGAGAGAAAGACAGCTTCGTACTGGTGGCAAGGCAGCACTGTCCTTGAGAACATGTGAACTGAAAGCAGAGGAAGGACACTGTGTTAAGCTGGCCGGCCGGCCGGCTGGCACCGACACTGCCCCTCTGGCTGAGCACAGCAGCCACAGACAGAAGAGTCAAAGCCTTTTCTGCATCTGAATGGGCCTGAAACCGCCAAGTTTTTTCCCCCCAAAATGACTGTAGAGTGAGTCAGTGTGTCTAAGTGTTGGCATACGTGCACGGCAATTGGATTAGAGTTACATTAACAGCCACATTTCTCATTAATGGAGCAGAGGTGTTCATTGTGACATCAATACTTCAATTTAAAACTCTTGTCACAGAGATGACGACGGACAAGGGTGCTGCTTTGACAATGGCACAACCACAGCGTATGTATTTACAAGTGTCAAAATAAAGTAAAAAAAAAACAACCATTAATTACAGTCACGCTACAATTACAGATGTGCTAACGCTCCAGGTCGCTCTGATTATACGAGACGGCGTCATGCCTGCCACACTGACTGGAAACACTGTGCACCATTTCTTGTAGGAACACCACTCGGAGAGACAGGAGATAATTAGTGTTGATAAGCAGAGTAACATTAGACCTGCCACCGCTGCTGGATGTCAACTGTAATGAGTTCACTCATCTTGATCCCACGTAAATATAGCAACTCAGCTGGAAAGGCAACGGATCAATGACAGATAAGTAATCCATGATGTACGACAGGGCAACTAATTAATTCACAAATATGATCAATACTCCATCTCATAAGATCCTATATGGACAAGCTAAATACACAAAGGGTTAATGTTTGTTGCATATATTTTCCCGACAAAAAACATCTGCCACTGAAAGAATGTATAAAGGAAAAGAGAAACATAGTGCAGCAGTGGTGACAGGTATTCTGAAACAATATATATTTTATATCTTTAACACAATAACTCACCTTGAGGGAATTTCAACACATTTGACCCAAACATTCACTTGGACTCAAGGATGAATTGATTAGAATTTAGTGATCAGAGGTCAAACGTTAAGGTCACAGTGACCTAAAAAAAACTAATTTTCATACTTTCATAATATCATTGGATAAAATTAAGTGATGACATTTTATATCCAAATCAACTTAACTAACACACTGCAATATACTCTAGTCATTATTAAATCCCATAACTCAGCAACAGAAGAACAAATTGTAACCATACTTCCTGCAACTTGACGAGTTGGCATCATCTCGTCATCATCAGCCACAGAATTACACCACGATGACTGGATTTTCAGTTTAAAAGCAGGACTAATTTGGGAATAAGGAAATACAACTTAGTATCTCATATAAAATTTGAATTAAAAAAAAGCACAATTTTTCCATCCGTTACACTGTTGCTTGAAAACAACAATAATGTTAACTAACACTGGCGCTGGTGTTAATGTGCTGTTAACATTACGGGCGCCATCTGTTTTTACTGCGTATGTGTTAAAATGTTTGCTTGTCTCCAATCATCATTTCAGTCACTTAAACACAAAAGTAAAATAAAAAAAGAAATAGACTGTATCTAACTAGAAGACTAATTTCTTGCTCACTGCTTTGTTCTTGTTCCACTCAACTCCCAGTCACCTCAGGATGAAAACATTAAAGCGGCTGACTCAAAAGGATCTTGAGAAATGCAGAGACATTCAGTGTGTCATTACCTGGTAATTGCCACTTACGGCCACTGGCTTTTGTTCAGTCCAAGTTACACAGACTTGCTTCGGAAAGAGCATACGTTTGAACTTCCAGCTGAGATAGTTGGAAATGACAGCAGCTCAAACACAAATGTTTGCATTTTCTCATCTGTATCTGTATCAGCTGCAGCAGAGTCATTAATCAAGTAGAGAGCTACTGGGCATCAGCAAAAATGCCTTATAGATGAAACACAAAGTAGATATTTGCATAAAGCAAAGTGTTAACTCAACAACAGCAACATGCCGCCATTATATAACATTACCCATTTAATCAACCTGCCTTTTTAGTGTCTCAACTTGTGTTTAGTCCTTGGGTTAACTTATTATTATTATTATGACTGGGAGTGTTGTGCATTCTAACAGTTTGTAGATGGCCATATGGAAATTACTCTGTCTCCAACTGTGGAATTCACACCAGAACGGAGATCAGTATGTGTGTCACTGGAGGGCAAGGCTTCACAGTTTAACAAGAGATCACTAGAGGACAACACTGCTGGGGACGTCCTCCCAAAAGACATGACGCTTAGCATCTCATTTGGATACAGTCAGCATTAGCACTACCCTGACAACCTGGTAATTATGCTCACATTTCCATGCTGAGTGGTCACACTTCGAGGTTTTAAGGTTGCCAACAGTGTTCAGTGGGGTTAATGATACATAGTTTTAGTAGCTGCTGCTTCAGGTAAAAATACCAATAAGGTTTAATGTAAATGACAGAAGAGTAGAGGTTGGGTCTGATAATTCAGGGTGGTTGGTAGACTTCTTTTTAAAAATCTCTTTCAGAGAAGATAGAAATGTAAATAGGCTGATAATTCAGTAGATCACCAGACAGATACGACTCTTCAATCACAGCACTGGCTGTGAGAAATTCCAAACAATTTCTTCACATGCTAGGAGCTGATATTAAAAACTGGAGGACATCGCCAGCAATATTCCCAGTTCACATTATCAGTCATAAAAAAGAACATCCCATCCCCCATAAACTTTATGAACTTAATGCTTCCTCTAGTTCCTCTGGTAGGCTATTGGTCTAACCTTCGCTCCACAATATGCTTAATGAGTGTCTGCTTTAAATCCTTCAGCCTTCAGCTGACTTAAACTGCACTGGGCTACTTAAATAACTTATGAAGTGTAACAAGGTCAATCAAATTCTACAGTGCAATGAATCTGTCCCTGTCAATAATATCATCAATTGATCTCTGTTTCAGCAAGAGACCTGAAAACAAATGATTAATATTGGGACGTCAACCCTCCATAAAAAATATGAGATGATAAATATGATTTATACATTTCATTCAACATCAGATTGAGCTGTTCCAGATAGTAGCCTATTGATAAAATGGAAGGGCAATTTGGGCTGTCCTGTGAGACAAGCCTCCATGTTTATAAAGAAACAATCGTCAGATATAGTGAGAGCTAGAATAACTTGCTGTGTCTTAGGAAAAAGTTTAAGATTTGGGATAACATGAGTCAAAACTATCCGAACAAGTGTCTTTTGTTTTACGTTAGATGGAAGTCTTCACATCAGACCTAAAATTAGAAACTAGAACAGAAATCAGTCCTCTATTTGTGTAGCAGTAGAAAGACTTTACTTGAGAGGAAACTGGATCAGGATGCAACATGAAATAAAACATCTGGAAACAAAACGTTCATATGAGGTTCAAAGTCAAGGTCAAGGAGAAAAAAAAATCTAACAGATGGAAAGACATCAGATGGGGTTTGCACTCAGCCGTACTGCACTCTTTTCCTTGTGGTTCCAGGGGATAAATAGAAGATCAAGTCTCAAACAGAAATACAGAATACACTATTTTGATTTCTTTTGATCCTATAACATGCAGGACCTCTGCAAAAAAGCTGTCCAGGAATAATAGCATCCCATGAAACCCCCCGTAAAGACAACCACAGCAGCTGTACACCGCTCCAAACCCATTTCATTTGATTTTATCCCATTACTCATGAGAAAGGTAAAACATGCCAGTGTGGAGCAGAGAGGCTCCCTCACCATCAGCCCCTTTGTGCTGCTGCTCCACTGACAGTGTTGTGCTTGTGTTGTTTGCTGTGCAGTGGCTTTTTTCCAGCAAAACCCCAGATTATGTAAATCATGTAAAAGCCATTGCTGCCAACTTCCTCTAAACTGGGTGACTCTTATTAGTTTTGTCAGGGCATCATTTATCGTCTAACAAATGAGTGAAAATTTCCATTTAGGGAAAACAACAAGAGAAGCAAATGAGATCATGGATGCGTGGTTCAGCTCTGCTATAGCTCAGCGGGGACTCCATAGGGACTCAAGAGTCACGTCTGACCCCCAGAATGCAGCACAGCAAAGCAATCATATATGACTGAGGAGGTTAAAGGTTGGGTCTGCAGTTTTGTGCCCAAAAATATTCGTTAGACTTTTACAAAGTCTTAATCATCACCTATGGGCTTCTAGTCCTGTGTGGTAGTGACTGTGTCTGCAGCACCCCCTCCCCTGCCTGTATTTTGGTCTTTTGCTTTGTTTTGTAATGCACAGGGACGTTTCTGGGTGGAGAGCGAGAGAGTCTGTGTTTTCTCTCCAACCAATGACGGAGCTCAGGTGAAGCTACGTGCAGCAGAGTAGGAGGCTCAGGGCTGCTAGCCGCACTAGCTGTCTCTGATGCTACTGAGTGCTAGCACGTCTCTCTCTCTCAGCAGCACCGCAAAGAAAAAGAAATCCCGACCGTCACCGACAACTAAAGCCTCGACTGGTAACAAGTATTAGGGCCGTTGTAGTGAGCTAGCTCGAGGCTAACTTCGGCTAGTGGTAGCGGTTAGCATCCACCGCTAACACCCGCTTCCCAGCTCACCACAACGGCATAACAACGTAACATGGAGGCTCTCTGTGTTGGTGACGGTCGGCTATCGGCCCATGGCTCCAGCGCTTCACTCGGACTGTATTTCCGGGGGGGGCAGGAGGCTACACAAGAGGAGGCAAGGCAAGGCAATTTTATTTGTATAGCCCGTTTTTACAAACAGTTTGTCTCAAAGGGCTTTACATGGCATCGTAACAACATCCTCTGTCCTTAGACCCTCACATCGACTGAGGAAAAACTCCATGGAAAACCCTTTTAACAGGGAAAACCAGGAGAAAACATCAGGGTGAGCAACAGAGGAGGGATCCCTCACCCAGGACGGACAAACGTGCAATAGATGTTGTTACAGACAAGACAGTTTACAAATAGGATAGGGGCCCAGTTGGAATGTTTTATTTACAAACTGCAAAGAACAAAACTCCAGACTCTACCTTTAAGCTCTTTTCCTCAAAGGCCTCTCTCCTGATAGCCGGCACAAGCACATACTTAGTATGAATCAAACCTTTAAAACTTCTCTGACCCATTTTTCATGAAATAAATTAAACAGGGAAATATGTCGGGCTAATTTCTGCCCTATTCCCTATGGAGGTCTGGGAAAGAAAAAAAAACCTGTCCACTTACAATGGGAGGGTCTAAACTGACGACACACATGCTGGCATTAGGAATGTTATAAACCATCTGTTACTGTATGCGACATCATTACAATTAAACCATATGTGGCCTAATTCCGCTGTAATCACAACAAAATGTGCAGCTTATTATACATGTTTATCACCAACAACTTGTAAGCCAACGTTTTCCCACCGCTCTCCCTCCCCTCCCCTCCCCTACAGTGATGACAGCAACCATATGATGGGAATTGTCTCAATGGGGCAGGAGGTGGGAGAGAGGGGACCCCCTCTGATGGATGCTGGGACACTGGGTGATGAAAGCAACGAATCACACATCTGAAATTCTAATCAGGACGCTCAGCAGGACAGAGGCAGTAACACTCGTCGTGCTGCTAGGGTTCCTGTCAACCTTACAAGCTAAACTGCACTCACACACACACACACAATTCACACCTCTCAGAAATCACTACCCCTCAGTTGAAACAGATACTGCAATTACCCAGAAGGCACGGAAGACTCCATTGAAGACTACACTTTCCTCTCTTCCTGTAAAAGCAATGCATGCACAGTGTGTGTGTGTGTGTGTGTATGTGTGTGTGTGTGTGTGCAAGTGCAGTCACGCATGTATGCCTATTCCTCTGCAAAGAGGATTGGGACTTACTCAACCGCTTCATAGAAATGCAAGAGTGCAACATAATTCACCAAGTGTAAGCAGTTACAGAAATGAAGAATTTAGCCGAGTTGAAAATGTCTCAAATCAAGTAGCAGGATTATTATTTATTTAAATCAAACTGGTGTGGGAATTCTGATGATAAATAATTGCAATAAAAGCAAAAGTGCCTATAGCGAATTCTGATAAATAGTAATTACCTACTTAAATTATGTCCAATGTAACATGTAACTTAGCTTTACATTCAAACTTGTGGGAGAAAATACAAGAAGAGATCATGACCAGTAGCAAAGCTGATGGTTAGTAAAGAAGCATGTCTTGACTATAGGCTATCTAAATATTAGAAAAATGTACCATGAACCTGTTTAATTAAGCTTCTAGATGATCGTTTGTTATGTGCTGATTTGCTTCTTTGGTTTTGTGCACACGAGATGAAAAGGCAGCTAGCACATTTCTCTCTAGCCTCTGCTATTTTGGTGCATTGTGAGAGTGTGGATGGCGCTGGGAATGAGCTGTCCATCTTCACCAAGAGTGCCTGAGCACGCTGAGATGAGCCCGCAGCTCGCCTGGCTGTCAGGAGTGTCGGTTAGTTTGGCTGCCTTTCTCTCTCTGTATGTTTGCTTGTCAGTCACTCTCTTCCTTCCTTCCTATCTCCTCTTGTCCATTCATCGGCCTTTCAGTCAGTCAGTCAGCCTGTCTGTCTGTCTGTCTGTCTGTCAGCCTCGCTGCCACCGACTCCTCTCTGCTGACTGGGCCTTCTCCTCCTCTGCCACACACAGAGCAGCTCTAGCCCCCCCAGGAAAATAAACATCAGTCCTTTCCTCCTCTTCTCTTCGAGTGTTCCTGGGAGCCTCCTTCCACAAAGCAAATAATGTCATGTGCTACCACAGCAACACCCCCCACCCCTTCTCTCTCACACATACACACAAACATACACACAGTCTCAACCCCCCTCACTCCCCAACTCCTGCTGTCTTGTCCTACCTTCCTCTCTTCCCTTCGTATCATGTCAAACAACCCACTATAATCTCCTCTAAACCACAACACACTCAAACAAGCCGTACTAGCAAATTGTAAACCCGAAGAGGACTCGCACAGAACAGGGAGTCCAGAGAAAGACATACTGCTTCCATGTATAAATAAGTCACTGTATATTCCCTTTGTGTCTCATGAAGCCATTTTTCCTCTTCGTACACACTGATGCTGAGGAGGCACTGGAGAGTTCAATGACTTTGCTAAGCCCAATCACAATTAGGAAGGATTGTGTAATTCAGAGCTCAAGGGGCACGTTTCCCCTGATTTACCACAATCCGTTCAGTTAAGAGCAGATTAGCACCTGAGGGCTGACAAAGAGGTGATTTAATTAACCTCAGCCTATTAGTGTGAGAAGATTGCTTTTGTTTCAGGGTAACTCAACAAGCCACAATAAAATATGCACATCTTGACAGTTTCACATGATTGGTGACGCTTAGTACGGAAAATACAGATTGGTGGAGAAAATACAGATTGTTCATCCCTCATTAGATGGAATTTGTTTTATCATACATAAAACACAATGTAATACAGAATAACGATATCTGACTGTATTCATCAATTTTATATTATTGTCTAGTATCAAATAGTCTAATCTTGTAGTCTAATCTGAATGGGAACAAACTACGTATATATCTTGACATATAATCCAAATAATTACATAACATATTTTTTCCAATGTGATCTGTGTAGACACAGGAATTATCTCAAGTCTCCATTACTATAATCAACCCCAGATACTTTTAACTGAACACTAGTAGAGCAATCTGAGGACATATCCTCACCTTTTGAAGCTGTGTCTGTGAGTTGTGAATATGTCACAATTCAACTCCAAATCGACTTTTGACATAGTGATTATAAATTAATTCACCACTTTCAGGCTCTTATTCCAATAAAGAATGAAAGTTATATTTTCTAACCACCTGGATAAAAGTCCTATATAGAAGTTCATGGTAGTCTGTATGTTCTGGAGTAAGTGCTCTAATTATTGTGACTAATGTTATTCATGTCTCCTGTAGTAGCCAAAATGAAAGAAACTCTGGGTTGGTTAACCAGGAAATGTATGGAATTTGAAAAATACATTGACTCACTTCAACTAATGTTGGTCGTGCTATCATTTATTTATCAGCAAAACACAAATCACAGAGAAGCATGGTGGGAATGTCATATGTTTTGGAGGCATTTGGCCACAACTAACCAAACGAATGACCTAATTTCGTGCCAATCCAGCCAATAGTTGTAGAGAAGTTTCACTCACAAACTCACAAAATGTCAAAGTCATGGTGGCACTAGAGGAAAAGTCAGGGGATCACAAGTCCTCCTGACTCATCATCAGCCATAAATGTCATTCAGTGCACAGATTAATGGCAACCCAGCCACTCGTTCTAACAATATTTCAGTCTGGAGCAAAGAGGTGGGCTGATGGACGGACTGACAATGCCATCCTTTGAGCCATGCTGCAGACTGCATATTCTAATGTTGATCAATTCTTCCTCAGCCCTAATACGTACCTAAAATACAGCCTAGCATCCTCAATCATATTCATCCCCATTTCTGGCAACTGTTAAATGAATAATACAGCAAAAGAAAATTGGGATAACAGAATGTATTGATTACAAGCTGTGAATAACTTGGCATATTATACTGCAACCACAGAACAGTGTGTGAGCCAAAATCTGTTTTCCCCTTAGTGAACCATGAAAGGGTGTGTTGCCTTAACAAAACCTATTCTGCAACTGCAAAAATATGGGATAACAAACCCAGAGCAACTCTTACACATAAGTGGAACCACATACCCACTGGTTAAAACCTCAGTGAACCATCTCCACTCATACTGCAGTTGATCAGCTGTTGTTTAGAAGGGCTCTGAGCAGACTCATTAACATATACTTGCGACCCGTGCTTGCAAAACAGCTCAACAATAAGAGCATGCTTCACTGTGAGTAATACAGAGAGCCCTCTCGACATAAACTGCTGGCTTGGACTGACTGCAACATTTGTCAAATGCTCAGGCAGACAGGAGATTTATAACACCGAGCCGACGTTAAAGGTGAGAATAAATAGAAAACATTTTTAAATGTAGACCTTTGTGCAATGGACTGATTATGAATTCACTTCTAAATAAACATGTGCAGTGACTCGCGCAAAACTAACTCAAACAAACTAAATGAAATGCCTTTACCGCTGTGATGAGAATTTCTAATGAGCTATAGATTGAAACCACACATAGCTGATTGCAGGAGGGCACATCAAGACCACTTCATCCATCAGGACTGTCAGAGCTGCCCAGTAGGAGCATGAGGCAACAACACATCATTAAAGACGGCGGGTACTTATTCACACATAACTCACACCATTTGGAAGTGCTAAACCCACAGCCATCCCCTAAGTCTGGCTGTGATTTAGGAGCGCTTCCTGCAGCAGACATCAATATCAATTACTGTTGCTAAAAGATGTATTTAGGGGAGAGAAGAAAAGATCTGCCAGACATTCATTTAGTTTACAACCTTGGTCTCTAAGCAATCTAATTACACTAACAGTCATGAGCGGCTGCCTACAGTTAAAATGGGAGTCAGGCAGGTGACAACATGTTGTCCAACTTCGAATGACTGATGACTGTAGAAAGCAAAAGATTCAGTTCAGTATATTGATGGAAAAGTGGAACAGAATCGGTTTATATGACTTGGATGTGATCAGAATTTTAATAAACAAGTCTAACTTTTTAATCCATTAAACATTTTCATTTAGCCAACCCTTATTACTACCCTTCTGATTAGTTGTGTAACTGTAAGTTTAGACTTTTATTTGGTCTCATGATCAATAATGCCCGTGTAGTATCTCCAGTTTTCCCCAATATATGAGTAACAGTTGAAACTAATTTGACATAACAAGATTTCACATCTGCTTCCAAGGCTCTCACATGTATTTTTAGAGAAAAATGTTTCTGATAGTGCAACAACAAAAAAAACTGCAGGCAATAATAAAAGCTTGCAGAATAATAATAATTTAAAAAAATCACCTGAAACAGAGGGAAATTATTCTAAGTAAATGGTCAAAATTGAGAAGCAAAATAGGAACTCCCATATTTTCTAGGAATGATCTTACACAAATCCCAATAGCTCTCCAGTAAGTTATTTTTTAACATTTAGGCCATTATTCAACATTATTCCACTGCCGTGTTTTGGGAAAGAGCAATGATGTAAGTCAGGAGCTGAACAAAAGGGCCAGTGTTATGTTGGTTGTTGATGGTTTAGCTTGTACTGTTTTTAGGACATTGATTTGACTACTGGGACAGTGTCCAATGCTGCTGTCTTTCTCATCATCACATGAATTATTACTAAACCAAGAATCAGCTTTACTGGAGACGGCCTACAATTTATGAGTGCAATAATGTTAAAGAAGCATTACTGTGTGAGCGCTGCACTAACTATAAAACAACACCTGCTTTCCTCCCATCATACCCCACTGTATGTACATAATTTAAACATTCATTAGATGGAGGATGGAATGAGTCTGTTCAACAGGTCCTAATATTGATATATAATAAACATAATAGTAACTGCTGAAAGAGTGACAGGATGACAACATGGAAGCTACATCAGATGGATGTACACACCCTTTATACTGGGTGTAGTACTAATCTGAGGCAGACATGGAGAGTTTTTCACTTTCCCAGAGACCATCAGACTAATTTAATACACAGGCTCCACAGACCTCTAGTACATCATTACATCGGTATGGTCTCAAGAGGTTTGGTGAATGAAGGCATTAACTGGTATGAACTAACATTAGCCTTCCTAAGAAGCAGCAATAGAGGCTAAATCATGATCCAGGCTATCTGCAGCAGATTGTTTAAAGATATAGTGAATCCAGGAAACTCGATCCAAGCCCTTTTAAACAGTCTTTCTAACAGATGCAATAACCCTGAAATCAATTTTTGGGATAGACTGAGTATTCAGTTCACTGCACAATGTTTGATTCAGTTTTATCTAAAACCATTACACTTGGCCAACTAGCACTTCCATGAACCTTGGCAAATTTATTTTAAACCTACCTTGTCAGTGCTTGTGCACAAAGATTTGGATATGTGGAGTCTCTACCAGCCCACAAACTGTGAAATAACTTCAGTTTGTGTTTTATTGGCTGCCTCACTCTGATGCAGCTTGGTCAGTATTCTCAATACAGCTTCTTTTTTTTTTACTTTACCAAACATTATTTCTCACTTGTGAAGCTGAAGGTATTTAGGCAAACACACCTGGACAGTTGTCTACAGTACACACAAATCCTGTGGCTGGCCAGATACCAATGGGATGCACAGCTGGCTTCTTTCTATCAAAACCTTCCATCTGTCAGAAGTGCATAAACCATAATACCATTCAATGATACTTACATTCCAGTGTAACTGGTTTGGTGTCAAAGTCTGCTCACCTTCAGTTTAATTTGATGAATTTCTAACACTTGGGGGAAAGTTCCTGTTGCACTATGATTTATTTCTAACAGAGGGATCTAGGACTAACTGGGGGAATTCAGATCAGTTTTAAAGGATCGACAACAAAGTTCCATTGACTCTTGTGTTTGCCCTCTGTAATTTGTAAATGTTTATGCCGTTTGTATAATTCTATGTGGTGTTGTTTTGCGCACTGCTTTCTTAGCCAGATCACTCTTGTAAAAGAGGTTTTTAAATCTCAATGAGTTTTACCTGGATAAATAAAGGAATAAAATAAAAGTTCCTTTCGTTATGTAGGTAAAGAAACCAGCCAGCAAGATCATATGATATTGCCAATACAGTATATAAATATATCATTAATTCTCAGAATCCAAACATACTGTATATGGCATGTTCTTTTGGCAGCCATGTTTTTCCCAGGGCTCATGTTGAGCAGGTTGTGTGAAGCCATAGGTCTGTGTACCCTATGGAGGGGGGGTAATGTGAACGGTGGCCTATTATCATTTAAAGGAACATGCTGTTTAGACAGGGGGAGACGGTGCAGGTGGTGTTTAATCCTTATGGTGTTTGGTCTAACGCATGTCACAGGCTTTTCATTAAGAGCGCAGGGGAACTGCGTACAGTAAATAGGGTATGTTGCTTTTTACATTTATCTACTGTAACATGTGGGGAACGCATGCTGGGTTTTTTTTGTGGCTCACTGTAAAAATACATTCCCCTCTGACAATGACAATAGGCAGTAGCACTACATTTCTACTGCTTTCTTCAATATTGCGAGAGGTGCACAAAATATTTATGATAGTGACAGCATAGAGAATGTGAGCTGGCAGACTGTAGGCAAGCTAACTAGTCCCAACTCTGGCGTCTCTGATTATATTTTACAGATCTGTCTGCCAAAACCCAATTTCCCTTGCAAAGCAGCTCTTTCTTGACACAGAGAGATGAAAGACCAGGCAATGACAAGAAGCACATTCAACAACTCAGGCTTTCAGGCTGCAGCTTTGCAGGATTTGACATTCACACAACGTCAACTCAAAGTGTGTACATACATATAGAGTTGTACAATATGGAGACAAATTCACAGGCAGCCGCTGAGACACCGACGCACACAAACAACCTATAAAAAAAAAAGAGATTTTTTTTTTCTGCCAACGTCAGTGTCTGGAGATGGCTCACAATATGTCCTGTAAATGAATATATGGTGTGAAGAAAGGCTCTGCAATGAATTGATCCTTTCAGCTTTACTGTGGAGTGACAAGTCTGTACAGAACCCTCTCATGCAAAGCTTTGCTAAGAATTATCATTCAAGGGTTTTCACTCAATAGGACTCTTCAAATATGAAATACTCTTCTCGTGTCACTCACCACCACTTGGCTCTCTGTGCTTAATGCTACAGAGAGCTCAATACAAGTACAAACCATTGTTGATGTCGGTATAAACTGAGCAAAAGGAGCGCTGGAGCAGATAGACGGCTGCAACATGATAAAACAAGACTTCACTTTTCAGGCAAAGACGAGTTCTTTGCAGCAACATTTCAGACTTCACTGGCCCTCCATAGAGGATATTCATACAGAAAAAAAAACTTGATAACAGCAGAATGTAAATGTCTCCCTGAGCACTTGAAGAAAGAAGAGAATCTTAAAATCACTTGTCAGAAAAGTATTAGCCTACTGTACGTTGTGTGAGATTTTTAGGAATTTTAAAGGCCGAGTCAGTAAGTTTGTTTGTTGCAGTTTCTAAATACAACATTCAAATTGGGTCTTTTTCTCATAGCCCATTAAGCAGGTTTTCTCTTGTGTGTGTCTATATTTAGTTTTTTAGGAAAATCCTACAGACTCTACCTTTAAATGAGTCCATCAGAGAAAACAGTGAAATTACACAGAAGTAATTTGAAGTATACCAAAAGTCCATAAGGTATTTGCAGAGTTGTGTCCTTGTTCTCAAGTGGTTGTATTGATTTTCTTAATAGCTTGCAATCTGTGTTCAGTCCATAACAAGACATTTAGCAAAAATGTTTTTTTAATACACAAGATTGGAGGGTGTTGTGGAAATTTTCTTTAACTTGTGAGAGAGAAAATCATAAGTCCTGTGAAATGAGGTTTCACTTTAAGTACTTTGTTTCTATCTTGCAAGAGGTGGACTGTCACACACAAAAGTCTGTATGAGAGTGCACTCTGAGATTTGGTTACATCAGGTTACAGAGGCACAAGAGTGGGAAGGAGCCATGTGCATCAAACATTGTCCAATAATAATTACTGCATTCTTGCAGAATAAGCTTGCATAGTACAAGTTTGCACTTAGTGCTCATGACATGTCATTGAACTTATTATAAGATCAATCATATGTAAAGGCAGGAAGAGAGTGGTTCTCTGTAACTGAAGGTTTGTTGTGGTTTTTTCACACCTCAGCGTGTTGACAGCTCGTTGACATCTCATCGTGGTTTTGGATATGGAGACAACTGCTTGCTTAGGCGTAATCATCACAAAATAACAGCAACCAAGACGGACACCTGCGTATTGCCCTAGTATGCACAGCAGAAAAGTGCAACTTGCACTTTCTTCGAAGTTCACCTAAAGTTCATGAGCATACATCTTCAAAGTTCAACCAAGGGTCATAAACATAAACATTTCCATTACAAGGGACACAGATACAAACAGGCATTGCAGTTTGCACTGACAGGTCACCATCACTACAAGTTATGGACATCTATAGTGAGTAAGGCTGTATAGTAACTGAAGCTGCATTAGTAAGTTAAGACATGCTTTAAGGGCTTTACTATATCTTTGCTCATTATTTATCGCCTCAAAACCACAGATTCCTCAGAGCATGTCAGGGAGTTTAATCATCAGTTTTTATCTGATAATGAAGTGGTTGGTGAGAAAACCCTAAAATGATTGACCTGATGTAAAACAGTTGATTTTATAAATAAATTCATGTTGAGTTCAAGCCCCGGATGCAATAAATTTGATGTATATGCCACTGAAAATAACTAAACCCAAAACACTCCACCAACACAGTCGACCACTGACATTTGCTGATTTGTAAATTTCCAGCATTAACACTGGTAAGTGCTTTCAACTCTACATAAATTGTACAATGTTTAGTCCATAACTTACTGTCACTTTAAATAAAAACATGCTTTTTTTTAATTGCACTCACTCACTGAATTCCTTGACAGCTAATAAAAATTGTCTAGCAGTACCACTCACTGCTGAACTAATTGCTCAGTGGGGCTTTCAGTCTGGCCAGCACCCAATACAATCCCCCAACACACAGGCACAGACACACACAGGCACACAGGCACACACACACACACACACACACACACACACACACACACACACACACACACACTCTTTGGTCTCAGTCACTCCCAGTCCTTAATCAGCATGCAAATGTACAAACCTTAGTCTCAGCTGACAGCGGGTCGAGAGGCTTAAGTTTCAGACAAAGCGCAGGGTGAGGGTGAGTTAATGCTTGCTACTTCATGTAGTGTGATAGTTATCCAGCTCACCAAGCAGACAAAAGCTCTTTGGTTAGGAACCATGTGTGTGGGTATCTTTTTCGGCGATAAACTCGGGGCAGTTGGTGCCAAAATGCTTTTGTGAAAACGTGGTTTAAAGGCATTTGTGATTTACTGCACAGAACACAATGTGGAAAGTAAAGACAGAGAGAGAGAGAGCATTACATTAGCCAGATTTGAACTCATAATATTATGGCTGCTTGCTGTGCAACTAATACTGCCAAGCCACAAAGATGCTGCAAGAACAACACTGGTTTGAAATGTTTTTGCAACTTCAGGCTCCATACTAAATCTTATTTTAAAAACCTAAATTACGATAATAATGATAATAATAATGATGATAATAATAACAGGCAACTGTTTTGGAAGGATAGACTTTAAATCGTTAAGAGGAAAATATTCGAGCCTCTTGACACTTCTCTGGACTGGGTTTAGCCGATCATAAAGTGAACCCTGCTGGGAGCTTTCCCTGGTTGATGCCAGTTGTAACAGCCTCTAACAGATCATTTCACATCACTGGCTTTGGCTTAGAGACGGCTGGTAAAGACAATAATGGCATAGTGCTTATGGCTATATACTCTTTCGAGGCTCTGCCAGATTGTTTTCGTAACACTTCTCTGAACTGTTCCACCGGCACTTCCATGCACTTTCAGACCAGAAGTACAGTATACTATAAGTGGTTGCAGCAAAAATCTCCGGAGGAAAAGAAAACCTTGCTCAACAGCTACTCCAGTCGAGTCCTGACTTCTGTGGGTCAGAGTTTTTAAAACCTCAACATAATGCTCCAAATCATCACACTCCTGCTGCACAGCCTCTGGACAAGCACGGTTAGCTTTCATTGCTGTTATCCCACCACTCCTGTAGCCGGCTCTTCACGCAGACTTATCCCACACGCCCGTCACTGTACAACCAGTTTAATTTGGTATCCAAGCTTTATGCTTACATCCAGTAATTTGTCCAGCGATGTAGCTCACAGTGCGTCACAGTAAGCTGCAGCTAAGTGTACTCCTGTCATAAATAAGCACACTCAAAGTACCGTAACACCTTTAAGTGCTCACAGCAGACATACGGCAGAAAGTCCAGGGATAGAAATTATTGCAGACTTTTAGTTGACTCATTTTTTTGCCCATTTCTTCTTGGTATCCACTGTATGAGTCATCAACCTCTGTGGAGTGTGAAAAAGTCTTAACTGCTCAAAGCAATATGGTGCTTGACTGAATGCTATTTATATGAATCATGGCACCACTGTATGTGCTGGCCAAAAGAGTCTTTAATTAATTTCATTAGCAGAAGGAAAGCACACTGGTATCAGAAGTGGGATGGATTAAAAAGTTGAGATGAAGGAGGAGTACAGGAAGTCAGGAAATAATCAATCAGGCTTTTTCCTCTATTGTTCCTGACTTACTTCATGCACTGGTTATGAAAGAGGTAACAACATGCTACTGTAGCCTCGGTAGACAAAGTGTCAAAATGAAAATAAATCATTCGACAAAATTTTACACATCTTTGAACATTTGTGTTGATGTATTAATGACAACTGTCACAAAATGTTGGTCCATTTTGATCCCACTAGACAACATGAGATGAAACTGAAGCTATTTTAACTATAATTGTGACTGAAGTTTCACAGAAACGACTTAACTGAAGTTCCTCTCTGTGGCTTTCCAACAACATGCAGCACAACTTGAGCTCGGTTCAAGAAAATCAACTAAGATGGATAAAGAAGCTTATAAGTTCTACCAAGAAACAACCAAACAAGAACAGGTTGGGGAAAAAAATTATCAGTATCCCTAATTGGTGCTGTCACAAAATGAAATAACAAAGACACAAGATCTAATTTTTCTTATCTTGTACTGTGGTTAGCCGGTATGCAAATGGGCTTACAATGAAGCACATTTGTAGTGTTATAATTAAATTTTCATATCTAAACTGTTTACTTGGCATGCAATAAAGTATGTGAATATTTGCAGTGTGTATGTGTGTGTGTTTTTCCACTGTGCATATCATTAACAAATTTGGAGACACTTCCCTGGGGAGCTATATTCCCTCTCACTGGACCGCTCTCAAGCAAGCTATGTAACCAGACTGTTGGCTGTCGTTCAGAAGCGCGCCACAGCAAACTGTTCATCACTTCTAATGAACAGAAAAGCAAATGGAACTCTAATAACAGTTTGATGCAAATACAATAATTAAGTTCATTATCTTGTTGGATGGTACAGTACTGTACTATCCACCAGTGTAAATCTGATCCATGGCAGCAACACAAATGACACAACTGTGACACAACACAGTTCATCTCAGGATTAAAATAGCAATTCTTGGAAAATGTAAACACTGATTGATACTGATCATAAATGTTTCTTTAATTGATTTTAAATCATTAGGTTCAATCATCTCTCCAGTTTGATGGCTTCTTATACGACAATCATTAGATCAGACTTCATTTGTGATTGGTTCAAATGGAAGTATGAATGAAACTGGCCTGTATTGACTGGTATCTATGTAAAACACTGCTACTGGCTTGTTAAAAAGCTATAACAAAGTGCTGGTATAAAAGTGAGTCTCCAAGCCTCAACCAATGGATCGACAGAGTGAAGGAAATGTGTTTAATGGGAAAGATGACTTTCTCTCTCAGATCTAGAGGAGCGACCTTTCCCAGGATATGGGAAATGCTTTTATCAAAACAATAAAATAACACTAAAATAACAAGTAAAGACACAGGACATTAAATATACTGTAAGATTATCAACAGAGGACCCCCCCATGTTTCTGTTTTGTTTTGTTTTAGTTGACAGCTTGTTGTCAACTTGTTTTCCCTTAAATTGAAAATACTAAATTAAAAGTATTGAAAAAACTAAAAAACTGACCAGTATTGAAGATTTTTTTACACTTTACACTACCAGTCCTATAAGCTGTATCAGAGCTCCAGTAATAACGGTCAATAGGCAGCAGTTCAGTGCAATGATATTGATGATGCTCAGTTTCCATTTCACAAACCTCAAACAGGTTGAATATCAGTCAATGCTTGCCTGGGGTTAAAACTGCACCAGGAAACAGAGATGTTCAATAATTTATCAGCAGCAGCAGGAGTTTTCTAATCAGTAATGGAACTAATAGAGCAGAGCTGAATGGAGACGGTCAGCTGGGGCTGGATGTGTGTTTGGATTCTGTCTTTCTATACAGATCCTCATGTCTCAGAATCTCGAACGTAAACTCGACTTAATCTGCCACAAGCAAGAAATCTCCCCGACAGTTTGGCCCCGTTCCCACACGGCACCGTGATATTCTGGGTCAACGTGGTCATTCCCCCCATTAGGCCACAGTGCCACCATCGCTTGACACACCGCATGCATGTGCAACCAAAGCATACAACAGTTTACTGAGGCCAGTGGGAAAGGGACGCGGCGGTTTTGCAGCCAGCCAATCGCAAGCATTCCTGATTCAGAGCCATTGTTTTGTTTGGACTTGCTCATGATCAGGCGAGTGTCTGGTAGCCAGCTGGGAAAAAAAAAAAGTTTGAGAACAGACCAAAGATTGCATATAATCAAGGAATCCAAATGTTATTTTCAAAAGTAATCCAAGAGCCTAATATTGGCCAAATAGCCTATATTGGTTTGTCTAACCTTTTGAAAAGAGTGAGGGGGTGTGTGCACTGTGCAGAGCAATATCATTATGTATTATGCTCCGTGTGCTCAGGGGCAATCAATGCTTCATTTCACAGGCGTCCTTCTGGGGAAGAGGTGGCTCAGAGGAGGAGGAAGGAAGAGAGAGAGAGAGAGACGGCTGAGTGGCAGCGAGATCGACAGCCGCAAAGATAGACAGCACCGGTCTCCAGTGTCGAGCTGAAGCCTGAGCCCTGTGGGAGAGTCGGGATGACGCTGACACTGAGGAGCTGCTGACAAGCCGGGGCCCACACCTCCAACCCTACACCCCAGCCCCGTTCCCAGCGCTACGGTTACAAAACCATTTGAGCTCCGGTGAGAACAGGGCAACCACACACAGAGAGAGAGAGAGGCACTCCACTGTGACACTGTATTCTAATGTACAGACCGCGGGAGATGTGATGAGCGACGGAGCATTTATGCCGACACTGTACTATATGTGTACTACTGTGAATTTTACTGTGAATTTTTTTTTTCCCCCCTCCAGGCTGCGGAGCCAGCAGTAAATCACTTTCACTGCATGTGGAGCTGTGCCAGCTGCCTTATCTAATGTCAAGTGCCTCGAGGGCACGCAACCAAACACTTTCCACTCGGCAGGGAACATGAGATTACATGGACACAAAATAATTGTGCTTAATCTGTAAGTCTGCCATGAAAATAATAACAATGCATGTGCATAACAATAATAAACCTTATTTGTATGGTACCTTTAAATAAGAAGTTTGCAAGGAAATGGATGGAGGATATGTTTTTAACAATACTGGCATACTGATGTGAGTGATTATTAAAGCAAACCAGACACTATGAGTTTGTGAAGAAAAGGGCACAACCACTTCAATAATGTTGGAGTTGAGGCTGTAGTCAGGTTTGTCTGGTAAATCCAATAAGGCTGAAGCATAAAGACAGTCCTGGATTAATGGCTTAAAACAACACAGGAGTTGGAACAACTGTGGATTGATCCGTTTAACTGATGCTGTGTCTCCTGGTGAAAGTGGGAAAGAGCGTCAGAAAACAGTGTGTGTGTATATGACAGACAGTGGATACTCTATGTAAGGAAAAGCAGCATTTCCACTGAACAAAATGCATGATTAAAATGATTCATTGGAATCAGCAATACTCATATTTTAATGTTTGATAAATGACCTTTACCTTTCCCTGTAGAATAAAGTCCTTCCCTTTATAATAAAGCCTAAAAGAAGCAGTTACTTGAAATATTACAGCTCATCAGTTGTGTATAAAGATAAAAGTTTGCCTGCTGAATTAATTTACCCTGATTATTATTACTGCATTGGCATTTTTCTATCCACCAGGATAATGCTGATTAAATAAAGGTTGCAAATGCTACTGTCAAGTTATTGTTGTGAAGAGACACATGAATATCTGTTCATCACCCAAACGCACAATAAGCTGCAGTATGTAAATAACTGAGCAGACAGACTGATCTGTGAGTCTGTCCATGTCTGATTGTTTTGCTGCCTCACACAACAACAATAACGACATATTTCTGGAAGCCAATCTCCAGCAGCCGTAGCAGCCATGCAGAATGCTGATTGTTCCATCTCAGAGCTGCAGACGGAGGCTAAACGCTATGCAACACACAACAACAATAAAAAACAGCCACAAGTGCTGACATTTGACAAGAGTGTGGTCTAAAAGTAAAATATACTGAATGTCTCACCTGCTGAAACTGTTTGCTTGGAAAATATTTACAGGTCCTTGTATTTGTAAAGGTGGAATAGTTTGATTGTCTTGTGTCTACACATCATACAGTTAGTCAACCTGTTTACATATTGCAATATTCAGTCTTTTTTTTTTTACTATCATCAAAATACAGGCAAAGTCCTTGCCACAAACACGAATCAAAGAAATGGGAGAGGATCGGACCGTTCAAGCAGCAGTGATCCCGCAGAGCAGATAAATGAGAGGATGCAGGATAACTGCTCTTAAATTCACAGAGTGGAAGAAGCTCTGTAAATGAAACTGTGTGCGCCGCCGACACATCCAGACATCCCGGCTTGTGGAAATCACTCTCTGTCACTCTGTCAGACGAGTCGACTGAATCACCACCAGCATTTCAAACCCAGTGGATATGACGAAAGAGGCTTAAACAGCACTAACACACTCAGTCTGTGTAATTGGCAGCCTAAGGTTATTACAGCATGCACTGCGGGGAAACTACATAAACAGGAGAAAACACAGCAGACTATTGTGGAAAACATAATACCTTATCATGGGGTCTGCTTGCTGAGTGATAAGGCCTGTGTGGATAGCCTACGGGCTGCTTCCACTCACTGCTTGTACAGTACAGCTGATACCCTGCTATTAGCTGGCAAAACTAAATCCAACCTAAAACCCTGCCTTGCTAGAGAGGCTGTGTGTGTGCGTGTGCGTGTGTGTGCGAGTGCTTCAGTTCACGCACATGGGATGTGTTAAATCAACAAAGACCTTGCTGGCATTTACATAAGAGCACCTTTTGTTTCAGTGCAAACCTGCCTTTTTTACTAAACTCCTGCACACATTTAATGAAAACACGCTGCCGGCGGTGGGGACGGGCGGTGTGTGTGTGTGTGCTGGTTCAGGTGAGCGAAACAACGGCGCCCTGAGGGGTCACACAGACAGTCCATCAATAGCCCTGCTACCCTGACCTGCCTCAGCTGTAATGAGAAGTGTCAGGAGGCTCAGCCAGGGCTCAATAGTGTTTCCCAAGCAGTGCAGAGGAAAGAACAGAGGAACTCCCTGCTAAAAACCATTATTTTATCTAATAATCAACTAAAATATTAGGCTTTTATCAATCACTCAATATCACTGGCATTTTATTCAAATTTTCCAATCAGTCACAGCTTCTGTCTTTTCACATTTGTGCCGGTAGTACACAATAAAATTCATGATAATTCATAGCCAGGCTAAAATGGAGCTCTGGTTTTGAAGAAATGTAGTTCTGGTTTTGCGGAGGACATGAGAAGAAATACAATGTCTTATAGAAAAGACAGATTCTATTTTATTATAATTAGCTGTTCCAATTACAAAATAATAGCAAGTTAATAAATATGTAGTGGCCTTTCTCTTCCTCCAACCCATAAAAAGAAAGTCACTGATACTGTAGCTGATATAGACAATATTGACGCGTGCCGTGCATGGGTCCAATATTAAACCAAACAAAAGTCCAATGTTACTCAAAACGGATTCATTTGTCCTTACCATTGACAACTCAAAAACTGCTCAAAGAAACATGTGCCTCATCAGCTTGCTGACTTGCTCACCCTAATCAAATAACCCCCCCCCCCCAAAAAAAAAGCCAAAACTGGCTCCTACACAATATATAATTATTACATGATGTTAGCACAACAGCTCATTCTGCTGACCCAACAAATTGTAAAGAGAAACTTGGTTTTCGCTCTGATGTGTTGTGAAACAACTTTCTAATCGATTCAGTTCCTTTTGCTCACACTGTTCCTATTAAACAAATAAGCATGTACCTCTTTTGCAAATAATGCTTAACGTCATGATTAACTTCCAGACATACTCTGTACTTTGAACTGTCTGGATAAACATGTGTACTTGATCAAAATCTGATTCTATCATCAATCGGGGTCCAGTCTCTTGAAACCCCCGTGGTTGAAAGACACTGCACCCTATTCGGCCGAATAGCGAGACTTGGTCTCTGAATCTCCTTGATGATCATTGCTAACTATTGCTGGTTGTTCATACTAATCTGATATGCTGTTCTGTAATAAATTCTATAAATCTCAGTGAGACTTATTGCTGTCTTTACTCCCTCACCATAGAGAAAACTTTTGCCTCTACACAAATAACCTTTCATAGGTGTTTCCGTGACAATATAACAGGAGGACGAGTTTAATGAGTAAACAAAATAACTCATCAGGAGAAAACTGGTAAAGTAACTAATGAACAAAATGTAAATCAGTTATTGTGTTCAGAGGGAGATTGTGCCAGTAACTGTTACTCATCTGTGCTTGTTGAAATCATGAGTAAAGTCCTTCTTTTGGAGGACCACGTATCCAAAGTGGCTTCCCTCCTGACTGTAAGATGTTGTGTGTGGATGTAATGTTGTTGTGGGATCTGGCTTCTTCTCTCTTCCCTACAGCAGAAGGCGAATGAGCTGGAAAGCACTTACTGAAAACAATACAAGTCCATGTTTTCACTTGGAGTTGAGAGATCCACATCCATCTGGCTTTCTGGAGCACACAAAGCCTCCACACACACACATACACACACGAATGCACACAAAACACAAACACACCTGTCAGATTATTTGCACCCTCATACACGATGATGCATATTTGCATTTTTCATTTTGAACAGTCTTTCTTTCTCATATACTCACATATACCCACAGTCACACATTATGGTATGTACACAATCACATGTACTTGGGCTCTCAC
The DNA here is from genome assembly GCF_045865225.1 of Trachurus japonicus. NCBI lineage: Eukaryota > Metazoa > Chordata > Actinopteri > Carangiformes > Carangidae > Trachurus > Trachurus japonicus. Next base: position 8,652,674 of record NC_140920.1, on the reverse strand, counting down.
ACACACGGACAGATGGATCACATTTACACACAATTATCAAACTAAACAGCCCAGTCAAATAAGGTATTTCCAGTTCAAGAAACTTAATTAATTTATCATTGAAAGTGTTACCAATCTATTAATCAGTTAATTGTTTAAAAAGTGCAGTCTCCTGTCTGAAATTCATACAAAATCCCAGTTTGTTACTGTAGGTATTTCTGCTATAAATTAAACATTTACTACTATTTACATAAATTCATGTCACATAATCAAACTGCAAATTGTCAACACTGATCTCCTAACCAAAAATTTCACTCTGTTTATTTTATTGAATAAAACTAGTCAATCATAAGCGATATGATTGTGTCGTGGGATTGGTCAGTACTGTACAAGGTCAAACTCATCCAGCTGCTGAAAACAGCTGTTTGGGTTTGAACAGATGTTTCACAAGCCAATGTTACCACCAGTGACGGGAATTCTTCTGTGATGAGTTGAGGACAATGTTTCTTTTGGAGGAGAGCAGCGATGTCCTCCGCTGCCCAACACGCACGCAGCTCCTCAGCGTTAGCCTGACTCAGCAGAGGGTTAGCTGCTGGATCTGCTGAGGTTTGGAGTTTGACATACGAGTGAGTCTCTGCATGAACCGCTACATAATGTACAGGACAACTGGCTGGGATGTTGACTGTGTTACTGTGTGATGCAGCAGTCACTGACACACTAGGTCAGAGGGGTTACAAGTAGCTGTCAGACATCTACAGTGAGCACAGTAGGCATTAACCATAACACACACACACACACACACACACCTGTAAATCCATCACTTCTTATAGACACCGCCACATTACAACCCAACCAAACAACATTTTCTGACACACTGACACACTGCTCATCCCTAATCCTCTTCTTTGACGGCCAACATATATTTTATCACTTAAATTGTCAGCAGTGATTAACCAATAATTAATCACTGACATCTCTAAGTGAAATCTTTTTTTCTTTTTTTTTTATAATGGTGCTAACTACAGTATCTGTGCCTATTTAACAGTGTTAATAGGTAAAACACTGTCAAAGTCTGCTGCAGAGCTGAAACATGTACTCAGACTTTAGTCAGGAAGGAGGATCAAAGACCTCGGGGGAAAGTCTGCACTTCACCTGTTAATCCTGCTCTGACATTAAAGTTTGTGGAAGGAGGAGGAACATTTGCACATTTCACTGTCCAAATGCAGACACGTTCATACACACACATACATACTCTCCAGGCATCGCTTAAAGGAACAGACAGTGTAATATACACAGAAATGTTTATGTATTATTCACTCCAGCAGCATGTATGGGCTCCTGATGACATAAATAGCAACAATCCCGTGTGCGGAATAAGGAGGTGATGAATGACAGGCCTAAACCATTAGCTACGAGATTTTTCACACTCGCATAAGCAACATAAACACGCAGCTCCAGATAAACATACACTTGGAGCTCTGCCTTCACGTCTCTCCACCAAGCCCTGTCAGTGATTCCCAGGAAGAGTGTTTTCTACAGGATTCATGCTTCTCAAATGCAGCTTTACAGTCTACATTACTCGCTTCTTCCTCCTGAGCCTGGACTGTCATGCTTAATATTCCAGCCATGTAAACATCAAACTAGGTATAGCCTGCTGCACCTTCATGCTCCATCATAGAGAATGATAACAGACAGTAACTGAAGCTGTTTTATGACATGTGCTGAATATGCATGTCAACATCTGTGAATATCACTGTAGATCAAATCATCATATCGACTTACCTGGAACTGAACATCTTTTTTGGGCTCTATAGACCCGTCATAGACATCTCAATGGTCTCTGACCGTGTTCAATTTTCAAAACAGATCCTCAGTCTATTCATTAAAAGGCATACTCTGGAATTTCAAATTGCTATAATGATAAATAAAGGGGGACATAGGGTGCCAAATAAATGAGTAAAAATCATAGTTAACTCAAGTGATGCATGAATAGCTTAAAAACAACTTAGTCATGAATAAACAGTAAAGTACAAAAGACCAAACTGACTTAAATCGTTTTTCAATGAGAACATTTATTGATTTAAATAAAAAACAGCGTTAATATCGTTCTGTTTCAAATCAATGGAAATGAATCCGCCTGTAACAATGGTAAGTGGTGTTATATCAGGCAGGGCTGCAGGGGAACGTTGGACTAAACAGACTGACAAAAAAAAAAGATTTCGAGGATGTAAAAGCTAAAACAGCGAGGCCATATTAAAACAGGTTCTGGTTGGACTATATACCCAGACTCCCACTGGGTGAACTATCAAATACCACTTCCAAAAGCCAATGTTTCCATCTGCTTCAAAAGTGATCAAACAGAATGGATGGCCTAAAACCATTTTCACAGTGGCTGCTGATGAGTGCATGACATGGCTAAGTGAAAATCTGTATCTAATGGATCTGACTCTCATCTAAAGCCATTTCAGTCCACATAAACCCTCCTACTGAGCATCTAGAGCAGCTAGCTCCACAGGCAAAGGCAGAGAGAGGGGGGGGATGACATCATACTGAGACACGGCCATGAAGCCTTTAATTAGTATTTCAAAATCATTTGACCTGGAAACGATGTAACTGCATCCTGTGCTGCACAGCCAAGCCCGGGTGTAACCAAGGTGCTGTGAGCAAAGCAAATTGTTTGGTATTAGCTACCGTGTTTTATGCCAATTTTTCTAAATTTTGCAAAAAAGCATGTGATTATGGATTATAGTTTGGCATTCAGACTGGTGTAAACAATTCTTTAAAAGAAGAAGAAGAAAAAAAAAACAACTGAAGCAGTGCAGTTATTGAGCAAAGCTTATCTGAGAGTGCAGGAATGGAAGCAGATGGAAATGGAAACAGTGGTGGGTTGGCTCGGTCTGAAGGAAGGATCAGAGGAAAGAGAGGGGGGATCAAAGGTTCAAAGCTGCAGGTAGAGATCTCAATAGGACTCTGTCCGCAAGTCCACAAGTCCCACGGTGCAAAGACACAGACACACACTAACACATGCACTCCCTAACTGTAGCCCATTAGTATGCACTGTGCAGTTAAGCATGAAAAGGGTCTCCTCTCAAGTAGAGAGAGAGAGAAAAAAAAAAACGTCCAAATGCATCATCATGGGGGCCATTACACACAAAAGGGAGAGTACGACTATGGCCATGGCTCTACTTCAGAGATGGCATTTTACAATCAGCCTCCGCAAACATTTATCATCCCCCCCCCCCCCACCCCCCCTCACATCCGTCACTGGAACCTGCCTGAATAAAAGACAAAGATGAAATGGAAAAAGCAAATGGCCTGCATGGGCTCAGCGAGCTGGTGGCACACAGACCAGGGAGGGAAATTTATTTTTCCTCAACTGAGGCGAGTCAATTATATTAGGCCTGGGATGTGATTTGCCTTTGCGCTAATACTTGGATAAAGATACACACTAGCGATGTCGTTTCAGAGCTGTGTGTGCCACATTAACAAGTGTCAGGGAGACTTAGGTCTTAAAGAGGTGGAACCATTAATCCAATGTTCTTCAGCCACTCCCGGTGTGCCATTAGCCCCAGATTAGCCTTTAATAAGCTGATGTAAGACTCATGTGTAAACTATTGGTTGTCATTTATGAATCTTAGTAACAACAGCCATTAGTTTTTGTAAAACAATGGCAGAACACACATTTTCCTTCTTTCCTGACCTTAGTTAAGTAAAAGGACCTTTGATCTACACAAAACACTAAGATGGACAGGGCAACATATTTTCATATAGCATCCTGGACATTTTAATAATCTGATACAAAAATATAATGTGATTTTAACTTGTAACTATTCAATGTAAAAACACAAACTCTCTGGACTCTATATTCCTCACAGCTCACGCCTGCACAGATCACTGCAGCTGTGAATGTGTGGACAAAGAAGCAGCGCACCATTACAAAATGTCTGTCTGTACAGAGTTGGTATGAGAGTGTAAAACCGATCACCCCGCCCTCTTCCCCCGCTCCGACATCCCACAGTCCCATTCCTTCTGCCTGTACGTCAACTCGAACATCGATGCTGCTTGTTGCACACCTCCCCCGGTGCAGAGCTATTTGTTTTGCCTGAGTTCATACGAATGCGTCGGTGTCAGTTTCTCCCCTCAGCGAGTGAGACGAGGGTGATGGCGCTGGTCACGTGACTCAAGTGCTTCTGAGCTGAACCGTGCATTGTGACATCAATCATTATGTTATGTGTGAGTTGTCTTATATAGCTCCGTGTGCTGTTTATGATGGATTTAGATGCTCCTCCTTTCCCAGACAGACTGTTCTCTTCCATAACTGCAGATCAAACATCTAATGCAAGTGTTAATTTCCATGCTAACCCTTACTGTATGTGTCTGATTATACCTTTAATCACCTTCTGCTTTGGGTCATCAGATGTTAATGGGATTTTGGGTGGATTTACACCTGGATTTTAGGACCAGTTGCAGTCCAATCATCCAGTGCACGTGTTAGTGACAGATGGAAAGTCTGTTAGACTTTCTAGTGAGGCAGGAAAGTAACAAATCTGACAGCCTTACAGAGTTGTAAAGTGGGCAACGCAGCTGAGCAATGCAGACAAAGTTGGTTTAACAAATTAATATACGTACATCTGTGGAAAACATGCCACACATCAGCACAGGCCACAGTGCAGCAGTACAAAAGAAGAGCTGCTGGGGTGGTCGATTCAGCAGCCAAGATAGTGCAAGTACACTGGTAGAAGATCAATTACTAAGTTTTAAACAGGGCTGTGGCTCAGCTCATGTCCAAATGAAGGACATCTTCATTTACTCAAATAACTGCACCCCCACAGAGTAAAAGACAACACAACACTGATGAGTATCTAAACATTAGTATACAAATGTGCAATCTTGCAGAATCCATCATCCACTAATCCACAAATAACAGATGATCCGTCTTATTTTTTCTTTTTCTTTTTTTTTTAACACCCAGAGATGACAGCTTACTTCATTAATGTGTCAGTCACTGGGCTGTCACAGCACATTAAAACATACCATACATCACACTCTGACACTTCTAAAATGCTGCTAAATGAATAACTGCCATAACTGCCAGGAGAGTGGAATAAATACACGTGTGGAAGGTGGAAAATCATTGTCAGAAATATCTGTCAAGGCTGCTTAGTACAAGAGGAGAAGTTGTTCATCAACACGTATTCTCACAGAAACACAACTGGCTTGGTTTGATACTTACTGTATGTGTCTTAATTGTTTGAAATGCCACTTTTTTTCAACATTCTTTTGGAAACAAGCTGTCAATACATTTGATTTCACATTAGCCTCTTTCTTACAATGAAGCACCAATCAATGTGTTCCTCTCTGCCTGCACTTACAAGTCCTCCTCCAGGCAGACTTCTGAGGGCTGTGCCAAAGAAAATCAATTGTTTTTGAAATGCTGGAAAGCCGACAGCATCATCCCACGAACAGCACAGAAGAGGAGAAAAACGCCAGACTGCTAAACTAAACTGCAATTCATCATCCATCTCCATTTTGGCCATATGAGAGGAGGAACACCCCTTTTTCTTGACTTAATTACTGCAGTTGATTCTGTCAGCTAAGGCCACAGACCTGTCCTTTAAATCCTGCCCCACTTGAAATGTCAATAGTCATTAATTAGCCGGCCATTATTTGCCATTTTAAAGTCTGACAACTCATCAATGAAGCTATCATTGTTCTGTTGAACTCCTCGCTCCGCGCCACCTCCACCTTCCACCCACGTGCCCCTGATGACTCAGCGTAATCCATGAGGTATGATGCTCCACTGTGCCCCAGTTTGAATGTGCCACATCTCCACGGACGGTGTGGGTGTGACAGATGGGTGTGAAGCGGGTGCCCAAAATTAAATAACCCATGGGCGCGGCAGAAATCATAAATAGAAAGTGACACTTAATTGGAAGCAACAAGGTGCCGGTGGTGCATCAGTGGTGCAGAAATGAAATGTAAACGGCAGGAGGAAGAAAAAAAAAAGCACTGGCAGGATTTTCACGGCTCTTATGAAAACATTTCTCCAGCAGCAGACACATGGTTTATACATATCCCTCTTATGGACTTTTTGTCAGTGTGATGTGAAGCCCGAAGTGAAGGGTTTCAAAGCTCTTTTGTAATCGATTGACTTTCTCTTCGCTCCCTGGTGGTCAGCAGCTAGTAGGCTGCTGCTGCTTGGTGCAGTTAGGCATGACATGACAAATCCAGTGCTGCTACGCAACCTGATGCAATATTTATGACACGAGCCAAAAACTGCTTTAGCACATATGTCCGGTCTTTTATTTTTTCCCCCTCTAGGAACTGTAGGCTGCAGGATAAGGGGATTCATCAGGAAACTATGACGAAGAGGAAACTGACAGCCATCTTTCTCTAATGTTTTTTTTCTATCTTAAGTAAAAGCTACAACACACAAAAGAGACAAATGATCATTTTAAATTTAAGTGGCAGAAATCCTCCCAAATGCACAGCTTCCACGTCAGCAAGTCCACTCAAAGCCACATCTTATGTGTAGCTGACCCAATGATGAATTTTTGAGGTCAATGCAAATGCATAAAATCTAACAATGTACTGACTGATGGACTCTGAATGATCTCAACACTAGTCGTACATTCCTGTCCTGCAGCATCTTTTGATTTATCAGCTCTCCCATCCAAAAATAAATTACTCTGTCAGTTTGTTATATGCAAAAATGTAACAAACAGTAATCTAAATATTTAATTTGACTATGAAATGTAGGCTACAACCCTGGTATAGGCAGAGATTGAAGTAATTAAAACCATTTGCAATTAGGGAGTTTATTATTGAAATGTATTTGATTTGTTTTCATGTTTTACTTTAGTAATAAAACAAGCCTTTCTACACCGCAGGCCCCAAACTGCTTGTGTCAGCTCTGCACGTCTATCCCAGCACTAGGCTGCTCTCCCAGTCTCGTCCATATGTGGTGTTATGCAGTTATGTGCCCAGTTCCATTCTGTACACTGTGTGTGCATTAGGTGGATGTGTTGTCTTCTGTTTTTATGGTGTGTAACAAATTAAGTTAGAGAGGGAAATTATTTAGAGGAACAACAAAACCTGCAGGAGCTCTGCGGGGCATAGTGAATTAAGAAGTCTTTCCAGAACCTTAAAATGCTAAATCAGAGAAGAACAGACAGTGCAAATGTACTAATTTACACAGTACTGCTTTTGTGCTGTTCGTCGTATTATCACGGGCAGTCAATCATGTAATAGACTGCTGTTAACCTGCTGAGCAAGAAGATGAGATGTTGTTATTGGAGTTAAGAAACAGGAGTCAGTCGAGCCTTTGGGCACAATGTTAAACCTCAGTGAAAGAAGGTTGGGAAAGCAAAGGCTGTGATTGGACGGGAGCCTGATCAGGCCTGTATGCTATGTATTCCTATGTGTCTATGTGTGTGTATGTGTGTGTGTCTGCGTTGCAAAGATATAGACATCAGAAACCAGTAATTATGGGGAAAGAATGGAGCAGTAGGTTAACTAAGGCAACATTTTTAAATCAATTCTGGCCAGCAGGGGCATGCTGAGGTTAGAGACCCCTTTCAAGTGAAATGGATGAAACACAGCAAAGGTTTTAGAGGAGAAGGCACTCAATAATTTAGTAATTTCTTCAAGTGCTGTAATAGGTTGTTTCTCAGGCCTCTTTCAATAAAAATCTGTCTCTGAACCAACTCGACCGCTGCTGTGTACTTTTTATCTCTGCGCCCAATATGTTTGTCATTTTTTTTGCTCAATTTAAAGTGAAGGGTTTTGGTTTGAAGGAAATAAATAAACTGAGCTCAGAAACAGGTCTACTGGGCACTATAGCACATTTCTATTGTGCTAATACATTCATCTGTAATATACATCAACTTTGTATCAATAGATTTAATCTATAACCCCTGAAAACATGATGGTGTGATACTACACTGTTTCTACACTAAATAAAATAAAAGTTACTCAACTTCTTGCACTTGATTCTACAAACACAAAAGAGACCAATCCTATGCAGACTCAGAAACAATATGGCTTGTTCAAAATGCCTAGCATTTTGAATTCAGTTTCATCTAAACATGAATAGCCTTATCTATGTTTTATGCAACAAGATGCACTGCTTCAAGGCCTTTCCTGAAAATCACAGCCAAAATGGTGGAATTTTACGAAACCATACATCATAAAATTGCAGTGTGTATATTTAGGCAGCATATCCTGCATCCTGAACAAGTGTTGAATTAAAAGTTGGCTGCACTGTGAAAACTGTGGTGGTGATGATTATGATTCAAAGAACAACCAGCAGCAGCAATATGCTTCCTCACAGGCTAATACTCCTGCTCAGTGTTATTCATGCATCTGCTTCCTTAAAGGATCTTAAAGGTCCAGTGTGTAATATGGAGGAGGGGGGAACTGTGATATCCAGCGTTCAGATTCTAGTTTACAGCACTCACCACTCCCGTTGATGAAGTGACGGTGGCCTTCAAGGAAAAAAAAAACTTGTTTACCACAACTGGGATGACTGAGAAGGTGAAGGTCTTAACCATTTTACGATATGTCTGCTGTTTCCTACTCCTTTTCTTTCCTTCCACCTTCTTCTTTATTGGTTCATTTATCTCTGGCTGGCTGGATTTTCCATCCAGGCTGCCGTACAAACATGGCGGCGCAAGATGGCCACACTCTCTAAGCAAGACCATAGCTATGTATATAATTATAAGGCTATGAAAAACAAACACATTTTTATTTTATAGCGATTATACACTTATACAAATATATTCATGGGTAGTATGTTCAGATATTGCCAATAAACCCTGCCAATTATTACACACTGAACCTTTAACCACAGTTTCAACATGGAGGACTTCACTCCCAAGTGTTAACACCAAAAAGAAATCAAGGCAACAATATGCTGCACAGCATCTACCAAAAACAACTTGAGCATCTCAAGAGCCTAATCATAAACGCCTCAGCTCTGAGACTGCTGAAGAGAAATGCAAAGCTAAGATATCAGCATGCACATGAAAAGCAGGCCCGGGAGCAGTGTTGCTCCAGCACTGTGGTGACAGATGGAGAGCACTTGCATATACCTCCAGGGGTCTGACCTCATCAGAATTTAACTTTACCCAGACAGAAAAAGAGCCACTGCTGCTGTGATATGTTTGTGCACAGGTCCATCAATACACTAGGGTTAGGCCTTTTAACATAGTGTGGTTGAAACAGAGAAGTAAACAGCTGATAAGTGCAGAGAATGGATTGTAAAACTGAAAAAAAGACAAGACACACTGACTGGAGACATTACAGCACATGAGCATTAGAGAGGAGAGAACATTGAAAGATTATCCAAATGTTACTGTACACACAAGTGTGAGGAAACTAAAGTGTAACGTCATGAAAAAGATGATTTGTTCAGCCGCTCTTCACGCTGCGCTCGCTCTCTCCCTCGCTCTCTCCCTCGCTCGCTCTCTCCCTGTCTCGCTCGCTCACAATCACATTGACAACGGACCGTCTGTCATAGTCGGTCTGACCGTCTGGAGCAGCAGAAGAGATCCTGCTGCATCAGTGGGCCTGTGGACTCTATAGCAGGCCTCTCCTCTCTGTGCCTGTCATTCATGGTGCACACAGAGCAGACTAAACTCACTGACCAACAATATGGAGTCAGCCCTCGGTGACACGACTCACTGACGGCTGTGATTTGTGGAGCTCTGTTTATTGTTCAGCTATTTATGCATTACAGATGATGTCTTTCCAATTAAAATATTTGCACTGGAACACCTTATATACTGTTTATTTAATAAGAATCTAACTCTGTGGGAATCTTTGGAAAAATACTGAACAAAATGATATCCAATTATTTACGACATAGGCGGTGAAAAATTTTAACAAGTCTTATCCAGGATTGAAGATTAGAGAGAAGAAAAATACCTCTCCAACTATTTTTTTTTAAAGGAGACAGGGTGGAAGTAGTCCTGAAAAGTCATTCTGATAAATTATTCATCACTTGAAAATGCTTTTTCATAAATTAAATATCCTGAGTCATTAGTGAGAGACAAACAATAAGACAATCTTTCCTTACTAGAATTTCACTGAGCAATTTTTTATATATTTTCATCTATTAAAGAAACACCCTGATTCAACCTCAGTCATAATCTGAACTCTTCTACCACTGACCTGTGATCAGCAGGTCGGCCCTTCAGTCACAAGCCTGACCTCAGCATTTAGGATCCGCACAACCCCAGTTAGTCAACTGACGTAAATATTATCCTACTTCCAGCTTCACTACAAAAAGTTAAGTCTTCTTGAATTGTTTTTCACTGGCCATCATTTCTGAAGGTAGAGAAGTGTAATGGCAGTTTTCAGCCATGAGTTGGTCTTTTATTCAGTTATTTTTAAACCACAAACCTATTTAAACTATTGTAAAACAAACTAAATTCCATTTGCCTCCATTGTACTGGTGAAATGTCATGGACAGTTATCTCAAATGGGTTTGTCCCACTGCCCAGATAGCACGAACAACAAGCCAGAACAGTTCTGTTTTTTATTTTTTCCACTCAAATGAATGAGAGAAGAGTTCATCTCATTGCAGCATTGTGAAGTTCCAAAACACAGAGAGACAACAACCAGCCAATCCAGGCCGATACCCAAACACACTGCCTTTCAGTGGTGAAATATGTGTTTTTCCTATTGGATTTTCGGTTCACAAAAACACAAACCTTCAACCATGTATAAACATAGAAACACAGTAGTCTTCACAATGAGGCATCTTCTATATTTACAGTAACTTACAAGGTTACTGCACCAGCTTATGTTTTCAGTATCTGTTGCCTCACTTTTTTATTGAATTCACCGATTAGATCAGGTCATGCTTTATTGACTCTACTGCAAATATTATTGCATTATCGCTACTGAACAGCAAAACTGAAAAACTCCCTGTAATAATTGAGAATTGTGCTGAAAATAAAAAATGTAGCAACAGCTTTGATGGTGTTGTTGGGTTCCTCCTGCAGAGCACGGCTGCTTTGTTCACAATGATTTCACTGCACAAACTGAACCTGAGTGCATCAGCTCACCTGTTTACTGTGCAGTGAAGCATTCTGGGTAATACAGCTACAGTAAGATCACAATACCACATCAGAGGAAGTAATGTTGTCTCATGTGCATGATTTCTTTCAGTTTGGAGATGCATGTATTGATCCTGCTGAAGTGTAAGTCAAACAAAAGGAGCCTTCACTAGTACACACTCTAGTCTGTGAACGAGTGAAAGGTGTTCAATGCCAAAACTGTGACAATTGATGGTTCCAGAGATACTGAGCTCTGAATAGGGAACAAGGCATAGCCAACTTTTGGTGGGCTACAGTCCAATTAAACCGATGTATGATTATCATCTATAGATTTACAAATATATCATTTGAATTCTGCTTAGAGCAGACAGTAAGAACAGAAGGTGACTCACAGGAGTTGGAAACACTGAACAGAGCTTCTCCCATCTGGATTCTGGTGGTTACGACATGATTTAGTTTTCTTTTCAGTGAATTAATCAAAGCGAAGAGAAACAACCAGATTCTGAAAAGTGAGAGGGATACATCCATCTCAACCCGGGCCCATTAGGTCCTCGCAATCAATTAATCATTTAGGTAATTCTTCAAGCAAAAAAGACAAACACTCTCATTTCCCTCTCTACAGTGTGAAGAGTTGCTGCTTGTCTCAGTTAAGTATCATTGAAAACTAAATATCTGGTTTTTAAAATAGAACATCTGATGATGCCATGTTGCATGATTTTTTTAAAACCATTTTCTGACATTTCATAGAACAAACTATAAATATTCTGCAATCTACTTAAGAATAACAACATAATTTAAGATGTTTTGACCACATCCCTCCATTTCAACTCAAAACAGCAAAGGGAAAAAAAAAAAAGACTGACGCCGTATTCACACTTGTAATACTTGGTGACATAAGCATGTGGTACTCAGGGAGAGGAGTGATTGACTAATGTCTAATGACAGGATCCTGAGCTGTTTGTTGACAGGAACAATGTATGGCTTCTGTACTCTGAGACCTGTAGAAGTGCAACAATGAGTCTGCCTGCAGGTATCCTTAAGTGTACTGTGCAGTGAGACATAAGTGATTTATTCAATTCATATTCACTGAACACTGAAGTAGAAATATTATATCCACAGTCTTCTGTTAACTTTAGCCTGTACAGTGCACAGGGAGGAGCAAAAGGCTTGTTAATGAGTCTGACGGAGCAGCGTTGAATATGCAGTGAAAGCGCCACAAGCCTTAAGCACATTACAGTACTATCTCAGTTAAGGTCTGACAGTTAATTTAGTGACCGTGTCATGACTGGTCCGGTAATTAGTCCAAAAACGACAACTGAAATCACTAAAGTGTGTTATTAATATGCAGAGAAGACGCTACATTGACGGCATCCAGTCGCTCTCTTGGTGGTACAGTATAGTGGCAAATATTCAAAGGAGAACTTATTGAAGGCCAAAGTGGAGAAGTGTTCAATGTGAACAGCATGTTGAACATCCAACTAACAAACCTACTGACTCTATCTTTAAGTTATGCATTTGATACATAAAACAGATACATTTTTTTTAACATATGTGCTCATTCCCCACCAAACAAACTTCCTATAAAGATTTGCTAAGGGACTGAAAGGCGTCAGAAGTGATAAAATGCCAGAGAAGCTTGTTCCCTTGATGAAAGCTGCAGACAGCATGAGGGGAAAGGTCTACAGCTGAACCACAACACCTCCTCCAACAGTAAGAAATATTACAATTCAATATTACCATCTCCTCTCACCTCCCTCTGAGATGATACTGCATTAATAAGCTCTGTCACATTTCCACAAAAACAAATGCTGGCGTGTGTATATCTGCACTCACACACAAACACAAGTATAATTTGTTTTTCCTCTTGCTTTACTTGAACTCTCTACATTTTTATTAGACAGTAAACTGCTTTGTGACAAGACTGTTTTGACTTCTAAATGACTGATTTGATATTAATCTAGTGTGATACTGCAATGCATTTTGATTTATTATTGCATTTTCCACTCAGTTGACTGCAGTAAAAGACTGAACCAGTGTGTAGGGTAATAAAATGTTAAAATTATGTCCACTAATATACATTAAGCTGTAAATCTGTCACAATCAGGCTTTCTAAGAGGCGCCCTTCTCTGTTTCCACTTACAGTCATTAGGTGTTTGTCACTAGGCTGGGTGATTTGGCCAAATAATACAACTTGTTTGAATCTTTATCTTTATCGATCAAATTATCACATACATTATATATTTAACACAATCAAAGGAGAAGGGAATGCATTCCACTTGCCAGACATGAATACACAACATGTTTTGATGAGTGGGTAACCTCTTCTGAGGGTGTAACTTGCAAGTCAACACAACAGGGTGTCTTTTATTTTTGAGGTTTAAAGGGAATATTCAGTTTCGGACTGAATCCTAAATAAACCACAGGACTTCCCAACTCCCAACACGCAATATGATATAATATTTACGCCAATTATCCTCATGTACAGCTCCGTTGTGTGGTTAGACCATACTATGCCTGTAGTGTGTAAACCAGCTCCTCTACATTTCCCCTGCATCCTGAAAAAAGCTGAGGCTGCTGTTTATGAAAAAAATGTTTCTATTCAACGACTTCATACCTAGAGTCAACCACCGTCATTAGCCTGCTAAAACCTGCTTTTTTCCACCACTTCAACCTGCATCATGTCTTTTGCTATGACATATAAAACTGCACTTAGTGTGTCTCTGCTTGCTTTTCAGCTCTTATCATATGGAGGAAAGACTGAAGTGAGTGGCTGCTGCTGGAGTTTAACCGTCTAATAACCACAGGAGTCGTATACAAGTAAGCTTGGATGTAATAGTGCTGCAGTTTGGGACCAGAGACTTTTCCTGTCTGTGCATTTAGAGGGATGGTACTTTTGGTTTTTCCATCTTTGTGAGGTTGCCTGTACATCTTGCTTGTATTGCTGCTGCTGGTTATCAAGCTATGCAAATCCAGACCACTTCCTGATCTCTGATGCTGTTACATTCCCCTCCATCGTTATAGTTTCCATTATATTTTCTGGCTTGTGTGGACATCCTACTCTGCTCATGGTCACTCGCTTTTTGTGTTTCCAAAGCTTTGTGGTTCAACACATTACGTTACATAAGCCTGTTGTTGTAGCCGAACAGGGTGACAGTGCAGGTCAGAGTCGACCAAAATGCACAACACATACCTTTGTCATAAAATACTCATCAGTTTGTCAGTGTTACTGAATATTTTACAGCCCTTTTACAACATGATAAATCTTTTCATTGTGAGCCCTGAAATCTAGTTCAAAATATCCCATTAGCTTGTCATTAATGTACCGACATAAAATCAGGGAATGTGACAGAAGAGTAACACAATATAATGTGATCTAGAGTAGTTTGCTTGTGTGTGGCTCTCAATCTGATGTAAACCAGAGGAATGACAGTATGATAAAAGGAGGTGAAATGACTAAATGCTCATGAAAAGGCAAATAACAGAGCTCAACAAAGAAAACAGAATTCACTGTTCAAGGCATCTTTTTAACTTATGCATGCCTTGTGTATTCAAGAACTACCGACACTCAAGCTTCCACTGTTATTTCTGAGTTGCCATCTAAATAGCATCACATTGTGGTTAACAGCACTTCAACAGACTAATGCAGAAAACATCAATGAGACAACAAACGAAAGAAGGTCAAACAAAACGAGGAGGCAATCAAACGGCGTGCAGGGACAAGAGTCCTTGGCTGCTGAATAGAGCAATTCTTAATAATAAATAAGTTAAGAAAACACGGCGGTGAGACACCCTCAAGCTGTGAAAAGTGTCGATCTGACTAACAAAGGGATACAGTGGGAACAAGAGATCCTGTACATATCCTTGAGACAGGTCACACCAGTGAACAAGAGGTCGAAATCACACTGCATATATTAGAACAGACTGTGTTACAACCACTCATCTGACCTTGGGAAACTACTTCAGACAGCACAAATACTGGAAGCTATAAGATGTAAACCAGAATGTGTCATTTTATACAAGTCCTTTTCTGCTGTAAAATTAACACAAGTGTGGCACACAAAAAAATGACACTTGCAGACAGTTGAAATATGAAAGGAACCTCAGATCAGATGAAAGGAAGGAAACATAATGAAATCTTTCATTGAGGGTGCAGGAGTCATTGAGTGGTTTTACTAGTTTAAAAAAAAAGACCTGAATCAAAAGCTACAGCCCTCGTAGTCACCAACTTAACACCTGAGGATATTCCGGAGATCTCCATCTGATCACGGCTGGTTTTAAAAAATCATCACCAAGGGGCATTGAAGCTGCTCTGGAGGATCATGATGAATCTGCTCTGTAAGCGACCATTATAGAGAAATGTAGCAGTTGTTCTGTGTGTAGAAAATGCTTGTTGGTAGAAGTCATAATTCAGAACCATATCGTTGCAAGGCAGCCTGTGCCCAGTTTGCATTCCAAGGAAAATAAATAGCCAGTGCACAATAAATTACCCCCACTCTGAATAAACTGTTGTAACATGGATCAAATTGCTTTTTCACTGTGAAGCGTACAAAAGGCACAACAGCCACTACGGCCATAGCTGAACATCCCTCATCTGGTGTAAGGCTTTGCTGGAAACTCTTGTGAAAACAAATCCAGAGCTGTACACACACACACACACACACCAACAACAACAACAACAACAACAGCAACAACAGCCTCTCAGTGACACAGATAGTAATCTCTGGCTGCAGCGCTACATTTAAAGCTACATCTGTTGAACTCCTGCTCGCACACAACAGCCAAATATGCAAGCAGGAGCCAAAACACTGGACCAAGCCCATGGCAGAGCGGCACTGAGCTGCACACAATAATAAACACATCTCTACGCAGCCTTAAGTGGTTTTCAACAGGATTTTCATACAAAAGCAATGCACACGCCCATATATACACACACTTGCACATGGCAGCAGAGAGTTGAAGGTCTACCACCTGTGGTTCAGCACTTACCTCCAGCGCCTCCAGGGTCACGAACCCGGTGATGGAGAAGCCATCGATGATGTCCTCTTCGGCCGAAGTAGACTCCTTTCTCTTTCTCCGTGGAGGCCGAGGGCGGGACGAGGAGGGCTGCCGGCCGCCCTGCTCCGAGTCGGAGGAGAAGCGGAAGACAGAGCCCTTAACATGGTTGTTGTTCCTTATCCCATTTGATCTCCTCCCCCGATCCCTCTCCGACCTTGACTTCCTCTTCTTGCGCAGCAGACCACTAGATCGAGGGCCATCCATGTCCTTCATAAGGAAACCTCCAAATAAACACTCCCCTTACAAACAAACACAACTCTTCGAGGAGCCACAGACACCGGTACTGCTTGACCTCCACTCGTGTGAAAAAACCCCCTCAAGGAGAATCTCCGCAATATCCAAGTGAATGTTACCAATGTATTAGATCCAGGGTAACCGTGTAATATCCAACAGATGAAGCCTTTTGCAGGTAACACAAAGCTGCATCGAGTCACCTAAACCAAGCTAGGTTCCAAGCAAAGATCCCCAAAGGCAGTCCATCAAATCCTACGACAGAGGTGTAAAATGATCTATTAAACGCGTTATCGCCAAGCTGTCGATTGCGCCACCAGAGGAAAAGCTTTTCAAGTTAAAGCAAATGTCTGCTCAGTGAACATGTCCCGCCATGGTGAGTTGAGCAGGTGACGCCACATCTTTCTTTCTTCTCCAGGAACCTGCTCCTCTTACCCAAGGTCAGCAAACTCTGCCTCCTGCAAGATAGAGACACACAGAGAGAGAAAGAGGGGAGAGAGAGAGAGAGCACGCATTTGCAACATGTTCACTCAGCAAGTTCAACTGTGCATTTAGTCAATGAGCCATTTTCCAAAAGGTGCAGCAAACTACACAGAGGGTTCTCGCCATTCTACATAATGCAAGATGAGTGTTTTATTAGAGAGGCTACACTCTCATCCGCTGAGTATAGTGTGTTTTCTTACACTGCCGGGCCATTAAGCCCTGAGATGAGATGATTATGTGTTGAAAGTGTTCTTTTACTAGCATCTCTGAAGCTTTTGCCAAGCTTGTAACCTAAACTGTGTTTTCAGTGATTAAAATTCCTTTCCAATTAATTATGTACCAGTTTTATTTTTCTTACACTTAAATATTTAGTATCTTGAGGCAATTTTCAACATGAACTTGCTGTTGGTCACTGCTAATAAAAAAGTAACATAAAGCGAATGTATTGTGACAGCATCAACAACATCAAGTACACTGATCAAACAACGATAATTAAATCCTGAAATAAAGCATCATTTAACTGTATTGTGACTAGTAAGCTGTCACACAATCGATCCTCCCACTTTGCGTACTCTTTGTTTGCTAATTGCATTCATTTCCATAACAAAACCTCTATAAACGTGCACATCAGTGACACATATATCCACAATCCATAATGGCAAAAGATTGAGTTTCATTAATTATGCATTGGATCAAATATTTCTCAATCAAACTGCTGGTGTACAGCAGGTCATCTGTTGATGTTAAGAGCGCTGACTTCAAAGCTGTTGTTGCATCAACCAGTTCTGACTCATAGACATGCACTGATAAAAGATCCACTCTGATCCATATTAACAAATTCACGGTGGCAGCCCATGGTAAGTCACTATTCATTTCTTTCAATACATCACCTTGCAACTACCGTAACATCTCTATGCTGCATGTGAAAACATTATATTTCTCTCTCTTTCAAGAATGAGAGCAGGACTAATAGAACAGGGAGATGTCCTTGAGGTTTTACACACACTGTTAGGAAATGAAGACAAACGTCAGGACCCTTTGATAATGAAATCCTGCACTTAACTATGGAGCTTAGTAGACTATACCTTTACTGTCTGACACTGGAGGCATGTGTCTGCTTTATGATATTAGGATGCAACATTCAACAGCTTGCAGTCCTATTCTGGATCATTCTCAAAGCATAGCCTACAGTCTAGGCCCTAAAACCACTGAAAGTCACTCTGGCATTGTAGCCTAAAACACATATGGCTTCTCTGTGTGTCCAGAATATCAATTCTCATCCATTACATCACATAAATGGTATTCTACGTGGAGGAAAACTGAATCAACAAACTGCAGGCTCTTATTAAGCCCCCTTCTGTGAGTAATCAGAAATGCTGGTGGACATTTCAAACACAGATGAATCACACCTATTTCTGCATCACCACACCAAAACCAAAACCAAAAAAAAAAAAAAAAAAACCTAACATGTCACAATCAACCACCACCTTTAACTTTACATTGTCTCCTTAGACACAGATTGCCATGCAGTGTTGCTCATCTGAAATCCTAAAGCATACATGTAGTCCCTAAATACTCTGCTCACACCATGCAAAGTGACACATGTACAACTACACACACACAATTAGAGCCATTCTCCAAATTAAAAGGGGCTTTTAAATCAAATTGATACCTAACAAAAGGCACATCCAACAAGCCAAAATGCCAACATTTAAATATACAGCAACCATTCACAAAAACCCCTTCCATGCAGATGTTCTGCCTCCTAACAACCCCCCAAAAAGGCAAATCCAGCTCTACTGTAACGGTCCTAAGCGGGTTTTTTCCAGTAGCCTACCTATGCATTTAACCTGATGCCCCGTGCCAGCACTCATCTAATGACTGACATGCACTGCACGAATACCTTCCTAAATATCGCTTATCTAAAAGAAACTGTGTTCTAGCACTCGCCCTGGCTTCTCTAGCACAGTAAAAGACTCTTTCCCTTGTCTTCGCTCACAGTCCCTTTTTGTCTGCCTGTGCTGTCAGTAGAGATCTCAGGCTCTGTAATCCAGTCCAGCCCACAACAGCAGCAGCAGCAGCAGCAGCAGCAGCGGACTGGCACTGCCTCCTGCTCCGGCTTTCCAAGCTTCATTTTCCACTATAAGACACAACACAACAAAAGCAAGCCTCTCTCTCTTTTTTTTTTCTTCTTTTTTTTTTCTTTTGCTCCAAGACACGTCATGCAAAACCAAGAAATGCAAACCCTTGCGAGTGGGGAGGGACCGTCCGGACAAGTTGCAGGCCTTCGGTCACTAATAAAAAGATAAAGCGCAAGAAGGTTTGGAGCTGACAAAATAAATCCCAGCAAAGGAAAAACCATAGGGTATCTCCTCCTCCTCTCCCCAGATCCGAGCTTCAGGATCCCGGAGAAGGGGGACCGCCGGGGCGCAGTGATACGGTGATGCCGCAGTGCCGCTTTACAGGCTGCACGCTTCCTCCTCGGCGCAAATAGTGCTGTCTCCTGGCATTCAGGAGGCTCCGAGTTACAACAGAGAGACGGTGTAGCCACCAAACGGTCTGAATGTAAAAAGCGACTTGACACCGCTCCGGAATAAAAACGCCCTCTCTTTCTATTCGCGATACAATTCACTGGCGAAAAAAAAAGAAAAAAGAAAGAGAAAAACCTTCTGTGAATACAAGTAGATGTTCAAGTGTGAAGAAGAGACTTTTGTATTGAATCACAGCGATACATGTGGATGAAGATACGTTATAACAGTGGTTGGTGATTATTTAATGAACCCCAGGTGTGGTTAAAAATATATAGGCATTTAAGTGTTAGCATAAATACTGTACCCCCCATTAGCCAAAACTTTACCATTAATTTACATGTAAACATTTTTCCTCACTCCTGCAGGTTATCTTAATATTATTCAAGTCATCTCATAAATATGCCTGGAAAGCTCTCCCACTTTTTAATTTATATAGTAGTAGGTTATAACTCATCCTTGGTTCATGAAAGCAACTATAAGCTTTGACTTCAAGGACACACATGGCCAAATAAGTCCTTTCCCCCATTAAACAAACACTAACAGAGAGAGTCTGACCTCAGAGGACTGTAGCAATGAATAATAAAACGACAAATAAGCGTAGTATTTTCAGCACAGCCATTTGACATTTGAAGAAAAGATTTACCTTGGAGAGCTGGCTTTCTGCACCGAGGCTTTAGTCATTTCAGTCCCTGGCAATCACACAATTACCTGCACCTGTGTGGTGACACCAGTCTGTCAGACTCTGTCGGCGCATATTTTTACAACAATAGAAGTGAATCAAAGAAACACGCATTGTTAGTTCTTCAGTGAGTGATTTAAAAAATGCTGGTCAGTAAGAATAAAGTAAAAGGGTTCTTCTGCTGCTGATTCATTACTGCTGCATGATTTATCGTATTGATATTGTGCTGCCCTTGAGAAGGGAAAGGGAAACACCATTATGTAAGAGTGAATTCAAAATCCACAGAATGCATCATTTGCCAGGAATTTATTCACACATTGCTGTGGAGCTTAATGCAAATCAGTCCATATGTACTGTACAGTACCATCAGTGCTTACTGTAGAGTGTCATGCAACTTTTATTAGATATCTACTACTTAATCAGAGGAAATGTTACAACCAATCTGATTGATCAAATTAGAAAGTGCAGTGTGATGTCTCCTAGTGTAGTGTTATAAAGTAGTGTTATGGCATTCACAAAGCAAGGAACTGAAAAGTTGTACAAGTATGTCTCAGTTTAAGAAAATGTTTAAAAAAGAAAAGATAAGCGTCTACAAAAAAAGAAAAAGATAGATAGACGAGTGGTGTTTTGTTTGTTTTCTTGTCACAACTATGTTTCATCATCTTTAATATTTTGAAATAGAGTATAATATTGGTGTTGAGGTAAGCCAATGTAGTTATAACAACAAAGAGGGGCAGGTACTATAAGTTTTCTTCATCCTGCTCCTTTTCATTCATGTGTACATTATGTAATTTTGTGCAACCTTGTGAAGAATGTATACCATGAATGGAATAAACCAAAAATGAAATGAAATTAAAGACAGATCAGTCTGGTTAATTGTAATAAAAACACTATTGCCAGTCCTGAATGTTAAGCTACACAAAACGTTACAAGCTTTGTCATCAGTATTGGTTGGAGTAGACTCAAGTATAACACAATCCTAGTCGATTTTCCAGGTGCATCAATGCCCACGGGATGAGCATTAATAACAGAGTGAATGCAGTAGTGTTAATTTGCGTGGTAGTAGTAGTGTCAATAATGATTATATAATTAGCGGATGAAGGATAAGAGCACTTCACATCAGCTCCTAAAGCATGCAGCTACAGCTACAGTTACTGTGCTGCTGCCGGAGCCGTACTGTGTAACACTGATCAAATGTAAATAGGAAATGAAAAATGACGGTGTCACGCGTCACACGAACAGGAGTCAGCAGTGATTGTTTCAGCGTGGTTATATACCGGTCCCATGCGAACAGGGGGGACCATGGGTGGGCTGTGTATTTTTAGCC
This sequence comes from Trachurus japonicus, assembly GCF_045865225.1. Lineage (NCBI taxonomy): Eukaryota > Metazoa > Chordata > Actinopteri > Carangiformes > Carangidae > Trachurus > Trachurus japonicus. Next base: position 8,631,326 of record NC_140920.1, on the reverse strand, counting down.
TGGTTTAATGATGCAGGGGCTGAGTGGTGCGGCTCAGAGGTTGCTAAAGTGCCTCAATTCCCACTGCTCGGTGGAACAGGAGCCCCGGCGGCCTGTAAGAATAATGCCAGGGGATACACATGCACTTGACCCTGTCTCATCTTCCAGGAGGAGTGTCCTTGTGACAAAGTGGCATGGCGGGGGAGAGACGACAGCGAGGCAAGCTAATTCAGCTCTCCCGGCCTCCACTCATTAGACGGCGAAGACAAATGTGCCGTGCTATACCCTCCTCTCTGCCTTGCCATAATCAGCTTTAATTACACCTTCGCCCCAACTTTCTCTTTCTCTGCCTCCACACCTTCATTCACTGTCACACTCTGCATCTGAGGGGTTTTTCTGAGTGGTTTATATTTGGCATTGGGGGCTAATATATGATTTTAACACCAGTCATATTACATTAATCAGGTCTTATGTTATTATAAGTGGACACAGCAGCATTGACAAAGGCTTCCAGCATCCACAGTAACAGGGTCAAAGCCACTCCCTTACGAATACAACTGATCCAACCAGTAACCAGTGATAGTGATTATCTTTGGAGTACTTATTTATCTCTAGAGTCACTGCTACACTTGACTCTGTCTTTTCCTCTTCAGATTTAAACTCAGACAGCAGATGGGAGCAGATTTAGAAAAACAGATGTACACATACTCTATATTATCTCACATCTGCCTGTCACTATCTTTTACACTTATCTTATTTGTGTAGATCTCCGTCTTTATTATCACTAGTTGTCAAGAAGGCGACTCGAGTGGGATGTGATGACACTATGAGCATAAAGAAAACTAAACTGCCGAGTACTTATAGCAACCAAGAGATTCCCAACACAAGAATGAGTTCATTTTCCTCCCCCTACAAGGCTGCCTACGTATGAACCATCTACCGGTAATAGCCCTTATTACTGTGAGAAAAGTGCTATGCGGCCTTCCTATTTTGTTCTTTCCAGTCATATTATCTTGGCAAATTCGGCTTGTTGACATTATTCATCAAAGGTATAGTGGGAGCTAGAGTGGCTGTAACGCACATGTGTGGGAGGTTTAAAAATCATCATTAATGACTTGTCCCTGACGGCCTAACAAGTGGTTAATGCCCTTAATGTGTATGTAAAGCATTTGGCATACTCAGTGCTAAATTGTGGCAGGTGACCCCCCCCGTTCGGAAGCTGACCCAAATTATTAAAAAGCACCAATGTGTCCCCTGCTGTCAAGAAAGAAGCAGTAAAACCAGCGCCACAGTCATAATGTGGGAGTATGTTTCACAGGAAAGATGAAACTGTCCTTAAAGCAGAGCTGTGAATTAGAATGATAGATTATACAAGATCAATACGACTGAGGCTTGTAGCTGTTATAATGACAGCGTGGAGTGAAAAGCCTCTCTGGTCTTAATATATGAGGCCTGTCAAAATCTTCTTAGCTCATGGTTCTTCGGCTGGCTCACACAATCAATCAATGTTGACTATGTGGACATTGAATAAGACCCACATTTACCCGCAGAGAAATGAGGACACGCCACTAACATCAAGAAATGTACTGATTATGTGTAATGATTGTGGTTAATTCAGTTTGTTTGCGTCTGGGCGTGTTAGGAGCTTCTGTCTCTCCTGTATAAGCTGGAGTCATGTATGTTTATGTAGGTAGAAGTCTGCCTACAGTATATATCTGTGGGTGTATCAGTATAAAAAGAAAATATATGCCATGTACAATATTTGCACAAACAAGCTAAATAAATTAGTAGCATGTAACATGTTTACGTTCAGGTGTCTATGATTTCTTAGCACCTACACTGCAAAGACTCAAAATCTTCCCAAGAATATTTGTCTTATTTCTTGTCAAAATGTCTCATTTCTAGTCAAAACTAATCTCTTTCCACTTAAAATAAGTTAATAAGTTAATCTTTTTAGATAATTTTCACTTGTTCCAAACAAATTTTTTTGAAAAAAGGTTTTTTGTGCTTGTTATAAGGAAGAAAAACCTGTTCCAGTATTAGATTTTTCTACTTATTTCAAGTGAAAATATGCTTGAAAAGGAGTAAAACAAAGTGTCTAAAAACAAGCTACTTTTAATATGATGAGTCTTATTATAAGTATAATGAGATTTGTTTTGACTAGAAATGACATTTTGACTAGAAATAAGACAAATATTCTTGGTAAGATAATTGAGTTTTTGCAGTGTAAACCGAGGGCTGGTTTCTGCTGGAGGCTTCTCAGGTGGTTTTATTTGACTAACTGCCTAAAGCCAAGCGGGAGTAAAATAATAATATTGTTTTTTTTCTTAGTTCCTGCCACATTAATCATCACATGAAACCTCAGATGTACCTGCTGACCCACTAGAGGGGGCCTGACCCTGTGGTGGGGAACCAATTAACTGAGCTAGCTGCACTGTATAGCCCATACAGAGTGTTTCAAAGCAGGAATACTGTTAGATATAGGACTGTGAGTAGACTATAGACTATGTATGTTGAGCTGCAATAAGACTTTTCATTTTGCTGCTGAAGTGTCACAGTGCAGATCAGTGCAGTGTTCAGACCAGCTCAGTATCACAACTTACAGTATGAGCTGTGGAAAAAGGTGTAGCTATTGAGGAAGTGAACAAATAAACTATCTATTTGTTGGTTCCCACAAGGTCTTTTTTTCTGAGTGAACACAGGCACAAGGTGGTGTGATTTATTCTGTTCAACAGCTGAATTGTTCAATTTTAAATCAACGCCGGAGTTTGATGTCAGTTGTTCTGAAGGTCTCTCTCTATTAACGCCCCCTCATTTGAATGCCAAGGATGACCTTTCACTGCATGTTTCAACTCTGAGAGGAGATCATTTACTTGTGTGTTTTTTAATTTTTTTATTATTTCAGGAGATGACTTGAAGCACTTAGCAGCTCCTTTTTTTCCCTCCTGCCTCAGACAAGCGCTGTAATTTTCCATATCTGTCATCTGTGTAAATAAAGCAGAATCACTGCCAAATATAACCTCATGGTACTTTTTTTTTTTTCAAAAAAAGGAGGTACAAACAGAAAATAACACAAAGCCAACATGTTGTGTTTACCTTGAGCATTGTGAAACCGACATAAAACGCTGCCGATCGCTTCGTTGAATGACAACAAGCGATATTGAAAATGATAGTTGACCCATTAAAACCACGACATACTGCATCTTAAGCCAACAATGTCTGCAGATGTGTATGCACTGCAAACAAGATTCTCTTCCCCCTCTTCATTTTAGCAGCTCAGCTCAATTACAGAAACATTCAGCTTTAACTAATTCATGAGACGACACGGTCAACATCAAGTTCAGCCACTTGAGATAAAAGAGAATGATTTCAGCCTGCTTTGACTGTGTTAAGCACAAGCGGGGTCTGATAGAGACATGTGGTTTCAATTCCAACATAATGAAGTCATGGAGGGTCTTCAGAGGAACCGTGAGGTCGGGGGATGTGTTGCAGCGTTTCTGCTATTACAATGTCAAATTTGTGAATAATGAAGGTTTTAAAGTTAAAGCTACAGTGTAGTCTTGTTCTGGTGCAGCCTGGTGGTGTTTAAATTATTGTTTGGATGTGCATCGCTTCTCCTGTTCTTGTTGCTTGACCTTGCACTGTTGATGTAAAATACAAGCTGATTTTTAGCAACAACATCCCCAGTAGCAAGAAAGAAGGTGCAAATTTGCTCGTGTCTTCATTTCCATATTTATTCGGCGTGCTGTTGGACTGTCACTGACATTGGCCACATAACTGTAACTCCCGGGCACAGACTGCCAGACAGACTGCAACCAAAGTCGACTAAACCCTTCTTCCACCTTCTTCAGCGATCCCACTTTGCAGATTGCATGACACAGAGAGCTTCACATAATATCTCCTGTCCTTTTGTTAACCTTGGGAGTCCATTCACCCCCTTCCTCCTCCACATACAGAGGCAGAGTTTGGATGTCAGACAAATTGTGTTGTTTTCTCTCTTTCTTTCTTTTTAACTCCAGAGTGAAAAAAACAGGGACAGTGTATTTAGAGTAGGAGTGAGAGAGGTTGGTTAAGTTGTGGAGAGGGGGTGACGGTGTGTGTGTGTGTGTGTGTGATTGGGGAGATTGGGGTCTTTCTGAAATGGGAAGCAGGGATATTTTCCAATTACTCAGCCCCTTCTCCCTCCCATCTCACAGGGCAGAGGAGGCAAAGTCAAGCTCGTTTATTAGTATTAGGGGCTTGCCCCCCTCCTCCCTTTCGCTCCCCTGCAGCAACCGTGCAAAGCACACAAGATCATCCTAATAGAATTTGTAAGCCTCCAAATGAAGTGGATTGTAAAAGACAAAATGACACGAGAGATGGTTTTTTTTTTTCCCCTTTCGCCCTCTTTTAGAGACGCTGGCTCCTTCCTGCAGAGAGCGGTTGATGAGCAGCGGTGGTAAAATGACGGCAAAAGGGAGGAACAGGAGGGAGGTGACCACACACACTATGACTCCATTTGATTCTCATTTCTCTCTGACTGCTATGAGTTGCTGGCTTGCATTATTGGAGATGAGTTGTTTTACAGTCATTAATTTACAGGCCCACCTACTGGAGGAGTCCATTATGGAGGGAGCCGGCGTCGTCTTAATGGAACCTCAGGGGTGACTATGCTTTTACAACATGTGTTTCATTAGGTGCTCATAAACACACAATGCCAGATAAATATGGAAACGGTTAGCAGTGATATAAAAAAAGAAGAAAGAAAGAAAACAAAATGAAACCAAAAAAAAGAAAAAACCTCAGTGGGCGATACAACAACTGTGGTCTCAGGAATAACACCAACTAGCAGGGAGCCCCCGAGGATAAAACTTGTAATGCTGCTGTTTTCTATTTTCCATAATGGAGAGGTATTGTTCCTGAGGATTTGGACAGATTATGAGGATCAGAAGGATGATCTGTTTGCACTACACTCTTCTACTGAGGATTTAGTTTTACTTTATTTGGTTTCAAAATGACACAGTGTGGCGTAATAGGGAGACCAAACGTTAAAAAAAAGAACACCACCGTCTGTATAGAAACAATATACTGTACTACTGAGACCAGCATGCTATTGAGCACAGTGGTCTGATCATGAACGTTTTTATCACCACAGTTTTCAAAAGCAAGAGTGTGTCATAGAAATGATGTTTCTTAATAGTCTTGAAATAATTAAGTTGAAGATCTCTGTGGCGTTTTCCAAGACTTCCCACTGATATCAAACCTGCTTACATAACACGCACAACTTTACAGAAAGTGAAGACCCACAAAATATTCTATAATTCACAGTGTGAATGCTGTGATGTTCTGGTGTATAACCGTGATCCCCACAGTCCAAAGCCCTGCAGAGTGAATGGATTCAACTAATTAACTGGGCTCAAGTCAAAGAAATAAGAGCAACTGATTTGATTTGTTGTTGTTTTTTTTAAAACATCTTCATATATTTGTATCAAGGGGGAAAATAGAAATATCCCTTCAGCTATCGTTAATACAGATTCCACACAATCATTTCCTGTGTCTCTTAAGGAAGAAAACAGAGGAATACAAATGTGAAGTAAATGTAGAGTAACCGGTGAGATGCCCAAACCCAGTCAGTTGAAACAGCTAGATAGAAGTAATTAAAGATAAATGGATGACGGTTATATGAACGCGAGCAGTCGTCGTAACCATAATCCACTTATACATAATTAATAGTGTTAACATCCAGTTTGTAATCCATTCACGAGAGCGTATTTGAGTAGTGCTTGAAGGGGTACTTGAGCTTATCTGATCAACACACAGCAAACCAGCTGACACATGAGACCAAAAAGCTTGGAACCACCGCTGTGTAATATACTCAATGTTGTACTTCTCAGTCGTCGTGTTACCTCGTGTAAAAGTTGTCGGGTCGCACCAGCAAAGTAGAGTACATTTACTGTATTTATTTATTTGAAAGGGACAATACACATTAATGACCATCAGTATGAGTATACAAATGTAAATGTGTCGGAGTTAGCAAGCCTGCTAATTTACATCCGCAGTCCCTTGGCAGGTAATAAACAAACAGAGGAATAAAAGAAGAATAAAGAAGAATTAAGAGTTAAACAGTGATTCACATCATATACACATTCATACATATACATAAAGTGCAGTAATGTCAGCATGAGTTCTATAAAGTGCCAGTTTTTAAAGTGCAAGTGCTTAAATAGATAAAGTGCATAAATAAATGGATGGATTCAAATGTGATGGCCCTCTCCTGCTGCTTAGAGTGGACCAAGACACTGGAGACTTAGCAGCGGGTGTATAAGTCCCACATAAGTACATTAAAGTAGAAACCACCATGTTCCTGCTTTGGCTGTCTGTCTTGTCTAAAATCTGAGTCTAATATTAGTGTTGACTTCAAATTCAACTAGGCAACAGACGTCCACACCTCTCATTATTCTAATTTTACATACTGAGGGGGATTTTGATGACTCGTTGTCAATAAAAACTTCCACATAACAATGAAAAGTGGAATATTAAGGGTTGATGCTTGTTTGGTTCCAGTGAAACTTTTATTATTACTCGCCACCACGCCGTCGCTCTCCAATCAGCATCTCGTGAGACTGTTCACCAACAGTATGAGCAATCTGCGCAGCGAGAAGCTCCATGTATCCTGGCTCCGTCTGCCTGCAGCCTGATCTGGTCCATATGCCAGCTGCTGAAAATATCAAGCTGCTTTGCTGTGTGTTGCAGTTTAGACGAGCTACTCCTCTCAAGACACTCTTTCTTTTTTTATTGAGATAAATGACAACTCTGTGATGTATTTACAACTTCAGCTCCCTCCTGATGCTGCTGGATGCCAGGGGCTGTCAGCCGGGGCGAGACGCTGGAATTTGTGGTCGTCTCCAAGAAGAAATTAATTTGAATCTAAATTTTAAAACGACATCAAAATGCGACTGACCTCTTTTCAACACAAATCACACTTGGATTGTGTAGGATGGAGAAAAGAAAATGGTTCAAGATTATTAATGATTATCTGAAAAAGAAAAAATGGCAGCAAAAGGAGACAAAACAGAACTGGTTGCATGACTGTGCATAACTTACTATGTCATGGACACACATTACATGGAGGATCTTTATAAGAACTCAAACATACGCACACAGATCCACTCTCCGAGACGAGAACTTCCCCAACATTTGTTCAAACTGTTGGAAACAGATGCATTGGCAAGTGATTACTGACAAATTGCTAAATTCATCATGAAACATAAATCCTGTTAAATCCTTCATGAGAAGCGCAGAAGCAGAGCCGAGCAGAGAAAAACAGTTACATGATCCAAAGCACACTGTGTGAGCGAGAAAAAAAAGTAGAGCAGTGAACACTTCAAGCTCAAGAAGTGACAAACATAAATCACAAGGGATAAATCGCTGGAGTCTCACTAAATCATTCCACGGATTCAGGTTTGTGTTATCTTGACTTGAAAATAACTTTAGAGCTATTACAATTTCACCGATTCATGAAAAAAAGACGCCAAAAACTGGAAAGGAAACACCTGTTTTCATCCATCAAGGCAGAACAACGCGAGGTGAGGCACCTCCGAGCCGCTCTGTGAGGGAGTCAAGCTTCTGCGACCTTGCTTTCTGTATGAATGAACCGGTGCACGGTTCGCAGCTTCTGTTTCTGCTGGCTCGGTGGACATCGCAACGCTTCAAAAGCCTCTCTGCACTGAACCAAGCATGGAATTCTCAAATCAGATGAAAAATTACTCTCATAACCGCCGCTGTGGCGTCTGCTCAAATGCACCATGCGAGGTAAAAAAAAAAAAAAAGGCTGACTATGCAGCTTCAGTCTCCAGCTCCAGTGTCTTTTTTGTTTTTATACAGTACATAAGTGGTTCACTAACAATAATAGCTCTAACCTGACAACCCCACTCAAGCAAGGATACATGGAGTTACATTTCAACAGATGTTTATATAATAATATATTGATGACACATAATACATATTTACATATGTGTGTGTAAAAGGACAACATCTCAAGGACATGAGTACTTGTCTGACAACATCTGTTTACACGCCGGCTGCCGCTGGCAAAAGATCAAAAAAAAAAAAAAAGAAGAAAAAAAAGCAGCATATGACATGAATTATTCAAAAGCAGTTTTGGGTGGATCCCTCCTCCACATCAATCAGAAGAAGAAGGAACCTTTCAAATCACCTTATAGATAGAAGCGGCCATGTTTCAATGACTGATCTTTACAATCACAAATTAATTACTTGTTACCTTGAGATGTGTGTTTTTCCTGAGATGATGAATAGAGCAGGAGATTTAGCTGAGACGACACGTTGCAGAATAGCAGTTCCAGTCCAATCTGGATGTGACGGAGAGGCAGAGTTCAGCCTCTGTCTGCGATAGACCTTGATGAAAGCAAAAAGCCCAATTCGCTGATCATTGATCTCTCCTTTATCTGCCATTGTGTGCAGCCACTTTTGTTTCAGGCCAATAAACTCTCAGGGACTGTGTGCTTCAGTAAATTCTAATTCCAGGGAAACAATTTCAGGCTTTTAACAGATACAATAAAGTTGCAATTAAAATACAGCTGATGAAATCTTGACGTGATAAATTAATTTGTTGTGTTCCTTAATTAAGTTGACAAGTCGTGACAACGCGCACTAATTCAGTTAGAAAAGAAAAACACTTCAGCTGTGTATTGGTATTTAGTCCATTAATGCTGCCATGTGTTTGTGTGAAGCATCTTTTTAAAGCAACAGTTAAAACATCCTCAGCCGCTGCGCCGCAGAGTTCAAAATGAAAACCTGCTCTGAAATCATTTTTATTAGTGATTCTAATTAATCGCGTTCATATTTATCAGTGGTTCAGGCTTTCTGAATGTCAACTAAGTAAATTTGAATATTATGTTGCCAAATTAAGCCCTATTAAGCAGTTTTGACTCCTTAAACACATACTGAGGGGTTGCCATGGCAATCTGCCTCAGATCTTATGTGAAATATACAGCGCGTGTGTTCATGCTCTTTATCTTGGAGGTTGCAGGGTGGGATCACACACAGCTTGTAATGACATGCAGGCGTCTCGCAGGCCCAGAGGTAATGGGATACTTCTGAAGCCTTTGATGGGCCCGTATGGCATAATGAATACACAGAGGAGGGCGCGAGCATTGATTGTGCAGGCCCACCACATCTTGACACTTTACATTATAACACGATCATCTGACGAGAGCGTTGCCAACAGCGCAGCAACATCTAAAAATGCATCGGAATTTATCACGGCTTCTGGTTGAAGACAGACTAAAATGAAGTCCTAACTTTCATGAGGAATTTGATAAACAGTAAAAAAACAACACAATATTTCTCAGATCAGATAGTGATAATAAATATGCAACCAGACAATCAAGATATGATAATTTACTGGCTCCTAAACCAAGAACAAACGTTTTAAAACATATTGTAAAGATGAGAGCCACTATAGGATGGAACACGTTACCTAATAATATCAAAAATATTAAAGGGACAACGAGGAGTTTTGGAAAAGCGAAGCGTTTTCACACTACATTTATGAGCCTCTGCGCGCACCATGAAATTCTTTGACCGGCGCAAGACAGACTCATGTTTTCATTCATCAAGAATTAAAGTCAGAGGTTCGAAGACGATCACATACCGTCGTAGTTCCGACCATAAACGGCGATTCGGCGGCGTCATTCTCATGACTCGCCACGAAACTGAAAGTAAAGAAACGCTGGTCGGCTCGACCAGCATTTCCGCCACCACTAATAATAACAAAATAACGATAGAGACAAAACGATATATTTATCGAAAATGGGCCCATTAACAAGTGTGGGTAACGTAGATTCATCCACATTACTGTAATATGAGACTTTTTTATAACCAAATAGAAACTCCTCATTGTCCCTTTAACTCAAAACACATTTTTAAAAAGGTCGTAAAAGACTATTTAAATAAATTGAAAATTCAATGAGTAAGAAATATATAATGTATAATAATTTATTATAGGAATTTATTTGTGGGTTGAACTGTTGTGGTAATGTAATGTGATGTATGATGTATTCTTTGTACCTAATAATATATTTTAGACTAGACTGTTTGCTGTTTGTGTACTGTATGTACTATGTTCTTTTTAAAATTGCATTGGGAGCCCAGGAAGAATAGCTAATGTCATGACATCAGCTAATGGGGATCCTATAAATAACCAAATAAACACTCTGAATAGCAGCCCACAAAACAAATTGCTACTGTAGTGCTGCTGCTGGGAAAAATAGACTGGATAAAAAAAGTGCAAGTTGATGTTTAACCTGCCAGACTCAAGGTGAAGTTCAGGCGTTTAAGAAGAGCAGAGCTCAGCCCTGATGAGGATGAATAACCTTGTGTAACATTATCGATAAGCCATCTATCATTAACTGTAGCTGTTTCAGACTTTTTGAGGTGTGATGTTGGGGATTAACAGATTCCATCAAATCTCTTCCAGCCTCCAGCTCCAAATCCAGCGCTCCTGCCTTTGTGACTGAGCGAAACATCACCCAGGAAAATGTATAATACCCTCCAGCCCGAGAGGCTCTTCTGTATCCATTTGATATCCTCTGTAATACCATGTAAAAGTCATTTGAACTGCGTAAAATCTCAATGGGTATGTCCACCAAGGTGTACAATAGAGGAGGGTGAATCATCTGTGCCCAGCATTGAACAATGGATCTCAGGAGGAGGGTTGAAGACAAAGCTAGCGGTTGCTTAGCATATTAATGAGAGCCATGCTTAAATACCATGAACATACCATTAGTCACACAGATTATAATTCTCCCATCCACATTTATCAGCGCTAACGGAAATCTATATCCTGCTGTCTTTTTAATTGCTCTACTCGAAGAGACCCCCTCAAACTCACTTGTAAGGTCAGAGTCGGTGGCACAGCAGCCAAGTGACTTGAGCGAATCGTATTTCAAAGCAAAGCAGTCAGGAAAGTGGATGATTTTATCATTCACTTCAAAATGTGTGTAATTTAAAAAATATCATAGTCATTGAGTGTGTGAACAAAGAGGATTCTTTTTCTTTTTCTTTTTTTTTTACACTACTGCCACTGCATCCTGATGTGAAGTGAACAATACTGACAAGGGTGTGTTGTGCTCAGAAGCTGCATGTTTGATGATGCCCTCATTATACACTGAGGGTGGTGTTCTCACCACAATATCTATGTAAATGTCTATTCTTCTCACCACAGAGATGTACCTTATGTAAAAAACAATAATATATAACTGTGAAATGACTGCTAAGGTGAGGGGATCTTTGTCGTTATGGTTCCTATAATAAACACGTGAATGAGGCACCAGATCCATCAATGCTACTGTATGTTTTAAAAGAAAAACACTGAACTCCGTCTGGACATGGGAAACAAATGCTGCCGACACTCTACAGTAGTGTCTTTCTTCACCACTGGGCTGTAAACATGTCATTTTTTGGACTCTGGATAAAACAACAATGATTTCCTTGTCTTGTTTTAACGTTCAAAGCTCTGACAGTGTTTGGTTTGTGAGATGTTGGAAGATGTTGGAAGAATTAAGTAGAGGATTCTCAAGACAAAACTTGGACAAGCTGAGATGTGAGTTGTTGACATTATATTATAAGTGCTGCCTTTTAGCTGTGGGGATATTTGGTAAACTATGTGAGACACACTCACCCTCACAGGCTATGTAAAAAAAAATCTTCTTGTACCATTGGTCATGGGTTTAAAGGTATAATGTGTAGGAATTCCCCCCATCTAGCGGTGCGGTTGCATATCCGAATGTATTCTTGATGTTGCATTCACGTGAAATCGGGCGGACGTCAGACAGACAACAGACGCTGCATGTAACAGGATAAAAAAATGGTCCGCCAGCACGAGGCAAAACAATACAGGCCTGACAATATGTTGTCATGGTGATGTCGTGTTGTTTACTTGACCCACGTTTTACCGTCTTTCTCTCGTGGAGTAAAATGACATCCGGTTGGTTTGCCGACGGCCGTCTGCCTGACTGCACCTGAATGCAACGTCAGTGCCTCCGTCCTTCCTCACACTACACAGTGGTGACAGTTTTAACAGGCCGAGCCGACAGCTCCGCTGAGTTTCCGTGGTTACCTACGGTCACGCTGCCACTCAACGTAAAAAATGGCGATGCAACATGGCCGCCTCGGTTCGGTGCGTCGCCCACTTATGTATTTGTAACGACTTGTAACAACTCATTCTAAGGTACGAGAAAGCTTTCATTTGTATGTGGGTGTGATTCGACTTCAGTGAAATATGTATTTATGAAAGCAATATTTGATTTTTGCTAATAAAAAGCCAAATAAGTTACATACTGGGGCTTTAAATAAACTCAAATTAAAGCTAAAGGTCAACCAATAACACTCTTAATCGATCAAGAAAAACAGATTTTACTGACAATATCTTTTAAAATGATGTTTTGATGTCTGAATAAGTCAGAATCTTTCAGTCTGAATAAGTCCTACTGTACATGCGTCATCCTGTCTGTACATTACGTATCCACTCACCTCGTCACATGAGGACGCTGCTTGGTGACAGTTTATTTCTCCCTCTAGGCCTGACTTTGGACAGTGACTGCGATGACGATGATGGGTGATGGGGGTCATAAGGCAATGGTGTAAAGCCACACATGTCAAGATGGATGGATTTATGAACATCTCTCTCTCTCTGCTGTATCTGAAAGGAAAAAAATAAATAAACCAGCTTGAGTGAGTCGAATAACAGTAAAGAGCCTAAAGAAATTTGTTGGGGATGGAAGGAAGAGAATGATCAACAAGGGAAAAGATCAGTGTTGGATTAAGATCAGAAGAAGATTACCGTGTGATTACCAAGACATCAAGCATTGCTATTAACAGAGTCCTGACAAGGCCGGGCAACTGGCTGAGCAATCAAAGGATCTACAGTTCTAATGTATAAGCTTAAGTAACCACTGATCGGTGTGATAAAAGAAGGTTGGTAGCTGGCAGCGAGTGTAATGAACTCTTTTCACTCGCTGCTACACAGAGTGCTTATACACTGTAGCCTCCCAACTTGTCTCCCCCTTTAATATATACTCCCAGGCTGACAAATAATCAGAGGTGAGAGTTTCTATTTCCCTCTCCTATTCTCGGGCCCGTCCTCTCTGGCATGACAAGATGTCAGTCATGTTTTATTCAGTTTCACCCATGTCCTTGAGCAGAGCAGACAGAAACAGGCGCGAGAGATGGCTTCATTCTGCTGAAGAAAGAGGGGTCGCGTTGGCTGTGTGTGCAGCGCTCGTTCTTTTAGTTTTTGAGCAATGATGCGCTGGCATTGTTTAAAGAAGGCATTCTCACAGGCCTGGGAGTGATGAATTGCATTGTCAGTCGCGATGAAATGAGAACTGAAAGACTTCCCTGGAAAACAATATGGCACAGAAGCATCAAGTCCTCATGTGCTGAAACGTCTCGCTGTTGATTGTGTACATTTGTGTACAGCAGCATACGGAGCACAGTGGATTTTAGCAGGAGGAAAAACTTTGGAAAATGGGCCTTTTACCAGAAATTAAGTCTGTAAGAGCATAGGTAATGCTTTTAAAGGGATAGTTCAACATTTTGGCAAATTGGCCCATTGCCATAATTCCTATAGTTTTAGGAGTAGATTTGTTACCTTTAATTGTCGGTGCAAGCTATTTTTAGAACTGCAGAGGAGAGCCACGAGCTGCTCAGAGCTACGCTACGGAGGCTAATGGGATTTCTTGGTTTCCCTCATCAAACTCATCAAATACACAATCCAACAACTCCACAACGCTCTGGTGGACAAGTTGTGACCTGCACATTCACCACGCTATGAGATAATAACAGAACGTTACCAGACAGAGTTGTTTTAGAGGGAAATTCATGCAAAACCGCTGATGCACGTTCCTGTCGGGGGCAGTTTTTCATCAAACACTCTCTGTATTTACCTCTAAAACAACTCTGTCTGGTAATGTTTCATTATTATCTCATAGCGTGGTGAATGTGCAGGTCACAACTTGTCCACCACAGCGTTTTGGAGTTGTTGGATTGTGTATTTGATGAGTTTGATGAGGGAAACCAAGAAATCCCACTAGCCTCCGTAGCGTAGCTCTGAGCAGCTCGTGGCTCTGCTCCGCTGTTCTAAAAACAGCTTGCACCGACAATTAAAGGTAACAAACCTACTGCTATGACAGGGATTATGGCAATGGGCCAATTTGCCAAAATGTTGAACTATCCCTTTAAGGGTATGGCTTCTGCATCTTGTTTGCACAGTATGTGTGTGTATGGGTCAGTGTAGGGATTGAGGGAGAATGGGAGAATTGTGAGCTATCATAACCAAGCGGCTGTCAAATTATCCCTCCGTTGCAATTACACCGCAATGCATTTCACTGCTTGTCTGTTAAGCAAGAGCCCGCTGTCTCCTGTCAAACCTTTACCCCCCCCTCCGCTCCCCCTTGTGTGACAGCACCACAGCTACAGTCCAATGAGTCAGGTGTGTGTGTGTGTTTGTGTGTGTGTGCCCATGCCGGGTGTCTGTTAACTACACAAGCCCCGCTAATGTAATGAGCTATGTCAGGGAAAGATAGCAGCAGACAGAGGGAGGTGGGAGGAGTGACAGAGGAGGAAACAAAGCAGCAGGAAGGAGGCCAGGTTTCTCAGCATAACAAAGCTCAGGCATATTGTTGGTAGATGTTGCATCACTTTGGAACAGAAGACGAGTAATAGCTTCTTCACAGCTGTCAAAAACAGAGCTTGTATAAAAACATGTTCTGCTGGGGGAATTTCAACACAACAACAGAAAGGGAAAGATTTTTTCTTTCAACTTCACTTCAGCTCACTTCACAGGGATCCGTTTATTTGACAATTAAGCGTTGCGTAACATGTTGTTTTGGCACCTAAACACAGACGCCTGGAATAAGTTTCATAAACGTCTCTGACATCATGTTTGAGCAGTAACAGAAAAGGACCACCACTGTGTGGGTCCATGCCAAAAGTAACCATGTGTCAAGTAATTCTGCCCTTTTTTTTTTTTTTTTTGCTGAGCTCATGCTGGGTGCTGAGTGAAAAGGAAGCTGTTGGCCTTGTCTACTCTGCATCGCGACCTCTGCTTTGATGGGATGAAATGCTTTTTTTTGTTCATCTTTGCGAAAAACTGAAGAAGACATTGACCCTGGACTCTGCAAACGCTGCGAGAATCAAAGACAAACTAGAGATAAATGGCACTGATCAAAGAAGCTGGGGGCCAGATAAACGATAAGATAGCATACAGCTGAGCTGCAATCACGCACCAATAATAACTCATTACATTGTTTTATCAAGGCGCTCCATCTAGCTTCTTGCAGAGCAGCAAACCACAGGGAAATGTCAGTTTGAGACAGCACTGTTCAACCGACTGGTTAGAGAGGACAGGGAGAGACATCAGCAGCATCGAGCTTTTAAAACCACTGTCACACAACCTCAGATTAAACATCTGCTGACTTCATACTCAGTGTGTCAGTTCTCATATTCTGCTCTGTATGAGCATGACCTATTTATATTATCAATGTCACTCAAAGTGATTAACGAGTTAATTAAATGTTATGAATATGTTTAGATGTTTTTTTTGTTGCTCTTTTGCCAATTAGCACATTTCCCAGCATGCATCACATTTGAGTTAAAGCAAAGCCACTTAGGAAACAATGCTGGCCACAGTCAGAACAGCAGGTCAGGTAATGTGCTAGAGCCCCAAAACACTTGAATGTGTGAATGTGTGACACAACACAAAGACAAAAAGAATGTGCACATACAGTATAGTAGTACTATATGCCACCTTGTCTGGTCTAGATGCTAGAGCCAGCATGTTAAGGTACATGCTAAGAAGAAGATTGATCATCTCTGCAGCGTACTGTCGTCCTAATGATGCGTCAGAAGGTGCAGTGACAGATTGTTCCCACGCTGCCTTGGTGCAGACTGTGGGTTTGTAAGTAATCAACCTGTAGCAGTTGACTGTCTGCATTGACTTTAAATGCTTCATTTACTTCACTGCTGCGGAAAAACTGTGTAGTCCACAGGAGCTTCCAAAATCCAACGTTATTTATCAATCTGGTTTCATCATATACACGAGGAGATCTAATCACAAACATGAAACAGGGATGAAATATGAAAATAATGGTGCACTGAGAGATATTATTCAGATATTCTTCTGCTAGAGGAGCAGACAGGAAATGATGCACCACTTCAAGTGTAAAGATTTGAGGCTGTATCTGTACAGCAATCACATGGCATGATAATCTGGGTCAAACATCAGTAACATCAAAAGTCCAGGCCCAAATTGCCCTCTGATTGTTAACTGGTTATACCAGGGTTAAACTCTTGTAATCTGAGCCAGACAACCAATATCTATGAAATTTACACGATTCTTTAGCAGTATACTGTTCACCTTTGTAATATTTAATGTTATTCCTTGGACTGATGGACTGATAGGATTGTCCTTGGTTTTGTTTTTGGTCATAAACCAAAACAATCTGAAATTAAAAAATGTTGATCTGCTGAGGGCTGTTGTTGAAAATCTGTACAAACTTTCATGTCAGTACATCCACTGGCTTCATCCCTGTAGCATCACTGTTTGCTGAAGATCAAAACAACTACTAACTATACTGATTAGTATCCACTTCTCACATTACCAGCAAGAGACACAAAGACAGTGCCAAACATCACAGCAAAAAAACTGTCACAGAGAACAGACTCCAGGTCTGTTTAACCACCACACACGAACACAGACAGAGCTAAAAAGATAAAACCTCTGCTCTGATTAAGTTCACTGTTCTTTAAAATTATATTTATTCTACTTTAAAAGTGGAAATTAATTATCACCGTGTAAAGAACGGCAACATAAATCTTGTCATGTTGAGTCAATTGTTGTCTGTGTTCAGTTAAACCCTAACACATGTTGTTAATCTGTCTGGAAAATCTCCTGCTGTGATCACAAGCCATCAGACCGTCTCTTTTATGTCATTCTTCACACCTCATGATCTGTGTTTTTTCCGCTTGGATTCAGAAAAATCCCTGGTCATTCTTAAAGGACCAAATAAACCCATGCAGACAACACCAGCGTTCCCCTTGACGGCGCATCTAACCGAATTAACACTATGGAAAGTAATCATCCTCCCCTCAAGTGCGATCAATACACATCTCATGTAATGTAAGCGTGTCGATTTGGTATTTCCAGACTGATGTGTCTGTAAGTGCCTGCACATCTGTGTGGATCAGTAGAGCTGCAGCGTGTGAATAGCTTTGCATACATTTACTATGATGAGATTGTAATCCTGTGTAGCTGTGCCCGCATCCACACATCACACTGTTTTTTTTCCCCCCTCCACTCCTACTCTTTGCTTCCACTTGTCAAAAAATATTTTCAAGCTTCAAAAGCAAAAAAAAAAAGAGAGAGAGTCTTCTGGGATTTCCAAAATACAATGGAACCTGCATCAAGATGCAATCTAACTGGAACATATCGGGGTTTTTGTTGAGTGCAAAATGCTCCAGAGTAACATCTTAATCTTGTTTTTTCGAGTCGGGAACTAATCGTTCTGTTTCAGCGCTGTAGTGTTCTTGGCTGCCTTTACAACTTTCTCTCTGGTTTCCTCTCCCAGCAGAAGTGTGCACAGATCTACTGCACAGATGAGTGTTCACAAAGGAAACAACACTACAGCATCTGTGTGATATATATACTCTAAAAAACACATGTGATGCAATCCGCCTGAAACAAGCAGCCTAATAGTGCAATCGTATATGGCCTTATAATGTTTGCAGTGTCAGTGTTTTTCTATATTTTCTGCAGTTACATGGTTATTTGTTGAGAGATGTAGTTTTTTTTTGGGTGGTGGGATATAACCATTACATCTTAAATGTGTTTTTGCAGAGGCCTGGGTGAGACAATGAGATAAGGTATGCTGACTTAAGCAGCTTGATGCATTTTCTTTATGGGGCAGTTATAAGTTTCAGTTTATGTGGGATTTTAGTCACTGCCACAATGGAGATGTATGAGGACCAAGGAAGGAAATAGCCAGGACACAGACATAAGTACACTGCTGTGTCTGTGACTGTCTGTGGTTAATGCGAGAACATGACAGGGGATGATGGATAAGTCCCCTCTCTATTCTTGAGCTGCCTTTTCGAAAAAAAAAGATGAAATACTCCAGGCTCTTACACTCATAACATTAGTACTACTCTGTGAGCAATACCATTTTCAGTTTCCGTCTGTGTGAGTCACACTTTTGACAGCTGCTTTATGAACCAATGTGAAGAATGTGAAATTGCCTTCATGGACTTGAAAGCTCCAAACCATTCATATCACAGATGTCTGACAGTTAAAACCTTTAGTTGGTGCGACTCACAGAGCAGACTGTTAGAGGTGATAGGTGGCAGTTAAGAAGGTTCCCAGTGTTTTTGCCAAGTAAAGATGACCCGAGAGCTGCAGCAGCTTTGAAATACTGGACCAATAAGAGCAGGAACAATCTTGTCATTTAAACCCCCGCAGCAGAGTGAATGTGTGTATTTCCCAAGATGTCAAAACTATCGCTTGAATGCACGGGTGGTTTCCGTGGTGCTCAGCAGGCGAGTGAGGATTTGGTCAACTCACTCAAGTCCAATTTGCAAAGAAATTACAAACAAATGTGATTTACTGGCTCATGCTTCTGTATCTGACTACTTATCTCTGGAGTTTCACATTAAAACTAAACTGAGTCTGAAGTGCAGTCTGACTGATGATTCAATTGTTTCATCACTTCCACTCGCAGCTTTCCTCAGTCAGGAGTCATGACAACACGCTGAATGGGAAATCAGCCAATTTTACACATCAAACCACACATCAAACTACCACTTATGTGGAAAAAAAGCAGAATAAAGTGTTTGGTGGGTCCAGGAGGAGCTGCACTAAATTTGATGAAGTGCTTCAAGACGTCAGCTCAGGCTAAAGTTTGAAGAGTAAAAAAATAAAAAAAATAAATAAAGTAAAAATAACTGGTGCCCTTAACTCTGCAAAAGGCTCTGGGTTTCATTAGCTGCCACTAGCATACCACACACAGACAACCAATCCACATATTGCATGATGGGTAATGTAGGTTTTAATTGGTGGGTTAGAAGATAGGACTTCATAAAACACATATCTGCAAAGTTGTTTTTAGCAATTACATCACCTTTTTGTCATATAGAGTGTGTTGGATGTAATTATGCATGCTCAAAAAACTGTTGTATTCATTAAGATTTTTATTTTTTTTTTATTTCCCATGCAGACTTGTAATAGTACAGTGTAATTAGTCTTTTTTTTTTCCTTAAATAATAATCACAAAGCCGTCATGTAGAGTTTCTGTGAGCACTCTCAGGAGAAAAAAAGACCAATATCCAATTAATTATTTGGCGCTGAGTAAATAATTTGTGTAGTGTAGCATATATTTAATAGGTCAAAGCACCTGTGCCGCCTGGTCTGAACAGGACCGTTCTGGAGAGTGAAATGTTCCAATGAGGCCATCCAATCCACACAGAGGTAATGAACCTCAAAACTGATCCAATTTCGCTAATGGCTTTGACTGACCCTGGACATAATGTGTTGTTGCTTGTTTAATGGCATATTCCAAACCGTGCATCGGGATTTCTTTTTCACATCAGGTCCTGAGTGAATCATTAGGGATGATAGGGACACGCGGAAGAGGAGGAGGAGGAGGAGGAGGAGGCCGTAAAAAGCTAAAAAAGCCCGAGGCAGACGGCTATCAGTCTTCCACTGCAAGCTCATGCATACTAAACATCTGCACGGCTCTAGGTGAGGCATCTGAAGCATATGTCTCTGACAGCATCCCCCTGTTAATATTGGGCTGCAGCGTTACTGCCAGGCAAGCTGATCTTAATCAAACTCCTACTGACTTTGAGGAGAGGACGACGCTGCTGCTGCTGCTGGTGATGAGACTGGGAAGTACAGTGACGGTGAAAGCGCAGAGGAAGATGAATTAGCCGGGACGCACAATATCAGAGACTTCAGACTCATATATCTGGATGTTCAACCAACGCTCTCAACCTGTGAAGTTTCAACTCAAACCTCCTTATAAACAAACTCCAGAATATATTTTATTTAGAAGATCTCTGCGGGATCTTCTTCAGGTCTCATTAGGAAAATACGATTCTATAGTTTATTCATGTTCTTTATTTATTCCAACTACAAAATGAAGTTTTGTTTGTTGTTTAACCACGCTGCAGAAACACACAGCTCCCTGAGTTCAGACCGTGGATGGGGAATATTATTGATTCAGTGTTGCTTATGGGAACAATTCATGAATTATTGATGAGGTCTCATGCCTCCTGGTTATTTGCATCTTGGTTGTCGTTTAATGAGACAATTGGGCTTTTATTCTAGTAGATGGATGATATGTCAATCTTTCCTTTCAGGCAATTTAGTTGAATTTTATTAACTTTATAGCCCTTGTAATTGACACAGAGCATTTTGGGGCTCTCTCATTACAGGGATGTGATTTACCTGGAAGAAAAAAGAGCAAAGAGGCGAGGGAGAAATAACCCAAAGCAAAGAAGATGAAAATAAATCACCGCTGCACCGCCCCAGGCCCAGACCACAACCATGCCTTGCTTAAACGTGCAAAGATGAATAGTTTGCTTTTGCTCACATGGCTCCCACCTTAGGGAACTATTTGCAGAAGAATCTCTCACCACTTTCCCAGGTTATCTCCTGGAGCATCAACACAGCGCCTCACTCCTAATTTATTCACATTTCAGGCACCATCCACACACCATCTCTAGGGGAAGATGATGGGGCCTGTGTATACCCACCTGCCTGCCTGCCTCCCAAGAAAAGAAAAAGAAAAACATTAAAGAGCTCAGAGTTTAAATCTCCTTCCAGGAGATCACTCAGAGCTCCCAGCCGACGCCTGTGAAGCCTCACAGAGATCCCAGCGCCGCCAGGCTTTCCCCCCACAATACAGCAGTGAGCCGCCGCTACGTCGAGTGTAGATACATCGCTTACAGAAAAATGAGAGACTGAGGCGGAGAGAAAGAGAAAACATGCTGCGGTCTGTGAGCGATTCTTCTTGGATGGTTGAAAGAGAGAGCAAAGAGCCCCATTCGCCTTCTCCATGCAGCTCAAGTTGAAAGTTATGTGTTGTCAGAGTGCGATAATAATGCGTGCGCAACACTTTCTGCTGTATTTCACTCAGCGTGTTGGGCAGCGAGCCATGTGTCAGTGTCACAGTTGTCACGCATCTACAACAGAAGAACTACCCTCCGCCTGCCAGGATGACAGACAGCTGGGAGAAAGGATGATTTCAGCTGAAGGTGAATGATGGTGTTTCTAACAGTGAAGTGTGTTTAACTGATTTCTTTAACTTCACATGAAGACATCAATCATCATCTCTGTATAAGCTGAAGCACTCATCCGAAAAGATCAAAACAACTAAGCTCTGCTCTCCTCTGTCACTCAAGTGCTGCTGGTATCATTCTGCGCCCACAAAGGCTTCGAGTAGTCAAAACACTTGCTTATCATTTTAAACAGATTTCTGGGAGTTTCTTTTTTACGTAAAAGAAATAACACTTTAAAAGGAACAATCAAAGTGAAAGATCTTTAATGTATTCAATCCATTTGTTAAATCAATCTGGGGAATCCTTTGCTTTGATTATACAATCTGAGCCACTGAATGAAAGAATAGGTTTGAATATGAAGCGGCACAATCCTCCCAAAGCCTCTGAACAACACAAACCAACAATCAACAATCATAATGTGGAGACAGAACACACACAGTGTCTCTTGCGCATCCTCTTTTTTTTTTGTCCTTCATTCAACTTCTGCACTAAGCAGCCTGAAAAACAATTTATTGTTGCAGCTCTGCAGTGCCAAGACATGCTCCGACACTTTGTTTCAACAGTGTATAATGATCATTAGTGTATGAAAGCAAAACACTGTTTATGAACCATAAATGCCACAGTTACAACTCAGCCTAATAGCTAAGCAGATAATTTGCAATAAAGGCTTTAAAGCACTCTGGATTAAATTACAATTGGGAGGGAGCTGCATTCACAGCAGAAACAAGAGCAGGCTGCATCGCCTGCATATTATATTTCAGGGCCTGTAATGTACTGTTAGGTTGCAGAAGCGTGCAAATGAGCTTCCACCATCACGGCTGCTCTCTGGCTACAATAAAACAGGGCTGTTAGTGTTTAATGCACTAACAAGAACACATGTCAGGGGATTTAAAATGTCCCTCTAGAGTACTTCTTTAAAAAGTCTAATCAATGTCATGTACTTCTTTTCCTAATAAGTGTTCAGTCTTTGCCCAAGGAGGTTTCACTCTGCCACAGAAATGGAGGATGAGACTTTGCAGAGACATTACAAGCATGTTCACTGAGTCTAGATCTGTCCTCAGTCTCAGGTCAGACACAGAGACTCTGGGTGGGCGGTGCTGTTGGTGTGTCTCTTGTCTTCATAACTGATATGTCATTAGATCATCTGAGTGTTACTGATCAGATTCTGACTTTGGGCTGTTGAAGTCTCTCAAGGATGATCTCCAAAGAAGTGAGACTGTTTGCCACAAGCTAGGGTTAGGTTAGTCGCTATGAGACTGGTATAAGAGTGTAATACATTCATGAAACAGAGAGGCCTCCTCAAAGTACCATGAAAGAGTTAGAAATTAACTTTGACGACTCCCATGGTGAAATAACTGCATGGGCTGTAATCACAAATTGTATTTTTAGTTGTGTTACTGGCATGTGAGTTTGTCCGTTCACTTCTTTGGTCCACACTGAAATATCACAAGATGAAATTCCTATGAAATTTTACACAGACATCCACGGCGCTGTCTATTATTTAGTATTTTTCTTTTGTGTAAAGTGTCTTTCAGTGTCTTTAAAAGCTCTCTATAAATACAATGTAATGAACTTGGTGTTGAGATAACGGAGGAGATGTGGGACGACATCTGGGATAATGCAAGGAAAGTAACTGTTTGTAACCAGACAAGAGCGATGCAATTTAAGATTCTGCATAGAGCACATGTTGCCCCCAACCGTCTCTCCAAAGAAAGGATGTCTCTCCAGTTTGTCTTAAATGTAAGACTGTACTGTACTCACTGTTTCTGGTCTTGTGTAAAAATACAAAAATGTTGGAACTATATCTTGTTGAAATACAGAAGGTTCTGAAGAAAAAGCTTAAACTCGACCCGGTTTCTTCTGGCTCTTCCAAATGATTGTGTTACTGATGTGTTTCAGAAAAAACTGTATAATGTTATGACATTTTGTGCCAGGAAAAATATTCTTAAAGCCCCCAGTATATAATATTAATTATTAAATATTGCTTTCATAAATACGTATTTCACTGAAGTCGAATCACAGCCGCATACAAGTGGGCGACGCACCGAATCAAGGCTGCCATGTTGCATCGCCATTTTTTACGTTCATTAGTAGCGTGACCGTAGGTAACCATGGAAACTCAGCGGAGCTGTCGGCTCGGGGAGAAAGTTTTCCAGGTATCGCCTGTTAAAACTGTCACCACTGTGTAGTGTGAGGAAGGACGGAGGCACTGGTGTTGCATTCAGGTGCAGTCAGGCAGACGGCCTGACTATATTAATGCAATGTACTGTAAATGTTTCTGCTATACTGACGAGAGCATTTGTATAAAAAACTGTATTATTTATTTTAGTTTTTTCATTTTTCTCTTTGTCTAGCTCCCACTGTATTTTACTCATGTTGCATAATGTAGGCTACCTGTCACATTCACCTGGAACTGATCTTTCTGTTTGGGTTTTTGTGTTGCTATTCCCAGCTTGTTGTTGTGTGGTTTTGTTGTTTTGTCTGGTCCTGAAGCTGCTAAAAGGTAACAAAATCTCAACAAATGTTGGCTAGATGTGACTCTCCACATTGTATCTCTGAGCCAGCTTGTTGATGTTACGACTCTTCTGCAACCGCACTGTGCTATTATCCTGCTGTGTGTGGATAGGGTTCAACACAAGTCACATAGTCTAGTTTTAAGCACAGTCTCATTAGTATCGCCGTGGACTCGGTCCTGTTTAGTGAGAGGAGCGAACATCAAACCAGCAGCTTTCACGACTTCACAAGCTTCCTGTTCATTAGCGCAGGTAACCTGTCCTTCCATCCAAGAGAAGTTAATAAGCTCTCACTCCAAGCTGCGTAATTCTCGCCCTGTAAATGAACTGAAAAATATGTCAACACCTCAGAGGTGAAACAAATAGCTTCTAATATCCTGCCTGTTAAACCTTCCTCAACATCTATTAGTATACTAGGAATGTGCTTTTTGCATCATCGCTATCAAATTAAAGGTGACGTTCGCAGGTTCTCGCGTTGGAAAACTATCAAAACATCAAAACACGATCCCTTTCCAACAGCAGCCTCTGTATCCAAATTGCTCCAGTGTGAACTTTACCCCAGACATCCCACAATATAAAAAGTACTCATGCACCAACAGCAGGAATGAGATGAATATTACCATTAGAAAGATTTTCTCAGGGCATGGGGGATGTACTGTAGGTCTTAAATACAATTTTACATTTAGTGGTTTAAAATGATGGCTTTGTGTTAAAAAGTGGAGCAGTTACACTATGAATCTCTCTATCCACTCTAACAATGATATGCCAGGAGGCTTTCATCAGGGGATCTTAACATTTAACATCAGAACTCCTCCCAGTCGCCTGAGACACTGTGGATGTGAATTACACCACCATTCACTTTGTTGAGCTTTTACTGTCAATTATTAGCTCTGGCCATTATTGAAGCAGTAGCGAGCAGAGGGGAGAGATAAAAGAACTGTCTTTTTTTTTTCCTTTTCCTCTTTTCTTCCCTTACCCCATCCTCCTCCTCCTTCTCCTCCTCCTGCCTCCTCTCCTGCTCCTTTCCCCTCCATCTCTTAAGGGCTTCTCTTTGAAACATGGCTGGGAGAAAGGAAAGCACAATAGGTGTGCTATCAAGTGACAGGTGCCCTTGTTGTGCCTTTAGCTCACACTGTGAACAAGCCCTCGGCCGGCACCCTCATAAAACATGAAAGGACTTGACATGTGTCCAGAATTTTCTTCAACAGAGTTACAGGCGAACAGTCGCTGCCTTAAGCAGACGAGGACACACGCAGGTACAACCTCAACTTGACACATTACATACACGCAAACAAGCTTTCCCTACAGGTTATATAAAGGCACATGCCTGCAGTAACTGCATACCAGGGGCTCACATTGAGGAGGCTGGCATTTTGAATGTATGGTTGTGGTTTTGTTATAGTTCAAAAAGAAAAAGTGGGAGCAGTCTGTTTGTTTTGTTTTTTTGTTTTTTTGAACTTTTTATTTTTAATTTTTCCACAAAACAAAACATTCACTGACATAGGACCCTATGAATTCAAAATGCAAAAGAAATACCATCAAGAGAAATCACACGGAGAATAGATATTTGCACCAAAGGGAGTAACAGCAGTACAATATCAATCCTAGAGATACACGACAATCTTCTAATAACCCATATTCCTCCATTAGTCCTCCAAATAGAGAGTAATACAGTTCCACCTTTGTTCAAAAGTGTGCAGCAGTCTGTTTTTGCTGAGCGGATGAGCTGCTACATATTTAATTGCACAACAGACAGCTTTGTTTCTTCTCATCACTGCGGTATGTGTGCCATGTCAGTGGAAATCAATGGGGAATTGGGTGTCACACTTCTGCTATCAAGTGGTGATTGCGCTTGTATCCTGACTGCTCATCAGACTGGTTCAATTATTACATTTATTGATGTCACTTCTGCTTTTGTTGCCCTGCGGTTTACTAAGCAGCTTTTATGCAAATCGTTCTCTACATCAGCCGGGTATGTGTGTGTGTGTGTCTGATATATGGAGCTACAGTGACTTTAACCAAAGTTAACACGGGGCTAAATCGAATCGAGTTCTGCTTTCGGGTCCTTGACGGGTGAGATATGCTGGCCCGGCCGCCAAGGTTGGTAAACTGGATTAATTCTGAATTGTCCCTCTGTCTCTACACTGTCAATTTCCTCTTTAAATTATTCACTCTTGGTTTTTTGCCCTCCATCTGCCACATATTGCTGTGTAAACTCTCCCTGACCTTTCGCAATCCCCTGCGCATTCATTCATGAAATGCATTATTTATACTTCCTTCCGCCACATCAACGTTATTGTTTACATTAGGCTGTAAAGTCATGCGCCGTGTCATCGAGCTGAAGATAAAGGTTCATACATTGTCCTACAACTCATGCGACAATAGCATATGCAGGGGAGGGTGGGGTGGGGGTGTGAGGGGGGGTGGGGGGAGAAAACAAATGCTCTGTGAATATCATTCAGATACAGCAACAGTGCATTCATACAGAACCAGTTTCTGCGAGGACTTAACCTCCTACTTTGATCCATAGCATCATGACAACATCAACATCCAGCAAATGAAGAGGATTTGTACACATCTCTGGAAAAACAACAGCTGTTTCTTTCATATGTTAAATGCTTGTCTGTGTAAGCTATCTGCAAATAGTAAGAGGTGCCATGAATATGTAAGCGATCTGTTTTGAGTTCTGTGGGAGAGAGAGAGAGAGACGTACGCACTCGCAATGCGTGGAAAATGTTCACCCACTTAATTCCTGGTGCTTAAGTTTGACAGCCACAATCCGGCTGGATAATAGAGGGGTGGTAATTAATTAAATTAGATCTCCAGACTCTAATCACAGATTTTTCAGCCACATTGCTTTGAGAACTGTGCTTTCAGTCAATGTTTATCTAATACTGTGCATTCGTGATACAGGTAATCAGTGAGATAAAAGCTGCAGAGGGTTCAGCGTGTGCTAATGTGCCATGACTCAGCCGTAAAGACTCCTATTTGACTTATTAGCATACACACAGTACAAAAATGAGAATTTATGACATATCTGACTGCAGTTGTGCTGGGGTGGCTCATCTGACTGAGTACCAGGATGACATGACGGCCTTCTGCTTTCTCCTTACTAGGAGAATGGAGCTAGGGAGGTACTACCATCAGTAAGCCTTGAGCTAGAGACCATCAAATACATTATCCAGGTGGAAATGTAATAACAAGTCATTTTCCATTAAAAGATCAACCCTGAACTTCTATGCTGCCTGGCAACCATTTCAAAACTTTTTTTTTAATCTTCTTTATGTGTTTAAATATGGAGGCAGCAGATAAATTTAAAATTTGATGTTTTCATTTAGGAATGTATTCGATCTCTGTTCTGTCTTATATTTTCTATTCATATTTATGATTATAAGTATATTCTATACTCCCTGGCTCAGTTGTTGCTTGCTAATAATAAAACACAAAAACTAGGACAACAAATACACAAATCAAATCAGACCACTGGACTTAACACTTACAGTACTAATAAACCACATGATTAACTTTGTATCGAGACAGAACACGAGGCCAATTAGAGGCAGCACAATAGCAGATGAGGTCAATGGAAAATGTGAGCGGCTACAAATTCCCTCCGAGCGGTTTGAACAAGGCAAAACACATGTTGTAAATGTTTCAACTTTGGTTCAAAGATTGCACTTATCCTGAAGCTGTGTAACCCTGACAGGAGGACACAACAGACACAACTGGAAAGGAAAGATTGTGAGACTGTCTCTCTGTGTGTCTTTTGTCTCTTCGTGTAACTCATGTCTTCAGGGAAGACTGAACGTTTAATCAGTTTAGGTGGAAAAAAAGGAAATACTTGTCATCTTGTATTTGCCTTGATTAGTATTAAGACCGGTCTGAATGGTGAAATGAGCAGAGCTATTTTGTTATCTGGGAAAATGTGGTGGATAAGAGTACGAGTCTGTGTTCATAATTACTTCTTGTCTAGCTGAATAGTGAATGCTTGTTTCTTGGAGAAGTCAAGGCTCTGCACCTTGACAGAAGAGTGCTTTTATTCCACCAGTGGTGCTTGACAAGCTCATTTGTTTTCAGGGAGAAGATTTGGCTTTCTACAATTACCTGTAGGCCTTTAATCGACAGGACAGCTGCAGAGAGACAGGAAATGAGGAGACAGAGAGAGGGGGAACAACATGCAACAAAGGGCCACTGGTGGAATCGAACCAGGGCCGCTGGGGAGGCTATTGCCTCTGCTTTAGGAGCTTAATGACGCCACCTATTGCCATTTTTGCATTGAGGATACTAAAGGTGTATTCAGACATGTGGCTTGTTTGCTTTGTTCCAATTCACCGGGTTAAAATTATGCAATTGTTGCATTGGGTCGTTTGTGTTCACAAGGTTAGAGTCCCAAGAAAAGTTGTGAACAAATATCATGAGTGAACTACGGTAGGCATGTGCATGGTTACCCGGGGACTTGAGTACTTCAGTAGGCAATCTGCTGATCGCTTACAAATCATTACCCAGTCAGGATTTTAAAAATGACATGTTAGAGCGCTGTCTAGCTTCGGATTGAACTACATACCGGTCGGTAATCATGCTATGGTTCAGGTTTTTCGTAGTATTTAACAGTTTTGGATCGAACAACACAGTTTTTTGCTGTGTAAAAGCATTTTTGGATCTAGCCTCAAACTTTCAAACCTTTTACAAGAATCTGTGGTGGTTCCCTCGGTGTAAGCCGTAGGGAGAGAGACGATAGGTCTCATCAAGTCTGTTAGAAAATACAAACATTCTGAAACCTTCCTAGTTATCTCCTGAGACGATGCGAGGCAGAGAGGAGCGTAGTAGCCAAAATATAGTGTGGACTAATAAATAAGCACTGCTAATGACTGAAGAGAGGGAAAAAAAAGTTTTCCCCTCCGAGGCAGCCGGGGCATAAATGACAGACAGAGCGCATTTATGCTCCAGCATAAAGATGCACATATGTCCCAATCGCTATTCTTATTAACCACCTGATATTATGAGTCATTCTATTTTTATCAAAGTAATCGGTTACTCGAGTAAGACCAGGTTAGGTTACTAAGTTAGAAAATGACTCGAAATGCCCATGCCTGCCTAGAGCGAACCAACTGTTCTCTCATTGGTCAGAAATCTTACCCAAAAAGAGGAGGAGTTTACCCAAAAAGAGGAGGAGTTTACCCTGGTAAAACAAAAACCATGGAACATCAGCAGCGTGGTTGGTTAGTTGTTGGGTTTTTTTTCAGTCAGTTGTGTTGGTTACTGAGTCGATTACGTTGTCGCTGCAAACGAAATGCTCCAGGGCTCGACTGAAAGCGAGCCGAGACCAGACCACCTGTTATCCAATCGTGATTGCTGTGTTCACATCTGCCCCGAGACAAACCGTTCTTTGGGGTTAAACGCTCCCTGGTTTGGAAAAACTGCTCCAAACGAGTCAGGTATGAATACACCCCTAAAATCACAAAATAGTCCTGAAGGCCAGACATGGTATGGTAATGAGATTACAGAGAGTACGTTCTTGTTTTATAATTCATCAACATGTTTAAGAGGTACTTTGAATACAGCCTAGCTCAAGGGAACCTGGGAATTCAACGAGCCACAGGGGAGCGTGGGGCCCGGTATGTGCACAGCTTTAACTGGCCTTGGAGGCAAGATCCAAAGGTTGTTTCACATGAGCAATACTCCACATCAACCCCCCGCCTCTTCAGGGATCAGCAGTTTTATTCATAACCATTTGTTTGTTTGAGCCCACAGAAACAGCACAGCAATCGGCACCGTTGTCAGTTTTAATACTGCGAACATAACATTTGTACAGCAGCTGTTATAGTGTGAAGGTTCAGAGATAAAAAATGACTGTAAAAACAAACAACCTCAGATTAGACGAATGAAATGATAGTTAACTGAGAGCTGCACTGATATTCTATGTACATGCCAATAGCGTTAATAAAAATGGAGCATCCTTCTGTACATTTCCTGTTTGTGTATCACACCCATGTAATAATTCAGAAAAGCAGGTGCCAAAGGATTCAGTGCTGCAGTCAGCAGGAACAAAGCTGAAGTCAATGTACACTGCCTCAGGGAGCAGAACACTATTATAACAACAGTCATTTCAACATGCGACTCCGGGACATTTCAGAAGCTATTGTATGGATGAAAGCAGTGCAGCTTTTTTTTTTTCTTTTTTTCTTTTTATAAGAAAGCTTTTTTTGGACCAAAGCTGGAAGGAAGACACACAATTAGGTCGAAAATTAATATATGATGAGTCTCCTAATGAACATACCCCATGCCTATTAAACTGAAAAGACTTAATTAGGTTTCATAAATTCTTCACAATCCACAGATGCTGGATATTTATATATTTGCCTAATCTTGTTCAGCATGTGTGTGTGTGTGTGTGTGTGTGTGTTCAGCAACTGGTAGCTTGCACAGAGAGAGAGAGGTTTGGTGAATCTAAAAAATCGAAGAGCAGGAGATTTCCAATGAAAGTTGATGCCTTTTGGGTTTTTTTTGCTTTATCAGATATTTTCCTTTTATATTCAAACCGAAAAGTCTTGCCTTTGTTTCCTCACTTTCGCTCTCCACCTCCTGTCAAAAATGTTTCACCGACGACAGGAACCTGGCATCTAATGTATGTCCACCTAAGTGAGTCTGACAAGTGAATCAGGCAGATATGCAATGCAGACGACCCCGGTAACGACCCCCATACTGCAGCCTTACACGGCTCTGACGTGTGTGTGCGCATTTCCATCTTGCAAAAAAAAAGGACCTTGCTTTCTTGCACCTATGAACCTGCAGATGTCCTGTTGGCTCATCGAGACTCCGAGTCATGTCGACAGTCTGGGTTTACGGCAATATTTTTGTTCCATTTGCAGCAGAACTGGTTGATCTCACGCACAAAAGGAGAGTCTGCAGGAAAATAAAAAAGAGTAGATGTGATTTTGTTCAACTGTGGCTTTTCTCACTCAGATAGAATCAATATGCCAATCTTGCCCTCCGAAGCTTTCAGCATGAAGCAATAATGGCAATGAGGATTATCGTTGGGTGAAAAACTTTATTTTCCGGCGCTTCTACTCAATATAAACTGTCACATAGCCACTTAGCAGTCCTCCATTTGAGATACACATCCTTCTGTCTGAACCACCTGATTTGCACATCCACACCACACAGAACAAACCGCCTGGCTCTCATCCCATTTCCTGCATAGAGTCTATAATGAATCTTTTATGATTTTATAATACATCCAATTATTCCATCCCTGTTAAAATCACAGTGCACCACCTGGAACCACTTTGGCTTCCCTTTCTTCTAATTTCCCTGCCTCATTTGCTTGCATATTCTCGCCATATATGTAAATGAAAATAACCAATTTAACAGAGCCAATAGAGGGGGAAAGAATATTTAAAGCATCTTCTTCAAAGGGTGGGGTTCATCCTGCCCCAAACACTTGTTATTCGCTTTGTTATAATAACGGTTGATAATTCAGACCAGGAGCGTTTCTACATTAAAACCAGATTGTCACTCTTCCATTTCGCTTGTGCCATATCTGTGTTTACTGCGTGAACAATAAAGCAATGCACCTTTCAATGAGGAGCCTTTACAGAGCAAAAGCTAAAGAAGCTGCAGGAGGAGAGAAGCCAAGACGCTGCAGCACGCAGGCTCACATTTTGTTAATGGCTTCTTCACAAATGAGCTGATGGATTAAACCTGTCTGTCTGGGCAGCGGCTTTACATAGCACATACAACAGCAGCAGGAGGAGGAAGCACGACAACAGACACTGTGAGACTGTGTAGACTGTTATTCTGCCTGCTGCACACAACAGCTCCCTTTATATGTTCAAGTCTGATTTATTCTGAAGCATAGAAATAGCTGCTCATGTTTCATTTCTCAGCGAGGGTTCTGCTCCAATATTGTTTTCTCACATCAACTGCAGCAACATTATGTTCCCAACACATTGCTGCTTTTTCAATCCAGGCTTATACTCAAATTGTCTTACTGTAAATTATGCACGCGATGTACGCTAACATCAAAACCTGACATGAGGAAATGGTTAAGAGGACATTTTTACAAACTAGAGGGACATATGAACCATTTTATGGACTGATGAACCAAAAATCAACCTCTATAAAAACGATGGAAAGAGAAAAGTGTGGAGAAATCCATGACCCAGAGCCAGAACCTCATCTGTCAGACACGGTGCTGGTTCTCTCATGGTGTGGGCATGTGTAGCTGCCAAGGGAACTGGCGCACCGAGGGCAGCTGCGGTAGAACGGGTCAGCCACTAATGGGAATGTTGATGGTTTGATCGCTGGCTCCTCTACTCTTGTCTTTGGGAGAGGTATACTGAATTCAAAATTGCGACTTACAGCGTGAAACCCTTTGAGTGATTGTTAAGACTAGGAATGTGCTATATAGTCCATTTACTGTCATTTATTGATGATTTCACAGCTGATGGAAGCAACAGGATGAATGTAGAAGTCCACAGCAGCAGTCTGTACTCAGATAGCAGCCAAATGCATTAAAAGTCTTTGGACGACATTTCATTTCATCATTCAGCAGGACAGAGTTCCTGAAGATACCGCCAAAGTCAGCAAAGAGCTTTTCAGGCTAACTGAGGATGACTGTGGATATTTTGCAATAGTGTGTTTTATTGACTGTATCTGCTGCACTGTTCTTTCTACACAGATCCAAACCTACTCAAATTAAAGCTAAGGCCCTATCCACATGAAAACATTTTTTTTTATACACAGAGTTTTTACTGTTAAATGTTCCCGTCCACACAAGTTCGAGTATTAAAATATCTATGTCCACACATGAATATGCATACCATATGCATAAACGCAACGTTGTGTAACAGAACCTGTGAATTTATTTGCAAGCAGGTAAGAAGTCCTGTTAACAGTTATAGAAGCACTACTATCTTGTACACATCCATTTCCTCCACAACTGTTTGCAAACAAAGTGGCGAGAGTGGTGAGAGAGAGGAAATAGCAAATTGGTTACTATAGTAAACAGAGAAATAGCTGCGGCGTGTAATGTGACAAATATAGAACGTCTCTGGTAAATACCGTATCTGTTTATCTTGTCCACACGTCAAAATACATTTTAAGCAGTTTTCAATATGTTTGCATGTGTACGGACCCTCCAAACCGGATGAAAAAAGTTGCGTTTATCAAAAAATCGTTTCTCGTGTGGATAGGACCTAAGACTTGGCACTTTCATAATGTATCCAACATTACAGGGCAAATTGAATGTGCTAAAGCAAAAAAAAAAAAAAAGGTGTGTGACGGTAAGTAAGATATGGATTGTTTTCTACAGATGAAGAAAACACAAATGCCAACTCCATCAAAACCAGAGCATCTATAACACAACCAGCTGACCTCACTGCTGTAGGAGAACTGATCTAATTAGCACCAGGATGTACAGTAAGCAGTGATGTATGTTTGTCAGTGTGCATTTCCAGGTGCTGCTGTGGGTTTGAAAAGCTGATTCACTGGCTTATAAAGAAGGGGTGATATAGTAGGCTACTGAATAAGAAACTGAAGAAACTAAAAACAACAATATTTTACTGTCCTTTCTCCACATCGCAAAGAATTAAAATATGCTGATAAGGAGCGGCAACACTCAGCCTAGTCCAAACCAAGTCTATAGTTGCCTCCTTTCAGCATCTATCCATGGCTGCTCGATTTTGGCGAAACTGCGTCAATTATTGTTACCATGGCAACAAAGTTCGAGTACAGCATCACCGATACACTCTGAATGTTTATCACAATAACCATGAGGATGAAGGTCCAGTACGCCATGCTGCAAAAGGGATGCTATTTCAGGAGAGTGGCTGTTCTCTGAGATGGGTTGAATCAGAGGATAAGGACAAATAACATTGTTGTTCAGGTCGGAGGGATTGTTGTTCTCAACTGACAAAACTGTGCATGTAGGTGAATATGGCCAATTCCTTTGTTAGTTATACTTTTGCAAAGGAGGACTGAAATACTCATAGTGTATAATCACATCCACAACAGGTAATAGAGAGCCTATAAGTGGACGTGGAAGAGAAACTCGCAATGGGACCTCAATTCAGAAAAAATATCCATGTAAGTGAACGGGAGTCAAAATTTTATTTCGCGATCCGATTGAATCGTGTCATCCTATATGGGATTACAAGACACATTTAATGACAAATACAAAAAAAAAGACTAGACAGTCCTTCCTGTTGGTGTTACCTGCCACACAGGTGTGACACATAAACTAACAATTTAAGATTACTTTCAGTACTCAACAATATATCGCTCTTCGTCTCATTGCCCAAGCCTTTTCAATAAATAAAGAAAATGCTAATATATTCAACTGAAAAGATGTTTTAGCTTCTCAGCATTGTCTAACCACACAAATTCGTTATTTGGATCTCCCTTACTAAACAATTTGAGTCATAGAAAGGACAGTAGAACACAAAATGAATTTCATTTTCCACCTCTTTGATGTCACATAAATTACAAACTCTATCCTCTTCTGCTGTGCCAACATATCTGCCTGTCTCAATATGAAGACCACGTATACTAGCTCTCAATCAGCAGTTTGTCGTAAAACGACAACGGAAGAATGTATTTTGTGTGAAGACCGTTCTCAGTAACAGTCAGTGGAGTAGCTGACACGGGAAAGGACAGTGTGGTAATGAAGCAATCACACACTCTAATATGGAGGATGTATTCTGAATCATTTCTAACACAGTGATACTGTGTGACAATAAGACTTTCCAGCTGTCCATAGCTGTTGCTGGGATATAGAAAGTAAGAAAGTAGCAGTTCACATGATAGAAAATATTTTAACAACCAACCTAGATATTAGTTGTTAATCAAAGTCTTGAAAACCCCCCGGGGTTGCAGGACAAAAAACGATATTTAGCAGCAGTTTCCAAAGCCACCTCCAGCAATTTTTAACTAAAACTTGGAGGAGGTTTTTGTTGGTGTGCTACTTTATAATTGAGAGAATTAACTTGTGGTAGCACCTGCCCCTTGGGTAATTTACCTTTGCAGAGTCAATTTAGAAACGTTGTTCCCTTGTTCAATTTGCTTTACATGAGATAGCGCCCCCCCCCTCTCCCCAAGGAGTCCCACTGAGGCGAGTCACAAGTACTCAGTCACTCGCTGTAAGGATGTTGTTTGTTTTCTCGAGGTCGCAGCCATCAGTCACACAGCTAAGGTAGATCATTGCTCCTCAACAATCTATGAAAGGCAAAAGTAAAGCTTGTACATCTAGCTGAAGTGACCTCATTAAGATGGACTGCAGGATAACACTGAGATAAACTCCCAAGTGTAACAGGCTCCTGTTTAGCTGCTCATTTGATATGACAACTGTATTACCTGTAAATATCCAATTAGAGATCACATCAAATGTCCCAGGAGAATATTTTCCTTCCTTCTGTTTTCTCCCTCTCTCATAAAGACCGGAGCAATATAATCAAACATACATAATCATATTGGCTCTACCTGCTTCTATTAATAAAGCTATTATCAGGAGGGGTATTTATCTACACAGTAAACAGGCCTTCAGAGGCTGTACAGTGCACATGGGCTGCCTAGTTACAACATCAAGTGTCTATTAGTTTTTGTGCACCTGAAGGCTGATTTGGCCGTGAGACTGATTTAGTCTTGGCCTGAGAGCAGAGGAGGAGGGGCGGGGGAGTCGCTGGGAGTCGTTTGTCACTGTGTCTACCGGGCAGATTACCTGTCAGATTAGAAAACGCCCCTGTCAGCTGCTCAGACAGGTGGCCGGCCCAGATACATCATGATGGCACTCAGAATGGGTCTGCAAGATAAACTGTATGCTGTTGTTACATGTCCGCTCGGCCACAACACCAGACATGAACACAGTCATACACAGGGGTTGTTGTTTTTTTTGGGGGGTTTTTTCGTGGTAATTGCACTGTGCTGCTTTGTGGGCCAAGTAGGCTACACATGTGATGCAGAGATGAGATCAATACAGAGCGGTTATTTTTTAGCCACTTTTCTTTTTGGGCACTTGTAAACTTACTGTATTGTGTTTGAATAACAGAACCCAAGCTGAGATAATGTAGCCTACAGTACAAGCAATCAATATCTCTTTCTCCATTTCTCTTACACTGTGTCTACATCCTGTTCACTATCAGCACTTTGCCGAACGACCACTCAGCCAATATCCTCCATTCATTTTTCTGTTATGAATTAAAAGTTGCTCTCTCAGAAATCAGTGGGTGGCAGTAAAACAGAATGGAGCTAGATAACTAAAAACAATGCTTTGAATTTACTTCTGATAATTCCTCTCAGTCTCACATTGTTAGTCAGTCTCCTGGAAGATTAAAACATAGGCTACTACTGATTTCAGAGGCTGTATTTTCCCTGGAAGTGAGACACTACAATTCACCCTTTGTTGGCCTTCTGATTGGTCTGCTAATCCACCAATCAGAGCGCTTCTCCCCATGTCACGAGTTGCGCAACGATAACGTTGGACAACCCTAGGATGAAACCGTGTATGAAACGAGCTAGGTAGCTAGGTAGACGGCAAAAACTATTTTTAAATTTTTCAATATGGTTAAAAGGTGTAACTTAACGTTACTGTTGCTAATGTCTTTTGAACTTTGTCAAGTTTTACGAGGAGAAATGGGGGATTAAGCGTTAGCTAGTAGCTAACATTAACGTTAGCTAGCTAGCGAGTGACCAAAACAATGATTTTTCACCACTTTTACAGAAATGTCATGTAACGCCCATTCAATCGCTCTTTAGCCACGTCTATCTTCTATCACAGACAACCCTAACCCTGATAGATAAGTTAATTCAAATTTTCCTGTAAGCAATTTAAATCTGTCCTTTCGTGACCATTGTTTGGCAAACCTAGCAACAGTAACTGTGGAGGGCGGCACTTGACAAAGGGTGAATTACGGTCTGCAGATCTTCCTCTGCAACTGATTTTTATTGAGAGTTAAATGAGCAATTTCACAAAGAAAAAAAAGAAACCTTTAAACTCCTTTAAACCACCACTTGATTTACATCTAAACAACCGTTAAAAGATCCCTATTCCACTGTTTGTAGACATTTCAGCACCTCACATCCACACACTGCAACTCTCAATGGGTGCTACTACTGTAGGAACCATTGAGGACTTAGATGACCTTCAAAATGGCTGGCTGCGTAATGTGAAATCCTTTTAATATTTAATAGCCATGCTGACAAAATAATGCAGCCTGTGTTACAATATCTGGAGGCCATTCTAAAGTGATGGAGACCATTTCCCTTTCAGATGTGGTGTTTTGATCTAAAACTGATCAATGTGGCTCATCTAAAACTATTTAAAACCCTTTCTTGATGTATCTGTTTTGGTCCTACAGCAGGAGTTCTGGCTTAACCTCCGAGGCGTTACTCTACATTTCCAACACTTTGCTCTCTGGACACCTGTGACAGAAATCTCTCCTCATGAACAGGCTGTGTTTCACCTCCTCCTGTTGAAACCAACACTTGGGAGAGCTCTGTGGAGGATTAATGAAGTCCTTCTTGCTCTGACTCAAACAGACGATAAGAGGCTGGGCTGATGGAGCTTCAAAGAGAAACTGCATCCACAGGAGAGCATGATCAAACAGGTCTCAGGCTCAGTCACACAGACAGGACGGCTGCAGATTACAGGCCATCTGCAGCACTAGTGGTTACTGATGCAGACACAGACACAAAGACACGATTCCTATTAGCACACTGGAGTTAAGGGGAGTCAATATTGCACATGCACACACAGCAACTACCGTAACAATGATGCTTGTGTCTTATGAATGTGCATATGCAAATCTGTTACATTCATCTGTTCACTTCCTCATTCCTGCTGTGCAAACAAGTTCATCTGGTAAATGTCAACATTATCTCTGCCTCCACAACATGGCAAACAGCTAAACTACAACATGTTCCAATGTGACTTAAATGTAGCCACTTAGCACTTATTGTTTTTGACAAAAAAAAGTGAAAAAAGGGCCAGGCAATAAGTAAGTTTATATATATGTGACCTGTTTATCCTCTCAAGATTAGATCTATTAGGATCAGTGGATTTGTTTCCAGGTTGCTACAGTACATCTCACTTTGAAATTGATATTATGCAAACATTGTGTTGGGAAGGCTGCCACACTGAAGGTCTTATAATGGAATAAACAATACTCAGAAAATCCCTCTGGACTTGATACCGAGAAACGATCCAACTAAGACTTGGTACTGACTCCAGCTCAATGGTATGAACGCGCCTGAACCTGTCCAAGAGAAAAATATTGAACAATACAGTAATACTCTTTTCAGGCAGAAGTGATATTGTACCTAGCATGAAGCAATTTTGAATTTTCACACCTAGTTATGGTGTAAAACAAACTAATTAGCCTGGCAGAAGGAGTTATAATTCATCATTTAGTTTACACAGTCGTCATGCTGGTCTGTTATTAATCCCACATGTGACACCTTAGACATCAACTGAGCAGTTTTAACAGATATTATTATGTCGGCAAATTTTTAATGAAAAGTGGAACAATAGAAAGGAGCTAGCCAGACTGTAGACTCTTAGTCTTGTTAAGTCACTACTAAGGCATTCAAGTAATGGAAAACAAATGTTCAATTGTCTACAATGCTGTTACTAGTTTGAACTAGCTCTGTGTCTGGGATCCATTATCCATTCCCTTTATTAATCTAATCTGATACAGTAGTGACTTTAACAGCATATTCAAATGTCTGACGGTACGTTGTATATTTCTACATATATCTAGCTCTTCTATGGCAAACTCATTGGACTGCTTGGCATTTTTTAATGCAGGCTGTGCTGTTGCTCATTACTACAAATCTGGTTGAGGTTAAGGTATGACAAGTCTGGGTTCCTGTTGACAAAAGATGCAGCTGTTTGAGATGCTTCTCCGTCTCTGCTGTTGGGAGCCAGCGCTGTACTAGTCTATAATCTCGCACATAAACACAGGATGGATTTTATAACCCACAACAAAAGACAACAACGGTGGGATCTAATTATGTTGTGCCACAGATATTTCTCTGTGATAAATCTAAATGTTACAGCAAACTTCCACAGCATCATTTCCACTGTCGCTCTGCCAAGGAATGACTAAA
Organism: Trachurus japonicus; assembly: GCF_045865225.1. NCBI lineage: Eukaryota > Metazoa > Chordata > Actinopteri > Carangiformes > Carangidae > Trachurus > Trachurus japonicus. The sequence goes on along the minus strand of NC_140920.1, from coordinate 8,592,399 downwards.
GAGCCTTCTTTTCTTTTTTTTCCCCCCAACCTTAATACAGATCCAGTCTCATTTCCTTTGGGATTGTATATGTCTCTCCGCACATAGTTTCTCTCTCTCTCCCTTTTTCTCCCCCCTCCCCGTTTTCTTTTATTGAGTTTCAGCTCATGCTTACTTTATTTTTCCGAGAGGCTCATTGGAGTCCAGCTTGGCTCATTCTGCCCATAGAAGGTTTGGACCGAGGCGCTGAGAGGTAGAAAGAGTGGCATGAAGTGAAGTGAAGTGGATACCGGCTCACAGGCAAGTCTAATTGCCATTGAACTAACAGTCGGTAATTAATTGGTCGCTTCCTCCCTCCGGGGGCAGCGGGATGTGATGGGTGGTCTGATGCGTTGTTGTGGCTACCTTTGCCTCTGTCATCAATATTACCACCACATCTAGGCAGCAAATCATCTCCCTTGATGAATGGTTCATTAGCTCCTATTACAGTGTCATTGCACAGCACTTGTCTGCAAGCCAAAGAACTATGACAGAGAGGGAACCGTTTCTCCTCCTGCCTTCAGCCTGCCATTTACACCAAGACACACTCCTGTTATTATTTTGTTTTCGCACTGAGAGAGTATAGTTTGTCTGGCACCGTTAGGGTAATCATTTATCAGAATTTGAAATAAAAAAAGAAAAGAGAATTTTTTAAAAGATGGAGGGCTGCGAGAAGAGAGAGAGAGAGCCTGATGGCGGCTTTACAGCATGAATAAGTTAATACTAGATGGAAGAAAAGTTCATCTGAATGCAGATGAATTTATGTGGTGAATTTAAGTGCTCAGGAAATGTTCAAACCAGCTCTTAACTTTAAGTTATTCCGTCTTCCTCACACATTAATAAATTAAGGACATTCAGTAGGTTGACGTTGTTGATGTGGCGTTTCTTCTGTCTTTTTCCTGTTTGTATACAATGGAGGATGTAACAGCTTTTATTGCCAGACGTGTAATATAGCCTCTTATCAGCTGAAGAGCCTCAGGCGCACACACATACACGCAGTGACGCACACCCACGTACAGGCACACACGCACACACACACACACTAAGTGGCGTACAAGGCCTGTGAAAGCCACTTATCTCAGTAATTCATTGGGGGGTTGTGGGGGTGTGAGACGGTCCACTGACTGTGGCAGACGGAGGAATTCATCGCAGGCTCTGCCATTCATACTTGACTGCACTCTCTGGCAGCCTGAGCAGCATCACTGTGACATCTGTATGACACGCTAAGTACATGATGTCGGCTACAGCTCAAGAGATCTATCTTCTCAATGAGGACGGGCAGAGTCTTTGTGTGTGTGTGTATGTGTGTGTGTGTGTGGGTGTGTATATTTGGGTAGTTGTTTGAAGCAGGTTGAATGAGCAAGTGTACGTGAAAACATTTGTTCATATACATATTGGCTCTGTTCCTCGCCCTATATAGATTGTTGTAGTGAAGAAATAAATTGGCTGTGACACACTTTTAACTCCATCCTGGGACGCAGGTAGGTGCTCTATTAATTAGTCCTTATTGAAAAGCTGAAGTGCTGTTGTATTGGGACGGTGGGGCGGGCTAAAGCAGCAGACTCCATAAATATTGACATAATGATTAAAGGATTCCAACATTCACATCTCTTCAAGTACACTCTTACATGCACTCTCACATCAACACAGGTTCATCTGTGCTACTAAATCTATTGCAATTGCACTAAGAACAAATGCTGTTTTCTCCTCTTTATCACAAACTGATGATACACGATATTGATTCATCAGAGCAAGTTAAAAACATTTTATAATTACTTTTCTAAACACTGCAATCTTTTTTTCTTCTTCTGGGAATGATGCGCAGTGTATTTAAAAGAGCTATGAGCTTTTTATGGTGGACTAGTGGTTAAAGGGGAATTGCCGGTTTTTACAATCTGGACCTTATTTCTAGCATAAAATACGATTATTTACTCACCCAGATAACTTTGGGGTCATTACAAGTCGTTCCGACGAAGTTAGATCCAGCCGAGAGCCGCGTATATCCGTATAATGTGAGTCTACAGGGCAGCGGAATGCAGCCTCTAAATAACACATTATCTGCCGCGAAACTCGTTCATTTCACCAATATTTTGTTATGATAGGCTAGTGTTATTCCCCTCTGAGTCCGAGGTTAGCTGTTATCAACATCCGGGGTCTGTAGGTTGACCTACTGACCTCTGACCTGGATGATGTCATCTCTGAACGCTGCGTGGCTCATTCTGATAATAATCATTCTGCTTCGGCATTTGGGTCCATTTTCAGCGCAACTAGCCGGAGCTTTAGTGAGTCCAGGTTGAGGAGAGGAAGCCTGTGAAAGCTTAACTTCATCCAGCTGCTCATTTTGTTCTGACAAGTCGGAAACACACAGAAATGAGCCGTAGTATTAGCGGTAGCAACAAGCCGGGCCTCGTCGGAATGACTCCAAAACGACACGACGACACCAAAGTTATGTGGGTGAGTAAATGATCGTATTTTATGCTAGAAATAAGGTCCAGATTGTAAAAAACGGCAATTCCCCTTTAAGATGGATAGCATATAGTGTGATATCATTTCAATTCTGGCTCGAATATAAAATGAGGATTATGTTTGAACTATAAATCAAAATCAATATGGTAGGTAGTTAATCTACAATGAGTCTCTTTAACCCCTTATGACATGCAGAAATCCAGCTTTGAGAGTCTTTTTCTAGTTTTTTATTTCTTCATATTTTGCTTAGTATTTTATAGTTGTCAGTTTAGAGGGACTGGAAATGTTGGGAAAGAAGACAAAGACTATTTTTTGAATGTTTGGAAGTCTGAGGTTTCCACGACTGACTGACTGACTGACTGACTGACTGAGGAGAGAGTGCAGCATTTTATTTTATCCAAAAAGAAAGAAAGTGACAATCTCACCTATCAACTTCATATATGTAGACTGATAAGGTTTTTCTTAGTGGCTTTCACAATACAAAAAGGAGAATCGATGATGTCATGGCTCACTGTCATATCCAACCAATAGGCAGCAGGAGGAAACAGTGTGATGGATAACTGTGGGGCAGGCGAAAGGCGACTTGGTGCAGCAGTAGTCCTTGTCATCCCTGTGAGATTAGGTCAGGGGTAAGAATGTGGAGACTGAACAGATGAGCTCTGAACAGGGATTAATTATGGTGAACTAACGTCCTGAGGAAATGTCATCACACCAGGAGGTGGAAACAGGATCAGTGTGTGTGCACGGCCAAAAATGGCTAGCACATATGTGAGAGAGTGGAAATTCAGAGGGTATGTGGAGAAAATGTGTCAGTGTGAAGAAATAACGAGGGAACAAATATAAAACAATCCAAAATTACCCTGACATCCTTATTCATAACCGGTATATATCCTGACATCCACCACTAATTGCAGCCACGTCTCAGTCAGCTCTTCCACGTTTCAACATCCAAGCTGTCCAAAATGATTTATTACCTACAAATTCTACACATTTGGGTTTCCTTCACTTCACTCCCTGTCAGAATATTTCAAACATTACACCTTTATTTCCCTTCCTGGTGAAGATCTTACACCACCACCACCCTCCTCTCCTCACACTTGGGACGTTTCCCTTCAAATCATCTTCCAACCATTTCAAATACAACCATATTGAAATGCAGCATTGTGTCATTCACAGACACCCACTTGGCGGATTAGCCGTAAAGAGTGGAAGCCATGTTTAAACAGTGGCTAATCCGTTAATTGAATGCAGATTTATTCAAGCTCCGCGCTTGGACTGGATTTAACACACTCTGCTGGGAGCTGGGAGGGGGGAGGGGGGGTGAGGGGGGTGGGGGAGGGTGTTGCTTACCAGCGTGGGTCAGACCAGGTTGCTGCATACAGAAAATTGATTCTCACCCCTTTTTTTTCTTTTAAGAAACCACTGTCATTTACATGTCACATTAATTCTTGCCACCGCTGTCACCGGCGGTGAGCGACGCTGGGATTAACCTAGCATGGTTCTGCCGTCGGCGCGGTAACACATCCGCCCGACTGAACTGTGAAAATGACCTTCCATATCACTTTGGCTGTGTAAATGAATGTCACATTCAAGCAATCAAATGATCCCTCAGTCAATTATATAAGGTTTCCATCACTGTTATAGTCTGGGATCACACTGATTCTCACAGCCTGAGGCGGAGTGAAGGATGTGCAGTGTGTCGTTACTGTACGGGGGCTTCGTTATCATTCTGCTGCTGCTCAGATATGTTTATGATGATGGCACACACGCCCGAGGTGACGCCACCTTAGTGGTGAGTGTGTTTTATGTGTTGGAGCCTGACAGGAGAGCTGTTCTCCCAGTGACGGTACACAACCAGTGAGCAGTAACGTCCTCTTCAAGTGTGTAAAATACAGTGTGTCAGGTTTCATGGCATTTATGAATTACATCTAGAGTGAAATAAAACACTTTGACTTTGACTCGGTGTCAACTCTGAGATGTTGCAGCCTGAGGAACATGAAGTGACAAGAAACAACTGTAATGTAATTAACAACAACTACCGTAGGGTTGCAAAGGGGCGGAACATTTCCAGTACATTTCCGGTAAATTTCCAGAAACTTTCCATGGTAAGTTAAGTTGGGGAATTTTGGAAATATTCCAAATTGGAAAACTTCCATGGGAATTATGGGAATTTATGGGAATTAACTGGAAATTGTGGGTAATTTAAACAAACTGTATCATATCCAAACATAAATGTAAATATTTTGTTTTGTCATAAGCAGACATCCATGCAAAGTAATAGAATTAAAAAACATGACATTTCAACAGATTTATTTGTGAGAAGTTTTGATTCTTGTATGAACTGTGTGTGCATGTGATTGTGGAATAGCATATAGATATTCAAGTGTACTTGCATTAAATCTGGTTGTTTTAGCCAAGATTATGCTACAATATATTTTCCCCAACTAGGCCTATATTTAATTTCCCTGTTAAGGGCCAACCTTCAATTTTGTAAATTTCGGATTTATTCCCGTTTATTCCCATACAGTATATTCCCATTAATTCCCATATATTCCTGTTAATTCTCATTTTGAAAATTCCCAGAACTTTGCAACCCTAACAACAACACAATAATGTACTGTATGTAATGGGCTTAGTAGTGAAATAAGGAATACACAGTCAATAAAATCTGCTGTACAAAACAAACAAGATAAAACAACACTTCCATTAGCCACAGAATGAAAATTCACTTGAAGATTAGGACGCTGATGTTACCTGCTGGGAGCTGGACAGCTGAGGGACCCACACAACAACAGAGGCTCAGTAACCTTTAGTGACAGGACACATTTTGGAGCCATTAGTAGGACTCTGCCAGAAGAGCTCAGTGGGAACTTAGAAAAGCTCAGATCCAGGCAGAAGCCTGATCATTCAAACTAAAAGTGACAGGTAACCACTGGAGGGCAACAAGTACTGGTGTGATACGGTACTTTCTCTTACCGCGGATTAAAAGCCTGAAAGCCGGTCTCTCTGATTCTGGAATAAAATACCATGTACTTACAGTAAATCTGGAGGAGGGTAACGACCTGCAAATTTAAGGATTAGCAAGATATTAGTTATACTGTTTGTCTTGGTTAGTCAAAGTAAGACTGCACTACTTTAGTCTTGGACGCCTCTGCATTAAAACTTAACTCTATTGGTCTCTTTTTAAACAACATTAGATCAGGAGCCTAAGCCTGACTAGAAGATAATGTTTTACTGGAGTCAAGGTGATATTAGATTTGTAGTCATTCAACTCAATGAAGATCACAACAGTGGTGGAAAAGACATGCAAATAAAAACACAAGGGGAAAAAATAATTCACCTATTGGACAACATATAGCAGGAAGACACTGTCTATTAAAATATATAAACACAACACAGTTTGTCTAACTATATGGGCTGCTTAATTGTTGAATGGCTTTTATATCTTTGCAGCACTTTGTTATCTAAAAGCTCTGCATGTATTTTTGGTAGATGTCTGTTTTTCTTTTGCTTGTGTTCTGTTTATTTTCATGTATTTTCCTAAATGGCACAGCCTTGAGCTCTCAGAACCGAAAATCTGTAGGCAGCCGTTTACTGTATAATCTGGGGGTAAAATAAGAGTTTTGAAGATACCAGTGGTAATGGAAACTACAGAAACAGTGCTGTTCTGTAAGATTTCCAAAAAAATTGGAGCAGTATAATGTTTGATTCCCAATTGAGACCAGCCAGAGCTGATGTGAGTGAAGTAAATGGAGATTTTAAGTTTGCACATCTCCTACAGCTCATTTTACACCAGGCTTGTGACCCTGAACACAGTGGTGGTTATTCTCCTGGCAACAAGTCTCTGTCTTGATCTGGTCCTTGACCAGAATTTTACAGTAAGCAGATATTTTAATGGTCCAGCAAATATAAGAGCTCACAAAAGCTTTTACCATTACCCATAATAATCATTGCACTATTGTTAGGTTAATATACAACTGCAGTAAGAAAAAAAAAACTCTTGATTCCCATTCAAATGCATTTGGCATCATAAGTAGCACACACAAATACGGACATCACTATTGACAGTAATGCAGTAAGAACAGTAAAACATCACAGTCAGTGTGAATTCTACAGTAATATATTAGTATTTTTAGAGGCACTTGAAGGAATCCAAACTCTGGAGCTCACTGCTGATTCAGAAAAAGAGACTTGTTCTGCTCAAGGCTCAAAAACACATTCACACCCATGAATTCACACGCAGCCTTCTCCCAGTCTCATCATATGACTAAGGGCCACCTCGGTGCATTAATATTATACCAGAGAGAAGGAGTATTGGATTTCAGTAGTTCCATTATTCGCCACTTCATCTTTTTACCACTGATAGATCCTTGAGATACTGTACAGTATATCCACTGTGAGGAAAAAATGCTGATAAAAAAAAGGGAAGAAAACCCTTTTTTTTTAATCTACTTGGATGCCAAGTTTCAGCTTGTTCCATTGACTCGTTTCCCTGACTGCCATGTTGTTGGTTTTGTTTTTTTACACTCTTGTGTATAATAGAAATTGTCAGACCTTGGGAATTGGAAATGATGCGTACGTCCACTGTCAGCATTTGTTATCTTATTTACCTTTGCAGGCAGGATAATTTTCCCTGCCAGCAGTGTCAGAGGTCCAATAGAACAAATTCCCAGCTCCTCTGAAGAATTGGCATATTAATCATGTATTTTAATTTGCCTGCATCCCCCATGTTGCTCTTTTTCCGCTTATGAGGCCTGTTAACCTGTGTTTGTGTATAGTTTGCAGCACACTGCATTAATATGCTGCTGTGATTCTGGACCAAGTTAGCGCAGCACAATGATTAAAACCGTCCTCATCAGCAAGTAATACACAAGGGGATGCCAAAGTCATTAAAAGCTCTAATACTCTATCATTTCCTCCAGATAATCAAACTGAATAATGGAGTGGTGGTAAATGCCTTGGGCTGTGCTCTTATTAATCAGCTGCTGAGGGCATGGACGTGTGTGTTTGTGTGTGTGCATGTATGTGCAGCTCTGTCTGCATGCCATAACTACTGTCTTTTATGACTGGAGCAGCACAGAATCTGATGATATACAGTATTTTTTTTAAGCGTGTGGTGTCAATGGAGGTAATAACTGACCACTGAAAACAATCATTTATCAACAACACAATAGCTTTGTAATATTTTACACTTACCAAATGCCAATTATAGAGACAAACCAAACTTATTTTGAAATCAATGCCTTTCCTTTTATTTTAATGCATTCTCCACTTGCTACAAGTGAGACAACACATTCCCCAGAGCTTTCTGATTTATAGCAGCAATTCTTTCAGGTAGTTTGGTTGTTTTCAAGTTGTTGTTTTCTCAGTGCACTTGCTATTTTCCTAAATAAAACACTGGGTTTTGTGTTGATGTACTGACGACATCACTTGGACACAGCAATACAGTTAAAGTCACTGTGAGAGCGTCACAGTGTGTGTTTGATGTGTCTTTAACATCAGTAATGTGACGTGTTTTTGAGTGAAAACAGCAGGATCTATTTATGATGTTAAGTTGAATCAAATCGGTGCAAAAAAAAAGAAAGAAAAGGGACTGCATGCGGTGTGAACGCAGCATGATATGGATCTATAGAGAGATACTTAACTACAGGAAAGTGTTGGCCTCGACAACACGCCTCGCTCATCCTCACTGTAACATCGAGAGACAGAGGGTAAGGGTTAGATAAATAAATCAAACCTCTGCTGCATTTTTTGGGGGATGTAAACAAAGCTTTTTGCCAGCTAACATCCTAACACAGAACTCCTACTAAGACTTTTCTCTGCTACACTTGTTATGGCCACATGCAGTTTGGTGTGAAGTGCTACTCACTCTAAATCAAATGTATTTTTCATTTCACTGTCTTTAAACTTAGATCATGACTCAGTCTGGATACTCAGAGGTTTTTGCTGTTTGGTTCCCACCTTCTGCAGATTCACTTAGTCACAGGTGGAGGGGTAACTGATGCCCACCCGCAGCTCTTTATGCATATCCTATTACAAACTGCTGGAAGGGATTGTTTCCTTAACAGATTAATTAGGATTCCCATTTGCAAGTTGTCAAGCACACATATACAGTAAACATGATAGCCTGGAAGCCTAATCTTGTATATTACTGTGTGACTTCAGTGTGACTCATGCATTTGGGTAAATCTGATGTTTAAATTTGCTGCAGTCTGTATGTTTTTCTGCTTCTGTCAGCCAGTCAATCACACTTTGAGTCCTCGCCAACCGTCTCTCATCTTTGCAATCACACCCACAGACTTCCTCCAACCTTCTTTTATGGTTTCTAATACATGACCAGAGGTGGTATAAATCCTTTACTGCTCTGTTGTTTGTGAGCTGCACATTCATATCCCAGGAGCGGATGCCATTAGCTGGTCTTTACACTCCTAAAACCATCCAATTGCATCTCAGAACAAGGCATCCAGAGCTTCTAGGACTTATTACAGCAGATTCAGGGGAACAAAAAGACAGAAAATTGATTTTACGAAACTGAATGAGTAAGCTTGGGCAAGCTTTTAGCTTTAACTTATAAAGTAAATGTTGATTGTAATGTATTAGCTATAGAATAGTAACACCATCTGTGTTTAGACTGGTTCCCTACAAACCTCACTTTCACTTTATACCTCTCGTTGCCAATTGCCACGAAATCTCCTAGGAAAATGGAGGCTCAATTTACGGCACAATGAAACCATGTCTGCCACCGTTCACTCTGATTTGTCCCTGCAGACATCAGTAGGAGGATGGAGAGAGCGCCAGAACAACATTTCTTATTTCTACCGAATCAGTAAGTGACAAAAGCTGCTGCCTTCTTGGTGCATTTATCACATTACTGGAGATCATTGGCTATGATTGGCAACTGTTTAGTAGCCTGCTGTCTATGCTATCAGTCACATTTATATCCAGAATGCTATTTTTAAAGACACAATTTGTTTTATAATATCATACAAGTATTAAATAAATAGCTATATGGCCATGCACACAGCAGTTTATTCTATAAGAATTAATGAATGGAGATCAGCTCTATTCTTGTATACTCTGCAGGTTCTGAGGACTGAGAGGCATAAAAGACAAGTTAGACAACAGCCTGTCAAGTGCTGCCTTTCATTTTCCATGTGGATGAATTCCCATGACTGACTCATGGGTAAAAAGTGCTTCTATTTACAGATTCTTTCTTGAGCAACTGAACACAGCCGAAATGTAAGTAAATCCTACCAAAAGCCTTCCTGGAAATGCTTGATAAGATGAGATGAACATGTTAAAACAGGTCTTTAAAGGGGAACTCCACTGAATTTGATCATCACATGGAAAACAGTTCAATATGAAGTTGTATAATTACCCTGATGATGCCATGAGATGCATTTGGGGAAATGTAAGATTGAGTTTGACTCTTATTTGGGTTTAAACATTAAGGTTATCTCCCCACAAAGTACTGTACCACTAAAAATCATCCATCATTGGGTGCTTTAATGTATTTAATTGATTACTGAATCTGTCTGTCTTATATAATGGTTTTACAGTATAAGGCCTGGTCATCATGTTGCCATTAGATACTGATAACTGGATTAGGAGGTATAATAAACCATGTTGGTGTAAACAAATCCCGTGATGTCACCAAAGGCTGAGATGCTCCGTGGTTGTATAATCCAAGCAAAGCCTCCTATGTATGTCATCCAGGCGGCTCACTCTGATAGGATTTCACCCTGTTGCACAGCACCAGCAGACCTTTGGTGAAGTGCAGTGACAGTAGCAGCAAGTCATAAGTCGTGTCAGACAGAGGATAGTACTGTGAAGTGGAAAGTGTCGTTGTCAACTAAAAAGAATCCGGTCTATCAAAATCAGAACGGGGCTTTACAGAGTAACCACAGCTGCTGCAAGGTTTTTTTTGTGCTTTTTTTAGTCTCTTCATTGTGTCTCTGAAAGCAACAGACAACGACTGTATCTTTCCAATCTGTCCAGAAGAGGTCTGTCCAGACAATACTTCTTTTCAGCTCCATTCTCCCACAGCTCAGGCAGATTTTGGCAGCGATCCACGGGTACGTGAGAAAATACTGCTACGTACAAGACCTTTAAGAACCAGGAATCTCTTTGATACTCTGGAGTACAGACATATGAGAATATAATATCACCCTCAGTTAGTCTACCCTGACTTAAGTATTTATTTTACATTGTTTTATTTAGTATGGGGGCTCAGACATACAGTACTTATTAAGTAAAGCCTATAGTCAATGTTCCCCTGGCTTGACCCTTTCCTCCAACGACAGGCCCAGTCAAACTATTCTCTGTTAGCTGTAAGCTTTGTTGCCAAAACCCTGGCAACAAAACTCAGCGAGACTTACGCTTCACCTGATAAGAAGTTCATCTAATTCTAGTAACAAATGTAACAGGATGGCCTGCCAGTGTCTTGTTGATGGAAAAAGAACTTGATAGAAGAAGAAGAAAAAATAAAAGGCGCCGGGAAACTCGGTTCTATTTTTCTCATCTTTGTATATTGTGTTTGTAGTCAGTGAAATACGCTTTGTGTATTTGGGATGCCTTGTCAATGCATAAGTGGAGGATTATGGCCCTTAAGTCATGGTGGTGCAGGATTTTTCCTAGTAGTGCTTTATCCCTGCTAATAGCTTCAGAAAAGAAGAGGAAATGGGCCTTAGGGAGAGAGAAAAAAACAGCTTTTATATAACAAGTTTTAGCCTAGATGGAAGGAGAAAGCATTATCTACCCGTGTAGTTTAATAAAGAAAATAGAGAGGAGGGTAAATGACAGGATAAAAGGATGACAAACTGTGCTCTGTCAGCGTGCCGTAAAATACACATAGTTCTGTAGCAGATGATTACAATTATACCGTGAAATTTGATTTCTTGTCATATCATAGTTGAGGAAAGAGACAATAGCATCTTGTACTGTACCCTTTCCTGGGTGTTTGACAAGCGCCATCTCTCCTTCAGATATGAAGACAAAGGCTTGTGATAGCAAATCTGCCATCTGTTACAGTAGAGAGAGAGAGGGGGGAAAGTACCTGGTGCGACAAGCTGCTTTTACTCTACATCTGCCGTGTCGCAAAAGCTCCATCACTCTTCTCCACACGAGCACCACTACCCATCACATCTGTCTGAGGAGAGAGATGTTGCCCGGAGCAAAAGAAGAGAGGATAGGAGGGAAGAGACAGGGGGCATCAAGCAGCGACAGAGGAGAGACGAGACATCAATGCAGGAAAAATGGGTGTTGACTAAAAGAAGAATCCCGGTGGTGACTCTCAACCATGAATACTGATTGGCACAAACCAAGCCTTGAAAACATGTTGGGGTCCTTGTGAAGAAAACCTTTATTGTTTCCAAAAATAGCTCAGCATCACTTCTGCAGCGCGAGTGCGAGGAACAACAACACTGATAATGTTTTCATGCACATTCTCCGCCCGTTACGTAACAAGCATAGTCAACGTCACAGCATGTAAATGTCAAGACGGGGAACTCAACAGCCACTTAAGTGAACATAATAAACAGGTGACTGTGCCACAGAGGCAACTCACTGCTTTGACATTTGCAGTAATGGCAGACTTAGACCTCTGCAGAAGTCTCAGATATGACTCTCTGCTTTGGTTCACTTATGTCATTGTCATTTCAATATCTTCTGAATTTTGCACCATTTAAAAAAAAAAAAAAAAAAAAAAAGGCAAATCATTACCCAGGAATGTTTTGGTATCAACAGAAAAGATATTCCCCTTCCTACTTCCCCTTGGAGGCTTCATGGCTTGTTGTTTTCACAACACTGAATTATTAAATGTGGCCAGATTACTTACTAGCATTGATAATCAGAAAAGACCACTTAAAGGGATAATTCAACATTTTGGCAAATTGGCCCATTGCCATAATCGCTATACTCATAGCAGTAGGTTCGTTACATTTATTTATCGGTACAGTATAAGCTATTTTTAGAACGGCGTCACGCAGCTGCGAGCTGCTCAGAGCTACACTACGGAGGCTCATGGGATTTCTTGGTTGCCCTCATCAAACTCATCAAATACACAATCCAACAACTCCAAAACGCTCTGGTGGACAAGTTGTGACCTGCACATTCACCATGCTATGAGATAAAAAAAGAGGTAAATTCATGCAAAACCACTGATGCGCGTTGCCTTCAGGGACAGTTTTTCAGCAAGCAGTGTCTGTATTTACCTCTAAAACAACTCTGTCTGGTAACGTTCTGTTATTATCTCATAGCGTGGTATCCCTTTAATGTGGAAATGAGGAAAATCACATATTTCTATATTTTTGTCAAATCAGCAGCATCAGAGCTCAAAGAATTTTCTCACTAAATGGTTTATTTAGCTTCAAAAACACATTCAGGTTTTTAAAAAATTCATTGTTAGAAGGATGTTTTTCTACTAGTTCATAAAAAGTTCACATCGTTTTTATAGGACATCGATGAAATGAAAAATACATGTTTGCACGCGCATTCACTGCCTTAAATGGGACACACGTGTCCTCACTGGTGCAGGTGACTTGCTTCATGTAATTAGTTAAATGGAGATCAGAAGGTGGACACAGGGGCATTTCAATGTCACTGCACATCCCTGGGAGGTATGTAAATCAGGCAGGAAATAAAGAGAGCAGGTGGAGTGAGCCACAGAGAGACTGGTGGTGACCACTGTGGAGAGACTACAGACACCGTGGAGGAGTTACAAGCTTCAGTGACAGACACTCCAGAGTTCATACGGTTCAGTTCAACAGTTCAGACGCTTCACCAGTTGCAGCCTTATGGGAGAGCAGCGAGACGGAGTCATTCTTAAAGGTACATTATGTAGGAATTCTTCCCATCTAGCGTTGTGGTTGTATATCGCAAGTAACTCAATCGTATTTTTCATGCTGCATTCTCTGCATTGGGCAGATGGCAGACGGACGACAGCCGCTGCACGTAACGGCATAAACAAGCCTCTATGTAAACAAGTGGCAAAACAATACACGTGACAATATGTTGTCATGGCGATGTCGTATTGTTTACCTGGCCCACGTTTTACCGGCTTTCTCTCGACTTCTGCGACTAAAATGACATCTGGTTTGTTACTGACGGCCGTCTGCCCGACTGCAGGTGAATGCAGCATCGGTGTAACGCTCCATTCCTCCTCACTGCGTTACCGCGGTGACTTTTCACAGACGCCACCTCGACCTGAGCCGACAGCTCCGGTGTCTCCGGTGAGTTTCCGTGGTTTCCTACCGTCACGCTGCCACTGAACGTAAAAACATGGCGACACCACATGGCGGCAGCAGCACCGAGCTTACCCGCTCCATGTAGATATGAATGATATGAACGGCTCATTCAGAGCTGAAAGGAACACTTCATTTTGTTGATGGGGGGGATTACTGATTAATGAAAAACAGACTTTTGAACGAAATAATCGATTTTCGTGAATAGATAACAGGAGAAGTTACACAATGTCCCTTTAAAAAAAACATCATATGGCATCCTGCTACAGTCTGCCCACAGAGATGCTCTCAAATCAGCTGGAATAGCTTTGATTGTCACGGTGCAAGCACTGACAACATATCATATTCTGTTGGTTTATTCACACAAACACGAGGTCACAGGTCAGACATCAATGTAAAGAAGAGATTAACCCATTTTACTCAACAGTCTGCACATTCACTGACACATTTATGGCTAAAATAAACATGAATCAGTCACAGGTATTGAATCCAGACATGGTGCCACACACGACTGCTTACAGATGCACTAAGCTACAACACTGACACTGCAGTCTATAGTCTAGCACTGTTACTGTGTCTGTGGCCAGAGGAAGTTCACAGCTGGCTGGTCTGCTCCCGCTCCCAGCAGAGTGCCGTGTGTTCAGCTGAAAGCTACTGGAGGATGAATAAGCCCAGGGCTCCCTGCAGGCTGTTGCTTATTAAATGGTAAGTGTTATGGGTCGGCCCGCTGGGCTACAAATATAGGCATTACCCTCCAATGCTGCATGTTGTTTAGAACTCATCGCACTGTCACTTTCTCTTAGACACAACCCAAGTCAATAATCAGCAGGTTTGTACACAGCTGGTTCAAGGCAGCAGATATAGAGATGGGAAGCCAAAACAAGCAGGGAATGAGTTTCACTGGGGGTGTGTGTGTGTGTGTGTGTGTGTGTGTGTGTGTGTTTGTGTGTGGTGACTATGTGTTGAGGCAGCACACAGACTGTAATAACATAGAGCACAGCAGTGTACTGTACCTCTTTTACAAAAATGCCCTCAAACCAGCATGTTTTAAATACCGTACATCATGAATTGTGAACAAATTTTATGCAAGTACTGTATTATACAGAGCTGGAATCAATCAATTATTCAAATAAATGAACACTATGTAATAATTTGTAACGTTGTGCTCAAGGAAATTGCATTTTTCAAAAATACTCTGAGTTTTACAGTAATAGATGATGATTTGATATAAAAATTGACCAATAAGGAAAGTAATTGTTAGACACACTCCTAAACATTTATATTATATCTAATCTTAAGGGTCACAGTGTATGTTATATCCTTGGAAAACAAGAAAACAGCAGCTTGTTAAAAATGTATATAAAAATCTATAGTATTAGGCAGAGGGTGTTTTTATTTGCTTAACTGAGAAAGTGGAGCCTGCAGCACAATATCTCAGAGTGAGAAAACATGGCAAAGCTCCAAAAGCACTGATGCACTGATATAACGCCTCTATACTCTGTCAATGATCGGGGTTACACGGTGCATAAGTGCGTTATACCGCTCCGTATGCATTCTACAGTCATGCATGTCAGTGTGTGTGTGGAGGAGGGTGCAGTCGGACTGCAGCTTGTAATCTCTTAAATCACCAAGGTCTAAAATATGTTTCTCTCTACTCAGCTTCTCCGATATTCTAATCCAGCCAGGATAGAAAAGCGAGGCCTAATCGTATTAGTGTAATCACGCTGACCACATGAGGGCTAGCCGCTTAGCTGTGAGTGGATCACTGGGCACAGGTGCTCTGCAATGTGGCATTACAGCCCATAGTAAGCCTCGTAGGGTGAGCCCGAACAAAGATCCGTTTCCATTACAGAGTCCCCGTGACCCCGCGACCCCATCGCATCTCTAGACTGCAGGATGCAGAGCATGGCGGAAAACAGTTGGTGCAAATGAGGTGTGAAAGACAATATTTTGACATGTTGGATTAGAACTCTACGCTGCAGTGATGATGATATGAATTGGTGTGATGGTTTGTTTGCAAGCCACTGTTCGCTCCATGTTCACCCTGACGGAAACTGTGTTTTGTCTGGTTTCACACCGACAACATGGGGGTGGTTGAAAATCCAATAAAATATCCCCTTTGCTTCTTATCAGCAAAAGGACAAAAAGAGACTAAGATGTTAATATACTACACATTTGTAAGAAATTATCCGCGACATAGAGCGGGGAAAATAAGTATCGAACGTGTCAACATTTTATTTCTATTCTATTGACATGGAATTTTCACCAGTTGTCGGCAACAACCCAAGTAATGCACACATACAAAGAAATCCAAACATTTATGTCCATAAATTAGCATAAGTAATGTGTAATCAAGTGAAATGACACAGGGAATAAGAATTGAACACATGAAGAAAAGGAGGTGCAAAAAGGTTTGGAAAGCCAAGAAAGCAGCTGGAGCCTGTCAGTATTTAGAAAGTCATCCTGTCCCCTATCAGTGCAAAGTAATCAGCTGGTGTAGTCCAAATTGACGCCTATAAAAAGGTTTCTCATCACCGAGGTGTCACACAAGAGCCGTCTCATGATGGGGAAATGCAAAGAGCTTCTCAAGACCTTATTTTGCACAATGGCATCGGTTACAGATGTGTCTGAATGCACCGTTTTATCCATTAGTGCCGTTAATCCGAACTAAAAAGAAAAACATTTTACCATAAACTGGCCACGATCAGGTCCTCACAAGATTACTGACAGAGTCAATAGAAAACTAGGAAGAGTCGTCCAAGAGCCAAGGATCACAAACAAAACAAAAAAACAACGAGTAATGCATTTAACCACCATGGCCTCTATGCATGCTCACCATGCAAGTCTACTGACGCATTCAATACTTATTTTTCCTGCTGTATATCGCAATAAAATATACAATATTATGTTACTTATAGTATATTTGCTCTTTGTTTTGACTCCACTCCTGAGAAAAGTCACAGTACAACACTTACTGACTGGGTCACAAGTGCTTCAGTAATTGTTTAGTATTTGAACATTAACATGCTGTTCAAAATGTACAGTCTAAAGTGCGTCAGAGCATTAGAAGCAGTTTAAACAAGCAGAGCTTCACTCCAGAGCAATAAAAAAGCTGAGGGATCGCCCGTTCACTTGCCAACCAAGTGATGCACTAAACGAGTGGAGCAACATCAATTCTACGACCTCATCAGACTGACTATGCGTTGCACCACAATTATCTTGCCAAAACCTTGTAAAAATGCCATAAATGTTAAAATAGCAACAATTATATGGAGGGATATCCTGCCCCAAAAAATCTGTGTAGACAACAAACAACGTAAATGATTATTTCCATACATTAGAAATGAGATAGAGGAGTTTAGAGGAGTATGTGGTTGGTTGAGCAACATTACATTGTTTTGTTTTGCAAGTTATCAATGCATAATCATATTTGTTTACACAAACACTGTACAGTGTGTGCTGCAAATTGAATTAAACATGGCTTAATAAATATGGATAAGTCTCTACATGTGGCCAGTTGAAAACCCCTTTACATTTGCACAAACACACACACACACACATTTGCAAAAACACTGGCAAGCAATTCTCTTTTCATTAAAAATCCTCACACATGCATACTGTATATCTGAAGTAAGTGCAATGATTTCTGTCCAGCGTTTGGCTGCTGTACGAGTACAGGCGTGGAGGGGGGAGGGTGGGAATAAGAATAAAAGTGGTTGTGTAAGCTGTAAGTAAGTGTTAAATCATGTGTTTCGGAACGGCTATTCAAATCTGGAGTGGTTATGAATGTGTCAGCAAGACGCATACTTCTCACATTTATTTTTTTCCCTCTTTACAAGGTGAAGGACTGGGGTTGACGGCTGTAAAATGGAGTTATGCCACAAGTCATTGTGAGTAGAATCTCTATGTAAGCACCCGCCGAGCAGAAATGTACATTTGCCTGAGAGACAGCGTGAGCTCCTCCACTGCCGGAGTGGTGGGGGAATAAACTGTCTGCTACAACAGAGGTAAAATATCACAAATACATTTTAAAAAGCCCCAAATCCACATGGTGTCTACATGTAGCTCTCATGCCAAACACAACACATATAAGTCAGAGCCCAGAGTTAAATCAAAGAGGTTATAAGGTGTAGCTGTTAATTTCTCTCTGATTCCAACAACAGCATTAAAAAAAACTCCAAACACCTCATGTTCAATTATTCTTCACAGCATCAGTGCTGTTTTTCATCGCTACACATGCTTACATTATCTACAAACAAGACACCCCCCACCCCCTTTTTGTCTCATTTCCACAAGAATTCATTAAAATGTATTATTTACGGGAGAAATTGTGCTTTCCTTTTTTTTCCCACTCTTTTTAATTGGAATCAGCCTCAAGGTTGTTGGATCTTTAGAAACAATACAAGCAGAGGTATAAGCAAGTGCAAAGAATCGGGGGGTGCTGCAAAATAAGAAAGCTAGGTGACCAATACTAGTGGAGGACACAATAAAACAGGCTGATTGACGGTGCAGGACTGTCCATCAGTGGAGGAGCTTGTCAACAACTCCTCTTCCTTCTTTTAAATCTGTTCCCTCGCTGGCTGAAATTCTCTCACCCTGCTCCCCTCTTCCCCTCGTTTATTTCTCACAAAGTAAATCCCTGGCACTTTCAAACTAATTACCATTCTGACTGCAGCTAATTAATTTCGAAGTGGTTTACTTTTTATGCTGTGCAGCCCAGTAACATATCATCCATGGTGGGGTGCAGAAAGTGTTGCCTCATGTCTCACACCAGCTGTGCCTGTTTTCTCTACTCTGCTGGCTCACCAGTGTGCACGCATGAGGGGGGGGCAAGAGGGGAGGATGGAGGGGGGGGGCAGGGCCCGACACTTCATCATGGCAAGGTGGAAAGCTATTGGAGATGACAGCGGCAGGAAGGGAAGGGGAGGGGTGGGGATGAAGGAGAGTTTGGCAGAGTTGTTTCATGCAGACTCACTACAGAGAGGCGCTGTGTGCTGAGGGAGCTGGAACAGAGCGGCTCAGTTAACCGTAACCAGGAGGATGCTCCAACACCGCTCTAACTACTAGTTCACCACTCCTATCTAATTATGCAAACGCTGATGATAACACGTTGTACATGTAGATTGTGCATACAGAGGTTGACAGCGTTAATTAAGTCATGTCAGTGGCCACAGTACTGGCTTGTGACAACGTGGCGTCTCCGCCTTTGATTTTATCCACGTTTCATTTTCAGTTCATCGTCTCATCGTCTGTTGATCAAACATAAAGGTATCACATGAGAATTAGCATTACTATGATCTAGTGGTTGATGTCATGTCAAGAACATTCACTCACTTGTTTCATACGAGACATTGACCGTCTTTGTCTGAAAACAAGTGTTGTCAGTTGTGACAGCGGCTCTGTGATGTTTCACTTGGAGCAAAATGGCGCTGACAGGATGCTAACATGTTAATAATCGCCATGTTAACAAGCAGATGTTAAGCAGATATAATATTTACAATATTCACCATGTTAGTTTAGTTTAGCATGATTACATGATGATGTTTGCTCATTACTGTAACACTAAACCAGGCTGATAGGAAGGGCGAGCCATTCATTTTCCAGTATTTGGTTAAACACCGAAGTATATAATTAACAAGATTTCATGTAATGATGGCTGCCATGGCAACCCAACAAAATGTTTTAAATTGAGTGAACGAAAAATGTTAAAGCAGATATCAGTGGCACGGCCGTTTCGGCTAATGCTGTGTTCAAGGCAGGCTTTTGAAACCGTAAGTTACAGCTTCAAGTCACAACTACGACTTGGTAGCGTTCCAGGTAACCCGTAGCTCGTGTTTTTACCGTCCTGTTGTCTGTGAAAGTTCCCTATAACGGCCACTCGTAACTTCCGACCCGTGAACTCGTACCAGATCGAACTGGTATGACTTCACAGGAAGGAAAAACACAAAGTACGAGTTTACTTGAACGCACCATGAGTTAGTAGCCCCCGCCCTTGTCAGGCATCAATTGGTCCTCGTGCTACGTCACCACATTCACGCGCATCCCTTGGCTGCACACACAGCCCTTCATGCCGTTCTCTCCCCTCATTGGATAACACTTGTATCCCACAAGGAAAATTTTCTCCTCGGGTTACAGCAGAGCAGAGTGACGGAGAGACTCGTGTTTAGGCTGAAATACTTCATGTAAGTGATTGCTGACGGAAAATAGGACTATTTAGGACTTATATTAACAAAAACATTCCACTGATATCTGCTTTAATTTAAGAAGGGTAGGCAAAATAAGCTGATGCTTCAGCCTACACCTTTTCGGTCAAAGTAAATTGATTTGCTTGTTGTGTTTTTTGTTCTGATTTATTTTGTTTTGTATTTATACCTTTATATTTGTCTACTGTATTTGTTTTTATGAGACCGAAATAAACATACTAAACTAAACTAAACAACGCCATGAACATCTTTTTTACACCAAGGACCCCTAAACTGATAGAAATTAGACCACAGACACCCCATTTGTCAAAATTTTGAAACAAACAAACACCAGGAATACACCAATACATATTTGTTATGAAACTGAATTTAAATTAGGGCCAATGCCGTGGATTTTTGGAAAGATTTTATAGAAATGTATGGAAATAATATTTCGGGAAAATTTCTAGAGAAAAGTCGTAAAAAAGATTCTAGAACAAAAGTTTTAAAAATTCTAAAAACAAAAGTGGTAAAATTTCAAGAAAAGTTGGGGACCCCCTTGAACCCTCTCAAGGACCCCTCCCTCGGGGTCCTCGAACCCCACTTTGAGAACCACTGGTGTATGCGATTCCCCGGTCCAGACTGGTGGACCGATTGACAGACATCGTTACAGTTGGGTCTAAGAGTCTCTATGAAACTAATAATGCCAATATTTTCTCACCCAAAGATAAAGCATTTGTGAATCAATTAAAATCTTATCACATGATAATAATTAACGCCTCACTGCAGAGAAAATGGTCCCATTACTAAAACTAGTGGTTGCAATGCAAATATTAATCCAACCCTGCCCAGAGAGCTATCGCCAATCTCTGCTTACACCCTTTCTTGCATGAAAAATGAAATTCGTCCATAGACGGAGACAAGGACAGAGAAAGAGAGAGAGGGGTTTATATTTGCATATATTTGAAGTACCTTTATTAAGGCGGCCATTCTGAAGGGTAAAACGTCTTTCCCACAGATAAACACTGTTGGGCTTTAATAAACACGGCTAAAAGACTGTTTAAATTCAGCAGCTGTAGCAGCGATCGCAAATCTCCACTGACCAAAATTACTTTTCAGTGTACAAAGCGACGAACCTTCTCAGATAAATGTAATTGCAAAAATCCCCACTGTCTGCCCAAATGCTCGGCCTTTGAGTGAAAATAAATGGATCCAATCTGCATTTAAACAAAAGGACTTATCTGTCGCAACTAGCATGTGGCTAAACTTTTCTTTCATGGAAAACAAGCGAGGTTAAATAAGGGGGGGAGCAAACAGGGAGCTCTGCTGCAGTGTGGACGCCACAGAGCAGCCTTGCAGTGCAGCAGTGGACGTTATACTGCTTGATGATATAGCTTCTCTTTAGGCAAAGTCAAATATTTCTAACAATGACTTTGTTCTAAAATAGAGCCCCCAGTCTATGATCTAATCGGAGAAAGCCTGCAGCAGCAATAACAAAGAAATGACACGATCAAAAGAGATAATCTTAGAGGAGCATCAGTCTAAACATTAATCAGAGAAGAACAGGCTCGGCCTTCCTGTAGGCTTCTACAGGCGGGTGGTGGAGGAGGAGGAGGAGGAGGAGGAGAGGGGGGCGCTATGATGGATGACGAGCTCAGTGCAGGAGATTCATCACTTGCTTTCCGATGGCCTAGGCATGCTCACATTTCATTAGCATCATAAATTACGTCCCCGGAGGGAAGCCAGGTGGCCTAAGACAGAGACCTCGCCCCTGTGACAGTGAGAACGACCACTGAGGGCTTGTCACCGCGCTCATGTCCCTGCCTGCCATGCACACAAACATCACCGCACGCTGTTTCGCAGGCAGCTGATCATGCAGTGGACAAACAGCAAAGGAGGAGGGAGTGAAGTGAGTCGACGGCCTGGAAGGGAACTACTTAGCTGGTACAACTGGAACAGAACCACAGGCAGCAGGAGCCGTGCACTGCAAAAACTCAAAATCTTACCAAGAATATTTGTCTTATTTCTAGTCAAAATGTCATTTCTAGTCAAAACAAATCTCATTATACTTAAAATAAGACTCATCACATTAAAAAGTAGCTTGTTTTTAAGACACTTTTTACTTCTTTCAAGCATATTTTCACTTGGAATAAGTAGAAATATCTGATAGTGGGGCAAGGTTTCTTTCTTATTACAAGCACAAAAAACTTGCTTTCACTGGCAGAGTTTTCTACTTATTTCAAGTGAAAATACTTTTGAAACAAATGAAAATGATCTAAAAACAAGTTTGGTTTTAGGTGATGAGTCTTATTTTACGTGAAAAGAGTTTAGTTTTGACTAGAAACTAAACATTTTGACAAGAAATAAGACAAATATTCTTGGAAAGATTTTGAGTTTTTGCAGCGTGGGACTATTTCAGCAGAGCAGAGGGGTTTCCAGATGATCTGTGAAATAGATACTGAAGGGTGAAAACTGATTGATTTTTAGTCCAGGTTATTATGACCTATTCAGCTGGCTTTTATTGTGGAGATTGCTATAGAAAATACACATTGTTTGTAAGTTGAAGACGATTCGGGGCCATTGGAAATGCAAAATTATCCAATTTCCTGAAAAGCTGCATATCTGGAGGGTTTCTAAGGGACATGATGAGGGAGATGAGGGGCTTTGTTGATCGACAACCAGCAGGCGATTAAAAAAAAAAAAAGGGTGTGGAGACGTAAAACAGGTTTATGTAAGAAGGGATGAGATGAAACTTTAATGATCCCCGCAGGGAAATTGCATCGTTGCAGCAGCAGAGGTGCAAAAAAAAAAAAAAAACAGAACATCAAATAAATCAAAGACGGGGTATTGATGGTGATGGCAGAATGCAGGGAGCGGGATGCAGATAGCAACACAATAAATAAAGTTGCATCAATAAATACAACCATTTATGTAGCAAGATATATATATTTTACAGGTGGAGGGATATTTATTGTTCAATCAGCAGAGTGTGCAAATGTAAATATGCAAATGTGCACCTAAAGTGATCTACATTTCCCATGTACAGATGGGAGCACACATGAGCAGTTATGTGACAATATGTAAAGCAACTTCCACGGGAGGTAAAGATGAGCAACATCAGTGTATATGAACAGGTCGGGTCACACAGAAACAAGCTGCTGCAATTACAGCTACAGCTATCACTGTGAAGCAGATGTCTAATAATACAATACAATATGTGCAGGAACATAAGCATGTGTTTTCTTTGTGGTATACTATGCAGTCATTGGGCTTCGTGGAGAAAACACTTGAATGAACAGATTGGAATTTCTCTGTTATAGTAGTTTCAGGAGGAGGAGGAGGATTTAGTTTCAGAAACCACCTAAAATCCCCAAAAAATAAAAATAAAAAGTAAGCCTAACTGAAATAAACTTTTTTTTACTTTCCTTTTATTGGCATGGCAGCTCCTCTCCTCTCCTCTCCTCTCCTCTCCTCTCCATCTCCCTGCACCAACCGCCGCCTGCATCGCCCTGGTTCGTCCAAATTTGACGGACCAGGAAGAGGAGCTTCGAGAAGCTTCCGCTACAAACAAGCTTGAAAAATAGACTTATTTCATTTTTTTTTCGGGACAATTTCGCATTTCGGGGCTTCAATACAAGACGGACATTACATACGAGCAGCATGAAGGTATTTGGATGTTTTTATGGTGTGTCTTTTTGTTACGAAGACAGTTGGTATCCATTTGCAACCATTATATGGACATGCACTGCTACGCCGAGACCCCCTGTAACTCAGATAAGGAACGGAGGACTCTGAAACTTCTCCCAGCCCTTAGTCGACATGAGGGTGAGTAGATAATGAGTGAAATTTCAATTTTGAGTAAACTATCCCTTTAAGCTGGCCTGCACTCCCTGCCTCTCTTGCCTACCAGAAGCTTCCTTCATCAGCTCTTGTTAACATTTCCATGTTTCTCACATTCTCTGTTATAAACTGTTTTCTTGTCTGTAACAACATCTATGTCCCGTCTGTCCGTCCTGGGTGAGGGATCCCTCCTCTGTTGCTCACCCTGAGCTTTCTCCTGGTTTTCCCTGTTAAAAGGGTTTTCTATGGAGTTTTTCCTCAGTCGATGTGAGGGTCTAAGGACAGAGGATGTTGTTACGATGCCATGTAAAGCCCTTTGAGACAAACTGTTTGTAAAAACGGGCTATACAAATAATGTCTTGCCTTGCCTTATAGTTTAGATAGACACCTGTTTATTATAGCTGAGCTGTTAGCTGTCGATTATGCAAACAATTAAGTCTTACTCGAGCATGCCGCCTCTTTATGAACAGGTGCCATTCACCAGGCTGAAAAAAAGTGAGTTATTATGACAAGCCTGTGCAGAGGGGAGAATAAATAAAAGTGAGGAAGAGTTTCTGTCACTGGGCCCAGTGGTCTAAATGTGTAGTACTCAAGAAGTGAGTAAAAAAAAAGGTGATGATGAATATAACAACCTCCTGCCTGGCACCAGGAACACTTAACTACCTCTGCTCTGAACAGCCTCTCCAGATAATGCCGAGAAGAAACTCTCTCCAGCATAGAGAAGAAGACAGAAAACAAGCAGTATCTCTCTCTATACTCTGTGTGAACTGTGAGCATTACCATCATCATTAGCGTGGCTTTATGGACAGAAGCATTGTAGCAGGTATTATAAGTCAGTTTTATAGTTGTTTTGGAGAGGGCTAGATAAGTCAACCAAGTCATCCAGGCATACAACGAGATGGGTCATAAACACAGAGATCTTAACGTGCTTCATGTCTTGTCGACACCGATCTGGAGGAGTGTGCTTATTGTTGTACAGTTGCACCTGACAGGAGGAAATGTCATGTAATCTAAAACAAGCTGTGTGTATCTCCGCTGCCACTCAATGACACTTTATGAATAATGAAAGCATAAAGAGGTGGAAGTGGAACCAATGGAAATAAATGGTACATTATCATCCTGAGGAACAGGATCAATATGTAATGAGGTTTAATGGGCCAGAAAAGTGTCTAATAGAAATGATGGCTGCACCAGCCTCGCCATGCAAACATAATGAAGCCAAATAAATCTTTCCTTGAGAGCACTTTGCCCTGAGCACAAATGACTCAGGAGGGCTGGTTTTATGACCCCTGTTTGTGTAAATATGTAGCCTGCAGTCTGTTTGCCTTATTATGCAACTCGGGCTCCGAATTTTCAGATTTTTCTTGCTGAGGGAAATGGCTGTGTTTATAATGCAATCCTTTTAAGGAGGCTTTCCAGTCATGCATTTTGTCTTTTCTTTTTCTTTTTTTCCTTCTTTTCTCTGGGAAACATCAGAGTTTTTGTAGACTTTTTGGATGACTGGCATCCTCCAGTGTGCTCATGAGAAAGTTCATACAGAGGACAGACATTATTTTCATCAATCATTACATTACCGCAGGGATGAAGCGGCGGAGCGGCGTTTGTCTCTGCGACAATAACAACCCAGCTATCGCACAAATCAAGAAAATACTACAAAATACCTATTCGCCTCACAAAAGCATACAGGCATACTGTACAGACAGGAAATCACCATACTTTTAATTTACTTTGACACAAACTAAACTAAACTTAGAATTCAACTAATTGAAGTAAGACTGCAGCACATTACTTATTTTTATATTCTTGTCTTCTGTGTGAGGATGAAAGCTTTTTGTAAGCTGCTTGAAGCAGCCAGTGTTCAATGAAAAAATGTTCTAACGCACAGACAAGTTAATATTACAATAATACCTTTCAATTATCAACATTATAGTGTGATGAATGTCTTCGAAATGATAGAAAACTCAATTGTCCTCTAATGTATGTGTGATGTATACAACAAAATGAATCATTTTATTAACTAAATTCGCTCAGTTTGTTTGGACTCATAATTCATCAAACAGTAGCATAGAAGTAAATATGTAATTATCACGCAGCCCTAGACAGCATTGACAGTAACAGGTGACAAAATACAGTGTTTATTTATTTATGAGGTGACCGTTTAACGCCACATACGTTCCCATAGTGAGGAAAATGTAGAGCACAAGGATTTTATACTGTATGATCATGATTATTATTAATGCAGTGTGTGATCAGACACTGTGTGCAATGTACATGTAGTGTAGCAGCAAACTGAAACCACTGCACTGACTTCACTGCGCTTTAATTTCTACTTGAGCGATCACAGAACCAACCGAGGTGGACATGAACTTTGAGATGGGACTGATGTAGAATGAAATCTCTGCCAGACCAAGCACCCAATATAACACACACACACACACACACACACACACACACACACTCATACACACACTTCACATTCCCCAAGCACGCCAGGATGTAATGTGATGGTGTTCCAGGTCTTGCTTCCATTAATCACTCTCTCCTCCTGGTAGCTGCCATGCAGGGCAGTTTAAAGGGAACATCCACCTCAAAACAAATAAGTTATTGTTCTGTTAAAACACACACACACACACACACACAAACTAATGTTTATCCAAGTTTGTCAAGACTTGATTTAACAATGCAATCTGATGACACTATGGAGTGAGTCCATTCAAAAAATGTATTGGTGATTATCTCGGTGGGAGTTCCTGGTGCATCCAAATGAGTCTTATTTCATTTGCAAGGCATACAGCTGTGAATTACAAGTCACGGGCTTATTGCAATAAATTCTCCATGGTGTTGTCATAGTGACTTAGGGGATTTTCATTATCTAGAGTCTGTGGAGCAGCTGCAGGATTTGTCCGTCTATTGTCCATCTGCTCTTCAGCTTTAGTTTGGGGGAGGTTTGGTCAGATTCACTGATTGAAACTGTACAATATCATATCAGTGACATATGGTTATTGCATTTTCCCCCCCGTCTGCGTGCTTACAAAGTATATAAACTCCACCAGAGGGCAGGACCCGAGGACATGGACACCAGCCTCAGTTTCTCCAGGACAGGCAGCTGAAGACCAGTCCATAAAACAGCAGCAGTGTGGGATTGAATTAAACACTGTTACTGTTATTGTCCTAAATGCCTCCTCCCACCCACAGTCTGCTGACCCCCTCACCCCCTCCGCTTGTATTTGTGTAGAACAGTTGCCAGACTTGTGGTTTCTCTGTGTGGTTGAGATCCTCACCTCAACTCCATTGCTCATACTCTGAGCGGTCTTTCAGAGAGAAGTGCAAACTATGCTGCTGGCTGCACTACAAATTGCCCTCCGGGGACAATAAAGATCTCTTGACTTGACTTGACTTGACTTGAAAAAGTCAGGAACTGTGAACAAACTGGAGTTCAGTCTGCATAGACACAGGGCAGTGCATTTTTTTATTGTAGTGTAACATAAAAAAAAAAATACAGCCCAAGACCTCAGACTCAGACTGGCCAACCCAAACTCATCTGGAGAGCTCCTGTATAATCACACACAGCCACAGACAGAGGTTAAAATAACCAGGATAAAAAACAATGCTGAAAAATAAATAATAAACACGATAAAGGGATAGTTCAACATTTTGGCAAATTGGCCCAGTGCCATAATCCCTATAGTCATAGCAGTAGGTTTGTTACCTTTATTTGTCGGTGCAAGCTATTTTTAGAACGGCGGAGCAGAGCCACGAGCTGCTCAGAGCTACACTACGGAGGCTCATGGGATTTCTTGGTTTCCCTCATCAAACTCATCAAATACACAATCCAGCAACTCCGCAACGCTCTGGTGGACAAGTTGTGACCTGCACATTCACCACGCTATGAGATAATAACACAACGTTACGAGACAGAGTTGTTTTAGAGGTAAATGCAGAGACTGCTTGCTGAAAAACTGTCCCTGAAGGCAACACGCATCAGCTGTTTTGCATGAATTTACCTCTAGAACAACTCCGTCTCGTAACGTTCTGTTATTATCTCATAACGTGGTGAATGTGCAGGTCACAACTTGTCCACCAGAGCGTTGTGGAGTTGTTGGATTGTGTATTTGATGAGGGAAACCAAGAAATCCCATGAGCCTCTGTTGCGTATGTAGCTCTGAGCAGCTTGCGGCCATTCCAAAAATAGCTTGCACCGACAATTAGGCTAAAGGTAACGAACCTGCTCCTGTCATGTAATTGTTGTTGTTTTTTTTATTGACACAGTTTAATCACAGGTTAAATGTGATTTTTTATTAGTAGTATTACTGTGGCTGGTGAGGAAAAAGTGTTTGAGAAACATTTTCATACAAAAATCCCTCAACTACAACAACAACAACAAGTAGCTACAGCCTCAGAAATGACCGTGACATTTTATAACTGCAAAATAAAATTCACACAGTGCAGCAGGAAATACACAAACAAATATATTTTAACTTTTCCTCCTTTCTCTGGATGTTTCTGTAATGAAACTCTGGGCTGATCACACACCAACTGTGAGAATTTAAATCAACTTATTAGTATTTCTGATGAAGGCAGAGCAGAGACAAAGCCAAACAATATTATCCTGCCCAAGTGCCCAGTCAAGTTTCCTGTGTTCTGTCAACATGGTACCCTGTGTACGTCTAAACTGGACTTACTGGGAGCGCTGGTCCCGAACCCCATCAGCTGCTTTTTTTTTTTTTTTTTTACATATTTTGATCTTTGTTTCTATTGTTTAATCTATTTCCATTATTTTATCTTATGCTTGTTCACTGTTTTCTGTATGATGTTTCCTTCATTTTTGTCTAAATTGCTTTATTATCTCAATGATTTTGTATTTTGTGAAACACCTTGTAACCCTGGTTTTGAAAGGTGCTATAGAAATAAAGTTTATTAGTATCATTATTATTAGTATAGTATTTGGTATTATCTGGATTTTAAGGTAAGTTAATTTCTCTGAAGTTTTCGGTCAGACCTTATATTTAGCAACAGTTTACTGATGTGATGCCTCTGAGTTACCGGTAGCTGAAGAGAGCGAGGTCGACTGGCCCATACTGTAACACACCCACACCTCTCTCACCTGCTCCCTATTTATTTTTTTCACATTCAGCTACCAGCTTAAACTGAGAGGCGGACCATTGGGAAAACAAAGTCCCAGTTCTTGCAGTGACCACTAGGATTTGGTATAACTGAGCTTTCTCCAATTTCATCCAAATTGACCCAATCATCCTCACCGAGGCACGGAAAGAACACGATACCGATATTAAAGCTGTTCATGGAGATTTGAGTTTTCCGAGACCGGGAGACACACAATCATAAAAAACGTCATAAAAACACACCACACATTTTTTCCATCCTATAGTTTCTTCCTTAAAGCAGAGGTCAGACAGTCCATCCACACCTCATAAACACACGAGGCTATCGTATTGATTTCTGCTCCGCTTTCTCACAGAGGACATTACAATGGGGCCAAACGGAGAAATACAAAAAGAGCTCAGGTGTCGTCTCTACGGCTCCGACTACCGCCACAGACTGCCGGCCGAGCAGCGCACCGGGGCTCGTTTTTGAATTCTGCTTATTCACGAGACATGGAGGTCACATTATGCTACTTTGCTGAAGTGCAAACCTGATAGCACATCCTAATTCCTTTAGATGAAATACGACTTTTATGACTTATTTTAAAAGGGCATGACTCTGATTTAACACATGGAGATGTAACACATGGAGATTTAACACACAGCGATCGACTTACTCCTCACAAGGAGTATTATACAACTGTAAAAACAGTGGTGTCATGTTTTCTCTGGCTCTGGAGTTCACCTTTTAACGTCTGAGAACTAAATTCAGTGGGATTGACACTTTTTAATGGATTTTTTTTTTTTTTTTTTACAACAAGCCTGCATGATAAACTTGGAGTTTTGGATTAGATAGACTCAGCCTTTCACCAGGCATTAAAGGTCAAATTGTGACGTTTCTCACTGCTCACATCTCAAGATTTATTTTCAGTAAATCAAATATGGTTGGTGTTCTGTCTTTAAAACTTATTTCACTTGTATGAAAACTGACAAAGCCAATCAGAGCGTTGTGGACAGGAATAGTATATGTGGCAGAGCCAGAGAAATAGCTAAAGAAAAACCTGGAATCGATCTGTAGCGAACTTGCAAAACTACCAGAGAGAAAAGATTAGTACATTAATTCTGGGGCAGGCACTAGCTGTCAGAATTCAAGGGAGAAAATTGAAAAATATAAATTCACACAACGCAATCTGCTTCCATTATGAGTTTAATTTTCAACTCACTGCATGTGGGTGTACCGTCTATTTTCCTCTCTATGTTGTTGGAGCACGGGCAATAAACAACATAATTAAAAGACAATGGTTCCAACATGATGAACATATGTGTGAGGTACACTAGCATACTTTGTTGCTCTCTGAATAAGATGGTAATAATCAGTGCATTAATTAAAACTGACATTTTGCATTCCTATTTATATTGAGCCAATTAGAGGCGGTTGCTGCACCCTCAGAGGATCACACTTTCTAACCAACACCAGATGCTGGCTGGCATTGGAGGGAATACATTTTTGTTTATTACAATAACACCTTATATAACGGTTTATTACTTCATACATAAGTGTGCCACTTGCCTATTTTCACGCACGCAAACAAAAACACTTAACCTAACTCGACCGACTACTGAGTCAATTCTTCGTGACCTTCTGCAAAGTGCTGCCGATGTGTTCGAGAGGCAAACATGATGAGAATGCTTCACTGGGTTGTTTTCTGCACTGATGGACAATCAAAGCCAGTTGATCCTTTGACTGCTTATCTCTCTACACCGGCTTAAATAAAAGATCAGATTCAGCGTGTCACATCAGTAACTCATCACTCAGATGACTTGAAACGTGTGCGTGTGTGTGTGGGCGAGAGAGGGAAAACATCAAGAGAGGTTCAAGGCAGAAACATATGAGCAGTCTGTCTGTCAGCATAATGAACCCATGGAAAAAAAAACTCACTGATAAATAAATTGTGTTATAGCAGGTTGGGACGTGCAATCCGGTATGTCCTTGGACTGAAACATCGGGCTCCATATCCTCACCGACTACAGAGAGATTTAAACCCCCGACCGTATCCATCATGACCCATTCATCCGGTTGACACCTGCAACCTGCATCAGGTTTTCTCTATCAGGAGGAGCAGGGTCAGTTCAGACGGGGCTCTGAAGCACAATTTGAAGATATATCCACGGCTGTGGCAACAACATGTTGGATGTCTTTAATCACTGCTGCTGTCATGACATTTATTGTACAGTGTCAGCAGAGCTTTTGGAGAGAAATACGTTCTCGGGGGCAGATCGTATCTCTTGTGAAGCACTTTCACCATTTGTCTGAAACCTCTCTCATACGAGTTTCTAGATCTAGCATTGTACTTGTATCAGACATCAGAATCAGTTGTGAATCCGTTTTTTAAAACTTTTTTTCTGGATTTGACATATAAAACACCATTAAAGGGTAATTTCATTTACTCACCCAGATAACTTCAGTGTCATTACTAGTCATTCCGACGAAATTAGCTCCAGCCGAGAGCCGCGTATATCCATATAATGTGAGTCTACAGGGCAGCGCAATGCAGCCTCTAAATAACACATTATCTGCAGAGAAACTTGTTCATTTCACCAATATTTTTGTTATAATACACTAGTGCTATTCTCCTCTGAGTCCGGGGTTAGCTGTTATCAACATCCGGGGTCTGGAGGTTGACCTACTGACCTCTGACCTGGATGATGTCATCTCTGAGCGCTGCCCGGCTCATTCTGATAATAATGATTCTGCTTCGGCATTCGGGTCCATTTTTAGCGCAACTAGCCGGAGCTTTAGTGAGTCCAGGTTGTGGAGAGGAAGCCTGTGGAAGCTGAACTTCATCCAGCTGCTCATTTTGTTCTGACAAGTCGGAAACACGCAGAAACGAACCGTAGCATTAGCGGTAGCAACATCCAGGTCAGAGGTCAGTAAGTCAACCTATAG
The DNA here is from genome assembly GCF_045865225.1 of Trachurus japonicus. Classification (NCBI taxonomy): domain Eukaryota; kingdom Metazoa; phylum Chordata; class Actinopteri; order Carangiformes; family Carangidae; genus Trachurus; species Trachurus japonicus. Next base: position 8,560,607 of record NC_140920.1, on the reverse strand, counting down.
ACCCCGGATGTTGATAACAGCTAACCCCGGACTCAGAGGGGAATAGCACTAGCATAGCCTATCATAACAAAATATTGGTGAAATGAACGAGTTTCTCTGCAGATAATGTGTTATTTAGAGGCTGCATTCCGCTGCCCTGTAGACTCACATTATACGGATATACGCGGCTCTCGGCTGGAGCTAATTTTGTCAGAACGACTTGTAATGACACCAAAGTTATCTGGATGAGTAAATGATCATATTTTATGCTAGAAATAAGGTCCAGATTGTAAAAAAAAAAACAGCAGTTCCCCTTTAACTTGCTCTATTCACTTTAGTCAAAGATGCCTGAAATTACTACAGAGAAATTATGTAACATCATCTTCTTTATATGTCACATTTTTGATGTTTAAATTTAGGCTTTGTAATGTGCACAGTGCAAACTAAGACCCCATGACAGTGTGCACTAAAAATGAGGAGCTAATAGGAATTTAAATGCTGACATCACAGGACAGCGTCTGTTATTATTCATCAAACATCCCAGTCTTTCAAGTGGTCCAACTGGCAATTAAATTTGGGATGACACCACTGAACTGTGCATATCCCATTAAGGGTCATTATGTCGTTTAGCTGCCACATTAATTTGCACGTACAAAATCAGGATTTAGATCAGATTTAGATTGACAGTAGATGACGGATAATGACAAATAATAGCAGCCTATCTGTCTAATGTGCAAGTGCGCTGTGTAATCACAGCATATGGTGCTAAAACCTATCAGAATAACTTCATTGTGTACAGCTGGCATCACAGAACATGCCGGAGAGCGAAATCCTCATCCTCTCTGACAGAAATATCCATATCAGCTGCAGCCTGAAGATATTCTTTTCAGGCAGCAACACTGAAGCACTTTACAAAAAAAAAAAGCAAATGTCAAGAATCATTCTGTTGCTGCTTACAATAAAATGTGCCAAGCAATGATGGAATCGTTCATCTGTGCCGGGATGTGTCAAGTTTTTGCCAGTTATTTCAGCTGCGAGTCTCGTCCATATCTTTCCTCTATCTGTGTCAGCACGGCGGCCGGAAAACAGCCAGCAGGGTTAATGATGAGCAGAGGGACAGATGGTTTTTGTTGTCATCTGGAGTGATGGCTTCCAGCCTAGACTCTGTCAGCGAACCAAAGCTGACAGGCAGACAAACAGGATGGCAGACCTTTACATAGTTGTAGCCTGATGATAACCTTTTGCAAAATAACACATTGTTTTTGGGTATGTACCAGTTTGTTTCCCTCCAGTGTTGCGTTGTTTTGTGTTTCCTCGGTTTTGTAGTCACAACCACATTGTCCACTCCATCTATTTTCTAAAATAAAAAACAGAAACAGGTGTAGAGGTGTAAAGCTCTTTCATTTGAGCAGAAAATCTGTGTGTGACATAAGCAGCTTAAATGTTGCAATGGGCTACTGATTAATATACAAGTGTTTCATGTGTATCACTTTATCTGTCAGTGTTCGACACTGTGTGCTCTTGTACCTTGACAAATGAATACAGCTGAGTGAACAAAGAGTGTGCTTGTCTGTGTGTGACAGAGAGAAAGAGAGAAAGAAAGAGAGAGAGCACCAAGGCTTGATAATTTAATGTCACAGAAGATTTTCCTCACAGAGAAAATTGACTGGCTTTTAATTGACTTAATCATTGTATTAGTCTACAAAGACAAAAGATAAACGCCCTCTTATCTGTTAGTAACAAAATGGACAAAGCTGCCAAAGAACACCAGGCATTTGAACCCGATTGAAAAGATGTTTTCTGTTTCTGCAGTCTACGGGTCCTGAGGGAAGCTTCATCTTCAAACAAATTTGGTCTCAGTGCTGCTGGAGCTCTTTCTTCCCCTTGATGTCAGATAAAGCTTTCATTATTGCAGGGGCATCCTCAGCAGAGAGATGACAAGAGACCTACTATTGATGTCAAGGTTTACCATCATGCTGAACCGCAAGGTCCCGTTAGAAGCTCTGGTATTTAACGGGGTTGCTTGCAGCACTGTTGATGCTGAGGCTGCTGCTGCACGCCGTAGCAACATCGCTGACTGACAGCACCTTAATGCTTTCAAGGCTCATCTGTGGACACGTGTTTTACATTTAGAAGTGCAAAGGCTATGATGAGATGTTTTGAAGGTCTGACATGCCCAGACAGAAATGCATTACAAAGAAGGAAAAAAAAACTGCAAGGCACAAACAAAAATACTGACTCTGTGTTTGAACTTCAGATGTAAGACATTATAAAAGATTGTTGGCGATCAAATACTCTGTGGCTTTGGTGTTTGTTTGTTTTTAACGCATGTGACTTTCATGGCTCTAAAGATGGCAGCGTCGGTCGACCACTTTGATCCGCGTTCACACATTTCAGCGGCAACGGGATGGACTGTAGAGACATGTGTGGACCCAGCTGTTGGCAGAGATTTACCTTCGTGTCACTGGTGGCAGAAGGACTTTTACTGGTTTCACATTTTGTTTACGTTTAGGCAACATAACTACTTATGGGCTGGGTTAAAATGAACCCTTACTAATTGAACAACATGCAAAGGCTATGTGGCAGAAAACCTTGAAGACTTACGCCATGGTAATTATCTTTAACTAGCATCATCATCTGTGTCATTTAATTTTAAATATTTTAGTTTATAGGCCAAACAACCACATAATCAAAGACATACCCATCATCCTCTGATGTGATTAATACTAATTAGCCAATGTTTTCAATTGTAACACTCCAAGCTGGCATAGCAACCATAGTAAACACATGTACTCCAAGTCAGTGGTTCCCAACCTTTTTCTTAAGGGACCCATAGTTTTACCATTGTAAACTTTGGTGCAGCACACACATCATAACCTACCATTGTATAATCCTTAAATCCTTAAAGGGATAGTTCAACATTTTGGCAATTTGGCCCATTGCCATAATCCCTATAGTCATAGCAGTAGGTTCGTTACCTTTAATTGTCGGTGCAAGCTATTTTTAGAACGGCGGAGCAGAGCCGCGAGCTGCTCAGAGCTACGCTACGGAGGCTAATGGGATTTCTTGGTTTCCTTCATCAATCTCATCAAATACACAATCCAACAACTCCAAAACGCTCTGGTGGACAAGTTGTGACCTGCACATTCACCAGGCTATGAGATAATAACAGAACATTACGAGACGGAGAATGGAAAATGTTGAACTATCCCTTTAAATACTACATCAGTGTAAAGAGGGATATAAATAGTTTATACTGCCTTATATTCAATACATTATATTATATTAGAATCTCAGTAGTCAGTCATTGCTGATCAGGCAATCCAACAAAAAAATTAGACTGACACCCCCATCCCTCAGGTTTAGGTTAATTAAGTCTTTGAAGCTACTTATTTCACATTTAATTATATCACAATAAAAACTACACTGAGGTAATTTATTTGCACATCTCCTCTCATCAACCCCATAATTTGTAACTAAGGAAGTCTTGGAAACAGATGTGCCAATCCACAGCTGATTAAATACAAAATCAAAAAAAAAAAAAAAAACTGTGGTGTGCCAGGTTCTGGAAGATATAAAACCGCCGTTGGGTGAATCTGCTCTCTGTGTCAAAGTTCTGTGCAAGTCGGTGACTTTTTTCCTCAGCTATCGCTCTCAGGTAAACCGACCCTTTGGATTTAAAAAAGGGGGGGGGGGGCCTTTTACAATTCCTCACATGTCGACTGAGGAGCTAATCCCCATCCGTCAGGCTCGACGAGACTGACAGGCATCTGCCATTACAGCTACGGCTCAATCAGCTCATCGGTGGAGCTGAGTGATGACGCCACGGAGATAGAGACAGACAGACAGAGGCCGAGGCTACACCTGCAGCATAATAACATTACACCTGCATGCAGAGGAACGGAGGGCAAATCCACGGTAATGAACAATTTCCTCCCGGGGTGAATGGCCGTTAGCTCTTTGGCATGTCGTTCCCAGCCTCGGCCTGGATGTATTGTGTGATAACTGGCTTGAACTGACTTGGGGGGGGGGGGACGAGTGGGAGGACGAGAGAGAAGAATGCTGGGATTCAAGGACATGGCAGCCTGACTCCATTAAGCCTCACATTTTTCCAAGGAGTGACCTGCATTGCTTCCATATTTGATGTCTCACCAGTTTCCCCATGCAGTCCTACACTGGGGTTTGAGATACAGCATCACACACACACACACAGCCGCCGCACAGACAGGTAGAGCATAAACAAGCACAACAAGGCATGGCCTGTGGGTAGATCGTGTGAATGAATGATCTGAATGAGTACTTTTGATGTGCAGCTTGCTCATACGCAATGAATACAAAACCTCTTTTGTACGACACACAATTGAGTTAAGAGCTCTCTTCTGTGATTCAGTCTATTCTGCGTTGCCGGTTGCTACGCATCACTATAAGCAGAGAGATTGATAGAGATAGAGAGATACAGAGAGAAAGGATGAAAGCCATTCCTCCAGAGGGCTTTCTCTCTCTCTTTTTTGCTCCACTGATCATCAAAGATCTTTGGCCCCTCTGTGCACTATATACTCCGCTGCCAGTTTGTGTGCAAACATGGCAGCGCACCAACTCCTCTGGAGCCAGCCGGGGCCACCCACAATCAGCAGAGCATTAGAAACAGCAAGACACACAGTAGATGTCTGAGTGGAGCTATAATAGCGCGCTTTGTTTTGGATTCACAGCTCGGGCTCTGGTGAGTTTTCATCTTTAGTCACCACCCCATAGATTCCAGAGGAGGTAAATGAAGAGGCATGGCTGCAGGAGAAACCCATGCAGTCTTGTATTTGGGGCCTCCTCCTCCTCCTCCTCCTCCTCCACTCTGCAGTCCATCAATATTTGTGGGCATTAAAACCAAATCAATGTCTCCTGGACGGGAACTAATCCCTGTGGCCTTGTGCTTTGTCTGGGCACCACCGCCTTTCATTATTCACCATCAATCTGCCACGGAGAGAATGAAAGGACCACAATCAGATTAGTGACAGGTACACTCCTTGAGATAACAGCATTAGCTCCTTAAAGACACAGCCAACTGCTGGCCCTGGACATGCTCTCCATCCTCCTCCATCCATCCATCCATCCATCCATCCATCCTGCATCCACCTCCCCTTTGCCGTGACCTTATTCCTGTGACAAACACATGACAAGATTTTAATGAAATGTTTCTTCTGTGTTAGGAACTGTCAAAAAAAATCACTTTCGCTGCCACCCACACACATAGTTAAGTGAGGAATCGGATAACCTTTTTTTTTTTTTTATTCCCCAGCTATAGCGCTGCTGCTGCTCATGATAGTTTGAATTGAGCCCAAAAGGTTCACCTGCGCCTCCAGCTCTGATAATCCTTCTGTCCTTTCAGTGGTGGAGAAATCTGAACAGGATTGACCTGTAGATTGGAGCCATCCCTCTCCCAATCCCTCCTATTAGATCTGCACCTCAAGGCCTTTTCCTCATCAAAGGAGTGGTGGATTTCATCTGGCATTGGGCTGACACCCCATAGATTAGACCCTCTATCTCCTCCTCTTTCCTGCCTTCACCCTCTATCTCTCTGTCTCTCTCTCATTTCTCTTCAGAGCTTCAATTATTCTTCTCCGGCTAAGTGTCAATAAACCCGACCGAACACACACACACACACATAGCACACAGGATCTGATAGCAGCTTGATCCTCCTTCAGCACAACAGAGAAAATTACGCTGTATAAACCATTGTGTTTCAATTTAATGATACATTAACTTAAACAAGGATTTTATTAGGGGACTATTAAAAACGCTATATGCCTTGACTGATATTTGGAAAATAGAGAGGAAGACACAGTTTATGAAATAAAAACTCATATAATTCAAGCAGCTTCTCTGTGCCCTCTAAACCCATTTAAAATAATATATAAAAAAAGCAAAGATATTTCCCTTAAGAGCTGTTCTGCCATCCCCAAGTCTAATAAAATAGTGCCACTTTATCAATGAGGAGGTAAGGGAGGTGCAGAGCTGAAATGGATTATTGTGGACAGGCCATCAGGGCTGTAGATAAGTCTCCAAGAAGTGTTTAAAAGCCCTGAGAAATGCTTTCTGTCGTTATCTGGGAGGGGGTGGGGGTTGGTTGGGGGTAGCTGGAGCCTATTGAAAGTGATGGGCTCTGGCAGAAAATCAGTGGTCACTGAACCACTAAAGCAAGCCCCCCGATAATGGAATACAATACAAAACAAAAGCTGCTCTATAAAATCTGAATTGGACCAATTTTCTCCCCCCCAGTCTCAGCCTTTGCTTGCACCCGTCTACTCTACAGGTATCTTGTGCACGCCGGAGCGATGTAGCCTGTACAAGCGAGGGAATGAACCACTCAGTAACAATATTGAAATTCACTGCCGCGGCTGCTTAAGCCATAAATGAACATGAGCAAAGTGGCAAAACCCATTCTCTGAGCGCCAGACCAACAAATACACCGCCAAATAGTAGGTCTATATTGGATACCATCATTTTGATACATCGCATTAATAACAAACTCGCTCCTGTGAACCCTCTACAACTGCTCTTCAGCTTTATATCACTGCACAGTTTAAACGATTCAATGTTTTGCCATCTGTCAGAAGCATCAGTCGGCTTGGGTCAATGCTGGAAATTTGGAAGGAAAGTGAAGAAATGCATCTGCGCTCACAAGTTTTTTGTCTCCGCTCGAGCAGTAACCTGAAAAACACAAACCTCCCATGTCAGGAGGTCTCAGGTGTCTCACAACTAATAAACCTGATTAAGTGTCACCCCCTCCGAGATTGTAGCTGCAATTTGATCTTTCGCACTGAGCCGACTGAGAGTCGATATGTGAAAACGCTGCTTCCACCATGGGGAACGGCGGGTGAAGCCCCAAAGAGATTCCAGGTGGAGAGGCTGCACCCGAGGGGCCGCGGCAGCTGCCTCACCAATCTGCATCTCACAGCGACGTGCTCCCACCTATTGCCTGTTACTGTAACGCCGCAGATGTGATTTAATCTGTAATACCTCTCTAGCTGTGTAATACTTCAGCCTGCAAAACATTAAAAATCACATTTCTATTTCATTTCTATTCAACCCGCCAATACATTTGTATAAACTTAGAGTGAACTTGAACCTGCTTTTCTGTGCGGAAGAATTCAGATGATACATTTGACTCTTTTTTTCCCACTTATTCTGTGTCAGATACTTTAGCTGAAATATACTCTGGCTGCATTTTACTGCTGGGTTAGTCCCGTTCAGCCAGGATGTATCATATCGACAGGCGTACGTATTACATTTAAACAGACAAGGACCACCTGACCAATTACTAACAGGGACTGTGTGGTTCCACATAAGAAAACTTCCTTCAGTCAAAATGCTCTGTCTACAAAAGGAACTGCAATCTGGAACACACTACCCTTATCCATAAAGGAATGTCTTACCCTGACATCCAACCAAACGTGCAATCACATCTAATGTCCTAACTGCATGCTTTTACTGTACTTGTAATATTGTATTATTGTATGTGTTTATGCTGTCTTAATATTTCTTAAAATGTATTCTAACTTTTTGTATTGTAACATCAACCTGGAAATTAGCCCTCGAGCTACAATCTGACACATTTACAGGTACCACAGTACATGTTCATCAATGTGCATTTTCCTGACTTTTAAATAAATAAATAAGACATCACATACAGTACATGCATTGTAGTGCAGGAAGTAGGACTGAGTATACTGTCAGAATGATGAGAAAAAGTGAAATAACAATACAAAACAGCCTGGTTGGACTGATTCACATGGTTTACATGGTACACACACCTCTAACATACACATGCACACATTCAAAATAGGTTGTTTGAGACAAAATGTGCAGTTTTTACAGTACCTCTGTGCTGGTGTAACGACTCTTTGCTCTTTTAAAAAAATGAAGCATGACCTGTTGCAGAAAGGGCGACCATATTTTGCCTTCATCAATAAGTCATAGAATCATTTTATTTTCTCTCTCTTCTCATTTTCTCAGTATAGTCCCCATGTACATTTTTGTATGTTGTATGATGTGCAATTCATGTATGTGAATTAGTGTATTTTTGTTTTGCAGTTCGGCTGTGTCTGTGCTGTATGGTTCGTTGTTTGTTTTTGTGAAATCAATCAAATATATTACAAAAAATCAATTTAAAAAATGAAGCATTTCACTGTTTAGTACATTATCTCACTTGGTGTTAAAAGATTTTTACGACAGACAATGAGTAACAGACATGAATGGGCTGACATGCGACAAAAGTTCCCCTCCAAATTCAAAACCAGGGATGCCAGAACACACAATGATCTTATTGCCAGCGTTGCTTCAACTCTGATCATACTATGGGATTGACACCTTATAGACATGTAAGCTAAAAGGCATTAAATGTATTCCACACCATGGTTACATAATTTAAAAAAGCTACAGAAGTGAAAAAGGCTGCGATGAATCATGGAGGAGGATGAAGACGTTGAGTGCAGATGAACAGCTGACAGGTTCAGGTTCCTAGCACCGTGCCCCGAGGCCTTCGCCATCCATTTCAGACATGAATGTCTTATGAGGAGCCAGCGTGAGACCTTCAATGCGATTAAAACGGCTATCAAGACAAGAGTGTTAATAATAGAACCCACTTTTGCTCCATTCATGACTTGCATTACGATGTAAACCTCCAAAAAAACCTTCACCACTAACAACAAATCCTCTGCCACCATTTTCAGACTTCTCTTTTTCCAACGTGTGATCATACGACCAATAGAAACTATTTTGGACACAGCAGTGATGCCAAAATATTACTATTATGGCATCACTGCTGTTCATTCGGTGCATGCTCTGACGGAGCGGCAGCGAGTCAAAGAAATGAAAGGGGTGCTGAGAAACTTAATTGCGGCACATACTGCAGCACATATGCCATTAAAAAATCTTCTCCTCGAGTGAAAAATCACTTAAAGATTACTGCAGCGGGAACTACAGGATATGAAGAGCTTGTTACATGCAGGCAAAACTAATGTGACAGCAAAGACCTTAAGCACTATCTCCATTAAGTCTTAACAACATCTGTGGGTGAGCATATGTCCTCTAACTTTCCCGGTTGATCTCAATAATGTATACAGAGCTGCAGCTGCATTTACATAAAACCCATGTAGGATCAGGTAAAATAGCTGGTAGGCAGGCAGAGGTTCTTCCTTGCCTCCCTCCTTATGAATATTAATCACCACATGATCACCAGAGCTGCACTATCCCTAATAAGGAGGCCCATTCTTGTTGGAGGACTGTGGGATCAAAATAGCACAAGCTACCGACTCGGTGTGACCTTGGCAAATTAACATGGAGAGAGCAGGGGGCACCGTGTTATGCACATGAAAATCCTTCTTGTGTTTTCAGCCAATGCAAGAATGAGCAGCCCAGCTGGATGGAGAAAAGGGAGAGAGTGTTTTTTTTTTATTCACAAGATATTCCTGTGAGACGAAGGCAAATTCTAAAGTGATGAATATTCAGTGTGCAATTTATGGGGAGATCTTTGGGCAGCAGCACATGGGAGAGTCTGTGAGAGACTACAAGGCATGCATTCTCTATTTCTGACAGAGGAATTGTTATGAAACAAGAGTCAATTAAGTTGACTCTGAAAGGCAGGAAGCCGGGGGAGAATTTCATGACTCTCAATTTAAGATAAATGGTAGAAAACGCTCCCAACCACAGCAGCTCTCAGACTAACCGCTCACCTTATTTACCTCATCCCACATGTTCCATGTCACTGACCACATCAACCCACTTTACAGCACGGCTACATGAGAAGCTAGAGGAGAGGAGAGGAGCTCTGTGCTAATGTGGTCTGAAGTCACACACAGAAACAATGACATGCCTAAATAAATACTTTGATTAAAGGGATAGTTCAGCATTTTGGCAAATTGGCCCATTGCCATAATCCCTATAGTCATAGCAGTAGGTTCGTTACCTTTAATTGTCGGTGCAAGCTATTTCTAGAACGGCGGAGCAGAGCCGTGAGCTGCTCAGAGCTACGCTACGGAGGCTGATGGGATTTCTCGGTTTCCCTCATCAAACTCATCAAATACACAATCCAACAACTCCAAAACGCTCTGGTGGACAAGTTGTGACCTGCACATTCACCATGCTATGAGATAATAACAGAACGTTACCAGACAGAGTTGTTGTAGAGGGAAATACAGAGACTGCTTGCTGAAAAACTGTCCCTGAAGGCAATGCGCATCAGCGGTTTTGCATGAATTTCCCTCTAAAACAACTCTGTCTGGTAACGTTCTGTTATTATCTCATAACGTGGTGAATGTGCAGGTCACAACTTGTCCACCAGAGCATTTTGGAGTTGTTGGATTGTCCGTAGCATAGCTCTGAGCAGCTCACGGCTCTGCGGTTCTAAAAATAGCTCAGACCGATAATTAAAGGTAATGAACCTACTGCTATGACTACTGGATTATGGCAATGGACCAATTTGCCAAAATGTTGTACTATCCCTTTGATTAAAAACCGGCTCCTATTTCTATGTAAGTGATGGAACAATGAGTGATAACAAAGAACAACTGTCTAAAAAACATTATTCTTATATTCATTATAGAGAAAATGATTAGTATCGATTTAACAGACTGAAATTCCCATTAGAGTCTGCTTAAAAAATACAGGCAGTAAATTATGACTAAACTAAAAGTAGTCATTATACAGAACTGCAGTGTGTTTAATTACTGATTCAAGTTAAATGGCAAACAGCTAGGCTATGACATTGAAGCTATTTCAGGTGCTTCTAAGGGCAATTATATGGCATGCTTTTTAATAGCTCGATCTGCAGCAGTTAGTCATATCGAAAAGAGCTTTATTATTTGGTTTATATGAACAATCTTCATCTGCAAAGCAGCCATAAACTCCAGCCATTAGATGAATGTCAAGAAAGTCGCATTCAAGAGATGTTGACATTAACAGGCTTTTTCTTCTCACTTAGTTCAAAGAAACTATCGCAACTTTCTTCCCTGTGCTGCTGATGAGCTGTTTGTTAATTGACACCAGTGACAGTCATTAGAGTGAAGTTTTCTCCCTGTCTGGTGTGGCCTTATTAAATGGTTGGGACTAATTTACTGATATGTGAGACTGAGATCGACTGGGGGAAAAGAAAACAAGCAAGGCATTTTTAGTTCTTTTTAAATTTAAATTTGTTTAAAGCATTTGCAATCATTTCTGTTTTTATTAGTAAATATCTAATCTGACCTGGGAAAAATACGAATACAAACTACTTTATTAAACCCAATTTATTAGTCTGTTAGTTTATCCAACATTTGCATAAAGCCTGATGGCTGTATGAAGAAGAAGAGGAAAAATACTTTATTCATCCCCTGGAGGGAAATTCAAATTGTCCAGCAGTTTACACAACCTAAAATGATATGATATAAATGCCAAGTAAACGTGTATAGATGGCATTGTGCATTTTGATGGCAGCAGGAATGAAGGATTTCCTGAATCTTTCTGTTCTGCAGGTGAGGGAGATGAGCCTGTTGCTGCGGCTGCTCCTCTGACCTGTGAGAGTCCTGTGTAGAGGGTGCTATGTTGGGGGTCACACATGATGGCCTTCAGCTTACACCCCATTCTGCACTTAACCACAGCCTCCACCAGCTCCACTCCCTCTCCCATCACACAGCTACATTTCTTGATGAGCTTGTCTTGTCTGTCCCTGTCCTTGATGTTGTTACCCCAGCAGATAATTAGCTATATTCACAGTGTCGCCATCTTTGCATAATGTCATCACTCGTGGTGGGAAGACTCAACGCCATTACGTAACAACTTGTTGAGCTATTTAATGTTCCGGTGTTCACCCCAGCATCTGATATCAGCTAGAAACTACAAGCTTGTTAGCACCTTCCAGGCTCAAATAATATAATAATAATAATAATGAATAAATCTCGGGTGTGCGTTGACTGTTATCTGTTTTTCTGCTTTCCTTTCATACGTTACATTAGCCTAACATTTACGTTACTGTTAACGTTGCCGGCTATCTTAATTCATATCAGTTTACCTCAAATGTTGTTTAGGCTACCCACCCCAAGTGAAGATGGCAACGCTGTGAATATGGTCAATGGCAAAGAATGTAACACTTGCAATGATGGACTGATAGAACATGCGCAGCATTACATTACAGATGTCAAAGGACCTGAGTCTTCTCAAAAAGAAGAGCCTGCTCCTACTCTGTGTCTTCTTGTACACAGCACTTGTGTGTAACTACAGAGTAGATCCAAACTGTCATCAAGGTGTACTCCAAGGTACTTGTATGACTGAACCCACCCCGTCCACAGCCACGGGCCGCAAGGATCTCTTGGTCCTGCCACAGTCAATAATCATTTATTTGGTCTTCAATCCTATTAAGCAACAAGTTGTTCTTATTGCACCAGTCCGTGAACGCCCCCACCAGGTCCCTGCATTCTTCTTCCTGTCCCTTCTTCACACATGCCACGACAGCCGTATCATCAGAGTACGTCGTCCACCACCGCCGTTTGTTTGGTCCATCAGGGTTTAAAGATCCCAGTCGCTGCCATCTTCAGTGTTAATCTCTCCATCACATCCGCCCAGTGGATCCATCAGGGAAACATGATTGAAGTCTCCTGATATTATTAAACTGTGGATGGGAACGCAGCTCGTGCCTCGGGATGTTTAGTTTGTATCCTAGCAACAACTTCATGGAGAACTTCACATGGAACTTCAGCCGTTGCCATGGGTGCGATGTACACAAGTGTTGTTATGCTTTGAAATAATGTCTATTTTATGAGTTTTCCTCCGTTTTCAATGAAAGACGCTCCTTTTTATCATCATTACTATAATTTATCTGTTTATTTCAACAGGCACAGCTCAAGCTACATTTCACCTGTCGTCTCTCTCTGGGCAGGGAAACAGAGAACATTATCTGCTAAGATAAAAACAGAAAACAGCATTCTTCAACGACAACAATAACAAAAACCTCTACGGAAGAAACTCCTCTCCCCACAGGAATATCCATCAGTAGCTATATTTGACAAACACAACAAAAATAAAGCAAAGGTTGAGTAAAAAAACTAAAAACTCAGAGCTGCCAGACTTTGCTGCTACCAGCTGAAGTGAATATTCACGACTGTGAGCGAACGGCAACTGACATGACAAACACCACTCGAGTCGGAGCATAAAAAATTACAGTATGTCAACACTGTTGAGAAGAGACAGGGCTAAAATACTACAATAAAGAATGGCTGAATTCAATAGCAGTGTCAGTAGTAGAGATGCACGGATAGGCAATTATTTCATCCGCAACCGCATCACAAAAGTCGTCATCCACCCGCCATCCACCCGAACCAACGTTTTTTCAAAACCACACCCGCCCGCCATCCGCCCGTTGTTGTAGGCCAACATCTAATATGGATGAGGGGGGTCGGGCCGTATGAGTTTAACTTCTGCCGCGCTGCTGTCATGCAGTGCGCGCCCCTCTCTCTCTCTCTCTCTCTCTCTCTCTCTTTCTCTATAACGGGAACAGAGCGCTATGCGGAGATGAACGGAACGAGCCAAAAGCCGAAAATCTATTCCTGACGTCCGCGGTCGATATAAAGTCGATAGGTTTCATTCATCCATGTTTTGACAGACAACACAAACAGCCAGTGATGATGAGTTGCGCCGCACTGACAGCCATGTGGCTCAGCCAGCCAGGTGACGCACACAGCACAACAACACAACACAACACAGCGCAGCGACATGTGCAGGCTGCTGCAGCAGTGCACGTCAAAGGGACACCGCCGAAAATAATGAATATGATGCACGTAGTTTTGAAATTGTTTTTTGCGCATGCTTTCATCCATAAAATGACCAAAAAACACTATAAGCGTATTTCTTCATCACTATAACGAATTATTTAAACAGCATTTGTATAGAAATGATTCCGTCCCTAGCCTTTTGAGATCCATATAAAGCGTTTGATTAGGCTACTATAGCCTATCCGTGATCACTATAAGCTGTTTCCACTGTATTGTCATTTCCATGAAGAAAGTGTTGACTGTTGCCAATGCCCTCAGATCAGGAGTGCGTTCCTCACAGAATGAATAAGGTGTTGCCATCTCTCATGCACAGACACCAGTGGGCAGTTACTGCAGTGCCTGATGAAAATTTGACTGTTTCAAAGAGTGCTGCTCGTTTTTCGTATGTGGGTAACAATATTTAGCTAACTATGTATATATTTTTTCCTAATTGGTTCAACCGCCACCCGCCCGAATCTAATTAAAATATATTTTTTCGTCATGTCACCCGCCCGACCCGCGGTTTATCCGCGGACTCCGCGGTTGTGTCCGCAAACCGCGCATCTCTAGTCAGTAGTGTCCCAGTGTTGTGTGAGCTGTCACTGTCATGACTTAATGGAGCACTTGAGTGGAACCACTGAGCCATTGTTAATGTTATTAGTAGCATATGTGTTTTTCTTACTATGACAAGTTAAAACATCTCGCTGCGGCCTGGAAGAAGATGCTTTCATTATGATTCAGTGCTGAACCGCAAACAACAGGAGGTGATAAATTGCTTTTAATGTGCAGCACTGAAGCTCGACAGAACTGTATGAAAGGTCCTTGACTTCTTGTTAATTAAATGCACTGTAAAATGCACATAGCTGTGGTCACACCCCTACCCCTGTTTTAAAATAGCACTTTGTATCTCACTATGTAGCCTATTGTGAGGGAGGGAATCCTAGCTACACCTGTAATGCTCCTCTGAATGAAGGATTGTAGGCAGTGGCAGTAATTAAAAACTTGAAAAAGATGAACAAACAAACAGCTGTGATGGGATCATAAATATTTTCAGACCCATTTTAGCATGCTAATTTCCGCTGGGATCACATTTCAATTTTATCGCTCTATTTCATTTCCTACCTTCAACACCCCCCCCACCCCCACCCCCCAGCAGAATGTAATGTCATTTTTTCTATGGAGTGTTTCTTTACCTGTGGCAATCTGTTTCACGGTGCTGAGATTACAAGCAGGCCTAATTAAAGCTGTTGTTATATTTATAGAATTAGCAGGGTATTAATTGGAGCAGAACAAGTCGAAAGAATATAGCCGGGTAGACAGATGTGGGTATCTTTCATCAGGCTGCACTTTTATCTGTGGACTCGGGAGTGACAACTCACATTCACAATGCATGTTAATCCATCACACTTCAAAGTCCCCTCATGGGACATCTAAACAAATACAGCAAGACGGGAACTGGTAGCAGTGTCTCATTTCAGGGGACGTCTCCCTTCCACGTCTGCATTTCACTACTGAATACATCTCCAGGGGTTTATGCTCATATTCAATTTGAAATAAACTAAGCATTTCAGTATTTGTACATGCACCACAGTTTTCCACAGTCAGATCTTTTTGTGAGCTCTTTCTATAAAAACTAGAGTCCACTCAAGTGTGGGCAATCTGGCAAAAAAAATCACACCGTCTGAGTCAGAATCTGCATCCTGTTTGACCTACAATATGATATTTATTTATAAATGATTTATTATTATATCAAAGTCCAAATAGGAGCTTTGATTCAAATCTTTCCACCACCACTTTGATGCTTCTTTCAGATGTTTGTGTGCTGCTCACTGCTATTTTTGCCCAAATTGTTGTCTTTGTGTTTCAAACAATCACACTTTTTGCTGAGGTTATTCATATTATCAGGTGCAATATATAAATGTTTTGATTTGAAGTTTCTCTCTGCTAGCAGGCAGGTCTCTGGTCCCATGAACGTACTGAAACTCCGCCCCCTTTCAGACTGCAGCCGGTGGCGGCGGTGGTTCTTGTTTCTGCTCAGGTGGAGAACTGGTACAGGTCATGCTACACCAAGCTCATTAGGGAGCAGAGAGAACTTTTAGATTTAAATAACTAAAATGTACTGTAGCATCTATCTCAAAAGTAGGTTAAATACTAAAGTAAGCTTGGCCATGATAGGAGATCATCCAATGCTCAACCACAAATTCTAAAAAAAAAAAAAAAAAATTCTGTCAAAGTCAAAGTTTGCAGAGACCAAACTCATCCAAGTGGGGTCATTCCTATGTTCCCACAGCCCTATGTTCCCACAGCCTTATGTTCCCACTTTTCTAACTTTTGTTGTCACTGAAAATTAGGCCCTATGTTCCCACAGCCCTTTGGTCCCACTATTGGTTGGGTTTAGGCAATGAAGAAAGGAGTTGGTTAAGTTTAGTAAAAAGACCCGGTAGAGGCTAGACAGGCCAGATAGATAGAGTCCAGATAGGTAGAGAGAGTCCAGTGGGAACACAGGGCCTAATTTTGAGAAAAATCTTAGAACTGTGGGAACATAGGGCTGTGGGAACATAGGCATGGACCCATCCAGTCTGGAGAAACTTCTAGAGATCTGATGACTAAAAGTGAGAACGGCACCATACTGGTTTCAATTTTCACAATGTTTACAGCATGAAAAGTGGGTGTGAAGACCTGGTGGGTTTGTATTTATGGAGGACAGGATGCTTAAAAGGCGGTGGTGTGCAAGTTTATCTTTAATCTGTTTATGTTACCTGTCTTTGTCTTGGTAACACTACTGTATGAGAATGCAGCAACACTGTAATGTAGCGTATACTCATTTTTACTGCTTGTTTCTTCGGTTTGTGCTCCATTAACCAAAAGATCAGATCAGCAGCTTCTCCTTAACACTTTCTATGGAGCCAATGAAGACAGACTGGATTGTGTTTTTCCAAAAAGGCAGTCAAGTGAAAAAACAGCACTGCTCTCAGAATGGAGCGACTGCATCGATTTTGCACTGGGGTCACTTCTTTCTTGCTATCAGCCAAAGCACACTAGAGGATCTTAGACAGACAATGGACCAATACTGGGCCTGATTTTTACTGACAACGGCTTCTATTGAATTTCTTATCGATATCTGTATCAAGCAAAATCATTGTCCTGCCTCAGTCAAGCACCCATTCTTTATTAATACCTACTTTGGATCAGCGCTCCCATCAATAGGGAGGATAGACGCACTTATATTACATGTGTTATCTGGTTATCCGTCCTCTGAATGAGACACCACGGGGGGAGAGTGAGGAAGAGGAGTGGAGTTTATTGGCTTTACCAAGGTCAGAGTGGGAGAGAGGAGGGAAAAAGTGCTGGGCCAGCACAATGGGCTTTTATTTTGTTGGTTCAGGCCGTACAGGCGATTAAGCTGTCAGCCAAGAGGGGACACTATTGATTTGGTCATGGGCTTGAGGGGGACGGGGGGGCTGCACCCCCTGTTGTTTTAATTTATTAGCCAGCAGCAATTTGATTTGATAGTGAGGAGGTGTAGCAAAGTGGAGCCTACACAGAGCAGTGATCAGCACAGTCTATACAAAGGAACATCTCATTATGGTCCTCAGAGGTTTTCTGTCCTCCTACTGGCTTCCCTTTGGACTCGCTGCAAACGACAGCCTTTGGGCACAGTCTATGTTTTATTGGCATGCTATATGAGCTGCTTCCTTGCAGGTAATTTGATATGACACTCGTTGAATATAATATATTATTCTGACTGCCACAATGGGGCCATCTGTACAAGATCTCAATTCGTTTTGACAGACGGGGGGGAAATTGAGAAGAATTGAGCCGAGCAACTGAGTTTGGAGCAGTCTGTAAAAGTGTAATTGGGTGGCCTGCTACAGGAGCGAGAGGGGGGAATTACAGGGTCATGGACTCTAACAGCCCTCAACCCAAACAGTCAGAGGAAATGACTGTGTATTTTACACAGCGGTTTCATAAAGCATCACTGAGCAGAGCTGCTCCTGTGCATTCACGGGAACTGAAGCTTTCTGATGAGGAGCATGCAGGCCACGGATTTACACTTTAAATTATTTATATGCTACAAGGGTTTCAGCTGTGTCTCCTCAGCTGCTGGGATTTAAAAACAACATTTTTCAGCAAACGTAAACATACGATAGCACTCTTTATCTCAGGATTTCAAGTGTAAGAGGTCATGAATGTGTACAGAACTGATTTTTTAGCAACTTTCTGCATGGTTAAGACTTAAAATGGAGTCATTTTTGTCATGGTTTTATTAAAGGCCTGAGCTTAAAGCAGAAGTAAGCGATATATTTTGTGTTAAAGGGGACCTATTATGCTCCTTTTTGCACCAACTAAAATAGTTCCTGGGTGTCTTAAAGACATGTCTGTGACGTGCTTCGGTCAAAATACCCCAAAGATCAAACATCACAGCATTCTCAAAAACAGGGCTCTGCAAAACGGTCTGTTTCAGTGGCCCCTCCCTTTAAATGCAAATGAACCACTCCCTCAGCATTGCGTTACCATGACGATGTCTACTACTAGTACCTATACTGATTTGGCCAAAATGTAGTATGCAAACAAAAGCTAAATCTGCAGTAGGCAAATTGCCAGATCTCCAGTCTGCATCTGACCAGTCTACATTGTGTAATGAAATATACCCATGACCTAGTCTCACCCTAACCAAAGATGGTATGGAGTAGTCTTTGCCATGTAGGCTACTGTAACCATGTAACATGTAATATAAAAATGCAAAAATAAATATATAAAATAAATTAAAAATATATGCAGACTGGTCAGTTCATTGTAAAACAGTTATTTATTGATGTAAATGAGGTGATTTGTGCACATAGACTACAGCAGCACTGCTCCTCTCCTCCTCCTTCTCACAGCTTCACTTTTCATTCAAACTAATTCAACTGCCACAAGATTTCAACAATGAGACCAACATTCTGCTAAATAGACTAACCACACGGCGGTAAACGTCTAAAAAACCTGCGGGTATGTTTATTAGCGATGGTTTTCTCTACCGCGATGAGCACGGACGCCTGCCCGGCCGAGGAGGCCCGCAGACGGGCTCTGCCTGTGTGAGGAGCCGCTGCAGCTCCAGAGCTCCGGTGCTGCGGTGGTCCAGCGTTACGTCGGTCCGACGAACAACGTCGCCCCGGCGGTACGTCGCTCCTCACACAGGTACAGCTTCACTTACATGAAACGTCGGCGTAAACTTCTAAATAAAACTCAGTAAAGTGACGCTACAGCACTAAAACATGCAGGGAAGAAGCAGGAAGTAGTCCGCTTCGCTCTCCGCTGTGACACCAGGCACAACAGAGCAGCATGGGAGGAGGCGGGGCCGGCTGGAGCAGAGACCTCGGCATGACCATGTAGGGGAGTCCGGCACGCATCGACGTAGACGCGAGCTCATGTCAAAAAAAACTCAGCGCAACCGAGTGTAACAGGTGTGCAGAGAAATCCCAATTATCTAGCAGGGTTTACCTCCAAATGCATTAACCTCAGGATATGACACTTCCACGGCCTCTAGAACCATTATCCAACATTTTAAACATATATAAAAGTCTGAAAAGCTGGAAAAGCATAATAGGTCCCCTTTAATATAAGTCTTAAATAGTTATATCTTCCGACAGCAATCACTTACATAGAGTGTTTGGACCGAAACACGGGTCTGTCAGTCCCTCTGCTCTGCTCTGAGCCGAGGAGAAAACTTTTCTCATATCCTACAGTTTTTATCCAATGAGGAGAGAGAACGGCATGCAGGGCTGTGTGTGCAGCCAAGGGATGCCGGGGACGAGGACTGTTATGGTGCGTTCAAGGCAGCCCGTAAGTCGTGTTTTTCCGACCTGTGAAGTCATACCAGTTCGATCTGGTACGAGTTCACGGGTCGGAAGTTACGAGTGGCCGCTATAGTGACTTTCACCGGTAAAACAGGTCGGAAAAACACGAGTGGGTTGCCTGGAACGCTACAAAGTCGTAAGTTGTGACTTGAAGCTGTAATTTACGGTTTTCAAAAGCCTGCCTGGAATGCAGCATTAGCCAAAACGACCGGATCGCTTACTTCTGCTTTAAGACCCACTGTCAGCTCCACACTAAGTTAAAACATTAGACTTTGCCCTATCACCAGATTAAAGGTATTTTACAGACACTCCTATGACAATTCCATTAACTTTTTCAGTTTAAAGGTGACAGTAAAAGTCAAGAAAAAAAAAAAAACAGCAATCTGAATATGCCGTTAATATTTATTCACAATAAGCAGGACTGAAATGACGAGTGGACCAGAGGCCCGTGCCGTCCTGAAGTCAGTGTTAGTATGTAATGTCATCTGTGAAATTATTACTTTCACTATCATCGTAATCGTTGTCCTTGATTTGCTCACTTGGCTGCAGTACATCTTTTCATGGATGACATACGGGCAGCGGTAGCCTGCAGACAGACAGCGTTATATCACTTTGGTCATTAAGGCAGTAAATCCTCTCTTACCCCCTGCCCTTTTATATCAGAGAGAGGGGCAATTATTCTGCATACTTTTATGGGCAGGATCACATATGAATATGCCATTTAATATCAGTTTATTGCCCTTTTTATGACGCCATTGAAATTACGTTTTTTTCAGACTTTTTGGGGGTGACAGATTAAACAGGACAGAGTTAAGTCAAGTCTTAAGCAGGGTTAAGTATCAGAAGTGAATTGTTGCTCCATGTCTGGCCTGGCTATAACACATTAAACCTCAATGAACTTCACACATTCCCCACATCACCACGAAGGAGATGTTTAAATCATGTACCCGAGTTAAAACAGACCTGTCAATGTAAATTGTTCTCCACTGTTGAGCAGCAAGAAGTCTCTTGCTATTCCTTTCATTAAAAAAAAACAGGTAGTGAATGTGACCAATTTGCCCTGACTTGGCTCTCAGATGTTCATTTAGTGAGCTCAGTATTTCTCACAGAGTAGTGCCCTGTTGGCTTTGTCCTGACAGAGTGGGAGGAGTGGAGCCACCGAAAGGCCACAGCTCCAATTACACGCAGCCCCTGCTCCTTAAATGTCAAGCTACTTTGCATTACCCAAAGTGCAATGGCATTCAGCGGGTATTAGCCCCACTCCAGCAACATCTGTCACATTGTTTCATGCGGCTCCTCGGGCAAAAAAAAAAGCAAATGATCGCCGAACCCCGTCCCTCTATCTACTGTATCTATCTATCTATCTATCTATCTATCTATCTATCTATCTATAACCCGTCTTCTCTGAATTCTCCAGCTCACATTTCAATGAGGTTCGGATTGCCGTGAAACACAAAGTCAAATTAAATAACAATTAGGTGGCCCTGCTTTGCTTTTATGAGGAAGAATGGATGGAGAGAGTCAATTCGGCAGCTTTTGTAATTGCTTCAGAGGGAAGATTCATGATCTTTCTTTCAACGGTGTCGGTTCATTGGCTGTATTGGCCACACAGGGCCCCTCAACTTTTCCCATTAGAGACTCCACAGGCTCGGCAATTTAGCTGTTTTTTCGGTCATTACGAGGGGAGATTGCGAGCTTTCCCTCTCTAATTAAACCTTGATTAGAAAATTGGTTCACCGCAGACACAGCGCCAAAAAAGAAAAGTGTCAGGCAGGGGGACAAGGCGGTGGCTGCAGTTACCCCGGAGCGTGCAGGTGGTGTTTCCATCATACGCTTTGACCATAAAAACCCACCAACACAGCTGCACTCAACTTCCCTACTGTCAACCTTCTCATTCAGGACAAAATTATCCAAAGGTTCAGTGTCTTCTTAATTAAGACATTAGCATACCTCAATAAGTAATTACCAGCCAACATCCAGATATCCAACACCTGATAGATACAAGGCACTAGACCTATGATTCACAAACCTTCAAAGCTGCAGCCTTAGTGATATTTCCATATGAGAATTGATTGCTGTGATGTTTCAGATCTACATTCTCACCTACAACCACTTGCTTCACAGTTATAAGATGATATCAAATGCTTCAAAGATCAAAAAGGATTGCACACTGCTCATCAAATAAATATCTGCTTGGCTGCGCGTCTGAGTTCAACCACCAAGGGGTCACTTCAATCCCCTCACTGTAACTAAAAGCTTCACAAAACAAACCTAATGAGTATGAGCAGGTTATAGAGATTTTTTTTTATTGCTATTAAGAGAGTCAGTGACTCCCGATCTACTGACTGTAAAAGTTCAGAGACTGTGTTCGATTCACAGCTTTCGTGATAGAATTTTACACCGAAGGAACACATTAACTTTGAATTCACACATTTTCACCACTCTCCTTTGAGTCCAAAATGTGATCGTTGACCTTCAGGCATGTTGCACTTCTGGTGGAGCACTCACTTTTAAGAGCTGTGAGGGTTTCAGACAACACAGTGTGCAGTAAAAGCATTTTGTGTAAAGTCTTAGAGAGCCTGAGTCTTACTAGCGGCGTTTCCTGGGCATCTAAAAAAAAAAAACAAGAAATAAAAAACCTGAGCTTCGGGAAGTGTAGAGGGAGAAGTCAGGTGTCTACGTGGATTATTTCAAAACACACATTTCCAGATGTTTCATCAGGTGCACTGCAATACCCTGGTCAAAACCACTTTAATCATTCCCTCACTGAATGACTGAAATAATATTTCACTCAAGTAGAATTTCCTGGGTATCATGTCACTGTCTGGGTTTCACATAAAACCATAACCCATAAACACACTGAGTGTGAAAGTAACATTTCAATATAGATTCATATTAAAGGTTATAGCTACAACTTTTTCATCAAAACGATTAATTTTTCAAAAATAACACATCCACAGAACGTCTAGAGGGGTGCAGAAGTACCGGTATTCATTTTACAGAATTGTTTTAATAGTAACCTATATAAATAATTGTTTTATAGATTTTGACGGATGTCCAAAATATAAAAATATTTCCATCTGGTTACGTCGACATGAAATGATCTCTGCGCCAACAGCATTAGTATGTTAAAGGGATAGTTCAACATTTTGGCAAATTGGCCCATTGCCATAATCGCTATAGTCATAGCAGTAGGTTCATTACCTTTAATTGTAGGTGTAAGCTATTTTCAGTACGGCGGAGCGCAGCAGCTGGCTGCTCAGAGCTACGCTATGGAGGCTAACGGAATTTCTTGGTTTCCCTCATTAAACTCATCAAATTCAACATCCCAAAACTCCACAGCGCTTTTGTAGACAAGTTGTGACCTGCACAACCACCACGCTATGAGATAATGACGGAACGATACGAAACGGAGCCGTTTTCGAGGTAAATACAGGGTAAATACGGAGACTGCTTGCTGAAAAACTGTCCCTGAACGCAACGCGCATCAGCGGTTTTGTATGAATTTACCTCGAAAACGGCTCCATTTCGTATCGTTCCGTCATTGTCTCATAGCGTGGTGGTTGTGCAGGTCACAACTTGTCTACAAAAGCGCTGTGGAGTTTTGGGATTTTGTATTTGATGAGTTTAATGAGGGAAACCAAGAAATTCCGTTAGCCTCCATAGCGTAGCTCTGAGCAGCCAGCTGCTGCGCTCCGCTGTACTAAAAATAGCTTACACCTACAATTAAAGGTAACGAACCTACTGCTATGACTATAGCAATTATGGCAATGGGCCAATTTGCCAAAATGTTGAACTATCCCTTTAATGTTAAGAGCTCAGGGGCCAGATCGTGATAGCTCTGCGGAGAAAATGGCACCGTGCTAATGCTAATGCTAATGCTAACTAACGGTCAGCCAGTACTATAAAGTTTCCAGTGCAGGCGTGATGATGCTGTGGGTTTGTCGGGTTCGTCTGCAGGTGAGTGAGTGTGAAATGATTCAGAGGTGTTTCCAGTCCGCCGTCAACACCAGAGCTGCTGCTCGTTAAATACGGTTAGCGTTAGCTTAGTTTTAGCTACTAGCCGCTCCCTAGAGGCGTACCTGGCAACCAGTAGCTACAATTGAAGGTTGGAGCGATAGCGGGCGAGTGTGAGTGCGACGCCTACTGGCCGGGAAGAATTAAACTTGTAGTTAACACCTTTAAAGGGACAACGAGCAGTTTTGGAAAAGCAAAGTGTTTTCACACTACATTTATGAGCCTCCGCGTGCACCGTGAAATTATTTGACCGGCGCAAGACAGACAGATGTTTTCATTCATCAATAATTAAAGTCAGAGGTTCGAAGACGATCACATACCGTCGTAGTTCCGACCATAAATGGCGATTCGGCGGCGTTATTCTCATGACTCGCCGCGAAACCGAAAGTAATGCTGCCTTCATGTGCTATGGTACAGTATTTTCCACTTGTGACCTGGTATTTACCAGTGCGTTGTGTTCATGTGCTTTTGTTGTTGTACAGAGAAAATAAAGATGGTGGACACACAGATTCAGACTTGTTACTTGGGTAAAATCATAGATATACACGTGCAACATCTACATGTATGGGGTAAAACAATCTTGGATTGCCTAGTTCATCTCTTACAGCAAGAAGATGAATTTTCAAAACTCAAACGGTAAATATTAATATTCATGGAGATTTAGCACTGGCTATTTGGCTAGCTTTTTAAAAGCGTTTTTTACTGTACATGCAGGCATACATAAAGTAAATAGCTGCTAACTGTTTTCTAAAGGCTTGCCTTGCTTACCATTAACGAATCTTGCGATGCTCGCCGCTATGTTGAAAAGGTCAAAGGCTATTCTCATCTCGGCAACTCGGGCATCAAAAAATTCTACGAGTTGCCCAGTGGAAAATACCACATGAGAGGGTGTTCATGTGCACTTTTCAAGTCGTCTTTTGGTATTTACCATAATTACCATAGCACATGAAGGCAGCATAAGGAAACGCTGGTCGGCTCGACCAGCACTTCCGCCACCACTAATAATAACAAAATAACGATAGAGACAAAACTATATACAGTATTTATCGAAAATGGGCCCAAGTGTGGGTAACGTAGATTCATCCACATTAATATGAGACTTTTTTATTGTCGCGGAATTTTTCGTTCTGCCGATGGAGAAACTCCTCGTTGTCCCTTTAATAGACTAATTAAAGTGCAATAAAAAAAATAACACAGTGAACCTGTTTTGAAACTGAAGGCGGTGCACTCTGACTGCTCTGTATGTTGGATTATTCTGGAGGAGTCCACCGTTCACTCTCAACCCCTGTAGAGATGCTGAATAAAGAAGACACCTGAGCTCAGAACAGTTCCTTTGACTCGGCTGTGAAGAAAGTCAGCTTCTCTCATTGGCATTCCTGCAAGACACTGCATTCAGCTTCAATGATCTCCAAACACCAAGCTCTCCAAAAAATGGTGCAGCCTGGGTGGAGACACTCTGAGTGAACAGGGTTCGCTCCTCTGTGACAGCCCGTATCCACCCTGCTGGAGTGTCCTTGAGGAGGAAGGCATGCAAAAAAAACCCCAAAAAACAACCAAAAAACACACACATCATGGAGAAAAAAAAGAGAAAAATCATGGTGCCGTTCCCTATTTTCCACATCTCCTTTACAGTTCACCAAGGAGCTCCCAGAGGAATCACGTCATCCACATCGGTGCCAGCAGCTGACCTCTTCAAACATCTTCTTCATCACACTCAGACAGCCTGATCTGATGCCTGACTTCGTCTTTAATCAAACATCTGTTCCTACTCTCGGCCGTCCTGCCTCCCTGCTTTGTGAGGAGCTTCATCTATCATACAAATTATTTTCGCTCTACAACCACATCCAACCTCCTCTCCAGGAAATTATGTTTATAGTGTTCTTGTTCGTTCCCAACAGCTAATACATTAAACAAATAGAACAAAACCCCCCTGAATTATTATCTTTTCAACCCGAGGAGAACATGTTTTTCATGAATGTAAATACCGAGGTCCAAAATGTTCATACAGCGCGTAACTACAAAACATTTACCGGCACAATTATATTTGTTTTTCCAATATAAACTCTTAAAAGACAAGATGGTAACCCTCTACTCCATCAACAAGAGCCAGTGCTTTGTTCGCCATCCATTAACCCTGTCCATCTTGTGCAACCTCTGTATAGCACAAAAACATTCTATTTTCATCTCCAGAAAAACCTTGGCCATGAACGCAAAACCAGCCTGCAATTACATGTTCAATTAAAAAAAAAGACCAACCTATTTAGCAGAGGTTATATATTTGTTCAGTTACATTTTAACCAAACAAAGATACACATGGCTGAAGTCTAAAAATGTATTTATAACGAACTGATAATGAATTAAGAGAATAAAAAAAAAGACACAGTAAGTGGTGGCCGTTAAATGCATACGTTAGCATTTGCTTTCATACGGCCGAGGGTTAACTGACAGCCAGTGGACCGTACGGCCGAGCCATTACCATAGTTTTGCATTCTCTAATGTCATTTTCTACAAGGTTAGGCTTCATGTAATCATTGCCCCGGGACAGCAGTAGGCTAGGAGAGATAAAGAGAGCGCGCTGAGTGGAGGAGCAGTGGGCCGCTTGTTCGACTTAATGAGACTGATCTGAACAGATGGAGGAGAGACTCCCAGGTTGCTCCGACACCAAGTCTCCCAGCCTGCTTTACTTGGCCACTCATCTGTTCAGACTCTCTCCAGCTCGGGCTTCCAAAGTGAAACTTCATGTATGTATTTGTCTCTGTGTTAGGTTACAGTGACACGACTGCTGTCAAGACACTTGTGACCTGCAATTACCATGCACCACAACACTGTGCTGACATCTTTCTTCACTTCCTCCACAGTCTCTCATGTTTCCTGCCCTAAACCTCAGTTTTGCCTTGCTTCATCACGTCTTTGAGTTTACCACGGTACTGTATCTCCCTGAACCTTTCACACACCTCTCAGCGGCTGAGATTGCTTCCTCCTGAATGTAAAAATCTCTCATCAGATGCACTTTGTGTTTCTTCTTTGACAGTTGACATTTCCTTACATGCATGACATTTTCTGAAGTGCATGACTTCTACCTTCATCACAGTTTTTATTTATTTATTTTTGCTTGGCAAAGACTTGTTTTTTGTGGTAGCTGCTCTCGCAGTTTTCACTCTGTGCTTCTTATTCCATCCATTTACAACTTAAGTGACAAAAAGTGAAGCTCACTCTGCAGCACTTTCCTATTCCTGCCTTTTTTTTCATCTTTACATGCGCTCTACACCCTGACAAATACAGTATTAAAGGGACATTGTGTAACTTCTCCTGTTATCTATTCACGAAAATCGATTATTTCGTTCTAAAGTATGTTTTCATTAATCAGTTATCACCCCCATCAACAAACTGAAGTGTTTCTTTCAGCTCTGAATGAGCCGTTCATATCATTCATATCTCCATGGAGCGGGTAAGCTCGGTGCTGGCTGCTATGTGGTGTCGCCATGTTTTTACGTTCAGTGGCAGCGTGACGGTAGGAAACCACGGAAACTCAGCGGAGACACCGGAGCTGTCGGCTCAGGTCGAGGTGGCGTCTGTGAAAAGTCACCGCGGTAACGCAGTGTGGAGGAATGGAGCGTTACACTGATGCTGCATTCACCTGCAGTCGGGCAGACGGCCGTCGCTAACAAACCAGAGGTCATTTTAGTCACAGAGGTCGAGAGAAAGCTGGTAAAACGCGGGTCAGGTAAACAAACTATTGTTCATGCTGTTACATGCAGCGGTTGTCGTCCATCTGCCCAATTTCACGTGAATGCAGCAAAAAAAAATACGATTGAGTTGCTTGCGATATACAACCGCAACGCAATCAAACAATCATATCTATGCACTGTGAGCAGCCACAGAAACCAGTACACCATGTCTTTAACAACAGTTCTTTTTCATTTTGTTGTCCTCTCTACCACCACATGAGGTGAAAATGTTATCTTCTATTATCCAGCAGACACAACAATCAATCAGTCGTTCTCTTATTGAATCACAATACTTCCTGCTCTCTGTAATGTTATTGATACCAGGCCATCTTAAATGACTTCTACCCGCTTTCCACTGCTTTGCTTCCTTTGAGACTTTTATCTACGTTGCATCCAGCATATCCCCATGTCAACATGATACACCTTTGTCAAGTTTTTTCCCAATTGACAGGAGTGAAAAAAAAACAGTTTTAATGTGTTTTCTAGTTTCAGTGGTACATGTATAAGTCTTCAAATCAGTTTCATCTCTGGTACTCTTGAGACTTTTGATGCACTCACTGAACCCTCTCTTTCTCATGCTTTAACCTTTCCTCTTAACATCTGCTCCCTGTTAAGCATTTATGATAAAGTTACTCCTAACATTACAAGAATCAGGACGTAATTAATACACACTGCCTGCAAGGTCTTTGGCCTGGCAAGTAGTATCTCCTCTCCAGGTGTATTTTTAGCCCCTTTAGAGTAGTGAATAGCTTCTCTCGTTCCCAGAGGAGACCTGAGCCTCTTCCCTCCACTATCTACTAGTTCCTGGTCTGTGCTCATCCCATTTGTTATTGTGACCACGCTGTTGTCTGGTTCAACATGTTCCCACTGTGAGTCATGTTTCCGCACTGCTGTTGCGGCCTCAAAGTGCTATTCTTCTTCCTTGTGTTATTTGTATCAGTAAGGGTGTAGCAAATCTGCTTTTTATATTGCTGCTTTGAGCTGTCAGCCCATGACGTCCCAGTGGGGTTATTTTCTCCATGTTTGCTGTCTTTCCAAGCTGTCGGATGGTTTCTCCCTAGTTGTTTGCTACCCTTTACAGATAGAAAGAAAAAAAAAAGAAAAATCACGGGACAAATTTGGATGATACATTTACCAGCAGATCTAGTATCTGATGAAAGTCTCTCTTGAGCTATTGCATAAGGTTGGGAAATATAAAACCAGTGAGATATTGAACAACACTTTGGTAAAAGCTTGTACAGGATGTATCTATGATATTTTGTCATTTCTGCTGTAAAACACACCAACAAACACTCTAACAAATGCTCAGGAAGTCCCCCAGGCGTTCAGCACTAATGGAAAGTAGATCACAGTTGGAGCTCTCTATAGACGCACCAGTGAGATGCACAGAAACTAGTCCTTCAAGTGAAGTGCTTCACAACTATTTTTTGATAACACAAATAGCACTGAACCATGATGAAGTGGATGCTGAGAACACTGTGAAGCTAGAAACTATTTCCTCCACATGCAGTACTACTACACAATCAGCTCCTTCAAGCTCCAAACCCACCACAGCCTCATGTAACAGCAACTGTTTATACTCTGAACTTCTGAGATTTCCTTCCATCATAGGCCCCTGGGAGGATAGGATTCTCCCTCAGCCAGCTGGAGAAAGGCAAACAGAGGAAAAAGAGAGCAAAAATGAGAAAGAGAACGAGAGAGAGAGAGAAGGCAGAAGACAAAATGTACAAAGAAACAGATCCCTTTTCCCTGGGGAGAGTCTCTCTGGTGGCTTTACCACTTCTTATCTGATGAGCCTTTGGAGGATAAGACCGCGGCTCTCTCCACTGTGTCTGGCGCAGGGAGGGATACTCACAACGTGGTGGTCAGACAGAACCAGCCCTGTGTGACAGGCAGACAGGCAGACCGGCAGACACTGGCGCTGACGGGCAATACTGTCAAAATGAGGCAAGAACAAGTCGGGATGGCTCTCTTCAGTGGAGCCGAAAGTCTTAAAAGTCTGCAAGAAATCATCACGCTACCAAAAATCTTGTGGGATACAGATGCACGCTCGCCATAATTGACTTGAAAGCATTACTGAATATTTCATTTGTGCTGCGGGAATTGGATTCTTGAGAACTCGGCAAAAGCTAAGTGGGAATGATACGTTTTTATTACGGCTAATGATGCTTTATACCTGCACCTCATCATCTGGACCTATTACACAAATAAAGTCAGTTTCAAAAACCAGGAGGAGCATTTATTCAGCCTAATTTGTGCAATCCTGTAAACAAACGTCATGTTTAGTCGATTTCAAAAGACAAATTTCACGAATCAAGATCCATTTTGCACAGATAAGAAGCACTTCAGAGTCTGCAAAGCTTTGCTCGTGGGTCGGAGCATTACCAGGGGGGCAGCAGGACCACTCATTAGCTACAGCAGTTACAAGGAGCTCAGGGCCAGCCATCTGTAAGTACAAGTTCAATGGTCTGACAGACAGAGCACACACTGGAACCCACAGAGAGTACGCTCTATTCCCTGCTAATCAGAAACATTTCTCCAGACCCCAAAAATGAGAGGAGGTCTGGTCTACACTGACTCAGAAAACTCTACTTCTTATTCTTCATTTCCTTGCACTCACTCACCCTCCCTCCCATCCGCTCCCACTGGAACCAACCCAATGGGAGCGGAGGATTCACCCAGGAGAGAGAGCTAACTGGCTCCGCTATTACACCACCTGTCACAGGGGAGCCGGTGTGCTGCTTAGCCCAGCTGGAGCTCTCTGATCCAATCGCTCTCAATAGACGACGAATCCCTACCAGTGATCCTTCGGGGAATCTTGTCAGAGAGGGAAACTCAAAGCCACTTTCTCTCAGTCTTACAATACAATACAGCAGCAGCACGGGACACTAATGCTTCA
The DNA here is from genome assembly GCF_045865225.1 of Trachurus japonicus. Taxonomy (NCBI): domain Eukaryota; kingdom Metazoa; phylum Chordata; class Actinopteri; order Carangiformes; family Carangidae; genus Trachurus; species Trachurus japonicus. The sequence goes on along the minus strand of NC_140920.1, from coordinate 8,530,372 downwards.
TTTTACCACTAATAAAAGAAGGATTAAATAAAAAATGGTGTTTACTCAGTGATGCTCATGAGGAGGAAGAGGCAGTAAATAAGGAGCAGCATCAGATTTTGGCACAGCGAGGTTACTTCTGGGTTTTCCCTACTACGACGGTGGTTCACTTCTTTCGGTCATTCTCTAAAAAACGCTCTACAGCTCTAGGTCCCCGAGTGCGACCATAGGAAAAATTTTGAAAAAATATGTGCAGATCAGAATTAGCTCTCCTCCTGCTAGCTGCGCTACACTGCAGTTAAACAGCAAAGTAATGGGGGCAGTTCTTCTTCTAACCACGACTTTGGCCTCTCAAAATATCACTACAAATGCTTTGCAACATCCACCAGTTCCTTACCACACAACACTGAGTGTGCATAACTCTGTTAATATGAAAGAGCAGTGTTAACGTGTGTTTTTATCGTGGACCTCTGTTTACTCTAGCTTCCTGGGTAGACCTTACTAGTCGACTGTCGAGCTCGGGACTGTTTCCATATCAACAAAGACAAAAGCGTGAGGAAAACATGGATTTAGGAGGAAAAAAATTATTTTGGATGGGAAAAAATGCAGTTATATTCATATTGATGGTTTTTTCACATCCAAATTCCATGTTTTCCTCACGTTTTTGTCTTTGTTTAAGGTGCGTTCACACCGGGCCTTTTATTTTTTTTGCTGTCACTCGTATCTCTCCTTTGTTATTGCTGTAACGCTCAGCTGCAATCACGTATAAAAGCACGGCCTCCTGACCAATCAATTCTCTTGGAAAATGGCATCACCATTGTTAGGTGTGTAAATATTGCACATACACAAAAAGTAAAAAAAACAACAAAAAATCTCTACTGACCTCGATGGCTGGCTCAGTTGTGTCATTTGGAGCAACTGCTAGTTTTCTTTCTCAGCTTCTGTGTGCTTTTACCGGCTGCAGCAAAACACCTGTGAAAAAGTTTCACTTTCAGTCCGACACAAACAGAGGATTAAAAAAAGACTGTCTGGCTTGATTCCAGATAACTAGCTCTACCAACTCACTGAGCTTTGCAGCAGTAAAACAGACTGATGTTCCTGTGTGAATAGGAATATGTGAGTACATCGACACAGGTTATTATTAATAACTTGGGTTGTTAAAATTATTTGGAGTTGCCAACTAGCTGAGAGTTGCTGTGATGGTCTGGAGGTTGTTTCAAAACTTTTCACAAATGCTATTTGTAATATCTATTTAATGAGCAATCAGTCTGTTACACAACAATAAGACCATTTCAAAGGTTACTGGAAAGACAAAGTTTTGTAGTCGGTGCGCTTCGGACAACAGGGATAGCTGTCTGCTCAAGAAACACAATGCAAAGAGGCACAACAACAACATGGTGCATGGATTGTGTGGGTATCTCTATGTATGTACACTCATTTTGGTTCATGTAGCTTCAGCCATGTTCAGCAGTGCAAAGAGCCCAAAGGCTGTGTTAAGGTAGCCAATAGATCAAAAGGTGTAGTGATTGATGACATCACACGTCACATCACTGCTCTCATCGCTCTCCAACAGCTGGGCCAATCACGTTGGCGTATGACAACAACAACAGCTTAACAAGTGATAAATCAGTTTCTTGATGTATGTCTGGATGGTGTGGAGCAGTATGATGTGAACACACACACCAAGAGGCAGATGGCCCGAGTGTTTTAAATGTTTTCCATGTTAACCATCACTCACTAACTTTGTAGTGTCTTTAATTGGATTTTTCCTGAAGTGTATATACACAAACTTTTCTAGCAACATGCAGCTTGGTGGTGGAGGCTAATGATCCAGCTGTGGACTAGAGTTGGATGGTAACAGCAAACAATTACATGCACAACCTCACCTGCTTCATTTGGCAATGTGAGTTGCAAGAATTAAATCATCATTAACAAAGTTGTTGTTTTTTTTTCTTTGCATACATCTTTTCTTTACTGGACACAGAGAATTTGGGGTGAAGGTTGGGGGAGGGAGTCAAATTCAGGCATCAACAAGCTTTCATGTGGTACATATGTCCAAAAAAATGTAAAAAAGAAGAAAAAAATCCAAGTAAAATTCTTCAATTTCCTCGGACAAGAAATCCACATCGAGTAAAAAAAATCTGTGATGCAAGCATGATGTGATGTTTAAATTAAAACCTCAAGGAAATTTATTTCCAAGGATGTAATTTCCAAAGATTGTGAAGAACTTCAATAGTCAGAATGAATTTTTTACTAACTTTTGTGTTTCTCGATGTCTGCTGGAATTCAATGTCTTATCTGCTGCATTTAGTTTCACTATTTTGGATTCATACAGTATCTTTTCTAAGGATTATAACACTTGTAAGTCCTTACTGGTATTTAAAGACTTAATAAAAACAGATTAGGTCTAACAAACGGTCATAAACATTAAAAGATTTAAAATCAAATGATGTGGAAAAATATGTTCTTTAGCAGGATCTAACTACTCCACTGTTAAGAGTGTGTGTGTACGTTATGAATACAGAGTGTATTGCTTATAGTACAAATCTGATAATATCTCTATCTGAGTGTTGAAAGCTTGATCCTTTCTCCATAATTTGACAATTCTCTCTGGTGCCATCTCAAGGACTTGGAAGACATCCAACAGCCTATATACAGTAGTCCATTTCTATATAGATATGGGGGGGGGGGTCCTAGTGACCTATATAACTGTTTGTGCTGTGATTTGAGCGGCCTGATTTCCATCAGCCAAACACTTGGAGCAGATTCTCAGTTTTATGGACATAGTGGACATTTGGTGTCTGATCTCATCATTCCACATAAGCCTCCTCCTGATGCAAATCTTTGCAAGTGGACAAGCCACTAGAGTCCCAAACAAAGCAACTCTAACCACTGTGGAGAGCACGCCATCTGGGAAACTGATGGTTAAAGCCAGCAATGATCTCTTTTACCTGAGTCATGTAGTCACTAGAAACATCAGATGTAAAAGTCACTATGTTCCTTTTGATTTCCATTTTATGTATTCTGTTTCTTTTCTCGTGTAACATAACTTTAATTACTTCCAAATGATAAAAGCTAAATTTAATGAGATTCAATAAGGGATTCAAAAATATGTGTCCATCCCTTTTTTACCTTCATATACTTTTGCTTTCCACCCATTTCATTCTATGTTTTTGTAGTTTTTCCAGCCTCTCTTTTAGGTTTCAGATAAAGCTTTAATTACATGTGAGGTACAAGCTTCAGTGCAGCTTATAGTCTGCACTGCATTTTTCCCAAGACAGACACTGTGCCATCAGACATGTTGGAAATGCGTCCTTTGTATCTGTCTCTCTGAGAAAAACCCATAAACCAAGGGGAGCCCTCGGGGTCAAAGTCACATGGCAGCTGTGCCCGGACCATCTGGAGCGAGGAAGTGTCTGATCATCCAGTGGGTCACAGGTTGGACACACACTCCGCTGATTGAATCCCAAGGATATAACGGGCAATTTTGCCCATCACTGTGACTCCCACTATGGGACATATAGCCTCTCCTTTGTTGCCTTTACCTCTCCTGCATGCCTCGTAGCCATCTACAACAATTTCACAAACAACCTACCTGAGGCAGTGGTGGTTGACTTATTGATTCCACATCTCCTGGCCTTGAAATGGGCCAAAAGTCTCATGTAAGCTTGAAAATGCATTATTTGCATAACTAACTGTGCAATTTTCTGTTCTTGGCCTTCATCTGTAATTTACACATCCTTATTATGTAAACATAGCCCGCTGAAAAGTTTATATTTGTTGCACAGTGCTTCATATTCTTTATTTTCTTTGGTTTATTTTCTACTTGTTCATTAATTTGATTGCTTAAAGCAGAAGTAAGCGATCCGGTCGTTTTGGCTAACTTCTTGTCAGCCGATGGAGTTAGCAGTCCCCGCCCTCGTCCCTACGTCACCACATTCATGCGCATCCCTTGGCTGCACACACAGAGAGGACCGCCCCTTTATGCCGTTCTCTCTCCTCATTGGATAAAGGTTGTAGGATACAAGGAAAGTTTTCTCCTTGGCTTACAGCAGAGCAGAGTGACTGACAGACCCGTGTTTCAGACCAAACACTCTATATAAGTGACTGCTGTCGGAAGATATAACTATTTCAGAATTATATTAAAGCAGATATCAGTGGAATGTTTTTGTTAATATAAGTCCTAAATAGTCATATTTTCCGTCAGCAATCACTTACATGAAGTATTTCAGCCTAAACACGAGTCTCTCCGTCACTCTGCTCTGCTGTAACCCGAGGAGAAAATTTTCCTTGTGGGATACAAGTGTTATCCAATGAGGGGAGAGAACGGCATGAAGGGCTGTGTGTGCAGCCAAGGGATGCGCGTGAATGTGGTGACGTAGCACGAGGACCAATTGATGCCTGACAAGGGCGGGGGCTGCTAACTCATGGTGCGTTCAAGGAAACTCGTACTTTGTGTTTTTCCTTCCTGTGAAGTCATACCAGTTCGATCTGGTACGAGTTCACGGGTCGGAAGTTACGAGTGGCCGTTATAGGGAACTTTCACAGACAACAGGACGGTAAAAACACGAGCTACGGGTTACCTGGAACGCTACCAAGTCGTAGTTGTGACTTGAAGCTGTAACTTACGGTTTCAAAAGCCTGCCTTGAACACAGCATTAGCCGAAATGGCCGTGTCGATGATATCTGCTTTAATACAAATATTCCGCTTACTTCTGCTTTAAATGCAAACATGCAAACATGCTTTAGCAAATATGATTTCATGCGATTTTGAAAATAGTCCTAAAAAGCTCAATTCTGTTCACCAAAGCATGCAAAGTCGATTCAAAACTTTAACCAACCATCCAACAGAAACAACGTTTTCATGACACAGGAGGTTAAGATTCCCACAGGCATCGTCTCCATCATTTTTGATCGATCAGAAAATGAAACTCTGCTGGTTGATGTTCACTCAGCAGACTCAAATTCAGCAGCCAATATCCAACCATCCACATCTGCAACACGTCTGTTCACCTCTTAGCCTGCCGTGCACACACAGCAATAATAATGCACATGCAGCTCGAGTGTAACAGTGTGTATTCATCCTAACATGTGACAAGCAGAAGTAAATCAGAAAACCCTGGCTGCAGAGGGTTCACTCGCTGCGCTGATGCAGTCGATCTCCACTGGAATCTCCTGCGCCTTCAGCCTCTCTTTGACCATCCAATAGCCTGCTGTGGGCAATTCATTTTTCATGTGTTGAAATACATCACCGTGCCCCTGGTCAGTAGCATCGAGAGCCCAAACTATTTCACCCATTTATTGACTGTACTTACTGAAGTAATTATTTTACAGTATCTTGGATTTACCTCCAAAAGCTCAACCAACCTATCTCTATAGTTTGCTTATAACTTCAGTATATTCAGCTCTTTTAAGGCCTGTACAGTTTCCTCAGGGACATTACATACCTCGACAGTGCTTCGGTGCTGTTATCAGAGCAGCTTTCTTCAAGGTAGTCTTGGTAACAAACAAGTCCACATTATTTAACACTTGGGAAAACTGCTTATACTGTATAGCAAGCCGCTGAAGCATGAGGAAAGTTAACTTGAGCCATGAGGTTTCTTGCCAGTTACACTTCATCAATCTTAAGGTGACCAAAGAATCCCACAGTCCTCCATCTCTCGGGGGTTTCTGATGTAATCTGTACTGTGCACATTAGTGACTAAAGATATATTGCAGACCTGAAGGGAGTACTGAAATGGTCAAGGTAATTGTAAATGCTGAGCCTGACCTGAAAACAGGATTTCTGAAACATCAACAAATCATAAAAAAGATGTAATGTTTTTTATTCTCTGCAGAGTTCATAAAGTAATAATTGCTGCATTGATTCTCTTTTGACCTGTGGCTCGCAAAATGAATGTCATTTTTTAAGGAAGTTATGTGCTCCAGCTGGTTATTTTCAGGTTTTAGGTTTTCTTTCTTCTTTCTTCTGCTGACTTAACATTAATATAGACAATGACAAATAATATTATCATTGTGTTTTTTTTTTTTGCAATGTGTCACTTGAAAACTCTAACAATGAATAATAGTACTGCACTAAGAAAGGAGATATTGTTCTTTTTTTTTGATGAATGAAAACAGCAGCACAACAGGAAATTAAATTCTTGATTCTGTGCCATTTTTAGTCCATTGTAATATTAAGACCTTAAACGTATTAAGAATTAATGACTAAGCAGATGATTTTAGTCCTCACAAAAAACATTTCTGCTTTTCTCATTAGAGGACTACTTTACATGAGGATGCTGGGAGAGAAACGTTGTGCCTTGAGAACACGACACTGCTGAGGGAAACTAGACCTGCAGGGAGGTATTAATGTAAAATTCACATCCGCCGGCTTGTTGAGGCAATGAAAGCTAGACCTGCATTCAACAAAAATAACAACAACCATGTTGGCTAATGTTTCTGGAGGATAGTATTACACCACCTTCTAAGACAGGGGTGGCAAACATGCGACCCATGGGCCAATACCGGCCAAGTGTGACAATTACATAGACAAGAGAAGCATAATATTGTTGAAATTGCAGCGATTTTTCTCAAGAAATTTCAGATTGGTCACAATATTGTAAGATATGTACATACAGAGAGGATAGTTCATTACATGCAAACATCTTAATAATGTACTGCTTTGTACTAAAACAAAGGGGGAAAAAATTGTGTTACTTTATAGGTTATTATGCTGTTATTTTGACTCACTTGAGATTTAATTGTACTGTATGTGGTCCCTGAACTTAAATGAGTTTGACACCCCTGTAATTCTGTTGTTTTTTTGGAAGGAAACTGTATCCAAAGTTGGATATGAATGTTAGAGTTATTCTGTAGTGTACAGCATATGCAAAACTCTCCACTGTGGAAAAATGTTTTTGAGGCGTAATCTATCTGACTTTGTTCTGTTGTTTGAGTGTTTGGGAAATTCGAAAACGACTTAATATTGGATTAGTTTTGGCATAGGGAATAAAAAATACGATCTGCATTGCTTAGTTGAATTTAAAGCCAGAAACGGTGACCAAAGGTTTGTGTTCATGGGGCTGATGTTGCGAAAATATAGAGATCATATAGAGATTCCTTTACAACTTTTGTTCATATGAGTAAACTCTTTTAATAACCTGTGATCGTGAGAACGTATAGATAATAGATGGAAAACTTCATTAAGACATTTTATTTTGCTCAGTTCTTCAATGCAGCAAAAGAAACAACTAGAACAAGATTTGTGTTAATTAGAGTTATTGCTAAAGACATGCAACAGTGTGTTTTGCACTCATGACCCCCTGCCCCATCAGGCTTAGACCCCTTTATGCCCCTTAGGAGGATAAAACGTTGTTGGAGGGGAAACCTTCAGCTGATTGTTGAGGACAGTTTTCTCTGCTTTGCTATAGTTGTCTTTTGATGTTCTTGTTTTTCTCTCCAGGCATCCAGGGCACTGACAGTCAATGGTTTTGCATCTGAACTCCCACATTTTTGTGTTTTATCTCATATATTACTCTTTGTACAGTTCAGTGAATAACATCCTCCCACCCGTCTCGTTGCTTTAACATGCAACAAGAAACGTACAAATCACTGTGTCGAGCTTCTGCAGCCAGTTGTAATACATATAAAGTCAACTACCTTGTTCTACATGAACAGGGAGATAATAGCATGCCTGCAGGCTAACATCAGTGTGGCGGTGATACAGTACTCAGTGACACCATATGGTGGCTGTGACTGTTGCCCGTGGGCCCAGATGAGGTATGGAGGGCAGAGTAATTGTTTTCTTAATGACATAAGACAGGAGAGGAATGCTCAACATGCTGGCGTGGAGAAAATGCAGAAGTACCACCACGACCTCTGAGCTTCGAAGTCGCACACAGAGAATGAGAGCTGATTTTCTGGTTGGGTACCAGTGGAACCTGGAGCCAAATGCATCCACACCTGTGCTGACTCGGTCTATGAAGACATTTTATTTCCTGACAATGCGATTACAGAGAAACATATACAAATTCACTGTGATACTGTAGATGTGTAACTAAATCTACACACAAAGTGGATGACAGATAAATTCATTCATTCTCCTTATCATATTTATTCAATCTTTTCTCTCCACAGAGCTCAACAGTCTCATGGTGCCAAGATTTAACAAGTCATATCCGACATGAGCAACGCATTAAACGTCATCCTTAACCTCTGCAGCCTATCACCTTCTATACTGTAGGGTGAAGTGAGACTTTGTATGTCCGTGTAATATCTCAAGCTCAAGATGAAAATCAGCATGTGAATCACTTGACACTCTTGCAATCACATGACATCTGCCCATAACACCTGTGAGGAAAAAGATCATTCTTAGCTGTGGTTATGTCACATGATAGCTGGCTATTTTCTATCAACTCTTGAAAGTATAATACCAGGGTTTTACCAAGGGGATCTAAATAACTGTGATCACAGGATCTACAATCACACTGTGCTTTCTCATGATAATGAAATTGCCCTTGAAGGAATATTCACTTATTTTTCCAAACACACCATTATATAAATTTGAAAAAGAAATATAGGCCTACTGTAAACGCACATGTAAAGATTTTATTTCTAAAGCTAGAGGAATGGCTGCAGTTTGTCCTGTTTGTCACGAGTTTATACAAGGGTTATTGAGCGGGCCGGGCCGAGCGGGACACAGTGATATACGTAAACGTCCCAAAAAAACTGAAACAAATCTGCAGGCTGTCTGCCTCCAATTCCTTAGAATTTAAAAGGCAGCATGTTTAACTGCACTTTTAATTTTGTTACTTGAGCAATATGTGATATTGCTTTTATGCAACAGTTTCAACAATTCCATCTAAGCATGGATAAATGTTTAAAACTCAATAAATGTGAAAAAGACACTTTAGTCATTCTGTCTTTCAAAGCAGACTGGAGTAGATCATGAGGATCCTTTGCACACCAATAGACTGAAGCAGAAATCATTAGGAATCAAATAGTTTTGAATCGAAAATCGATTTTGAATCAAATCGTAGACCCAAAAATCAGAATCGAATCGAATCGTGAGATAGTAAAAGATTCCCACCTCTATTACTTAGCTAGCTAGGCTAAGTGATGGGCCGCAGCGATTGGTTTTTCTCAGACATTTGATTGACAGATCCTGATATTATTGGCTGATGAATCTTGAGCAACATAACACATAATTCGCGCAACCTGGGAAAAAACTACATCTGAGGAAGGGTTTCTGAACCGAAATGTTACACTCCCTAGTTTTGGTGATAATAAATTATTGCTCTGGAGCTGTTGGTGGTGTGCGGACTTTCGGACACACTGTGCACAACAGTTATCCACTGCACCTGCAGGTCTGGCTGTGAACTGTATAGATGTTAATGCTACTGCACCTCCTGTCCCCTTAGCCCCTTACTGACTGATTTTTGCTGCGTCTCCTCCGTCCTCACAGCCAGACACCTGCTCTCAGAGACGGATGTAGGTGACCAGACTATCAGCATCCATTCGCTCCACAATGAGTCAGCCCCGATAACCAGATGACCATCACGGCGAAGCCCCGGACCCCCCTGACCTGACTCCCATTAACCCAGACATCGGCTCAGCAAGACGGAGAGAAAGAGAGATCACAATCATTACCCTCTATCAGCCCTATCTTCATCTCCTATCAGTCATGTCTGGGCAGGATGGGAAATATCACTTTCTCACTTTCTCTGCTTCTCTCACTTTCTCTTTCACCTCCGCATGACTCCGTAAAATCAGGCCAGGTGGTCGGGTGGAGTCCATTACACCGGGCCAACACTTCACAGTGCCCTCCCTGCCTCGTTTTTTTTTCTGTATCAGCACTAAATCCTCATCTTTTCTCATTTTACAGCTGGTGTTGTTGTTACTGCTGCGTGTGCTCTGACTTATTAGACGAATGCTACCAGAAAAAAGGAACATCTCTGCACTATCACTGCAAGAGAAGTGCGATCTCTCTGCGTGCATGTGTACAGTAGGGATGCTGGAAAAACCACACACATTGTTCATGTTCATAGCTGGTTATTGGCCAGATGTCCTTGTATTATTTCATAAAATGTCATTAAAATACATAAAATACCAGCTGCAACTGCAAAAACAATGTCTTGCTGGGACGCACAGTCAGATCCGTTTCCACAGTCTCCACAGTGTCGTTGTTATGACTGAAATTTGAAAACAGAGAGACAGTGCTGAAATGTGTATACTTTATTATAAACTCATTCAGCCCACATAAACCGAGGCCACAGCCATTATGTGTCTATTTACTGTGAATGGACACTGCTCTTCTCCTGCTCCTCGGTGACCCCACTTAACTAAGGAAAGGTCAGTGCTAATGAACAGGCAGATGGCGGCACTTGTTGACTTAGCATATAAGCTGTTTGACCTCTGACCCCCACACAGCAAGCGAGAGAGGGAGTTTAAATGAAGGTCTCTGACTGCCCCCCCGCCCCCTCTTCTAGAAACACTTACAAGTGAGTGGATGGGAGTGACTGTTGAGAGAGTAATAAACTCAACATGTGCCCTTAAACACAGTATTCTGCTTCCACTAAGTGTAGAGCACAAGCACTTTGTGTACATTAAACATGAGGACACGTTTCCTGTCAAAACTAATGTGTTGTGCATCACAAATATGCAAAAAAGGAAATAAGTGCATAACTACACCAACAAAGAGGAGGATACAGTGGCACTCAACACATTACAACTTAAGAAAATACATTAAGCAAACACACAAATGTGCTGCAAATTCAGCAAATAAATCTACGAAACACTGAACAAATGCATCCCAGCCAGCAGGTTCATCACTTGTTGTCTTTATAAAAATGTTTTGTTTCATTTCCAAAAGTGAGAGTGAGAGAGGCAGGAAAGTCAGGGAGAGAAAGAGAAAGGATGATATTTTTGCATTATATTTTCATTTATATGCATTTTCTCGAGTTGCAGCATGTCGAGCTCTCAGGGCCGTTGTAGGAGTAAGAAATCAGAGGGGAAGTGTATGGTTGGTAAATTGTAAAACTATCTTGTTTGAATGCAGCAAGTGATTTCTACTGGTAAATCTGGAGGGTAATTTATCAATTGTTTATTAAGTGCTTGATACACAAAACATTGTTTAGTGTAAAACAGAATTTGCATCATCATCGCTTCCCAAAGGCGAAGATGACATAAATGGACCTGACCTGAACCTGATGATGATACTGTAGTAGCAAATCTTTGTATCTGAAAGGTTTCTGCATTTATTCATGAATTACAGGGTTAAGACAATTCTTTAAAGCTGTACAGAAAAGAAAATTGAATTTGAGCCCACTGCGGGTCCTAACATTAGTGTAATAATAACTCATCTATCACACGATGTAGCCCAAACTTTGTGCAAAATTCGAGTAAATCCGGGATGAAAGTGTGGTATTTATTTTCACAGTGGATCAAATTCATTTTCCTTCCTCGGGTAAACTCGTGCGGCAACTCGTGGAAACTCGGTGCGATGAACAGGACAAACGGCCATTTCTGAACACCTTTAAATTCTTTAATGGAAATTAATATTAAGAATTAATTGTTGTAATTTCATCCAGTTTCTGCTCCTTTTTTTCCACCGTGATGTGGAGATAAGAACACCATTCATCTGCATTGGCCTCACGTCTAACACAGGATTACAGCCCGTGTGTGTAGTGACACTTTTCAACACCTTGTAAAACTAAGTGAAAAAATAAACATAACAACAGCTGAGACACATCATACAGACTAAACTGATCTCAGACTAAAAAACAGTTCAGAGACTGGATGTGGCTTCATAAACACAAAGCAGACAGCCTCACATATTCTAGGAAAAATCTAATTTCACACCTTCTCCAAATCAATATGCATTCAATCACCACAGCAGGCGCTCATGGGTAGAATTGATGAACAGGGCATCGTCGCTGGATTACAATAAGCTTGAACTGTTTACTTCACACCGGTGAAAATTGCTCTTTAAAAAACGTTTGCTTGCCATGTATAGAATATCGACAGTAAAATCACCTTACAAACACTGACACATTATGCAACACAAAGGTGTAATAACGCATTCACAAATCGCTGTGTAATGAAGTAAAGAGATTTAATTTATGACATTCATTTGAGCAGTAACATTAATTAGGTATGACATTCGTCAAACTGGCGTGCCGAGCGGTGGGAGCTCTGCTGCGTGTCAGTGAAGCAACGCTGAGGTGACAAGCAAGAAATGGGAAAGCAAAGTGCAGGAATGAAAGGAAGACGTGGACGGAGAGAGAGAGAGGGAGGGAGTGATGAAGAGTGAGAGATCATTGCTCTGACTGTAGAGGAGATCTCTGCATCACAATGTCTGCAGTCAAACAGCTCCCATCCGCTCACACACACACAACAGCCAGGCTTATATATATTCTACGCCGCGGTGACGGCAACACCACATCATTACTGCTATGATGATAACACAACAGTAGTGTAGTGGGCTCTGCCTGATGAACGATTTATAATTAGATTGATTTGGAATCGAACAAATTAAAGAATGGAGACATTTCCCTGTCCAATTGGCTAATTGGATTGACTGTTAATGGCTGCTTAAAGAAACGTCAAGTTTAATTTCACACATATTGACATGCAGTTGATGTGGATGACATTAATCTAATGATTATTCATAAGAGTTCCTTATTATCATTTCTCTCCCTCTCTCACTTTCTCTCACCGGGCATGTCATTAAGCTGAAGCACAACCATTACCCAGCATGGTTGCCATGGAAAATTTTCCTGATGATTTACTACCCACTGCTCAGATAGAGCGCCGTTTGTGTTATACCGGCTGCCGACTGCATTTGTAAAGAAAATGTATGTTATGTCTGAAAAGCTGCTGCATCCAAAGCACTTTTTCTGAGAGGGAGTGCTTTTTGTTTTTTACAGCTCAAACCTAAATAAAAATCCACCTTCAAGCAAAGTCTTTGACTTTAAATCTGACTGACTGAAGAGGGATTAACAGGTCCAATCAATACCTTCAAACGGTCAGTCCAGTTTCCAGGGAGAGATGCTACAGTACAGTATGTACTGCTGTGTTTCACTCTGACAAAATTAAACCTCCAAATCAGAGGTTGCGCTAGACTTTTTCGTCGCCGGTCATTTTGACTGACGGGGTCATAAAAATTCCGTCATAATCTATTTTTACCGGTCACTTTATTTATTTTTTTAAATGATAATAATGCCATATTCAATAGCATTCAATTTTAATTCATGTTTAATTCATATCAAGTGCAAACAAATTGAACAGAGAATGCTCCGGAGCAGAGTCTGCTCAGAGCACATCTAACCGTGGGTCAGTCAGTGAATGCGGGGGTCACTTTCTGCCACTCAACATCTAAATACAACGTAAATACCTGATGATGACATCAGTTTTCTGTCAACAATCAACATACTAACCCATGTGTTATACCAAAACATCCAAAGGAGCACGTTTTCACATAGGCACCGCATAGTGCACTGGCGTTAGCTCTCTCTCTCTCTCTCTCTCTGTGCCTCTCATTTCTCTTTTACGCACGCACGCACGCACGCAGCCACTGCGCATCACTGAAACAACTGAAGCTATAGACCACACAGCCATGCAGCACAAATTCAGACAAGACAAAACCCACTCAGCTTTACGTGTTATAAACAATGCCACGGCGGGCAGAATACATTAAAATAAGGCTTAACGTTACCTTTGGAAGAGTTGTGCGCGGCGAGTGTGTGAAACGGTGATGTCCTGCCCCCACCGCTCTACCTGTACCGAGACACACCGCTGCTGTGTAGCTACAGCTACGTAACTTAACAGCTGACTACTGTCGGCCCCTCGGACACTGCAGCTGAATCTCGCCCGTTAAATCATTATCGACCGTCATATTTGCACTGACACGACTCCCATCAACATTTAATCCACTTATAATGTTTGGAGTTTGAATACTGCGGGAAGCTTTCTGTCTTCTTCTCTGTTGTTGGTGTTTATGTGTGGCAGCGCTACAGCGCCACACACGCTCCACACAGGCCTAGAGGAGGTACTACAGCGTTTTCTACTGAGCGCACCAGCCAGCTGTGAGTTTGTTTGTTTTTTAATCTAATTCTCACCATAGTGACTTTGAGACATTGTATATGTTTTATATCGTTATCCACCGCTCCATTTATTGATTATCCGCCGGCTTCATTGTAAACAAATGCACATGGCCAGATGGCCATGGCTGTGAATTGCAATCTGTCAAAATGACGGATGGCCTCAAAATTTTTCCGTCACCGTTTTAAAAAAAACGGTCAATGACGGAAAATATCCGGTTAACGCGACCCCTGCTCCAAATCAAATACATAATCTATTAATGCAGAATCTGAATACTATGTCTAGATGCTAAAAGATGCACTAGTGATACAAATCCTGACATTCTTACCGACCTCAACGAAAACAAAGTAATTTAATCACATACCTCTAATTACAACTTGAGGAGAGTGGCATCAAGGCAAGCTGCAGACGATTAACTTCTTAACAGTATAAATCACAGTTAACACTGTAGTTGGTTGTAATAACTACTGTTTCCCAAGTTTTGCCTTAACTTTATATTGAAAACCCATTTCTCAGGAGTTGAGATAATCCTCCAAGATGTTTGGGTGGCAAAATTGAACGTCAGCCAGCTCTAAATCCATAACTGAAGTGCTGCCAGCCAGGTTGGGTTTGCTTAGTAACTTGCTACACTAAATTTGTCTAAAAAATTCTCCTTATTTCAGCATCTTCACACACACTGCTCAATTTGATGCTACCAATACTGCAGGAGTCTCAATAACAAAGCCGTTGTGAAGGCAAAACGCCATAATGCCATAGGGGATTTTCCTGCTCAGGTCTGTTAAGGTTTCTAAAGTGACGCCAAAACTTGTGGTGTCACGGGATTCTGCATCTTTAAGGTAGATTGAGGCAACGCGACGCCGATGTCCTGTCGTCAAAGGACCATGGGAACTGTTGGGAAGGACAAAGTGTGCTTTGAAACCGTGATAGCTATCACAAACCACATTTACAAGAGCTTATTCACGAGGGAGTAGTTTGCTGACAGAGGAAGCAAAGACGAAAAACGTAGATGAACTCCTCTCGTGTTGAATCCACACAGGACACCGACTGTGTTGGTAAGTGGAACTCTCCTTATCCTTTATCAGCTCAGTGCTTCGCAGACTTTTTGACTCTGTTCTTGAGTCCTCATAGGGACTGATATGATAGTTCAATTACAAACTATTCTTCTTTTTCCTCTCTTGGAGAATCTCCTTTCCTCACATCACTAAGGGAAGCTAATATTACTCCATCCATGACACTTTGAAATGCATAGTGGGATGTGCAGGTGTGTGGATGTGGGGGTGCCATGAGCGAGTTGCACAGGTTTGGAGCCTGCAGGGAGTTTATCAGATGGAGGTGTTTCAACATGTAAACCCAGGGTCCCCGGAGGTGTGCAGGATTAAGTTTGGGAACGATTCCCTTTGGTCTCCTGAAGCCACTATATCCTGGAGAAAATTGGCTTTCTGGACGAAACACTGTGCAGAGAGAGATAGGATGCATTAGGCGCAAGACAGAAAAAAAAACCCATCCAGAGTAGAGAGGAAGGCAGAAAAAGAAAGACACAGAGTCAGTTCTGTTTGTTTAAACAGCAGACATATCCATCTTATTATTTTCTCTACCATCTGATTTTTAAAATCGTATTTTTCACAAAGCCAGCAGGACACTACCAGTGGTGCAAGCTAATCCTACTTCTCTCCGTAGAGAACGACTCTTCTCAAGAATGTTTTCGGGGTCCGGTAATATTAATCTGGAACAGCCTAAATTCAAGAGCAACGTTAACTACAGTGGAAATCTAAAAATGAATCTATAAGAGTCCGTATGAGAATGAATGGCTGGTTAAAAATGTCGATTTCATGCAGCGTGAACATATTGTGACGGCTGTATTATGACTGAAAAAGATAAGCGTGTGATGCATGATGGTGTGCAGCAGCACCATGTTTTACAGTTTACACTTGAACACATTGCACATTGCTCCACAACCTGCAGCTCCATCTCACCACGCGGTCCGATTTCCTCTCGCACACACACCTGGCTGCAGTCGGCACCTCACACCTGTACATGCACAGCCAACTGACTGTGTGGATTAAAGCACAACTGAGTGTAATACAACAATGTTATTTGTCTAATTACAGAACCCAACACCCAATATGAGATTTCAAAACAACAGCTGTTTTATATTACAGGGGGAAAGGAGAGGGATAATAATAGGCTCCGAGCTGCAGCGTTGCAGAGGCGCAAAAGGATTTTTGGGGTTTTATAAGGGGTGAGTTTTATGGAACAGATGGACGGCTCTTGTCCTGAAGGAGTGAAAGGCCTGTTAGTTTTCATTCCAACCCCTAATACTTTAATTAGTGAGGATTAAGTGGCCAGTAAGTGACCCGAGCGGGTGATCAAACACTGAACAGCGTAATAATGGTTGCGCTTGTCAGACGGAGGCACTAAACGCAGGTTTTTCACTGCAGTTCCAGATGATACTGCATCAAGTCACAGAGTAATGAAATGAATACACCTGTCATATGAGTGCAGGGCCACAAACTGAGCTCAATGCCTTCAACAAGCTGTAGCATTTTTATGAATGAAAGAGTAATTGTGTAAACCCCAATACAATATACAGTACATGAGAAGAAGAGAAAAACACATGACATGACCTCACTTTGAGTAGAAAATTGTGATTTTGTATTTAAAGAGGATCACAGGGAAATGTAGTGAAAAGGAAGCTTATCATAACGCACAACTGTATTTCTTTTTAGGTTTAGGATCATAATCCAATTTTCTAATATAAAGCCAACACCATGACTTCCAGTCTTGCAGGATCAGTTCTGAAACACAGATGCAATTCTCAAAAAAGAAGGAACACATCATTTTGAATTGTGCATTACAAATGTACAGTAGTAAGTAGTCATGACCATTTTATATAATTTTATATCACTTTATATCATATCATTGTGATGTAAGCTGCTGGACGATCTGAATTTCCTTCCTAGGGATTAATAAAGTATTTTCTATTCTATTCTATTCTACTCTACAACGCTGGCACTCAAAAGTGATGAACCAACAATTATGTCTATCACATGGGTTCAGTCAATGTCCACATACTTCACAGTAATTGTGTGCATTTTTCATTTCTCATTCCAACATCCATAAACTACTCCCACACTTAAGTCAAAGGTCTTGTACAGGCAAATGAACAGTTTAAATTAAATCTAAGTATCAACAAAAAGGCTGCGTTTGTGTGTTATTGCACGGTAAAGTGGAGTTAAATGTTTCCATAAAACAAATTTATTTCAAGGACTACTAGAGACATGCTATCATATACTGTATATTCATATTTGCTTTTACAAAACATGCTGGTACAGTATAGTGCAACCCTCTCTTACAGTACATAGCAGCAAGTTGTCTCCACTCGCTGGGTCTCATTCATGAAACGTGAGTAAATCTGTGTGTAGATTTGCACATAAAAGCTCACTCTACTAAAACTCTACTCCGGATTCATGAACGGTGCGGGAAACTCAGATTTGATCGTAAACACGTGTGTAACTTCATGAATGCCAACCCAACGTAACCTAACAACACGCCCCCGGTGATCAGCAATTAGCATAGATCTCCATACATGAATAGCCATATAAGGAGATCCTGACCACCATATTAGGAGGTAGGTGCATCCAGCTCACCTGCGGCCATGACGCAAACGAGGAAAGAGGGAGAGAGAGAAAAAAAAGAGAGATCACGGATCGAAGTCATTTTGGGTGAAGTGGAGTCCAGAAAAAATATTTAATTCTCTTCTGTTAGTAGTGGTGTGACTGGGACAGGTCAAAGGCGTGGAGGAAAGAAACAGATTTAGTGAATTAACTCATTGAGTGCCGCGCTCCTTTCCAAAGTTTTAGTCAAGTGTACCGGCAAATTAGACCATATTTGACTTTTTATTTTAGAGCCATAGTGTATTCTATATTATTGCCACCAACACATACTGTAGCTCATTTGAAAGGTTTAACTTTATCCTTCAAATGGCCACAAACCGTTTGTTTCTACGTGCCTCCGTTCCTGAGAAAAGTCAAGCTAAACATGGCTGGGTTTCACCAAAATCCCTCCTTTTTTTCTAGAAAAGGAGATAGAGCGTCTTTTATGAAAGGTGCGCTGTTTGTGTCTGTCGCTCTTCTGACACTCGCATTTCTGGATCAAAGGGCTCGTATAAGATAAATATACACAACAATTGTTGTTCTATTCACAAAACCACCATCGGGGGCGGGGGGGGCGCCACTAAACAACAATAACACAGACGCACCGTGCCGTGTCACAGCCTCTCGCCGCGGAACGTGAGGCTCTGCCGGCCACAGCGGCTCGCGAACACCGGTCCCGCCGGTGGTCGTGGTCCTTCTGTGGTACGGGTCGGTGGTGCCGGTCTGCTTTGGTCCAGAGACCATCAGATTTTACCGCGGGAGGACTTTGGGGAGGACACGGTGTTGCTCCAGATGAAGACCGGGCGAGACAGTGGGCTGAGAGCTTCCTGGTTCAGCTCCCAGCTGCTGCAGCCTCGCGGGTGAGAGCGGAGCAGCAGCGGAGCAGCTGCTGCATCCACATGCAGACCTCCGTTTGCAGAAGCTGAGTTATGATAAAAACTTCCAGTTCATGAGCTGTCATGTGACTTTGATCGTCATCTATTTCAGTTCTCCTCGTCGTAGAGTCCCCAAATTTACATATAATGTGTATTAAAGTGTCTATTTTCATAATTTAAAAAAAAAGCAAAAAACGAAAAATTTCGTTTTTGGCACTCAACGCATGGGAACGAAAAACGAGAAATTACGTGGTTGGCACTCAATGAGTTAAGTAGGCCTATCCTTGGTTGATTAAAGAACCGTTTAAGAAGTAAAGCCAGAATAGTTCGATATGAAACATGAAAAAAAAAAAAAAAATACACACAACTCCAGAGCTACTGCAGCGACGGGAAGGGGTGGCTCTTCGCAGCCTCAGCTGTAGAGGAGCATGGTTGTATCAACACATGAAGTTATATAGGCAGGTTATATTGTTACAGAAGCATCCAAACCGGTGCTGACTGCGCTGCTGCGCAGGGTGAAGTGTGCGCCCACCGAGCGTGTTGCAACACAAAAACGTTTTTTCCGGTTTTATATCAGATTATTATCATCATTAGATGGAGCCTTGACGTGTTTGTGCGTGTCCGATCCCTAAAACGTCTCTCTCTCCAAATATTTCTAATTGTTTGTCATGTTTAAATTACGTGTTTCAAAGGCATCAACGTATTTTGAACATGAGAGAGAGTAATACAGATTAAAATTGTAATTTTCAACAGTGACAAGCAGTATTTATTTGCATTCTTACATTTACACAAGCGCTACACATAGTCCAGAGCAGGTGTAGATTTTGTGAGTAGCTACGAAAAAATCAGCACTACTAAAAGATTGATGAATGCGGAAATCCACGTAAATTTGCGCTGCTCAGGGTTTACACACAAATCCGTGCTGCTCACGTTTCATGAATGAGACCCCTTGTGTCCACCTCTGTCTCTCAGACACACTAGTACTTTCAGATTTTCCCTCTGCATGTGAGGGAATCCCTCCAATGTCTTTGTATTTGTCCAAAAACGATTCATTATATAGCATCTGAAATGCACTTTCTGACAATCGGTTCAAATATTCTGCTGCATGATTTTGAAGTAAAATCCTCTCTTCCTATACACCTTGCTGCCAACGTTACAACAGGGAAACAGCAGTTTCTGTGAATTTGGGAACTGAAAATGAAGCAAGAACACCCACTTCACACGCTTAGACAAATTAGACAATAATTGATGTCACTTTTCATGAACATTTGCACTGCTATCTCCAAAATTTAAATGATATCGTCTCTCCCTCTCTGACTTTTCACGCCACTTTCTTCTGTGGCAGCAAAACAGCTATAAACACTTCTGCCTTCCAGTTGGTTGGGCAGCACAATTTGCAAAAAACATTTATGCAACAGTATTTTTGTTTTGTTTTAGAGATCTTAAAATGAAATTGGTAAAAAAAAAAAAAAATCTGGGTTCATCCTCTGCTCAAGTCTACACCACACTCTGAGCTACAATGGAAAATGATCCCGAGCTGGTGGAGAACGTAGAGGTTCATCTCTCCATCATTCCTTTACCAACATCCAGTACGTCCCATGAGATGAAAAAACTTCCACTCAGATTCCCGTATGACTGACGCCTCCACACTGGCCCCATAATCCGTTGGTTTTTCTGGGTAGGAAAGGTTGTGATCACTAAGATGGCTCTAAATACACATATGCTAATTCTAGTTTACATAAAATGCTGCAGTGGTTAGACTGTACCTTGAGTGAAATAAACCATGTCTTGCAGTCGGGAGGAGGAAAAAAAAAGGAAAAAAAGGCAAGGTCCTAGAGGAAAAATGGTTGGATTACACGGCCTTTTGAATGGGTAACAATCTCCATGTGTGTTTGTCTGTATGTGCTCTGAGCAGAGAATGGTAGGAAATGGGATCCAGCAGTGACTTTCCACCACAGGAATGTTGGGGTTCCTAAGAAAGAAGAGGAGGAATCAAGAACGGGTGGTGGGACGACAGAGACAAGAGAGGAAGGGGAGACGGTAAAGAGGCTGCGCTTATCAGTTTCTGCCCTTCTTTTCTGTCGGATAGAGATCTGTCAAGATATACAGGCTTTAAACCAAGCTCTCATTTTAGCCCTGATCTCGGCTTTCCTCGAGTCAGTCATCTTTAAATCCCTCCATCCATTCTGGGGATCCTACAGCGCGAGCCAGACTGAGTCAGAGAGAGAATGAACAAAAGGAGGGTTGGACTATTTCAATCAGCAGGTGTAAAGCACACATCAGCAAGAGTCTGCCAAGTGAGAATTTATAACATGTGATTTAGTTGTAATCAACCTCATCTGAGACTTGCTCTTTAAGTACGTAAGTATTGTTTCTGAGAAAGGTTAAAGCCGGGTTCAGACAACACGATTTCAGGACGATTTTGACACAATGTCGTCGTGGCCGGCACATTTCCAGAGTTGTGCCCAATTACGGGCGTTGGGACTCGGGAACGACAAACGGATGTGTAGTGTGACATAATTGATGACCAGCGGTTTTACATCTACGACGCTCTACAACGCCCCGACAGGAAGTCTAGCATGTTAGAATTGTTTGCATTTCTTGTTGTTTTCGAGGTAAATTCATGCAAAATCACTGATGCACGTTCCCGTCAAGGGCAGTTTTTCAGCAAGAGGTCTCTGCATTTGCCTCTAAAACAACTCTGTCTGGTAACGTTGTGTTGTCCACCAGAGCGTTTTGGAGTTGTTGGATTGTGCATTTGATGAGTTTGATGAGGGAAACCAAGAAATCCCATTACCCTCCGTCGCATAGCTCTGAACAGCTTGCCGCCCTGCTCCGCCATTCTAAAAACAGCTTGCACCGACATATAAAGGTAACAAAACTACTGCTATGACTATAGGGATTATGGCAATGGGCCAATTTGCCAAAATGTTGAACTATCCCTTTAACCTAAGTGCTTGGCACAAACCAAATTACACACAACCCCAGTGCGGTCTGAATGACTTTCACATACAGTGGTCATGAGTAAGAGAAATTGGTAGACCTCAGAGTTCTGTTGGAGACATATTTCTCTAGTTCAAGATAAATTAAAACAACAGGATGTGAAGGAAATTCATCGCAGGCTAGAACGGGCTTACACGGAATATTTAATAAGAAATCTTTCCTGCTGAGCTCATTTACCAAACATACCATTTCTCATTAGGATCCAGATGCACGGCCATTAAAAGCGTTTTCAAAATCAATTCGTTTGCGTCTCTTTCCCTCCAGCACCGGCCAAATAAATGTACTACTACGTGCCGCCGCCGCCGCCGCGTCCGTATGAGCGCCGGCCTCTTCCACGGTTCACCTGGGTCATGTTTAATGAAACAAACAACAAACCAGCGGCAATGTGTTCCCGTCTTACTCGCACTGCAGTTGTCCTCAGATGACTGCTGCCAGGCTGGGGGTAAGGCAGCAGAGAGAGAGAAAGACAGAAGGGGAGCGATGCCTCAGACTGCCTAGGGAACAGCGCAGCGCCCGCTCACAAATCAATGGGTATTGTGGGACGAGGGGAGAAAAGCAGCCCGCTGTGATACACACTGAACCAAACTGCACTCCACTCTCCCCCCCACCTGTGGAACAGTCTTGTGTAAAGGCAGACTGCATGGGGTGTTTCTGCTTCAGATGGGGGGCAATTTTAGACAGACAATCTGGCCTCGATCACAGCCAGATCTAAACTTCACAATGAAGGATGAAAGGGAGGAAAGAAGACAGGGCGGACGGTGCAAGAAGGAAGGGAAGAGGTCAGAGGAGTAGAGAAAGACTCATCGCTCCTATGGTTTGCTGAAGTACAGTACTGTACCTGGCCATTTATTGAATATTTAATAGAAAACTCAGCTTGACTAAGCTGCTGTGGTAATCATAATAAACTGTTAGAGTCCCGCTGCCCTGACGAAAATATAAAACTGGGCACAACAGAGGTTTGTGCTTGTGATTTTTGGAGATCTGTTTGGAAATGAAAAGGACTTTAAAAAGACAGAATATGTAATTTTCTGCCAGTGTCTCCACTCGTTGTTTACAATAGACAGAGTCTGGTGACATTGGGGAGTAGCTTGAGGAGGTCGCCAGGTTCCTTCAGCGTAAATTGTTCAAGAACTTCATACCTTGAACCAAATCATCCACAGACTTTGCTGATGAAAATATTGAAGTAATCACTTTCACATAAAATCAAATAAATAAATAAAAACCTCCAGGGGGGCTGAGAGCCAACCTGCTGCGTATGTTTGCTCAGCATGCTTCTCTGATAAATGAAACTGTTGAGGAGATTTTTTTTTTACAGTGAGCCAAATTATTCTCAGTGATCTCCTCCTCTCCAAAACAAACGGACTCAGTGTTGGAATAAAGCAGTTTCACTCAAAATAAAATGAAAAAAATCAAGGTTTCTCAAACAAGCTCAGCCGACTCTTGACATCTTGGAAGAGTTTCTAGGGGCTGGGCTGCTGCTAATGTTTGCTCAGGGTGTTTCTCTCAAATTAAGATCCTGATGATAAAAAAAATACTTCATTACAAAACTTATATTTACATAGATTAAGATCTATGAAGTGTTTCATAAGTGTTTAGCTTTAAACTTTATTTGGAAACATAGGACAATCTAGAGCTGAAGTCATAGCGAGCCCTTATATCTTATAGAGTGCTACTACTGAACCTCTTCCTGGTCCATATGTTTTTGTTTTGATGCCTGAAATAAGGACATTTTCACATTTACTTGCACAAAAATAAAAAAAAGTGTCAGTACATGCTAAATAAGGCGCTATATGTGACAACAGCAGCTGCCTGGGACATCAAGTTGAACATGAAAACCAATCTACTCAGCTTTACAGCCTTGGTGTGTTTATATTTGCACTATTGCTTATTACTATCGACTTTCGGAGAAGAAGGGCTTTGGTCAAAGAAGTTAAGAGCTAAATGAAACTACGAGTTTTAAAGTTTAGTGGTCGTCGGTATTCAAACTATGTTACTGCAGTGTAGTTCACTTTTGTTTATTGTATTTGAAAAATCATAAAAGTGGTATTATATTTTGAGATGCAAGTATAAATGTGAATATCATAAACTTCTATTTCTCATAGACTTTTGTTACTTATTTTCGGCATTGATCCAAAAGCCAGTGAGAGAAAGCCCACTGGCTTTTTGTTGAAGGAGCCAGAGTGATACCAACATCCAAGTTGGACTATAAAAATACACAGTTTATTATCACCCCTTCAAGAATGAAACATTGTGCTCCTTCACTTTTATTAGATATTGCCAGTATATGTGGCAATAGATGTGGGGAGTGAGAACTGACAATCCTGGACCTTTGATGATTAAAATGAGATAACTAATGTCTAATCCATCAAAAACCATAAAAGGATACAATACAATTTCCAGCAACGTGAGCTCTGCAGTAAATTGCTTTAAAATACTTATTTCTATTCAATCTCTATTTAAATGTCATTGTTCTGGCTCTAATATCAGTTTAGGGCAAATTTTAAAACATCAATATTCTGTGGTCTATGGATAAATCATCCCTGGACGAAGAACAAACCGAGTGCTACTTTCCCCTTGATGCCCGCAAAGTGCTGACAAATGTAGATTTTGGTCGTCTCTATTCTGGCTCCTTTTATCAGTGGCAACACCAAAAAAGATGAAATGAGAAAAGACCCGGAGTGAAGTGCTATGTCTGCTCAGCTGCATACCTCTGTAAAAGGTAGATGAAAAGCACATCAACAAGTGGAGAGGGAGGGAGATGACGATGATGAGAGTGGAGGAAAGAAGAGTAACGGGTGGTGCAACACTGCCCCCATGTGAGAAGAATGCACTGTGTGTGTGTGTGTGTGTGTGTCTCTGTGTGTTGCTCTCTGCTGGCAGCCTCTGTGTCTGTCTGTCACCAAAGAGCCATTACATGCATCTTCCTTGTTCGACACCTGCTATGGGGAGCCATGGCCTTTTATGAGTATGGCTTTATGTGGCTTTCAGCCTAGATCCCTTGTCAAGTTTAAATCCCTCCGCCTTCAACCTTTGACACATCCCCCTCTCCTTGTTTACAGTGAGGATCCCCCTGCCAGTAAATTCAATGTCAGTCAGCAAAATAAAAGCAATAGATGTGCCAAGAGTCTGTTAGGGCCGGAGGGAGCGAGGAGAGGCAGCACTCGCAGTTTACTGAGCAAGTGCTGCTTTTTTTTCCTTTTTTTTTGACATCAAGAGTTACCTGTAGAAAAGAGGAGTAGGATGTCTATTTTAGATGATAGAGACAAGCACATAAGAAGCAGTGAAGACGTGTTATTAATGTTAATCAGATCCACCTGACCTTTCCTAATGGCATGTTTGCTGGCTTTTTTTTTTTTTTATAAAGGGCAACCATGAAAAATAGAGGCGAGCCTTTACATAGAGGTGCAAAGAAGCTTCTGAATGTGTTGTGTAGAGCTGATTACAACACTGATACTCACCTCTCAGGGAGATAAGAGTCATTATAGAGCACAAAGTCACTTAATATTTAAGAAATAAGAGAACAGGAGGAAATCTAAATCAAGTCAGACCCCATCAGATGATACTCCACATATTAATGATGTAAAATATAATATAAAGGTTTGGAAGCATCCATGACCCTGTTCAGGCAAAACCCACAGTCTTTGGTTGCAGAAAAAACTCAATGATGACCATCTAAGGCAACAGACAGGCTAGAGATGAAAA
This sequence comes from Trachurus japonicus, assembly GCF_045865225.1. Classification (NCBI taxonomy): domain Eukaryota; kingdom Metazoa; phylum Chordata; class Actinopteri; order Carangiformes; family Carangidae; genus Trachurus; species Trachurus japonicus. Next base: position 8,505,078 of record NC_140920.1, on the reverse strand, counting down.
AAAAAAAAGAGAGCTCAGCTGCTCCAGAAGTAGAAGCAGACATAAGCCAGAATAACTCCACCATGAGGATGTCAGAGATCCTCCTGGGCATGTGTCAGTCCCTGGCTTTTATTGTTGCTATTGAACTGATCTTTCGCCTTTTTGCAATGTTTTAATAACTAGAGCTGAACAATTATGTCCTCCTTTGCAGTCTGAGAGAAGTCTGCAAACTGAGGGCTCAAGGAAACATTCTCTAAAAATACAGTTTTTCCTCGGGCAGTAGAAGACTCTGCGTAGCTCAGTTGGTAGAGTGAGTGCAAACATCGCTAGAGGGCTAGCAGTTTAAACATGACCCCGACCATGCATGTGAAAACACATACATTCATTATAAGCAGCAGTAATAAAACTTCAACTCATAACAACTACTTGCTTATGTGCATTATGCATTACAGTAAATGTGTGATTCATTAAATGGGTATTAAGTAAAGCAATTCAAGCTTTAAGCATTTTCTGAAAGTAGCAACTCTTCTTTTTCTTAATGTCCTCTTGAAAATAAATGAAATATTATTACTATAAGATTACTACTGCACATTGGGCTTTTCAGAACAAAAAATGCATATCTGCAAATAAATGATTAATTCATTATATGTGAATAACATAAGACGTAGCAGTCTTAGTTGACAGGAGTGATAAATTATTCACTTGCAGCAACCATGAAATTGTTGAAAGTCAAACATATGTTGTGGTTTTTGTCGCATACACGCAAACCTCACCACGATCATCACAGCCACTGCTATACATCCTGGTGTGATGGATTCACATGACACGCACTAATAAGCACAGGTTCCCCCCACTGTCTAGCAAATTTTAACACTGACAGGATAGCGGGAGGAATAAAAGTGAGCTCCTCTTTTCCCTTGTTCAGCACGACAGCAGCTTTGTTCTTAAAATAGTCGGCCTTGTGATTTAAATTCAGACTGGAGTATTGAGAGCAATGAGACAAGATCAAAGAGGTCTCTTTAGACTCACTTACCGCAGAAGAGAGAGGAGGCGAGAGGAGAGAGGAGAGAAAAGACAAGTCTCGCTGGATCACACAGGGAAATTGTTCTCTGCACACTTCCAGCAAATCATATTAGATAGAGTCACTGTGGCAACTGGAGAAGATAATCTTTAATGTGCTCTTTAATGAGAGGGAAAATGTTTGTCTCTTGTGATTGAAGCTCTCGCTGTGCAAATTATATCCAAATCAGTTCACCAGCGTGGTCTCTCCACTGATGAAAAGTGGCTGAGGGATAGCATTCAATTAGCGCGCTAGATTGACACAATCAGAACATGTAATAGGTTTTAAGGCTTTGGCTACAGGCTCATCACTTAACAACAGCGAATGGCCCCAAAAAGGTCATTATTAGATAACTGACAGAGGAATATTCCTTTGGTCTCCCTTCATTAGGAGAGGAGGCTCCTGATGGTTTTATGCCTCCACCTACTGTCACACACTGGGAGGTCTGGACACATGTATCAGGTTTGCTCCAGAGGTCTGACGCCACCAATGAGACAACTAAAAAATACATTCCCATCTCTTTCTATATCCATCTCCAACAATAAATCAATCAATGTGAAGCTAACTCCATTGTTAAAACACATGTGGATAAATTCGAATTAATGCTCATGTTTTACACTTGATGAATGCCAATTTTAATGAGTAGGCCTGTGCTTGTCATTTTTTATTTATTTATTCATTTATTTACTTGCATATTTGCACATGTGGGAAACCATGAGTTGAACTGATTTACTGAAAACTGAGAGTTGAGTGTCAGAGTTGTATGTATGTGTTGTGCTTTTTCTTTTCTAACTGAATTGAACTGGGAGCTGCAAACTGAATTGCCCATATGGGATAAATAAAGTTTTCTGACTGAACATGTGACACCTGACTTTCTGCCCGTGAACTGTATGTGTATATGTGAGTATGTATGTATGTGAGTGTAATGCTCCAGCCAGGTGCATTACAGGTGAAATTCACATGTGCATCTTCTTCCTGTAGCTAACTGACCGTGAACTGATGTGTGTCGCATTACAAGGGCTGCCAGAGATTAAATATTGCACTTTGTAGTTGTGAGAGTCACAACATACAGTATACTGTATATAAAGTTGCGTCCAAGATACCCTGACTTTCACTCTCTGTTATAGCTCAAAACATTGAGTTTTTTAATGGTTTAAGTGGAGTGGTGCAGTGTAGAGTAATGAACAGTAAAACAATTTTGGTCAGATCTCCTAGAGCCAATGTAACAGACAACTGAATGAATGTTTAATGTAAAATTGGGAAAAAGTCCTTCAATCAAACTCGGTATCGGCATCCAAACTCTCCACCAGTATAATTTGCATGACGACGACTCATGCCTGTCTGTCAGACTCACAGCTGTCCGTGTGGAATACAGTTTAACTGATGTGGGGATTAAAATGATTAACTTCATATTCATAATCTGACTCCCTTGCTGAATTTAAATATATGAACATTAGGGTTTGAGTTTTGGATGCAGGTGTTTAGCAAACAATCAGATCTGTTCTTAATCCGAGTTTGTTAAACCTCTACAATTATCCCAAAACCCATTTTAAAAAGGTGCCGTCAGAACAGATGTACAGTATACACACACACACACACACATATAGGCTATATATATATACTCTATTTACAGAGACAGCAAAGCTAAAGCAATTATGGAGCATCTTCACAAGCCTAATTAAGGCTCTCCAGCCATTTTTCTGTCTATTGTTTTTGTTTTCATCTCTAACATGCAAATTATGCTAATCTGGCAAATTAAACACCTTGTCAAACAAACTCAACAGATAAGAGGATCCTTTCAAGAAGACTGTGCAATGCTGACGATAATGATGCAAAGAGCCACTTTTTGTTCTGCGGTTTCGGGTTTGTGATTTATTTCCATCCATTAGTTATTTAACAGCAATTGTCTGATCAGATGTAATGTGATTACTGATCAGAATCACCAAGAAATTGTTCTTTTGAGAGACATTTTTTCTTCTGGTTTGGTCTAAATAACACTGCAGGCCCCCCCACAGGCCGTGTGACCTTTGACCCGTGTGCAGCATAGAGGCTCCTCCGAGAAATCAGCTGGACTCCCTGCAGAGTGGCCTGGACAGCTTCAGCCTACAGGTTGATTAAATGATTCCCAGTGGCTGGCAATGTCACAGCCGCCCGCCCGCCCGCCTGCCTAGATTATCGATCAGCGGGACGTCAATGAATTTGGTTTTCTGGGGGGACAGGTGTGAGGGCCCTCCATGGAAATGCTGTATGACATCAACTCCTGCAGGCCACCCGACATGATTAACGACAAGCTGTCAGCACAGTGTAATCGCCGCCTCGCACCTCTCCCCTTTACTTCTTGTCTTTACCTTTCTGCTTCTACTTACAGTATAAAGCCAACTGCATAGCATTACACAGGCGGTGATAGTCTGAAGAGAGAGATTAGGACAAATGGGTGTCTGAAGAGTTGTGAAGTAGACCAAATCGCTTTACATAACACACTCACTGCTACATGGCGTATATAAGCAGTTCCTACAAGGCTATAGTCTCCTGGTAGTCTATAGTGCACGGAAACTTGTAGTTTCAGAGAGCTGAAAATAGGACACGGTATATAAAATGTAATTGTGCCTGTATCTACTCTACATTTACTGCTAGGTCACGAATCGCAACACAAACCTCTCTGCGTGCGTTAGTGTCTTCTTTTCTTATGTTTTCAATAAGTTAGAGTATTTTCTACAACCGCAATATCAACAAATATCAGTTAGGGATGTCACACTTGTTTTCACAATTAATCGCCACAATTAATCAATCGTAAAGATTCTTAAATACCGTCACTTTCCAAAAAGATTATGTTGGAACAATATTGGCAGATACTGGTCCATTTACGTAACGTTGAACTGGTAGGAATTTAAATGCTAGAGTGTCATTTGTAATTTAAAAAAACAGATTAAAAGTAACTTAAACATTTGGTATAGATGACAATTAATGACTTATTTCAAACACCTCCCCTGGGGGATTCATAATTCGTCATATTTTAATAGATACTTAATGTAATTATATTTGGACTACTTTTGATTTTACACATTAATAGTGTTGTGAAATTGATAAATGCATTATAATCGTGAAAATCCTAACACCGTGATTATTTCTGACATTCGTACCAAGAAAATCTATAATCATGACTTCCCTACTATCAGTATTTCATAGGTTTGACAACACAGTCGAGGACTTTTCTGCCCTTCTCCACGCCTGTGAAGTGGTTTAACATGATAGTAACTTCTACAGCACCTCAGCTTTTATTTGACAAATATGTTTCCTTAGCTTAAGTCAGTAAAAAAATAATAAAGTGCTCACTTAAGGCAAACAGGCAGTGGCAGCAAAGGTACAAGCTTTCAAAAAAATAATAAAAAAAAGCTTTAGGTCATTGATGTCAAGCTCAAGCAATCTTTATACTAGATTTTTTTTTCTACTTGCCATTAAGCTCATTTCGCTCTGTGTGCGATTTTATAGAAACCCAAAATACTGCATTAAAAATTCATAGTGTCCGTTTAACCCCCGCTGCGACAACGGTGCCTGGAGAGGGGAATGAAAAGCTCATTTCTAGTTTGGATTGAGTGTTCAAGAAATGGAAAAATACAATTCTTTTCATAAAGGCTGAGCTTTCATATCAGCCCTTAAATGAATCTCATCATACCAGCAGCTTTAGCGATCACTATTAATAATATCCACTTTTCATAAAGCTGCTGATTTCTTTTATTTACGCTCAGTCGTCTCTGCTGTCTGCCAGTGGAAAGCGGGCCTGCATAATCACTGCTAATAAATTAAACCCAATAGAACTGTCACATCTCATTTGGACTCATTTGCACATGATTGTGTTTGTTTATGTTCGGTCTGGCTGAAAAAAAAAAAAAAGAAAAAAGAAGAAGAAGCAGCAGCTTTGACTGGCAAATCGCTGGAATTAATGAATTTCACTACCGTCCCACTCCACCCTCCCCATCCTCCCCATGCTGCATGAGAAATCAAAGGCTTTCTCTGTTTCCTCTGGCAGAAACTCAACATGGTGGAGTGATCCTGAGTCGAACACAGCTGTCAGACGTCAACAGACATCTTTCTTTGATATGCTCTGTGTGTGTGTGTTGAGTGTGTGGCTACCTGTCGTTCTGTGGTTGCGTGGACAAATCTGTTTAAAAACATAATTGTAAGAACATCCAATCCAGTCTTCATGGCCTCAAATTGATGTTTCAGGGTTAAGGTTGTATGGCACGGGGTTGGGGTTTGGCATTTAGCTGTGATTATGAAACTGAAAGTAAATGTAATGTCAACGAGTGTCCTCACAACCATAGAAAAACCAGCATGTGTGTGTATTCAAGTGTGTGTGTGTGTGTGTTTGTCTCCTGGATCATAAGTGTGGTGTGCATGGAATAAAAAAAGCAATCAGGTGCCAGAGGGAAATGATTAGTCTGAAGATGATGACAGGCAGTGAGCTGAACGGTGAATGACAGTCTGCCTCTCAGCCTCCCATTACACTCCTGTTATTCTATCACACAAACACACAACGTGCGTGCGGAGATGTGCAAAAACGTACGTCACACAAACAACTGTTTTCCTGTGCAGCGGTGGTTTTAGATCTTGAATCATGTGAAGTACATCTTTAGAAGTCATTACATTAGAAACACTCGATCATTTACGTTTACCAAAGACATTTCACTTGAGATCGAACGAGTGGACCAGCTGACCCAACGCGATTCTGTGAAGCATGACTAATAATGTAAACCCTAATACTTGGTAATTACTTGCACAAGCTCTTGTTTGTACAAAGTAACAAGAAATGATTCCTTTGAAAAGGATCCTTGAATTTAATTATCATGCTTTAAGATGTTTTCTAAACTGATTGTATTGTTTTCTAAAAATGCACATTACCCAGTCTTTTACACATAATTAAGTGACTGTAAACTGCTGCAGACAGGGACATTTACTTTAAAGCAATCACACAGATCATAAAGATTTCTCCTCTGCATAAACCTGAAAGAAGTATTAAAGATGTGTGTCCCATTTCCATTTATCTTTTAGCATTAGTCGAGGATTCTGCTGATGCCTTGTTATGTATTATAAATAAGCCACCGAATCGGGTTTCACTCAATTTGTATAGTCTACTTTGAAGAATCTAGTAGCAGTGTAATACCACATGTATCATCCTGTAACTTCAGCCTCAATCAGAAAGGATAAAGTGGAGCAAATTTATCTGCACTCAAGAGCTGTTTTTGGGAAAAAGCTGGCAAAGTCTGTCTGGCTTTAGTCAATCAGCCGGCGAGAAACCCGACATCCATCACCTCCCGTCTCCTCCTGTCTGGGCCTGACCCGAACAGGAAGCAGGCCGCCAGGAAGAGCAGGCTGGTTAGAGTTCTCATCAATCAGCAGAACAACATTGTGATATCTGAGCACATCAGCTCACGTCTCCTCCCTGTCTCCACAAATCACCGCTTCAAAACCTGAAGAGGAGAGAATATCAACACCACCTGGGGGACTGCAAGTTCATTTATCTGTCCATTGGTCCTGTCTGTCTGCTTGTTTGGCATCATTGAACAACACACTCTCTCTCACACAAACACTTACACACACACACGCAGCAGGTATTTATTTGTTGGCAGTATATAGTGCAGAAACACTGAGAAATTATTATTAGTTACTAAATAATTAGTAATTACTTGCACAATTGCTAATCATCAGTGATTGAAGGAGAGTAAATTTAAAAGACAGTTTTAAAAGTAGTTTTAAGTTTTGTTTAAAGCAAAATTGTATTGACACTTTAAATTGCACTGTACAGTTTGTGTAAAGATAACATTTAAAGGGATAGTTCAACATTAGTTCAGAGCTACGCTACAGAGGCTCATAAGATTTCTTGGTTTCCCTCATCAATCTCATCAAATACACAATCCAACAACTCCAAAATGCTCTGGTGGACAAGTTGTGACCTGCACATTCACCACGCTATGAGATAATAACAGAATGTTACCAGACAGAGTTGTTATGAGGTGAATAGAGAGACTGCTTGCTGAAAAACTGCCCCCGACGGGAACGCACATCAGCAGTTTTGCATGAATTTCCCTCTAAAACAACTCTGTCTGGTAACGTTCTGTTATTATCTCATAGCGTGGTGAATGTGCAGGTCACAACTTGTCCACCAGAGCATTTTGGAGTTGTTGGATTGTGTATTTGATGAGGGAAACCAAGAAATCCCATTAGCCTCCGTAGCGTAGCTCTGAGCAGCTCACGGCTCTGCTCCACCGTTCCAAAAATAGCTTGCACCGACAATTAAAGGTAACAAACCTACTCCTAAAACTATAGGGATTATGGCAATGGGCCAATTTGCCAAAATGTTGAACTATCCCTTTAAAGAAGTGTGACTGCAAATAAGCTGCAATCCTCTTTATAAATACGTTTTACATGTTTCACAGTGAAAAGGCCAGAATTAATTTCCCTAATTTCTCTGCAAAAATATCTATGTGATTACTTTCATTTCTCAGCCCAATATACTGTATATGCATGTAAACATAAAATATTCATGTGTTGGACGTGGAGAAAAAGAAAAAAATAGTGTGAACTGACCTGTCATCAGAGTGCGGGTTCGGTTTATAAAACATCTTCAACTAAAACCAGGTGACACAATATAGAAGTTAATGGCAAAAGCTGTATTTATGCTGAAAAAATTCAGTTTTAAAAATAAATGAAAAAACATTTAAAACAACACCCAGAAACATGGCTGAGTACACAGGAGTTCTCTTTCACTTTCAACACACGTCTGAGCACAATCTTGTGTCTGCAATTATCAATGTCAAATTGCTGCAAACTTCCACATCTCAACATTCCTCAGTGTCTGTTCTTGAGGTGCAGTTTAATCCTTGAGGTTTATCAAGGGCGTGGAGCTTTAAAAAAACAAAACAAAATCCTTCTTGCAACAATGCTTGAAGCAACTGAACAACCCGCCTTCCCTCACTGCTCATCAACTATTCAGGTAAGACACGAACTGAGGTGGCGCGCTGTTCTGCTGCTGCTTACTCTGAGAGAGGAGAGCGCTTCAGCTGTACGGATAAATAATGTAATGCTTCACGAGGTGAGACATGTTTCCTGCCTAATCAACATGACTGCCTTTGATAGCTGCCTGTGTCAACATCCTTGCCCTGTGCTATACATCTCGCTCAGCTCAGCTGCATCTTCCTACGTAACATCTTCCCGGCGCGGTTAGAGACAGAGACAATGAGATTAGAGGAGCCAGGAAAAGGGAGGAAGCAGTGTTTTCCCTTAAAGGAAGGAGACTAGAGCTACGTTAATGAGCGGAGAGGCCTGACAGTAGATTCTAATTAGGATGCCGACACCACGGCGAAGCCCTCCAAACGTCCTGTCCTCCATATTCCTGCTGTTGTGCTTCTCCTCTCCTCTCCTCTGCTCTGCTCTGACTGCCAATTCTACCCATAACATTTCAGGACATCAACAAATCATTAAAGCAGATATCAGTGGAATGTTTTTGTTAATATAAGTCCTAAATAGTCCTATTTTCCGTCAGCAATCACTTACATGAAGTATTTCAGCCTAAACACGAGTCTCTCCGTCACTCTGCTCTGCTGTAACCCGAGGAGAAAATTTTCCTTGTGGGATACAAGTGTTATCCAATGAGGGGAGAGAACGGCATGAAGGGCTGTGTGTGCAGCCAAGGGATGCGCGTGAATGTGGTGACGTAGCACGAGGACCAATTGATGACTGACAAGGGCGGGGGCTGCTAACTCATGGTGCGTTCAAGGAAACTCGTACTTTGTGTTTTTCCTTCCTGTGAAGTCATACCAGTTCGATCTGGTACGAGTTCACGGGTCGGAAGTTACGAGTGGCCGTTATAGGGAACTTTCACAGACAACAGGACGGTAAAAACACGAGCTACGGGTTACCTGGAACGCTACCAAGTCGTAGTTGTGACTTGAAGCTGTAACTTACGGTTTCAAAAGCCTGCCTTGAACACAGCATTAGCCGAAACGGCCGTGCCGCTGTTATCTGCTTTAACCAATGATTTAGAGGCAACCAGAGGGTAAGCAAAAAAAATGAAAGATCGCCCATTTGATCACAAGCCTGTTGTTGTGGATGTTGTCTTGGTTGAGGTCAGAGATCAATCTTCAGACTGTTAAGTTGTCTTTCACAGAGCTCAATTAAAAACCAAGCGCACATCTCAAACAACAAGATACATGATCAGCACAAGGAGGCAGGAGGCTTCTTACCCTACACACACATGTCAAGTAATCATCTTACCGGTGTGTCGCGTTCAATAAGAGGTTTAAAAACAAAGCACTGAGACATCTCTAACATTAAAGACGAACTAAGCAGGATTTCTCCCGTGGCTATGCTATATTTTTACCTTAATTAAAAAGCTCCGGAGTAATTGTGATCGTTAACTATCATGACGGTTAAGACTACACAAACACACACGTCGTAACATCGTATATGTTATGTAACGTTATCCACCACTCCATTTATTGATTTTTCGCTGGCTTCATTGTAAACAAATGCACTTGGGCGAGAGGAGCGTAACCAAAAGCAGAAAAGCCACCGGACTTGCATAGTTCCTCTTTAACATGCCCAGATTGTAAGAGTTGATGTGCAATGTCTACCTTGCAACCTCTCCTTCCTTTTGATGTCTCTCAGTGAATTGCATTTGTTAATGCATTCATATTGTTCTAGCTTCTAGTAAATCCTTTAACTCGTGTCTGCCATCTTCTATTTGATGACAAGACGGTTAAGTGTTCACGGTTTCTATATTCTTTTTGAATGGGTCCAGTATCTGTGTAACTATGGTATTTTACAAAGAGTTTGGGATTTTGGGTTGTTTGTAGCCTTATGTTGCTATAGGCTAGTGAGTGTCTTTAAGTACAAGTTTTTGAGCGCTAGTGAGCACTACAAGTGTTGATTAAGCTCAGTTTAAGCTGTAGGGCTTTCTGAAGGCTGGTTTAATGTGCTTTTATGCTGAGGAAGTTATTTTAGGATGACTGAAAACACAGCCGTCACAGACGATGAGCTCAAAAAAGAAGTGACTGAAAAATGCCAACTTGTTGAGAAAATGGTAATGGAGTGGCAGAGAGAGGCATCCATTCTCATCTACACTGACTCATGACTATATCCAGGAAGAGACGTGCCTGTAGACTGGACAGAAATGTACCCAAATAAGACAAGTATTATATTGTTAAAGGGATAGTTCAACATTTTGGCAAATTGGCCCATTGCCATAATTGCTATAGTCATAGCAGTAGGTTCGTTACCTTTAATTGTAGGTGTAAGCTATTTTTAGTACAGCGGAGCGCAGCAGCAGGCTGCTCAGAGCTACGCTATGGAGGCTAATGGAATTTCTTGGTTTCCCTCATTAAACTCATCAAATACAAAATCCCAAAACTCCACAGCGCTTTTGTAGACAAGTTGTGAGCTGCACAACCACCACGCTATGAGATAATGACGGAACAATACGAAACGGAGCCGTTTTCGAGGTAAATTCATACAAAACCGCTGATGCGCGTTGCGTTCAGGGACAGTTTTTCAGCAAGCAGTCTCTGTATTTACCCTGTATTTACCTCGAAAACGGCTCCGTTTCGTATCGTTCCGTCATTATCTCATAGCGTGGTGGTTGTGCAGGTCACAACTTGTCTACAAAAGCGCTGTGGAGTTTTGGGATGTTGAATTTGATGAGTTTAATGAGGGAAACCAAGAAATTCCCTTAGCCTCCATAGCGTAGCTCTGAGCAGCCAGCTGCTGCGCTCCGCCGTACTGAAAATAGCTTACACCTACAATTAAAGGTAATGAACCTACTGCTATGACTATAGCGATTATGGCAATGGGCCAATTTGCCAAAATGTTGAACTATCCCTTTAAATGACAATACATTTACTACAAGCCATGGTTTGACAATAGTACTCTGTAATGCACAGTGTGATTATGCACAAATGTGTGAAGGATTACTTCAGGATTTGCTGCCCGTGAGGACATTTGTTTATCTTGCTTGTGTCTGGCTATAACAAAACTATTTTAAAATGCTGTAATAGTCCAAAGCACCCCGGCCCAACGCCCTTGACAAAATGACCAACACAAGAAAAACAAGCACAAACCAACTCCAACTACTTGTTCCCAGCTCCCTTCTACACTAAATCTATCTGCTCATTTTACAATAGGTGTATAGACCATATGATTGTGTGTATAAAAAAATAATGAAATTATGAGAACAGGAAATATCAAAGCAACTCATCTCGCTTGGGGAGTAGGGTTACAGAGTCATCTCTGAAATGAGGTGATGCTGATTAAAGTCAGTTTGACTCCTCTCGCTCTGATTTCAACGAGCTTATAGACGATCATAACTGTCATTCTTCTATTTCTGCCTCGTTCTCTCTTCTCTTTTCCTGCCTTTGAAGTCTTACACTGCAGGTTGTGACGACGGTGCATCTGTATTAAACAGCTCTAATGGATCAGATGCTATCACAGACTGAATCCTCTTCCTTCAGTCACATCTATTCAGGTCAACTAATCTGCAGATCTGAGTACCAATGACTGGATCAAGGGGGAAGGAGAGTGTGCACATGTGCTGCCTGCAGGACCCCCGACTCTTGCACCCATCTGGCCGGCGCTGATGTTCCCTTTGAACCGAACCCTGGGAAAGATCAGTGACACCTCTTTGGGGGGAAAAGCTCGAGGAGGACAACCTCTTTGCATGGGGCAAACGCTGATGCTTCACTGTACTTAAGACTTGTGTGAGTAGTGGAGGCCGATCGGCACACAAGAAAAGAGCCTATTAAGGCGTATTCCCGAGAGTGGTGGGCTGGAAAACTGCAGGGCGCAAGGGCTGTCATGCTCAGTTGAGGCTTTTAGAGTGCAGTTTGGCACACAGTGTGACAGCAACACTGGAAGACTAAAGAGAAATGAGGAGTACTTAAGACACTGGCCACAGTCAGTGAATCATCATCGAAGCAAAAGATTTTCCAACAACTTTGCGTTGGTCGTCAGTTCTATGGGTGGCAAAGCATATTTATCCATTTCCCATGTGACTGCTGTCAAAGGATCTGTTACAAACAAACTGGAGCTTGTTTTAATACTAGTGGAGTAATATATGGCTGTGTGGAGACTTGACTGAGACAGCACTGTGATATAAAACTTCCCTTCATATCAGACGGACCATGTTGTCTGCCTCTTCCAGCCTGGCAGTGTTTTTATATCTTTTTATTATTAGTGCTTCAATCATAGTAGTAATGGTCCTTCTCCTTTCTGTCTTCAAGGAAACGGCCTCGTTTTAAATAAACTTTAATGGCACTTTTATGTGAGTGAGTTGATCGGTACAGTTGAAGGATCTGTGCAGACGGATTAAAAAGTATAGTGTGAGTTATAAAATGAAAACATACAAGATTCATGAAAACACACTGTCTGCCCAGCCTCACACAGAAAACATCTCATGTCGACTGCTCACAACAACAACCACGGCTGGTTCTGTGTTGTCAAAAATTTAAGATCTTTCTGTTTTTGAGCTGATGCTGTGTTCACTAGGGTTGCATGATTATTTCAAAAAAAAATTCTTGGTTCATGAGATGGTTCTTCTGTGTTTGTTTGGGCACCGAGATCCGCTGCATCTGAACAAATGCCGCCATTGCCAAGCTGCATCAACTAATGGCAAGTCACAAGTCTCTCTGTGTGACGGACAGGAGGAGAGAGCAGAGTAGAGCATCGATGTGCTACACGGAAAGAAAAAGCTGTTCGGAAATGTGTCAGATGTGGAAACCCAGTGGTGAGAAAGAACAAACATTTATCCACCTTCAGGCCTGACAAAAACAACGTACATGTGTCATTAATACATATCCAGTCTGCTGTTGTATGTGGAAACAGATTCAGAGATGATATCTATCGTACCATTGCAAATTAATGCAACCATCTGAAACAGAGACCTGGAAGAGCTCAATGGAAAATCGCTGTCATCCAACATTTGTCTGCCCAGCAGAGCCATGGAAATACACATCATATCATCACTTATCACAGAGTGATACACACACTGTTGTGCTCAATAAATGCTACTCAGTACTGTCGGTGTTGTGTTACCCGCTCTAATGTTACACGTTAATGTTCAGCAGCTGAGGTCGAAGTTTGGAAAAAAATACATCATTAGTCTGCAGCAGATTTATGGCCAAAGGCTGAGCTATGAAATCATACATGAGTGTGACAATGTTTTTTATCAGTGCTGACTTCACCACCTACAGCCTCTTAATAACTGCTGGCAGCATGTTGTGGGTGGAAAGTTTGTCTATTACATCGTGAAAGCAAATTCTCTCCACTCTTGACCTGATCAAGGCCTCCGTGTTTCAGGGCCACAGGCTGCATCTGGCTGCAGGTGAACTGTGTGGTTATTATTTTCATCATCGTTGAAACACAACCAGGGAAGCAGCAGTGTACTGTATGTTTTACATGTAGTTAACCATTTTATTTTTTGCACTGTCTACTCTACATGGAGAAAATATAGATTGCAATAAATACCTTTTTACAGAAAATAAAGTCATAGGAGAAAATATCTCTCATTTGATCCCTAATTATGTATGTATCAGATGATAAATATTACTGGTTTTGTGTTGAGCTGTCACTGCAAACCTTGTCTACTTGTTATACATTAGGGCTATTCAATTTTGCCCAAAAACAAAATCCTGATTTTCCTCTCTCAAAAACCGATTTCCGATTACTCATTTGTGAAATGAACTATTCTACGTGTGCCGTTTGTGTCTTTTAGATGGACCTGGAGTCTACTAATAAACTCTATCTATCTATCTATCTATCTATCTATCTATCTATCTATCTATCTATCTATCTATCTATCTATCTATCCTAAAACCTTCCAGTGATTGGCAAGAGCGTTGTCACCAGAAGAGTGACAGTTGCAAGTGCAACGTCCGACACGAGAATCAAACCGCTAATTTTAAAAACACATACTGTTGTTATTTTGTCACCTGAGTTAAATGGCTGCTGTGTGGAAAACAACGCTGTGGTCCGTTATTGAGGTGGTGAGATCGGAAAAATAAAGTGAGATGATGCGGCCGCAGCCTCCGTGACATGACGACCCCGCCCCCGCTGAAGAACTCAGCTGTAATGACTAAACCGAGTCGAGTCGAGCCGAGCTGTAACTGTGTAGTGGAAAAGGGCTGTTGGTCTTTTTGGCAACGAAATCCTCGCTGGCCTTAGCAAACACCGACATGTTTGTTTACAGTGTGTGTGGGGAGAGGGTGATGGGAGGAAGGAGGGGGAAGTCACTACGGTATATACACACACACACACACACACACAAAGCACAGAGGGCAGCAGGTGTGTGAGGAGTTTATTCGTTTTACCTTATCTTAGTAATTTTTCCTTCCTTGTATCTTATTGTTTCAGTTTAGTTTATTTGAAAGGGACAATGCACATTAATAAACACTGCATAAAAAACACACATGTAAATGTTGTAATTTAAGCTGTTTTTTATCTATATTGCTAGCACTTGACTCTGTGTATGTTGTGCAGCACTTTGGGCAACTAAGGTTGTTTTTAAATGTGCTATATAAATACATTTTGAGTTGAGTTGAGGAGTCACTGGTCAAGGCAACAACCAACGTATGCCCTGAGCTCCTCTAACAGGTTTATGGTCCTGATGAAAGCATCTTTGCTTGTTAACTTGTGAAGCCTTTCAATGAAGTCTACTGTGTACCTGAGCAGACTGTGATGGTGTGTAATCATCATGATTCACAGGCAAACATCACCACCCTGTGGCCGTGCACACATCATTTCCCTCTGCAGGTAAATGAGACGAGTGAGTTGACTCCACTGCATTAGATCCATGTATTAATAATGAGCAGCTCTCTAACATCACATGATGACATTTCCCTAGAGTGTGTCTGTCTACTGTACGGGACACACAGAGTCAGCGGCTCCTGAGGCTTTCTGTACATTTATTCCTAATCTGTTATGGTGGTTTATGTGGGCAGCCGTCTGTCTATAAAAGAGGGGGAGGTGGGGGGATGGGGGTTTAGAGGAAATGAAGGTCAACGTGGTCTAACTTTAAATTGATGTGACCCCTTTGGTGATTTCCCCATCAGCTGCGTCGAGCCTGTGAAACATCTGCGGCCATGAATCAGCGCCGTCGACAGGAACATTTGACAAGAAATGAGACGTGGCCTAATGACGGTCTGGCAGCATTTAATGGCTGGTGGAGACACACTGTTAAAAGATGGTTTAAACGATGACTCATTTTATGTGTCTGAAAAGCACTCATTTGCTGCCTTAAGTGGAATGTGTTTAACAACGCTAATACATTCCTGTGATCTGGGAGATGAATTCAACTATTGATTTTCTTTTCCCCCCGTCGGCTCCCTTAGTTTAATCACAGGCTGGACCACCAGAAAGCGCGCACACACACACACACACACACACACTTTGAGCGGCACTTCTCATTCATCCTCACACTTGCTTCTACATTGATTCACCGCATGCTTCGGATTAGCCAACTCATTAGTCAACGGCGTTAGAGATTTTCAGCCATTTGGAATATTACATGGACGAGAGGGGGTTTAATGGAGAGCCTTTGTCTTTAAGGGGAGAGGAGATTGAAAGAAATGGTTTGATAAGCCAAATGCATCCTTCTGTGCTTCTTTTCTTGCCTCATAACATGTCATGCCATCATATTTTTTTACTTTTTGTACAGGACCAGGCCTTTGAGATCCATATTTACTGTAAAAGCCACTGTGTTGCCTTCCTGAAAATGTCTTCAGCATTTAAAGTCTCTTACAATCTCCTGTAAATTGTTATATTACCAGTTTAATAAGAGGTAATGATTCTTCCTATAAACAGCTACAGCTATCTTGGGATTAGTTTCATTATACCAGTTTGTGATCTGTCAAAGGGATGGAGTAAATCTCCATTTCATTATAATTCAGAATAGAGTCTTTAATGTAGAAAAAACTAAAACTAAAAAACTAAAAGCACTGATCTGCTGCAACGATGGTTTTAGGAGAAAATAAGATATAGAAACAGAGATACAGCAAATAGGACTTCACAACAGTGGTGATCTTCATATATTTGCTTGAACTACAGATCTTTTAATGTTTCGCTGCAGCCAGACTAAAATGTTTTATTATATTTACATCACATTACAGTTTTCATTACACTGCCTCTTTTTGTCCCTTAAAGAAAATGCTGTTGTCAGACAGCAGCAAACTATGCATTTCCTTTAGTTAGTTAAACTTCCATCTTATGTTGCAGAGAAACTCAGATGAACTGTGGTCTGATGACTTAGAGGAGGTCTAAATATTTTCTTTCTTACTCAATGATTAAGCTATTTTTGCAACGTGGCAACTAAAGGTTTTTGAAAATATGAAAGCTCAGAACCTGAACCGAGCTTTAAGGGAACGTGGCCCCCTGAACAACACAATATCAGAGCCCTGCTACTGTATAGAAGTAAAAAAAAAAATCATGTCTGAACTTTAATAACGCGTGGTCACATCACATCTTGAGTAAACTTGGCATTTCCACCGCAGCACTTTCTCACATCCTCCTGAAATTAATCCCAATGAAAACGACCCTCACAGGTTCATATAGTGTATATCATGTAACTGAAGGCTAATTCCCTCCCACTACCTCACATCGGCCACAAAGCGTTTCGATGCGGAGCAAACCCCTCCACCGGACCATTTGTCAAAAGGACAAAGTGCTCTTTGATTAAAACTGCTGTGAGCAATGCATTACAGTTGACAAATGGCCTCCCACTTATCCCTCTGCACCAGCACTATGATAAAGCTCCATCCTCGCGCCACCCCTAATAGGAGCCTCTGTCACCTTATAGAGACCCAATTTAACACATATCGTGTGGTGTAAATTGAATGATGATGGCTCTCTAATGGGCCAACAGTCAGTCCAGCCTCGGTGAAACTCGTCTGTTTGCTCTTTTATGGTCGGATATTTTTGCTTTTAGGAAATTGTTTCTGTGCAGAAGACCTCTAACTCTGGGTCGCTGTAGAGAGAAGGACATTTGTTTCTCTCCTCATGTCACTGATGCAAAAATACAGAAAGCCAAAAAACCTTGCAGCAGATATTTTTGTGTTTTCTGTGCAGTGACAGGTCCTCTTGTCGACTCGACACAGTTTGACATTTGCAGATTTGCCAGCAGACACAGAGGAGGCTGGTGGAGAGCTGACAGCTGGAGGCTGATTGTTGTTGATGAGAGGTTGATCGCTTCAGCCTCTACATCACCACCACAATCAAACATATAGTATATTCTTGGATACACACACAAACACACACACACAGCAGTCACTGGACCTGCTCACCATGAAGCACCCACTAAATGAACACAAATACCAATCATAACCACTAAAATCAACACTTCTCTTTTGAAGGACCCGTGGCACACACACAGTATTTCAAACCTTTTATATTCAATCTGTATAAACAGGTGAGAAGAGCAGTGAAAAGCTCTGCTACAATGGTTCTGCAACAAGGGCAAGCCAACAGTCAGAGCCCTGAATCAATGTGATAAAACCACTGATCTAGTTGATCCAAATCTGAGAAGTGGTGAAGAAGTGATGACATTCATAACACAAGCCATTATCCAACTTAATTCAAATATTAAACAGTTATGATACACTGTTATTTATTTATTTATTTATTTATTTATTTATTTATTTTACCTCGATTGTATGGAACAGCTCCCAGTTTGCCCTCTGGGGTACTGCCATTCAATGTTGTTCAATGTTGTGTAGAGTTTGTGTGGATGTGCTCTATATGTTCTGTGTTTTTTGCCCTTCTGCAACATGAATTTCCCTTTGGGGACAATAAAGTTTAAAGTTGAGTTGAAGTTAATTGACTGTAGATTTGACTGAAGCAATTTTGGATGATAATTGTGAAAAAGAAAGCGAAATCAATACAGCATAAGAACCAAAAGACCCAGTGAAGCAAAGGAGAGCGAGCTTACCTTTCGATACGAGCTTACTGGTAGAGCTGCAGACTGACACCAGAACTGTCACATACACACTGATGAGGTGACCTGCACTGTGCAGAAGAAAAAGCACTTTTCCCAACTACAGTACTGTGTCTATAACCAAAGTGGTATCCAAAGCTGCACCACAAGGGGTATACTCTGCTTTTGTAGACAATGTGACCCCATCCATCACAGGCAACCTGTTACCAGGACAACACAGTTTCAGGATGAAACTTTTAAACTGAACAACAGTAAGAAACTAAAAACCTGCAGAAGCGAGTGCAGTGCACCACCCAAAACACTTCACTTCAGCGGTGAGGTGGAAGCCGTAGCGTGGCAAAGGAAAATGAAATGGAAAATCGGAGCCCTGAGGTTCAGGTGGAGTGACAGTTTCAACAACATGTAAGTGGTTTTTTATCGTATTTATCCAGTATTACGATTACAAATAAGGTGACCTATTGATTTATTATTGTGTTTAAATAAGAAATTCAGTAATGTGTGGAATAATATAAATCTGGACTTGTGCTCTTCTCATAATCTTTGGGTGAAGATTGTAAATTACTGTGGAATTCAGTGCAGTGCATTCGATCCAATGTGTTTTTTTCCATTATTCTAAGACATCCTGAGATATCATCTGGATACTGCATCGTATACCTTTGTGGTCCATAAATTCTCCTCTCTGGGATGGAGAATGAGGCTATAGCTGAAACATTATCAAGTTTATACTGGATACATTTTCACAGTAACGTGTCCCCAAACAATGTTAACAGCTGCACTCAATGCTTTTACAAGTCTGGGGGTGTTTATTCCGTTAGGCAGACTTTAGTTATCCAGCTCCTTTCCTCCTCCACCAGTGGCTGCCGTTGTCAAGACAAACAAATAAATGTCAAATTTAAAATTAAACCATCAGAATAATAGCAGAGCAGTGCATTTAAAAAGGCGCAGTAAAAAACATCACGCTGAACCGAAAAACCAAACATCATCACTCAGCTGCAGACACACATATAGTGTACTTATCTGCCCCCGATTCAAACACAGGAGCACATTTGTTTCTGTTGATCTTGAATTCTCTAAAGGACATGACCAATTTCAGGCAGCCTGAGTGAGAAGACAGAGTAAATTTCTCTCCCGCTCAGTCTCTGATCTCAGAGAGCGGGGCCTCAGGTGAAGACAGCTGTCACCCTGATCTACGGCTCCCTGCAGCCTTGGTAATGTAGGCCAGATTGCCTGAGTCGCTGGAAATGACGCAGTCATTGTGGAGGAAATTGGAAATCAATTCTTGTCATCACTGAACATAACTCCTTTTTTTTTTTTTTAGCAGAGCCGAGGCTCAGACGTATTTGTGTAGGCGACAGCAGCTTTTGACAAAGATACCTCGAATGTAGGAAAATGAAAGTGGACGGGGTGAAGAATTGAAAAAGAAACACAGCTGGAGGAAAAGCAAAGTAGCGCTGGGAGTTAAGACCTTATTCTGGTGTCAGATTTTAAAGGGATAGTTCAACACTTTGGCCCATTGCCATAATTCCTATAGTCTTAGCAGTAGGTTCGTTACCTTTATTTGTCAGTGCAAGCTATTTTTAGAACGGCAGAGCCGATGAGTTTGATGAGGGAAACCAAGAAATCCCATGAGCCTCCGTAGCGTAGCTCTGAGGGATTTTGGCAATGGGCCAATTTGCCAAAATGTTGAACTATCCCTTTAACATGCACCTGGGCTGGATGTACACATCACCACCACATGACACATCAATTAACAACAAAATTAATGTTGACGACTAATTTCGAAGCCAGTGAAGTTGTTAATTCTGCACAACCTTGAGGCAACATGTGACCCCTGAGATATTAATTTATAAATATAGAGACACTAAAACAATAAGGATTTCTCTGTCGTTATGTCCTCAGGGTGCAGACTGCTCATTAAACAGGGTTCCTCAACAGTAATTCTCAGTAATGAGTTTTTTTTTTTTTAACATATTGAAATAGCCCTTAGCAAGACTAGGGTTGGTTTCCTGGAGCTCATCTTAACATTGTTTACAACTTGATTTATTTGTTCAAGGAGACTTTCACTGACCCATGCAGAGTGTGGTACTAAAGGTAATAACAGTGCGTTAGTGAGCTGTAATTCAAGGGGAGAAGCTCTTTTGTAGACACAGTTACTGTTGATAGACTATACCTAATGCATCTAGGTCATAGCATGAGCTATGACACAATACAGTGCTTCAGCGTGGTGAGGGCTTCATAATGACAATCCCAAGGGCGCCTATGGGCTCAATAAGAAGCAATCAGCAATAGAGGCACACCCTCCTCAGGTCTGCTCCGTCTTCCCACAAGGCACTGCTCTCAGTCAGCCCCCCGCCATCCATTATGCATCAAAACCGGCGCTACAAATCTCCTCAAATAGAACAGAGTGTCAGGCGTGATGAAGAACAATCGACCAAGGGGAGGGAATCAAAGCAGCGAAATTCCCAGGATGAAAAATATTCCACTTTGCTCTCTGATGTTGTTCTTTGTTTTTCTTTGTTTGTGTTGTTATTCAAGTTGTATGTTCATGTCTCTCGTGGGATGCTTGCCTAGGCACAAGTCATCCGTCATCCTAATTGGTTGTGTTTAGAGAGCAACAGTTGTGTTTGATAGAGAAGCTTTTCCACTCCTTCGGTCAAAACAAAGCTGCAGTTTCTGCTATCAAAGATGGATAGCTATGTAAATGGAAGTAGCCACAGATGTGATTATCCCAGCCTTGTCTGTTCATCTGAAAATTTTTCCCCCAGTGTGTTCAGCTGCTGTGATGTAGCATCCTTAATCTCTATATGCCTGGAGCACAGTCACATTCAGATGGATGGAAGCCAGTAGCTGCTACGTCTGGTTTTAATGGGATTACCTTAGTTAAGATTAAGTTACTGGGTTTGTTAAGAGCAATGGGAATCTCATAGGGTGGCTGCCACTCTCACAGAAAAGATGTTCCGAAAATTTGAGGGGAAAAAAACTTCAAACTTGAACACTTCGAAAAAACCAGCGTTGAAAATAAAAAAAAGGCAATTACGTTTAACTGTGCAGAAGAAATGGATCCCAAGAAGTTGAGAAATCCAACAAGCAGGTAATAAACAGAACAAAAGCACACTGTGGCCCTCACCAAAACTATGTTTTACAAAAATGTTACTTGTTCTTGAACAAAAAAAAGCTTTCAAGTGAACAAATCTGTCTAAAAATGGCCTTTTGGGAAGCATAAATCAAATGGAAAACAGACCATCCTGCAGGAAAATCAAGGAAAACTGCATTTTTTTTTCAAATAAGAAAAAAAAAACATATAAAAGTTATAAAAAGTTAACTACATTGATGTTTCTCTTGGCGTACAATGAGGGCTGAGTGACATTCTTGAACTGTTTTTAGCAACTTTTTGAGGTCGACTGTACTTATCAGGGTTTACAGTGAAGGACAAAGCCAGCCCCATGGTGATATATTGGACAGTAGGAAACTATGGGAAATCCATCTTTGTCAGTCTGCTACTTTACATGATAACAGCACTGCTCATAACGGCCCATTTTTCACTCCATCCAATCTCCTCACATCTTCCATTTCCTCCCACCATCTCCTGTCAGATGGACATTTAATGGCACTGACCACCCATCATTCATATTAATGTGTATTATCCAAGAAATCACATCACTTTTTACAACCCGACTGACTCATTTGGTCATTAAAATTTTAGATTCCTCAAGGTTTTTGGAGAAGTTTCAGAAAAGTCTGGAAACCTTTTGTCGCTTATACATGCAGGCCTGTGTGAATTTGGGATGCTCTTTACTACCAGAACTGGTTGTTTGATGAGATTCCTCAGAAGCAGCATGTTTGTACTTATGTCAACTAAAGCGTTTACACAAGCCGAACTGGAAATGGCAAGACGTCTTGTTGCCTTCTGTCTGTAGTTTTGGCCTATCACACATCATTGATTTTACAACATCTCACCAAACGACTTCGATTTACCTCAAAAAGCCTCAAAAAAACCTCAAAAAGAGTGCTCCGAACCAGAGACTGCACACTACCAACAGTCAGTGCTTGCTCATTTTATCCAGGTCAGCAGCTAACCTCAACCAAGAAGTATTACTTTTTAAAAAAAGGTATTACTTCATTTAAACAATATTTCCTGAGTGTGGCAGCTGCAGAACATGTCCACTTTCATTTCAGCCCCCATGTAAATGTAATAGAGCAGACATACAGGCATCTACAGCAAAGCACGCACTTCTGTCTTCCATGTCACCAGCTAACAACAAGAACAAGAACAACAACTCACTAACAACCCAGACAAATGTCATCCTGGTGGCTCATTTTCTCCGGCAATGACCAATTACTTGTTTTGTTGTTTACATTGGAGGACTTTTCAGTTTGACATTTAGCTAAACGAAATCTTCTATCAAGCTCTACTGAAGCCCATTAAAAATACTATTAAAAAACACTTTTCTCATCAGCAATGGAGAAAAAAACAAATCCTCACATACTTAATTTATTCATACATCTTACGCTTGTTTTGTTTTTTTTATAGTGTTTTTAATTTATCTGTGACTGACTGACTGGCAGCAGCAGAACATAACCGCATTTCTTCACCGACGCGTTATGGAGGACAGCAGCGGTCCTCATTAGAGAGTTGCACACATGCAAAGCACGACATCTGGAAACCCACAGCAGTTGAGCCAGCTCAGTGTGTGACAGGTGTGAATGAAAATGCACATATAAAACAGAAGAGAGGAGTTTAAGTCACACTGAAGTTCTTGCGGATCAAGCACTGATGGTGGTTTCCCGCCCACCGTCACACACACACACACACACACACACACACACACAACTGGTGAGCCTACCTTTTCAGGCCAGCCTCCATCTGCTTGGCCTTCTCGGTGGCTCCAGCCAGGAGCCACAGGACCATATGTCAGTGTTTGGATTGAAGAGCTGAATCAAGCTTTCTGGGTCAGCCTTTCATCTGGTCCTTTGATGGGCCTAACTGGCTCTGCAGCTGTGGATGAGAAGGTTGACAACACACACACACACTTGTTCATGTCATGTGTATACTTTATATGCAAAAATGTAATTGTGACATGTCATTGAGATTCAGATTGGGGCTTTGGAGCAAAAGGAACACATTTCCTCTTCACCCCTGTGCTCTTGGCTCAGGAATCCTTTGGGGCCGGTCACTCCATTAGTGTCCAGAAAACAACATGCATGAATATTTTTGGTAATAGCCAATTCGTTTTGGTAACAACTGACATTAGGGCTGCTGCTAACAATTATTTTCATTGTCGATTAATCTGTCAAATATTTAAACGATTAATCGATTAGTTGTTTCGTCAATAAAATGTAAAAAAAAAAAAAATGTTGAAAAATGTCAATCAGTGTTTCCAAAACCACTAGATGACGTCCTCAAATGTCTTGTTTTGTCCACAAACCAAAGAGAGACTCAGTTTATTGTAATAAAGGAACAAAGAAACCAGAAACATTCACATCTAAGAAGCTGGAATCAGAGAATTTGGACTTTTCATCTTTAAAAAATACAGATTATTAGATTATCAAAATAGTTGGCGATTCATATAATAATCGATTATAGTCTGATTAATCGATTAATTGTTGCGGCTCTGATCATACTGCAATGAAAACTGGTACAAAATGTGATACTTTAAAAGTAAATGAAAACCAAGGGCCAGATTTGTTCTGGCTATTTCTGGTCCAAGAAGGATAAAGGATAAAGATTTTCAGGAACCTCAATTTGATTTGTGCATGAACATGTAATTTCTTTAAAGCACAAATTAGATATAAACATACGTATGTCACGGCACTCTCTTGCCTGAGTAACGCATCACTGCTTTACAGCTGTGTGATCATGTAATTTGTTCTATGCTCTGCTGCTGTCACAGCATTTCAGGAGACACCGGTAGGTATGCAAAGACGCTTAACGCTGTTAAGGTCACATTAGTCATGTCACTGTGCTTCTCCATACATAGTTATTCCTCCTCATCATAACTGCAGGTGGTAAGACACGAAGACATGAAGCAAAAATGAACGTGGATGAGGGGAATCAGACAAAGCCGATGCCACGACATCCGTGTCAAAACAGCAATTACACGCTGGCCTGATTCATAACGATAGACGCAGAGCTGGGTTACAGAGGCTGTGAACGCCGTCTCACTGCGCCAAGGTCTCCGAATTCAATTAGCGACACACACACACACACACACACACACACACACACGCTCTCAGGGTGCTGGCAGCTCAATCAGGTGTGGAAACCTTGCCATCGCTGATTTAACTGAAAGACGGTTCTCATGAGTTTGTGTACTTCTTGTGCATGTGTCTTTGTGTGGACCAGTCTGAGCTTTAAAGGGATAGTTCAACATTTTGGCAAACTGGCCCATTGCCATAATCCCAAAAAGTGAAACCACCCTCCAGAGTGGAAATCTTAAAAACACTCCGCCGTTGCGTCCAAAGGGTGAAAACGCAAAAGTCTGCTCCAATTGCTATGACCTGAGGAGGGCACAGAGGGCAGCATTACGATTACGGGTTTACAGCCTGTCGGAAATCAAGAAGAAGAGGAAGATGAAAAAATTCTTGGTTGTACACAGGTGCGGTAGCAGTAGCAGCAGGTCAGACCTCTAAAACAACTCTGTCTGGTAACGTTCTGTTATTATCTCATAGCGTGGTGAATGTGCAGGTCACAACTTGTCCACCAGAGCGTTGTGGAGTTGTTGGATTGTGTATTTGATGAGTCTGATCATGGGAAACCAAGAAATCCCATGAGCCTCCGTAGCGTAGCTCTGAGCAGCTCACGTCTCTGCTCTGCCGTTCTAAAAATAGCTTGCACCGACAATTAAAGGTAACGAACCTACTGCTATGACTATAGGGATTATGGCAATGGGCCAATTTGCCAAAATGTTGAACTATCCCTTTAAATATTGGAGGCGGGGAAATGTGAGAGAGTCTGGACATTATGGCTGGTGTACACTGCTGGAGAGGAGGAGGTGGGGGGCTCTCAGCTTGTCTCTTCAGCTACTCGACCACACACCGAGCTGTCACACAAACCTCATCCGGACTGTCAATTCAGTCTCGTGCGATGAGGACTCCAGTCTAAGTCTGTCCAGTCTGTCTCAGATTGCCATGTCATGCCTGCAGCTGCATCCAATTCAGAAAACTTTGGTTTAAAAATCCAGACCAAGACCAAAAACACAAGAGCAAATATCTGCAATATGCCCTGGAGCAAGACCCTGAGATCCAATGTCTGAGGCTGCTCCTTCACAGACGTGTTTCCCATAAGTTCATGAGGGAACTCTCTCAGAGACGCTTTAAGCCCTCAGTGACGCATGCAGACCTTGGTTGAGAGAACAAGCCATGACTGATGCATTAAGGTTAAAAAATGAGAAGCCTTTTAGCCTCTATTGATTTTCAGTGGCAGCATCTTAAGGAATACAGAGCATGCAGTTCAATGAACACAGGTTTACAACCTCTGATCTCTGCTGATGATGTGTAGCTACCTGCTGGCTTTATTGGGAGAGGTTGCAAATAAGAGGGAGGGAAGCAGCTCCACGAAAGAGGCCATGGTACTCGGCGGATGTGATTTCAGAAAAGACGTCACAAGATTGTTCGAATAGTGTAGATAAATATAGGTGGTGTAGGTGGCTCACTTATTACTCAGGCTAAGTCATTTACTGCACTGCAGCAGCCGTGGGTTTGAGTCTGACTCATGTCCCTTCACGGCCCGGCTGCATCCCATTCAATTTCTTTTTTCCCCAGCTTTCCTGTCACTCTGTCACTGCTGCTGCATCAAAATCAAACTGAAAACCTCAAAAGGTCAACAGAAAATAAGTACACAGCAATCTTCAGCAACACCAACCAAAGTTGCCTAACTTAACCCCCCTGTTGTCCTCCTGGGTAAAGGAAGGAAGGAAGGAAGGAAGGAAGGAAGGAAGGAAGGAAGGAAGGAAGGAAGGAAGGAAGGAAGGACGAAGGGAAAGAAGGAAGGAAGGAAGGAAGGACAAAGGGAAAGATGGGAGAAAAGAAGGAAGGGAAAAGGGGAGGAAAGAAAGATGGAGGGAGGGAACAGATTGGGTCAATTGGGTCAAAGAAGTAAGGACAAAGGGAAGGAAAGAAGGGAAAAAGGATTGTGGAAAGAGGGAAGGGAAAAAGGAAGGAAAGAAAGATGGAGGGAGGAAACAGATTCATTCAAGGAAGGAAGAAAGGAAAGAAGGAAGAAAGGGAGGAAAAAAGGATTGTGGAAAGAGGGAAGGGAAAAAGGAAGGAAAGAAAGATGGAGGGAGGGAACAGATCAGGTCAACTGGATCAAAAGAGGAAGGAAGAAGTAGTAAGGACTAAGGGAAGAAGGGAAAAAGGATTGTGGAAAGAAGGAAGGGAGAAAGGAAGGAAGGATGGAGGAAGGGAACAGTTTGGGTCAATTTGAACCAGAAGGACAGCAGGGTTAAAGGGTTAAATTGTCAAAAACTTCTGCAGGTCAAAGACAAAGACCATGCAGCACAAAAGTTGCTTGAAGTATGTTTTTGAAAAAAGAAAAAAAATCCTTATTTTTCATTGTATGTACTTATACCTGTCAAATGAATAAAAACATTAATAAAAAAAAGAAAGAAAAAAAGAAGTTGCTTGAAGTATTATAAAGTCTCAACAATCCTGCGCTCAAGGCTGCGATCCTCCGTCTTCCCTGGCGGAGTCGGGAGGGAAACCGTCCTACTGGGCCTATCGGCTCAGTGTGATGATGAAAAGCACCATCTGATTCACTATTGCAGCTAATTGGAGCTCCAGTGTGCTAATTAAATCAAGGAGCCACCTGGCGTGTGACGTGCAGTGTGTGTGTGTGTGTGTCCTTCCTTCCAGAGATTAAAAACTTCCCACTCCTGTTTATTATGGGGACATTCCAGATGATATTCCAGTTGATTTTCTTCACCGGCGTCTTCCATATGCACAAGCAGACTGTTGTTCATCCCTTGTCTCATTTAAAAGCAACCGATAACACTGGAGCCTCGGCTGCTTGTGTGTCCTGAGCTCTCTGCAATCAGGACCATTTGAAAATGTCAGGCTCCCTTGTTAGCAATTCAAATCGGCAAAGAGGCAATTACACCATTTTCATGTTGCCACAGAGGCCCTTGCTGCCTCCGACACAACTCTGACACTGTGGTCCCGTGTTTTAATGCGGCCGACAGGAACATTACATTCCTCAGTAGCTGCGAAAAACTAAACCAAACCATATTAATGCCGCCACCACCTCCCCCTCCCTTCCCTTCCCTCCCCACCAGCCTCCATTCCCACACCGCCTCCCTCTCCTACCTCCCTCAATCACCCTTATCTCTCTTTCTCTAGCCCTCACCTCCTCTTTCATTTCCGAGACAGTCTATCATTTGGGCAACATGGCGGCGTGATTGTGGCTTCCGCTGAAGGGGGAGAGCCGAATGCTATCATCACTCCAGGGCCATAATCAATAGTGTCAGTAATGGCGATGGCGGGAGGAGAACAGTGGATTGCTGCAGGGTCCTCAGAGATCATATTGGAGGGCTTTGTCTTTTCCCTGGCTCTCCCCACAGTCCTGTTAAATTATTCTGCAGGCGTTCCAACTGTCAGGCTCAGTCCACCGAGGGCTGCAGGAAGAGAAACACTATTCTGTTATAAAAGGCTGTGGCGCTCGCTGCCTGTTGAAAGGCTTCCAAAGATACAGTCACTGGCAAGGGTGCATTTTGTGCATTTTTGTGCAGCCTGCAAAAATCCAACCTGTACCTAATGAGAAAATGCCCCCTCGGTGGTTATTACTATGTTATTTTTTTAAATGCTGGGATAGCTTGTTTTTTCCTCCATTTCCAGGACAGAGCTTCAGAAGTGTGTTTCCATACAGAAGTGATGTATTGCATGATGCAATATGCCAATGTTTTGTACTCCAGAGGATGTAAATCACACATGAGAAGCGCATTGGTGGGATAAACTTACATTTAGTAAATCATTCAATGCATTTGTCATCTGTAATTATCTCTCTACAATGTAACAGAATAGGATTCACATTTCCTTTACACTCTGAAGAGATTAATTTCATTCTGCATTCCCATCGGTTGGTAATTAGTCCAAAGCAACAAGTCTCTGGGCAACAAATTGAATCGAAGGCAACTGGACTTGTATTTGTCTAGGAAGACGTTTCCCCTCTTATCCAAGGGGCTTCTTCAGCAACATCAACCATCAAGCCAAAATGTAGAGTGGACTAATAAATAAACACAGCTAATAACTGAAACAAAAAAAGTTTAGGTTACTTGGTTAGAAAATTACTCGAAATGCCCATGCCCAGTGAGGACTGGTCAGACCGATTTGTTGTGAACTGATGAAGCCCCTACGATAACAGGCAAAAAGTCTTCCTAGACAAATACAAGCCAGGTTTGTCCCATTAAGATCCAAGATCTCTTTTGCAAGAGTAGGGTTGGGCACCGAGAACCGGTTCCAAATAGGAACCGGTTCCTAATGTCCGGTTCCGGAACCTTTAAGACGACGTTTGCATTTCGATTCTTTTTATCGGTTCCTAAATGCCCGCACTAGTTTGTGTTACTCCGCCTGGCGTGCTGCTGCGCTCTGTTTATTTTCGGGGTTTGTGTTACTCCGCCCGGCGTGCTGCTGCGCTCAGTACTCCGCCTGGCGTGCTCTGTTCGTTTCCCAGGTGTGTATTAATCCGCCCTGCATGCTCCGCAGCTACTCTGGTCATGGAACGCAAACGCCGCTCACAAGTCTGGCTCCATTTCAGTGAAAAAAAAGACGGTTTTGCACAGTGCAACAAATGTGCAAAACTTATAACAGCAAAAGGAGGATGCACCACGAATATGAGCAAACACCTTCGCCTGCTGCATGGTATCAACATTAACGTGTGTACTGTGTTTGACGTGTTGCGTCGCTCTCCTGGTCCCGTCGCTTCCTCGGACATTCAACCATCTGCTGGCAACTCCTCGTTGGAAACGGAATCAGGTACATGAAAATTATGATTATCTTGACTCTTATTCTTAACAGACCAGCTTAAGTTATAGACTACCAGTTGCTAAAACTGTGTCAAATCTGTTTATAGTTGTTGAACGCTCCGAGAATGATGCTAACGTTAGCCAGTCTGGGCCTGCTGCTGCTGCGGTAACCGGCCAGCGACCCCCGCCAGCAAAGACACAACAAACCCCTTTCAGCATGGCAGCAAGGGGAAAGCTGTCAGCGGAGCAAATTGATGAGTGCCACAGAAAAGTAACCGCTTATGTGGTAAAAAGGCTGCACCCCTTCAGCGATGTCGAGTCGCCCACATTTAGGTAAATAAGAATAACGTTAAGCTAACTAACTTAGCTGGTAGCTACTTTATCTACCCCTGACCTAAGTTACAGTAACAGTTCAGGTTTAACTTTATTGACAGATTTGTTTTTGGCACAGACTAGTGCTCGTTTCATTTAAAAACATCATAGAAGAATATGGACATGTGCTGAAGTGTTTGTGTGTATTTATTAACTTACACATTTTATGCTCTGTATAAAATTTAAATGCTTTTTTACTAAAGATATCTTATGTGTGTTTTTGTGTTTGCAGGGATATGATCCATGCAATAAACCCAAAGTACACCCCACCTACAAGGGAGTGTTTGACTAATAGATTGATCCCATCATGGTACCAGGTAGAAAAATCAAATGTGATCTCAGAGCTGAGTGAGGTCAGTCACATAGCTCTCACTTGTGACGGCTGGACTAGCCTAACCCAAGACCACTACCTAACTGTCACAGTGCACTATTTAGTGGAAGGCAACATGAGACAGAAGGTCCTCGCAACAAAAGCTGTGTACACAGCCCAGACAGGCATTGTCGTGGCAGAGGAAATCGGCGACATCCTGAAAGAATTTGGCGTGTTTGATAAAGTAGTAGCCACTACTGTTGATAATGCGGCCAATATGGACGTAGCCATCAAACGGCTGCAGTTTGTAAAGCTCGGCTGCTTCGCGCATTCACTAAACCTAGCAGCGCAAAGTTTGTACTCCAGCAGCTTAGTGGCTCAGTGGACTGCAAAGATTCGCGCCATCATCGTCTGGATGAAGAGGTCGTCGATGGCGAAGGTGGTTCTACGGGAAAAACAGGATGTCCTAAGTAAGAATCAATGTCTGTGCTTAAATGGATACCACAAGGATCAAATTAAAGCAATTCCTCTCTTCATAGTGCACTGCACACAATGCACTGCACACAATCTGCTGGTATTAACAATGGTAAAACAATGAAACATTACATAAATCTGTCTTACTTATTACACTATATAAAAGTTGCATGTCATATTGATGTAAATTCTCTATGTATTTGTGATTTTCTTGTTCGTGTCAGACCTTCCTCAACATTCACTGATTCTCGATGTGAGAACAAGGTGGAATTCTCTCTACCTAATGATGGAGAGATTCCTTGAACAATATCCTGCAATACAAGCAGCCAGCCACGACCAGCGCCTGAGAAAGAATATGGAGAGGGACAGGTAGAGCTAGAAAGATCAATAGGATATAAAAATAAAATTAGTTGGAGCCTAAGAACGTGCATAAGGTACTAAGAAAGAAGTTAGCACACTGGTTTGCTGTATTATGCAGTGGAATTAATTTAAACTCACTTGTCAAATGGCACTGTTTTTGTTTAAAGAGACAAAAAAATCTATATTTTGAACTGTATTGAAATGTATTCTTTTGCACACAGGCTTGATCGGCTGACAGATGGTGACTTCACCAAGGCAGAAGACTTCATCAGGCTGATGCGAGTTCTTTACACCAGCACACTCTGTGTTTCCACTGAAAAAAGCCCAACAGCCGGACAGATCCTGCCAATCATCCAAAAACTTGAGAAACACTTCGCTCCTGTAAATGGAGACACAGCATTTGTAGCCGACTTGAAGAAAAGGGTCTGGGGAAACCTGTCTACCCGGTACAAGGTAATGACTGAGGCTATCAAACGAATGAAAATTAAAATGCATGAAATACTTCTGTTCCTGTGGCTTGATGCAATAGTAGTTTTGTTTTTATTGTTTTAAAGAATGAAGACATTAGGTTCTTCTTGGAAGAGGCCACTGCCTTAGATCCCCGCTTCAAGAATAAAATGGACAACAACACCGCAGTCTGGGAACGGATAAAGTTGAAGCTCCTTGAAAACTCTGAGGAGGTGAAATGTCATTCATACACAAATATATATATATATATATACCGTCTCCCTCACTCCTTAACATTTTATATTTAATTTGCATTTTACATCATCCATGCAGTAATCATTAACACTGTACTGTTTATACTTTTTTATCATCTTACTACGACAACTCTATTGTTAATCTGTTGAGTGCATGCCTTTATTAGCACATATTCTATGATAGACTGTGACAACTCTCTGTACTGGTGGCTAAGACAGTTCACTGCTGTCTAATTTTATTCTTGTATTCTATCCATCTTGTCCCTCTCCATATTATGTTCTCCGTAGTCAGTGGCAGTCCATGACCAAGAGTTTGGTGTCATGCAGGGCGAGGGAAACCAGGAAGGTGTGGAGACTGAAAACGAGGAGGAAGAGAATAATGTAAGTAGATACTGAAATTATATTTGTTATGTTCTTCTCAGTCATTAAATATGTTTTTAATGGTTTTTTTTTTTTACTGATAACTGTTCTGTCCTGTGTACGTTTTGCAGCCTCCTCCTCCCAAACAATCCAAAAAGTCTCCACTGGAGGAGCTTTTTGCCGAGGAGGATGCCATGAAGACGACCTCACAGGAGGGGTTGATGTCCACAGAAAGTTGTGCTGAAAGGGAGATCCAGGCGTACCTGGAAATGTCCCCAATCATCACATCATCTGACCCTGCAGCCTGGTTCTGGACCCAGAAACAAACCTATCCTTTACTGTCATGTCTGGCCTTCTCATATTTATGTGTCCAGGCCTCCTCAACACCTAGTGAACGGGTGTTTTCAACTGCAGGAAATACAATCTGTGCAGAACGGTCACGCTTACTGCCCGAAAAGGCAGACATGATAATCTTCCTGAATAAGAACTGTTTTTGATTTGTTATGACTGCATCAGGGTTTGAGTTTGTTTTACTTTGTTTCATATACATCCACCTGGTCTGCAGGTCTTTGCTTTTTAGACTGCTGCCAACTTGTAATGTTATTTAAGCAGTATTCAGTTATCCAGTTACAGTTAGGGACCTTCCCTTATAATAGAATACCCTAGTTACAGTACAGCAACCAAATTAAACTGTGTCAAGTCAACTGGCATGTGAATAAATAAAAATGGCCCGTGTAAAGGCTTTTTCAAATGAAAAAAAATTGTTGTTTTTTTTCTCTCCTGCACTTCAAAGAATCGGAATCGAGAATCGTTTAGAATCGGAATCGATAGTGAGAATCGGAATCGGAATCAGAATCGTTAAAATCCAAACGATGCCCAACCCTATGCAAGAGAGACCTGGCCAAGAATAGCAGCAGCCCATAGATGACGATGACCTGGATGAATGAGAATATCCATAGACGTAGTCCTAAGCAGCAGGCACATTGCGAGAAGTTCAGCCTAAATTCTGGTTTGTGACATCCGGAGGTACCGTTTACATTTCAGTAAGGTGAAATATAAACAGAATAGAAGAGAAAATAAGCACTTTCAAGTCAGGCTAAGGATATACTGAAAATATGTGCAGTAAGGTTCATACTGAGCAAGTATTTTTGTGTTATGATTACTCAAACATTATGAATATGTCATGCAGGAAAAAAATCTAAATGTCAGACTGCTGCTGATGAGAAGTAGCTTCTGTCTGATGAGATCATTGTGAGTGAAATATTCATTTACAATCATGGCAACAGTCTGTGGACAATTTATAATAAAGGAACATCAGGAGCTTTAGTTTTTCTTTCTAATTATAATCAGAGTCCCCTCTGTGTTAAGTTATTCTGAGCTGCAGCGATGGAGGAAACGAATAAAAGAATCAACAGTGTCCTATCAGGACTCCTAGTGGGATTAAAGGATCTTTGTTTCATTAGAATTAAACTATAAGAGTTGTGTTATTAGTGTGATAAACTCTCTCTCTGTTAGAAGCTTCATTTTTTAAACCTGCAAAACAATTAAACTGATAAATGAAAATATCTATTACTCCTAATTATTTGTCACTTTATTGCAAGCTAAATAGCTTCCTGCTGGGATCTCATGGGAATGATGACTCAGTTATCCAGTTGGTTAGTTAATCTGGTTGATGACAGATTTGATCTGATCTCGAAAGTTAACTTTCCCCAGAGCAGGTCAAGTTCGACATAAGTTAACTTATGTAACCCTGAAAACCTCAAGTTAACTCACTAACCCTAACCACCTGCTGTTAAATTTCAGTCAGAGCTAAAAACTTGACAATGTGACAAATACATCTACAATCTCTAATGTGAAGCTATTAGAGAGCTTTAAGATCCTTGGAGACTGACTGCATGTATCTTTGCACTTTAAAATCGATTTGCACTTCATTGATCTAACTTATTTCTATATAGTTTTTCGTCTATCTATTATCTATTTAGGATTTATTCTTGGATGATGATGATGTTGTTTATTGTATGTTTCGTGTGTTTGTATGTTGTTTATTGATGATTTTATTTGATGCTCTCTGTAAAGTGTCCTTGAGTGGCTTGAAAGATGCTTTTTAAATAAAATGTACTATTATTATGATGATGATGATGCCGAGCTGGAGCTGCTAAACTGTGTTTCATTGTTTTTAACAGTGACAGATAAATTCTATTCTATTATATCATCAATGAAGCCTCTGGCGTGTGAGGAGGAGTCGTCTGCTTTATGTATTCCAGTGCTGTGACATGTCATCCTTCAGGTCAGCGATGTATGAGCCATAAAGCTCCAAGCAAACGTGCCCCCCTGACAGCGTTGAGAGGTGTGGAAGAGCAATCTGTTCTCACAGGGGGGAGACAGAGAGAAAATAGGGCATCACTGTCAGGACTTGGGAGAAGCCACAGAGGACCGGTGTAGGATTAGGCAAGCAGGGCCCCCAAGCTGCCTGGCTGCACCAGCTCCACACTGCAGTGCACGGCGCTGCTAGAGATGTGCTCAACACACTTTGTGTGTAACAGATAGCACCGTTTTGCTGTGCTTTCATTACATCTCAATTCAGATGTCCCCAGATGGAGCTTTGCAAGCTCTGTTCGGGATCCTTTTCCTCCGAGTGCTCTTACACGGAGACATTAACCCAGTCGGCTGGTAATATTACAAGTCATGACGGCAGCAGCAGTAGGCTACAGTCATCGTACTGCTGCTGCTGCCGTCTCGAGGTGTTTCTGAGCTTTGCCTTAATAGTTGCAAAAGAGGAACGTAGAATAAGACACCTGATTATTCAGCTGTGGAGCAGAACAGCTTCACCTCACAGCAGGAAGCGCCACTATTCACTATTTTTTTTTTTTAATGGCAAGGAAAAAAGCGTTTTCCCATCTTTTGGAGGATGGGGAAGGGAGCTGGTATGGGAGGGGGCAGAGGGAGCAGAAAAGATGCAATTTCACAGCTGAGCACGCCCGCTTGGTTCTCCAGCGTGAGCGAGGAAGGATTTCACACCTGAGGTAATAACAGGGCGGAGGTAGGAGATGGGATCAAATTTTTACACTGCTACCCGTCTGTTTCTCTTCATCAGTGAAGACGGTGTTGCCCTTTACAAGGTCTTAAACTAGCACTCACTTTAAAAGAGCAACACAGTGTCTCACATTCACTTAACTCCACTTGTGCTCATTCTTTCCCCCCTTTTGCTCTTCATCTGGTGACATTACCTTATTGTGCAAGGGTGAGATATTTTTGCTTTGGTCTCTAATGACTAAATTTGTTTTTGGATTTCATGGCTTTTTGTAATAGAAGTAGAAATATTAAATATGTTGATGAAATATGGTGATTTAATTAATGGTTTCCTATACTTTCCAGAGCCAGACAAGGAATCCCCATTAATCCACCAACAGAAAACCTTTGCCAATAAAAAAAGTGCGCTTTTAGGTGAAATTTCCTTTTAAAGTCTTGCCATACTGTCTACTACTGAGATTTCTAATCCTGCATGTATGGTGTAAATGGATATCATTTCCTTAACTTAGTATTTCCACCATTGCTGAGCTGAAGAGACAACCAGATCACAGCTGCATATCCATTCTCACCAGCAATAATGCACTTATGACCATCTTCATATTCTCCACCGTCACCCTTTGACCCTGCTCCCTTCTAATGTTATGCAGAAGCTATTTCAGCTCATTAGTTGTTAGTCAGGCTAAGCACAGTCCTCAGCTGAAGAATCAATCTGCCATCTCAACGGGCCCGCCGGCAAAGCAACACGCACACACACACCTTATAGCTCTGGCGGAGGATAATCAAACTCCATAATTGCTTTCCAAATCACAACGTTAATGACAAGATCACTCGATTGTAATGCATTGTAATCACGCTATTAATATGGATATGACTGCAGCATTGGGAGCCATCTGTTTGGCTGAGGCAGCTCTGGACGTTTTCCAACAGACAGTCATTTCAAGGACTGTATTTTGGCGAGCGACCACAGGTAACATAATCAATGTGAATGCTGCCACCAGCGCTGGGAAACGAGGGACCCCAAATTGATCCATCAATCACCTATTCAGACAATGTTTATTCAGCTTTGCCTCACTTCGTAGTTATTCACACTCGCGGATGAAAGCTCCGATGAAAAAAAAAAGATGGCAGGGACTGCGAAGCAATAGCGTGGCACAAAAACAGGCACTCTTTACACAAGGCTTTAGTGTTCGCGTTTGGTGAGGTAGGTGATTGCCTTGGGTTACCTCTGGGTGGAATCAATTATACAAGCTTTTTAAAAGGCCCTCTTTGGTCTTCACAGGAAGGCACGAAGCGAGCAAGCTCCTGAGGTGTCTAGCATTATTCCTTTTTATGTGCTTACATCAAACTTTCTCTTTCTTCTCAAACTTTTCCGTACTTACAGCCAGAGTGGAAATGTGGGGCATTTGCGATGTTATTGCTAAACTTCAATTGCCCCCCCCCTTCCTCCCTCTCTCTCTCTTTCCTTCCCCTTATGACTAATGAATTTCCAGTACAAAAGCATATGTTGCTTTTAAAGAAGCTCCGCAGCAGCTCCTGGGTGCTGTCGCCGTGTTTGTGGTCGCTGAGGAGGGGGAGGCGGGCAAGAACAAAAACTACTCCTTATTCTGCCTCAGGGCATTACTGACAGCTTCACTTTGTGTTTTAGCATTAAAGGAAAGAGAACGCCTAACCCCTTGCTTTTTTTGTGTGTGTGTGACATGGATCTCTCATTGGCATTGCTATTCATGCATGCTCTCAGTGAAAGTCTGGGGAGGCCAGAGATTGGGTGAATGGGTGTGTGTGTGGGTTATCTGGTGGCATCCCGAAGGAAAAAAAAGGGGAAAAAAAGAAATAAGACTTAATGGAGCCACATTTATCCAAAAAACCCTCACAAGCAGAGATGCTGGAGGAAAATAAAGCATTTGCAATTGAAATGTAGGACTCCAGAGTTTAATCGAAATATGACAAAAAGCATCCTCACAGATTTTGTCGAGCAACAACGCTTCACTGCCTCGTTTTTCTCTACTGAATGTCTACAGCGTTTCACCAATTGCAGTGCTATAAATAGTCTCGCCAGGGAAGACTGTGGGATGTCGATGTAACTGCTCCCTTGATGGTGGTGATGATGATGATGATGAATACCAGGGAGACTTTGGGTGACTACAGATATGTTTTTCAGGTTCCTTCCTATTGTACGCTGAAGCAAAGCTCATTTGGCAGTAAACACAAAAGGCAACGGGAGCCCTTAACGTCTAACACAGCACTTACACTTTATGGCTTCCTGGCACCTAATTTGCAATAGTTTCCTGGAGTTACAAAACTCTTGAAAGAGAACATTTCTGTTACATCTTCGCTTAGCTTGAAGCGCAAGAGTATGTTAACCACATGCTACTATCTGTCTGTTACATCTCCTGCCAGGCAATTTAAATTTGGGCCTTTTTTTACCTGCTGAAACATTGGAGCTTTGGGTCTTTTATAGTCTGTGGTTAATTGGCAAGCCTGCCTACACTCCCTCAGAGCAGAAGACGGTCTGCAGGGAGGAGGGCAACCAACGCAACGAATCTCATCTCTCTGCAGATTTCTTCATCTCTTGTAATTAATTGCATCTTTAAAAGAACAAAATGTAAATACGCTGCTGACACACTGCCAATTAATTTTCAATCGCCGTCTTTCCTGATGCTTTCTGCTCAACCGAGGGGGAAATCAAAAGTTTTAGAGGGTGTTACGAAAGCTTTAATAGTGTCCCTTTGTTCCCGGCAACAAATTGTGAAAAATGCATTCAGGCCTGACAAAGTGCTCCTGCTCCGTGTAATCAATTCCCTCAGCTTTCACCAGCCAAAGAAGACAGGGTGGAGGAAAGATCTGAAAGAAATCAGTATCTCACTTGTCTCTGCTTGTTCTTTGATCAGGAAAAACAAGCTTCCTTTTCTCATCGAAGAAATGTAGACAAGAAAAGAAAAGAGAGAGGAAAAAACACTCTTTCTGCACAGGACAAATATTCATTCACTTGCTAATGTGACTGGTAATTTAAATGTCAGTAATCACGGTAAGGCCGCTCACCATGCCAACCAAATCAACTACATTATGTTAAGATTTTTAATCACTGAGACATAATGAGAATAAGGTAGTTTTACCCTCGGTAATCAGCATTTATCTCCACACAGCGCAGTTCGATCAGCAGACACCTCTCCTACTGTCTCAGCATGTTTAACCTATCATTATGGTCACCTACATTTTTGATTTGTCTTGACCTGGACTGTCTCTGGAGATGGAAATCTTGTCCAAAGCACCAGCACACATTACTTTACATTAACCAGGACAGATAGCTATAAAAGTCTGTGTAGGATGCAGGGCGAGACCGTCTGCAGTCAAGCTGACAGCTCTGTGACGCTGTTTGCAGGCACAGTAGTGATTAGCGGTAAATGCTAACATGTGCATAATGACATACCAAACCTGCTTGTGTTAAGTGTCTTAGCTTAGCTTAGCATTTAAGCATGTGAACATTTACGGTTTAGGACAAAACTATTATAGCTGTTGCATACAGGAACAGCCTTGCCAAAAACACTGAAGGCATTAAAAACTTAACCCAGTGTCAGGATCATCAAAGTTTTAAGAATAAATCCTGAGGGCTGACATAATTGTGCGCATCACATTTCATGACAATCCACAGTTCAACCACACATGACAACCTTATGGGCAGCTCTATCAAAAGTCGGCACGATACATCCTGTTCAAAACACAAATATCTGTTCACAGTCTCATCATGGCAATCCATCCAGTGGAACACAAAGTATTTTATGTCTCATAAAAAGATGTACACAAAACCAACATGGACACAAACAGGAGCTAAATTAACTTCAATGAAATTGATTGAAAATGCTCCTGGTAGCTATACCTCAATGGCAGGAGAGAGTGAAGAAGGTATAGCCTATGTAATGGAGAAGATAACAGCAAACCTTCAACTTAAGATGGACATTTTCAAAACAAGATGGGCTCCTATAAGCAAATACTTAAAGGACAATTCCTAAGCAGCGGAACTTCCATCCACTCCCATTCATCGCTGCCGTGGCGATGCGGGGCCAGACACAACTACTGCAAAACAGGAGCAATTAAACTGAAAATCTTAAGATTCCTTCTTTTAGACCTAAAATGTTAGGAAAATACAGCCCAGAGTTGAATTTGCCCGGAATTGTCCTTTAAATCTACCAATGTGAAACACTATCAAACTATGCTGTCTTAGGAGAACTGTCCAAGTGTATTTGTGATTTGAAGAATGTCAGAATACAATCCAATGAGCCCAAGTTGTTTGCCAAACTGTTATTGGTTCGACTGTTCAGTTTATATATTTCTTGAATAACTTTGATTTTTCTTATGTACTGTAGCAGCCTATGTAACAAAGAAAAATCTGATTGAAAAAAACATATGAATGCCAATAAATACTTGGTTCAAAAAAGAAAATGCTCCTGGAATAATTAGAGTTTGGAAAAATCAGAAATATGAGGTCCAGTTAGTCATTTGTTTAAAAAAATAAAAAGGGATGATAAGAATACTAGCAATAATGGACTGTATGAGGGAGCTTTGTGCCACACACTTAAACAGCTGGTTTGAAAAGTCAAACACTCAAAGCACAACTGAGACAAACACTGTCCTTGCACATGGCTTAGCAGTAGTCACAGCAGTACGTGGGTGTTATACTGCATTATACCTGAAGTGCCATTCTCTCAAAGAGCTGCCAAGGCCAACAGGGAAAGAACGCTCTGCTAACCTCAATGACTCTTGTAACAAGCTGAAGTGGGATTCTCTGCTGCCTCTTAAGGGCTCGCCTTTTATTACTCCCAAGTAAACAGAAGCAAATAGACCTGTGATGTGAATTGAAAAAAAAGCTGGAGGCGGTGTATAGTAGGCTAAGTGCATTAAGAACACCATTTTAAGTGCTTCCCTCCAGTGTTCACGGGGAGATTTCTAAAGAGGTGAAATTGTTTTCGATAAGGTTGGTGTTTACACATCCTTGACTAATGTGCAAGGGCCTGGCAAAGGAAGACACACTACAAATAAGAGAATCAGCTCAAACAGACGGTGCACCTCATTGTCCTGAATCCCAATTACTGTCGCGTCTAAGCAGAATTCATAACAAGAAACCAAGGTCTGCTTTGCCCCCATGGCCCTAAAATAACACAATCATTGATGATGCCAAAAGAATTCAGATTCAAGCCGAGTATTAAGTCACCTTGTGATAACAGCAGACATACTTGACATCCATGTATGATGGCAGATTATTAGTACAATATCATTGTCTTTAACACTTCTTCCAAGGAGAGTCATCTAACCTGTGAGTATACAGCAGGAGAGAGTCAGTCTAATTGGATTTTTGAGCGATGCAACACAAGAGTCTTTGCCAGTGAGCCGACATGACGTCTTACTTTAATATGGCAATCAGATGCTTTAAAACACCCTTGCAAGCTGTCATCCTTTTATCCATCTTGTTAATGGATGAGAGGAAGTCCTGCTCCGTCAGCAGGAACTAGAGGTCTTGTTTTGTGTCAAACCTGCAGGATGCTCTCAACAGATCCATCTCGGCCTGAGAGACACCCTGTTGGCAATTTATTAGGCACACCTAAACTCAAACTAAAGCAGCCGCACAGAAACTCTTTTATGACAGTTATCATTTTCAATTTGTGTTGAAAACTGTTCTACAAGTGCTGC
This sequence comes from Trachurus japonicus, assembly GCF_045865225.1. Taxonomy (NCBI): domain Eukaryota; kingdom Metazoa; phylum Chordata; class Actinopteri; order Carangiformes; family Carangidae; genus Trachurus; species Trachurus japonicus. The sequence continues at coordinate 8,464,820 of NC_140920.1, read as the reverse complement.
TTCGACTTTGGCTGCAGTTTGTGGTGCTTTTGATCGTATTGCATTATAAGGACAAGAGTTTCTATTATACTGCAATTATATCACCGAGGGCAGCCAACAGAAACACGTCTGAATAAACTAAAATTTTCACAGTCGTTGCCAATTTAGAAAAGACTTGAGTCCTACACACTAACCGACTGGCTTTAGAAGATTTTTATGACGACTGGGGATCATCATCACACACTTAACGACTTCGCCAGATGAGGGAGCACAGACTACACTATTTGTCAAACCAACTGAAGCCACCTGAACGCACCAAACTCTTGCAAAAAACTCCCACGGGAGTGACAGTTTAATGCCACATTCCAGGCAGGCTTTTGAAACCGTTAAGTCACGACTTCAAGTAGCGTTCCAGCCAACCCGTAACTCGTGTTTTTCCGATCTGTAATGGGGAACTCGTACCAGATCGAACTGGTACGAGTTCACGGGTTGGAAAAACACAAGTTACGGGTTGCCTGGAACGCACCATAAGAGTGTAAAAAAACAAACAAACAAAAAAAAACATGTTTGAATTGCTGTGACTGAAGTCCAGCGGTGTCTGTTCGCCTCACACACTTGCCGATTTGAGTCTGTTACCCATCACACACCAACAGATTTCTGTGCAAACTCGCCAGGCCGACTGTCCCCAACTAGTGCCGACTGGTGCAGACTAGACCTGACTGTGAGTCTTGGGTAAAATCGGGCAAAAAAATCATGTAGCCTAGTGTGTCCACAGCTTAAAGGGACAAGAGCGAAGCGTTTTCACACTACATTTCCCATGAGCCTCCGCGTGCACGCTGAAATTCTTGGACCGGTGCAAGACGGACGAGAGCGAAAACATTTGCCAAGAATGTTTTAATTTATCAAGAACTAAAGTCGGAGGTTCGAAGACGATCAGATACCGTCGTAGTTCCGACCATAAACGACGATCAGCGGCGTTATTCCCATGACCCACCGGGCAGCGACTGCGAAACTGAAACTAAGAAATGCTGGGGGAGTGGACCACTAAATAATAATAACAAAATAATGTGAAGACAAATCGATATATTTATCGAAAATGGACCCATTAACAAGTTGGTAACGTAGATTCATCCACATTGATATGAGACTCTTTTATAACCAAATACAAACTCCTCGTTGTCCCTTTAATAGTTCAATAATACCACAAAAACTACCGCATATCCTCCAAATTAATCATACAGTTGAATCAACACATCTCAGTAATTTCAACAAAAATGGAGCATTTAACCTTCATGAAGTTGGATTTATTGCTGGAGCGTCGCATTAGTTTTAGCTCAGTGTTCCTAATAAATTGCCAGCTGACTGTATCATGGATCTGCTTATTATACTGCATGGATGAATGGAGCAGTTATCTTGTGTTTCACATCCGCAACTTAATCAGCTCTGTTGGTTTGATATATTCAAGTACCATCGATTAATGGACTTGCAGAAATGAGAGGCTGCTTCTAATTATGGAACGGATCGTCATGTCAGCACTGCTATAATGTAGCAAATTACTGTCACAGCCATCATCACACAACAAACCCAGCGTGACTTGATTTACAAGACGAACCTGTACAGAAACCATGGACGGACGGACGGACGGACGCCACCTGGGGTTTTCTAGACTGTAGCCATGTCTTCACGCTGAACAGAAAAGTAAACACATCCTTCTGGCTGTTACTAAGAACTCTTTATGTGCAGGAGGAGGTTATGTTTCGGGTTCTGGGTGTTAGAAGCGCATCAGCAATGCCAGTGAAAACACAACTGCTCTGTGATTTCACCCTTGCTTGCTTCAGGCATCTCTCACAGTGTCAGGAAGCTGTGCTCCACAACACAGACAGTCAGAGATGAGGAAGATGACTTAGGGGGGATGCAAATCAATCAAACCTCTTCACATGAAAGACTACAAAACAGATTCTGTGTATTATCTGGTAATCTGCATTTGTTTTAATATTGCACTTTAAAGAAAAACTGCTGATCCCTCTGTGCTGTTGAACTTTTCTCTACTAGATTATAGGTGCATATAACTGATGGACTACTCCATCAGTAACCAGTACAAAGTGTAACAAAATAATTTCCACTTACATCATCTTATTCTTCATTAACACTGTGAATAGGTAATTTTACATTGGAACTTGTGTTACAATGAAAGTTTTATGGTTCAGCATAATCTGAGCAAACCTTGAAAACTCTCCTCAGGTTCTTCGCTGCTGCCTCTCAAGAGATGTATTTAATTAATGGGTTTAGTCTGACGGGACAAATCTGTTGTTTTTAGCGTGGCAAGACTGCCCTCTGGTGAATTACCAGGATATCTCTATTAGGATACGATGGCACATCTGCCATAAAATGATTCATTTGTGCAGCAACTAAAAAAAAAAAAGAAGTAATTTCAGTTAATCTCTATAGCCATCTGTCGAATGATGAACTCAAAGAGACAATGGCATTGAAAGGACCTCAGAAGTCAAGAGTGTTTTTTGTAATACAATGTGATATGTAGTCCACAGAATCTCTTTCAACAGGATACAACTATTTCAGTGAGGAGTTGTACAAGAGGATTTGCATCCACAGGCCATTTAACATTTAGATAAAATACAGAATTACCCGTTTTTGAAGAAGCAATATTTATGAGTTATAGAGAAACCAACTGCAATAAGCTTAAGTGCTCAGTGTTTTTTTTTCTACCATGGCAGAAACCAAGATAATACAGACAGTCTGTATTATGTTACATATTCTCTACTCCCATGCACACACTGTTCTGTATAGTTCAGTATAGTGTTGCACTGACTGTGAAATAAATATATCTCTGAGTCTGTAACAATATGTCTTCTCAATGTGAACATAAACCACACCTGTTAATGTCAGTTACTAGCACAACTGTGGACAATACCAACTACACCGAGTCTAAATCAAGTTCAACATTTACCATAGTCAAAGCAAAACCAGTATCTTTCCCAAAAACAAGCTCTGATAAGAACTTATAACAGCCAGTTGTGTTATTACTCAAGATCATATTAAAAGTGATATACAATATCAACAATTCCCCAGCACAATCCACTGTATCAGGAAATCACTAGATGAAATGTATACTATTTGTTGATGTAGCTATAAACATCCAAACAAAGCCTGCTAATCATGTATCAGAAATCATGAGCATGCAACACAGTCAGAACTTAACCTGGTTTAATTAATGCCCTTTATGGACTACTGTATGTGTGCCTCGCCCACTTCTCATAAGAAGGTCAGAAAGTAAGATTTAGGCCTGAAAAGTGTGCAATACAACAGCCAAGTCTTGGTCCCATAAACTGTATGTAGGACGATTAGATTTCTGTAATATCAGCAAGAGCAAGAGACCAAATGACCATGCAAGGAACTGCAGGTTTTGGCACCTGAGTGTTGGCTAACTTTTCCAGCCATGGAGGTTCCCACTGTAAGCACAACTGGCAATCTTGCCCACAGCATAAACCATGATCCCAGGGCTAATGCATTTGCAAGCCAAATGTGATGAGTGGAGAAACACAGGGAAGTTAATTATTTGCTAATATGTAAATACAACTTCACTTGCAGCAAAACATAGGAGCACAACCCGACCACAAGTCATATATTTAGTCGAATATTTATAAGAAAACATCTCAAAAGGCACCAGCACCACTACTAACTACCATAGTGACTGGACTGAAGCTAGCCAGACAGGTAGCACACCTGCGCCTGCAACCATAGCAACAGTAGCTGGTGCTAACATCAGTTGGAGGAGGACTTTTAGCAAGTCTCACCATGCTATACTTTCTAAACTGCTGCTGTTAATGATATGCATTAGTAATGTAGAAAAACGCAACAACAACAACAACAACAACAACAACAACAACAACAACAACAACAACAACAAATTTAAGTGGAACCTTGCAGCTGTATTTACCTGAGTTCAACATGGCGTCCTCTCTGACACCTGAAGCTGTCGCCATCTCTGTAAAGTACGCGTTTTCCTTTTAGTCACGTTGTTGGCCTCATTATGTGAATATTGTCTACACATTTCCATTTGTATGGGAACTCAAAACTCGATTATATGAGACATGCGGCAACGCGGCATGGTTAGCTTCTAACATCAAACTCCTTCAAAGGGACAATCGAAATATCGCGAGATCATCGTACAGGGCGAGAAAAAATGCGCGGGATAATGATGGTTCGACCGGATCCATGTCTCGGACACATGAAAGTTTTGGCAAAATGTGTCTACTACTACTAAAATGTGTTTTTTTGTTGTTGTTGTTTGTTTGGGGTTTTTTTCTTTTTCAATTTTTTTGCATATATTTATTTTCTGACTCTTTATTGTTCATAATTATTCTTACGCATCCGGATACATTGTATTTTTATTTGATTTATTTATTATTTCATTTACTTATTTTTGTCAAGCTCTGCTATATGTATTATGCACTCTCTGTACTTTAGTGTTGTTTCATGTCAGTATGATGTCATGTTTGTATAATGTCATGGTATAATGTTTCAAATGTGATAATAAAGTTTGGTAAAAAAAAAAAAAAAAAAAAAGTACTAAAGTACTAAAATGTGTCAGATCAATACAAATTTTTCATTTCTGATCACAGACAAAACACCTGAACCAAATTCAGTACCTATCAGTTGTTATCAGCTCACAATCCTGGTCAACTGCTCAGGACAGGTCATAGAGTAGAGATCTCCTCCATGTGCCCAGAGCTTTTAGGTGACATGGCCTTCAGCATCTATATGCACCTAAAGAGTGGAATAGTCTACCACATGATCTCAGAAATGCTCCGACGTTGTGCTCCTTCAAAGCCAAACGAAAGACTTTTCTGTTGAGCTGTGCATTTTCTTAAATGTCTTTGTGTGTCTTAGTATCTATTGCTGTTTACCTTTTTTAATGTCGTCCTATCTCTAAGCACTCTGAACTACTTCTGCATGATATGGTGCTATATAAAAAAAATTGAATTGAATGACCATGAACTGGTTTATAGAGGGGGTGGAGGCCTTCCTCATTGTGTCACAGGGATTACCCAACAACTTCATTTTGTACCAACCACACATGATGAAACAAAAACAAATTTCCTTTGTTTTATTACAAACAAATACAGTACAAAATCTCTACATATTATTTCAAGGCAACATTTTCATCTTTTCAGTTGCTAAGAAAAAGGTCATAATACTTGAAGCTTAGAAAAATATGCCTACTGAGGTCAAGAAAATGTACCCATTTAACAATAATCAGTATAACAGCATTTCACTTTCTACAAATTGTGAATCCATAAACACACATTTTATGAATAAATTTGAAAATGTGATTTATTTACATGTCAAAAAGGAGACTAATGGTAAAGAATGCATTTTTCATTAGTTGACTGACTAAAAAAAGACCGTTGAGCGTTGATACACGTCCCATTATGAGCACAGAATGAAAACAGCCCACAGCGGTATGTTATCTGAAAGCCCTTGACAAAGGTGCATTACTCCGAGTCCATTTGTTGAGGATGAATGGATGTGTTGACAGAAGCCCTTCCTGGGAGTGTCAGTGTCTTTCAGGGGCAGTGTTAAGAGTTGTTTGTTGAAGTCTCCTCCCTCCTCTTCCTCTAGGACGTGTGTGCTTGGCCTATAAACGTTGCAGGGTGGAGGTGATGATGTCCATGAAGGTGGACTCTACACAGTAGCATATTTGAACATCAGGGTCAGTTCCACCCAGTTCTTCTGCTGTCCTCTGCGGTAAAGTCAGCTTTGAGGATCCTCCTTCTCCTTGAACCAACGCTTCCTGAGGCTTGTCTTTCAGATACTGTAGCCCTAAGGTAAAAAAAACAACAGATTGCTCAGACATTTATTGAACAAAGGTTGATCCCTTCAATAGTTATCTTTACCATCCATCTTGGTTGCACTACAGACTTTTACACAGTCTGTTGTACTGTATGTACAATATATCTCTTTGGAAAGAGTCTACCAGTACTATTTTTGTACAAAAAAGTAGCATTTTCATGTTGATTTAATTCTTATTGTCTAATATTACAAAAGACATTGTTACTAATCATGTGTACAATACTTACGTGCAATGAAAGGGTCAATGTCCCTGGCTTTGGTGGCAACATCAGAGGCACAGACTTGCCCCACTTGCACTAACAGAGCTGCAACCTCATCATAAAGTGGAGGGAAGGCCTGGCAGAAGGCCACCAGGCAGGGCAGGGTGGGCATGAAGAAGGAGAAGCGCTTGGCATGAGTCAGCACTAAAAAAAAAAAAAAGACACCACATACATACACTTAAATGTTTACAAAGGTCTTGAGCATTCTTTAAGACAGCAGCTTATAAGTTTGTGCATACAGTATGTTACACTTATGTAATGGAGAGAAAATGCTGCACTAGCTGCCAAAGGCCAGATGGTGGCAGCCAAATATAGAGAGAAACACACCAAGGCAAACACTGTAGGACACTAGGTGATTTATACACAGATTGAGTCTGTTGGAAGGAGCTCAAATGATGGAGATCAACAGATTTGGTTTGAATAAGACATGGCGACAAGACAAGCACAAGCATGAGATAAGTCAAGAAAAGCTGTTCTCAAACCTGTAAGGAGGGTTCCCATGACACTAATGGCCAACCTGGCCACACTGAGGGACTTGGGTAGGGCATACTGGGTGCACAGGTAGGAGAGCAACTGAATTGCAAAGATCTGTGAGGAAACACACACAATCACAAGAGGTTATACATTTTCCTACTTATTTATGTTGCAAATATAAATAAATAAAGGCAGGGAGAGGAGAGGACAGAAGAGGAGAGGAGAGGAGAGGCCTCACCTGTTTTTCCAGCTGGGGCTGGGCCAGCAGCTCTGGGATAAAGTCCAAACAGATATGGATGGAGGGGATGCCCGCCACAGTGAGAGGCAGCAGAGCTTGAGGGTAACCCTGACAAAGAGACAATCACAAGAAATAAAAAAAAAATTGCAATTTACTGAAATAATGAGGGAGGAAATAAAGAATACAAAGTTATTTTTTGATCAAGTAATCATTTAGGCTCAAAGGTAACTCATCCAAACTTGTGTGTACAGTATATTGAAAAAAATACACAAAGCAGTGTGGACAAAGATGGATTATCAGTGTGACAGAGGAAGGACGGGTGCGGTGAAGTTCACCATCTGGTCGTCTGCTACTTCTGGGAGTGTTGCAGTCACCTACCACTACCGCCATGGCAGAGTGGGATGCTAATGAGGTCAACATGACTTGGCACCTTGTTGAAGAACTGACTAGAATATATTTTCAGCAATATGCCACCGTCACACAAAGGGCCTTCACATTATAACATTAGTTTCCAATGGTAAGCTCAGGAGGAAATCTAGGCATGCAGGAATGTTAAAACAAAAGCACCAATAACATTTTTTGACTTGTGTCATATTTTAAAGGGATAGTTCAACATTTTGGCAAATTGGCCCATTGCTATAATCCCTATAGTTTTAGGAGTAGGTTCAGTACCTTTAATTGTTGGTGTAAGCTGTTTTTAGAATGGCAAGCTGCTCAGAGCTACGCTACGGAGGCTCATAGAATTGTTTCCCTCATCAAATACACAATCCAACAACTCCAACACGCTCTGGTGGACAAGTTGTGACCTGCACATTCACCACGCTATGAGATAATAACAGAACGTTACCAGACAGAGTTGTTTTAGAGGTAAATTTATACAGAACCGCTGATGTGCGTTCCTGTCCGGGGCAGTTTTCCGGCACGCAGTCTCTGCATTTGCCTCTAAAACAACTCTGTCTCGTAACGTTCTGTTATTATCTCATAGCGTGGTGAATGTGCAGGTCACAACTTGTCCACCAGAGCGTTTTGGAGTTGTTGGATTGTGTATTTGATGAGTTTGATGAGGGAAACCAAGAAATCCCATGAGCCTCCGTAGTGTAGCTCTGAGCAGCTCACGGCTCTGCTCCGCCGTTCTAAGAACAGCTTACACCGACAATTAAAGGTAACGAACCTACTCCTAAAACTATAGGGATTATGGCAATGGGCCAATTTGCCAAAATGTTGAACTATCCCTTTAACAGTTTTCCCTCCGTTTCTGACAGTAAACCATGCAGCCTTTTTTCTCTTATCGTATTACCTGAAAGTGAACCAATTTGGCGATGTTGGGGTCAGCAATGAACATCTGATGCAGCAAACAACAGATGAGACATTGCACCTCCCTCAAGTCGCTGAGCAGACCTCCCTCTGGCTCGGCATCCTCCATGCCCCCCCTGGCCCTGGGCGCCAGGCTTCCTTGTTTTAGTTTCCCTGGCGTGGGACCCCTGATGCTCTTCAGCAGGCTCTCTGTGTTGGCCCCCAGCTGCTGCTCCTCAGAGGTTGGCATGCACACCTCAAGGAGAATCTGGACTGCTGCGCTATCCTGGGGGGGATTAAACAGAAACAGGCGGTTATAATGGATGGGTGTTAAAAAGGTCATCTCACATGCTTTATAAATCTCCCACTGCATTGAACATAACTACTCCTTTGCAAAGTGGGTGTGAATATGTCAGTAAGTAGTTGAAATACCTGTGCAGATAGAAGTGCATTCTTCAGCTCCTCCCTGGTGACCTCAGGTGTGTCTGGCTGTCCAGGAACCCCCAGGCTTGAGACGGTCTGCGTCTGACGATCGAAGTCGGCCGTCTCCTTCAGGTGGCAGTGGAGGTACGCCTTTGAGGCCAGCAGGTAACCATTCAACATGTGAAGCACAATGTCCATCGCAGGAGGACACCTGCAACAAATGAATCAATCAATTAATAAATGCATACAGAATGAATTGTCCATTTGTGGCCTTGTGGTGCAATTTGAAAAGTACAGTCAGGGACAACCACAAAACTTTAGAAAAAGAAAACAAGGCACTAACACAGTGGAGTCAAAGATCCCCTAAGCTTTATTGATGATGGAAATCCGATTCTAAAAACACATTTAATGAACTACAATAATTCCTCAGAAATCTTATTTTTTTAAGATTAAAAGTAGCGTTTATTTGTGTGTCCACCGGCTGTATCCCTTTGAAGTGTGTGTGTGGCTTTTGAGGGCGCATGGCGTCTGTCTGACTTCCCATTTCTCAGATCATACATTTCTATATTCTTACCTCCATTACTCCGACCTCCCATTTCTCTGATTTAAGTAACCCTAACCCTCTAGAATAAGTCGGATTAATGGGCGGTTGGACTGACGTATGCTCCCCGCTTTTGAGAGGATGACAGTGCTGTAATTACCTGTACACCCTCTCATCACAGCGCAGCACAATGAGAGGATCCACCATCAGGTCGTTCTGAGTGTATCTCTGCTGCCTGAGCAGCTTCGCCGAGGGTTGGAGGGCATTTACTGTCATCACCCATAACCTGCAACACAAACACATTTGTAGAGGTTTAACATTCATTCATACTGTACTTCAATTAAGTGTTACGAAGAAGAGAAAATATAGAACATGACGTGTAACATCATATATAACTGATTAAAAGTTCTGTTGGAAAAGAAATATTCAAATACAGTGTGACACACTTCAGTTTAATGACTTTAGTGATTCAGTTTCTCACAGATGAGCTTGTGGCAGGATTTCACCCTCAGGCTTTCTTATCAGACCAACACTAAACTATAAACAGCGGGGGGAACTCTTGGAGCTCCAAGCCTTCCTGCAGCTAACACACTCTCATCAATCAGATGATCTGTGTGAAATCTGACACTGCTGCCCTCCTCCAAGATTCACCAAAGCCTCTGGTCTAGTCCTCTGCAGCATCCACTGCTACAAGAGGGAGTTAGGAAGAGAAGGGGGAGGAGGGGAGGGGGCAACAATCCCTTACGTCTCCCTCGGTTTCCCTGCCTGCCCTGAGCTCTTCTTGTTGGAGACTCCTATTTGGATCGATAGGATGTCTGCTCAGAGCTTTGGTTATCTGTGCTCCAGGGGCAGAGTGTAGGTCGCTGTCCTCTGTCCAGAGGGTTCACACAGCCCGACAAGAGTTTCCTGGTTCAATACCTCTGATCTATTCACACAGCGGCCGAAACTCTCCAACCACATGTCCTCCTTTAATCCATTTACTACTGAGTCTCATGGCAGCTTTACAGAGCCTCGATAGAGATGACACCATGTCAAAGTGCTTTTGCCGACCTTTTCCTGAAAAGTCAAACATAAATTTGACTCGAGAAAAGGGAATATGACTTAATCTGTGTCTTCATATCCATGTTTTTCTTTGGGTCTTGAGTTCAGATGTTATTTATCTCGTATTACGCTGAGCTCCCAAAGAGCCCAAAATCTAATTAGTGAAGACAACATACTTGTTTGAACTCATTAATTTAATGCATACAAATAATACTAACACAGTAAATAAACCACATCCATGAGGAATATCAATTATCTGTTACTTAATGTGAAATCTAAACTTGTACTATGTAAATAAATAGAATATCCCAATTACCATGATCCATTATTCCCACAGGACTTTCAGTGGTTTTCTCGAATGAGGCTGCACAGTTGCATTTTCAACACTTATGTCCACAATGTTGCAATCAAGTCTTGAGTGCATACCTGCGAGGCATTACGGTGTTGAGGCCCATCCAGAGCTTGCTGAGAGTCTGCAGTATGCGGCGCGGCACCGCGGGCTCCAGCAGCAGAGCCATGCTGGATGTGAGGGCTTCGGCATAAGGGATCAGGTCACCAGGTGAGAGGAGTGTTAAGTGCTCCAGGATCCGCATCAACCTGGGACTGCTGGATGGCATCTTCTGGAAGGCTGAGAGGTGTGGGGGGGGGGGGGACACTATAGCTGTGAAGTCTTGCTGCAAGTTATCACAAATAGCTGCTGTACAAGATAAAAAATAAAAACTACTGAGCTATCGTTCCCTCCAAGCGTAGACCTCAAAATAGTTAATCAAGTCTGTTGTTACGACTCAACTAAAACACCAAACTATGGAAGAAAGAGAAACTATTTCTATTGTTATCATACTTACAATCAATCATTATTCTTTTCACTGTCATACAGAAGAGGTTTGCAGTTCAGAAGGATCAAACAAACACTCTAGATGCATTACAACACTTTTCAAACTTTGCTTAAAATACCACTTTGTAAAACATATATACACTATGCATTAACCGGCATAATGGTGTGTAAAAACGATATGTTACACTTATGCTTTTGTTAAGAATCTCTATCAATGAAAAGCCGATTACGGCATAATCCTCTGAACCCTGAAGGATTAACCACTGAGATAAGATTTGAGTTGGATAAAGGCTTTCACCTGCCGATGTATTATCACTTCTCTTTTCCACTCATGACTGATTACATGGCATGTGACTGACTATACATGGCAGATTACTATCACTGGTGGTTAATTTACCATTAAGACCTGTCTGAATTCACTTCTCTTTAATGGATGTTTTTCTTTTTTTACTTGCTCGGCTAGGGGTATTTTGAGAGAAATAAATAGGCAATCTCTAAATTCAGAATCACTGTCCCTAACCACATTTCTTTCGTCCTTGTTCCAACATAGCTCACCCTGGTGGAGCTGGCTCTGAGAGTATCTGCAGGTGTTGCTGGGGAGCATCATCCTCCTCAGCAGGGGCAGAGTGCCAGTCACCTCCTCCTCACACACCCAGTCCTCCACCAGACATAGGTGGGGAAAGTTGGTGGCCAGGAGCCTCAGCAGGGCCGAGTGCAGGCCTGGGACGAGGGAGGGGAAAAATGAAGGTTGTTTGTTGATTTTTTGTTTTAAGTTGTTTTGTTTGTGTGTGTTTCTACATTTCGTTATTATTAAACTTTTGTTTATGCAGGTAATCTCATTGAGACACATAAATGGCTGAAATTCCCTGCCACAAAAAAGGAAAAAATACATAAATACCATACTTTCCAGACTATAGAGCGCACCTGAGTGGAAGCCGCACCAGCTAAATTTTAAAAGAAAATGCATATATAGGCCGCACTTGAATATAAGCCGCAGGTTTTCATGTTGTAACATGAGATATTTACACAGAAAGACAGTAGGGAACTGTGCAAGTCCGCTCGCTTTTCCGCTGTTTTGGTTACGCTCCTCTCGCCCATGTGCATTTGTTTACAACAAAGCCGGCGAAAAATCAATAAATGGAGCGGTGGATAACGTTACATAACATATACGATGTTACGGCGTGTGCGTTTGTGTAGTCTTAACCGCCATAAACAAAAGATTACGGGTTACGAAACGCGTTTGTGTGCAGTGTGCAGAGACGAGAGCTGGGACACCGGGGCGGGGAAAAAAGTAGCGGCTTATAGTCCGGAAAGTACGGTATACATAATACATAAACATAAATATCCTGAAAATAGCCAAACATGTGTATGTTTGTAAAGTAAAATGTAGATATATATTCATTAAGACTATGTCTCACCTCCTAGCTCCTGCTGCAGCCCTTGGGCCTGTGTAACCAAGTACTTAATGGGGATTTGGTCCATCAAGGCTGCTGAGTAGGACTTTGGTTTCCTCTGCATCAGGGCTTAAAAAATAGCAAGAAGGTGAATGAAGCAAAGAAACCATGGGGCAGTAAATAGACAGGGTGAAAACATGAAGCAAAAGAAGGACAAGACAGATTATAAGTGTTTTATTTGGCTGTGTAAGGACGGCAGAGCCACTGTGCCAATGTGTTAGAGGAGCGGAGGTGATTTTTCATTGACGTGGGTTCATTACCACTGCTGATGGGCATCATTACTCCTTCCTTGAAGGCTACGGGAGCACTTGGGTAAACACAGCAATTAAAGAGATGGGCATAAACTCTCACATAAATCTGGCCTAATGAAGGGCACAAGGAGAGCTCGTCCTGGGAGAGTATAAACACTGACTAGGCTAACTGCTAATGCTCAATCTAACCTACAGCTGTCCTAGTTAGCTTAGCTCCCACAGCCATTGTACTTGGCTCTTTGTCAGCCCTCCATTTATTCTGTATGAAGCGGCCAACAGTCAGTGTCGGGAGAGAAAAGGATGAATGACTGCACATCCAGAGTGAGAGTGTCTCCTACAACTTAACAGAGGACAAAAGCCGCCATTCTTCTCTCACTGCCTGACAAATTCCCTCCATCTCACATACAATGCCTTCTTCAGTGGAGGAGATGACAATGGGCACACTTTACACAGCCAAAAGAGAAAAAAAAAGAAAAAAAGAGCAAGAAATAGAAAGGAAAGGAAGTGAGCCAACAGCACAGAGGGAGGACAAGCACAGTGCTGTATGAGGCAGAGTTATTGTCTTGTACATACCTAGCTGTTTGGTGCTGGCCAACAGGTTCTCCTCATAAGACAGGATGTAGTACAGGATGAGGAGCTGGGTGGTGATGGAGTAGCGCTGTCGTCCCCCTCGACTGGCCTCCCCTTGCTAAACAACAGAGAAAACAGAGATAAGCAGCATATATGCATCAGTAAAAGTGGGGATAGACACTTCCAAGAGGTCAATATAAAATCCTGGGATGCTTAAAATGGGAAATTGATTGATAGATTACAGCTACAATAATTTAGCCTAATAACAACCACCTACACCTCCATTATCAACTTTTCAACAAATTCTTGACAGTAACTGTTATTTTCTTAAGAAATGTTTTCAAAACAGGAGATTTAATTACAAAATTTGGATAACTATATTCTAATTAAGCGTTCTATTACCAATACTGTAATAAGTTACACTGAAGTAATTACAAATATGAAGCTCAGAAGCGAACATTAGGATGGATTCAATAGACCCATAGTAAACTCCAACAATAACCATAGCTAATAATTACAATAATTAAGTCAAGTATATCAGAGTAGCAGGAGTTATTTAAATTAGTGTAAAAAGGTTACATTATGTTAAGTACCATTAAAGACATGTAACTCAATTAATTCTAAAGAGGAAATCATTGCCTTCAAACACTTAAACATACAGTTGTATAAATATGAGTGCAATGCACAGAACTACCAACTTTTTCAGCTCTTAAGTGCAAGTTTAGACTTTGTCTGTTCTCGTAACTCACCCCAGCAGAGCACTGAAAGACATTGAGGATCTCCTGCTCCGTGATAGGCTGGTTGGTGGCCTCGGGGTTAGCTTTGGATGCTGGAGTGAGGATGGAGTTGATATAGGCGTCGATCAGAGGAATCAGCTGGGTGTGGATGGGGGTGGTCGTCTCACAGAGCTGGCGATAGATCCAGTCCTAGAAAATGCATCGCAATATAAAATTTATTATTCAAGACAGACGTAAGGAACACGTAGTGTCAAGTCACCCAGCCATCACTGTGACATAACAAACCTTGATGGACACTTTGTGCTTGGTGAAGGCTCGGCTCCGAAGCAGCTGGTAGATACAGTGAATTGGGAGGAATCCTGTGATGTTGGCACTTAAATTATTGGTCACTGCGACCCGAACAGCATGGGCTGTAACCACCTAGACACCAGAAATAATATGTCATTAGTACAGAAAAAATTGACCTTTCAAAGAACACCTACGCAAGTTTGACTACATATTGTAATGGAAATGCAACGGTGAAATAATTTCTCTGCCTCCTTCTCCGACAACCCTCTATATCGCTCAATATGAAGGTTTTAACATCACATTATTGAATTATACTGCCATATAAAAAGCCTTAGAGTAACCACAATATGCCATCATCACTGCAGGAAGAAAATAAATCAGCTGCGAGACACGATCTATGTACCTGTTCTGTGAAGATTTCCTGTGTGAAGATGGTCTTCATCTTGCTGAGAGAGCTCGGCTTGATAGCAATCTGCAGAAAGTTGAACAATGCAAAAAAATATATAAAATACAATTTAAAAAAAAAAAAGAAAAAAAAAAAAGACCATAAGCAGCAGTAGGTTTACTCTGAGTGAAAACAACCTGCAGGCAACAGTGCTGGTATTTTGTAATTCCCTCCTTTCATATTTCGTAAGAAAAATTCTACATGGCAGGCACAACATCACAACATTGAATTGAGAGGATTGCCCTAGGGTGGAAACAAACAGGCTCTAAATCCAATTACATAACACATCTTAGTGGAAAATACACTGAGACAGGAAAACTACTTAGCGCACAGGCAGGAAACAATTGTGCACTTAATAAGTAATAAAACACAAAATTGGCCACGGGGTATAGAGTGTCTTGGTAGATATGTGTATGCTGCAAGTGTTTCATCAGTGATATAGTCTTCTTCATATGCGCCACTGCTGCAGTGGAGGAGTGGGGCCAGTAGCTGGTCAGCCAGACTGATGTATTGATCACTGCCTCCCTCCCTCCCTCCCTCCCTCTCTCCCTCCCACCTAGCACCTTACCTTCATCCCCAAAGTAGAGCACACCAACTCAATAATGGAGCTGAGCTGGTTGCTATGGAAATACATGGCAACCAGTAATAGCATCTCTCCAAAAGAAGCAGATACGCCTGCAGCACTGTAAGGAAGAAGACACACACATATGCAAGCAAGGCATGTGAGAAAAAAGACACTTAAAACTTGTTGTTAATCCGGCAGTTTTACGGGACAGAATTTTAATAAAACTGATTATAGCAGCTGCACCAAACCCCCCACACACACACATAGTCTCCCCTGAAGTCTGTGATGATTGATGTTTTAAGGACTAGTCATCAATAAATGTGCATTGCTGCACTTATCACTGGTTATTCCCATGAACAACACACATACACATGGGGAATGTCAAATGCCTCCAAAGAGTGGAAACAAGACAGACTCAACTGAGAATACCAATACATCGGATTTGCCAGATTTACTTAAAAAAAAAAGTCTTAATTCCAATTACTGCAGAAACAAAATTATGCAGCCCCCGAGCTTCCCTACATAGCTACTGAATGTTGGTACTGTTTCTGCCCATCCTCCCCCTCTGTTTTTAGAGTCTGTAAACTCTTCCCCGACTGATCCTCTGCAGCAAAAGATCAGAGAGCAAACCCATACTAGTTTGTGGTAAATACGACAACAGAGAATCCTCTAACAATCACATATTTGCTGACAAAATACTAAAAACGTGATGAAATATATTTGAAATATTAATATTAATAGAACATCAACTATGCAACAGCAACTGACAGTGTTAAACAACTAAAGAAATACAAAATAAGGAGATTTTTTCTATCCAAAATGTGGTTTACGCATCTTGTACTAAATATATTTATGAAATGTTTATGATGCTTAACTATGTTTGCTAAGGCAACATTATGCAATCGTTACTAATTCTGTAAAAGGCAGCCATCCCATCATGAATGGAGTCGTAACACATCAGGATAAATGATTTTACATTACCATTTCAGCTGTTTACAATGTTCATCTCTAATTTATTATGTGATGTTTTATGATTTTAAAACAGCTAATAGAATATTTAGAGTGGAAATGTAAAGGCAGCACAAAAACTTGTGCCCTAATGCAAATGACATGTTAAACTCGGTTTTGCTTTTGCACCTATTTTTAATGTACTACAGTTAAAAGTGGGTACAGAACGCATAATGTATCACTGCATAATAATCATATCATATAGTGATATTACTTTTCAAAATAAAATTTGTGCCATTTAATTGAGTATGGTTAAATACTTATTATTCACTATTAATGTGCCCATAAAAACAAAGAACCACAGTTTTCCATAATAATACCATGTTATCAAAAATATTTTTAACTATATTAGCATAGCATAGTAGTTAGTATAATGGTATAGAGATAGATTTATCTTGCCTCTCAAAGTATTCCTCCTCTTTGATCATCCAGCTCAGCCACATGACCATCAGCTGCTCTTGCTCTGGAGTGCTAGACACAGACAGACATACACACACAGAATAATGTTCACACTCCATATAACAAAAGGACAGTATGAAATGCTCAAAGAAGCAGACAAGACCCCTGGCAAGCAGCCTGCATTGGCAGTGAATCAGGACTCAAGACCACCTGTTAGTTGAATAGAGTTTGTGATCCCAGCCTTTGAAAAAAACAACTTCTGTAAGTACGTCAAGAAGACTAGCTTTGTGTACCTGACCAGAGTGGGGAAGGCCAGCAGCTTGCAGAAAGACAGGGAGACAAAGCGAACGCCAGCAGGGGTGGCTGGAGGCCGGCTCGTCATCAGCTGTAGCAGCTGCTCTGCCTCTTCATCTGTAGGTCTGGAAAATCATCACAATGAAGAGATCATTCTTAAAAACGTGACATTTTAAAAGATAAACTCCTACTTTACACAAATTTACTGTCTTTATTTTTGGTTATAATGTATTAAATGAAAACATTTTGAGCTATGAACCAAGCAATATGTTCCATCAATACATTAAAAACCCCAAATCATTATTAAAACAAATACAGTAGATAATGTGTCCTCTCTGTCAATGGGCATTACCTGAGACCAGCAATGCCCATTAGGGCGCAGTAGAGTCGGAGCAGAGCGCTGGCCTTCACCACATGTTCCTCTCTGAGGCCAGAGTACCCTGAGCTGCCCTCCCCTATGTCACCATCGTTGGGCACGTGAGTGCTGCGCGAGCGCGGCAGGATGGCGACCAGCTCCAGCAGCAGCTGCCTGCGCATCTGCCACAGCACCGAGCTGCTTTCTCTCTTTCGCTGGCAGGACAGAGAGAAAAAGAGAGGGAAAGACACGGGTCATCTCAGAGCTCATAGCAGTGCTGTGCTGTTTATGTTGTATCTTATTGTGCATGTATGTAAATTATAAACAAAATGGGAAGTTCTAAATGAGGACAGAACATTTCCGCAAGGCCACACAGCTGAGAGAGAGCGTTATTGTCTATTAAAGAAACAATAAAACATTTCTTTTAAAAGAAAAACACTATAAACTGCCAGGAGATGGAAGATATCCATTTCCATGATGTCTTTTGTTATATTTTAGCTTAAAATGTGGGCAGTTCAGTTGAGTTCAGCTGACAACTGATCAGTTCAGTTCAGTGAGAGGGTATTGTCTATGAGAGAACTGGGATCACGGCCAGAGCTTTCATTCAGGGTAATTACATTACTTGCCCATTAGAAACCCAGGCTTTATCCAGACTAAGGTGATCCCACTACTACTACTACTACTATTACAACAACAACAACTACTACTACAGGCAAAGAACATGTCAAACCTCTTTAACCTGACTGTCTAATTGAACTCAAACCATAATTCTTGCATGCATGACCTAGTTAAACTTCTCAGCTAAGTTTCATCCATGAGACGAAGATGTAGTAGCTTTGTGTTTGCTCAAACAACACTGCTTTAACAGGCCATGTGAGTGTGCCACAACATGGTTACACTTTTACACCAGTGCTCATGTTCATTCATATCCTGCCTACTCACCTGCTGTCCATTGCGAATGAACATGCTGAACCAGGTGCGGACTTTGCTGTTGGTACCCAGAAGTAGACCGCTGACATAAGAGACGAGAGGACTGACTGCCTCATCTGCTGTGTCTGGTTTGTAGTCCAAGGTCAGAGCCACACCCAGGCCAGGCAGGTGGCACTCCTCCACCTGGGGACACACAGAATTAGAAAAGATACGTTAAATACGTATCCCCCCCCAACCAACCAACTCTCAAATGATGGTGTCTTCCAGTATATTCATTCAGCATTCGAATTAAAGGAGGTTAAATAAAGTAACTGGACTTATAGCCTACTGAGTCTCCACACCAGTTAGTTGGACCAGTCCCAGCCTGGTCAGATGCTACATGAACTGATGAGGCCTCTTGGATGAGAGGTGAAATGTCTTCCTAGACAAATAACTAAGTCCAGTTGAACCTCCTTTGAAAAAAAAAAAAAAAAAGTTGTTGGCGGGCTGGTGAATTTTTTTTTTTTTTGACACGAGTCAAAAAGAGCGATAATTCGCGTATCTCGCGTTTGGTCGCGCGTCACAACTCGAGCGAAAAAAAAGCGTTCTTCGTGTTTGGTGGGAAGCCCGTTGTGGGTCTTCCCTAGCCTGGCTCTCGCCAGACCCTTGTAGTTCCGCAAAGCTCCACCAGAGGCGCTACGCTCAGCTTCACACAAGGGTCTGGACTTGAGGCCAATGCAAACTTCTTCCCCGGAGCAAAAAATAATGAACCAATCAGGATCGTCGGGCGGGACTTTCTGAGGTGTGACGTAGCGCTGAAGCGACTGTTTGAGTCAAACAACAATGGCGGCTCGCAGTGAGTGGCTGAAGTAGCACGTCATTCAAGATAACGGACAAGTGGTTTATCCAATCACATACAAGATTTTTTTACAAGGCCCCGCCTTCTGAAATGAATCGCCTATGGAGCAGTCCCAGACCCTTGTGCGGAGCTCAGCGTAGCTTTGCGGAACTACAAGGGTCTGGCGAGAGCCAGGCTAGGTCTTCCCACCAAACACGATGAAAGAGACGAAGACGCGGAGGTCCCGTCGCCATAAAAGAATCGCGTGTATTGCGTCGCAAAAAAAAAAAGTCGCGTAGCTATACCGCGTCTCGCGCCTAATCGCGTCTTTGCGTTACGGCCTTTTACACCGTGGACGTTAACGAATAAACGGTGACGGTGTGAACGAACAACATAGAACAGGACCAGACGTGGCGTTGTTTCCTCTTTTCACCGACAGCTCCACTCTCCCTTACTTACACTAACTACTGTTATTGTTGAGGCCAGAGAATTGTGGGATTTGTAGTTTTTGACCAATCGCAGGTTGTGCTCTTTCTTTTTTGTGATTTTCCTGGTTCACACATGTATTTTTTTTTTTTAGGGGCAAATGCGAGTGAAATGCTCGCCCATGGTGGGCATAAGAAAATTTAAGACCTGTCTAAAATTATTTAAGACTTGAACACAATAATTAAACAAATTTAAGACATTTTAAGGCCTAAAATTTAGATTTTAGATTTAGACTTTTTAAGATCCCGTGGATACCCTGTTATTTCATATAAAAGTTTTTAAGTGCATACATATTTTATGATGCTGTGTATTTCAGGTGTAGGTTAATATACACACACCTCAGGAGGCCTGTCATTGATTGGTTAAAACAAGGTAATCAGTAGATGGGAATTAACGTCAGATTTAGTCACGGATCACCTTCAAACTCTCCTTGTCATGATATTTGAATTAATTATACATCAACACCAGCATCTATATGTTGCTTCAAAATGCAATTCCTGTTGTTACATCACTGCCCTTGTACCATTACACCATCTATACACGATTCAATCTAATCCATATGTTGACAAACACCAGCTGCCAACAACAGATTAGTCTTTAAAATGTCCTAATTTCAGCACAACATGACATGCACTACTGCCTGAGGAGAGTCCTCCTGATCCATCCTTCAACAAAGCAATGAAACTGTACAACCTCCTGGGCTTCGTTCAATAACTGACCTTGTGCTGTAACCTTCTCGAGAGAAAAGGCGGAGCAAAAAGACAAATTTGTCCCTTCGGGGATAGTATCACAAAGTGTATCACAACATAAATCAGTAGGGACGAAAAATCTTTTGTGAATTAACTCACTACATCATGCAATACATCTGTGGAGTAAAACTTCATTATTAGGTCTTTGATAATAATAAATACAAGCAAAACAAACAGTTCTGTTGAAATCACAACTTTTTTAAGCAACATTGAGTCTCCAAACGAATACCCTGCAACACAAACATGAGGCCATGCAGCAGACGGTATTTTTCTTTTCTTGTGTTGTTCTTGTAGTAATAATAGTGTCACTGACCACCATGGCTCTGATGTTGAGGGCCTGTGAGGGGTTCATCTGACAGAGCTGCCTTAAGGCCTCGGTCCTGCGTCGCCCACCCACACTCTCCTCATCCTGACGTTCTCCATTCTTGATCAAACCTCTGCAAACTGCACAGACAGACAGACAGACATGAACATGTAAGTAAACACGCAGCACATATGAACCCACTGAATTTCCTACAACTGAACATTTTGATCCTTTAAAGAGGCTGATTTGTATCAGCAACAAGCTCACTGATACTGATGATCTTCCAGAAAAGTAAAGTAAAAACTACACAGTCAATAAATTTTAATACTGTATGCCACAATCATTTGAATAATGTAATCTATCCCTAAAGATTTCCTGGCTTTCTGTACATCACTACCCAACTGTAACACTTTATTTCCACACTGTTGTGACAAGCCGTGTTCATCTATTAACACACACACACACACACACACACACACACACACACACACACACACACACACACACACACACACACACACCATAGAATCATGACTCATTTATTTGCCTGTAAATAAGATTTAACAGCCATCAGAGGAGAACATTTCCAAGGATTTATGTCATTTTCCAGCTGACGGTTTAAAAGGCAAACTGTTTATGGTTAGCTTAGACTGAAATGATATTAGCTTCCATCTCTGCCACGTCTGGATTATTTCATAGCCCATAAAAGAGCCGGTAGAGTTAGGTCTGGTTACCAGACTGTGTTCAATGTGATAGGCCTTGATGATTCTAGACAGAGTCATTTCCCACACTTCACCCTTAAATCAATTTATTTCACTTTTAACTGATCAAGGTCTTTTCCAGTAACAAAAGCAAAAAGGATTCTTTGACAGTGACCGGTATGCAACATACACAAATAAGCTATTGACTTAGCCGTGACCCTCTGTATGATAAGGAGGCATTGGAGACAGCAGGCATTTTCCTTTGAGTCTCTAAGAGCACACAGTGGTCGCTCTCTGAGCCAGAGTAGGACTATAATGTTCATCATCAATCAAAGACAAATACGCCTAACCTCAGGCCTGTGGCATGGCAAGAATTACAGAGGGAAACGGTTCAACTCAGACCACAAACGTAATGGCAACTGAATAACAATCTGCCTAGAATTATAATAAAACGATCACAGAAAGTCTGTAAGGTGATGTTGGGTAAAGGTCTATTCCTGCCACAGGAGGCACACTCTGTAACTATATGATGCCAATTAGCCAGCCACTCCATCTCACATTATCGGCTGACATTAGGTGTAGTGTTGTGACACAGATGAATTACCTTCATTGAAGCTGTCAGGCACATTGGCAACCAGCAGACACAGAAACCAATCACCATTTCGAACATGAAGCAAAGCTTCTGCCACATCCACAATGGGCAGCAAGGACGGCAGCTCTGTGGAACAGAAAAATTAGCACATTTTACACTGTTTAAAATATCAGGTGGGGTCTACAATATTTACCTGTGTATTCTGTATTTTCACCTCATTAATACTATCAACCCCCCCCCCCCCTCCACACACACACACCTTTATGTCACAATTAGAACGATAATCAAGTGTAACAAACTCACACAATCAGTTAAAGTGAAATTCCGGCGTAAGTGTAAACCATGGTCAAACACACCATAACACCGAGTTAGACCCCCCCTCGAGAGATCAATTTGCCCGACCGCTACATTCACGAGATCCACCAACTTCAGCAAATACCGCAATATCGCCACACACGGCGCTGTCCGGATCCACTGTCTGACCGCAACCAAAACGAGCCGCTCGTTGGTGAGGAAGCCCTGACGAGTCGATCACCGAGTGCACCGGAGTTCCGCAGCTCAATCAACAATTACCTCATGGAAATACAATCAGAGTTTTTTTTTTTTTATCTTGCATATCACTTTATAACTATTATTATCGAGTGCTGGCCACGATATAGGCGCAAATGAGCATTTTTAAGAGCTGCGGAACTCCGGTGCACTCGGTGATCGACTCGTCAGGGCTTCCTCACCAACGAGCGGCTCCCGGAGGAGAAGTAGGTGAGTTGAGTTGCATCTCCTTGCTAAAGAAAACAGGCAAAGCTAGCAGATGTTTGACAACTCGTACTACGTGCTGGGACCCTGTGTGTACTATTGATGACATTTGGTGCAGTTCTGAGCATTATTTTGGGCAAATGGTGGCGTTTTGGTTGCGGTCAGACAGTGGATCCGGACAGCGCCGTGTGTGGCGATAATGCGGTATTTGCTGAAGTTGGTGGATCTCGTGAATGTAGCGGTCGGGCAAATTGATCTCTCGAGGGGGGGTCTAACTCGGTGTTACGGTGTGTTTGACCATGGTTTACACTTACGCCGGAATTTCACTTTAAATATGATTGTTAACCATAAACAGGGTCTCTGCAGGTTTCACCAGCTCAAATTTAAGACTTTTTAAGACCTTTTTAAGACCATTATGGATGAAATGTAAGACCTATCATGACAAATAAAAAACATACAAAAGAAATGTGGAGTCACAAAATTAGAAATTGATTACAATACATAAGTTGCGTGTTAGGCTTGTTTGTAGTTGAAAATACACACAAGATGCAAGGAGTTAAATACCTGCTTGTAAAATGCATAGGACATCTGCAACCTCTTCCAAATAAACAGGGCTTTCAAAAAGTTCAGACGATTTCAAGAAAAACTCTCCATTTGAATCTGCCACCTGGGAACAACAAGGAAAAAGAAAACATAATTTGATAATCAAACATCCCAAGTCATCAAATTATTAAAATCCTAATAGCCTGTTATTCTTTTCCAGTGGAATATAAATATACAAGTTCGGCTAAGTACATAGAAGTTACCGGTGTCCTATTATTTCCCTGGATTATGCTGATGGACCTCTGACTGTACCTTATTCATGATTGCCAACAGTTCACTGAGAGTCAGGCGGAGTCTCCTGAGAGGATCACTGTGTTCAAACTCCAGGGTCAGGCCGTGCTGCAACTGTGACACCAGGATGCTCTCTCCATTAGAGCCGCCCGCCTTGTGCCTGGCAGAAGAGACAGCACAATGTTTGATTTGCCAAAAATAAATAAATCCCCAAATCACCAGACTCTTGCATTAATATTGTAACTTATATGCTATACCTCAGCTGCTGCTCCTTTCGTGCATCCTGCTCTAAAGCGTGAAAGTCAACAGACAAAAGTGCTACAATGGAGTTGACAGCTTCCACTCCTGAGAGCAGGCGGAGGATGAGCTTCTTGTCCTGTGCCCAGGTCTGGCTCTGATCAGCTGGGGCACACAGAGCCATCCTCACTAGGCAGGGAAGCAGTAGCCTCAGCTCTGGATCACTTAGGGCAGCCAGGCGAACCACATCCACCTTCTGCATGGCTTCAAATGCATAGGCACTGACAAACTGCAGCCCCATACTGTCTGCCATCTCTGCAGACAAACCTTGCGAGAAAAGACAAAACATAGAGGAGTTTCAGTTTGCTTCTGAAGCAAAGAGAATAGACAGACTTACATTTAGCCAGCCTGTGGGAAAAGTACAGATGCAATGAATCAACTAAGACTTTAGCAAACACACAGTAACACTACAAAACTATATCATGCTAAGTAACAGCAAAAGCTAACAAAGGAGACTTGATTAACTGCAAATACAATGCAGTGGTAATGCATTCATTTCTGAATTTACAACAGGTTGGTCTAGTATTTATGATGCCCGAGAAGGACGTGTGTTTGTAAACTGAGAAAAGACTTACATTAGTTGCTATAATATGATGTTGCCATTAGGCTAATGCTAATGCTAGCTACTACTGGAAACCTTGTCAATATTATCATTACACCCGACGTGGTAATTGCAGTCCCCACGTCAGAAAATGACTTTTACTCACTAATACCACACAGACGTGCATGTACTGTAAAGCACAAATAATACCATAACATATAATTAACTCTAATTTGACAGCTTATCAATGCTTGCCGGCTAGGCTAAGCTAAGCTAGGCTAGGCTAGGCTAGGCTAGGCTAACTTCTCCTCCGTGTTGTCTAGTCTGTCTCCGCCGTGTAAACATTAAACAGTTTATATAAATATAATAATTAAACCAGGATAATCTTACCTCGTATCAGGACGACGTCTTGTTAAATAGAAATATCACCATCGAGGCCTTGGGACCTCGGACTAAGGTCTGCACCGCCGAGCTCTAACACGGGTGACCAGTGGTGACCCGGACCAACTTGTCTAAAACCTAAAACCTTTTACCGATAATTATGTTTATAGAAATAATTATGTCTTAAAAGCAGCGTTATGTCTCACTCACGCCCCTGTCTATTATAGATCCCGCATGTCCACCGGTGTTTTTTTTTTGTCTTTATATCTACAGACAGTGCAGATATGTCAGTGTTGTTTCAGTGAATGAGCTGAGCCACAGTCGGACTCAGCAGCACCGTGTGGTAGCGCTGACAGCACTGACACACTATCAGCGGACAGACTGCAGGCAGCAGGCAGGCAGCGCTGTGATGAAACACACATACACACGTTACTCTCAAAAAGTAATCAGTTGTAGTTACTAGTTCCTTTCCCCCAAAAGTAACCGAGTTGGTAACTGAATTACTACATTATTAAAAGTTACTAATTACCAGGAACAGGAACAGTAACTTATTTTCTTTTTTTTAAATGCTCAAATATGTAAAATTACTTTGACTAGCCATTCCCATAGGGGGCTAGTCCAAGTAATTTTACATATTTGAGCATCAAAAAAAGAAAATAAGTTACTGTTCCTGTGACGTAGCCATTAGCCATTCCCATAACCTCCCATTTGTCTGGAACTAACCAACTCACTCAATGTTCCTCCGCACAGGCAGGCTCCGCGACAACACAGCGAAAATTGCTGATAAAGTTACTAATGTTAATAAGTTAATAATTGCCAGGAAAAGTAACTATTGCATCACCTTTCTTTTATAAAATGCTGAAATATGTAAATTACTTGGACTCGCCCCCCCAACCTCCCGTTTATCTGGAACTAACCAACTCACTCAGTATCCATCCGCACAGGCAGTTCCAAGTTGATGGACTGGGGGAAAAAAAGCGTATTAAAGTACACTTTAATGGGTGTATTATTTTTATTTTGTTATGGGAGTCAAGTAACGGCGTATTTTATTGTCAGTAACGGTAATGGCGCTATAACGGAGGAAACAATTTCTTTCTGTACTGAAAAAACGTATTCCCATCACTGCTGACACATCAAGTCAAGTGTGATGGAGATCTTGCTAAAGAAGCTGCAGCAAGTTGTCTGCCCTAGGTTGATCCGGATATATATATATATATAAAAAGACGCTCTACTCTATCTACCCATGTGGATAAAATAACTGAAAAAAAAAAGCAAGATTACCTTTTGGATACATAACCACAAGTGTGTTACGGTTTAATTAAATACAAATTGTGATCAATTTCCTGCACCATTGATAGTGAATGGAAAATAAGACATTGCAGAGACCAAAGCTCTTATGGCAGGTGGTCAAGCTGCAGAAATTAATATGTATAACAACGTGGATCATAAATATCTTTATACCTTGTATACATTTCATCATAGCCTATGTAAATTTAGATTTATAGCTATGGCTTGCTTGGTTTTACAGTTCTGTTAGGCACTGCAAGTATTTGTTTACTCTCTTTAATATGTGTTGACTTGCACCCATCCACCCATTGACATGTTGTCTGGGTAAATTCCGCTGCATTTTCAAGGGCACACTGACAGCACAGCTGCTGAGGGATGAAGTTCAACACAGGAGGACCTCTGTGTATTCAAAGGCTGCTGACAGCAAGAAGAAATGCAAAGACGTCTCAAATGAATGAATTGCCAGCTGCTGCTACTACATGACTCCAGGGCAATTCAGCAATTTCTAAATTATTTTGCAGGGTTATTTCAATGCCTTTCCTGCAGTGTGGTAACAAGCTTGCAGACTTGGTGTAGTACAACAGAAGTAGGTGATTACTGCAAACAACCATGATTTCCCAAAAAGAAAACATGGCACTGGACTGAAAATATATTTTCAGGGTTTTTATTAAATATTGAATGTATTTATCTACACTCAAAAAAAAAGACCAAATACATTTTGATGGTCAAATTTTTCAAGCCAACAAATGCTGGCAAATATGCAAGGTAAAGAGCAATACCAATGGATTTTCAAAAGTCAAAAGTACAGTTTCCCTCAGAACAGGAGAAATCCAGACAGTAGATCTTCCTCTGTGCACATACACTGCATATCAAATGGGCAGCCATCCATAGCTCTGGTTAAAGTTCATTTACACCACACATTTACTTTCACACTGAAGTAAAATGGGATTGGTCTAAATGTATCCATAACCATTATCAGAAGTGGTGCCAAAGGATTCGGACCTCAGCCAATCAGAGTGAGGAGAGGTACAGTAAACTAAAGGGATGTGCTGAAAAGGACACTGCATGTCTGCCATTAATTAAGACATCTGTTCTCACATTCGTGCTCTCGTTTTTTTTTTTACTTTCTCACCCTTACAAAAGAAAAGATCAAACCTGAGGTCAGCTACTTCCAAGAGTTGCCAATAGTTCTTCCACTCCACTATTGGTGTCCTTGTCCAATTGCACATCACAGTCCCCCTCCCCAAAGCAATACACACAAGCACAGGAAAATAAGTTGACGGACTTTATTCCTAAAACAGAAGCCACACCACCAACTGCTGGCATGGCATTCATATATAATTATTTATATATATTGCCGTTTGGTTTTTGTGTCTAAATGTGTGGTATAAAATACTATATACAACAATGTACCTCTTTATTTGAACACAGTGAAGTTCATTGCTGTACAAGTCCTCTGTAGCTACAGCTTTGCTGTAAGTCCTTCATGCTCAAAGGCATGGAACATAATTCTCCACTCTAATTCTTCTGTACATTGTGACAATACAAATATTCTGTCTCCGTTACAAAAAATAATACTCTAAAAGCAACCTACTGGGACTTTATTTAATTTTTATGGGATTTTCTCCTGGTTGTTTTTTTAATTAAGACGATTACATATATCTTAGACCAATTGCTTTAAAGCAGGAAGGTGATATAAACCTTCTCCATTTTATATATAAAAGAGGTTAAGAAATAAGACAAATTATACATTTAAAAACTTACAATAAATAAGATAGATGCAGGCATTTCTTTTGGATACTATTTCATCCAAAGGAATAAAAAGGAATTTCAGGTCTTAAAACCAAAAGATCCATTCTTGA
The DNA here is from genome assembly GCF_045865225.1 of Trachurus japonicus. NCBI lineage: Eukaryota > Metazoa > Chordata > Actinopteri > Carangiformes > Carangidae > Trachurus > Trachurus japonicus. The sequence continues at coordinate 8,436,965 of NC_140920.1, read as the reverse complement.
GTTTTTTTTTTCCTTGATCAAATATGTCCCTTTTCTTCCAATAACTTTACAGATAAACTTGTCTCTCCAATACAGACTGGCCAGTGACTGTGCTGCCATGCTACATACCATAACAACCAATCTGTCATTCTCTCACGTTCATTAATTGCAACTCAACTTCTGGTTTCCCCCCCACCCTCCCCCCTTCTTTATTATTCCCTTGTCTCTATGTGCATGTCTTTAAATCACAGGGACAGGACCGTCTTAACCAGTAACAGCCATGGGGGACAGGACCGTCTCAGCTTTAAAACAGCCGTCTAAAAAATCCTGTCGCAGTGCTGCAGGATCCAGCTCCGTGCTCTGGTTCTGGTTCTGGTTCTTGCAGTTTTCTTCAGTCTTGATGAAACTCCACCTTGGGAGTTGTCGCTGCTGCTGCTCCTCCTCTTGTCTGAAATGTTTCGCCTACATCCTTCCTTTCCCTTGTAACAGGCTGCCGGTTACAACATGTTCATGATGAAGTTGTACATCTGGTTGAGCACCACAAAGTGAATGGGTAGACACGATCGTCGGTCCTGTGTGGCCGGGTCACACGTCAGCCACGAGAGGGCGTTGTACTGCTCCAGCACGAATCTGTCCAGGCACACGAGAGGAAAGCAGTAGTTACTTATAAGTTGACTCACTATGGTGATTAATAGTTACCATGACTGACCATTCATATATACTGTAAATAAATATACAAACAAAACTAGACAAGACAAGGTAGAAATCCATAACAAAAAATGAGAAGTTTTAAGTTTGAGTAAATCTATATTGAATAGTAACTGCAGATCTAATTTTCATATGTTTTTTAAAAAAAACTTTTCTGTCCTGTTAGGTCCTGCTTATTTTATGTCGTCAGGTTTTTGTTTTTGGTCAGTGTATAAATGTCAGTTTATACATTTTGTATGTCATTGCCTGTTTCCATTTTTAAAAAAAATCAATATATGTCCTGTAGAAATTTGACTTAACAATAATAAAACAATAATATTATCTTTTTTTATATATATATATTTTTTTGGCTTTTTGCCTTTATTTGATAGCACACAGTAGAGATAGACAGGAAAGGGGGAGGCAGAGAGCGGGGGAACGACACGCAGGAAAGGGCTGCCCGACGCGGGATTCGAACCAGGGCTGCCTGCGGTGAGGACTGTAGCCTCTACATGGGGCGGCCGCTTTAACCACTGCACCACGCACTGCCCCAATAATATTATCTTTAACAATAAAAAAAAATATGGCTTATATTTAAAAAATAATAATAATAATTATACACAAAATAATTGATATACACAAAAAATTGAAATACTACATAAAACAAAAATAAAAACAAACTATTTGAAATTCTCATTACACTGTTGTATCCCATCAAAATATTTATCTATGCAAATGCTAATTCAGTCGTCAGGGTGATAATAGTATCTTGTGTTGTTGTGTTTGTTGTTACCTGAGTACATCTGAGGTCTGATTGGAGTCGAGGGGGTGGGAGTGTTTGCTGTGCAGTAGTTCATCTGATTGCACTGAAGACACATGGAGGTGCAAAGAGGCCTGACGGGGGGAAAGAAGTGGTGTCAATGGCATTATAATGAAGTTATCAACTTTCTAGTGCATCTCATCTGAATAATTATTGCTCTATTCACACAGCAGCCGAGTCTGTGGCTAATTTCAGAAGCGAGGGATAACATTGCGAACCAAAAACCAGTGAACCGGTTTCCTTGTAAGTGCCATCTGTTTACACACAAGTCTTAAATTAGCCCAACACCACTCGCTGATGTGGGGTCACAAAAAGCAACAAAAACTGCTACAGAACAGATTTGCAGTTGATTAATGAAGATGTCTAAAAATTCGTTCCAACTCCCAGAGGAGAAAAAAGCTCATGATTTATATCTTAACTGCATTTTAAAGGAAAACTAACATATTCTTAGTGCTCAAAGGAGGGTGTAACAAAATTAATTTGTTTACTGTAGCTGCCTTGTTACAGCGTATGTTAATTGCATCTCTTTTTACCCCTCACCTTGCACTTAATTGTTTTCACTACAGTAAGTTGTCTTGTTCTCTCGCTGCAAAAACCACAAACATAATTCTGCTTTTGTGTAAAAAAGAAAAGAAAAGAAAGCAGCATTTAAAAAAAAAAACAATAAAGTAATCATGGAAGAGGGCAGAGATCTGGTACCTTGAGGAAGAGCGGACACTGGTTCTGAGCCTGCGGACAGGCTGACCAGAACCAGTCGGGTAGCGGTCCGGCTTTAGCAGTAGAGACGAAGTAGCCAAGGGCCAAAGGCTGCTGCAACAGGCCGAAGGCTGCTGCAGCTTCTTCATGAGACTCCATACGGTCCGTACTCTGACCCTGCAGGAGATCAGCGTTTAATTAGATTAAACCAGGATCTCATGGAAAAGTTACATCAGTAATTCAATTTAAAAAGTGAAACTAATACATTATATAGATCCATTACACACAGAATGAAACATTTCACGTCTTTATTTATTTAATGTAATGAACATGGCTTACAATTAATGAATATCTAAAATTCAGTATCTTGAAAAATGTAAATATAAAAAAAAATAAATAAATAAAAAAAGCATTTTTAATATGGACATGTTGACCTTCTGAAAAGTATGTCCATCTACATGCACTCAATACTTGAACTGCTGGAAATGGACTTTTCCATGATATTCTAATTCATTGAGATGCACCTGTTTATGTGTTTCTTTGTGTGCGTGTGTTTGTGTGTGTGTGTGTGTGTGTGTGTGTAAATGTCTCACCTTACTGCCATCACCCCCGTGGTGGTAATGGGAGCCAGGAGAGTGTACGGGTGAGGTGGTGGGCGAGATGTTGATGATGTCAGGGTCCACCAACTCGTTCTCCTGGTCCAGCAGGTCAAAGATCCCGATGGCATCAGACCCGTCTGCGGAGAACAGGAGAAAAACTCAACAGGTCTGCAAGTGATCAAGCGATACGTTGTTTTTTTTTTACTGATTCGATCCATGTGTCTCTGAAAACATCTCTTTCTGATGCCATAGCTTGAAGCCATGACTTAAACGTTAAATTCTATTATGAGGTTTATTTTAATTTTATTTAGTGAATATGGAATGAATGAGTGAGTGACCATAATTCAATATTCTGGTGACGCATGTTTGCACAAAGGAAATAAGCCGAGGACACTTGAGGGTTCTGTCTGTGGATGAACTGCTGCTACAACACAAACTCTTATTAGACAAATAAATTAAACAAGAAGAACTTGGATCAGAGGGGAAAACCCTCAGTAACTGCTGCGCTTTGCTTTGACATCAGTGGGTTTTTGTTCAAGGTCCAACAAAGAGCATGAACCGCACTGGATTAAAAACACAAGAGAATCGCAGGGAGCGACTGTAAGGCTGTCTTTACAGACCTTGAAGCCCAATACCGATTTGTTGCCTATATCCGTTTTTTTTTTTGTTACTGTCTATTTACATGTTCTATCAGAAGTGACCCATATCTGATATCTGTATTTACCCCTGCTGTGCTTGTGTGAAAGACGGGAGATTGTCACGTTATAATTCCATAATAATTATAAACGAATGCGAGTCTGGGGTTCAGAGTTTATATCCAACACGTCACTGTTTACAAAGTAGCTAAATACCAAGTACAAATAAAGTTAGTGAAGTGGCTGTGTGGAGCGGACCTTTTGTGGACAAAACCTCTTGGACACATTTGTGCACATTGTTTGTTTTTACTCTCATTGATGACGTACGATACGCATTGCCGGGAGAGATCCGATCTGTCTGTTTAGACTGCAGACGTATTGGCAGATATCTGATTTGTATCTGATTTATTTCCACATAAAACGGCCTGAATCTGATCTGACAATAACCAATTCCAATGCGTATTTGTCCCGTTTACATGTTCATGTTACAGATCCGATCTGTACCACTTGAGAGGGAAAAAAAACAGAATTGGGCCACTTGAACAATGCAGTGTTAAGACAGCCTAAGACAGACAGACAGGCAGACGGAGGAGGAGGAGAGCCACCACTGACCTGTGGTGGCGTTGAGGATGTCGAGGTTGGGGTCGATGTTGGTGTAATTGGAGCTGGCCACTTGGACGGAGGCGGAGGTGGGGAAGACCAAGATGTGGGTGCAGGAGGTGTCCTGTGGCGTGTTGAGCTGCGACGTCTGCATGTTCAGGGTGGTGCTGCGGCCAAACACGGAGCCTGTTGAAACTGAGTCTGATGAGATGCAGAGAAAAAAAAAAAGGAGAGGAGAGGAGAGACAAGAGAGGGAGTGACGGGTCAATAAACAGCTCCGCTAAGCAGAATGAACCAAAACAGGAATCCTTGTCACAATCATTTCATCTGCTGTGAGAGAGAAATCCTTTAACTTGTCCCCGACTGAGCAAATTCTCAGTTTCTGAGCCAAGGGCAAAAATAACTCGACAAAGGAACAGACTCTGTTGTATTCAAGCATCAATGAAACGGATGAATTCTGCTGAAGAAATCACTGACGAGTAACGCTACATTAATGCCTCTACAATCAATTGTAACCACCGCTGGTGCTCTGTTCCATGGCGTTTTTAATTATCTGTTTACCCTCTCTATACTGTTGTACTGTACACTGTGTGTGAGCATTAAGAGCAATATTGCTATTTTTTCCATCTTGTTTGTAGCAGCGTCAGACTGAGTGTGAGACAAACAAAAAATCACTGCTTCTTATTTCATTGTATTACTACAGTACACCTCAAACCCTCAACTTAGTGCAATCACAGCTTTACACCTGTTACTACGGTGCTCATGCTACCAAAGCGGATCAAATTTGACGTGACTTGGGAAACAAAAATTACTTAAAGGGATAGTTCAACATTTTTGGAAAATCGAGCCGAGCCCCAAGCTGCTCAGAGCTACGTTACGGAGGCTCATGGGATGTCTTGGTTTCCCTCATCAAACTCATCAAATACACAATCCAACAACTCCGCATCAGCAGACAGAGTTGTTTTAGAGGTAAATTCATGCAAAACTGCTGATGCGCGTTGCGTTCAGGGACAGTTTCTCAGCAAGCAGTCTCTGTATTTGCCTCTAAGACAACTCTGTCTGGTAACGTTCTGTTATGATCTCATAGCGTGGTGAATGTGCAGGTCACAACTTGTCCACCAGAGCGTTGTGGAGTTGTTGGATTGTGTATTTGATGAGTTTGATGAGGGAAACCAAGAAATACCATGAGCCTCTATAGCGTAGCTCTGAGCAGCTCACGGCTCTGCTCCACCGTTCTAAAAATAGCTTGCACCGACAATTAAAGGTAACGAACCTACTGCTACAGTATGACTATAGGGATTATGGCAATGGGCCAATTTGCCAAAATGTTTAACTATCCCTTTAATGTAAAACGGGGAGTTCCCTTACAGGCACTAAAACAACATGTAAAACATGAAGTTCAAAGTATCAGCTGTTTTGTGCCAGAGTATCTCTACGATTACATCTTGTGTTACTGTGACGTAAGAACAACCCCCCACCCCCCAGCCAGTCACAGTTTGGCATGTTCGCAAATGTGCGGCTCACACAGCCTTTCTAATCTCTTTCAGCTTGAACAGCTTTTTAGGAAGGAGATGTCCTCAGCCAAGCATTGCTCAACACAATCCTGGTATGATGCACTGACAATCCCCCACTCGTTTCCCAAAATAAACCCATTGATCTGGCTCTCCATCACACTGCATTGAGATCAATGGGCATCTGAGAGATAGTGCTTTATGAGCGAAAGGTACATGATCTCCCCTGCCATCAATCTGCTTCGGACAAGCTGGGGACACGCATTGTGATATGTTGCTGCCATCCATCAGGCACACACGCACATGCACACACACACACACACACACACACACACACTTGCACAAGCATCAGCAGCGCTTTACTTTGTAGAGTAATGCCACTGACTCAGATGTGAGTTGAACATTTAAAAAAAAAAAAAAAAAAGGACACTTAGTGTATTTATTTATAATTTTCCTGCTGTGCACACGGTGTACCTGGCATGATGATAAACGATCCCTGGGGTTCCATGGCAACCAAGCACACGCTGAGGATGCTGGGCGTATCTGAGGCGGAGATGCCACACATTCGACACATTTCCTTCAGCCGGCGACTCAGCGACTGGAGACTCGTCCTGCTCAGCAGAATGCTCCAGTCTGGTGCAGCAAAGGGGAGGAGCAACAAGGAAGAATAAATAAGTCATAAACTGATGTAGGAAACTAAAAAAACGCTAGTGCCTTGAATGCTCTAGTTTTTTCTTTTTGTCTGTGTGATGAAAAGCATGCGTACCTTTTAGTTCTCCATGTCCTAGCCGGCCTAATCGGCCAATCACCACCCTCCAAGGGACTGATGTCATCTGCACCAGCCCTAAGCACCAATCCCAGAGCTTCTGCAGGCCGAGTCGCCGAACCGAGCCCTTTTTCCTCCGTGCCCTGCAGAACGTGGACGGACACACGATGTGTCATGATGAACATGCTTGACTGACTGTCATGGAAACTTTTCTCTCAGGACTAATTTATATTCGAGCCATTTTGATATAGTAATTAATGCAGAAATCACAGTTTAGATATCAAGCAGACATACAGTATGTTTGTTGTGCAGCTGTAACTGAACGTGTGATATTCACAGAGAAAAAATGAACCAACGGAGAGCAGTGCCAAACCACTGTGTTGAGGCAAATTATGTAGATAAGACTACATGTACCTCAACTGCACTATAAATAAAGCTCCTGCATCCATTTCTGTCAGAAGCATTTTGCATCTTGACAGCAATAAATTATGTTAAATCCTTTAATTTTTAGAGATACATGTAGTTTGATAAACTCAGTAAACCTCAACAAAAGGCCAAAAACTCAAGCCCAGAGGTGATTCATATTGATGGTAAGTGATAGTTCGATAGCGCTGCTGGCCGTCCTACCTGTTGGGCACATCGATGTTGATGATGCAGGTCTCCAGCAGTTCCCCGTACAGGTCAGTGCATGTAGCTAGAAGCCAGCGTTGGTCGTGGGACAGACAGTATCCTACAAAAAGCACGTTGTATTTTTGCGACGCCTCCCCGAACGTCTCCCCGAGCTCCGTCTGCTTGTCCTTTGTCGGTGCGAGAATGAATGGGGGCGTGTACAGACGCAGACACTCCGGCCGCTGCAGATCGGGAGGAGAAGATGTGAGGATAAATGATATGAAGATAAAAGTCCTGGTAAACAAAACAGCTCCGGATATGTTCACTACACATGCACATATTGGAACGTCTTCATTTTAATCTTAAGTCCTACTGTGTTAAAGTATCTGTTCAAGCGAAACTGTTGCTTGTGTCAGTCCCTTTGTCTCGTTCCCTGCATGACTGCTCATGTTTTGCTGGTATGTTAAAGGGAAAAGGTAGAACTCTCCCCAAGGAAGGAAGTCGACTGAATTAGCCCCTGATCTGAAGCGCCCCTTTGTCTAAACCTGGAGTAAAGATCCCATTATGGAGGTCTCGGGAGCTAGCCAACCAGATAATGGAAAGAAAACTCTGGAGTAGCAGAGGGTTACAAGTTCCCTTGGTCCTGTTCCAGAAGAAAAACTACGAGGATGGTTAGCAGTAAAAAAAACTCGATATCTCAGTGCACTTCTTTCTATTCAGTGGCAGACTGAACACAGCCGGGCCAAAAGGCCGGGTCGCCTCAGGTCAGGCTGGAGAACTGAAGGCAACTGAAATGCTGCTGCTCGGGGCCACGGTGTCAGCCTCTGTTTGCTTACCTATCGATCAGGCGACAGCACCGGCATGTTGATGCTAACACACATTGCCAACGAGGTGCCGCTTCTGATCGACTGCAGAGCTCACGCGACAACCGTCTCTGCTTTTTACACATAGATTATGTCAATGTAATTAGAGTGCAGCTGCTGCTACTACTACTACTTGGCAATCTGTCCTATTTACCTCTGGACTCTTCAGTGCAGTGTCGATGGCCAAGCCGGGGCCGAAGCCCGTTAGCGACTTGACATTGGTGGAGGTGGGCAGTGGCCGTCTGCACTGAGCGAACACAGAGAAGGCTAGAGACTTGAGGTGCTGGGCGTAGATGTTACGGTCTTCACCTCGTACTGGCTGCAGCAGGTACTGGCATGGGACAATCTGGTACGGAGGGAAAAAAGACAGCATTTGTTAGATATTGATGATGTTATTCATTAGTTAAGAAGTTTTTTTAAAACAGAGTAACCTGAGATAACAAAACAAGAGCTGAGATCTTTAACAAACTGAGGCAGGTTTCAAACTGACCCAACAACGAAAACAACCAGAATAGAAACAAAGAAAAGTGACAAATTTCTGTTTCTGTGTGCGAATATCATGATTTGGTTTTTCTCCATGAATGAATCAAGACCTGAGTATCACATGTGAAATGTTGCAGTTCGGCTCCTCTTTATTTGCTCTGTAACTGGGCATATTTCCCATAATTTCAAGTGAAGTGCACTGATGAAAAACAGTAGTAACAATACAGAGAGTATTTATAAAGTAATCATAAGCAAGTGACAAATGTGCTTCCCCTGAAAACTCAAATACTCTGACACTGTGTGAGGCAGGTGTTGAGTCTCTTTGTGGTCACACCTAAACGTTTGCATAGTAGTCGTATGTGTGGATGCTGCATTGCACTACATTATTAAGCTGTTTCTGATCACTCATCATATACTGTTGGTAATCATGAACAATTTACTGCCTCTGATGATGATAAATATGACAGTAATGGTTGCATTGAGTATAACGCTGAAATCATTAAGGAGCAATTGACACGCCGACACTGAATATACAATTAATTCTCATCATCATCACCGCCGGTGGAATTAACATCAGGATAATGAAACACAATATGGTCAGCAGCACTAACTACAGTATATGGCTCTCACAAGAACTTCACTTGCCTGGACAGAGATCGAATTGCGGACGTGGGCGGGCAGGAACTGAAGCATCTCCAGGTAGCAGCGGAGCAAACCCAGCGTCCACACGCTGGAGTGGGCCGGCACCGGGCCGGGGCCGCCGCCGTCCGTCTCATCGTAGCTGAACGGGTCCACGATGTAAACAACGATGGCAGGTGGATACGTGATGGCATGGGACTCTCCGTCTGTGGGAACGCCGACTTTCTCTCGTTCCAAAGTGCTGGGCACCAGATCACACACACACATACACAGTGTTATTAAACTCATCTTGTCCTATAATTTTCAGTTCTGTTACATTTACTGCTTTTAAAAACATTATTTAAATCAGGATGAGGAAAAACTGTGCTAAGAGTTAAAGGATAGTTCAACATATTGGCAAATTGGCCCATTGCCATAATCTCTAGTCATAGCAGTAGGTTTGTTACCTTTAATAGTCAGTGCAAGCTATTTTTAGAACGGCGGAGCAGAGCCGTGAGCTGCTCAGAGCTATGCTACGGAGGCTCATGGGATTTCTTGGTTTCCCTCATCAAACTCATCAAATACACAATCGAACGACTCCAAAACGCTCTGGTGGACAAGTTGTGACCTGCACATTCACAACGCTATGAAATAATAACAGAACGTTACCAGACAGAGTTGTTTTAGAGGGAAATTCATGCAAAACCTCTGATGCACGTTCCCATCGGGGGCAGTTTTTCAGCAAGCAGTCTCTGCATTTGTTTCTGCATCATCTCATAACGTTTAATTACAATTATCGACAATTAAAGGTAACAAACCTACTGTACTATACTATAGGGATTATGGCAATGGGCCAATTTGCCAAAATGTTGAACTATCCCTTTAAGGACTTGTGTCATTGTGATTATAAAATAATGGGACTAATGCTACATGCTCAACTTAAATGAGCTCAGTCTTGTCAGCCACACTTTGTATATAATACAGTATATATTGTAATGGGTTAGTTAGTTAAGGAACTGTCCTTTCATAAGAAGAATAAATGACTCAGTTTAATACTTTTTTTTATAGGTTTGTGACTTTCTGTCACTTAAAACAGATCAAAACCAGTTATTTGTGCTTGTGTTGCTTATTTGTCCTGCTCTACCTTTCAGGAGGCTCTGTGGGCCCCGGGGCCTGGCTGCTGGCGTTGTCCCCTGAGGTGCCGGTGTTCTGGGCACCAGCCTGCTGTCCCAGGTGTCCACTCTGGGCGCCACTTCCTTGACCCTGGCCGCCCATGCTCCCAAAAGGAGGGAACGAGCTGGGCTTAGCAGATGGCATGCCACTGCCGGGCTGGCCCGAGGACGTCACCATGCTGTTGGATGATGCAGAGCCGTTTCCGGACCCAGCGTTGTTGTTGTTGCTGTTGCTGCTGCTGTTGCTGCTGCTGCTGCTGCTGTTGTTGTTGTTGGGACCCGAGGAGCCCGAAGCGTTCACCGAGCCCTGTTGTTGGCCCACTGAGCCGGAGGCGGAGCTAGAAAGTTGTGCGGAAGATGACTGGCTGGACGAGGGCGGGGGACTGGGCTGCGTGAGGAGGGAACTGTCCAATGGCTGTGATGCAAGGTATGGAGCTAAAGACGGAAAAGAGAGAGAAACCCGACGTTTGACTTCCATTAATAACATGAAACACACTCAAGTCTATTGCATTTCAGCTCGACCTCCTCCTACGCTGATCGCCTTGCTTTTGCATTTCAAAAGATCATTCAAGGCTCTTTACAATAACTTAGTGAAGTGTGGTCAAAGGTGGGATTTTAAGCAACGAAGCGCTGTCTCAAACAGAGCACACGACCATGTAGGATCAAAATTGCTGCTGTAGTTAACTGGCATGTGGGGCTGTTACTGTTAAGTGACACGTACCGAGGTTGTGGCGGCACACTTGTGCATAGAGTTTGAGCTTAGTGAAGGCGTCGCTGTTGCCGCTGGCAGCCTTGAGGAACCAGTCGCTCACTGGCTGATCCACGAGGTTCTTGGCTCCGCTGCCACCGACGAGGACGATGCCATCGGGGTAGCCTTTGGAAATGGGCCGGTGCTGACCTAGTCGACATGACTGTAGAAAAACAGAGGAAGAGGCAGCGTGATGAAAACATGCATGAATGTCGAAATGGTTTAAGAATGGAGAATGACACATTTTGTATTTTAAAAAATGTTTTTTCTGTTAGTTTAGACAAAACATATAGTTTGTAATTAAAGCTCTCCACGGTCCAGGTTTACTTGGGATTTTGTGTTTATATTTGCCTTTTAAAGGGAGAGTTCAACATTTTGGCAAATTGGCCCATTGCCATAATCCTTCATAGCAGTAGGTTTGTCGGTGCAAGCTATTTTTAGAACGGTGGAGCAGAGCCGCGAGCTGCTCAGAGCTACGCTACGGAGGCTCATGGGATTTCTTGGAGTTGTTTTAGAGGTAAATTCATGCAAAACTGCTGATGCGCGTTGCCTTCAGGGACAGGTTTTCAACAAGCAGTCTCTGCATTTACCTCGAAAACAACTCTGTCGCACCGACAAATAAAGGTAACAAACCTACTGCTATGACTATAGGGATTATGGCAATGGGCCAATTTGCCAAAATGTTGAACTATCCCTTTAAATGTCCTGATCCTGCATCAGGAGTATATTTATTTCTCCACAAAAGTGTGACTTATAATTTCTATCTACATACAGAGTATCCAGGGACCCAAAATACAAGAAAAATCTTTTATGGTTGTCACTAGTATAATATTATTCTGAACAGTCCAAGCTAATAAATACTTACAAAACCCGGTATGGAGACGAAGCAGTTTTACATCTGTATAGCACTAAAAACCCAAGAAGTTTGCTCTCTTCTTACCTCGTAGACAGCTGTGAGGTCTTGGAAGAAGCTCTTGGCGCCGCTCAGCAGAGCCTCGTTGTCAGGACAAACCACCAGGTACCCGACGTCCCTGTGGGAGCCGAAGGGATCCAGCAACAGCTTCTCCCAGTAGGGCAGACCGAACGGAGACAGGACCACAAAGTCGTACTCATAACCCACCAGGAAGGTGGGGATGGGCAGGGGCTCTGGGGACTCGTCTGTGCCTGTGGGAGCGAAGCGGTGGAGGAAGGAGGAGGAAGAGGAGGAGGAGGAGGAGGAGGATGGAGGCAGAAAGAATCACAAAGAAAGAAAGAAAGAAAGAAAGAACAGTGAGCGAGTGGTGTTAACAGGTGAGGTATCAGCCCCCCCACCCCTCCTCTCTGCTCCTCCACTGTGCATCAGATTGTGAGGTCACCAAACAATCTGACAGCTCCTCCCAACAGAGCTGACATCTGGACAACAGCACAGGGACCATGCTGCCTATTGATCTGACAACATCCAGGGTTTTTCTACCTTAAGACACACACACACACACATCCCAAAATGTCAGACACACTAACATCAACCGTCACAGTAGTTGCAGGTAGTTCTTTTTGTTTTTTTCTCCTTTCTTCTATAGAGAGACTTCTGACACCCTCACTGATGCTTGGTTTTAAAGGGATAGTTCACCCAAAATTGAAATTTCACTCATTATCTACTCACCCTCATGTCGACTAAGGGCTGGGAGAAGAGTTATCCGTGCCTTCTCTGAGTTACAGGGGGTCTCGGCGTAGCAGTGCATGTCCATATAACGGTTGCAAATGGATACCAACTGTCTTTGTAACAAAAAGACACACCAAAAAACATCCAAATACCTCCATGCTGCTCGTATGTAATGTCCATCTTGTATTGAAGCCCCGAAATGCAAAATTGTCCTTCGAGAAGCTTCCGCTACAAACAAGCTTGAAAAATAGATTTAATTTTTTTCGGGACAATTTCACATTTCGGGGCTTCAATACAAGACGGACATTACATACGAGCAGCATGGAGGTATTTGGATGTTTTTTGGTGTGTCTTTTTGTTACAAAGACAGTTGGTATCCATTTGCAACCGTTATATGGACATGCACTGCTACGCCGAGACCCCCTGTAACTCAGAGAAGCCACGGAGGACTCTGAAACTTCTCCCAGCCCTTAGTCGACATGAGGGTGAGTAGATAATGAGTGAAATTTCAATTTTGGGTGAACTATCCCTTTAATACAGCTACACTGGCTGGTAGTGAAGGATTAGTCAGAAATGTGTGTACTAAATAAAACCCGTCGTTATTACCGTAAGAGCCACGACCAGCCATCTTGTGGAACTGCTGCCATGTCAGAGGACCCTGAACGCCCCACGACCGCACCGTCCTCTTCTTTTGGATTGCATCTTGGAGTACAGGCTGGAGGGACATCAGCGCCCGCAGCACATCCTGAGAGCAGAGCACACTCACATCCACCGCTGGAAAACAGAAGAAGAGAAGGAAAACAAAAAGATCAATCACAACATGAAAAACCAAGAAAAAACATCTCAACAAGTCTTTTAAAAATCCTATCTTTAATCAGTGATAGATATTTTTCTTTCCAACAATCCTAAACTCCTGCTTTAATCACAGTTTTCTATTATAAGAATGATTTCAAGAAGTTATTTCTTTAAACAAATCAGATCTAAGGCAGACTCAAAAGTGTTTTTATATCAATGAACGGGAGCATTTTTTAAAATTAGCTTTGTTTTTCTTTTTAAGCTGAATTGACTTTTGAAAATTATACATTAAGGATTACCTGGAGACAATTGATTTCAGCAATTTCTATAGTTAAATTAAGTACAAAGCTGAAATTGTATCAATTTGTATTAGGGGTGAAACGGATTAATAACCTCACGGATCGGATCGGATCGGATCACAGTCTTTGAGTTTTGGATCGGATCTTTTTCGGATCAGCTGACATGTTGGTAGAACAAACAATTTTGTTGTTGTTGTGCGCATTGTACAGTTGCCGATACAAGCTGAGTTTTTTTGTCATTGCCTGTTAACTTTTTTCTTTTTTTCATCAACTGAACCGCGGACCACTCGCTCCGTTGCACCATTAAAGCAGAAATAAGCGATCCGGTCGTTTTGGCTAACTTCCTGTCAGCTGATGGAGTTAGCAGTCCCCGCCCTCGTCCCTACATCACCACATTCAGGCGCATCCCTTGGCTGCACACACAGAGAGGACTGCCCCTTCATGCCGTTCTCTCTCCTCACTGGATAAAGGTTGTATGATACAAGGAAAGTTTTCTCCTCGGCTTACAGCAGAGCAGAGTGACTGACAGACCCGTGTTTCAGACCAAACACTCTATGTAAGTGATTGCTGTCGGAAGATATAACTATTTAAGACTTATATTAACACAAATATTCTGCTTACTTCTGCTTTAATTTGTATGTCAGGGGAATCTGACAAAGTGTTTGTTGTGTTTCTCACCGTTCTGTTTGCCCCAGTGGTGCAGGCAGGTGCTCTTGACCAGCGCCTCGTCCACTTTGCCGCCCGACATGTTGTCCATGAACTGCCTGCCGTGCTCCAGCGCCATGTAGCAGTCGCTGTGGTAATCCCTCTCGTCCACCCTCACGCAGGGCGCTACGGCGGCACCGTTCGGCCCCCGCGGCGTCACCACGTCGTGGTCCAGAACTGAAATGGGTGAAAACGGATTCGTGCACTGGTCCTGCAGGAGGAGGATCAGCTCGTCCGGGACCCGGTCGCTGCCCCGGCCCACGCCGCTCCTCTCCAGCGAGGAGAGCCGCAGCTCCTCGAAGCGTTTCTCCGCCTCCCTGCTGAGATCCGAGCCGCGGCCCATGATGTCCAGCTCGTCCTCCAGGAAGAGGCCCGAGCCGTTGCCGTACCGCCGGTTGACCACCGCGCTGAAGCCGCAGCTGCAGGACTCGGACTCCTGGCCCTCGCCGACGGGGTCGCTCAGGTACACGGCGGCGTCGGCCCCCTTGATGTTCACGTTGCACACGCAGATGCAGCAGCTGTCGAAGTTGCAGTCCTTGAAGAGGTTCATGACCGACTCGGACAGGATGAGCGTGACGTAGAGGCTGTGCGCCTCGGGGATCGAGGGCACCGTCGCCGGCTCCACCGAGTTCAGCGGCCGGCAGGTGGAAGGCGTGGACGCCGGCGAGTACAGGTCCGAGTTCTCGTACTTGAGCGAGCCCTGGACGCTGGCGGGGCCGCGGGGCGTCCGTGGGGTGCGCGGCGTGCGCGGGGTCGGGGCGGAGAAGCGCGGGGTGGCGGGCGAGGGCAGGATGCCGGTGGTGGCGCTGTTGCTCGGCGGGGCGCTGTTGGACATGAAGGGCGTGTGCGTCTGCGGCGTGTAGGTTTGGCTGTAGTCCTGGTCCATGGCGCTGCCGACGCTGGGGATGTTACTGAGGACGGAAAGAGTCAAGGACATGAGTTAGAAAAAAGGCAGCAGGACGAGAAGGAGAAGGCTGCACAGCGGGAGACACGACGGTGGCACTTTAAGGGTTTTGAAACGGGGCCAACAAAGCAGGAATAATCCTATCAGCTCACAGGATCTAACGTCAACATTATTAAAGGACAATTCCAGGCAAATTCAACTCGGGGCTGTATTTTCCTAACATTTTCGGTCTAAAAGAAGGAATCTTTCAGTTTAACTGCTCCTGTTTTGCGGTAGTTGTGTCTGTCCCCGCATCGCCACTGCAGCTATGAATGGGAGCGGATGGAAGTCCTGCTGCTTAGGCTGTTTACATCCCTCAAAGCCGCAATTTTTTTTCCACAGACAGCGTCAGATGGCGACTCAAACATGCACCGAAAAGTATATTTACTTCAAGCAAGCCGACATGTTTGTAAAACTAGATCTAATTCAAAGTCTCGCGCGAGACCCAAGTTGACGCCCTCGGTGTGTTCACGTGCAGTCGGAAGCTCCCGTTTGTGTCATAAATACAGGAATATCAACTCTTGACTTGCTTTGAAGTAAATAAACTTCTCGGTGCATGTTTGAGTCGCCATCTGACGCTGTCTGTGGAAAAAAATGTACAGCTTTGAGGGATGTAAACAGCCTAAGCAGCGGAACTTCAATTTGCTCCCATTCATCGCTATCATGGCGATGCGGAAACAGACACAACTACCGCAAAACAGGAGCAAATCAACTGAAAATCTTCAAATTCCTTCTTTTAAACCTAAAATGCTAGGAAAATACAGCCCCGAGTTGAATTTGCACCAGAATTGTCCTTTAACTTCCCCATGTTCAGCGCGGTAATAAAAACCCTGGAAAAATCTCACAAAAAAAAAGAGGTTGGACGGCAACAGAACATCACATCTGATCGGCTCAACGTCTTGATTGCGGCATGAAAACAACAAGACAGATGTCCTGTACTACAAACATAATTACGCAGTGTTCTGTACATTGCTTCAAATAACAATATCGTTATCCAACTGTCTCACTGCATTTGTGAAGACGGCTCAAGTAATAAGGCCACAACAACAACAACAACAACGACGACATTCGGCTACAAAAAGGAATGCAGCGTGAGCTTCGACTGCACACGGTTACACATGAGAGAGCAGGAATGCGGGAGAGAGAGGGAGAAAATGAGGAGTGTAAAGACGCAGAGGGAGAGAGAAAGACATTCAATAAACATTTCAACAAGCGTCCCTCTGAGGTAAGGTTTATTTTTGGGGGCTGGCAAGCAACAGTGAGGAAGCAGCGAGAGAGAGGGAGAGTGTATGAGGGAGGGAGGGAGAGCACATCATGTCCCTAGCTATATGTGGGGAACAACTCCTGGCACGGACCCATTAGAAGGAAGTCCCAGCGTAATTCACTCTCCTGCAGCCAGGGCACGGTCGTTCAAGATGGGATGCAGATGCAAAAAAAAAAAAAAAGCACCAACAACCACCGTCCAGCACATTATCAGATCTTTTACCCCCATGACTCTTTTGGACATTTCGCCACGCTTAAGAAGCTCCAGACGACTCTCCCTCCCCGCGCGCTCCATCTTCACCAGGGTTTCCCACTTAAGAATATGATAATAATCCTTACAAGTGCTACAAGTCTTATGCATTAATTAATTTCACAACACTATGAATGTGTAAAATCAAATATAGTCAAAATGTAATTCATTGTTTACACAAAATATTTCAAGTATCTATTAATATAGGACCAATTATTAACCGCCCAGGGGAAATATTCAGGTCATAAATTGTCATCTATACCAAATGTTTACATTCATTTTAATCTTTTTTTATTTAGTTTTGCTTTGTTTTTTTTAAATACAAATGACAGGCTAACATTTAATTTCCTACCAATTCAATGTTACATTAGTTAAATGGACCAGTATCTGAGCATTTACCTTTATTTTGGCGCACATCTGCCGACATGGTTCCGATATAATCTTTTTTGGGAAGTGACGGTATTTAGGAATCTTTACGATTAATTAATTGTGGCATTTAATATCATGATTAATTGTGAAAACAACTAATCATGACATCCCTACTTCTAATAAAAGGAGGAATAATATAAAATTATTCTTGATAATTATGGCCCCACAGTTGCAATAAGCTGCAAAAAAGTGACGATTCCTTTTTATGTAAAGGACAAAGTCAGCGCTTCTACAGCCTAAACCTGCTGGATAAACTACATACTGACAGTTCACTTTTCAGTTACGAGCATCTACGTTTCTAAGCAAAATCGTTTTTCCAATCACAGCCATGACTGAGGGAAATGCTTCGGCTTCATCTGCTGCAGGCTAGTGGAGTGGTTTACAGGGTCGGTGTTTGTTCAAAACCGAATTGTTTCTCGTGCAGACGTTGTTAAAAAAAAAGAAGCCTAAATAAGAAGTGCAGAAGTTTCCCCCTCTGAAGCACAAGATTAGATATAGATCAGTGAACCCTTTAAGTCTGCTGAGCCTGCCAGATTTCATGTTCCCAGGTCAACACAACACATGGGTTTAATAAAACGAACTCCACGCCAACATAAAAAGGCTCTACAGCCCTGATTATAGAAAAACCTCAAAATCAATACAACAAAGGCAGTTTTTTTTCTTTCATAAAGTGAAATTCCCATGTGTGTGGTAAAGAAAAACAATGACAGATATAGTATACAGCACACCACACTCAAAGCTCCTATGAGCGAGCAGTGAGGTGGCATGGAGCCACTGTGGGGCCCAACTCAGCACTCCACTGATAATCCTCATCTTCAACCAAGAAGGCATTTTACACTCATTTCCCTGCACCGCCTGAGGTAGCCATGCATGGGAAATTGAGCTGCCTGCTAAGAGAAAGAGAGAGAGAGAGAGAGAGAGAGGGGGAAAGACCAGAGGGTGTGTGGACAGAAAGACAGCAGAGTATATGACTGCATGCTTCCTTGCACACAAAGCCACGCAAAAAACCAGCCAGTGCCGCCTTGGCATGTCTGCAAATCTACATTAGAACGCCTCAGTGACCTTCTTCTTGTGCTCATGATAGATCATAATAAGGATTTGTTTTGAAACAAGCCAAAATTCACTCAGAGACACAAATTGTCAGACAGAAACACACACACACACACACACACACACACACACACACACACACACACACACACACACACACACACACAGTCAGTCATCGTCTCGTACCTATCCTTGTTGAGGAAAGTCATGTCCCGGCCCATGGTCCAGCTCGGTCGGTAGATGCAGTCCTCCGGTACTTTGATGGGCGGGAGACACTGGCTGGGCAACGTCTTCAGAGGAGCGAACATGGAGCAGCCTACGAACGCCTGGCACAGCTCTGGCTTGTACACGAATGAATAGTCCTGCATGACGATGAACAGAAAACAAGACATACAGTAGCAGTTAGTTAGTTGGTTAGTTTCAGTTTATTTCGGACATGTTAAAATAAATAAGTAATAATACAGTAATGGACAGACATAACAAATAAATACTTTACAAAGACAAAATAAAAATAATTGAAAATGAAAATAATTTGTTTTTGGTTTTTTTCGTATATTGTCTGACTTTTGTAAATCATCCTGCAATTGTTATTCAATGTAATTGTACTTATGTTCTGCTGCTGCTTGTAAACTCGTCGTCCCTGTAAATGAGTGAAACCTCAGTGACCAACGAATTAAAATAAAGGTTTAAATAAATATCCAAAAAGGAGTGTGGGAAGAGGTAGAAAACTTATTTACTCCCTCCCCCAATTCATAAATTAGCTATCAAGCTTCCTTGTCATTATAATCTAGTTCATTTATAAGTTCATTTATAAGTTTATTTAGCAGGATTTATTCTAATATATTATCACTAATCTTTATCTCTCTAATATATAGGCATATAAGGTAGAGAAATAGGAAATCCAAACAAATAAAAAATAAAAAACAGGCTGCTTCCCTTTATTCCTGTTAACACATCTGTGACAGCTTCATCTACGTAACTTTAAGTGTCTTACTAATAGACACACACACCGTGTCTTAGCTGAACATTAGTTTCAGTTTAAACACGGAAGCGGAAAATGATCTGTGATGTATGCAGTGGCATCATCTCCTCATTAGGACGTTTTCAAAGCGCTGGTGATTTATAGTCAGTTAAAAGCATGGCGGCGGCTGCGAGCAATTCCTGTTGACAACTATCACTGGGATTTTCTTTGAAACTGCAGAAAGCTTAAAAGCGTAATGATTCTCAGGCAAACTCTGGATTTATAGGGAGCGTTTATCCTCTGTGATTCCTCGTGGGAGGACTTGTGGGTGCTTGTTTACGGTGGACAAACGAAACTGTGATACAACTTACATAAAAAAAAAACAAACTCAGATGTAGAAAATTCCCACAGGACCTCAACTCAGATCCCTGAGAAAATGTAACAATCCCTCAACTTTTGACTTGTGACATCTGCCGCTTCTGACAGTAAATCCCATCTGCTGGTTCAGTCAGTTGAGATTGACACTCTTAAAGGGATAGTTCACCCAAAATTGAAATTTCACTCATTATCTACTCACCCTCATGTCGACTAAGGGCTGGGAGAAGTTTCAGAGTCCTCCGTGGCTTCTCTGAGTTACAGGGGGTCTCGGCGTAGCAGTGCATGTTCATATAACGGTTGCAAATGGATACCAACTGTCTTCGTAACAAAAAGACACACCAAAAAACATCCAATACAAGACGGTATGTAATGTCCGTCTTGTATTGAAGCCCCGAAATGCAAAATTGTCCCGAAAAAAATTAAATAAGTCTGTATTTCAAGCTTGTTTGTAGCGGAAGCTCCTCTTCCCGGTTCGTCAACTTTGGACGAACCAGGGAAGAGGAGCTTGAAATATAGACTTATTACATTTTTTTCGGGACAATTTCGCATTTCGGGGCTTCAATACAAGACGGACATTACATAAGAGCAGCATGGAGGTATTTGGATGTTTTTTGGTGTGTCTTTTTGTTACGAAGACAGTTGGTATCCATTTGCAACCGTTATATGGACATGCACTGCTACGTCGAGAAGCCACGGATAACTCTGAAACTTCTCCCAGCCCTTAGTCGACATGAGGGTGAGTAGATAATGAGTGAAATTTCAATTTTGGGTGAACTATCCCTTTAACAGCTCATGACAGATAGTTGGACTCGTGTCCGGAGTAACCCACCTTGATCTCAGATGGCTTGGGGCTGCAGAAACTCTCCTCCACCTCGATTTTGAAGTGTCCTCCCAGAGACGAGGTGCCGTCCAGCGTGGTCATGCCTGCGTTGGCCTCCATGCTGCCGTAGTCCTTGCTGCACATGTTCATGGGTGAGTAGCCCATGATGTGCTGCTCCAGCGAGGGAGGCGTGGGAAACATCTGCTGCAGGTCTGCTGAGTCTGGTGAAGAGGGAGAGACATGGGGCTATCAGAATATACACAGGATATCATAGGGGTTATAATGAATTTGAAGAGGAATGAACGATCTCACCCTCATCATCATCATACAGTTTTACAATCCTAAACATGCTGCTGCTGTGGTAGATTTAATTATATATTGTTTCCAGTATTGTAATTCCCCCCCTAAATCCAGCACTTAAAAACAAAGACACGAGGTATTTCTTAAGAGAACAACCACCACGTACATCATGTGGATGACTCAACAATGTGAGATGTGTAATTTGAAGCCGTTGGAAGTCTGTTGTTTGTTACTGCGGCTTCTGTCAGCGCGCTTGCTGATGTATGTTTATGACAAGCAGCTGTTGTTTTAGACAGCTACCATGCAAATACTGTACAAAAACAGATGAATACTTATTATCTGTGCTTAAAGTCAAAAAGGCATCTCGCTCACGACTGATGAAATGTTTGCATAGTTTGTCACATTTGCCTTTGTGTGTTTGCTGCAATTTTTTTCCCCCCACTGTATTGTTACTAAGAATTAACAGAATCCAGCAGAGCAAAGCACTTTCTTTTTATACGCTTTGCATTTACATTAGATAAGAATGACAGGTTTCCTGGTGAGCAGGCTCTATGCAAAATGTCAACACAAAGTGAGGGGGATCTAAAAAATCTAAGATCTTTTTGGTAATTTTAAGATGCATCCAGAGGCCAACAAATGCAATCCAAGAGCCAATGACTGTGAATTATCTGTTCATAAAATAAAGGAAAGCAGGACATGAGACCAATTTACTTCACAGTAAAAAATATAGTGTCCTTAAATTCTCTTTAGTTCTACATTAGTGTCCCTGAGCTGAAACTCAACAATAAATAAAAACAAAACTCACTGGTGCTCAAAGGAACAAATGAGGTGCAAGTTTAGGTTTTTATTAACTTTAAGGTCAGAGAACCTGCAGTTTAATAACAAAGGAGCCGAAGAGTCAGCAGCTACAAGACGACTCTGTCAGTCATGAGCCAACACTGATGCGCTGCAGAGTTAATTACAGCCATATTACTCACCACTAGGTGGCAAAGCCAAGGGTGAGCATCAATGATGCTTAAGTAGTAAAAGCCTTAATTTTATTTAGTGGATTAAAGGATGTGATGCCATTTCACTTAGCTGAAACTGTGAGCAGCTCGGGGGAATACTATGTTTAAAGCTGAAGTGGCTCCTGGCAAAAAAATCTCCGTGCACCATTCTTAATTTCTAAGGGGGCTCAGAGGTGTGTGACCAATCTGATTCTAGATTAACACTTAGGAGACAAATCCGCCCATATAGTTTAAAGAGACGAGGTGTATCGGTTATTCAGGAAGAAGGATGAGAGAGTGACATCAGCAGAAACAGGTGTAGAGAGATACGTACTAATGCAGGAGATAGGGTCCAAGGTGGATGGCTTCGGTTCCTTGTTGCCAAATTTCTCATCAGTGCCGTTCACCGGTCGTCTGGAACCAGGCTGTGGACAAAAGAGAAAAAAAAGGACTTTAGCACCTGTCTATTTTGGTAACTCGGTGTGTCAGTTAATAAAACTGCTCTAAATTCATGCCTGTTACATCTCTCACACCTGTGGGGGCCTATAACACGACGTCTTCTTGGAGTAACTGCGCTGGGTATTGAGAGTTGTCAGCTAATGACATTGTTCTGGCACGCTGATGCCAGTGGAAACACACTTGCACACACACACATACACACACACACAGCGCTAGAGCACTCCCTGTGTAATGAAACACTGACAGCAAGAGTGAGCCAACTTCTCTCTACTAACCGCCAAATCATCCTCGTCTGAGTTGAAGAGGTTGTCCAGGTCGTTTATGGACACCACCAGGTCCGTCTCGTGGATCAGGCTGGTGGAAGCCATGCGGTTGTGAGCCGCCGCCCGCTGAGCGTCTGCACACACACACACACAACACACACACAAACAAAAATACAAAATGTTAATGTTAAAAATATCGGGCCTCCAGCTCTTGAATCCGGTCAGTGAAACTCAAACATGTTGCTTTGAGCTATGATGGTTAATGTTTTAAATTAACCTCAATTCATGCTTTATTCAATCAAGACAGGAAAATAAGATTTATTTCAAAGTGAAATTATGAAACATGTTAGGACAAATCTGTTATGCGAGATTTTAAATTAGAAATAACAAGAGAATGAATGTTCCCCTATTCGGTGAATGAAAGTAATTTCTATTGACATAATGACAAACATGTAACCAGACAGATGCAACGTTGTGCTGCCCTTTGGCTTCATTGTCTAGATTTTTTTCTAAAGGTGGAAATAGGATTATGTGTGCGGGATAGGTAACAGAAAACAACAAAGTGAGCTGTTTATGTGACATAAAGAGACTCCTCACCATCTGATGGACCCGTTCCTCCGTCTTCACCCTGTGGGGATGAAGGAAGATCAAACGGTTAGAAGAAAGAACAAAACAGCCACACACAGTGACGTGAATATCTGATTAAGCAACAACCCAGACATAAACTGTTTATAAAATTGTTGACGAAGCCGGTCCGAGTTCACAACCATGTGGGGGGGGGGGGGGTTGTGTTAAAATGTGGGTGGGCGGAAAGAAACTCTTAAAAGCTTCTAACTGTGATTTAAAAAAAAAACAAAAAGAAAACCACACAACACATAAATAAACTTGACTGGACCTGAGCTGGGATAAATGACAAACAGAATGTGGAAATATAACACAAACAGCCAGACTCGATTCACGAGAGATAAGAGAGGTTTTCTTCTCTCCAATCAATGCAGAAAATAAACAAGATAAGAAATTATAATAACAGTATAATAAAGAGTGAAATTGGAGAGAAACAGCAGATCAGAGAAAAGGCGCTCTGCTGTGTCCAAATGAGATTTCCAGTGTGGAGCGCAGTGAAATCATGATCCAAGGAAGGAATGGCCTCTTAGACTCCCACCCAGACATCAATATCTGGGAAGACTGGCCTTCTGAGTGTGTCCATGTGTGTGTGTCCGTGTGTCCATGTGTGTGTGTGTACAGTGTTTGCTGAGCAGTCCTAGCTGAGGGAACAGGAATGTTGTGTCTTACCCATTGATTTTATTACGCTCCAGGGCTTTTCTCTGAGTAACGTGGGCTTTAATCTGTCTCCCTTAAAGGACCAATCTACAGCAGAGAGCACAACATCTGCAACCAAGGCCACAATCTATAGGTGGTAATGATGCCTTAACCCCCACCCCACCCCACCCCACCCCACTATTCCTTATCAATAAACTGGCCTTGGGTGGGGAAAGTGTTTAGGCGCGCCAGCGTCTTTACATATTGCAAAAGCTTGTTCGACTCCAAGGCTGCCTTGCATCACAACATCACGCCGCCTCTCTCCCTCCTCCTGCATCGCACTTTGCATATTTATCCAAGCTTTTTTTTTTCAGGCTTTTTTTCTATTTCCATGCATGCATCTTACACTTAAACCAGCAGCCACTCACTGATATAGGTGCGCCGACTGTGTGCAGATGCGAGTGCGTTAACTTACAGCACATGTGTCACAAGGCTCACGGCGGAGTAACACTCCTCCAGTTGGAAGATTTCACAGAGAGAGGATGCTCACGTCGTACGGTGCATATTAGCTCTATCACGGCCACCGGAGAGCGCTTTAATACTCTAATGAGCCATAAATAACAAAGCTGTGGTAACATCTTGTCACAAGTTCACAAACAATAGACCTGAAACGATAGTTAAAGAGGAACTACGCAGGATTTGTAGCTTAACTATACTACATTTTTACCTTAATTAAACAGCTTTGGAGTAATAGTGATGGTTTGATAAATGACTTGTAACTTGTTATGAGGGAGAATAGAGGCTTTTCCCAGCTCTTCTCTATGCGGCACTACGACACAAACCCGTAATCTCTTGTTTATGACAGATAAGACTACACATATACACATCCTAACATCATATATGATACATAACCTTATCTACCACTCTATCTAGTGCAGTGTTTTTCAACCAGCTGAAATGTCTAGTAATTGATTAAAAAAAAAGACTGATAAAAATATTTTTAAACTAATTATTATTCTTTTTAAAATTAGGATTAAAAACACCACACACAATCTTAAACAACTGTATTCTATACTTTCACTTCCTCAAATATAAATCGAGTTCAAATAAAATGTAGCATATTGAAATATCTAAGCTGGTGCATCTAGATTGTCAATGGTCGCCAGAAATTTGTGATGTCAAAATGGGGTCATGAGCCAAAAAAGGTTGGAAAGCGCTGATCTAGTGCTTTCCTAGCCGGTTGTCATTGTAAACAAACGCACATGGCCGGGAGGAGGAGGGGTTAGCGAAAGCGAAACAGCAGAAATGCGACCCGACTTCCATAGTTTTCCCCTTTAAGAATAATTACTGGGAATCTTTAATCTTGACAGACAAATTAAGAGGAAACGCTAATGATGATGTTCCATGTTTATATTCCATATCAGTGCGGTAGGAGGTTCGGCATCTTGCAGCGACAAAGATTCTCCAGAAAAGTTAAGTGGGTCTAACGCACGCCCACAACAACCAGTTCAGCAGCAGCACGTTCAGTAAAAAGCAGCAGACAGACAGCGGTAGGGCTCCATTGCACAGACTAGACTTGCTCTTTGGGGACTGTGTGCTCCACTGAGAGCTCAGCTGCCTTCACCCTTTTTATTCCAACACAGACTGGAGGGTGGAGACAGGAGGAGGAGAAGGGAAATATTTGAGTGTGCAGCCCTTTTAAGCTTAATGGTTCAGTGAACCAGGTGTATTGCTGTGGTTATAGACTCACAGTTCCTTGAAGCCTGCTGCAAACATGCAAACCAGGAAACACACACACACACACACACACACACACACACACACACACACACACACACACACACACACACACACACACAGCCTCCCTTTCCATGCTGGGGGCAATCCACAGCTAACAGGTGGCCCTTGTCTGGATGTGGAGCCAACAACCCCAGAGGCAGACACACAGAGCAGAGCAGAGCAGAGGAGTACAGTGAGAAGGGGAAGGAGGGAGGGAGAGAGGGCAGATCAAATAGGAAGGAGGGGGATAAAACAGCAAAAGGAAATTGGACAGGCTAACTACTTGGTGTTCCTCTAGGCTCAGCTAACAATGGGGATTCAGGGATGGCTTCCTGTTCATTTAAACTTGGGCAGTGAAAGCGGATGCATGCAGAAAGCGGCCACACCGTTATTTTTAGTGCGGCGTATTGCTGAGGATGCTCATGGCCTATTTTCTACCTTGCCTGCTCCCTGATATAAAATGTTATGTTTTTCTGCTGTTTTTTTTTTTACCTTGGGCAACCTATCGAGGAAGGGTGTGGATTAAGTGGTTACTCTCTGTGCTGCCTTTCAGAAAGTATTCACACCACTGAGCATGTTTCAAACTGTCACTGCTTTTTTTTTTATACAATCAGTGGGGTGTGGCTGCAAACTGGGCTAAAAGCACACCAGCTTGGAAAAGGCACTGTGTGTGGCTCATTCTTCATAGGCAGAGCTGAGGACTTTACAAAGCTGATAAAAGTTCAGCGCCGTGGACTGTTAACTTATCATTGTGAACTCCAGCCTTTTAGTATTTTACTTCCATAAAGTTGGAAAACTTAGTAAGGGAAAGATTAAAAAAACACACAGAAAGGTTAAAATGAAAGCAGCAGCAGCACAGGCTGACACATCCAAACTCTTAGTCCCGAGGGAGAGTTAAGCTCCAAAAACACTGGATCCTACGTTTCCCATAATGGAACTGGATAATATCTCTCATTAGACCCTTCAGTGCACGGCACTTTTTAACTCCACACATCGAGTTTATAACACAAGACTTTCTGTAAAAAGAAAATTGAAGTTCTTAAACCTACATTGCCAAGATTTCCCTGATGACATGATCAACCACTAATCTCAATTTGTATGATCTGTATTCTTTACATCAGAGTGAGGTTTTAGCATGCACACCCCCTTCATTAAAAAGCTATATTCACTTCATTCATAGAGTTTGTATTTTAAAAATGTAACATAAATCAAATCAATCAAACATAATTATTATTTTTAGTTTAATTGTTCTCAGGTAAATAAAAAAAAGCTAGAAACAACAAAAATAACAAGTGGCTACTGAGCTGTATAAATATCCAAGCATAATACAAGATTATGATAATCTATTATCATTAAAACGATGAATCCAAGATGCATCACAAGTCTTAAAAACCTGGTGATAACCTTCCTTTAAGTCATGAATTTGTTCTCTTCAGTATAGATCCTTCAGTTTGCAGTGATGCAGGTGTGTCTCTCACAGACAGACAGAAGTCATAACAGCAGTTTTTAAGACTATGATTCGACTTCAAATTGAATTTTCATTCACCTGTAAAAACTGCAGTAGAAATAACATTAAGTATTTACAGTATATTCAGTGCAGCTGAAGTGTTGAGAGAAGATCTGAACATGTTCAGATGAAATGCATGTAGCGCAGTGATGAGTCGCTGTGGAGCCGCCGGTGGTGTAGGAGGACGCAGTTAAATGTTTATGAGTAAAATGAATGTTTACCAACATGGGAGAGGTTCTGCAGCTTGTTGTTATGGAAACAAGTTGTACAATCTGTTTTCTATTTTTATGTATACCCCTACCATTTATTGACCATTTATTGTTTAAGACAAAACATAGCATTTAAGCTGCCATCTTTCCGACTGCACTCATCCAGGGCAACAATAAGCAATTAGTCAGAGAGTTCAGACCATTTCTATAAAAAAGGTCAAATACACCTGTTGCATCCCAGTGAAAACTCACTCTTATATTCATCTTTTCTCACCTTGTGTTTCTTGCCTGGCTCGCGCTCTCCGCCCGCTTTGTCCTTCTTGTTGGAGAATGTGAACTTGACGTCCCCTTCCTCGAAGGCGTAAGGGTCCACCTCCGGCTCGTGATCTCCGTCGGTTATGGCAGCGGATAAATACTGGTTTCTCCTGGCTCGATACATCTGGACGCGTTCCTCTGACACCTTCAGTGGCCACTTCGATGTAGACATGACCCTGGGGAGAGAGAACAGTGTTTAGAGGACTTTAGAGTAGCATTACATGACCGTCAGAGAGAGAGAGAACAGATACCATCTATTTATTCCATTTGTGAGCGCTTAAAGGGATACTTCACCTAAAATCGATAATTCACTAATCATCTACTCACCATTATGCCAAGGAAGGGTTTGGAGAACTTTCAGAGTCATCAAAACGCTTTTGGAGCTCCGGGGGGGGTCCGGCTGGCAACGGATTTTCATATAATGGCGGCGGATAGAGTTCACTTTTGAATCGTCCAAAACACACAGACTATGAAACATCCAGATACCTCCGTACTGCTCGTCCTACTGACCCAAGAGTCCTGAAGCCGCCACATGAAAAAGTTGTTCAGAAAAAATTAATGTGATCTCTGTTTTTAGCCTTGTTGTAGCAGTAGCTCCCAGTGGCTGCATGAGATTTGCTTCATAGTGTGTGTGTTTTGGACAATTTAAAAGTGAACTCTATCCATTATATTAAAATCTGTTGCCAGCCGGACCCCCCCTGGAACTCCAAAAGCGTTTTGATGACTCCGAAAGTTCTCCGAACCCTTCCTTGCCATGACGGTGAGTAGATGATTGGTGAATTATCGATTTTGGGTGAACTATCCCTTTAAGAGCTCTGTCTTAATTAATGACCATCTGAAGTGGACAAATAAGAAGGAGCTGCCTGTTAATAAATCTGTTATGTGTCTGTAAATATTATATTTACAGACACAAATTATTTATATTATAAGTAATTTAAATATTTCCACAGCTTCTCGGCTTTGACCCGATGCTGTCTGATATCATAAGTCAGTGTTGTTGTAGCATCGTTATCCGCGGTAACGGAAATGGCAGCGAGCGATTTGCAAACAACTCTTGACAGCTGTCATGCGACAGAACTGATGCATCATGTTTGTTGTCAGACAATCACCTCTCTGGCAGATTTATGGAAACATGGTGGTGACTGACTGACTGGTAGCACCACTGACTGCTCAAACAACACTTAACAGACAGACACATTTATCACCCGTCGCTGTGACACGGCTCATCAAAATCTCTTATGTCGCGACGACTGTGGCCTACTTGTTCCTCGTATGTAAAAGAACCAAACGGGGAGGGAAAGGAAGAGAGGGAGGGAGAAGTAGAGAAGCGCAGGGCTGGAGGAGGAGGGACTGACCCAACTTATGTGTTCTCACTGTCTCCTACGTTTCTCCCTGTGCTGCTGTCCTGTCCTCTCGTCATGCCTGTCCGGCTCTGATGTGAGGTGATGGTGTGCAGTGGCCCGGGCCAGAGATTAGCCGCCATTCAGAGCAGCGGTGGAGGCTGGGAGGATTACAGCTCACTACTAGAATAGTCCGAACAAGTGGCTGGCCGGGCTGGCCCCCCTCGGGATTGCATAACCTCGCTGATAATTCCCACTACAGCCTGCTGCTGCACTGCAAAAACTCAAATATCTTACCAAGTATATCTGTCTTCTTTTGTCTTTCTAGTCAAAATGTAATTTCTAGTCAAAACAAATCTCGTTATACTTAAAATAAGACTCATCATATAAAAAAGTAGCTTGTTTTTAGACACTTTTTACTCCTTTCAAGCATATTTTAACTTGAAATAAGTAGAAAAATCTGATAGTGGAGCAAGTTTTTCTTCCTTATAACAAGAACAAAAAACCTGCTTTCACTGGCAGATTTTTCTACTTATTTCAAGTGAAAATTTGTTGGAACAAGTGAAAATTATCTAAAAACAAGTTAAATTTTTAGGTGACAAGTCTTATTTTAAGTGGAAAGAGATTAGTTTTGACTAGAAATGAGACATTTTGACAAGAAGTAAGACAAATATTCTTGGAAAGATTATGAGTTTTTGCAGTGT
Source organism: Trachurus japonicus (assembly GCF_045865225.1). Taxonomy (NCBI): domain Eukaryota; kingdom Metazoa; phylum Chordata; class Actinopteri; order Carangiformes; family Carangidae; genus Trachurus; species Trachurus japonicus. The sequence goes on along the minus strand of NC_140920.1, from coordinate 8,407,522 downwards.
GGTCACACACCGGACAAGGCCCCTTATATCAACTCTACCTTTGCTACGAGCTACAGCCGCCACGCCGATAACCAGCAGACATAGTTTTTTCAGCTTCAACTCTATTACAATACTAGAGTCCGCCTCCATTACTCTTCCTCTCTTCCTCGCTCCAACGTGCGTGTTCATGTTTGTGCGTGTGTAGGAATCAATGAGTAGTGCTGGCCCTGCACATTGGAGATGTATGATGTCAAAAGGGCACATAGCAAGAGATTAACATGCTGTGTGCGGCTAAGCACTATACTGAACGTTTTGAAGCTGAGGGATGAGAGAGGTGGAGTGAGCTGGGGGATCTCAGAGAGAGAGAGAGAGAAGGTGTGTTTTGCATCATTACTCTTTCAAAACAATTTGTCCTGGACTATTGAAAGGGCTCCAAAGCAGCCCTGGGCGACTCTGTAACAGGGGGAAAGGTGGGAGGGCTCGGATGCCTAACGGCTTAGTCAGGCAGCGAATGGCTGAATCCTTTATGGCCCTTTATATGTATATATGTGTGTGCGTGTGTGTTTATATTTAAAGGGGTTGGAAAAGTGCTCTCCGTGTATATACTGTACAGACGTGAAAACCCAAAGGAAAAAGTTAGATGTGGGGTCAGAGCGCTGTAGGGGAGAAGTAAGTAAGTCGAGCCATCTACTAGAACACACTTATGGCGCTTTTCCACTAGCACGGTACAACGCGGCTCTCCTCTGTATTTTTTTGCTTTTCCACTTTCCACTACCTGGTATTTTTTTGGTAACGCCTCAGCCCTGGTTCCAAGTGAGCCGAAGCGACACTAAAACAAGACGTCAGCCGACCGCCTTCCACTGATTGGCCAGAGCGTCGTCACTGCTGGAGAAGCTTCCGACACGAAAATCAAATCCGCTAAATGCAAAAACACACAGACAACAGCGCCCCGCGCACACTGATCTGTGCTGAGACTGTTGTTGTTCTTTCATGAGAGTTAAATGACTGCTGTGTGGAAAACCAAGCTGTGGTCCATAATTGAGGTGCAGACGAGTGAGTTTGGCGCTGACGAGGGGAGAGAAAAAAGATGTAACGACTCCGCCCCCGCCGTGGAGGAACTAAGAACTCAGCTGTGATGGAAAAGCACTTAAACTGAGCCATGCCATGCCGTGAGCGTGTAGTGGAAAAGCTCCATAAATTAATGTATTTTGTCGGTATATGACCTCATTATTAGATCAAGATTCTGGATGTTTATGATTATACATTGAGTGTGTTCCTGAGAACAAGCAAAGCTGTTGATGGTGAGGCCAAACTTTACTTTCTAAGAGTAAGACGAGGGATTCTTCCAGTAGAGCTCTGAGATCTGAGATCTACATGTGGGTAAAAAAAAAAAATCTCCCAGAGGTGATGTCGTGCAATTCACATCATTTACACACTCAACAAATTATTCAATGGCCGCTCCTGCCTTACGGACAGAGGTGCCATCGTGCCATCGTTCCGCCTCTCCACTCATCCGTCAGGTTTCTGTCACCTGTCTCTACGTAGCGAGCAGCATCAAGCATCAAGCAGTGATAATTATTACACAGCAGCTGCCACTCACTCTGTGACTGACACCAGGTTGTCCTGCGATGCCGAGGCGTCGTCTCCCCTCAGCTTGTCGCCCGGCAGCAGCGGCGGCGTCACCAGCTCGACCTCTTTCCTGCGCGGCAGGTTGAACAACCGCCACGGAGCGGCGTGCGACCCGTCCTCCTCCAGGTTGACCGCCGCGCCCACGTACACGGTCGGCTCCGGGGGCTCCGAGGAGAAGACCGAGACCCCGGGATGATGCTGCGGGTGGTGGTGGTGGTGGTGGGGGTGATGATGATGATGGGAAGTGTGGAAGTGCTGATTCAGACCGTCTGGCCCGCCATGCTCCTCGCCGTTGCCGCCCTTCGCCCCGACCAGACAGGGCTCGGGCGGCGGCTGGTAAAAGTGTTGGCTGTTGGGGGTCGAAGGGTTCTTCATGCCCTCCCCCGACTCCTCGCCGCGCTCGCAGGGGTGGGGGCTAAGTGGTGGGGGTTGTGGGGAGTTCGTCTGTTCCGACGGCCCGGCCGAACCGCCGCCGCCGTGCAGCTGCGGAGCTTTTTGGATGGCGGACACGACGTCGGCAGCAGAGCGAATACTACTACTAGGGAACCTTCCTCCTCCTCCTCCGTCCTGGCCTCTCATGGCCAACCGCTGACCAACCGCGGTCGACTCCGTCTCTATCGAGGCCTCGTCGCTGGTCAGGCTGCGGTGGTGGAACGGCGTCTGCGGTCGTTTCTGCTGCTTGTCGCCTTTCTCCGGCTTCTCTCCTCCGGCTTTGTGCTTGTTGGTCGGAGGCTGCGAGGGCTGACCGGCCGACTGAGGCTGGCCCGGCGTGCTGCCCGTTCGCTGCTTCACCGATTTGTATCTGCAGGGGAAAAGACGGGACAGAAGAACACAGTGAGATTTAGGGATGCACATGATTAAAGGACAATTCCGGTGCAAATTCAACTCAGGGCTGTATTTTCCTAACATTTTAGGTCTAAAAGAAGGAATCTGAAGATGTTTTGTGGTAGCTGTGTCTGTCCCCGCATCGCCACGGCAGCGATGAATGGGAGCGGATTGAAGTTCCACTGCTTAGGCTGTTTACATCCCTCAAAGCTGCAATATTTCTCCACAGACAGCGTCAGATGGCTACTCAAACATGCGCCCAGAAGTTTGTTTACTTCAAGCAAGCCGACATGTTTGTAAAACTAGATCTAATTCAAAGTCTCAAGCGAGACCCAAGTTGACACGCTCGGTGTGTTCACGTGCAGTCGGAAGCTCCTGTTTGTGTCATAAACACAGGAATATCAACTCTTGACTTGCTTGAAGTAAATAAACTTCTCGGTGCATGTTTGAGTCGCCATCTGACGCTGTTTGTGGAAAAAAAATAGTTTACTTCAAGCAAATCAAGAGTTGATATTCCTGTGTTTATGACACAAACGGGATAACCGATAACAAGAACTTTGACCGATTAAAACTAACTATCATTAATTTTTTTTTTTATTAGCTCCTTATGTCATCAACTCATGGGGGCATTTCGACATGTGCAGACTTCCACGTATTTCCCAGCAAAAAGTTACACAGGACAGGAGGACTGACAGTAGCCTATGCGCCATGCAGTCCCCGTGAAGGAAGACCAGACAACAAATGTAGCCTACATGCACATAGATGATTGTGCATCACCTGTAAAAACAGCGCTGTGCAAAAACAAACCCCACAGAGGAGCTCTGCAGTTCCTCTGTCTTCAGCCTGGTGTTTGGCTGCAGTTTGTATAAAAACAGTTCAACACTGGACGATCTAACCTCCATATGAGCGCTGATCAGCTGTTGCAGCACACGTGTGTGTTTTAATGGCAAAAAAAAGTGGTAGCCCCCAGCGAGTGTTGTAATCTTATCGGTTAATAATCAGTAAAGGAGCGTCGGTTATCTGTCAGAAAAAAAATTCTAAATGTGCATCCCTAGTGAGATTACACTGCACCAATGACACTGAACAAAGTGGCACAGAGAGAAACTGTGGCATCTGATTTTCATTCTCATGATATGCAGAGATCATGTAAAATCAATAAGGGAGAGACATGCTTATTTCAGGCAACATCCAATCAATTAATGTTTTTGTAAATTCACAATTTCATTAGTCATTCAAACCCATGAAATAAACAAAATGCATCCTCTCATGAACTTACACTTTTTAAATGTGATTTTAGGGTGTATATTGTTGCATTAAGCAAATTATCGAACAAATCTTTCCCTCACTACACTGTGAAGTATTTTCTAAACCCCTGTGGACATGAGTCAGAGTCTTTCAAATCAGCGTCAGTGTTTCTTGAGTCTCTCCATTGTCAGTTCATCACTCAGCCCACTGTTGTGGTTACAAATCAGGGTGTTGTCTAGGAAGCTGCAGCCTCTTTAATGACTCTGCTACAACACGCGTGTCCTGACTATTAGATGTAAAGATAAAGCAGGCACATGGAAGGTTTGCATCAACGAAACAAAGTTAATGGCCATTAAAAACAGGCAACGCACAGAGCAGAGCTTCCCCCCATTACAGTGTCGCCAAAGCGCTGGCTGGCTTCCAACAAATTAACACGCTCCAGCTGACTGGCCCAATCCACTTTGCTCTCATCTGCGGTCCAAGTCTCCCTAGGTGGGACAAAATCCTTGGCGCAAAAGGAATCCCATCAAAAGGGCCTAAACTTCGGAATTTTCTTTAAATCAATCAATCAATTCAATTGGTTCGGGCTCCCACTGAGGAGGCCGGCCAAGCATCCAGACTTCAAGCTCTCTGCCCGAACTCTGCAGCCTGCAATGAACAGCACGAGGCTGTGTTTACATGTGGTCTTGTGAGTAAAGCAGCTGGCTCTGACTGTGGTCGAGGCAGATGATAAGCTGAGGGATAAGAGGGGAATTGGTTTTCTATTTAATTAAAGGAAGAAGCACCAAAGACTGTTGTTTAACTAAATGTAATATTAACTACAGTACAAACACGTGAGGATAGGACGAAGAAAGTAAACTACTGAAATCAAATTTTTCATGAGGCTGAATTTAGTTTAATTATCAACATTAAGGGGTCACACAACTAAATATTAGCCTGCATGTGATTTGTGTTTTCTATGCAAGTGTTCACATTACAATTTATGTCTCAATAAGCATCAGTTTTAACTGTGCATGTCTGTCCTAGTAGATAAAATCAGAGCCACTTGGACCACCATGAACACATACTATATGCAGACAGTGCCAGCAGTTTGTCATCAAGAAGGCTGACTGGAGTTTCAATAAAAGATCAGTTTTGCCTCATTAATATGCACATTTATGCAGAAAGGCACACTAAAATTTAATCAGATCATTTTCTCCCAATGGGGTACCCACAACTTAGCCTTCTACAATGTGCTGTTGTTGACTTATGATGTTCAGAATTTGTCTACGGAGTCGACACAAGCAAGACGACACAAAGCCTCACACGCCATGGATCATTGTTGAAGGACATAGAAAAGACAGGGTTACTTAAGCGCACATGCATTTGTCAACATCGGGAGAACAAAAACACACATGCTCTTTGTACTCGCACAGTATCCCTTAAGTGCTCTATCAGAGGTTAATCTATTCTTTCTCCTTCAAATTATTCACATCAGTGTGGGAGCAGCAATGTCCGACTCACAGGAACACGCAGTCCAGCAGAGGGTTCGGCCCCGGCACGGCTGTCACTTTCACAAAATCGTGATAAATTGAAAAATATGAAGAGTAATATGCTTGTCAAAGTCTAGACGTGGCTATAACTTGCAGATATTTTTGCTGACCGTGGCCCTCTGTGACTGTATTGAAAGCTCCGTAGCCTCTATATAACCTCTTTGAAATGTCTTTTGAGTGCACATATATGAGGCAACACAGGCAGATACTGTCCGTCCACATGGAGAGCGACTGACCTCGAACAGCTGCAGCACGATCTCTGTGAATGCTCCACAAAATCCCAGGCTCCAACTTTCTCAGTCAGCTCCTCCTCACAGGTACCGTTGGTTGCAGCTGAGAACTTCCGCCTGGGGAGAAAAACAACACTTTTACTCATTGAATTCGGACCAGACTCTGGCCACTTCCTCAGCTCCGCTTCACACAGCCTCGTCCTGTTATTTTGTTTGTTTTAATGTACATTTGTGAAATATTAAATCCTCAAAAGTGCACTGCCTTGTCTCGTGCTTCTTTGGTATACCATTGCAATCGGTGAAACCTTTGTGCTGAGGCTGATTTCATAGCTTTGCTTGGAGCAATAATATTTTAGCTGACAAGCCAACAGCTAAGCACAGCCGACATCCTATGCTTGGTCAAGGGGCAACAAATCCCGGGGTGCTCCCAATGTGTCAGATTCACTGATGTTGAATAAAACAAAAGACTAAGGGACAATACGGCAAGCTAACTCTTACTTTAATTACTTGTGATCATTATTTCCAACTGGGTCTTTGAAAACGACCTTTTCTGCCTCATGTATGAATAATAAAACGCGGTGGAAAATGGCTCGACACTTGTGATGTTTCCCACAGAATTTGATTCTGTTTGCGGCAGTGGAGAAGGTGAGGGGGGTCGGATCAGTGAGGGTTGACCCCCAACCTAGAGTTTGCTGCATGCTGGCAAGCACAAGCATGCAGCAAACTCTTCTTGTGCAGCCTGAGTGACAGGCACACAGAGAAGGGCCGGTAAATGTAAATAACACCTATGGATTTTTCTGACAGGCCACCTAGGCAGGCAGATCTGGGGTCAGTGTGTCACATGCAGCTCTAAGTAACGATGCTACACATTACAGTAGAGATCTTTCATTTGTATATGTCATATGAAGTGTAAAAATATTCTGTCATGCAAATTAGTGTTCCTGCAAAGAGAATAGGTAACATACTACTCACAAAAAGTTAGGGATGTTTGGCTTTTGGATTAAATTTCAGAATGCACCTAAAATGCACTATAACATTTACATGCATAACCTTCTCTAAACTTTTGAATGCACATGTCCAGTTGTTCAATGATTCAGTCCTTATTGAATAACATGCTGTTCTCTAACAAGGTGATTAACCACAAACATCACAAGCACCGAGATAAAGGAACTACCATTGCATCGTTCTACTTAAAAGGCTTTCATGATAGAATAGCACTGTAGCAGGAACTTTTTATAGGGATACTCTAGTCAAATATCCCTAACTTTTTGTGAGTAGTGTAAGTTACATCTAACTTATTATTTGTTTAAATAGTATCAACAAATGCCACACAGAGCTACAACAAAGTCTGACTGGATTACACAGTTTTCATTCATGTTTATTAGTGTTTTTGTCTAAAAATAAAATAAAAACCAAGTCTTGGTTAAACTGAGGTAACTGACTTCAAACTCCATAAAACCCTGCCACTATCAAAACTCCTTCTTCAATATTTATCTCAGGCAAATTCTCATCTGAAAATCTGAGAGTGAACGATTCCAGGAGAATTTAACATCTTATCCTTATTCTGTTCTTCCTTTTCTTAAGCTCAAAGACGGCCCGCAGTGTTCCTCGGCTGTAAATACTTACAGAAATCCCTGTTATCAGTTGGATTAAACTGCTCTTTCAGTTCCACAAATGACATAAATAATGTCTCTTTCAAGGTCCTTAATAATATGCATTGCTTTTGCCAACCATTCATCCTTTATCAGAGATCTTTTCCCTGAACAGATTAAAGGGGTTATTCCACATGGAAGAGTATCTCTTGTTTTTAGTACGATACTCCCAGTATTTTGACACCTCTTCACCCTTTAGATGTTTATACCCCTCTAAGTAATGCGTGGATGTGTGCGTTGCAGGACTTACTTGTTCTGGGCTCGGTTGATATTGCACTCTTGCCAGACGCGCTCCACCACCTGACTGGATAGCCGACGAGGAATCTTGCCTCCGTGGTGACTCGTTCGGTCCACGCTGAACACATCGGATGACGAAGGCATCTTAACCCACTTCTGGGCCGAGTGAGAGTCCACTGCAGAGTGAAAAGAACGTGGTTAAGAGACTATTTGACAGAAAATTAATCTACTGTACCCTTATGATGGATGTTATGAGACATTTAGAGCTGGAGAAATAAGAAAGTTCTCTATATTATTTTATCCTAAATGGCACTAGCAATGAACTGCTCTCAACTCTTTTCTTTCCCCTTTCTTTCTTTCTTTCTTTCTTTTTTTTATGTTTAATTGTGTTCCAACTGTTTCCTTATTTTTTTATAACTGTGTTTTTAATGAAATATGTATTTTTCTTATGGTGAGCCGAAGGCAATTTTCCATGATGGTGGACAATAAGGTTTATTATATTGTATTGTATTGTATTGTATTGTATTGTATTTAACCACAACACATAGACTGTGTGTTGTGATGGCACGTTTCAGAAGTGCTCTTAACCTCCAATAGAAGGAAATAATTTTTCTTTTTTGTTTGTTTTATGTATACCGTATACTGTATGTATGTGTATGTATTTTTTTTTTTTATTAATCCTCTTCATCTGTCTATTTATATAATTGTTTAATTTTGAGATACATAAGTTAACATAACTTTGATTATCTATATATGTAAACGTGGATGTGTAAATGTGTGTGGTCTCTGTATTACTGACTGTTATGTTTTATGTTCAAAATGAAAAAAATCATAAATAAAGAGAGTTGGGGGAAAAAATTAAAAAAAATAAGCTACCTATTTACTAACACCAATCATTTCAAGAGGAAGTCAGTCTTTATTCTATACCGTGTGTCTCGTTACCTGTCTGCGCCTCCTCAGGTGACGTGGGAGGGGTGAGGGTCACCAAAGAAATGGCGGGCTCTCGCTGGGAAGCAGGCACTTGGTGGCCACCCGAGTAGACGGCAGTGCAGTGTGAGGACCCCACAGGGGCCACAACGGGGATGTCTGACTGGGGCACCAGCACGAGGCAGGCTGGGTACACCATCCGCACACCACCTGAACACACGTAAGCAGCAAATACAGGAACGAAAACAGGTTAAAACGAGTTCCACTGCGCATTTTAATCATATAATCTCATGCGGATAAAGCTTAAAGGGATAGTTCAACATTTTGGCAAATTGGTCCATTGCCATAATCGCTATAGTCATAGCATTAGGTTCGTTACCTTTATTTGTCGGTGCAAGCTATTTTTAGAATGGCAGAGCAGAGCCGTGAGCTGCTCAGAGCTACGCTACGGAGGCTCATGGGATTTCTTGGTTTGGCTCATCAAACTAATCAAATACAGAAGCCAACAACGCTCTGGTGGACAAGTTGTGACCTGCACATTCACCACGCTATGAGATAATAACAGAACGTTACCAGACAGAGTTGTTTTAGAGGGAAATACAGAGACTGCTTGATGAAAAACTGTCCCTGAAGGCAACGCGCATCGACGGTTTCGCATGAATTTACCTCTAAAACAACTTCTGTCTCTTAACGCTCTGTTATTATCTCATAGCGTGGTGAATGTGCAGGTCACAACTTGTCCACCAGAGCGTTGTGGAGTTGTTGGATTGTCCATAGCGTAGCTCTGAGCAGCTCGCGGCTCCGCTCCGCCGTTCTAAAAAATATAATATAATATCACCAACAATTAAAGGTAACGAACCTACTGCCGTGACTATAGGGATTATGGCAATGGGCCAATTTGCAAAAACTATCCCTTTAATAATAAGTATATTTTATATAAAACTGACCGACGAGGACCTCCACGGAGGCCAGAGAGTCATCTTCCCAGTCCATGTCCTCCGTCTTGTCCTCCGACACACCCCGCTTAGCGCTGGGACCGATGGGATAGAACTGGTTCCACTCCTCGATCAGCTTCTGGGTGGGCGGGTCCGACATCTTGAACGACTGGCCGGTCAGCGTCCCGTTCAGGCCGAAAGGACTCAGGATCACTGTAGAGAGGAGGAGAGGAGGAAAACAACGTCAAGCGACCCGAGTACATCAACTCCTGATGGAGGCAGAGAGGCGAGATCAAGCCTAGACCGTCCTCTGTCCTTTTTACTCCTGTATATCCGTACATGTATTTGCTGTTTTGCTTTGTGTTTCTGTTATTTCTCATTTCCAGTTTTATCCTTTTTTTTTTTTTACATCCTTGCACCTCTTCTTTTAAAACCCTGAGATAAGTTTCACAGTTTTACTCAGTTCCCATTCTCCTTCCTTATTTTTCTCACTTCTCGAGCCTTTCATCTTTTCTTCTCCTATTCCATATTTCTTCTCATCTCCCCAGACATCCATTCCCACTCTTTACCTTATTCCCTCCTTTCCGAGCCACAGCTCCATCCAATCTTTACACTCCCTTCTCCTCCTCCTCCTCTCTTGGCCTTATCCCTTTCTATCATCTCTCCTTCACGCCCTTCTCTTAGGCTTTGTTCTTCATTTCTGCTTTTCTTCATTCCCACCCTCTCTGTTCAATATCTTCTCTTCTAATTTTCACTCTTGTCATAATCTAATTCTTCTTATCTGGCTCATCTTTCTCTTCCTACTTCTTCTCCCATATGCTTTCCGTTTCCCCCCGTCATTTTCCCATCGCTGGCCGAATCAGCAGCAGCATCGCTCTGACCTTTCCCCGGCAGCACCGCTGGACTCAGCTGGTCCCGGCTGACTCACCAAATACTTACAGAGCAATCCAGACGCCAATTATTGGCAAGCGGTGGCCTCTCAGAGCCCATAAACAGAGGCTTATAAAAAGGGCCACTCCTCAGCAAACACATTTGACTGCACACAGACATATGGGAGTCGCACAGTGAGCCCACCAGTCTGCTGCTTATATAGAACAGACCTACATCCATCACAGAATGCAAATACTACCATAAACTCACATACATAATGCATACATATGAGCACAAGCACAGAAACTATATGCATATCAACTTGACACAAATACGCACATATTTATATATATACTTGCAGCCCGGCCGTCAGCTTGTTATGCTTTCTTTCTCTTTCTTTCTATAACACATTTGAATGTGTCGACAAGGGGGCAGAAATTGGTTCTACGATCAGTCTGCCTGGGTGGGTGGGTGTGGGAGTGAGCATTTGTTAATGTCCCTCTTGGCTCTGCTTTTTCCTAGTATGCCATTACTAGACTGGATGGCCTCTGTCTCCAGGTATTGATCCCGGGGCCGGACCATAGAACGGCTTCCAGGATGGGAAAATGGGGGGAGACAGACAACAGAGAGAAAATGGTGGGGGAAAAAAGAAGACGAAGACGAGATGCATTAGCTGCGTTTCAGTCGAGGGGCCACAGTCAGGGAGGGAGGGAGGGAGGGAGGGACCCGGGCGTTTGCACCTCAAGTTATAATCTGTAAGATGTAAAAAAAAAAAAAAAAAATGAAATCAAAGCACCTTCTTTGATTTGTTTTTATTAGCAGCGGAGTTCACTGTTCCCACATCAGCATCAGGGATTCACAGGAACGAGCCCTGTGCAGTTTCACTTCACTGACACCAGCCGCACACTGTTGACACTCTCCACACTGTGTCAGAGCTGCATTCAGTCACTGATAAAATACAAACCAAATATTTTTTTTTACTGCTCACACTGAAAGCAACTGACCGGCAAAGCACTTTCATGATACAATATATTTGTCACCACACACACAGAGACACACACATTGACCTTGATGGTTCTTAAAAAAGGCATCAACGTTATGTCTAATTGTGTGAGGGAGCAACGGGACAAGAGCAGCAGCTGCAGGTGACAGGCTGCACACCTGAGTTTTCTTACTGCAGCTGTTCAGGCAGAATTTTCTGTCAGATTAAAACTCACTCTTTTGTTAACATGGTAACCACGACGGGTGTCACCAAATCCACCGGGATGGAAATCTTAAAGAGACCCCGAGGAGTTTGCTTTTGGTTAGAAAAGAGTCTCATATTATTAATGTGGATGAATCTACGTTACCCACACTTGTTAATGGGTTAATGCATTTTCGATAAATATATCGTTTTGTCTTTATAGTTATTTTGATATTATTATTTAGTGGTCGACTCGCCCAGCATTTCCTAGTTTCGGTTTTCCGGATGCTGCCCGGCGGGTCATGGGAATCTATCGGTATCTGATCGTCTTTGAACCTCCGACTTTAGTTCTTGATGAATGAAAACATTCTTAGCAAATTCTTGCACCGGTCTAAGTACTTTACTGCGCGCGCAGAGGCTCTTGGGAAATGAAGTGCTTTTAAAACTACGTAGTTTTAAAAACCCATTTTTACTCCCTGGCTTTTAACTGCATGAGACTCTGCTCTTGTTTTAGTGTTTTATGGTTTGCTTTTATTTATTGTTTCTAATTGTTTTTTTAAAAACAATGAAACAACTATTTTATTGTCTGTTTAATTTATTTTATTGCCTTTAATTGTTTTATGTCTCTATGTACAGCACTTTGTTTTCAACTACGGTTGTTTTAAAGTGCTATATAAATAAAGTTGAGTTGAGTTGAGTTGTGGAAACACTTAGCTTTCTGAAACTCCTCTTAGTCACTTCAAGAATTATACAGTCAAACTGGACTTTTATTTTTTTAATTATTAGACATTACCTTGCAAAAAAAAGAAAGAAAAAAGAAAAAAAAATCAAATATATAGATCCAACACTTGTGGATATTTTCAGGAGTGTCTGACAGGTGGTGGAAGGTAAGTCACACAGTAGCAGCACTGTCGAGCATCATCAGGCACCTGGTGAGATAATATATTCTTTACTGTCAAGGAACCTGAGTGGCATTTATAATGCATAAATACAACAGCATTTTTTAAAAGCTTTAGCATGAAACACAACTTCATACAAATACAAATGCTTCATACAAAGCGTCCCGAGTGCCCGCCTGCCCGCCCTGGCGTAACGTTTCACCTCAACCTACAGAACGTTTTGTACTACATCAGCAAAAACCAAGTCCACAGAGGAAGAGGAAAAGAAGAACAAAAGGTTGTTTATGTTGCAGCAGCAGCACACAACAACAACATCCAGCTATGGCCCATCATATTAACCTTAATTAAATTTAACCCCGGTCCTTTTTCCCTTTCATTTCTCTAGTTCTTGCTGCACACACAAACACTCAGAAGACCCGGGGCCAGTTGTGGAAGGGAGATCAAATTCAGCACAATTATGGAAATGGTTTACCGTTTTCCCCATCACCACCGCACCGCACCGCTCTTCCCCTCTCCCCTCCCTCCATCCCTTCTGCCTCCCTCTCACTCCCTCTCTCTCTCTCTCTGCCTGTGAGTCTCTCTCCGACTCCCTGAAGACATGTCAAATGTGCTCAGATCAGTGTAATGGGCTGAGAGTTCATTACATTCACTCTGCGCCCTTTTATGAGGTCACATCCTGGAGAGGTCTGCCTGCCGGAGCGCTCTGCCGCACAGTAAACCAAGCTTGGCAGAGGTTGGGGGGGTTGGGATAGCGGGAGGAGGAGGAGGAGGAGGAGGAGATCGGCTGTGACGGTGAAAATACACACCTGTGCATGCATGGACCAATATGCGGATCATAAAATACAAACACACTGACTCACTTAGTAATAAATCTATCTCCGGGGCCTCCTAATGGTGTTTCTGGTCGTCTTCCGTGTTTAACACTCGTCGCCTCTCAGTGAGAAAAAGCCTCCGTCGTCGTTATGAACCCAGGCTTAAGGCCTCTGCATGTTCTCCCTGTTTTCCTCTGTGTTTCACTTAGTGGGGCAACTCTAAGTATCGGGGGATGTAGACACACGCACATCCATGTTACCAGGTGCTGAGTCAAAAATACTTTCACTGCTCCCAATAAAAAAATTAAGTTTATTCTATCATAATATAACGCAGACAACGTTTCGAGCCTGCTGCCTCTTCATCAGGTCTCTCGTGTTGAGACATCTCAGCTGGTCACATTTATAAAATTAGCATCAATCAGATTGATTATATACTAGATTGCTTTGTTAATATTATAATAGAATAAAGTTCAATTTTTTTTTTTTAATGGGAGCAGTTACTGTCGCAGGTGTTTTTCTCTCTTTTTGGCAACTCTAAGTATCGCCACCTAGCCTGAGGTGTAAAGGTGAGCCCAAGTAGTTGTTTCTGTCTAACCCTTTAAGGATAAGCAGTATAGCTAATAGATGAGTGGATAGTTCAATATCAACACAAACAAACCACAAAAATGTGTAAGCGGGAAGTTTAGCTGAAGCAGTGTTAAGCAGATGTTAAGGATGTTTGTGTGTCTGCGTGTGACCTGAAACGAACCACGTTAAAAGGACAAGAGAGAGAGAGAGACAAATATAACTAAGTTAAGACAGGTATTCTGTTACTCACGACTGTGGAGAGAGGTATGATCAACCTGAATGACAAGCAAAACCCATCACTATCCTTAAAGCGTCTGTATATCAAGCTCCAATGATTGCTGTGTTTATATCAAAGGCCCTGGTCTTTAACTTAGACAGGACATCATCACCTGCCTTCAGAAGGGGCTGCAGAGACGGGAGCACGGTTGACGACGGCTGTACAGGAACTACTACGGTGAATGAAGGAGGTGATCACTGTTATTACTCTGGAGGAGGCGTATCTGACTGAGGATGAGGAGGTTGGAGGGGGGAGAGCATCTTCTCTGGGTCAAAAGTCTCATTTAGTGTAGCTTTGTCGGTTTTCCAGAAAGCACTGGTTTCCATTCAGAAACACAATCTTTTTTTAAAACTATGTGTTTCCTCTAGAGTCGGATGGTATGTATGTTGTTGTTATGTTAAAGACAAAAATCAATCCACTCAACGAGAGAGGAAATGATCACACACAGGAGGCAGCGAGTGCAGTTGTCTAACGCTCGGCACGGCTCCACGCTGCTTCGCTTTTGATACAAACAGTAGTAAGTAGATGTGTTCTTATTTACTTAGACTTATTTGAAAATCACTTTAATCTAATGCCGTTACTCAGAAAGCAAAAAAACACATTTTCCTAACCCAAAACAAACTGAATCAAAATGTATATTACAGTCATTACGTTAACATCATTCTCAGTGCGAGATGAGATGCAGGCTAACAATGGTTTTGGGGATTACACCGCGTACACAGCGTCTTGGGGTGGGGTAATGAATTTAGAGCCAATGATGGAATATCATTAGGGCTACAGATTTTTATAACTGCGCTACACTGTAATTTAAAGTGACTACAGAGGCTTTTCTTTTAAACTGGCTGCAAGCCAATCTGTAATGAAAGACAGCCTGACAGGAGGATTGTATAGTATGCATTATCTTGGCAACGGCGCAGCACACACAAAGCTTCCTAATACATTTCATTCTTAAATTTACACTACTACCTTTACATTGAGCTTTTAGCCTTTCATATTACAGGGAGGGAAGAGAAATATACTTTTGAAAGCACATTTTCCTTTTTTACTCAATATACTGCAACGCATGTCCTTGGGCCGACAGAGTTTGCTGCTTTGCTCGATACTGGGACGTTACTGAGAGCTCAATGGCGTCTCTGAATCCTGATGATTTGTACAGTCGTTTCTTTGGCTTTTCTTTCATAAACTGAACAAGAGAGTTTTGCTTCTTTATTTTTTTAATTCACCACTGAATGATTTAATAATAATGCATTTCAAGTGATGACTTTTACTTCATGCGATGCAGTAAACTCAGTCTCTGCAACACAGCTTTATTCCCACCATTAAGAAAATAAAAAAAACGAGCTTCGATTACAAAGCCAAAGAACCGGCAACTACTTTGCAATTACTTCTTAAAGTTTTGAGCAGCTGCCAGTGAAAAACCGCTCCCTTTGTCATGTCATACAGCTTGATGCACTTTCACTTGAAGAAATTAATAATATGAACAATTGTTTGGCCCTTTATCTTAAACCTTATTTTCCACTAGGCTGCAGTAGACAAAGATTCTCCTGAGGTGAGTTTGGAAAAAAAAAAAATAGCAAACACATCAGGCAACCAGTCCCTTTTGGTGTGGCCGCCTGAGTGCACAGGCATGTGTACAAGCATGCAAATATCAAAGGGCTTGTGCTGGATGGTGTCAGCTGATTACTGCCTTTTGTTTTGGAATGAAGAGCTCCGAGGCGGCTTTGAAGCCAAAACTTGAAAGAGGAAAAACAAGAAGTAAAACATCAGGATTCATTTCTCCTCACAGAACCAGACTGCGTCTAACAAGCTGCTTGTTCACGTCTCACTTGAAGCGTTTTCAGACATTTCAGTCAATTTTTTTTTCCTTTCACAAAACTACCGTACGCCGTCACCACGATGACATAGTTGGCACTCGACTCAGGAGGTCAAGTCAAAGTGACACAGAGGATGACACTGTTTATTTGTTTATCCAGCTACTTGGCTACTGAGGCAGATTTTTTTTTTTAAAGTGTACTGAACTGGCTGCACAGGGTTTGTTTCCAACTGGCCCAAACTGGGCAGTAGAGGTGGGCGATATATTGGGTTGATAGTTTTGACGATTTGCAATTTTCCATCTCACAAAGAAAACAATAGACGGTAAAGGAGAGGTGCATGAAAGTCCTCATTCGCCAAATTCATGCCTTAGAAGCCAATCAGTGGGCAGGATTCAGTCACATGGTGGTAACCTGCTCTCCCACAAACAGTTTCGGCTGCAACCGTAACACAGCATCGTCTCGCACAGACGAAATATGAGCCATTACTTTCAATGCGGACGCGTATCATACACGCTCACAACCCAAAACGACGCACAGCTCAGATCGGACCTGCTTATCCCGTTGTGTCCCGGTTCCCCCTCGGTCTGTGTCTGTCTTACTGTTTCACATGGAGCTCTGCCCCAAAGGTGAAGGAAGCTGTGTGTGGAAAGACGTCGCCTCTTGAGATGTAGAATGTGTTTTATAGAAGAGAAACACACATTTCAGGACAGAATAGACATGTCCTGTGATTTTCAGCCTCCTTTTATATGTAATAGAGGAGGGACAATACCTAGAGTAATAATCTCAGCTGTCAGGATGTGCAGCCTGAAGAAAACCCTGCAGTTTGACATGTATGAAGCACTATTAAGAAATGGTAATGTGTCATCTATTTGCTCATGCATGCATGCTGTACATTACTCATTTAATGTCTCCACACTGGAGTTTAACTGGGAGTCTGTTGAATCGACAGTTAACAGATAATAAAGAAGGGCCATTGTTCCGAAAAGCTTTGTCTATCCATAAAAGTCCTGATAATTGAAAAAAAAATCACGTTTTTTTTTTTTTTTTCCCATATCGCCCACCCCTACTGGGTAGCATAGTTCATGATGGAAGCAAAGTGTGTGCGTATGTGTGTGTACGTGTGTGCATGTGTGTGTGAGCAGCTCCAAACTCACTGATTAGAGTTCAGAGATGTCAAGTGTTTGTGGAGACCCACCTTGGAAGGGGCTGGACGCCTGCTGAGCCAGAGTGAGGTGCTCCTCCGTCAGGTGGTAGACGGGCTGATGCTGGTTGATCTCCACACTGGTGCACACGTTGCTATCGCCATGCAAGAAGAAGGTGAAGGCGCAGGATAGGTGCTCGCTGTGTGGAGAGAGAGGAAGGGGAAAAAAAAGCGATATGAGTCATTTGGGATCACACTACTTTAATATGCACCTTTGAAAAGAAGCACGGCCCGCAATGAATAACTCCAATAGAGTGCAAGGTGCAGAAGTGACTGCTGTGGGGAGAAAAAAGGGAAGCAAATCAGATAGTGTTCCTGCTCGCAGAGAAAGAAAAAGAAGAGCTGACAGAGAGAGGAGCGGTAGAGAGAGAAAATATGATTAGAAAAACCTGTGTCTTTTTTTTTTCTTTTTTTTGGTCAAAGGCTAGAGTGGAATCTCTTTTCTCAGTCATATTCTGCATCAACATGACAGGGACTCGATAGGAAAGATGAAGCCAGAGATACTAGACACAAGGGAGTAGAAAAGAAGCTACTAATCTGTGTGCACCCCTCTGGTCACACAGCAATGCTTTATAATGCATCCAGCATCAAATACACAAGTAATCCCTTAGAAAATTGACACATTGCGTGAGAAATCTGAGTTTATAGTAGGGGTGGGAATCTTTTACTATCTCACGATTAGATTCGATTCTGATTTATGGGGCTACGATTCGATTCAAAACGATTTGTTTCATAATGATTTCTGCTTCAGTCTATCGGTGTGCAAAGGATCCTCATGATCTACTCCAGTCTGCTCCGCAAGACAGAATGACTAAAGTGTCTTTTTCACATTTATTGAGTTTTAAACATTCATCCATGCTTAGATGGAATTGTTGAAACTGTTGCATAAAAACAATATCACATATTGCTTGAGTAACAAAATTAGTGCTTCTTTATTAAGAAAAATAGTGCAGTTAAACATGCTGCTTTTTAAATTCTAAGGAAATGGAGGCCGACAGCCTGCAGATTTGTTTCATTTTTTAATTTTTTTAAATCGATTTTGACATTTTATATAGATTCTGAATCGTATTAAATGAGAATTGCGATTCTTATGTGAATCGATATTTGGGCACACCCCTAGTTTATAGAGTTCATAGAGGATGGGAGAAAAGTCAACACAGCAGTGCTCACAGGTGGTTTGTATGTGCGGGGGTCTTTTGTGCTCCTGTGCATCTCGTGTGGATGGAGCCATGTGTAAAACAAAGGGGCAAGCCACCGGCTCTTCTGCGTACAACAACGACGACAACAACAACAACGCCTGCCTGTGCCAGTCTGACCTCAGCAGCAGCAGCACATAACAAAAGTGACAAGTTGGAAGAAGAAACGGAAAGGAAAGGACGGACGAGGCAGATGGAAGGAGGAGAAAGAGAGAGAGAGAGGCAGAGCAAAATGCAGACCATTGTCTGCGGGCTTTCCTCTCTCTTTCGCCCCTCGCCTCATCTCATCCAGCATACACACACCCCACAAACACACACACACCCACTGTCACACAGATGCAGAGAGAGCGGGAGACAGCGCAAAGTGACGGATGACCAAATGAAGGGGTGAATTTGGAAGTGGATCAAAGAGGGTTGCGTCCTCCGAGGATTTGGTTAAGCAAATATCAGTCTGCTCTCCCTGTCTCTCTCTCCTCCTCTCTTTCTCTCTGGCACACCTACTCTGCAGAGGATTAAAGAAAAGGAGCAGAGAGGGAGAGCAAGGCAGATAGAGAGAGTGTGCACTTCAATAAGATAATACCACCTACGTAGTGGAGAGATGCCCTAAGCCCCCCAGAGCTTGACATTAATCTTAGACTTCTTTTTTTTTTCTTCCTCCAAAGATGAGGTGGTGCTCGTTAGTGAACGACTATAAATGTATAATATTCATTTTCTATAGCTGGCGGCAAGTAGGCTAATGAAGGTGAGTCAAAGCAACAGAGACTTTGATATCCTCAGCAGTTCCACCAAAAATATCCATGTTTTAGCGTTGTGTCCGTATCGGATTTCTATTGTCATTAAATTAAAGGACAAGTTCAATACAACACTGACATTGCCCGTTTGTCCCCCTGTAATCATTCCCTCCCTCCTTCCCTCCTCTTAATAGTGGCCGTGCACTCATCTCTCCTTGATATGACAACAGTGTAAGCGATGGTGGGACAAACTCAGCAGTCCTTGTTTCTGTGTTGTCTTAAGTTCATATAAGAAAAAAACACAGCCTCAGCAGTCTGAGTTACTGGGCATCCTGACAGAAAACCGCTCTGCTTTCTATAGTCATCAGGGGTCTGAGCTAGACAACTCAAGCAGGGTATATCTTCCAAATATGGTGTCTTTTTTCTTTTTTTTTTCTTCTTTTTTTTTTAGTGTAAAGTCCCCTCTGTGCATTTCTGCAGCTCTGCCTTTGCTGAGCTGCACAAAGAAGGAACAAAAACTCTGAAAGATACCGGCGTTCAATTGTCCAAGTCTGCACTTAAGTGACATTAGCACTGTGCAAAAAAATTCCCTCATTCAGGTGATATCAGCACAGAGAAAAAAAAATCATCTTGCAGCAAAGTTTGGTTCCATGTTTACGACTGGAAGATGATGCAACCTCATTCTGCATCCCACGACAACCACGACCAAATATATACAAGCAAACAATAGTACCGTACTTTTCGGACTATTGAGCGCACCTGAATATAAGCCGCACCAGCTAAATTTTAAAAGAAAATACATTTTGTACATATATAGGCCGCACTTGAATATAAGCCGCATTTACACAGAAAGACAGTAGGGAACTATGCAAGTCCGGTGGCTTTTCCGCTGTTTTGGCTCCTTTCGCCCATGTGCATTTGTTTACAACGAAGCCGCTAAAAATCACGGTGGATAATGTTACATAACATATACAATGACGATGTGTGTGTTTGTGTAGTCTTAACCATCATAAACAAAAGATTACGGGTTACGGAGTGCGTTTGTGTTGTGGTGTGCAGAGACGAGAGCTGGGACACCGGGGCTTATAGTCCAAAAAGTACAGTAATACCCAATTTAACAATCACAAAGAACAACGTGAACGATGACTGAAACACATCACAAGTACAACAACATCCCATTCCCATTGACATGCAGCAACACTGTGCTGAGCTTTATGCAACACCTACACCTAACCTGAAGCACAGTAACTCCTCTCATTCATTAAAGAGGAACTACCAGTATGCAACTATAAGACGGGATTTCATATAGATGGCAGAGATAAGGTCAAACCCTTTAAATAGAAGATGTTTTTCCCTGTTTTCAAGCAGCATCTTTATATATTTTTATGTAAGATGTGCTTATGATGACTCTGCTGTTTTACTTAATGGCCATTTCCTCCCCTTCCCTCGTCATGTTATGTTATGTTGTATGTTTTGTACCCAGCTGGCACATAGTATGTGTATGTTACTAAAAGAAAACAAATAAAAAGTAAATAAATAAGAGGGACTACTTAAGTCCGGTCGCTTTTCCTGCTGTTTTGCTAATCCTCCTCCTGACCATGTGCATTTGTTTACAACGAAGCTGGTGTGAAAGCGAGAAATCAACCAATAGAGCGGTAGACAACGTTATATGTGACTTTATTTTCAAAGGATAGCCCCTTGAGATGTGCCATCTCATTTCCGAGGGGGTCCTTATACACAAAAATACAAAACAAGAGTTCAGTCATCAATAGTACAGGTATATATCGTATACGATGTTACAACATGTATATTTGTGTAGTTTAATCTGTCATAAACAAGAGATTACGGGTTACGGGGCGCGTTTGTGTCGAGAGCTGGGACAAACTTGTTTTTCAGCCAAGAGACGCAATAAGTGACAAGTTAAGCCATTTATTAAGCAATCACAATTACTCCAAAGTTGTTTAATTAAGGTAAAAATGCAGCATAGTTAAGCTACAAATCCTGCGTAGTTCCTCTTTAATGTTGACATGATGACAGTATTGTATCAGGCTCAGCTGCTGAGTGGGAGTGGGGGGTGAGAATAAAAGAGAAACTGGTGGAATAAAGTCAGACAAAGACAGTTTACTACTACAACTACGGCGGTCACCTGAGGAGGAAACACGTCCAAACAGACGGAGGAAACACTCACGGTCAGGTGAGGTTGTGAAGAGAGGAGACAACTAGGGAATTAGGCCACATGTTGGCACAGAGAGCCAAGACGCCTTTTGTTGGGAGGTGTGTGTGTCTGTGGTGACTGTGCTGAAGTAGTAAATTACGCTTGGCTTCTTTTGACTGCGATGCACAATCAGGAGAAGGGGAGGGAGGGGAGAGGGAGAGGGAGAGGGGAGGGCAGAGGGCGAACTTGGACTGAGACCAGGGGTTACTCCTCGAGGCTCTCTTTAAGAAGAGGAACAATCCAATTCTGGGGGAAACGAGTTAACTAATTAGCCTGTCAAGCAACGAGGATGTTATTGTCTGTGTTGTCATTATAAGAATGTACATGCTGCGAATACTGTGCTATATTTACCTACATGGTGGTGGTGGTGGAGGAGGAGAGAGGGGGGAAAAAAACGGTTTAGAGAGCAGCGAGGGGAGGACAGGAAGGAAGAAGTGAGAGATGGGCTACAAGAGAGAGAGATGGAGAGGGAGAGAGAGACTACATGTGTTGTTGTATTCTGCAGACATCAACAGAACTGCAGCAATGAACCATTCTCCTCTCACTCGCAAAGAAAACCTGACACTACACATTCTCACACGTCTGCGTTTGCAGGGCACTTGTAAGCTGGAGCGAGGTAGAGGGCTGGGCTGCCATCTGTGGCTCAGCAGGCAGAAGTACAACAACCCCAACAACTCTCTCTCACACACACACACACACACACACACACACACACACACATAACACACACAGTGCCACACCAGATTCAAATCAATTCTTCACAAATATGGCTGTATATATATATAGGCATTCATCTCCGTCGGTCGGTCGGTCGGTCGGTCGGTGTGTGAGCCTATTGGCTAAGAGGATTATCCGATATCCCAGCTGTTGACATTAAAACAGCCTCATGCTAAAGGATCGTATTATTATTATGACCCAACAGTGATTAGTGTGTGGGTCACTCTCTGTACACTTCATGCTAAATGTCTTAACAAATGTGTGTAATCTGATTTTGTCTACTTGATTTAACTGCACCGATCTGTAGTTTCATCTTAAAAAAAACACAGTTTAACGTGTCTCTTAAAGGACAATTCCGGGCAAATTCAACTCGGGGCTGTATTTTCCTAACATTTTAGGTCTAAAAGAAGGAATCTGAAGATTTTCAGTTTAATTGCTCCTGTTTTGCGGTAGTTGCGTCTGTCCCTGCATTGCCACGGCAGCGATGAATGGGAGCGGATGCAAGTTCTGCTGCTTAGGCTGTTTACATCCCTCAAAGCTGCATTTTTTTTCCACAGACAGGGTCATATGGCTACTCAAACATGCACCGAGAAGTTTATTGACTTCAAGCAAGCCGACATCTAAAAGTCTCGCAGAGTTTCGCGCGAGACCCAAGTTGACGCTCGGTGTGTTCACGTGCAGTCGGAAGCTCCCGTTTGTGTCAAACACAGGAATATCAACTCTTGACTTGCTTGAAGTTAATAAACTTCTCGGTGCATGTTTGAGTCGCCATCTGACACTGTCTGTGGAAAAAAAAGTGGGATGTAAACAGCCTAAGCAGCGGAACTTCCATCCGCTCCCATTCATCGCTGCCGTGACACAACTACTGCAAAACAGGAGCAATTAAACTGGAAATCTTTAGATTCCTCCCTTTAGGCCTAAAATGTTAGGAAAATACAGCCCCGAGTTGAATTTGCACCAGAATTGTCCTTTAACTTCAGGTCAACAGACGCTGAACGAACGCTGAAGATAATCCTGCAGACAGACGACGAGCCTCTGCTGAAGTCAACAGGTGCTTGGATGGCGCCGAGCCAGGTGGGCGCCCAAACATCAACACGAACAACAACACATGACACGTTTCCTCACCGCCGAGGCTCTCACACACTCTCCCTCTCTCTCTCTCTCATACACACACACACACACACACACACACACAAAGGGGAACAGGATTTACTGAAGCTTACACTGTAACAAACTGCAGCACAAGCCTGTTGGATGATCTGTGTGTGTGTGTGTGGTAGTGTTCGCCGTCCCGCCCGCCCGCCCGCACGTGACACACACAAAACACAAACACAGCATCGTGCCAAATTCAGCTCTTCTGCAAACATCCACGGCCTGCTGGTGCAGTAAACACAACCACACACACACACAGACACACACACATACCTCAGCATGTGGGCTAAACATACACCTGCACACATCAGCTGTTAAGTATTGGGGGGGTAAGTGTGTGTGTGTGTGTGTGTGTGTGGGTGGCTGGACCAAAGGGAAACAGCTGATTAATACGTTTTTTTTCCCCCTTTATATGATTACACACTGCTTCTCCTTCAGGATAGTAATTGGAGACTTAAGGGGCGTTCAGTGACCTCACGGTTCAGTTTCTGGCTGCAGGACCTTTTTCTTTTTTTTTTTTGCAAATTCATACCCTTCTCCATCTGCCCTTGTTTCCTCCATCTCTCTCTCTCTCTCTCTCTCTCTACACTGTTAACTGTCCAATAAAAAGGCAAAATGCCAAAAAATAATAAAAAAGATGACATACAGGAGAGTTAAAGAAACAGTTTGACATTTTGGGGAACAGGCTTTCTTGCCAAGGGTTAAGACGAGAGAATGAATGCCACGCGTCGGCTCCAATTACCATTAAGAGTCTGGAAAAAGGTGGAAACGGCTGGGCCGGCTCTGTCCGAGGGTAACAAAGTCAACCTATCAGCGCCTCTTAAACTAACATTTTAGGGGACATTATAAGCCGAAACGATTTCTTCGGCAGGTGCCGTGATTTTCTTTAAATGTGACCTGATCCAGCAAAATGATTTTGGTATCAATGTAAAGAGGAGAAAATTAGCTTTAAAATCATACCCTAGTCAAAGTCATACACTGGATGGTTTTCAAGATATGGCCATTTGAATTGTGGTCTTCCTCTCTCTTTTTCTGATTGAAAACCTGAGAAAACTGCGTTTAAACATTATAGAGCGTCTCTACGTGTGTAAGCGTTGCATCGATGCTAAGCTCGGTTTAGCATCGACGCTGCGCTCGGTTTAGGATCTGTTCCCGTACTACGTGATTACATGTGGACCCCGTCCTTTGTGGTCATAAATGCACCCTTCAAGGACGCTCGGAAAGTGGGGAATCCCACGATTCAAATGCAGTTTACAGCTTGTCTCTATCATAAACGGTTCAGAAATTATTTAATGTTGTGCTTGTCTGGAGGGTTAAAAGTTGCAAATCAACTTTAATCGTCATTTACGTGCCTTTTCTCAATTATCTGGACTATGAAAGTTCGGGAGATTGTTTTTGAATGTCATTTCCTTGAAATTAGCAAACTTCCGACTCATTTCGCCAGAGCTGGTCACAAATGAACTTCAGAAATCTCAGTAATGCCTCGTCTTCCACTTTAGCTCCAAATTTAATCATCGTGATTAAAAATTATGACTTCACTTCATCTGAAAACTATTTCTCACTTTGCCTCGGGGTCCCCAGGAACCTCCGGAGGGGCCCTTCTCATGACACATTGTGTCTGGTAAAGTGTGTCGAACCTGCCTCCAGGCTTCTCGGGGATTTTTCAGAATGTCATCTCCCCTGCAGTGAGATACTGCTTACACTTCCAAAAAAATAAATAAATAAATAAAAAAGGCCAAAAAACCAAGGCCGGTGCCGAAAAAACTGTGCACGTGTGCGATTAAAATACCACCTGTCAGCAGCAGCACGCACACACACATACACACACACGAGGTGCATGAGCTAATGGACACAGAAATCCCTCTTTAAATGATTAAATGTTTCTCATTTGGTTTGTTTGCTGTGTCATTAGAGGAAGTCAATACATGATTTTAATAAAAGGCAGGAGAACGTGTGTTGCAGGCAGCAGGCTGCAGCGTTTCCAGCCTGCAAGAGGAGAGGAGAGGAAGCCTGTCTGAATATTAGGTTCATCATCATCAACCAGATATGTGGGATCTCACTTCCTATGTTTTTATCTGCCTCTCTTCTTTCTCCCAGTCGTGTAAAGAAAAGCGTGAAGGAGGGGAGGGCTGTCGTTGTAGCCTGACAAAAAGCCACAAGATCTTTTAATCATCTTTTCTCTCTCCGTCTCCACCTTTTCCTCCCACTCCCCTCTCCTCTCCTCTGCTCTTCATCTATTAACTGGCAAATAGACCGGGCTGCTCTCTTGATCTGCTCTCTGTCTCTCCTTTTCTGTCACAAAGAGCGAACACTCGCACGCTCGCTCTCTCGCTCGCACGCCGCCACAGAGAGAGACACTCCCTGGCTGCTCCACCTCTCAGATGCAAATGGCCGGTGGCCTTTGGCACGGCGGGCAGGAGAAAATAAGATAATCCTGCGAGGATTTTTGAAGCCACACACACACAAAGGAGGGCAGGTGGGCACATTTGCCTTCAGCTGGCAGTGCCATGGAAATGAGGTGCCAGAGGCCGGCGGCGACCTGCACGGCGGTGGCAGCGGCGGCAAGCGGAGGCAACTGAATAGGACTGACAGCCTCTATCATTGTCACACGGATGGTCTGCTGCTGCTGCTGCTGCTGTGTGGCACACAACACAAACAGACAGACGATCGCACACCCTGAATTTTCAATATGGCCTTTATTTACAAAACGAAATGTGCATGTGCATTACAGCTGGGAACAGAACGAGGCCTTTTGACATTTCACTTTATCTGAGATCTTAATCGCTTCACTGACACATTAACACAGAGCTCGAGTTCTCCCGTGTTAACATTCAGACTGCGATTATGTCTTGTCAAATGTTTCTAAATTGCACCCATCAACATCTTCCACCTTTTCTCAGGGGCCTCTCCTGAGCTGTAACTAATCGCCATTTTAATTAATAATCAATCTCTTGTAAATTAATGTCAAAGAATTGTCAATTAAAAGTCAATCACCACTTGCCAGAGCTAAAGATGATGCTTTCAAAATCCAGAGGAAAGAAGAACACAGTTCACAATGAAAAAAACACAGAAAAATCAAATCAATTACGACAATAAATTGATTCGTTTTGATCATTCGTTAAAGGAAAATCTTTCCTCAAACTTTCACTCCTACAAGAACAATTCCTCATCCCCCTAAAACCTTAGTTTGTCTTTTTCCCTATCTGACAAAAAAACCCACAGAAATCTGCAATGAAATACGAGATTGTTGTTTCTGGGTAAAACAATTACTGCACGAGCAACATCTCATTATCTCCTGTGTGTGTTATCTGTAGCCGCGCTTTGCCAGCAGATGAATTTGTGGCTTGTCGTTACAGCGAATGGCAACAAAAGCAGTTGCCCGTGTGGACCCCCAAAAAAAAAAAGGTACAGAGCATCCAAATTCATTCAGTGACTGTTCCAGCTGCTATAAATCCATGTGCATTGTAATTATTTGTGTCGTGGGGAATCACGGTGTTCCTGCCAAACGTTCATGTATCGGTGGTATTGTCGCCATGTTTTTATTTGTCCACTGTTTGGTTCTTTAGATGTTGTAACAATAACTGTGCTCCTCCTGTGTGACGTGATTTTTTAAAGCAATAGTTCACCAAAAAATGATATTCAGTCATTTGTGACTCACCCTCATGCTGATGAATACTCCGGAGTAGTTTTTTATTCCTCAAAGTGCATCTAGAGACCCGGGAGGCCGGTTCGTAGTCCAACGAAAACTTTATATGAGAGTAATAGCGCCCGACACAAAAATGTGAATAAAACTACACAAAAACCATTTAATATTCCTCCACACTGCTCGTCCGCGGCAATCCAAGTGTCCTGAAGGGATTTAGTCCAGAGTTTACTCGAACTAACGTCATTTAGGACATTTTTACAACCTAAACAGTACTGTATTGAATTTGCCTGGTGCACGCTCTTGTGTTCACGCGATGCAGGTGTGCATCCTGCCCGACACAAACAGGTCCATAAAACTACACAAAAACCTTGTCCTGAAGGGATACTCCAGAGTTTGACGTTGTTTCCAGTAAACTCTGGACTATATCCCTTCAGGACACTTGGATTGCAGTGGACGAGCAGTGTGGAGGAATATTAAATGGTTTTGTGTAGATTTATGGACATTTTTGTGTCAGGTCCTATTAATCTCATATAAAGTTTTCGTTGGACTACGAACCCGTCTCCCGGGTCTCCAGATGCACCTTGAGGAATAAAAAACCACTCTGGAGTATTCATCAGCATGAGGGTGAGTCACTAATGACTGAATTACATTTTTTGGTGAACTATTCCTTTAAAGTTTCCTGCTCTTATTGATGAGGTTTCACCCTGTTGCAAATGTAAAACAAACTGTGCAGTCACTGTAAGAGGTCTTAACTCTGACTGTCTCTCAACCATTAGTGAACACAACACATCCCTGCAGAGCGGCAGTCACGTGCCTTTCCTTTTTACACACGCACACACACACACACACGTGCAAGCGTTTGCATGAAACTTTGGTGAGGTGAATCAAAAGTCAATTGGTGGCCTGAATCGGAGGGGAAGAACAGTTCAGGGGGACGACATGAGGACAGACAGCGGAGAAAAAAAGAGGAAGGAGGGCTGCAGAGATGTGACATTCCTCAGATGTTTGTTGGGCTCGGCCGACCGTGCACTATGAACCGACTTCTTCCGTTTAGCTGATGTACATTTCCCCAGCACAATAACAACAGCAGCAGCAGCAGCAGTGAGTGTGTCTTTCACTGCGAAGAGAGACACCCCTCCATCTCTCTGGCCACGCAGCTGTCACCTCTGCTCTGTCTTGCACGTGGATATCTGCCATTTGTAGCAGCTTGTTATTGCGATGTGGGCCGTGTAAACATGTTTTGACTGGTGTCGCTTGCTGCAGTGACAAGACTGAGCTGGCATGGGTGCAGTTTCTGACGCGATATTAATAAACAATGCATCTGGAATCCAAAAAAACAATCGGTCCCCATGTGAGCAGCAAATTAGTGAAAATCATTTTGAGTCTGGTGGACACAGTGACGCAAGAGAGAGAGAGAGAGAGAGAAAAATAAACACGTTGTGTCATTAAATCTTAGTAGTTTTACTGGGGGGTTTGAATGACTGTTTACACAATCATCTGTCAGCAAGGAGGTGCAAATTTCACTTTCACATACGGAAAGGCATGCGAGGAATTAACACGGCCCGAAGAACCACGTCAGGCTGTGAGGATGTATGTACGGTATTAGTGTTAAACAATCAAAAGTTGGCGGTGGCATTCTGGTCAAGGATGAAGGAAAACGAGACAAATAAGGGAGGAACTGTGAAAGAACAAAGACGGTAGACGCCGGCATTGATTTAGAGGACATTTCCAGGGTGATATAATCTTCCCTACTGTCTAGCCACCTGACCACTGGGAAACAACAGCACTGTCTGCTGCCAAAGTAACACAAACACGCAGCAGCAGCAGCAGCAGCTCCAAAAAATAGGCACCAGCTCTCCGGCTTTAACACGCAGTTCACACACACACACAGGAGACTAGGTGGCTGAGGAAAATACTAAACCGAAACTCTTGAGGCCAACACATTCACTTACACACACTCAGAGCTCTATTACTTTGAATTGATTTCCTTCTGCCACAAATGGAGAGCAGGGTGAGCCTCTTTATATATGTCAGATTAAACTTGGAAGGGAGAGAGAGAGAGAGAGAGAAATGGAAAAGAGATGGAACGAACGACAAGTCCATAAAAAGAGGAGAAATCCGATCCTCTCCAAGCGGTGTCGCAGATACAGATACAGCCAGAGCCGACTAAAGATAATACTGACATAACCCTGACAGCGTTCGGGTTCCAGCTTCCTTCTATTCCTCCTTCCAACGTTTAGGCAGCAAACAACTCACATATGCACATCAGGGTTCCTCTAATAATACACTACACCTGCTGTCAGCTAAAAAGTCGCTCTCAATCTGAGCTAGATACCTTTTTGGCTCTTCAGGAAAAAAAATATATAAATTAAAAATCAGTAATTATACTCATTAGCATGTTCACGTAATCACTTTGCAACTGCATCCTGATTGTAATGCGACATCTGTTCCTTCTTATGAAAAAAGGCACTTAGTGTATTCACCGCAGTGTGATGTGCATTAATTGCCAAAATATGCATGAATAGCATAACACATCCTATTATACACCTGCGAGCGGGGGGGAAAAGTACGTAAACATGTTGCAGCGGCTGCATGTAATGATGGTGGGTGTTTCTTTTTTTTTTAAAGCCCGTTCTTTTAAGCCAAGCTCAAGTCAAGTCATTAGGTCATGGCATTAGTAATGTAAGTTGCACAGTTGTAATAATAAAGCTTAATTACTCAGAGCCACAGCCAATTAGCTGGCCTCATCCTGGATTAAAAAGTGGGCTTCTGCGACCCACAAAGACACGACCGACTTTTGCCCTTTTTTTCTTTTTTAAATGAGCAGAAATTGCTTCTTGGAATTGGAAATCATGTTGTAGTTAGTATATATAGTGTATTTATAGTTTAGCATACTCATGTTCACTTTAGCTCCGTCTTCCAGCTGCGCTCTACGCACTCTGCACAGAAACGTAACTGAATACCATGGCTGAATGTCAGAGTAAAGATCAGATGCTGGATGACTCAGTTTCAATTGAAATGTGAAGATTTTAAACCTGTAGATGCTTTTATAATAACACAACTGAAAAATGAACATGAATTACAAGCATGTTTTGACTACGCCACTTAATTAAAGTAATGAGATTAGTTTTTACGTCAAATAAAGGGTAGTATATAGGACAAATGTATAATCCTCTGTACTTTTCAGTGGTATTATCCAGCATCGTTGGCTCCAGTGGATAAACCTATGTAAGCTTTTTCCAAGTAATTCAGAAGCTATGTGTGTGTGTGTGTTGTCCTTGAAAGGCGACTAATCAGGGCGACATAACGAACGCGTCAAACTAAAATCAATTTCAGCATCGGCTCCTCTTGACGGAGAAGTAAGCTGAAGCTAAGTTGAATGAGGTTAAGTTTGTCTTGGACACTAACACACTAAAGAATGCTTTACTGTACACTTATCTCACCATATCTTAATTATTGCGTGGAAGTGTGGGGCAAAATACCTATGCAAGTTAACACCACTCCTCTGTTTCTGCCTCAGAAAAGAGCAGTAAGGGTTATTCACAAGGGAGGCAACAGAGAACCCTCAAATAGATTCTTTATTTCTGCAGGTTTATTGAAAGTGGCCGAGCTAATAGAACTTCAGACCTTAAAAATAATGTATAAAGCAAAAGAACAGATCATTACCAGTTTGAACTTGTTCAAGCTGAAGGAAGAGGATAACAGACTGAAGCTTGATTTTTTTAAACATACATTTGCAAGGCTATAAGCTTAAAACAAATGTGTATTCCTGTTGCAGGTGTAAAACTATGGAATTCACAAAGCAAGGAACTGAAAAGTTGTACAAGTATATCTCGGCTAAAGAAAATGTGCATAATATTGGTGTCATAATATTAAGCCAATGCAATTATAACAATAGAAAGGGGCAGGTACTATAAGTTTTTCTTCATCCTGCTCCTTTTCATTTATGGTGACTATGTGTACATTATGTAAATATGTGCAAACCATGTGTAGTATGTAAACCATGAATGGAATAAATAAAAATAAATAAATAAATAAAAAAGCTGCTCTGTTCATGGAAGTTCAGGTCTGCTTGTTGATGCTCTGGAAACATCTGTTAGACTATGCTGGCCTTTACTGCGGTGTTGAAACAAATAAATAAACATAGAGAGTTACCACAGGTTTATAATCAAACAGCACATTCAGCAGAACAAAAACTGGCAGGTCTTTACAGATATTCAGGAAAACTTTTTAAAAAATCCCCTTGTAGCATTTAGCTCCATTAACAACAAACTGATAAACACACTCTCCACAGCTGCGGATGTCTGTGTTTTATTTCCAACAGGCTATAAAAAAAAACCCATTTAGCCTCCACTTAAACTTCATGTCATTCCTCTCTTAGATATGACTTCAAATTAAACACAAAAATGTTTTAAAATGTTAAACCAACTGAGCTTTGAAGACGGGGAGGATGAAAGTGAAAGTGAACCGGGAGCTGTGTTGTCTATACGGTGTCAAAAAAACACACACACACACACACCGACACACACCGACACATAAAGACAGGATCACTTACAGCCCCCTAATCCCTGGCTCTGTGCGAGGATTACGTATTCTTTAACCCTCAGATGCATTTTAAGAATATTTTAGTTGCATTATTAGCCTACACACTATACAGTGAAGCCTACATTTGGCCGGCAGCGGCAGCAGCAGCACAGATCTGGTTTGGAGTTAACGAATATTTTGGATTTGTCTCGTTTGCATGAGGAAAGAGAGAGTTAAATCTGTTAAATCTCTGCACATTTCATTCTGGTTCGGGTTGCGGTGCGACCACCTTGCGGTCTACTAGGTGAAATGTATAACACCATATAAGGGATTAGCTTTAAATGTGGCCATCTGTCTGAACCTCTGGATTACAGGACAGCACCATGGGAATCACAGTTACTTGGAAAAGGACAGAGAGGAGGGGAGGGGAGGGGAGGGGAGGGGAGGGAGTGACGCCCAACAGATTAACTATTGAGGACTACTCCAGATCCTCGGCTCGGCTCGGCCGCGGCCTCTTTCCCCCATAGCCTCTGGTCACATGGGAGGAAGATGCGGAGGAATGGGAGGAATGCGTGGTGGTACAGTCAGAGGAGGAGGAGGAGGTGGGAGCAAAAGAGGGGGAAGCGGTAAGGACACAGGATTCCCTCCATGAATAGTGAAATTTGTCCCTGTCGCCGACACCAATACGGGTTTTCCTCACATAAAAAAAGTCGATGACGCCTGTTACTTTAGTAATGAGAGAGTTCTTTGTTCTCCCAGGGCCTCGCTCACTCACTAGCTCACATCAGAGGAAACGAGGGAGGCATTCAAGAGTGGAAATTGGAGGAATACTCAACTCATCCAACATTGGTGGTGCTACTTTACAACTTTCTGATGGTGTCTTGTTTCTTAAAAAACGTCCTGAGCATTTTGTTCCCCAGGTGTCATTGAGACAGACGTTCAATCAAAGTCCTATTAGCTTCTTTTGTCTCATTGTTTTTGGACACGCTACACCTTGTTCAACAGCACAGCACAACACAATCCATTCTTATAAAACTAAAACTGAGCTGGGTGCTGCTGCTGCTGCTGCTGCCAAGTCATTTAGAGAAAACGCTTAACTCATTACTCTCTGAGCCAAAAAAATATTAAATGAATAAATATTGTTTCAAACCAGTGTGATTAACATTTATAATATGAGCCGCCTTGAGGATGACAGTTCAAATTAGCGTACAGTACGCAGTTAAAATTGTGTATAAGCTTACAGATCGCAGGGGCCTCTGTAAGGTCAGAGGCTGCAGACGACTTTGCTTTGAATTGTAACACCACACAACATGATGCAACGGGAAATAGACTATTAATAATGTAAAATTCTGCAGCAATTAAAGAAGTGAGCCATACTAATGACAAAAAAACAAAACAAAACAAAACAAAAAAACACTGGTATTTTCCTTTAAGAGCCATATTTATCTCCTGGACAGGATCTCTCCAGCAACATGATATATCCAGAGCGCCAGCCGGGTCACATGGTCCCACAGCCCCGGTCTCCCTGGAGTTGCTTGTTGCTAGAGAGACCGGCGGTGGTGAAGTGCAGGGAGGACCGAGGGGGGTTAGTGGGAGGGTAGGAGGGTGGGAGGGTCGAGTGTTTTGGTGGCGAGGCGTTTTCAGGAAAGGTGCTGAGTCGTCCTGTGTATCTATATCACCGCTGCACGTCACACAACGCAGTTCTGTCCGGCTGTGTTTCTTGTGTCTTACACCATTAATTCCTATGAAAAGCTTGTGTGCCTGCCAACTCTCTCTCTCGCTGACTGCCCCTCAGTGTGCGGACCGACCGACCGACCGGGGCTTGCATGCATGCCGATTGTGTTTGTGTGTGTTGCTCGGTGTCCCTGTGTGTTTGTGTGTTGTGTGCTGGGAGCAGGGAGGGGATAAATTTAGCGCTTTAGCCCCAGACTGGAGGCAGTGGCCCTTTATCCTGCACTGTCCTACTTAACAGAGAGTGCTGCTGCTCTCTGCTTCCGCCTGCCACAGCGCACCAGGGCTCGCACATTCAACCTCCCAACGACCAAAACAATAGGGGAAGAATGTGCACGACGGCATCGCACACAGTCATGCAGAAAAGTGCAGACGGTCGCATCTGTTTATGCACAGGCGTTGTGTTGGAGTGTTATTGTATAACTATGTTTTGCATTCATTCATTCATTCATTACATTTCTCTGCTCTTGAAATATGAGCCGCTGCTGCTGCTGCTGCACGCTGGCCTCGTTTCATAACAGCTTGATTGTTAATGACACTTTGAGTCAGACGACAATAACTAGCAGACTAGACATATTTAAATACAGCCTGAGTGGTAATCTAACACTCCTGATTGCAACGCAGTTGGAGCACGTTGTTGTAGATCTTGTACTAAATGCCGTTTTTTTAAAAACACCGACATGCATACCAAACAGATTTTTTATTTTTTTTTTTAAAGAAAAGAAACAATCTCCCTTTTGTCTCGATCAAATTGAAACATCAAAAGATTTAACGTTGCTCCGAATTTCATGTAACAGCAGCCAATTAGAAACAAGTCAACGAGTTAGTCTGCCTTAAGCTGACCAATGGAGCACGAGCATCCCACTTCACCTTGGAAACACACGATCCCAGGGTGCATTTCCCTGCTGCCATGACAACCGAGAGGAGCTCTCCCTTGCTCCCCTCCTCCCTCCATCCCTTGTGTTCCCTCCCGCTCTCTCTCTCTCTCTCTCTCTCTCTGTGTGTTTCCTGAAGCCAGTCTACCTAGCAGCAAAAAAAAAAGGTTCTCAGAAACAACCAGGCTGCACACAACTTGGAGCCGCCTGCGCTCCAGACAAAGAGAATTACTGTCAGCTGTATCAACAACACACACACATGCTGCTGGATTTGCGGCTCTGACCAAATCACTGGTTGTTGCACTGATTTATTTAAAGAAACCGGTTGAATAACAGTTCAACTGTTTGTAATATTTCATTTTGAATTTAATCCCTGGAATACAATATTTGAAGACGAATCATAAAAACGGACATTTTCTGAGCAAAAAAATACAGTTAATCCTGCACGATATCTTGATATAAACAGGTGGAAGTAAATGCAACTGGAGGCACCAGGAGGAGGTTATCATTATTAAAGATTTTTTTTTTTTTTTTGGGAAATTCAGTTTGCTGCCTACTGCTTACCACACGCATCAGGCTAAAATGAGAAAGGAGGGAGGGAGGGAGGGAGGGAGGAGAGATGATGTAAGCATTTCAACACAGGCTGAGGTCTGAGGTTATGAACAATGTCAGCTAGCAACAGCCTCCACCAACTGGAGACTCTAGATGCAGCACAGAGGAGTCGTGCAATGATCAGAGAGGGCCGAGGTATCTATCCATCCAGCCATCCATCCACCAGTGTTTCTAGGAGCAGAATAACTTTGCCCACCCAAGAAGAAGAAGATGATAGCAAATTATTTTCTATTTTTAGCTTTTTTACTACTGTGTGGGAATGTATTAGAAAGTTCACATGACTGACAGTGGTGCAATTGTGTAGAGTTGCAACATTTCTAAAGAATATTAATATGCAAACGTGCACATCACTTTATCAGTCGGTTGATTAAAATGTATGGAGAATATATTAATGAACAGTTAAAAGGGAGATGTAGCAGGTAATCTCATAAAATCTGGGTCAGATGAATATAAATTATAAGACCTGTTGTCTCCACTTTTATGAAAAGCACATCCAACCCCCAAAAGAATTGACACCTCATGGACAGAGGTGACACATAAAGAACATTAAGACCCCAGTAAATGCCAGTTTGAGATCTCTGCATTGCACTAAGAGCAATCTTGGCTCAGTGAGTTGCTGAGATAATCATTCAAATCACTGATCAGACCACAGCTATCACTGGAAGACACTATGGACATCATGCATGAAGACGACTAAAATATAATATCCTGTCAACCAGATAAAGAATCAAAGTTGATTATTTCATCTCTCGATGATAAAAAGGCATTTGAAATAAAGTTCAGTAGAATTAGACTTAAAATCTTGCAGCTATCTGAGGTGGATGGAGGGCTTAAACTTTCAAACTTAACTCATCGTTTCTTTGAAAATGTAGATTCAGAAGGGCAGACACACACATACACACACCGACCAGGCGTAACATTATGACCACTGACAGGTGACGTGAATAGTGGGTGGGATATTAGGCTGTATCACATATTATATATTCAGCTACTGTTGCTCAAACTGCTGAAGAAGTTCATGCTGGTTCTGATAGAAAGCCGTCACAACACAACACACAGTGCATCGCAGTTTGTTGCGTATTTGGCAGCAAAAGGGACCAGAAACGTCTGTAACAACATCGGAAAAAGTCGCTTTTTTTGACAAAACAAAAAAACAAAACAAACGGACAGCGAGTGAGTGTGATGACTTCCTGTATCTGGCCCTTCAAATTAAAAGCCCTATTAGCCTTTCATAAACAGTTCAGTCATAATGATTTTGACTTTGACACACCTTTTTAAATGAGCTTTTAATATAAAACTTTTGTGTGTTTTATACAGTTTTTTTGTGTTTTATACTGTTTCTGCTGTTTTTAAATGAATTACACTCTGACTTGCTCTGTTTTATGATTTTAAAAGTGTAAAGTGTCTTTGAGCATTTGTAAAAGCGCTTACAAATAAATGTATTATTAATTTGGACAAGACACGGCTCCAAAAGTTTGTTTGTTTTGGAAAGAAATAGGCCCAAGGCTCCTACAAATTTTAACTTCTTGACATGTTCCTATTAAAGAATTGGCCACATGGACCTTAAAATCTGGAAAAAGAAACAGACAGCTTTCATGTTAATGAAGCTCATTAATCAGCTGTGGTAAATGTGGTTTTATGGAGACTCTCACACATCATTTAGACATCAAATTAAATTGTGGACTGGTTTTTCTGCAACAGTTTCAGTGGTGACAATCGTAAGATATTAAAAAAACAACTTTTTTCTTCTTTTATTTTTAGAGCCAACTTTCCAGACCTCGCCTAAGAAGAGACGGAAACTCACAAAACCTGCTGCCCCCATAGAGAACTTTCTAATAGAGATACAAATGAGAATAGGAGATAAGAAGATAATCAGCAAATTATATCATACGGTTTTATCTTTGAATCTACATAATTCCCAACAGATAAATCAGAGAAGCAGGAAGCGGAAACGAACAAGGTCACATCACAGAAAACTTGACGTGCACTCACTGACGGAGGCACGATTAGTTCACGGTTCTTCAAACACGGAGGAAAGGAAAGATTCCCACCCCACAGGTCGTATTTGAGAAACACCACTTTGCCAAACGCACCTTTATATTGTAGCGATGCAGTATGTACTGAGCCGAGTGTGTTCTGGTCTGGAGAGAGGTATGAGATGATATCAAAGAGGTTTTCTAAGAGGATATCCCACAAGACCAGTTGCATTATGGGAGAGTTAGTAATACCTAAAGAACTGGACGGGAGCGGAAAGAAATACTTTGATATATTCCAGAGTTAATGTTTATATGCATTAGGCTGAATAAACTGTACTGTATATTAAACTGTTGTTGCTGGAAAACTAGATAAAAGTTCCACATAAGAAAACAAGCTGACAGCAAACTGAGCATCTTTAGGTTTTGATGAGTTTATTGAATAAAACAACCTTAGAGGCAGGTGTTATAATGGGATTTATTTTCTTCTGATATTTAAAAAACAAAACAATTAATCAGGTACTTGAAAAAATGACTGGCAGATTAGCAGCAGTCCTTTAGAAAGCCGCTGTAAGCGCACTGACAATATGTATGAAGCTGGAAACTGGCTTGTAATGCCATTTAGTCACCAGCTACCTCCCTCAGTCATGTCAGATATCTTTCTTTGAGTCAGAGTTTTCCATCGGCACCTGAACAACCAAACAAATCAGGTTGGTTGTAATAAACTTTAACATTTGGGTAAAAACAATAACTCTGACTGACAGAGATCTAATGACGGTGATAAGAGTGAAACGGTAAAATCTACAACCCAATATATTACGCTCTCTAAAGAAAACATTTTTTATTACACAAATATATTTTTACAAGAATTTTATAGTCACACAGGAGAGAAGATAAAAGCTTTCGAGACTGTTTTGCTTCTCCTTGTTGTAAATCCACTTGTGATTTAGAGGAAAAGACGATACTAATAACAGCGCCTGACCTGTTTGTCAATGAAAGGTGAACAAGGTGCTGAAAAGAAGCCAGATGAGTACAAGTGTTTGCAAACAAACACTATTAAACTAATCAATTTGGTGAGTGTTTCTGTATTGAAGCAGGTGAGGACGATGTGTGGGTGTGCAGTTAGGTAGGTTTCACTGAACAATACGAGTGGGAATCCCCTGGATCTGCTCGGCCCCATTCCCTATGGAGTCAGCCAGCCAAGCCAGCCACCGGGAATGATGTCAGCACAGACAAAAAGCCGCCGTCACGTCGTCACACACACCACCCATGAGAACGAAGCCTCCCTACGGGGTGAACACCACGTTCTTCTCTCAGTGGCACCGGTACGACGAATCTTCTTGAGCATCTCCACGGTAACAAGACACAAAGACGAGACGGCAAAACCAGCTTCAGAAAGCACGAGACGGTGAGGGGGAAACCGTCAGTGTGTATGTGTGTGTGTGTGTGAGTGTACTCAGCATTACAGTCCTGCACACATGAAAACCAACATTACATGAGCCATGGAATAAATTACAAACGGCCTACATCAGCTACAACAAACACACACTGCATGGTCAGACCAGCTGGTCTAGAAACAGGAGCAAAACATTACAACAATACAACGAGTCCAGTGAATTTCTGTCAAAGGTTTGTGGTGCTTTTTGTTTGTCAAAAAAAAAAAATCCCAGCGCGGCTGCTGGGGCACAGCGGAAAACACAACACCAAAGGGAGAGGAAAAACATCCTTGACGACAACTGAGATTCAGGGTGGTTGCACCACTATTTATAACCTGCCCAGTCTGCACTGTGACAGCAGAGGGGGACGGAGGGAAGAGGAGAGAGAGAGAAAGTGAGAGAAAGAGGAGAGAGAGAGAGCCAGTACGTTTACATGACACTTGAGAAAACAAATTATTGCCTTAATCCGACTATAACTGGACAACTGAGTGCATGTAAACGCGTCAGTCCGACTAATATCGGAGTTCTCCAACACCCAGACAATGCGATTGGAATTAGACTTTCTCCAGCATGTATACGCCAATGCATGTGCACATGCTCCACACCCCCCGGAACAAAAACATCCAAGAAAGCCGGTCGCAAATCACCTATCGAAATCACCATGACCACGAGGGATAGCGTGCACCTTATCTGCACAATAAGTAACGCGCACATTACGTACGAGATGAACAAAGCTGTAACGATTAACCATCTCGCTGTTGTTCGAAAATGCCGGTCTGCCGCCTGGCTAATAGATCAACCGGAAAAGGTTCCGTATTAACCCACTGAAACGATAGCCTCATAAACCAGCCTCTCCTGGAAATGCAATTCATTTCATTTCTGAGGGAGAGTCTGGCCTCATTCCCGCTGTAAGCGTTTGGCCTGAAACCCTCAGAAGGCCGAGCCAATCAGCGTCGCTGCTGTGATTGACACAGCACGTTGGCCAATCAGGGACCGACTGGTGCAAAGTCCTGTCACTACACCAACTTGCTGATTGGCTGAATGGGGTTGTCTGTCAACGCTACTACTCCCGCCCAGCTCCCGCCCAGCCCAAACGCTTACTGGGGGAACGAGGCCAGACTCTCCCAAGAAATGAAATGAAATGCATTTCCGCGAGAGGCTGGTTTACGAGGCTACTGAAACGACGCATATCGGCACCTGGTGTTGAGGAGGAGGACACGTTCCCGTCAGTTATTATGTTTTCTCAGTTGCATGTAAACTGGGACGAGGACAGAAGTCCGATTAGACGCCAAAATCGAATTTTGAGCATAGCTCGATTAAGCTGTACATGTAAACGTACCGAGTGAGAGAAAAGAGAGAGAAAGAGGAGAGAGAGAGAGAACCAGACACACAGGCAGCGGGTGGCCTGTGAATTCCAGAGCAGAGGAAAAGACCATTGTTTTCTTTTTTTCCCCATGACTGGGGCCCTGTGTGATTAGCGTACTGGCTAAAGAGGCAACAGAGCTAAAAACAAGTCGTGAATACAGCTATATATCTATGAATACAGCAAAAAAAAAGTGGCTGGTTCTTCTGTGTTATTTTGTCTTTTTCTTTTGTCCTTTATTCTGCCAGTTATGTGAAAATCTTTTATCCTCGTCGTCATCGTCCTGAGAGATCATGCGAGTCTCTGTCGACCCACAACACAGGCCGGCGTGGAGAAAAAAAGTCTCTATATTCAAAAAGCAGGAAACTCTGATCTGCCAGCCCACACTGTTGTAATGATAAAGACGTGCTGACAGCAGATAGCAGCACAGTTCTGGCCTTTTCTAACCTGAGCAGCACAACTGGCATGCATGCAAACAAACACACACACACACACACACACAAACACGTGTCTGTGCATGCACAAGATTATGTCGCCACATGGCCGCCACGGTCACCTGACCCGAGGAAAATCTGGCAACAGCACCAGAAACAACTCCAAAAACAATAACACAGCAGAGAAAATCCCTCCTCCATTTCAGCTGTCGGCCGAACGCCGTGATGCTGCAGAGACGAGTCAGGGAGTGGAGGTGTGTGGGGCAACAAATGCTACGGTCATTTTCTCCTCGCTAACCCCCGCTTCTCCGTCTCTTATCAATAAACCCAGACACTGAAGGCAAGAAATCCAGCTCAGCAGATAGTGAAGAGAGAGACGGTGGAGGGTGTCTCAGTCGTACACAAACAAACACACAGCAGGCACAGTTGGTACAACAGCAACTCTTTATAAGTTTTCTCTAAGACTCTCACATCACAAGTGAAATGCAGCAGTGCACAATGCAGGATGTTTCCAAACTGATGCACAGGCCCATCCATGCAGTTTTCAATGTATTTATAAAGTTATATATATGCCTAATCCACAATCGTTTATTTGTTTGTCTTAGGTATAACAGACGTTTAAGTGTCTCTATGTCTTTCTTTGGCTCTAATGTTGATTGTTAACATTAAAGAGGAACTATGCAGGCTTTTTTTAATCTTAACTATGCCTCATTTTTACATTAATTAACTGTGATGGTTTAATAAATGACATGTAACTAGTTCCAGGGAGAATGGAGGCTCTCTGCCTTCCACCAAGCGTCTTCTGGCCGAAAACCAACTTTGCAAGATCAGCGCCACCGCCCCTGGTGTCCCAGCTCTCGATCTGCAGCACCACGACACAAACGCACCCCGTAACCTGTAATCTCTTGTTTATGAAAGATTAAACTACACAAATATACGCGTTGTAACATCGTTTATGATATATAACATTATGTGCGGCTCTATTGATTGACTGATTTCTCGCCGGCTTCGTTGTAAACAAATGCACACGGCCGGGAGGAGGGTTAGCAAAAAAGCAGAGAAGTGATCCGACTTGCATAGTTCCTCTTTAAAAGGACAGAACAAACCTTAATGTGATACTTCATTTCATCAAAAACTCAAGGCAGGAGCGCTCTGGTACTTTGCACAATACAGGCTATTTAATGTCTTGCTCAGTCTGTAGAAGCCATATGAATGTGTGTGTTTATGTCAAGTGCTGCCTGGTGGGACTAGACCCCCTAACCGCTGCGCCGAGGTGTTGGTTTAATAGCCTACACACTGAATAACACATAAAACTGTAAAAGCCTTTGTCTGGAGGAGCGGTGCTCAGCCCACTGAGCTCCACCCGACCACATCACAGCCAGCAACAGCAGCAGCAGACGTAACTTCACAAAACAGGTTGAGAAAAGACACCTTTGCACACGCCATAAAAGGAGAAGACAACCTGGACAAGACAACACGTGGAGCTGCTTCTCACCTCTTGTTGATGGGCTTCTCATCCTTCTCGTAGGGCTTGACGAACCACTTGCCGATGCGAACGAAGCTGCGGTTCATGAGGCAGCGCTCCAGCAAGTTGTGGATGGCTTTGAAGAGCAGCGTGCGACACTCGTAGGAAAGGCCGTTCTCCCACACCCCATCTTCCTCGGCTGTTAGAGAGAGAGAAAAAAAGAGAAAGGCAAGACAGAAGGATGTGAGTGGAGTGGACAGCTGTGAGAGTTTTTCGTGACACTTTTACAAATCGGTAAGAACTCTCCGGGGCAAATAATGTCAATGTTGACAACACAATTACACAGTGAGAGAGGGGGTGCGTGTTGTTGGTCACACATCAGCTTTAACACTTGATCAGGTAACAGTGAGATTAAGTGTGGGAGCATCAGCTGCTGTACTCGACATATTGTCACATTAGGATGCATCATCATCATTATGAAGCTTTGAAAGGTTTTATCATCACGTTCATGTTTAACTTCTGAATGTTTAGCTCTCACTACTATTTACTCTCTTATGAAAATGCAAACACTGTTCTTCTCACAAGGACAATCTCACTCCTCTCCACGCCATTATGCCATCATGAATCACCTTGCAATTCCAGTCTGACAAACTTTCTAATAAACATGTATGTAGCCACGAGCAATTATATCAACTATTCAAACATGCCGCTGCTGCTCAGTGTGCACAACATTCAATTCAACCAACCCAGTGCATAATTGTAACAAGGTTACTCTGCAGCAATCTAATGAGCACAACAAGCCTGCCTGTTCACACTGGACAACCTGATACAGAAAATTTCACGTTTCCTGGAATGCAAAGCAGCAAGTCATATCTCAAGTGGCATCTGAAGAGCACATAAAAATGGCAAACGGAAAGTGTAAATGCAAACAACGTGTGTGATCACTATAGGACAGAGAAAGAGGTGAAGCAGAAACCTGCTGCTGCTGCTGCTTTCAGGTGCTCTCTGCTTGGACACATGTTGAGTTTTCATGCTGGGGTTTAAGAGCAACAGCCCTGGTTTTGTTTAGTTTTGTTTTTCAGAAACAAATGAAGGTTTCTCATCACCTTGCTGTTTTTTTTTCTGCAGGTTTTCAACAAGTTAAACGTTTTTTAAGTCTTTTTGAGACCACAATGAAAGCAATTTAAGATCTGTTTTTTGTAAGAAAGGAAGCTAAATCTGTGTCCCAGAATGACTTGCAAAGTAAATTAATTTATTCACATTCAAATGAATGACTACACTGAATACTGTGTAAACAAGAGGAGCATGCTACAGTTCACATTAGTGCTTACATGTTGTTTTGTTGCCTGACCAATACTTTCTTTTTTAATTAAGTGAAGATCAGTGCAAAAAAAAAACGTATTAAGGGTTAGACAAGCCATTAAACGAAGACAAATGCTATACTAGTGCAAAACAGTGCTGCCTGATCAATACTAAGTTTTCCTTAAAACATTTTTTGGGGGGGAAATTAACACTATTTGATTTCATCTTTCAAATATTTTTTATTAGAGCACGCTGTAATATAATATTGTTACATTTACATCAAACACATCCAAGAGTATAATGTGCATCCATACAGAGATGTGTGCAGTCAGGACATAATGCCCTCTTTTTGGCAGATGAAAGAACAGATAAACATGTATCATTATTTGATTTCAGACGTTTAAATTACTTTCAGAAAAACTGAGAAAGTGAGCAAACATTGACACTCAATATCAATTCCAGTGTCCACTGATGCTATGTTTTACTGGGAGATGATGATGCTCGCTAGCTAACCAGGAGTGGTTGGGATGGTTTTTCTGCCAAACCTCTCAGGTACAACTCGCACTTTTAAGGTTCTTTTTCACACATGCAAAGCGTTAAGACTGTAATTACACTGTTACACCCACAGCACTATAATTATTTGGTTCATATGGTGTACTGAAGTGAAACAACTCGCATACCAAAAATGTACCACGCTGATCAGAGGGGGGGGGTGAAGCTACAGCTCTGGAAAAAATAAAGAGACCATTACTCCAAAATGTTCCTAATAAATCAGCTTCTCTTTTGATTTCTAAACTCTTCCTAAGTTTAAAAAGTAGTGTTGTTGTTTTAAAATGAATATGAACTTGTTTTCTTTGCGTTATAGGGTAAGGTCTGAAAACACCAGAATTTTTTTTTGTTATTTTGACCTGTTGCCATTTTGATTTTCTGCAAATAAATGCTCTAAATGACAATATTTTTTATTTCCAAATTAGGAGACATGTTGTCAGTAGGTTATAGAATGAAACAAAAGTGTTCATTTTACTCAAACACATACCTATGAATAGTAAAACCAGAGGAACTGATCATTTTGAAGTGGTCTCTTTAATTTTTTCCAGAGCTTGTTCCACCCATATCAGAGTTGCTTTCTGAATCACATTCTGCGCTGGCTGGCCTGAACGCTTTCTTGCTTGCTGGTCTAATCTCATTAACAGCCACTGCTCACATCTTACAGCACTTAAGCTCCTTTCAGTCAAGTCTCTACAGCAAACATCTCCCCGCAAGTGTGCCGTCCGTCTCAGCCTGAGAACAAGACGGAATAAATACCGGAGCGTGGTTTGGTGACCCAACCCCTTCGCTGTCTGTCAGCCTGACGTAGCACCGGCTATAGGCCCAGAGGCAGGTTAATCAAATTTTATTGAATTATTAAGTGAACCCACGGCTTGCTCTTGTAATACAAAAGGGGTAGGTAAAAGTATTTTAAATTCAGATGACTCTAGGGCTATCAAAATAGGAAATTACACTGATTTCTTTATTTGAACATGAGAGACCCAGCTCCCGACTGGCAGGTTAGAAAAGCTTGTTTAAAAAGGAGACGCTGAGTGCTGAATGCTGAATGCTTTTCCCCCCCGAGTTTAAGCAAACATCCAGCTGTGATGCAGAGGTGCAATTATATTATAAACATATTCTGGAATAAAAATATAAAAATGTAGGATTTTCGCTTTCAGAGAGCAAAAA
The DNA here is from genome assembly GCF_045865225.1 of Trachurus japonicus. Classification (NCBI taxonomy): domain Eukaryota; kingdom Metazoa; phylum Chordata; class Actinopteri; order Carangiformes; family Carangidae; genus Trachurus; species Trachurus japonicus. Next base: position 8,363,620 of record NC_140920.1, on the reverse strand, counting down.
AAAAGAAAGAAGTTATCCCCACCCAGTCAATGAAATCTACTTCCAAATGCCACAGCTCAACCTGAGGCATCAAGATCGTCTGGCTCTAAAACATTACACATCCAACCAGAGGAAAACAACGTCAGGCTAGCTGCCAAGTAGGGGGGGGGGGGGGGGGCTCATTGTGCCCAATGATTTTGAGAGCAACAGACCAATTCATCAGGTGCGTGCACATCTTGAGGGATAAGATCGGGGACATAGAAAAAAAAAACAGGGCAGAGGCAGGAAAAGGGGAAGGAAAACAGCAATTTCCCATTAAAAATTAACCACAACTGCAGAATTAGAAAGAGAAAAAAAAGAAAGAAGAAGGCAACAAGAGTATAAATCCATTTAACTTTCTAGAAAATGTGGATGTGGTTGCTTATGCATCACTCAAGTACGTTTTTACACCATGTCTGCTTTGAGTGATTCAGCAGCTGGTCTGGACACCCTGACACACACATGGCGGCCGGGCGAGCGAGGGGTCAAAAAGTCAATACGAGATAAAAAAATTTAAAAAATCCCACTTGAGAGGCACATTGAGAGAAAGGATGGGAAAACAGAAAAGTAAATAGGATTTAGGCTAAACTCTAATGAAGAGGAAGTTCAGTGTAGCTGATAACATCTGAGAGACAACAAGCTGGCGAGGTTTTTCTTTTCTTTTCTTACAGTTAAACCTGCAGTCCCATCTCAGCCTACAGTTGATGACGCTGAGACTGGCAGAAAAACCTCTCTCCCTCCACCTACTTTTTTTATTTTTTTTTTTACATCAACCACCACCATAGTGATCCCATCTGCTTCCCTTTGCCAAGACCACATCTGCCCTTCGCCGCCGCCGCCGCCGCCTCCTCCTCCTCCTCCTCTCTGTCGCCTGTTCCTCCTCAGTCTCTCCCTCTAGCGCCGCCAAGCAACTCTAAAAAAACAGGCGTCTGGTTTACATCAAGTGTTCCTAACGACCTCATGTTCATCATGCCATGCCTGCTGCAACGCTGCCTGCATCAGACAGACAGATGGACACACACACACACACACACACACACAGTTTTCTGAGTCAAATCCAACGTAAACAATGTGACACCAGCTCACTGAAAATGGCAGTGCAACATTTTTTAAAATTCATTTTCACGACTAATCACTCGTACAGGGGTCCTCTCCTCTCCTCTTGGGCCAGATGGGACTTGTGAGGAATCGTGATGATAAATGTCTACGGACCCCACCTGCTACGGCGGGCGACGTGGTTACAAACCGAATCCAGATGTAGAACCAAAAGAAATAAACAAATGGAAATAAATCATTTATATTAAAATCAAAAAAAAAAAAAACAGGATATTTGCTTTCCTTGCTGCACTTGCGTTTCAAGTCCTTGAGGGAAACCTGTTGGCCTTGTAACCTCGCTGCTCGTCAGAAATATGCAGAATCCAAAAGAGAGAGCATCGTCGCAGAAGGTCTCTTTAAATGCACAGTTTATATTTAGTGAAAGAAATAAAAAGATATTCAGAAAATTCAAGCTACTGGAAAGCAGTGGGTGATAATTCAAACAATGCATTCATCACACATCATGGCCAAAGTGTAAAACGGCAAAAATAATAATATACTGTTCAACAAATACAAGTTACCAATCATTAATTTATCCATCTTACTGTTTAATCGTATTACTGTCATTACTGCTAATAATAAGCCAGTTGTTTAGTTAATTAACGGACTGCTCATTTTCTCCCTGACATGTCAAATGGAAACTAATGAAAACTGCCCGTTAGATTTCTCAAATTTATCAAATTCTCACACCTGCACAACTTGACGTAACAGCTGTTTGGCAAATCTGACCAAAAAAAAAAAAAAGATTAATCATCTGAAGAGTTGTTGATTCATTTTCTGTCGTTTGACTAATTGTTTTTGCTGCGGTAAAAAAAAAAAAAGGAGATTAATAGCATCAAACTGTCTGCGGTGCACATTACACACCTACTTCCTCTTTCTGTTTTTAAACCTGCTCTACTATTGTTGTTTTTTTTGTGTACTCCTGCAGTTTTTAAGTATAGTAGGTAATAATGACGATGAGCCGCACACGTAGCAAAGTTTTTCTGTGTATATACGGTATATATACACAATATTTTGCAAGGAAGGAGGGGGCCACAGAGTGCTGTGCTGAGGACAGTGCATGGGGCGAAGATGCATGGCCTCATTTAGACAAAGATTTATGTGCTCAGCTGATGGTTAGGACACTTTCATGTCTCTGCCTCGTGTGTAGCGGGCCCAGATGAGCTGACCTTTATAAGAGCTCTTAGGCGGGTTGCACAGCCGCTCCATTAAGAAGAAGACTCACATCCAGCTCAAGCAAAGCAAAGGAAACATCTTTACAGTCACACTACAACACCTTTGTTCCTATTGCACCAAAACATGGAGGTGCAGCAGCTTCAGTCCTGTGTTCATCTGAAAGAAAAACCGCACCTCAAAACTCAAAATCACAAAACGCCACGTGGGTGTTTTTTTTTGGGGGGGGGTGTATATCAAATTTGGAAAGCCACCTCTACTACTCCCCACCCTCCTCCTCCTCCTCCTCCTCCTCCTCTCCTGGTCTTCTGTGTGTAAGCAATTAGAGCAGCAGTCGGTCATTAAACAGCAGGATTAATGCCTTGTGATCGACTGTGCTCAAGGGGATTCTACCAAGCCTGGCCAGAAGGTTTTCTCCTCTCCTCCACTTCCTCCTTATCTGCAAGGAGGGGAGAGGGAAAGAGAGAGGAAGAGAGAAAGAGAGAGAACCAGCAGTGCTCTGTAAAGTCTCCATTACTAATTAATGAATATTTCTTGAGCAGAGAGGGAAAAGAGAGAAAGATAGAGAAGAGGGAGAGGGAGACTGCACCCATGGGCCAGAGCTGCATGCATGGCCGAGTTCCTGCACTGTGCCAGCCAATGGAGATCCATCAGAGAGCACGAGAGAGAGGGAGATGGAGCAGGAGGGAACGAGGAAAGCGGAGGGTGGTTCACACAGGCAGGAGATTAGCCCTGGAAAATTGATCCCCGAGCACAAAAGCCATCAGCCTCCTCTTACTTTTTTTCCTCCTAAAGAGTGAGTCTGGGTTTATCTATTCATCATTCTCCGATGTGTTGCACACTTTAGTTTAGAGTCTAGACCCATTTTGACAGGGATAAGGAGAGAGAGAGAGCGCCACAAATCCGAAGCCACAAGTTTAACCATGTGTATCACTGGCTAATTACCTTTGATGCACATCCACATCCACATCCACATCCGCCAGGTGTGTTGTGTTGTGTTTGTATTCCAGACAAGCCTTCACCAAAACAAGCCTTACAGTTGTTTGGTACTGATCAAACAGTGTTAAAAGGGAGAATATGCCACTGGCTGAGGAGACAAAATAGATTTTTCTGCTCCAGTTATACATTGTAAACAAGTTCCTTAATTATCTAAGCAATTGCCAGGAGTTCACTAGTTACAGTTACAGCTATGCTAAGTCCGGTCGCTTTTTCTGGCCATGTGCATTTGTTTTGGAGTGCATGGAGCAGAGGGGGGGGGGGGGTGAAGTTATATATCATATAAGTTTTACGATGTGTGCAGAGTTATCTGTCACAAACAAGAGATTACAGATTACGGAACGTGTTAGTGTCGTAGTGCAGTCCATGTTTCTCGCCCAGACGAGCTCAAGGTTGGTTTTTGGTCACGAGACGCTAAAGGAAAGGCAGACAGCCTCCGTCCTCCCCGTAACAAGTCATTGCACCATCACAATTACCCCGAAGCTGTTTAATTAAGGTAAAAAATCCTGCATAGTTCCCCCTTTAAGAGTGGAAATTTCAAAATTCAGTTTGACTTTCATAGGCTGTCCAAGTCAATAACATTTTCGAAACTCTAAAGAGTGAGTGGCATTTCTCCTTTCTGAATCCTTGCCTCGGGCTCGCACTGGGCTGCAGTGCTTACAATGGGCCTTACATCATTGTAAGGCTGAATCTGAATCACAGTCATTTTTGTGTGTCATCGCTCCTGTCACAATCCAAGAGCGCAAATACGCCATTACAGTCATTAAAATAGGGCTGCAAGTGCACAGTCAGATATCCACATAACAGATGGTTTGACATTTTGCCTTTTACATGCAAATATGATCCTTTTTTTTCTCTTTCCTTCTTTTTTTTTAGTTTTTGGTCAAAAATAGGCGACTGGGGGAAAAAAAAAACTGTAGTATTGATGTTCTCCAGGCCAGTAGAAGCGAGCACCATGCAGGAAGCAGCACCAATCAAATAAACATAACTTATTAGACTTAATATAATTGATCATTTAAAATCACAGCTGTCCATCTCAGATTACCAGGAAATGAGGTTGAAATTTACCATGTGTGCACCAGTGCAACAGCATGCCACACAACCGATAAATCACTCACTGAATCATTTTAAAGGCTACTTATCAATGACTCACTCATATCACATGTGGGAGAAATCTGTTTGTGCTTCTTAAAGAATCTGATTGAATCCATTCGCAGCAGTTTAAAACCTAATAATATTATTTTGGATGCACAACTGTTTCCTGTACTGGATATAAGAAGGCAGAGTGTTAGTAATTAATGAAGAGCAGGAACAAATTCGGTCACATTTCGCTGCAGGTTCAGGGCTTTTTGTTTCCACTATCTGACCATCAATAACAGCCGGCTCTGTTTGTGGACAGTCAACAAACATATTATAACCCGCATTATGCAGGTACTGCTTCACACAGTTTCTCTCACAGATGTTAGGGCAGTTCAATAATTTTCAAGTTAAGATTTTATTCACAGAAAAAGCCTGCAAAAAGTGAAACTTTCAGCCAACACAACATTCACAGACTACTGATATATGCCCTTTGGAACCAGATATTTTGCCCTGAGGTGCAAAGAAGGGTTGCTGTTTTTTTTCTCCACCTTTGATTCAAATGGGCATGGAAGAGAGTGGTCAAACATGAACAAAAAAAATCCTATGAAACTGGCAAAGCTAGAAAAATTCAAAATGTTATTGCAAACCAGCAAAAACAAAAAAACACGGTCAGGAACTGAGCTTTTCTTCCCTGGATGATTCCAAACAATCAGTACGTTTACATGCACAGAGCTTAATCGAGCTATGTTCAAAATTCAATTTTTGGCGTCTAATCGGACTTCTGTCCTTGTCCCAGTTTACATGCAACTGACAAAATCAAATAACTGACGGTGTCGGCCTTCTCAGGTGGCAATATGCATCGTTTCAGCGGGTTAATACGGCCCCTTGTCCTGTTGACTTTTCTGTGACCGAGTAAAAAACTGAATATAAACAAGTTAATAAGCTTAATAAATTCTCAACTACAGTCCCCGACCAGACCCGCCGGTCTGGGCCGGGTTCGGGCTGAGAATAGAAATACAAATGCCAGTCCACGGACTTCCATTCTCTCTTTCTCTCGTTGTTTTTTCTTTATTTGGCCAGGTTCAGACGGCTTCTCTGCTCCACATTGTGCCATCTCTACTGCTGTGAAGCATGCGCACATGCATTGTCCAGTTTCAGTCCGATTAAGGCGAATACATGCTGAAGGAAATCGATTTCCAATCGCATTATCTGGGTGTCTGGAGAACTCCGATATTAGTCGAACTAACGAGTTTACATGCACTTTAGTTGTCCAGTTACAGTCGGATTAAGTCAATAATTCGTTTTTTCTCAAGTGTCATGTAAACGTACTGAATGTGATTATTATCATCATGAGCCAGCAGAGGAGATGAACATCTTAAACGTTGACCTCTCTCCTCCCCCCACCCCCACCCCCACCTCTTCCCTCCGTCACTCTCCAGAGATCTGACCAAGCATCCAGTGAGGAGGAATAGATGTGTGAGCTCCAGGGACGCACGGCGGACGGAGATGGCTGATAACCTGCTCTGGACGGACGGATGACCAATCTCACTTTTTAACCTTCCCATTTAACAGCTAATAATACAACGTGTAGCCCACACCGCATGAGCTAAGAGGGAGAGGGAAGGGGAACATAATGCAGCGAAAGCCCCAGTGGGACTTGCAAGTGAAAAAAGGGACCAGGGCAAACTAGGAGAATTTTTTTTTTTAAATAATGTACCAAAGAGCAATTACCCTCACATACAGACATCTACTCCTCGATTCTATGCAGAAAAAGATCAGTGGGTCTCTGAGAGGAGGAAACGGCAGCCATTTATCTTTCGCTGTAGATGCCCCCGGTCAGGAGACTCCACCAGCTTTTGAGGGGAGAGGACGAACGAACAGAGTGTAGGATTTGCATAAGAATACATGCCTATAGTCAACCACTGGGAGGAGGAGGAGGAGGAGGGGAGAGGAGAGGAGGGGGGGAGGATGGAGGCAAGCCATTTAATTCAGCAACGGCATTCTCTTGTTGGGAATAATTTCTGTGCATGGCCAGGGGAAGATTAGAATTGGTTTTCCCGTTGTGTTACGAGCGAGGCGGGTTGTCCGACAGCGTAGAAAAGGGGCTTGGTGGTTTGTTACCCTTACATTTCTTCAATGGTGATTAAGTGTCAGACGTTAAAAGATCCCTCAAGTTTTTCCGCCCTTCACTACTCTCGTCTCTCTTGCTCACTCCTTCTCTCCCCCCTCGCCCCCCCCCTCATCTCTCTCCCTGGAGAGAAGGGATTACTGGCACACTGGTATACAGAAATGGCACTTGCTCAAAATTAAAAGACTTTCACAGGCCGCTAATCTAATGAGGATGGAAGGGGAGGGGGGGAGGGAGGGATGGATGGGATGGATGGGGGCAAGCAAGCGCTATTTCAGCTGCCGAAATGAAAGGACAAGAGCGGATTTTCATGTTTACCACCAACATTGCACTAAAGACAAAAAAAAAAGAAGCCCAAAACACAGAAATAAAAGAAAGCTTTTTTCTTTTTTTTTTAAATACTATTCCCGAGACGTGCGAAGACCGAAGGCAAAAAATAAATATAAATATATTACATCGAACTGGTGGCGGTTAAAAGGCGACAACAGTTGTGACATTACAGTTGAGTGCACACAGGTTGGGCTGGTCCTACCACAGTCTGCCCTGCCAATGCTCACTCCTCCTTTTTTCTTTCTTTTCTTTTTTTTTATTTGTCGATTCGCACCTCCACAGGCGGAGCACCCAGGAGAGTCCAGCTGTCAATCATCATCGTTCTGACACACACACACACACTCACACACATACAGTATAGGCACTCTACCAGAGCAGTGATCGTCAACCCCGGTGCTCAAGACTCAGAAAACGTCTCACACTGTCTTGCCCTCTCTGTATTCACCCGACATCTCACTTGTTCCCGGTTTAACAGCCGGTGAAAACCAGCGGGAATCTGGGGCCTTCAAAAAAAAAAAAAAAGGAAAAAAGGAGGACGCCGAAGTCAACTGCACTAAATATATATATATAAATATATCGAGGACAGCCCAGGCAGACACACACACACACACACACACAGGTTGACAGATCCAGGTAAAGCCATCTGGACAAGAGATCCGGACATTCCTCCATCCCCGTCGCAGCTGAATTATCAGGTCTCAGGACACAGTATCCTGAACAGACTGATCAGCAGCTGCAGATCAGAGGTTGCAGAGAGAGGATGAGGAAGGAGGAGGGAGGGAGGAAGGGAGGGGGAGAAAGAAAGAAACCCTCCGGCTGACTTTATATCCATCTAGAGAGGCTGCCCTGCTTCATTTCTCTGGCACAGCCCTGCAGCAGCTACAGAAGGAAGAGAGGGGGGAGTTGGGGGGGGGGGGGCTCAGAGAGGAGAAGACATCTTCCACTCGAGAGACGGGAGCAACAGCTTCCAAAACAGGAAACTGCAGATTATGACGCCGCCCATCTGGGAACCATTCACACCGACACACACAGCTGAGTCAGGGTGCAAAACACTTGAGGAACACGGGGGGCGGGGAATGTGAAATATCTCATCAGGTGCTCAGGATGCAAGTCTCTGTCGAGTGTCCGTGGGGACAAGGAGACGGGGAGACGAGGGGAGGAGATGCACTGACTGCACCATGGTTTTTTATTTTATATTTTAAAAATTCATGTAACACAACATCTAAAAAAACAAGACCTGCTAAAACATGATTCATCATTTTGTGTTGGAAGTAACACCTGGAAGGAAAAAAAATACAGTGCAGATTTACTGGTCAATATTCAATTATGTAATTTCTATCTCCCGCAACACATGTTTAATCTCCCCAAAGCCTGTGTATAATAAAAACACAGCAGTGACTACAACAATTTCCAAATATAGATTCTCCATACCACCCCCTCCTACTTGAAATGTAGCACACTCCATTAGAGAGAGGGGGCCTGAGCCAGACGCTTCAGGTTATTACCAGGACCCGTTAGGCCTGAATGAGCTGCCCATCGTAGCCTTCAGCTCCTATTTTTGAGCCCCCTTCAGGCACAATGTCCCATAATGAAGGAGGGTCACAGACGGCGCTGTGCTTGGCTCAGATTCCAAAGTTCAATCTACATGGCAGAGAGCATGAATAAAGATGGCCTTTTCCCCCCATCTTCCACCACTAATGTCACTGTTACTGTCTGAAGAGGGAGAAGAAGTAGAAGAAAGTGGGGGGTGGATGCATTTGCCTCCTTTCTGCATGGCTGCATCTGCACGGCTGCGTTTCTCGCTCAAGTTATGATATGACTGAACTCGCGCCGCTCGTACACCTTCATCCTGTCCCTGCTCACTCACCCTCTCCAGACCAGAACGGCAAATTCAACTCGGGGGGGCTGTATTTTCCTAACATTTTAGGTCTAAAAGAAGGAATCTGAAGATTTTCAAGCAAGCCGACATGTTTGTAAAACTAGATCTAATTCAAAGTCTCACGCAAGACCCAAATTGACGCGCTCGGTGTGTTCACGTGCAGTCGGAAGCTCCCGTTTGTGTCATAAACACAGGAATATCAACTCTTGACTTGCTTGAAGTAAATAAACTTCTCGGTGCATGTTTGAGTAGCCATCTGACGCTGTCTGTGGAAAAAAAATTGCGGCTTTGAGGGATGTAAACAGCCTAAGCAGCGGAACTTCAATCCCCATTCATCGCTGCCGTGGCGATGGATGCGGGGACAGACACAACAACTACCGCAAAACAGGAGCAATTAAACTGAAAATCTTCAGATTCCTTCTTTTAGACCTAAAATGTTAGGAAAATACAGCCCCGAGTTGAATTTGCACCGGAATTGTCCTTTAAACACGTGACTTCATCCAGCTGGTTCATCTTCACCGAAAATACAATACACGGTGCTGATTCATCGACTGTCAGGCCGTGGACATTTGGATATGATAATCCTCTCTCTCTCACACTCACATCCAATAATAAGGCAGTGCGATGCCCAGTGTGTCCAGGGAGAGGGAGTTTCCCCGCAGGTGTTGGCACGACCAGCCGGGCTGGCGAGTTGATCAGTCAGAGGAGGATAAGAGAGGGGAGGGAGTATCAGATTACACAGATTTTAAGACTTCCCTGAGGTTCTCGCTCCCCGTGCATACCTGACAATCAAGCAGAGGAATCTGTGTCGTTTTTCATTGTGCAGCTAATAATGTATCTCGACAGAGACATCTATGTTCAAGTGCCTCTCTTACAAAAAGCTGTGAGCCCTCTCTACACTTCCCGTTATCTTTTACAGCCATCGTTCTTTTAGCTGTATAACCTTGAGTGGATCCAACAAAGGGTGCAACGGTAGTGGAGGTGGAGAGCATATCCGCAAAAGGTAGTGACTCAGAAAAATAGAGCAGCAAAGCACCTTTTCTTTTTCTGACTCTTTAATCTTTTAATTTTGCCAAAAAGCTGCAAAAAGCAATCTTGCTACAGGGGGTAAATTAAGTGCTCTTCAAGCAGCAGAACTGACTCTGTGTCAGAGAGGCTCATTTACCTCAACTCAATCACTTAATCTCGACAAGAACCCCAGATGTTGCTCTGTGCCTCATCCTGACCTCCGTCCTTTTGCGCTGACTGAGCGAGCAGCACAAAGTGGACAACGTCACGTATCTGCACAGCTTCATAATAAAACATGCTTTTCTCTTCCGTATTAACACGCAGCCTTGTGTGTGTGTCCGAGCCTCACCTGCGAGCTCGTGGTGGATGAGATCTGCGAAGTTAGGGTCGTCCCCCCACCAGAAGAGCCACAGCTCCCGCCGGCCCTGCCGCTGACTCCGCCGCCACACGCTGAGCACGTCGGCCTTCAGGCAGCGGCTGAAGCTGCACAGGATGGGATCCTCCTCCGTCACCGGGAAGAGGATGGGCGCAGAGGTGGGACCCTGCCACACAAACTTCTTCCATTTGATCCCTGTCAAGTCAGCCTGCGGGAAGAAGAAGGAGGAGAGGAAGTTACAGTGTGCAGAGTGAGTCGCCGCTTCCAGATCCACTCAGCAGCATCTCAGAGCAAACATGTGCTGAGCTGAAAGTAAAGAGTAGGTGTTAACCCTCCGTTTACACTCCAGCCACACACAAAAAAAATGGACGACTGTGTACTTCTGCTTCAGGTTTTTTCAATATGACCATGAATGTTTGAAACACAAATAGGAAAAAAAAGTGAGTGAGTGAACACAGCGAAACAGCGCTATGCAGAGATGAATTCACGGAACGATATTGATAGAAAAAACAAAAAGCGGAATCAATTTGTGGCTTGGTCTTGATTCTGTGGTCTACGTATGGGAAATAATAGATGTGTGTTTTAGTAAAATGAACGTTTTTGTTTCATTCTATATAAACTACTGATAACAATTTCTCCCAAAAAATTACAACTGGTCAAAATAACAAAAAAGATGCAGTGTTTTCAGACCTCAAATAATGCAAAGAAAACAAGTTGATATTCATTTTTAAACAGACCACTAATGTTTTAATTTAGGAAGAGTTCAGATTAATATCGATGGAAATTTCAATTTTAATCCTGCAGCAGCAGTGATTGTTTACTGATTTACTGATTATTTACTGATGCATATGTTATAGTTCTAAGATTTTCTATTAAAATAAAGTCAATAATGACATTTTCTGTGTTCTCTTTTTATTTGGAAAAGTACCGAAAAGTATCGAAACAAGTATCGTGACAACACTACGGCACCTTAATCCTCATTATTGGTGAGTGCTGTCTGTGTGTGCGTGTTCTTTGCCTTTCTATAAACACTGTCCGGCTTTTATAGAGAGAACAAAACACGCAGGAAAAAGCCTCACAGGCAGTAAATCACTGACGGGGTTATTAAGTGTTAAAGCAGGAGCATTACACTCCACTGGTAGCTACCACTGCTGCTTATCAGCTAAGCACCAACCGACCCATGTCTACCTACATAAACACACACACAAACATTAACTACCACACACACACACTCAGCCTTAAGGCATACATCCCCATTTCAGCTGGCAATCTCAGTCCTCTATCTATTCTTGTAGACATTTCGAGTAATCTGTGCGAACATGCATCGTATAGTCCTATTGCATCCAGTCCGTCCGTCCGTCTGTATGTTCAACCAATTAATCCATTACAATTCAGGGGGATATCTTAACTCAAGTGCAGATGCGCTGAGCCTGAACAAGTGATTACCCGTGGTTGTGGCGAAGCGGTGGTCTTTCGCCTGGCTAGGGATAAGCTGGGAGATTTGTGGAGTTATTTGTGATGGTGTGTGTCTGTGTGTGTGTGTGGTGAACGTTTAGGCTGGGGAGGAGGACTGTCAAAACAGAGCATTGTGTGGCATCAGCTGGAGCAGAGCTGGATCACAACAACAAGTTAGCAAGCCATGCAACGCTGTGACCTCATACAGGTCAACAAATCATTAAAGGATAATTACCGTTTTTTACAATCTGGTCCTTATTTCTAGCATAAAATACGATCATTTACTCACCCAGATAACTTTGGTGTCATTACAAGTCGTTCTGACGAAATCAGCTCCAGCCAAGAGCCGCGTATGCAGCTTCTAAATAACACATTATCTGCAGAGAAACTTGTTCATTTCGCCAATATTTAGTTCTGATAGGCTAGTGCTATTCCTCTCTGAGTCCAGGGTTAGCTGTTATCAACATCCGGGGTCTGTAGGTTGACCTACTGACCTCTGACCTGGATGATGTCATCTCTGAGCACCGTACGGCTCATTATGATAATAATCATTCCGCTTCGGCATTCGGGTCCATTTTTAACGCAACTAGCCGGAGCTTTAGTGAGTCCAGGCTGCTGAGAGGAAGCCTGTGGAAGCTGAACCTCGTCCAGCTGCTCATTTTGTTCTAACAAGTCGGAAACACGCAGAAACGAACCATAGCATTAGCGGTAGCAACAAGCTGCGCGGCACTCAGAGATGACATCATCCAGGTTAGAGGTCAGTAGGTCAACCTACAGACCACGGATGTTGATAACAGCTAACCCCGGACTCAAAGGGAGATAGCACTAGCGTATCATAACAAAATATTGGTGAAATTAACAAGTTTCTCTGCAGATAATGTGTTATTTAGAGGCTGCATTCCGCTGCCCTGTAAACTCACATTATACGAATATACGCGGCTCTCGGCTGGAGCTAATTTCGTCAGAACGACTTGTAATGATACTTAAGTTATCTGGGTGAGTAAATGATCGTATTTTATGCTAGAAATAAGGTCCAGATTGTAAAAAATGGTAATTATCCTTTAAAGACCTAACATTTACAGCTCCTGTTCATGTCTAGGTAACACACCATATAGCAGCGCATACAGACTCAGAGGCCAGACTGTTAATCCACAATTAAGTAACGACCGTGCGCTTCATCAATAAACAGAAAGCATGTGTTTAATTTGTTCTCCACCACTAACTCCACTAAAAAAAACATGTCTGGAAAGCATACAAAAAGCCCAAGTGAAAGCACACAACACTGATTGTGTTATGCTCAGGATCAAAACATCATGATCTCCGATGAACAATCAGACTCGTAATAACAGAGATGAAAAGCTGCTAAACATGCAAAGGACCAAGTACCAAGGTACAAGTGTAGCACAGTTATAGGTCTGTCTGTGTGTGTGTATCTGTGTGTGTGTAACGACAGTCGGGGCTTCTCCTTCCTGCTGGAGTGCGTGAAGCACCACATTACACCTGCATCTCACTCGGAAACATCTGTGCGCACAATGCAAAAAGGGGGGAGGGAGGGTGGGGACAACGGTTAACTGTGAAACCAGATCATAAGCGGCAACAGATCAGGCAATTAGCACAGGAACAACCACCACCATCATCTTACTGACCATGGACCGGTCCCCTGTGGTATTATGTGCTTCACTGTATGAAAGGGTTTTGTTCATGAGAACCCTACAGATTTTATTATAGACCTCTTCCCCACCTCCCCCCCTCTTACAGATATTGGTTTCACACTTTTAGACATGATTACGTGGCTGCACTCAGACAGCCAGGCATCAGGCTGGTCACAGGGCGCTGGATCCTTTGGTTTGAATTACATGACTCTTATTCAAATGAGTGTTTCGGTAGCGACTTGCTTAACTAGTGGTTACAGTCAGTAAGCATTGTTTCATTATCCAAATGTGCATTATGCATTAGCAAAAAATAGCTCTTACGAATTCATGTTTTAGGTTGACCTCAAGTCAACTTAACTGTCACACATTGCTACTGCTTTTTATAGGTCAGAGGAGAACACATCAATCCTGCACATTGTGCTATTGTTATCGTAGAGTGCATTGTCCTGTCTTACTAAAAAATGTATGTGATGTATATAAATGCAAAGGGTTAGAGGTCTTGGTCCCTTGATGTTTCCATCTGTATGTTAAGTTACACAGAAGAACCAAAGAGTAAAAGGGAAATAAACTCAACTGCTACTACTTTCAACCTTCAAGCAATTACCGCAATTAAGCTTTCACAATCTGTCCTAAACAATTACACCATTAATTGAGTAGGGGAGCAAAATAAAAAATTAAACTGATGACAACTTGGATTAAGTCTCAAGTGTAAATCATTTAAGAAGTAACAATTAAAAACCACAGATCTTCTCACCTGACCAATGAAGTATTTCATAGTTTAATTAAAAGTCAGCCTGAAATCAGCTGACTCCTAAAATGGAAAACACTGGCATGCTTCTTGTTATCATCTATAGTTACCGCAGCAACTGTACACTGAAAAGTGAAGCGACTTGACGACATTACATCCTGTGGGCCAACGCAGCTTTGACCCGGTTCATTTCTGAAGTTCAGCTTGTGTGGCGTAGCACTCGCAGCTAAAATACTGATGAATGCTGCTGCTGCTGCTGTTAATGTGTGAATGAAATACAACAGCCTACATGAGCAGAAGGCCTGAGTCTTCATCTTACATTACAGAGCTATTCATAACCATTTTGCGACTGGTTCTGCTACTATCAGAATATTTTCATCTACGGTGCAGTTTCCCTGCCAAGTAGGCAGCTGAATACATTATGAATCTCTCATTTAAAATATATATATAGTATATACCACTCACTACAGTAACCGCACTTTACCGAGGCAAGTACTGTATACCGAGGGCCGTGCGTTACCGTCATTAAACAATTATCCCCTGTAATAAACAAATCACTGTACGTTTTATGTTTATTACTATAAGTCCACATCTGACATCTTCATCCTTAATACTAAACTCCATCATTAACAGCTTCAATCCATGATTATTATTCTGCAATAAGGAGCACAGCAGATGCATTATTCACAATACTTAAAAAACAATCCGCTTTGATAAATGCACAATATTTAACATCTTACATCAATTCTTAAACAATAAGCTGCCAAAGGGACAAAAACAGCCTATAAACAAAACACTGATCCTGAACTTTGTCTCTGCTCTGAACAAGATGCAAGGACACATTATTTCCGCGGGCGCTTAGTTCTAATGTGTTGGGAACACGACAACTCAGCCTGTAGGTTGAAATCTACCGAACAAGTTTCAAACTGCGAGGTCTGAATATCCATCGTAAACTTCTGCACAGCGCTTATTATTAAGACACCTTGGAGTGTAAAGAAAGTGATTCAGACGGTATCAGACAGGTGTATTGTTGGCTGAGGTCTGTACACTAATGCACATGTCATGGCTTTGGCCTGATGTAATGAGGTTTTGGCTGGATATATAAATATATATATATATATATATGAATAATTGCCTGCCATTAAGGATAGATTTACAGATTCCTTATTGCCTGGCTACATGTTCACTTGGAGGAGAACTTGTGGGTGTAACAAAAGCAAATACAGTGCCTCATTACATCTGCATTTTTGGCAGTGAATAGGATAATCTTAATGAGTTGGAAAAGCAGAAAAAGGACTGTTACCGTATGGACGAACTGGCTCAGGGAATACATTGACTCATTAGCAATGGAGCAGCAAGCAGCGTTCACCCTCCAACAAAATCAAAACGGACAAAGTCATCTCTAAATCACAAATAGAGACATGTATACTACGCCGGGAGAAGCAGCTGCAGTAACGGACAAAAAAAACTACTGCAAAAGTTTTTGTTCCAGTGTAATGACATTATATATATATATACTGCTATTACCCGTGTTGATATTACAGCACATAATGTTGAGCATGGAGTTAAAAAGAGTTCGCTGACATTTAGAGCCATCTTTTCTCGTTCCGATTAATTGGAAATTAGACAGCAGATCAAAAACACTCCCAGTGTTCACAGTCAGCGTGAGTGTGGTGAACTTAATCTGACCCCAAAATGAAACTTGATCAAAGTTTAAGTGACTGTGTGTGTGTGTTTGTGTGGGTTGGGTGACTTATCCCCATACATACAGGACAGGACATACTAGACAAAAACCACAACAGCACCGGTAAAGAAAAGCGATAAATGATGACCTGAAGTAGCTCAAAAAAAGTGGATGAGTTGGTTTTAAACCTGTTGAGCTCTTTTTTTGTTTCCAAGAATTGTACAAAAACGTCTGTAGTCAGTTTAAAAGAAACAAGCCTCATCCAGCAACAATTTCAACCAGAATGTGTGTTTAGTTTATAGAGGAAGTGATCCAGACTGCTTATTCATGATACATCTAACTAATAAAAGACTGATAGTGCAATTTATGATTCTGCAAACAAAATAATAAAACTGTGTTTCCCTGTTGCTTTATCTCTATACCGTATTTACAATAATGCTGAGATGAAGGTTTGTTGAGCAAGGCTGAGTGACAACTGTGTGGCTCTGAAACATTAAAGACTTAGAGGAAAGATTTGTCTTACAGCTCAGTCATCAATGAAACTGCATCTTGTACATCTTGATCACACTCAAACACTACGCTACGCCTCACCCACTGCGTGTAGCTGAATGCTGCACGGGCTTGAGACGTTATCTTAATGGCTATGTCTATAGCTGCATAAATGTGCAGTAGGGCCAATTACTTAGGAATTAAACTGGTGTTAAATTGCATTTGCAATAGCATCGAACAACGACAACTTCCATAAATTACCCCGCTTATAGTTTTCATCTGTTTTGTTTTTGTTGTCATGATTGTCTTTAATCAGATTTGGCGTAGAATACATGTGACTGTGTGTAAAACCAAACTGCTGGCTCAGTCTTATCCCTGCAAGAGACAAGAACGTTTACTTCTGTCCTTAAATACTCTGAGTTTGAATAGGCAGAACTGAATAGCCCCTCTGTCAAAGACTAGACACATCAGTACTTCAACTCCTCTCCTCATCAACAATAAAAAAGAGACAGACTGCTCTATCAAGGATAAATGTGCCTTCTGCAGTTGTTCTGTCTGTCCTTTCAAAATAAATTAGAGGCAGCCTGTGTGCAAAAGCAGAGGGTGCCAAGGATATCTGTGTATTTCCTTCCAACTTGTGTTCCACATGCAGGCAAGACAGTGTGCATGAATGTGCCTCACACACACTCTGCACGGTTATTCCCTCTTCCTGTGTCTTAGTAAATGCTAAGGTATTGAGCAACTGCTTATAAAATGTCCTGTTGGCAGGACAAGCAATGTGGGTCGTTAGAAGTTTTAGCTTTCATATGCCAGAGCCAAAAATCACACTGCTTTGCAATGGGAGGGAATCTAAGGCTAAAGACACTGGATATGGGCAATAAGTTTTTCCTGAGGTGATGGCGTACTTGAGGGGTTACGACCCGATCTTGCCAGCTGCTCACCTTCCCTCTGGCCACTTTGGGTTCTGGGTCTCAGTCGGGAACACTGTGTTCAAACAGCTGCCTTCTTTGCCTTTTAAGATACGAGACAAGCAACAGGTGAAGCCGCTCAAATCATGTTGCAGATGCTTCTTCTGCTTCTTCTTCTTCCCCCGACCAAGTCTCTGTCTTTTCCTGTCTGTCACCTCTCTCTCCTTCAGTTTACCGGCCTGTCATGATGGCAAACATGAAACTAACAACTGTGCGTTTGCATTTTTCTGTTGAGGACAATGCAAATTCAATAAGTTTCATTTGAGCTCTCTGGTTCTGGTTCGTTTGCTATTTGCCACATTCAGCGCTACAGTATCTCTCTCACCCAACAGATTTTTTTGCAGAAGGTGTGTGTGTGAACTTGTGCTACAATATTGAAACACATGGCAGCCAAAACTACAAAGTTCGGGACAAGCCAGCTACACAGATGCATGACAATATACAGGAAAAGATAAACAACCTTACTCACTAACTTAATTATAACAAACCCACTTTAAAATACAAAAAAAAAAGTATGCAACAAGTAGTATCATATTCCAGAGATGACCATCATCCAGTGAAAAACGAAGGGGGTAAAAAGTGCCACAATGTGTTCGCATTCTTTCAGCATAAAACCACAAAGTGGAGTCTGTTCAGTGAGTGAGTCATAACAGCATTGGTGTTATGCTTAGTCTCACTGTGCAGGAAAATGTCAGCCAGACAGGCACAGCACCACAACTACCAGCCACTACCTCGTCTGTCCACTGTAGCCACCGCTGCCTTCAAGTGCTGTCGTAAACATTGTAATTACGAGTTCAGCACACACAATCGACCCAAAAGAGTAGTATTGAGAGAGTGTGTGGGGATTTTCTGCAATGAAATGTTAGCTTCTGGGGGGGCGGACAGCTTGGGAGATGTGTCAGCCTGTGATGCAAAGACATGTACTATGTCACTCTATTGTTATTACACTGGAGTCTATATCAATAACACTGTCTATGCATTTTTTTTTACTCTCCATTCTCATTTAACATTGTCACATAAATGTATTTACATAGCGGTCAACAGTCGACGCACTTTATGTGGTCTTTTACTTACGCCGCTGCACCACAAATTGATTCTGTGACACTTAATCTATTAAAGAAAATCTACTTTTTTTTATGGTTACCTTTCAGCGGCTGACAAATCACATTGTGGAGTGAGAAAGCTTGAAACGAGGACACAAAGCTAGCATTACAGTCCTCTGCTAACCTATAAGTGAAACTGTAGTTAAGCCTGCTGACAAGCCAATTAACTGCAACAACAAACACACACTCAGACCATGTTGTTGATTATCCCCTGGCCTGAGGAGGGACTGTACAGTCAAACAACGCCTTTACATTAGCCGTGGTAGTAACAACTGTGGACTAAACACAGTGCATGCTCGCCGTGCTATTTATCTCACAGGGGATTTAAATAATACCTGTGAACTTCAAGCAAGTGGCAGCGCAACCACAACTATTTAGGGTAATGTCAACTACCCACAACTGACAACATGATGAAAAAGAAATTGAGTGACTGACAAACAGGTCAGCACAGTATGCATGCACTTCTACCCAATTCATACTGTAGCAACAACAACAAAAAAAAAAGTGCAGCAGAGATATTGCAAGTACCTAGATGTTTGTAATGCCCAGGAATGCATGCCAGAGATTATATAAATCAGCCTGGGGCCTGTGCCCTAGTTGGTGTGAATACTAGCAAATGAAGTCCAAGGAGATTGAGCCACTGACAAACAAGATGATGACATATTAACCTTTGCAAATAAATATTGTTAACCCAAACAATCTTGTTAGAGCTTGTTGCTGCTAAAAAAAATAAAAATAAAAAAGAAGAGGAAGAAGAAAAGAGAAAGAGCTTTCTAGGCAACACATACGAGGAGCTGCTGGTCCTTGCATGGACAAAGCTGTGCAACTTTGGGCATTGACATTTCGTCCAACCAGGAGTTGTCAGTGCTGTACAGAAACTACACTCAGCAGCAAATTGCACCAGTCTCAGTGGTTTTAAACTTAAGACTGCAAACTCAAAGTGCATGAAGTGTTTGTTTTTTTCACGGGTGCATCACTTGATAAAAAGCATAGTGGAAATGTAATGTAACGAGGACGAGATAGCAAGTTAATAAATGATAACAAACACGGCGTTGAGGCAAAGCAGGAGCAAGAGAAAGTGCTACAACTAACTCACACACTCACTCATTGGGGAGATTAAAATCAAACTGTGTAGGTTTTTGACAGTACAATGCATAACATTTATTTCCGTGCTGCTAACAGGCGATATGTTGTTGCTATGTCTGTCTGTCCTGTGATATGTATAAGTAAGTGTCAGTGAAGCTGTTTTTGTTTCTGTCAAAAAAGGAAAGAAAACTTAACCCCCCAAAAATGTGGTTAAAAATGTGTTTTGGTAACAAACAGGTCATTACAACTACGTGACAAAGTGTTACAAATAACAACAACAAATGGTACATGGTAACATAACATAACATAACATAACCCTTGTCCTGAAAAGATGTCAGCTCGACAGGGCCTGGTTAAACTAAGCTAGGCTAAGCTAAGCTAAGCTACTATCAATTGATAATGCCTGTGTGGTGGCTAACGTTAGCTTAGCCGCCGCTCAGCTAGTTAAAAATGGCTGCTTTCCTTTAGTTTTAAATCTCTTACCAGACAGAATAGATTTGAATGGCAATCCTCCAAGCTGGCCCCGTTTGGTACAAAACAAGAACTCATCCTTCTTCACTGTGGGATCCAACTCTCCATCATTTCACTTCCCGGGAAATAAATAAAGAAGAATTTGCTTGGTTTTGTGTTTTTTTTTTCTTGTTTCTTGTTTTTGTTTTGGTTTTGTTGGTTGTTTTTTTTCCTACGATGTGCAGAGGCTTAAACCAACGAGAAATATTTCTTGTAACATTTGGCTGCTGGAGGAGGATAGTAGTAGTTAATTCAACAACCTTCCTTTAGCAGATTTGCAGATTGCAGTTTCTTTCCCCCTTTCCTTTCCTTTCCCCCCCTCCGCCGCCGCCGGAGCTAAAAAAAAAAAAAAAAAAAAAAAAAAAAAGCGGATAAAAAGAGACTGTGTGGGGTCTTCACGTCGACATCTCAGAAGCGCACAGTTGAAACAAAATTTAAGAAAGCGACAAATGTTCATAAAACAAAAAGAAAAGGAGGAGAGCCAAAGAAGCAACTCTCCCCCTCCCCCTTAGCCCTTAAAACGGTCTCTGCTTGCTTAAAAAAAAAATAAAAACGTCCTGTCTTTACTCCTCCATTGCGAAATTGAGCCTAAAAACGAAACACATCCCACAAAAGCCTCTCGAAATCTGCCATCGGCCTATATTTTCACGATTATTTCGATCATTTTTTTTCAGCCTCGGTTCCTGTTGGTTTCCATTTGAATTCATGGATTCCTTTCTTTAATGGCGGCCACAGGGACAACTCTGCCTTCCACAGCCTATTGGCTCATTCGTGGTCAAAGCTTTGTCAAGTTAACCGCACGTAGACAGATACACATCAGACAGCGGGCAATATTTCCGGCAAAATAAAGGTCCATAATTATTTCCCTTGCATATTATCAATATTTGCACGATTAAAGTCTTAAGGAAGCCACTTTTGGAGTCTATATTTAACATCTGAGTGCATTTTGTGCTTTTCTGTGAGTGTTGCATGTGATAATAAGACGCAGTAATAATGTTGTTATAAGCAGGTGTTTTATTTTGATAGCTCCAATAACGACTTCCGCCTTTTAGAATAGCTAACTTGACAGTGTCGTGGTCATGAGGGCTGTAATAACACAAGACTGATAGGTATTGCCGCTAGGCCAAGCGCAAGTGGCGCTACTGAGCAACAGATTTTGTTACTAATGATCAAACCCTATAAACTTGCTCACTTACACAGTGCACCACCTAGCGCATGTGATGTTGCATTTGAAATTGCAACCGAGATGCACTGATGTGCCCTTTTGTTTTATTTCAAACAAATACACTCACTTTACCTCATTTCAACAGAGTGTGGCTTAAGTGAGATAAACAAGAGCAGTGAAATCAAATAGCCTATGTACACCGTGCAGAAAAGCAGGAATCAAACAAACGCATATTATGGAGGGGAAATACCTACGTGAAACCGTTATATCATGAGGATATACTGAGAATACTAAAGGATGAATGAATCACACATGTCTTTGTTGATTCAGCAAGGATAGTAGATATACCAGCATGCATCAAAGCCTGGCAATAAGGATGATTCATGTTCTACAGTCAAAGGAAAAAAACAGAACAGAGGTAAATGAATGGTACCACTGCACAAATTGCAAAAATCAAAGAGAGAATAAAGTTGTGATGTTTACTGACACAACATAACATAATCTAATACTATTAGTAAACCTATAAGCCAAACTAAATTGAATCTTGTCTGGACAAAGTTTCGACGACACACACATTTGTTCACATCTTTATTGAACACAGCAGTGAGGAGAAATGAACACATTTCAGTTCACTTTTATTCCTAGTTACAATTCATCGGTGTATCCACATAGTTATGAATGAACAGCAGAAATGAATCCAACTGATGTAGGCAAGTCAAATGGCATCGCCTAAACCCTGAAAATTTTATATAATTTGATACATGGTAGCCTACTTGAAATGAGTCAGGCCTCATTAGTCATACTCTGAGAGACTTGAATACAGCAGTGCACAAATACTGAACTATGAGGTAAATAGAAATATTAGGTCCTAAATTTAGGAAGCAAGTTAGTATTTGTGCTGCACTATTAGCAGTGCATGGGCCATAGTAATTGTCGGATGTGCCTTCGCTTTTAAAGATATAGGAATTGTTTTCTGTAGAATAGTCCTTTGCATTATCATCAGTTTTGAGAGGCTTTTCAGAGCATTTCTTTCATTGATTCAGGACTGTAATTAAAATAGTGTATTTTTAGGATTTTTCTGCAGGTTTTGGCTGCAGCCTGCATTTCCTTCTAAGTAATCCCCAACTCAAACCACACAGTTGTATAAAGTTAGAATTAAAAATTGACCACAGTCATAATTATAATTTTTCTACAATATTGCAAAACATTGCACAACTGAGAGCTGCACCCATAATATTATACCACCAGTATCCAAGCTGGTGTTTGGTCAAACCCAAAAAGGGCTCCAATTACAGCTGCAAAGTGTAAGCGAGACAAGCCAAACAAAAAAAATGTGGTTTTTTTCTCCCCGTTCCTTTGGTTTTTATGTACAGTACTGCGCATTACGCTGAAGGCTAACTGATTTCTATGGGAATTGGTGTCCAGTCTAATTTGCATTATCACTATATATATACAGTATATAGAAGTTTTCCCCCGTAGCCTGTGCATGCAAATCCTGCAGAGGTTACAGGCAGTTTTATTGGGGTTGACATTTACAGATCGTTTCAACAATGACTCAAATCTTTACACTGTGAATAAAAAATATATTATAGTGTATATATTATACTGTGCATTCGACAGTGTGATGCAAAATTGTCAGCCACTGTCACACGAAATTGTTTTACAAATTCTGTCATCACCAGCTCTCTCTCTTCCTCTCTCTCGCTCTCTTTTCTTAGATCAAATATTCTGTTTTGCACAATCAATTCTTCAGGTAACCCAGGAATTTTATTTTTACCCTAAGGCGCACTCCCAGCCAGAATATTACTTCCTCTATTTCCAAGTGCGAGCTCTGTAGGTTTATGGAATATTAATAATGGGTTTTTAGCAGGTCCCTTTTCCATTACTGTGCAATGCCTAGTAATTATAATACAATGTAAGCTGTCTTTAGTCATGGTAGTTTCTTTTTAGAAATTAATGGCAACTGGCCAGCTATCCCATAATTTCTTCTGTGGTTCACTAATGAGTAATTAATTTCCTGAGAGTGGAAGTTGTATTCAGTAGTCCCGTCTAGTAATACCACTGCTTTTACCATGTAATCCCAGCTTTAGCCCTTGTCTCTACTACTCTAAACTCATAGCTCATCATTGCTATTGTAAATACACTGACTGGATCGAATTGTTTGCTCAAAAGTTAGAGCTATACATAACAATTGTATTATTGGTGGCAGCCCAGGTTAAGTATAAGTAGCATTTCTTTGTAGTATTCGCAGTGAGTGCTGGGAAAGCCAGGCCATAAAGGAGGTGATGAAAGCAGCTCCTGAGGCCAGAAAACAGCTGTTCTGCTCCTGAAGTGCCAATGGAGTCGTGAAGGTGTGGCGGCCTACAGAGTGACAACTCCGTACCAAGAGAGAGTCACTTTGTTCCAGTTCACTTATCAACTACTGTATTTCCTCCATTGCCAACATTCGGCCTTTTGTGTGTGTACACTACACACCATGATGACACTGGACAAAAACCACACTGTCCCTCTCACGTGTCCCAGCGTTGCTCCTCTATATGAGCCTATAAGCCAAAAGAAGCTTCTGTCTGTCACATGAAACAAGACTGGAAATAATCTGCATCTAAATAACATGATCTGGCAGAGACATGTTAATTCTGCGAGCGCTTAAAACGTGATACTAATACAATGTATAAAAAGAGTTTTGTGTTTGTTTTGTGGCGTCTCTGAGGGCCTGCACAATCAGCTTTGTTTCTTCAGTCTGATCCTTAAGGACTGAGCAGCTTCCTCAACCTTAAATCTCCCCACAGGAATGAATGATAAACTCACGTTCAGCGCTTCCCATGCCTTATCATCACTCTCCTTGATGCGAAAAAACAATCGTGGCTTGATACAATCTGTATAAGATTGTTTAACAGAAAGAAAAAAATACACATCTAATGGCACAGCCAATGAGCACAGTTGTCATAGCAGAGTAACTAATGTGGATACCAGATTGTTATCATATCTGCTGATGGTTTTCTCTCACTTATCGCAAGCTCCCTCTTATCTAATCCCACGGAGACATTCTGTCATGTATATTCCTTCCCAGCAGCACTCAAAAATATTGAGGAAATGAAAGTGTAAAATAGTTTGGAGACGGCCAACTGCTCTTTTGACATTTGATTTGACATGCTCTGTGGTCCCTGTCAGTCGGCTATAGGAGCATTCGCCCTGTCTCACTGTTGTATGACTAAATCCTGCCGGAGAAAGTGAATAACAAATCTGAGATTTAGCCAGAAAGAGAACACGGCCTGAATTTAATGTGTGTCTGTGGTCAGATAAGACAGAAAAACTGTGTGCTGGACAAAAAAATTACACTCAGTTATCATTTATCAGGCTCAAATAGAAGAACATGAAATATTCAACGTGAGAATATACATGGAGAAATGTGTGTGTGTGTGGCTGTGAATGTCCTACGACCTCAGACAAACTGTGAACAGTCACAAGAATCACGTGACATATTTGAAAAGCTTTGTGTAAATCAATAAAATTGACCATCCAGGCAGAAAAAGCAGGTTTGTTTCTCCTTCCCTGGCAGACAAAGCCGAGGCATCCAGCAGCTAAAGAGCGCGACTCCGGGGTTCAGAGTTCAACAGCGTAACTTGTGTTTACAGAGGCTAAGTGGTTATATCCCATTCTTGGCCTCCGCAGAGCAGGAGCAGCTCT
This sequence comes from Trachurus japonicus, assembly GCF_045865225.1. NCBI lineage: Eukaryota > Metazoa > Chordata > Actinopteri > Carangiformes > Carangidae > Trachurus > Trachurus japonicus. The sequence goes on along the minus strand of NC_140920.1, from coordinate 8,338,990 downwards.
GCACAGGTCAACGAGTGTGCCATGTTCAAATAAAGTAGCTATCCACCCTGCCCCCCCATGTTTAAAGCACACAGATGTGCTCTTTACTTTCCCTCCCTCCCTCCCTACTTCCCTCCTTGCCTCTCTCTTATGCACACAAACAAACACAAGCATACTTATGGAGAATTGTTCTCTCTAGGCAGCAACCATCGAATACCATCTGCAAAGATGGACTGAACGGCGCTTTTGAAAATAATGAGACCAAAGCACTTATTCCATTCATTTACTCACATAACAGGCATTTGGGCCTTGAATGCAAAGTTATTAGAATATAGAATAAAAACATCTTGAGAGTCAAGGTTGTGCTTGAATTACCATAATATAATGTTTCATTGCCACTGGGCTGATGTGGGAAAGCGCATTAGATTCATATACTTATTTAGTTCATATGGTTATTATCTGTATTGTCATCAAGCCAAGAGTAAATAAATGAATTTACTGATCAGAGTTTTTTTCTTTTTTTTTCGTCCAATAAAAATAACCAATTAATTTTTTTCTGAATCCTGTTTTAAAAGGAGGAACCTGAAAAGCAAAAACGTGAAAAATAAAAGCCTGCCAGAGCAGGAATGTGCTGATGTAGTTGCATCTTGGAAAGAGTAGAGTAAATCTAACTTGTACTGCAACATAAAACATAATGATGCAGTTGGCTCGTAAGCCAAGCAATGAAAATAAAACTTGACCTGAAGGAAACAGAGAACATCGTGCACAGCTTTTAAATGGCCTCGTATTTGCCTCCAGTTCAGACATTTATATTCAAAATGTTCCTCTGTCATCAGAAACTGAGCAGCATTGTGGCATTATTGTTACACAGTGCAGCATGCATGTTCGCCACGGATACAGCTATTATTTCATCCAGGAAACGCGAAGCATGATATACCACAATAGGTGAATCTGACCTTATTTTACTTTACTTTCAAGAGATTTCAAACAATGCTGTCATCTCTCCTTGATCATTTTGAAAGGGTCTTGAAACAGGGGATCACATCAAGGAACCTGCTTCTAAATGAATGAATAAAAGGTGGGATCAGTAGGTGTTTGCCACCACGACTGTCTGATCTCTGCCAGATAAAGCATTAGGGCTGACTGACAGGTCTTAAGGGAAAAGGGTATTCTAAGGTGATGTCGTTTATCAGGGGGGAAAGAGAAGAAAAAAGTTTTTTAAGGGCAGGAAATGTAGACAAAAGTTCTACTCTACTTGAACATCATCCCTCATTCTCCTGCTGGAGTAAAAAAGTTGAATGGGAACCTCCCAGTCCCTCCCACATGCAGACAGACAGACAGAGAGTTGTTCATGTGACAGAGTAGCAGCGTCATTATAGCTTGAGAGGGCTGCAGACGAGTGCTCAGGATGCAGAGAGGCTGCAAGGCTCTGAGCAGCCGGACCGGACTGTGTGAACGCTCGCTGAGTGACGGGTCATGCAAAGCAGATTGTGAAGTGAAAAAAACACACAAAATATCCTGTTTAGTTTTGCAAGGCATTTACAAGGCATTACAATTTGAAGAGGGTCTGGTATTTCAGGAGTTAGGCAAAGTAGCTGCTTTTGAAAGGATATCCTATAGTATAACAAATGATATTGATAAATATAAAGAGAATTGGGGAATGTTTCTAAGACTATATTCTTTACAGGGTATAGCTAAAATGTATCTGCAAACACTGATCATTATGGGCTGTTCTTGGGGGGGCTGGGATGCATGGAAATGAAGGTGGAGGTGGACTGGGTGCATTACAGGGATCTGTTTACTGGAAGACTACCTGTGGACAGTGAATTTCACATGGGACAATGAATAGACATGCAACAGTGTGGTGGTGGTGGTCTCCTGGAAAGACTGCTTAACATATTGAGCATGGACTAATTTTACCTGTCGTGGACTTCTTATGTACTTTTTATTGTTTTATTGTCATAATAAGATTGTGTATCTTAACTTTGCCTTATTTTCTACAGTTTTTTAGTTTGGTCTTGTGAAAAAAAATAAAAAATAAAACTCAAAAGTTGAATCATAAAAAAAATGCAACGGCTGCCTGCTTGTGCCCCGTCTTCACGAGGAATGGATAAACTTCAGCTCATTGTCAGCCGACAACCTGCTCACATCCAACTCTACAACCTGCTTTGTTACGGGACCAGTGTGCTACAAACAGAGCGACATCAAACAGCGTTATTCAGAGGCAGTTAGGCAGAGAGAGCTGCTGTTTGTTGAATCACTCCTGTAGTTAAATAGCGGGGTGAAGTGCTTGTCAGCTCAGTTGTTGCAACACTGCTTTTGTTTTCTCTATCTGAGGGGTGAGGTCTTTGGCTGGCTGGCTGAGCTTATAGCCCCCCATGTTTCCTCCCTTGATGGAGGATGAGGGGGTAGCTGTTCGGGTGCTGCCCCCGTGCACACAGGAACATTCCAGGCACTCAAATAAAGCCGTAGCTGTGCCTTTGTTGCAGTGCTGACTAGACAAGAGCCTTTCTGCAGGGCTGCTGCCTTTAAAAAGACGAAGTCGTGCATCCCCGCTGGTAAATGATCTGACACACTTTTTCCTGCTGCAGTCTTTTCACAAGCCCTTGTTGTTAGGCTGTCGTTGTTATTCTCCCTCTCCCTCTCCCTTCCCGCCTTCTTGGTTCCTTTACTCCCCCCTCCTCCCTCTCCTCCTTCCTCCCCTCCTCTCTCTCCTCTCTCATACACTTTTTCACACACGTTGCAAGCAGATGGGGGGAGAAGGTGTCTATATCGAAGATATTTCCCCCCTCCCTTCTTAAGCAGCCTTCCACCCTGCAGAACCAGCATGGGATTAATAAATTCAATATGAATTGAAAGCTAATGAAATGTGCACCCACCTCTCCTCTCCCCCTCCTGACTGCCAGCCACTGGGAAGAAGAAGGCTGAGCTGAGCTGAGCCGAGCACAGACAGAGCTCCTTGAGACCAGCCAGGGAGAGGGAGAGAATGAGATCATTGTCACAATTACACTATCAAAAGCAGCAGTCAGCAAAACCATAAAAACTGGCCTGCTGTCAGGAGTCTGACCTGGGCGACTGGCTACAACATGCCCGGCATTCTTCTGTGACACGGTGCTTTGTCATTTCCTTCACAGTGACACCGTGGGACGGGGCCACATCCGAGGGAGCGGCATTCACTCTCTTCCAGGGTGGTGTAATTATTCAGGTTTTACAATGTCTGTTCCTGTGTGTGGCTATTTTTTCCTAGAGCGCGCATGAATACTCATCGTGATGGTTTGCTATCTTTGAAAATAGGGAAATTAAATTCAAAAGGACACACATGCAAGAAAGAGGCTAAACCCAGGGTCCTGCAGAGTGTAGGCTACATACTGTATGTGCATACACAAAGATGCTGCTGTGGTTCAGTCTTCAGTCTTACCCGCGTGCATTACGGCAGCTCACGCCGTAATAAAGGACACACAGCAGCCACAGGAAATGCATCCAGGTTTGCAGACACTGCAGTTTTCCCACCATCCATATGGACTGCTGCAATTAGATCAGAAACAGAAGTAGAGAGAGCGAGGGGGAGACAGAAGGAGACATGCAGACAGACAGAGACAGACAGAGAGAGAGAGAGAGAGAGATAAGGAGCAAGAGGGGGCAGTGAGAGCAATGTTAGAGTTCAACTCAAGGGCATCATGCAGTATGGCGGCGGCTGAAGGGCTGTTGATGTAGTGGAAGCTCCTCGTGCAGCAGGACCAGCTATGTTTCCAATTAGAGCAGCCTCAGCTCCTAATTGTTTAATTGGAGGCTGTGTGTGGGATGGAGGAGGCTCCAGAGCCCATGTGTTCTCCCCCCCCCCTCCTCGGTTGATTAATACAGTGGCCTGTTCACCACCCAGTGGGCCTCCACTCCTCATGATAGCATCTGATTGCCCCATCAGCACACACACCGCCCCCTCCAAACCTCGCCCTTTAGCTTCCTGCACCGAGCTCATTACATTAGTTGATCATGCTGTAAAAAAATGCAACACTTGCAGGAATGTGTAAATTAAAGTGGCAACGAGTGATGGATGGGTCTCGCCAACCTCTATTTCAAACAAACAGCGGGCGCGAGACACAATGACCCTTGTTTGAGTCACTTAACTTGTCTGGTCCAAGTCTCAATTAAATTCCCAGCTCTTAAATGTCAAGTGTGACGCCCTAAGTCAAGGCAGCTCACAAATAAATTGTGCGACAAATCATTGAAATATGGCTGTTGCGTAATGTAAGGCATGGGACATAGAAGAAAATAAAACATTTACAGCTCTCATCTGGTCCGAGTCACAGACTATATTTATTTTTTTATGAAAAATATATAAACTACTACTATACTTTCCCCAATTTTGTATTTGGATATCAGATCCATACATTTATACAAATGTAAAATTATAATCTTGCATTAAAATTTTATTGAGTTTAATCATTATAATCACTTTTATTTACGTTTTATTTGTGAGGGTCGTTTTAAGAGTTGCATTAAGTTTGAAATTCTCGGTGAGAGGCATATTAAGAAACTTTAAGGGGCGCTTCAGGATTCATTTGGTCGGTAAATGAAGATTTAATTCTGAATAAACAAACTGCTGAACCATTAAATGATGAAAAGAAATGAAGTTTCATTGCAGGTTTCCACATTCTGTACCTTAGGAAACAACATTGCGCTTGAGTTATTAGTTTTTTTTATCATCTTGTTCTTACTAAATCTTCTCAACTATTTACAGAGCACTGTCGGATTCATGTAAAAAACATTTGAAAATAATTTCACCCTCGCATGCATCCGCAGGGAAACAAACAAAAACACACAAGCAAGGATCCAGCACAGCACACTCGTCAATATTTTATGGAACGTCGGTCAATATTCATGAGCAGGGTTTATTTGAACATGCTAGTTACTGGTCAATAAGTTTGCCAAGTGCAGCATTCAAGGTCTCTGTAAACAGGCGCTTCCCAACGGAGAACACCGACAGACACAGTATCCTCCTCTGCTCTGTGATCAATACATGCATTGCATCAAATCTGTTGATGTAAAAGAACAGAACAGCAACGGCTTCTCATTATTAACACCGAATGAAACTGTCATAATCTGCAGAGGACTGGTAGCTTTCATTTCTATTGTATTAACGCATCCAATAACATTTTGCAACATGTCATTACCTGCTCAGTACAAGCAGAGCAGGCGGCGGCGGCGAGGAGGCATCGGCCTGTGGGGCCAACAGAGACTAGACGGCTCATTGTGTGTCTGCAGGCACGTGTTGTGTTGTTCTGTGCTGTGCTGTGTGCATCAGTTTCCACCCACCCAAATCTTGTGTGCATGTGTGTACTGTACGTATGCGTGTTTGGACTCAACTATTCACAGTTCAATATGCCATAAATACTCTCAACATAGCACACTCACTTTGCAATGTGAACACTTGTGCTCAACACTCATGCATTATGCATGTCTGCGTCTGTGTCTTACATTTACTGTGTGGAGTGTCTTGTTCAGAGAGGGGCAATATGGTTGGCATAATGTGTATGATCAGCTCGCTCCATTTTCTACACTGAATGGGATTTATCAGATGTAATCTCAGGCTGTCAGCTTGGATCTATCATCTCATGTCACTGTTTCAGCAACACTGTGTGCCCAGTACACGATCTGGGAAAAAAAAAAGAAAAAAAAATTAAGTTCATTTTGAGAATACTTGATTTTAAATGTTCAATCTTTGAGTGAACTTTCACTTTATCAATGATCGAACTGTGCATGTTTACAGGAGCAGCATTTATTTCCGTTTTTAAAGCTTCTGTCACTCTGATCTGAAGACCACTGCAGATTGAATGAAAAAAATTGTCATTTATTATTCTGTCAGTTCATTTACAGCCTGTGGCAGCTTCAAAAAAAAAAGAAAAAAAAAAAGCCTTCATACAGACTGTAAGTGATATAATTTAATGTCAAATGCTTCTTTAATATACTCCACTTGTAAACAATTGAAAGGGACCGTTTTGGCTGAGGGTATTTGGTTTGCAAATCAGATATGCCCTTACATGTTTGAGTGCTTTCATGATCCACTTACAAAGCCTGGGAAGGGCACAGCCGGCTGAGTTTGCCTCATTATCACCACCGCAGCTTTGACTGGAACACTGCCACAGGATCTCAAAGCTGCCCAGTCAGTCGACTATACTGGAGGTTTTTTCTTTTTCTTTTTTTTTTTTTTAACTCTGCACAACAGGTAGTAGTGCTGCAGACAACAGTATATTTACTGGAGCCACGCTGTAATAGATGACAGATGATAAGACTCTGCTGTAATCTACTTTGTGCTCATATTGATTAGAGATAAACATCTGCCCACTAGTATCAGCCGCAGGGCGCAGCGCTCTGTGTTGATATGGTTTTGAGGACATATTAAACCCCTTTTATTGTACCCCTGGCACCTTTCGCAGCAGCGCACACAGCATTCGCTCCTCTGGCCTTTTCTCTCTGATTCATGGCAGCGTGTGACCTGATGAGTCAGAGCTGGCCTCGGTGTTATATAGCGCATGAATGAGTAGTGGTGGTGGGAGCTGGTGGTGGTGGTCAACTTCTCTGTCACTCTGTGGCCTTTTCACCTCGACAGCGCCTCTGTCGCCAAAAACATTTTTCCTTGGATCTTGTTTGTACTTTCAAAAAAAAATAAAAAAGTGGTCACACCCATGCCTGTGTGAGTTATTCGATTTATCACGTTGCTGCTGCGCCACCTATAGGTGAAACGCCAACTCACTCACTCAACTCACGCAGATCAAACACACTTAATGCATGCTATTCAAATGTGGTTGTAATTACACAGCATGTAGAGGAATAATTAGAGCTAGATATGTAAAACAGGCCTCACCCACAGGAATTTAGTGACTAATTTGAGGGAAACAATGTGACACACACATGAATGTGGATGAAAAGCTTTTTGGGGGTTCATCAAGATGTGTTGATGAGGGGATGAAAGCAGAGAAATATTTTCCCATCATTGCATTTATAATAAAAACCATAGTACAGGGAGTTTTTATTTTTTTTAATCGCACACCTGGTGATATGAGACCAACGGGGAGGAGGAAAAGAAAGCTCTTAAGCCAACATGTGAATAGGGTTTTTTCATGTTTCTTTCTGCCCATGAGTCACAGCAGGGAGCACACCGGACGCTCGGTACCTGTGTTCATCACAGCGAGCCCCCGCCGAGCGTCTCGCTGCACCGAGCACTCGGTTAACCCTTCACAGAACAGGAACTGACCTTGTGAGAGTGGATTTTGAAAAAAAAAACTCTTGCTCACCTCACCGCCCCTCTCGTTTTGCCTTTTGACAAGTCTGGCAGTGAAAAGCTCCGTAATGGTGTTAAAGCAAACCAGTATTGATGGAGAGAGTGGCGGTGCTTCTCCCTATCAATTTGACTGACTGTGATTTTAAAAAAAAAGAAGAAAAAAAAGGCCCTTAAGGATTTTCAAAGTAAGAGGAAGTAAATATCCTAAAACATGAGGGTGCTGGAAGACAGATTTTAAAAGTAGGGATGTATCTCTATTGATTTTATAACTGTAAATGAGTCAATGTGATGATTTTTTGCAGGGGGTTGAATTGCACATTGCAGTTCTGCAGTCACAAAGGTAGATAGATAGATATTAGATATTTCGGCGTAGATATTTCCGATGGATTATATTCAACAACACCGACTGCTTCCCTGTAGATACAGATGAAGGGACCTCAGTGCTGCAGCAGAGCAAACTCTAAATCATTCAGGGGGAAAAATGTTCTTACAGCTACAGTGAGACATTTTCTGGATGTTTTCTGACAGTCTTGCATGCAATTACTTTTATAACTACCAAGTGAGTCAGGCTGCAGTCAAATTAATTTACACTGCAGGATTAAAATTAATTTCATTTTTGCGCTCAAACGGATACCTTTTGGAGTGAACCTGGGATGAAGTTTGTCAGTGTGTTATCCAGACGTTGCTCCAAATTGGCATGTGATGTAAATAGATATGTTTTTGAGGCTGATTTGCTCTCATCGATTTAAGCTCTTTATAAAAAAAAACAAAAAAAGAAACGAGAAAAACATTATTTCCTGATGCCACGGGATAGTTAAGGTGCTGAATATTGAGTGGAGGAAGCAATTTCTTGGAACTAGATAGTGACATCTTATAAGTGGTGGACGTTGGTGCCACACAAACATATAAATACTATAATCATTCACTGCAATGTTAAATCTGTGCAGAATACATAACAATCAAAACATATAACATATCACGTGTGACATACAGTGTAACACCATAGAATGAGATAATCCCTCATCTCCATCTGCACCAGTTTTTTTCTGAATGCCAGTGATGATGTAATTGATTATCTTATTGTTGATATTCACAGTTACATGTGGTACAGATGTAATCTCTGCAGCTCTGATCCTCCTCTGTTAAACACTATATGTTGTATCATCAGACTTTCACTGTTTGGCAATTAAAGGGATCGTTCATTCAATATTGAAATTTCACTCATTATCTACTCATCCTCATGTCGACTAAGGGTTGGGAGAAGTTTCAGAGTCCTCCGTGCCTTCTCTGAGTTACAGCGGGGCTCGGTGCAGCACTGCATGTCCATATGACGGTTGCGAACGGAGCTCACTTTTCTTCGTCCAAAAAGACACACCAAAAAACATCCAAATACCTCCATAGTGCTCGTCTGTAATGTCCCTCTTGTATTGAAGCCCCAACATGAGAAATTGTTCAGACAAAAATTAAATAAGTCTATATTTTAAGCTTGTTTGTAGCGGAAGCTCCCAGTGCCTCAGTTCACTGCTTTGCCTGTGTCTGTGCAAATCTCGCGGGATTTGCATTGACACCCAGTTCACGGCTCCGCAAATTGCGCGAGATTCTGGCAGCGCAACACTGGGAGCTTCCGCTACAAACAAGCTTAAAATATAGACTTATTTAATTTTTTTCGGAACAATTTCTCATGTTGGGGCTTCATATGGACATGCAGTGCTGCACCGAGCCCCGCTGTAACTCAGAGAAGGAACGGAGGACTCTGAAACTTCTCCCAACCCTTAGTCGACATGAGGGTGAGTAGATAATGAGTGAAATTTCAATTTTGAGTGAACTATCCCTTTCAATGTTTCTTTTTGTATAGTTAGATGGGAAGGTCAGTCTTCTGGTCAGTCGATTGGTCAACGATGTCATTATTTACAGACACTGGTCTTTCTGCAGAGGATGAATCCTAATTGATTGTGGTGATCTCATGACCTCAGTAGGCTCAGTTTTCACTTATATCCCCAGACATTATGTGATGGATATGTCCAAAGTTTTACTAAATAAATGGCAGACCCCTGACCCTTTCCTCAATTTGGGTGGTTTGCCTTTGGTTCAGACATTTCATGTTTAACTCAAGCATGAATTCCTTGACTTTTTCATTTGCCCTCATCATCATTACTTCCCAAACCGATTCCCATGAGCCTCTTCTGTGCTTTGTGTTCGCTGCTAATTAACACACGATAGCACGCTACCATGTCGAGCTGTGATGGTAAAACTTATGCCAAACCTGATAAACATCAACATGTTAACAGCTGAGCATTTAGCTCAACCCACTGTGCCTAAACACAGCCTCGGGCAGCTGCTAGCATGGCAGCAGACTAGAACTGCGCTACTTGTCTTCTCCAATTTGCTTTTTTCATTTTATTTATTTATATTTTGTGCAGCCACTCACTATTTTCTACATTTTGGCATCTACCAAAGACCAGACTTCATCCTTGTTGCTTTCAGCTGCTGTTTTACATGTGGGTGGGCAGAGCATGCAGCAGCAGCAGCAGCAGCAGCAGCAGCAGCAGCAGCAGCAGCAGCAGCAGCAGCACAGTGAGAAGGGGCAGTGGTTTTCAGGTCAAGAAAAACAAAGAGAGGTGCGCTTGCTTGCTGCTCAAAAGACTTGAACATGTCTTTGCAGTTTCTTCTGCCCTCTGGGCTCCTGAGGCTATACCGCTGATGGAGAAATGAATTTCTCCCATCTCCTCGACAGTGCATGCATTCCTTTGTGTATGATGACACTGATGCAAAGTGATGAATCTTCAACGACCACCAACTTCGTTAACAGCTTGTAATGGTTAGAATAAACGTGTCTGTGCAGTATGTCTTGTATTCCTTTTACAGTATATAACTCGTCGTAGCTCCTCTGCGCTGTGTGAACAGGTAAGTGAACATGCACTGAGCGTCCCTCTGGAAATAGACTGTTAAGCTTACAAGTTCAATTCAGAATGCTATAATTAGGCTTGGATATTAATGAGTGTTAGCTGTGTAGCTATGTGTAATCTTAGCTGTCAAACATGCTCCAGTTATTTCACTCCTGGAACAGTTTGCTGTCAGAGGAAAGAGAGAAATCCAGGAGATCTGAAGTTGCATTTGGTTAACAATGCTCCCGATCATACCGCAGCTTCTCTGTCACTGTTTACTTTCTGAATATTTAACACTTGCACGTTTGATTAAAGCCACATTAACTGGTTTGTCGGCTCAGTTTCCCCCCCTGCAGACAGCTTCCCCTGCCTTTTTTTTTTCTTCTTCCTGTCAAACATATTCTCTCTTGCACTCTTTCTCTGTCTGTACGTGTCTCTCCCTTTGTGTGTCTGTCTCTCTGTTCCTACCCCCCCCCCCTTACACCCCTCCATCCCACCCCACCTCCTCCTCCGTGCAGCTTGGAGAACACCAATTGAATGTCAGTTCAGGGAGTTTGTTTAGAGGGATTTCTGCTGAGGGAAATACATATTTTATGACAAATCTGAAACTAGCCTCACCCAGTTCAGCCAGCGTCACCCTCCTCCTCCTCCTCCTTCACCTCTGTGGAGCTCATGTCCGCTCCTCCCATCACTTCACACAGAAACAGAGGGGTGGATGCAAAACCTCACGCACTTGCTTGTGTTTTACAACTAAGGCTTTAGCAGCAGTCACGCTCACAAAATGCAGGAGCATACGTCCGGGGCTAAATTAGATTTGCAGTCTGCCTTTATTTATTTATTTGCCTTTCAACAACTGATTAGTCTCCCATGGCCTCGGAGTTTCATGCTAGACTTAGCATTTCAATTCAGCACACATCTAGCTTTATCCTGGAGCCAAATAAGTGTCTGTCTCCAGTGGGAGTTTCAGCCCACAAGAGCGCAACCACTTCTGTGAGCGGCGGAGGGGTGTGAGAGGAACAGGGGAGGGTGAAGGGGGGTGAGGGGGGGTGAGGCACTGCACGCTCACTCGCAAAAAAAGATGAAAAATGAGTGATCGCCGTGAGGGGAACGAAATCTTCTGGTGTAGACGTCACGGCAACGCAATTACGGCAGACAAACTGGACAACGCAGAATACCTCTTTCCACATCTGGAGAGGCTCCTCCACGACCACAGGCCCAGAAGGAGCAGCAGCAGCAGCAGCAGCACAACTAGTGAGGGGGGGGGGGGGGGGGGGGGCTATTTGTAACAGGAAAACACCTTACCAGTACATCTTAATGACAGGTGACAAATGAGCCTCAAGTTCGGCTGGGTTATTCCCTGTTCATAAATCAAGGCAAACTGCAGACAAGGGTGTATGTAAGAAGATTGGTTTACTCACTGCTCCAGAACAAACCTAAATGACACCAATGAAGCAAGCAATCTAGATCACAGATGTAGGCAAGGCAGCAAGGCAGCATGGGGGGGGGGGGGTGGTAAAAATTCTGCCTGTAAGCACTTTGTCACATCGACAGTAGTTCAACCTTTTACAGCCAACAGAGTGCAGGCCCGAGTAAAAAGCACGCTGTATGTAATATCGGCGTAAATGTTCTTCTAATCACTTCTTGTGCCGCCGGTTATGATTTCAGACTTATATATGCACAGACTTATACTATATAAACTGTGTCCATGGAAATCGGTGTGAAAATCCGTTTTCAAGTTAAGAATGTGTCCTTTAAATGGCCATGTTGTTTGTCCCCTTCATCTAAGGCTGTAGTTCTGAACATCTGGAGCACACACAACCCCTCAATACGCCAAGACTGAAGAGGGTGAAAAAAAAAAAAAACAGAACAAAAAAACAAAACAAAAGAAGAAAAACCACGCTTGTGATTTAAGGCCTGTTGGTTTGGCCATCTATCCTCCCTGAGCCCCATTTTTACTCTTCCCTTGTCCTCTTAACTCCAGGCTGTGTTGGATGAGACTGATGCTTTTTGCCGGACTTTTCATTTGCCAGTGAGCTTGGCACAGGAATAATTACCTGTCTCTATGATCAATTACCTGATTACTCACCAGAGACGCACAAGATGTCTGAAGAGCCGAGCCTGGGTCTGTGCTGCTGTGCTGCTGTGCTGCTGCTGTGCATGGTGGAGGATGGCGGCTGCTGCTCTGCTCTGCTCTGGCCCTGCACACACACACACACACACACACACAGGCACAAGAGATTAACGCGTACACAATGCATGCATACAAACTCCATATCGATAGATAGCTCTCTCTCTCTCTCTTTCTCTCTTGAAAACACATCAGACTCACGTCCTTATGTTGTGCAGGCAGCTAAGCAGCTGTCAGAGTCAAGGACGCACTGACTGGTGGTGGGCCATTGAAAACACAGGGAAATCATTAAGAACGATCCCGACACACATAAACAGCCAGAAAGCATCCCTGTGTGGGGCAAAAATAATCCCCTAAACTGCCTTGTTAAGCTGAGAAATGTTTGCCCGAGAGAAATAACACGAGGAGAGAAGGATGCAAAGGAAGCACTGGACGTTGTTATAATGTGATAGTAGGATATTATCTGTGTGCCGCGGTCTGAATAAACACTTGAGTCAGATTATCATCGTGTGGCACAAGGCCCCTGCAGTATAGTCATCCTGATGTACAGCTTGACCTCTAAATAACACTTAGACATACGCTCCATCATCCATCCACAGACACACGACGACGACGACGACAACAACACAGGAGCATGACATCCCCTCCATCCGCCCGCCGCCATGTCACATCTAATCCCACACATGGCGTACACACAAGCAGCTCGTCTAATTCTTGGCTGTGAGGCGGCGTGTAAAGGAGCTTTCTGTGAAACCTCGAGGGCTGAATATTTGTTGTTTGTGCTGCTGCTGCTGCTGCCGCCTCGTATACTCGTCGTGTTCTGCTCAGCATGTGACACACAACACAACGCCACAACCTGTTTCTCCTTAATCGCACAATAACATGTTGATCGCAATCTTCCCCCCTTTTATTGAGCAGACCACGACCGCCGCTGCACCGTCGTGTCCTCAGAGGAAATGAAGGTTAATGCACCTGTGTATCAGCAGCATATGTGAGGTCAGTCAAGTGTTTTTTTAGTGTCTGACCATTTGCAAAAACAGTTTAAAATGTCCGTCACCAATAGAAAACCAGATGTCACCCTGACAATAACTGGATGCAAACAAATAACAGCCTTAGAGATGGCAATGTGCAGAGATCAAAAAGACAGTGGTGTGCTCTGTAAACCCTGGGATGTTGCCTACGTATATTAAAATCAGACTCTCTGACCTTTTATACAGTCATTCAGGGGTTGTTGTATGTTATGAGGGGATAAATGGGGCAACAGGTGGTGGATAAGGGGCACCGTGCAGAAAAGTACCTCCCTAAGACATTGTAGTCAAATGGTAATTTCTTTCAAACTGTAATTTCCCAGCAATGGGATCAATAATCTATCTATCTATCTATCTATCTATCTATCTATCTATCTATCTATCTATCTATCTATCTATCTATCTTTGGATGCAGATGTTTTAACTAAGCTGCTTCTGGGAAAACATTGTGCTGGTGCTGTCTTGGCCAGGACACTCTTGTAAATAAAACCCTGGTTAAATGAAGTATTTTCTTTCTTTTTTTTATGGTAACCCTTTAATTTACAGGCTGCTAATTACATGATAATGTCTAGAAATAGCCTAGAAATAACGGTCAATTTCATAGTAATGTTGAGAAATATAGCCAAGTAATAACGATTGATTGCATATTGGTCAATTGCAACAACTTCTGGCCTTTCCCAAAAAATTCAAAGCATGAAAAGCATATGTAATCATTTGCTTTAATGAAAAACATGACATGACTATGAAACTGACTGTTAACTATAGGCTATTTCTTGACATTGCTAAGCAATTAAGTGTTATTTCTTGACATTATCACGTAATTAGCAGCCTGTAAATTAAAGGGTTATCAAAACAATCAATAAAAGAAGAAAGAGAAAGAAAACAAGGTGAAAATGGTTGTTGATACTGTATGGATCTGAAGTTAATTATCTCACTGAGTTAAAAACCTGTAATAAAAATATTTTTGCTGCTTGTTGTGGGACAGTATTTTCTGAATGACTCCCAGATCTCCTACTTGTCCCACTTTCCCCCCATTCATCCAGGACCAAAACCAGGACACAGCCACTGCTTAAACGCTCAAAGAGAAAAGACTCAGCTATTGTCCCCTGACAATAACTGTTTTTATATTGTTCCATGAATAAGCCATTTAACCCACAATAAAGGCTCCAAACTCTGCATCCCTTCTGCTTCTCATCATGTGAATACTTGCAGTTTGCTCTCTTTAACATCACGTTCTCATACTGTTTTGTCCACCCACCACTGCACAATTACACAAAAAAAAAATGGACAGATGAAGACGGTACACTGTTGAGATCAGCTCCTGGAGAGTCGGCTCTTTCATTCTGAGGAAAATAACACAATCTTTCCAATCAGTTTACTCCACTTTAGCCAGTAATGAGAATTGGCAGGCCTGCAGACAGCAGCTGCTCTCTCCAGTCATCGCCGCTCGGAGAAGAAGAAGCTGAAATCCCAAGGTCTGTGTGGGAAAAGGTAGAGCAGCAAGTCAGAGAGGGTGACTCAGATGTGCAGGGCCGATTCCCCTCCAGCTGGAAGGACACACAGTCTCTCAGAGCTGAATTAACATTACTCATGATTCCTCAGAATAATCGCTAAAAATTAATGAATTATTTCAAATTCTCAAACACACATACATATAAAGTTTTTTTTTAAATCACACACAAACAGCACAGCCATCAGTCAGATGTATTGCATCTTGCACAGTTTGGTAAGTCAGTCACACAGACAAAGCTCTGCTCAGGGGCAATCAAAGCTATGAATAGCTCTGGTTAGTGCATACAGAGAGTGAAAACCTTGAAGCCGACTGCTTTCATGAGATGCAGACTGAGTGGCAGGAAAACACAAATACTACTCCACAGTCCTTTCTTCTCTTCCAGCAGACGCCACATTAACATAATGTAGTCTGCTTGGATTCCTTCGTCTCCACACAATTATGACTCCCCATTTAGACTTGTTGTATGCTAGTCCATAAATCCATGGCAGCAGCAGCAGCAAGTCACAGCCACTCTCGCTCGGCTCATAGATATGCAGATGTTATGATCCAGAGGTTCTCTTATTTTCCCCTCTATGGGAGAAGCCATTGACCTTTTCCCCACTCCCTTGCATGTGTCACTGCAAATAACAACAAAACAGTAGCTTGGCAGAGAGGCACTGTGGCCCAGACATCATCATTCAGGTTACATACAGGAGTAGATCATAGAGGAATGCATTGCCCACAGACAGTAGCGCCCTGGCAGCACTGTTAAGGAATATGAAAACAGTGGAGTCTAAAGGTGTCATTAAAGTCACATCAAAGATCCCTGAGATGTCTCTGAATGAGAAAATGCAGTGTAGCCTCTGGAAAAAAGAGATGCAGCTTCATAGCCAGCAGGTTGCTGCATGGTTCAACCCTGTTTCCCAGCTGGAAAAGGACGGTTTGGACAACTGGATAAAGAAAATATGTTCAATTACGCAGGGAAAATTGAAAGAATTTAAATTAACAGTGGCACAAAGTAAATTAAATTTCCACTTCACTTTGAATTATCTTCTTTTTTTTTTCCAGACCCTAAAAAGGCATCACACCACTTTCTACTTATACCACCACTTAGTCATACTTTACAAACGCTGTACATAGTGCAACAGATAGCTTCATTAACTGGTAATAATGGCCAGGATTAATGACTTACAAACATGCATCACTGCAGACTCGATTAAGCAGTTAAGGGAAATGTCACTTGATTTGACTTATACAGCTGAAGTCACGTATTAATCTAATATTAGAAAGCTTTTTGCACAACTGTCCAGCTCTTATAATGTCACGTATGGAAATAAATGATTCATGGACAGGGGAAATTCCAATGCACATATGATGTGCAAGTGATTTGAAAAAATCAGACATATCCTTTACTCCAGTTATTTCCTCATGATTCAGTGAGGGGACATTTTAAAGGGACAGTATGTAGCTTATTTCGGTTTTTATTAGCAAAAATCAAATATTGCTTTCATAAATACGTATTTACCGAAGTCTAATCACAACCGCACACAAATGAAAGCCGTCTCATAGCTCAGAATAAGTTGTTTACGAAATACATAGGTGGTAGGTGCACCCACCGGAGGCTGCCATGTTGCATCGCCATCTTTGGATACGGCACGCGTTGCGAAAGTGGACAAACCTGGCTCAAACGCACTATTGAGTGTCTGTGACTATAAGCTTGTGCCCCCGGAGGATGATCGACGTAGTTGTTTTGTTTTTTTCTGGTGATAGTTAGTATCAGCAGCTAGGCTACACTTTTTTTTAGCAGCGCTGTTGTTACAGCTGATCGTATCCTATTTATGTCCGAGTACATTTGTCCTCTGGTCTTCCTTCATGGGGCCGCACTGCGTAACTGGCTTATCCTTTAAGTCCTCCTGTGTAACTTTTTGCTGTGAAATATGACTGAAGTTCACGAGTGAAAGTCTGCACGTGTGTTAAAAAAATAGTAATGATAAATTATTGGTCAAAGATATTGTTAGCAGTTAGCGGTTAGTTTGCAAACGTGTTTGTCCTCTGCGGCCATTGTCACTTTGCCGACGGGAGGAGAATCTGAACGCTGGATGTCACGGTTACATACTGAGGCTTTGCCCTTTTTTTTTTTGTCCTGTCCGTTTTGTCTCATCTGTTTTGTTGATGCAGGGCTCTGCCTGTTTACTTGCTTTTCATTTTTGTCATTAGTCCTTTTTGTTAGGGATTACTTTTTCTCATCTTTTGTAAAAAACAAAACAAAACAAGGAAACATAATTGTCGACTGTTAATTTCTGTGTTATGTGATCAGTTTCCCAATAAACATATTAGAAACATACTGAGGCTTTAAGGGGTCGTCATGCGTGAAACAGACCCATAAAAGTTGTACATGAGGGACTTTTTACAACCCGACAGCCCATTTTGTTTTTTATAACTGGTCAATAACATATTAATAACACGATGATGTTTAGGAACTTGCAGGTAAAGTAAGATAAGAGGCTGTAAACTTATTCCTTAGATACCCTGACTGCCTCCCTCAGGCCTAACGCACGACACGAGGTCTTATAGACGGATTTATACCGAGGATGGAGAGGCGGCCATCATCCCATCACAACACCTGACTAACTTCTCCTACTGTCCTAGTACTCTGGTTGTTTTCAATTGGAAATTCATGTCTGGGTCTGGCGCAGTATATCTCAGCAGCAGCTCCTATATAGGCTTTTGGATTAGAGAGACATTTTATAGAAAGAAATCCATGCTCCCTAGAGAGCAGTATGGCTGTCAAACGCCTGTAGAGTGGGAGGTTACCATTACTGTTCACCACACAGTAATTACAGATCTTTCATTACTAAGCCTCACTATATACTCTACCTTTCTTTTAGAGGGTGTACATTTCCCAGACAGCTCTTTTGATCACGCAGCACACGCACACACAATTTCTGTATGGAAGCCACTGTATCATTTCATTTGTGGCAGCAGCACTGCTTATTTTCTAAATGTAAGCTGTTCTCTGTCGTTTTGAAGGTTTGCTTTCATGTCAAGCTGAACTGCGCTGCATCTTAAAGAACTTTTCTTTTTCTTTCGTTTTTCTCTTCGTCATCTTCACACGCGCACTCCTTTTTTTACACAACCAGAGTGAGGTGTATGTGTGTGTGTGTTTGTGTGTGTGTGTGTGTGTGTCTAATAATCATCACTGGCATTATTGTAATAGACGCTGCTGTATCTGTGAACAGTGTGAGTCATTGCAGTTGTAACGTGAAGGTGGTGATGCCTAATTATACAGAGACCGAGAGAGGGGAGTGTGTGTCTGTGTGTGTGTGTGTGTGTGTGTGTGTGTGTGTGTGTGTGTGTGTGTGTGTGTCGGGGGTGAGCTTGGCGCCTGTTACACAGCAGCACGCCGCGGTATGGCTTCCTGGGAGCTGTCCGCCTTCTTTGATTCCTGACACTGCGAGATACCGGGCGAGGATCTACTACTACACCATTGGCGGAGAAAGAGAAAGAGGAGAGAGAGGAGAGAGAGAGGAGGGGTCATGAAGAGAGGAGGGGGGGGGGGGGGCGGGGGGGGGTGATGGTGAAGGAAATGGGAACAGAGAGGATGAGTGAGATGCAGCAGGTATGAAGGAGGGTGAAGACGACAGGCAGGGATTTAAAAAGAGAAAAAAAAGGAGATTAAAAAGGAAAAAGCATCGCCATGTACCTTGTGGCTCCCGAACCAGGGTGCTAATGGTGGGGTGGGGGCAGGAAGAGGGAGGAGGGGTGTTGTAATCTGGTGAATAAAGACAGAAGAGCTGGTACAGTATATTAGATTTGAGCAGCACTGATGATTTGCTCGAGCCAGTGATACAGGAGGCAGCTGCACAGGCAGATCCCGATCCCGATCCCGATCCCCCCCCTCGGCACTGTTGGTTCTGCCTGATTATTTAACAGGAGCAACTGGAAGTGGTTGACATGGTTTCATGGGCTTTGTGCAGTGCGCACTCCTCAATTATGGATGTGGAAAAGTGACACTGTGACAGCTGTAGCTCTCAGGGGGTCGGAGAGAGAGAGAGGGAAGAGAGGGAAGAGAGAGAGAGAGAGAGAAGAGAGAGTATGCAAGGAGTAATTCTTTTCTCCTCAAGCGGGAAAGATAGGAGACAGTCTTCAGTGTAGATGTGACATACACATAAAGACACATGCATAAATACACACACATATACATCCGTGCACTCTCACACATACACACACACAGACACACACACAAGCCCTCTCACTCTTCTTGTTAAATTAAATATGCCCTGAAAATGACGGGAGGGGGGGGTGGGTGGGTGGGGGGGTAATGAGGAAATTATTCACAATCCTTGACATGCTTTAAATCAGATTATACTCTCCTCCGCCTGCCTCACCGGGCCCAGTCTAAAGACACAGTCCAATCCATTTCTTTGCTTAAGGCACAACGCCTCCTACACACCCTCACACACACACACACTTTTGCACATGCACACACACACATAATGGAAGGTACAGAAAAGCTCATCTGCATCCATCTCAGTTTAGAGACAGCGAGAGGTGAATTATCCACCACAGATTTCTTTCTTTCTTTGTGGCTGAATGCAACGTGGGAAGTGCATGGGCCTGGACCTGCTGCCATCTCTCACAATCATTACGTACGATCCTTTTGTGGGGGGGGGGGTGAAGGAAGAGACGAGCCAAAACAGCATGGTTCCCCCAACAGCAGGCCGTCTAATGAAATGCATATTAACCAGCTGAGAAGGAGGGAGGAAGGGAGGGAGGGACAGGAATAGAAAAAAAGAGGGATAAAGGAGACATCACTGGCTCCAGCCCCCCCCTCCCCTCCCTCTTTCAGCAGCTAACATGCCATTACATACATCTACAGAGGAAACAGAGGGCCCATTGTTTAGCATTTAGGGCTCTTGTGCTAAAGAGCGACATCTTCACTGCTGCACCCTGCAATTATGTGGAAATGAGGTCCATGCATTTCACATTTCACATGTCTGCTTGAGTGGCTGGGAGCAGGTAGCAGCATATAGAGCCATATAGTGTCAGAAAAAAACTTGGGGGAGGGCATAACAACTGTGTTAACTATACGTATGTGGTTGGAGATGTGCTTGTCCAACAAGTGGAAGAGGAAAGGATAGATATAGGTGTGGTGGTTGATGGCTCATTAGAATTTCAAAAAACACATTTGTGATCAAATAAAAATAGCAAATTCAAGGGTGGCCATAATAAAACAGACCTTCACAAGTAAGGAAATTGTTTTACCATTGATTGTATAAAGCTCTAGTGAGATCTCATGTCGAATTTGCTCTGTCTGGTGGTGTCCCTATAAAGTAAAATATATTGAAAAAATTGAAGCAGTTCAGAGATCAATCCCAGGTCTTTCATATGAATAAAGATTAAGGCACTGCCAACTCTTGTCTATAGGAGGCATAGGGGCGACATGATTGAGGTGTATGAACTTACGTACGTATATACTTATACGTTTCTGGAATAATAATAGATGAACTAAGAGGGAACTTCTTAAAACTCAGACCAAAAAGGTGTCGTCGTGACAAAAGACTTTTTTTGCACTTTTAGGGCTATAAAAGTATGGAATGAGCTTCCTGAGGATGTAGAGCAGCTCCGTCAGTGAACTCTTTTAAAAACAGACTTGATCATTGTTGGTCAAATAAGGATTTTTTTATATAATTAGTGGGACTTGCCACTTGTTCTAGAAATAAATAAAGGCTGCTCCGCCGCTGCCACCGCTGCTGCTGCTGCTGCAGCCATCATACACGTTACCCGTTGCCCTCCTATCTAAAGAAGAGCAAACGTTTCAGCAGTGACCTTGTAAAGCAGCGTCGACATGTATGATCTATGGTAATGTATGTTAATTAAGAGCAGTGATTGTATAAATTACAGCTTAAGATGTGTGTTTAGAGATGCATGTTTGTGTGTGTGTGTGTGTGTGTGTGTGTGTGTGTGTGTGTGTGTGTGTGTGTGTGTGTGTGTAGGTTAAAAAGCTCCACAGCAGGAGGTGCTGGACGGGCAACAACATTCAGCATACAAACACAACCAGGCAAGAGAAGAACACACACACACACACACACACACACACACACACACACACACACACAGGTGCAAAGACAAATGCAAATGCAAATTCACAGAAGGTGCACAACCACACAGCTGATTCGCTCAGCTCTTTGTTGTGTTGCTGCAAACACACACACACACACACAATGTCTGATTAGTGCAGTCAGCTGCATTCTTCTACACAACCAGTAAACCTGCATGCGAGGGAGCAGCAGCAGCATCATCATCATCCCCACTCCTCCTCAGCTACTGGGATGCTTTCCAAATCCACTTCTAGTCTAGTTACTGTAATTCATCTTACAATGTAAATACACTAAGTAGTCCTCATCTGTAACAGAGGTGTAAGCTACACTAACAGGAATGTTCACAATCCTGTTTAGCCTAGAGTTTTCCAGGGCCAGGAGCATCCGTCTGTGTCTGTCCCCCGAGGACGGAGGAGGAAGAGAGAAAAGGGTAAGCTGTTATCTCAGAGATATCTACCACCACCACAGCTGAGGCCAAAGGCAATAACAACAACTGTGATAGACAAAAACGGTGTTGACAGAGAAGGATCGAAGCTTTCGGATGAACGGATGAAATACAAATAAGAAATGGATACAGAGAGATGATGGAAAATGTGTCTTTAGTGCATACAGTTGAGAAACACTTCCCCCCTCAGAAGAATGACTCTCAGTCCTGAAATGATCACAGATGTTCAAGGAAGACCAAGGGAAACAATCACGGACAGATGTGTGTTTTTTTGCACAAGGAAAAAAAAAATCATCGATATTCCAAAACTGTTTCTCCACCGGTTGCTCGTGCTCTGTGTTGTGTTTCTTGTACAGCAACAAACAACCTCTGCATGTCTGTGTGTTTTATTTTCTTTTGCAACATGGAAAATAATCACACCATCTTTGGTATAATTACCTTCCATTAAAGTAAAATGGTCCAGTGATAAAAGTTTAATCTGACCATTACATAAATATTAATACATCCTAAAAAGGAAAACTGGGAAGTAATTTCATATCTATCTTTAATTCCACTTAAATGATAATCGAACCTACAGTTTATAAAGATTTGACAGTTGCAGTTGCGTTTCCTAAGATGTGTTAGATATCAAAATATGTCAGGCAGTTATGTAAAACGATGCACAAACAGATATTTCCATAAGATGGAAAGTAGCAGTTATAGACGAATCGATTGGATTTGAATCCTGAAGCTTCACGTACGTATATGTATGTAATTGATAGTTGGGATTCTTATCAGTGGTGGTCACCAGTAATAGTGTTGGGAATGTTTTCTTGACTCACTTAAAACATCATACATACTTAATACATCTTGATTTGAATGCTGCACCCTCTGAGTATTGTTGCTGACCATGTGCATCACTTAATGGCCACACTTCACCATCTACTAATGGCTACTTAGAGCTCTCCCATGCTCCATGTAAGTAAAAGTCCTCTGAAACCGGTTTCATGAACCCTAACCCCACAGACCTGAATCCACTGGCACCTGGGCCCAGTTGTTCAAAAGGTGTAATCTGGATAAAAATTATTCGGATTTTGAAATCTCTCTTCTTCTTTTTTTGCTATCCAGGATCACGTAATCCGTCTAAATTTTATCCCAGTTGTTCAAAGCAAAGCAGGATTGGATCAGTCTGATCCAGATCCAAACTTTTCAAGATGACCAAATCCGGATAATGAGTGCTCTAGATGAGACTGTGCATCACACTGAAGGCTGATTGGTCTGTAAACAACAGGTAGAACAGCAGCATGGGCTCACTCACAGTGTGTTTATTTGAAAACATGTGTATTGTATATATTGTTTTCTGTGCTATTTGTTGTTTCTTCAATGTCTTTTAAACAGCCAGACCCCATCTGGTTGGGCTGTTGAAATAAATAAAAAAGCAAATATACAGTACTACATTAGTGAAATTGTGAATATTTCCCCATGTGTTTCAAAATTCAAACTTCAAATTTCATTAAATTCAGTTTGGGGAAAAGTTTTTCAGTTGTAGAATATTCAGAAGTTAACTTTATTTGCTAAAAAATTAGGTGCAAAATATAAATCAATAAATGTATATATACTACATTATAAATATTGTTTATTTGACCAGTTTGAATTTAATCTAAATCACATTTTATGCCTGGAATCCACCCGACTGCTGGGATCAGAATAATCCTGTTTTTTTGGATCAAAGTTTTCCCGATCCTACTAAAAAAACACAAACTGAGGGTTTGATCCAGATGAAAACCAAGACTGATTTACGTCATCTTATCTGATCTCAGAATCTGTTTTTGGTTTTGAAACAACAACAACCCATTTTCAAGATTTGATCCAATCCATTATCCAAAATCCGATCAGTTTACTAACTGGGCCCTGGAGATACTCTTTTGTATAACTTCACCTCTGAGATTTTTAAAATAAAGCACTTTTTTTTTTTACTTTGTTCAGTTGTGCTGCTGCTGCACTCGCTGGTTGAGTTTTCCGTAACTGTCTTGACAGCTTGACTTGAATACTTTAAGCCGGACCACAGTTGCATCATCTCCTCCTTTTTCACGCTGTCTCTCTAAAGTTTCATCGAGTTCATGTTTGCCGAAGGACGGCTGCAGGTATGGCTGGAGGTCATTCCTTTAACTAGCATTTTGCAAACCTTGTGAGTACGGTGTTGTGGATGAACATCCTCTGTAGAAGGGCAGCAGGATCGCAGCTTCTTGGAGGCACAGAGCATCTCTTGCCTCAGAGGAAGAGCTCACATCACAGGGTTTTTTTTTAAGGCAATAAAAGCACTTCAGACCTTCAGAGTGATGCAGTTCTCTTTAAATCTTTACATTACTGAAAGTCTTATCTGTTTCTCTTCAATACAACACAAACAGCCACACTGTAAAATATAAAATTCCTTTATAGCCCTATCATCTGTATGTTCAATAACGGGCATCTGGGGGGGAGGGAATCAAGGTTGTTCTTCTTGCACTGTGTTTTTCTTGTGTGTCAAGTTGCATTACAGAATCTGTGCAGCCATAAATGATTCTTGTTTCAGCCTCCCTGGGCACAAAGGTCCTGTGGGTTCAGCTAATAAAAATACAACAGGATGCAAGGTCAATCAAGTCTGCAGTGCTGATAAGCAGCATTTCCTTTTCTACTAGAAACAATCAGTAATATTTGCGAGAAATAAGAAGGAAATATGGAGAGGGAGGGGGGACAACGGACGGAGGCTCCTCAGCTCTACCTGTACGGCTGTTTTATGTTTTATTCTATACTGCACAGAAAACACTGTAATAATTAGCTTTTCGCAATCAACATAAGATTATCTAGTTAATGAGTGAGAAAAACAAATGGTATCCATCCTACTGGTAGAGGAGCTCCAGAGCGATCAAACTCGCAACATAATTAGGAAGCCTGCTTTACACTTCAAATTAGCATGAAACAGCTCTAAGATAATTAAACTAAGGTGGAGGTTAGGCCTATACTGGAGATGGGAGATTTGTGAACAAATAATCACACTAGCTTATTAATGAGGCATAAACAATCATCCAAAGTTTAATATTATTGTCTGGATACCAGGATGAGCTGTTCATGCTTGAGAGGTCGACTTGCTTTCAGCTAATACGGGCATTCAAATCCAATCAAGGACTCAATTGAAGGTAAAGAGGCATGCTGTGGAGGTAACGGCCTCATTTTCGCTATCTTAAGTGGACGTTTCAGTCCTTGACCCTGATGAAATAAAACCTGGGACCAAGTGTCCCGCTGTCCGGGGCTCCGCGACGGCAAATACAACAAGGTGTCATCAATTAGTCGAGAGTTTTACAATCACTTATCAAACATTAGGAGGTCTGGTTTTTTTTTTTGGGGGGTGGGGTGTGCATGGGCGTGGTAGTGGGGGGAAAAGGGGACCTGACTACCCAGCACCCAAGTAGGAAATCCTGAAATTATTATTTTTTTGTGTGATGTTTTATTTCGAATGAATTGGGCCCTCCAATTAATTGGTGTCGTAATTTATTTCAAATATATTGATAACAGAATGGACTCTGTGTCACAGTCCCCCCAACATATTGGACATTCTGGGGGCCCCCTCCTGGAGGCCCAAAATGGTTTAGTCCGCCCAAAGACAGCGGCCAGCGACAAGTGTAACGTCAGTGAGCCCAGATTGAATGACCTGGAGGCTAATAGCTGTCGTCAATGCCGCCCAAAAAACATAAATCGGGGTATCAGAAAAAGAAGGAGCGGAAAGAAAAAGAAAGACGGCAGAATTAGGGGAAGCAACTGTTAAAGGGATATTTCAACATTTTGGTGAATTGCCCCAATGCCATAATCCCTATAGTTTTAGCAGTAGGTTTGTTACCTTTAATTGTCGGTGCAAGCTAACAGCGGAGCAGAGCCGTGAGCGTCTCAGAGCTACGCTACGGAGGCTAATGGGATTTCTTAGTTTCCCTCATCAAACTCATCAAATACACAACCCAACGACTCCAAAACGCTCTGGTGGACAAGTTGTGACCTGCACATTCACCACGCTATGAGATGGTAACATAAGTTTACCAGACAAGAGTTGTTTTAGAGGGAAATGCAAAGCCAGTATAGTGCCGAAAAGAGACTGCTTGCCAAAAAACTTTGTATAAATTTATCTCGAAAACAACTCTGCGCTTCGTGCAGTGTACAAGGCCCAGAATTTGGTGCTACACCCCTGGGTGTGTGGGTGGGTGGGTGGGGGGGGGGCAGCAACCGTGTGCTGTATAGTTTGTCAAAAACTGTTCATGATCTGTGCGATCACACACAGCGTCTGTGGTGTAATAAAGCCACCGCTCTAGCTGTGTCGGTGTGTGTGACAGGCTGAGCGCTATAACTGCACACAGCGTTACCGTGATTTAAACAAAGGTGGAGGACGGTGTGTGTGCGTGTCAGTGTGTGTATGTGTATGTGTATGTGTGTGTGTGTGTGTGTGTGTGTGTCTGCGTGCCCCCTCAGGACCTTGAGATAGATGGGACAGCAGGAGACAGTAAGGGAGAGAGACAGAGTTAGTGCCTGGGTGTATATATGAGGAGAGTATTTCAGAGAGAGCAGAGCCTCATTTACATTCACTACAGGCACACAGACCGAACCAAGCCCCCCACCCCAACCCACCCACCCACCCACCAGCACCACCACCCATCAGACCCCAGGGGAGCTGCTGCTGCTGCTGCTGCTGCTCTCGCCCAGGAAGAGTAGACGGGGCCGGCCTCCTCTGCTGATGAGGAAGCATGATTTTATTAAACAAAAACAGAGAGGGAGGGAGTGTCTGGGATGAACTGTTTTGTTTTTGTTACGCTGAGGACATGAACTCCTTTGGTAGCGTCCCATATGTGGACATGTGTGTCTGTGTGTACAGTTTACACACTGGTGTTATTGATGGTGTCTCTGACTATTTCCATCCTGTTGTGTCACAAAACACAAACACAACGCTACAAATCCAGAAAACAACATCAATCTCTCGGTTCAAAGACTATACTGTAGGGCTATAAAGTTAACAGTACATATTATGTTGCAATAGACCAAACAACAAACTCATCTTATTCTCAAACAGCTTCATAACTTCTCAAGTGGAGAAGCATTGAACTGAACAAGTGTGTATCCCACAGTCTGTCACTTTTTATGTCGCTGTAAACACTACTGTTGTGTGTGCGTTTGAACTTTTGCAGCATGTTTGTATATTTGCAGGGGTTGTAAACGGATGAATCCTCTCTAAAAAAGGACAGAGATAAATCTGAAGGGTCATGATGAGAATTAACTAGATAGAAGAGAAGAAAACACTGTGTTCTGCAAAACATCTGAAAACAATATCTATCTGAAACAATAATAAATGTTGATTTTTTCAACTGTTTTTGTTGTGATTTTAGTGATGTTGATTATAGTATTTGGTTAAAGGGATAGTTCAACATTTTGGCAAATTGGCCCTTTGCCATAATCCCTATAGTTTTAGGAGTAGGTTTGTACCTTTAATTGTTGGTGCAAGCTATTTTTAGAATGGCGGAGCAGAGCCGCGAGGAACGAAACGTTACGAGACGGAGTTGTTTTTGAGATAAATTCATGCAAAACCGCTGATGCGCGTTCCCGTCGGGGGCAGTTTCTCGGCACGCAGTCTCTGCATTTACCTCTAAAACAACTCTGTCTGGTAACGTTCTGTTATTATCTCATAGCGTGGTGAATGTGCAGGTCACAACTCGTCCACCAGAGCGTTTTGGAGTTGTTGGATTGTGTATTTGATGCGTTTGATGAGGGAAACCAAGAAATCCCATGAGCCTCCGTAGCGTAGCTCTGAGCAGCTCACGGCTCTGCTCCGCCGTTCTAAAAAAATAGCTTGCGCCGACAATTAAAGGAAACGAACCTACTGCTATGACTATAGGGATTATGGCTATGGGCCAATTTGCCAAAATGTTGAACTATCCCTTTAAGTACCATATGTGAGTAAATGTTCTGAAATGTTGCTGCTCTGAGCTTCGGTGGAAGTGAATCTCTGATGTTGTGTCTGAGCCAACTAAACCATCCAAACACACCTCCCACTTTTCGGTCCAGTTGCTGTCATTCCCCTTTTATTTTAATAGACATATTCCAGAGGCGACTCAGGTCAAATTGCCCCGAGTTAAAGTTATGTGGATTTTTTTTTTTTTTGCCAACACACACTTTGTCCTGATTTACTCTCAAAAAAGTTCAGATTCTGATCTGTAAGAGCTCAGATCACGAGGTCAAACACTAAGATTCATGGTATTAAGGTAAAAAAAAAAAAAAAAATCTGGCTACTTCGCTCAGACAGGAAGGAATTAAGTTAAGTCCTGGCCCTGATTCACTGCGGGTTGAGGTGTCAGTGGATGCCAAGCACAGTTGTGGATCCTCCCGTTCCTGCAGGCTCCTGCTGGGCCACACAGCATCCATCCACTGCAGTAATTAAACACAGCCCACAAATACACACACACGCACATACACACACACACACACACACTCACACACAGACACATATATACACACATGCACTAATTGCAGGCAGGAGGCATCCTACTCATTATAGGCCAAATTAAAGCAATCAATTGAAACTAGAGACCAGCAGAGAGGAATTCATTTATGGGGGCCTGATCTCCTCTATTAAGACCGCACAGGCTGTGTCAGCTGTAAAACCAGACAAAAACCACCTCTATTGACCAGGGTCTGTCACACAATCAGCCTGTTAATCACCGTCAACAGTGAGTCGGCTAATGGGGATGTCCTCCTTATAAAGCGATGCTAATACATTAGCCTTATTGCATGTTATATGAGACCCATCAAACCTATTTACAATGTAGAATTATGTTCCTCTGCGCGCCAACAAAAATCTTCTTGGCTGACACGAGAGGCTACATCGCTGCTGCTGCTGCACACATCTGCAAGGCATTTACTAGTCCAGCGCCTCTCTTAGAGTTTCTTCCTCCCTTTTTCTTGCTTTTGCTTTCTCCAACACAAATACACACACACCAGACACACACCAGAGGGGATCAAAGTGTCGAACATCATGGAAAAAAAACAAACAAAAAAAGAAGAAACGAGTGTGGCAGTGCAGTGGCAGGTAGGTAGGTAGGGGTAACGCTCTGTGTTTGTCTCTGTGTTTAGCTGCACGAGGCCGGAGAAAATGAACACATCTGCCAAAATCAGCCTCTGCATCTCCTCCACACAAGCTGCACACGAGCTTAAGGGAGAGCGAGAGTGAGTGAGAGTGTGCGTATCCAATTCCAACATTCCCTGTGTTTTTACAAACACATCACGCTCCTGTCACTAGGGAGTCCCCCCTCTCCTCCCCCGCTCCTCCCCCGCTGCTCCCTCTCTCCCTCCACCACCTCCCTACCAGCCAGGCCAACTGTTGCTCCATCTCCAGGGCAGATTAGGGGAAGTGCTGGCTCCTGAAGAATGCCGGCCTGCTGCTGCTGCTGCTGCTGCTGCTGCTGCTGCTGCCGCCACTCTCAGCTGAGGATTTATTAGGACTGGCATGGCGGCCCCGGCTTTTGGCCTCCAGCTAGCAGGGGGGAGAGGAGGAGAGAGAGAGAGAGAGAGAGAGAGTGGTGTGAGAGGAGGAGGACCTCTGCTGAGATATTACACGCCATCAATTGAAAACATCATGGTGCCTCCTAAAGTCAGCGGCGGCTTTTTTTTAAGTCTGTGTTTTTAAGTTCATTCAGACACCGACAGACAAATGTTAAAGACATTAAAGGGATAGTTCACCCAAAATTGAAATTTCATTTACTCATTATCTACTCACCCTCATGTCGACTAAGGGCTGGGAGAAGTTTCAGAGTCCTCCGTGGCTTCTCTGAGTTACAGCGGGGCTCGGCGTAGCAGTGCATGTCCATATAACGGTTGCAAATGGATACCAACTGTCTTCGTAACAAAAAGACACACCAAAAAACATCCAAATACCTCCATGCTGCTCGTATGTAATGTCCGTTTTGTATTGAAGACCCGAAATGCGAAATTGTCCCGAAAAAAATTAAATAAGTCTATATTTCAAGCTTGTTTTGTAGCGGAAGCTTCTCAAAGCTCCTCTTCCCGGTTCGTCAAATTTGGACGAACTGGGAAGAGGAGCTTCCACTACAAACGGGACAATTTCTCATTTCGGGGCTTCAATCCAAGACGGACATTAGTACATACGAACACTATGGAGGTATTTGGATGTTTTTTGGTGTGTCTTTTTGTTACGAAGACAGTTGGTATCCATTTGCAGCCGTTATATGGACATGCACTGCTACGCCGAGACCCCCTGTAACTCAGAGAAGCCACGGAGGACTCTGAAACTTCTCCCAGCCCTTAGTCGACATTAGGGTGAGTAGATAATGAGTGAAATAATGGGTGAACTATCCCTTTAAGTTTCAGATAAGCAGCAATCAGCTATACCAATCAATCAATTTTTGGTTGATAAAACATAATGGGAAAAGGTTTTTGCCTCTGGTCACAGTGACATGAACGCTATAAGACGACGGGTGCAACGTGAAGAACATTTAGATGGACATCGTGTTACATTCAGGCCGAGCTACAATAACAAAACAATTACAACACCACAACAGCAACAAGATGTGACCAGCGATGTGGATCCATGGTGAGTGAGTAACTAGGAGCCTGCACAACTAAATGCAGTGGCCTAGATCCAGGCTGCACACATCTATCAGATTGACAATTGAGAGGCCGTGTCATGGCCGATAAGGCTGTTTTTTTTTTCTTCTCCTATGGGCGGCTGGGAAGAAGCCCATCTATTAAGATGAAAGAGAAAAGGACGGCAATCACGTAGCTGTTGCCTGTGGCGCTGTAATGTAACATACTGGTGTGACTGGCTGCTGGGCCTGAAGAGTGGGAGGAGGATGGAGAAGAAGGAGGAGGAAGAAGAGGAGGAGGACGACGACGAGAGGGGAGGTGGGGCATATTTTAAATAAGCAGTAGCGCACACAGACAGAGGTCACTGTAAGATGATTCTTTTCACCTTGGTGGCCACTGGCGAGCTGCTGCATGTGAGGATGAGCAGCGAGCTCTTCAACCTCGCTCTAGTCTGCAGTTGATATTACGTTATGGATTCGTTGCTCCTCAGCTGTTCAGCAAAACCAGGACACATAGATGATTTGTGATGGCTGATGATTAAGGACGGCCAATTATAGGAGGAAACATCTTCTATGTTTGCATCTGACATGAACGATACATCACAGTGCAGGCCCGCATTAGTGTCCGTTAGTGGTTGTTGCTGAGTTTCATACAGTATTATCGCTCTGATGATTAAATTATTTATTTACAGCAGTTGTGTATTATTTCAGTCCGCTATAGAAGGAATAATTCATCTAGGCACAGGCTGCGTCTCCTTTCATCACTTATCATACAACACCACCTGCTGGATGATCAGAGAAACAGAGAAACAGTGAAGTGTCGGAGGAAGAGTTTGTCCTTCAGTGTCTTTGACGCTCTGCAGGTCTGTTTTTTTATTTTTATTTTTAATGGTGCATACATTATAAAAAAAAGGCCTGAGGTAATATTTTATGCTACGAGTGACCGTATAAGAGGTCAATCAGTCCTGTAACTTAATTAGTTATGTAAACAGTAGTTCTAAAATACATAAATGTCTGTTTTAAATTTGATGAAGTGTTTAGAGAAGCTGGAAAACAAACTGCTGGCAACTGATAACAGCAGAGTGACAGGATGTTTGTGGAGGATCCTCTGAGGTTTTCTGTGTCTTTACAGTCCAGTTTCTATAAAAAGTCTGTGGACAAAGTGTTCGCAAACAAAAATAAATCAATCAAATAATAATCTAATAAACTGACTAATATACTGTATCAAATCTGTTGGTTTGTATTGTGCATCATAAAATTATTAGTGAAAAATAAAATGGTATTTAGCCGCCTGTCACGTAAACAGTCAACTTTCCACACAATTATATTTGGCACTATATACACAACAGTGGCTCAGGAGGAAGCGCCACGTGGGTCCAATAACTGGAGCAGGGTTGGTGGTTCAAATCCCGAGACTGCAAATACAGAGACTGCTTGCTGAAAAACTGCCCTCGACAGAAACGCGCATCAGCGGTTTTGCATGAATTTACCTCTAAAACAACTCTGTCTGGTAACGTTCTGTTATTATCTCATAGCGTGGTGAATGTGCAGGTCACAACTTGTCCACCAGAGCGTTGTGGAGTTGTTGGATTGTGTATTTGATGAGTTTGATGAGGGAAACCAAGAAATCCCATGAGCCTCCATATAGCGTAGCTCTGAGCAGCTCGCGGCTCTGCTCCGCCGTTCTAAAAACAGCTTGCACTGACAATTAAAGGTAACGAATCTACTGCTAAAACTATAGGGATTATGGCAATGGGCCAATTTGCCAAAATGTTGAACTATCCCTTTAAAGAGATGAGATGAGGGTTTCTTAACTAAAACCAAACAGAAAATATACATCAGCATTAACTGCAAATGTAATTGTCCTAGAGCCGAGGGGCATGGTGGTACTAGCCTTACAAAATGTAATCTGAGTAATCCTGGCATCACACATTTGGTGCTCATACTCCCAGACTCTCACACACACACACACACACACACACACACACACACACACACACCAGCACAACACCGACTGCGGACTCCTCTGGGAACAACACACAGACATAAATCAAGGCTGCAGATGAGAGAAATGTGCCTCCCACACATTCATTATCGGCACAGGAGTTCTTCACCAGTGACATAATGTGGACAAGCCTGTGGAGATCCGTGTAAAGCAAATGTTTATGGACCAGACAAGAGAGTCGTCTCGAAGCAGACGAAGAGGAACTGTAAGACTGGCACCTATAAATCTACATGAGTAGAGCAGACCCTCCTCAACAAGATGCACTGGCTATCCAGTTGCTGTGAATGTCAAATATTTTCATCTTCTACTTAAAACTCTTAACATATCGATTGATAAAAACCTACTTATTTAGGATGGCTTTTAATACTCGGTAGTATGATGACACATATCTTATTTTATCTTATGTGATTTTGTTGTATTTTATTGCTTTCACTTTTATTTTATTGTTTTTAATTGTTTTTTACTTATTCTTCTTTTTATTTATTACCTGCTGTAAAGCACTTTTGTACACCAAAAGGATTGTTGTAAAGGGCTGTATAAATCAAGTACATTTACATTTACATTTAATAACAGGTATTCAACACGCTGCAGTTATTAACAGGTAATCAACCTGTATCATCATTAGAAATCTTATTATATAATAGATAAAAACCAACAAGTGTACACTACTAATGTCATCTTAAGAAACTTGATGGGTCTTTTCTCTGTTGTGAAAATCAATTCAGAGAGTAATTCAGCATGCACTCATAGTGAAATGTTATTTGATGCCATAAGTGAACTAAATAACAACAAGTGAACAGGCGGCAGATGAAAACAACAAATTACTCCGGTGTATCCGTATGCATGCACACACACACACAGACACACAAATGCACGCATACAAAAGACAGGAGAGAGCATTTGGCAGCTCCAGTAAAGACATCAGATGAAGCAGCATCTGGCACCGTGTATGGAGAAAAGAAAGGGAGAGAGAGAGAGATGACAGTGGATATACGAAGTCTGTCAGAAGCAATGTCAGGTCATTGCTCTCCTCATCTGCTCTCTGGCGAGCTCCATTCATCTTGGCAGATAGCAATTTATATGTCAGGTTAACCTCCCTCCACAGACTTTTTCTCCGATGTCCCTACTGGGGCAGTACAACTCCACTGACACATCTATAGTGCAATAACACAATTACAGGGCACAGGATGGAGCTATGGGCTCTGACAGCTGTAGTACATTAACCTCCTTTCACCACTATCACTGACTTCATGCTAATACAGTAGCGTCAGGGCGCGGCCGAGTCAGATATTGAAGAAAAACAAAACCTCTTTAACAAGAAACTGGTTGAATTCATTCAGATCTACTCTGTGAAAACAAGACATCTGTCATTCAGCAGCCTCTGTGGTTGAGTTATGTGAAATTGTACTCATTATACGTCATTATAGTGTCATCCAAAACTGTATCATTTTCTCCTAACTGAGGTTTTGCAGTACCTGTTCTTTACTTACACTAAAGTTAGGGATACTCGGCTTTCGGAAGAAATTTAAAAATGCACTAAAACCTTTCAAGGTGAACTTAATCTGACCTTCTCTAAACTTTTGCATGCACATGTCCAACTGTTCAATGCTTCAGTACTCATAACATAACATGCTGTTTTCTAACAACGTGATCAAGTGTCTGATCCATGAATCTACCACTAAATGTTCTGCTTCAGTGACAGTTGTATTGAAACTCTTCATCCTGCTGTTCACATTATGACATCATGAGACACCTAACAGTCCATCAACAGTACATGTTGAAGCTTCAGACGATGATGGGATGTTGAATGAATGCATCAAAAAAAAAAATTATACAAAACAGAGTTCAAGGTAGTAATAAAATATAAAACTGGTCGAAAAGGGTTTCGGCTGAAGCAAAGCTTATAGCTCCCGAACTGTTGTTTTCCATTTCGTTACAAAACCATAATAAGCAGTAGTCTAATGAGAAAGACACATACATGAAAATAGTACACAATACGTCCCCCAGCGACAATCCTATAACTATCCACAAACCTACACAACTCAAAAACGAAACAGGTCGAAACCTCAATTTTCACTGCTAAAATTTTTAGTTTCCTACATTACACAACCAATATCCATCCTCAACTACAAACATTCACTAAAAAGTTATTTCCTTGATCCTTTGTTGCTCTCAGCATTTTCAAGTTTGTACTTTTCAAGTAGGCTATGTTATTTTTAAACATTTTGGGCAACATTTTTGCTCTCTTTAATATCTTCTGATAAGCTTTTCCAAAGTTTCACTCCACAGACAATTATCAGCCCGATATTGGCTGACAATTATCATTATCGGCCAAATAATATAAAGTGAAATTCATCTCAACTCACTACATTTTAGCCTTTCTTAACTTAAAGGGATAGTTCAACATTTTGACAAATTGGCCCATTGCCATAAATTCTATAGTCATAGCAGTAGGTTTGTTACCTTTAACTGTCGGTGCAAGCTGTTTTTAGAACGGCGGAGCAGAGCCACGAGCTGCTCAGAGCTACGCTACGGAGGCTCATGGGATTTCTTGGTTTCCCTCATCAAACTCATCAAATACACAATCCAACAACTCCAAAAGACTAAGAGTTTTCAAGGTAAATTCATGCAAAAACCCTGATGCGCGTTCCCATCGGGGCAGTTTTTCACCAAGCAGTCTCTGCATTTCCCTCTAAAACAACTCTGTCTGGTAACGTTCTGTTATTATCTCATAGCGTGGTGAATGTGCAGGTCACAACTTGTCCACCAGAGCGTTTTGGAGTTGTTGGATTGTGTATTTGATGAGTTTGATGAGGGAAACCAAGAAATCCCATTAGCCTCCGTAGCGTAGGTCTGAGCAGCTCGCGGCTCTGCTCCTCCGTTCTAAAAATAGCTTGCACCGACATATAAAGGCAACAAACCTACTGCTATGACTATAGGGATTATGGCAATGGGCCAATTTGCCAAAAATGTTGAACTATCCCTTTAAGTCAGAAGCAGAGCTATAATGTTAAATTCATCTAAACTCACTACATCTTAGCCTTTCTTGACTTAAGGTGTGTATATAAACTATAAAAAATGTTATCAGTCATTGGTCTCGACCAAAATCAGGACAGCTGCTTCACTCATAGCTCAGAGAAAAAACCCTGTTTACTTGTTTCTGTGCTCTTTAACTTTAGAGAGCTCGCGTGTTACCTCAAATTAAATCTCACAGGAGGAAATGAAGGGAGTATAATTCACGAACCAGTCTGTCACAGAGGAGGTTAGAGGACGTTCGGTAGCGGTTCCTCTCTCTCTCCCTCTCTCCTGCTTTGATTCTCTCAATTTATTAAACTGTGGGAGATCGTATCAGCTGCTTTTAGCTGCAGGTGAGCGGGAGCAGGCGGGCGGTTGGATGGATGGAGAAACAGATGGCTGGTCAGGGGCCCAGGAGCACCAGGCAATAGAGGAAGACTAACAACATGTTCATAGAGTAACTGTGTTGGCTCGCACTGCTGCCTGACTGCAGGAGGAGAATCAAATAGCCTCATCACTTCATATCCCCCTACTCCCCCCGAACTCCAATTCATCTCACAAACATAATCAGACTAACTAATCAAACAAACTCTTAAACTTTAGTCAAGCATTTCAGGGGGAACTCAGCCCACGCGTATTAGCTTTAATCTGCTGTATGCATAATAAATGCTAATGCTCACTAGTGTTTGATGAGAGGGAATGTTTCAGTGTGTGTCTACTGCATATATATTCTATGCAAATGCCTAAATGATCGTTTACTCTGCATGAACAGAAATATGTGGACACCTGAATATTACACCCATATGTTGAGAGGCCTGTAGCAAAACCATAGCCATTAAAAAGGGGCACTCCAACTATTTTACTCTTAAAATAGAAAGTTACCACCGCAAATGTCATCATCACAAAGATATTTTATGGTCTGTTTTGTTGCTTCAGTCTTAAATTTGTTCATAAATTGAACAGTTCCTCAAAAATAAAGACCGACTCATTTTAAGCCAAGAAAATTAGACACTATATCCCCAGCTGCACAAACAACAACAACAAAAAAAGAAAGGAAAACATGGATCATAATTTGTGGTTTACTTTGGAAGGAATGAGAAGGGACAGAGTTTTTTGAGACCATCTGCAGCCAATCTTTCCAAATCAAAATTTTTCTAAGCCGAATTTGAAATGTAAAATGTTGCTGGCAATTTTTAATTTAAATTTAAAAGAAGTCTCAATTTACCCAGAATTCACTGTCACACACACACTCAGGCTTATGATAGTCAGGAACTCAACTGCTTTGATTAATGGATGAAATTAGGATCAGTCTATTGGAAATCAGACTATTTGTTACATCTAAGCCGTACTCAATGTCTTTCTTTGTGAAACCTGCCCCAGGGGGTTATATATTAACCTGTGTTTGGAGTTATATATGAAGGGTTGAGGTTTGAAAGACTTAATATAATAAAGCAGCACTACTTACAGAACTTAAACCATTGTAGCAGATGGTAGCTAATCAGTCACGATATCTTGGATAAATTGGTTGCCACAGGCTCAATCCTTCATCTGTTGCTGTAATAATAACTAATCCATACATGATGTTAATTCTTCGTTGATTGTACATTTTCTAGCCCTGCCTGGTGTGTCGGTGTCCACATGTGTCTTTCTTTCTGTGTGTTCATGTCCTACTTGGTGTGGCTTCCGGTCTCTTGTCCCACCTGCACACCTGCTCTTCATCATCCAATCAACTCCACAGGCCTCTGCTCTGTTTAAGGCCCATAAAACAAACTGAATGTATTCTCTTCAGTTAATACACGATGCCGACAATGCCTTCCAACCATACTCTCTGTAAACATATACATAGACTCATTTAAATGAGGAACAGAACAGACTATAGTAGTACCTATTTTCTGCCTCCACTGGTAAATGAACATCCTCCCATTAAAGCTATCAATGAAACACATTTGCCTTCATACAACTATTTGTGAATTTAATAGTAGTCTATTCACCATTCATATTAAACATTTAATTCAAAACTTAAAAATCAAAATTGACTTTTTATATATAAATTAAAGGATGTCTACTAACCCCCCCTACTCCCCCCATTTCGATCTAAGAAGTTGGATCAAAGTGAGTTTTATAGCTCCAACATGTTGTAAGTTTTGTAGTCTTTGCATGCCTTAGGTTATAATTGTTAACAATAAAAGTTGATAACAGGATAAGGTGGTAAATTGTTTGTGCATACAGATACTGTAGCATTTCCACAGGTAAGAGTTGGACCAATAAGAGACAGATGTGCTATAAAACAAAACGACACAAAACAAAACCAGATATTAGCAGTATTATAATAGTTTTTGAGATAGGGTCGATTGATGCGTATTCATTTATTGGCTGAGTTAATTAGCATGTTAACGAGCTAACAAGCCAGGTGTGTTGACCATAGATATATAATAATATTTATATATCTATGGTGTTGACAGCATAGACTGTAAAAAGAACAGCAAGTTGACAGCAAGCTAGGTAGCCTACCAGCTAATTAGTACGATATCAGGATTTCACTCACCTCAGTAGGCAGCAGAACGACAGACTTCCTCATGTTCAGTCCTCGAAGGTAGAAATTATCTCCAGAAACAAAAAAAATAGTTTTTGTGCCAGTCTGACTGTAGCCTAAGTTACTACGGTAACCATGTTAATTTTTGCTGCAAAAAATTTTAACATGAGAGGCTAGATGAACCATACAGATACAGAGGTTATACGAACAGGTGCGTTATAAATAAATAAATAGATTAAAAAAGAGAAAGAAAGAAAGAAAGAAAGAAAGAAAGAAAGAAAGAAGTTTTAATTTGCATCATGTGCTCAGTCCGCCTGAACATAGGTGTAATTTGTAAACTCCCCAGCAGGTGGCGCTGTTGCATCACGTCACATTCGACAAGCCGCGAGAACTCCAACCGGAAGAACTCAGTGACGTCACTTCACTGCTGTCGTAAACAGCGTCAAAGATGTCTGAATGAGCGGTTTATGGCTTAGCCCCGACAGCTAGCAACTTCATTTTCTTTTTCTTTCTTTTTTTTTTTTAAGTTACACTTTTTACTTTTGTTTCGTTTTGGCGCTTTGGACGTTGTATTTAGATGGGGACCAAGAGCTTACCATGAAACTCCGGGTGCAGAATGACAGGTGAGGTTGTTGGGTTGTTGTCGCTGCTGCAGCCATTACTGTCCCTGATAGAAAACATCTGTTAGCTGCTAATGCTAACGACATCCCGGTGGATCTATGCAGGAAACAGCTCAGCTCTCTCTCTCTGTGTTATCTGTCTCTGTCAAGTACATTTGTGTTTACTACTACTGCCCGAAAATGACTGTGTCGGTCAGTTCAGCTAACGACAACTAGACTAAACATTTATCAAGGCTTGGACACGGTAAAAGATGAGCCGAGGTAACGTTAGCTTCGTTAACACTTTCATTTTTGCATGCTAATCTAATCAGTCCAAGTTGGCAAACAAAACTCCAGCTAAACGCAATTATGATCTCGATGTAACGAGAAACTCGCACTAAAGACTGTCATCTTTGTTTTTTGTCAGCGAGAAAATATTTTAATACACTCAGTGCAAAATGCTCTCTGGGACTCTGAAGAACTGCGAAGTAACTTAATGATACAACCTTTGAATACTGATCATTCCTGTCACTTTCTGCATGGTGTATTTTAAGATACAAGACTGTTTATTTATCCCACACATGCAGGACTCCAGACTGCCCCTAAATGGGGGCATTTTGCCCCTAAAATTTGAGACAGTGCAAGTCTTCTTTTTTTTTTTTTATCTACTTGCACATTTGCAACCAGTAAATTTGAAGGTTATTTATTTTATGAGGATCATGAGAAGTGAATATTTGCTTCGCAAGTTGATTTGTGCCCCTAAATGTGTTCCTAAAATTTTAAAGGTCCAGTGTGTAATATTTGTCAAGGTTTGTTGCCGAAATCTAAATATACTACCAATGAATATATTTGTATAAGTGTACAATCGCTGTAAAATAATATCTATTTGGTCTTTTATATATACATATAGCAAGGGTCTTAGGGGCTTAGAGAGTGTCACCACTTTACGCCGCCATGTTTGTACGGAATGGAAAATTCAGCCAACCAGAGAGCACGTTTCAGGAGTTTCACATTCATAAACAATAGAATTATTTAGGCTAATAGATAAATAATAGTATCTGAATGCTAGATGTCACTGTTTTCCCCTCATTTTACACACTGGACCTTTAAGTTAGGGGCCACTGTGTAAGGCAGTCTGGAGCCCTGACATGGGAAATTTGGTTGCTACAGTAGCAGCGCATTGTAGCATACAAAAGGGGAAAAAAAGTAGAAAAATGTGCAAATATAGAAATATAAAATTATGTAAACAGAGAGAGAGGTATTCTGTGACAAAGTTACAAAGTTGTGTCTTTTGTGTCACAGGAGTGATTCCAGAAGAGCACTGAAACTGAGGGAGTCCCCTACTGTAATGCAGCCTAATTCAAGCGAGCGAGACGCTCATGCAGGAAATGGTTTATCCCTGACTCTGCAACCGGAGCTTCTCACCAGGACGCCGCCTCCCGGTGCGGCTGCTGCCAACCCCGAGGGCAGCGAGGTACGGATACCCATGGCGTCGAGCGGGTCTGGAGAGTCTGGTGGAGGCGGCCCGTCATCCAGGAGATCCAGAGTGAGCTCCCACAGCCACTCGCACTCACACTCACATGGACACAGTCGGGCGCAGCATCACTCCAACTCAGAGCCCGAGCTCGACCCTCCCGACTCTGATCTGGACTCGGGAGAACCCAGCGCCTCCTTGTCCGAGCTGCGCTGTCTGTTTCGCTGGCTCCAGAAGAGCCTCCCTTTCCTCATCATACTGTGTGCTAAACTGGTCATCCAACACGCTCTCGGTGAGTATGACCTGCACACAGATCAACTCTTAAAGCCCCAGTATGTAGGAATCCCCCCCATCTAGCGGTGCGGTTGCATATCTGAACGTATTCTTGATGTTGCATTCACCTGAAATCGGGCAGACGTCAGACAGACAACAGACGCTGCATGTAACAGGATAAACAAGCGTCTATGTAAACAAGTGGTCCGCCAGCACGAGGCAAAACAATACAGGCCTGACAATATGTTGTCATGGTGATGTGGTATTGTTTACCTGACCCACGTTTTACCGTCTTTCTCTCGTTGAGTAAAATGACATCCGGTTGGTTTGCCGACGGCCGTCTGCCTGACTGCACCTGAATGCAACACGTGCCTCCGTCCTTCCTCACACTACACAGTGGTGACAGTTTTAACAGGTGCTACCTGGAAAACTTTCTCCCCGAGCCGACAGCTGCGGTGAGTTTCCGTGGTTACCTACGGTCACACTGCCACTGAACGTAAAAAATGTCGATGCAACATGGCCGCCTCGGTTCGGTGCGTCGCCCACTTATGTATTTGTAACGACTTGTAACAACTCATTCTAAGGTACGAGAAAGCTTTCATTTGTGTGATTCGACTTTAGTGTAGGCTATTTATGAAAGCAATATTTGATTTTTGCTGATAAAAAGCCAAATAAGTTGCATACTGGGGCTTTAAGTAAAACAGTAAATGAGAAACGACCAAATCATCATAACCTTTCTCTTCATTTACCAGGTCTAGCAGTTGGGGTTGGCCTCTTCACAACCTTTTTATATGTGAATAAAAGCATCCAAACCCAAGTCTTTCTTCAGGTGAGTGAAGAGCAGGGAGGTCAGTGGTCGATGTTGATGATGAACATAATCGATTCCTAACGTGTGTTTTTGTTCATCATCACTCAGGGTCATCATTCAAAGCTGCAGTGTATATGGCTGCTCCTCTTCCTGACCTCTTCCACCCTCCTGCTTTACTACACTTTCCTCACTGAGACACTTTACCATTGGTAAGGCTTCATTCATTATCATACATTAGTTACTTTGTCCTGTGCCTAATTACCTGTTTTTATTTTTTATTATATAATCCAGTTTGTGTCTGTGGGATGAGTAAGAAGCCATGATACACAGTGACAATTCATTTGTCCTCTGGTTGTCATTGTCCTTTAGCCTCATCCTCCTCAGCCCAACCATTGAGCCACTGGGTTTCTGGGAGGTTCTGTGGGCAGTCGGCATCACCAACTTTGTAATAAAGTTCCTCTATATGGGGATTAAGTGCCTTATTCTGCTGCTGCCATCTTCACTGGTGACCTACAGGGCCCAGGTAAGTGTCGACCGGTGGGTTTTCTATTGGGATTGTTGTTTAAAGGGATAGTTCAACACTTTGGCAAATTGGCCTATTGCCGTAATACCTATAGTCATAGCAGTACTAGGTTCGGTGCATGTTGTTTTGAGATCGGCGGGGGAAGAGACGTGAGCTGCTCAGTGAACACAATGGAGGTGAACGGTACAGGTCCCCTGTCCCTCATCAAACTCATCAAATACACAATCCAACAACTCCTAAACGCTCTGGTGGACAAGTTGTAACCTGCACATTCACCACGCTATGAAATAATAACATTATGAGTTGTTTTAGAGGAAAATGCAGCTGGAGCTACATTCCAGACACGGCTGCTGCTGGGCGGAGTGGTTTCAAAAGCTTTGCTTCATGTGTCGTAATGTTACATAATTATACATGATTATTTCATAGCGTGGTGAATGTGCAGGTCACAACTTGTCCACCAGAGCGTTTTGGAGTTGTTGGATTGTGTATTTGATGAGTTTGATGAGGGACAGGGGACCTGTACCGTTCACCTCCATTGTGTTCACTGAGCAGCTCACATCTCTGCCCCGCAGATCTAAAAACAACATGCACCGATAAATAAAGGTGATGAACCTACTGCTATGACTATAGGGATTGTGGCAATAGGAGAATTTGAAGAAAAGAATATACCGGTGTAATGCTGTGTCCAGGCATTTTTGGCCCCTAACACCTCTTGTGTGTTCGTCCAGGGGCGGTGGCTGATGCTGACGGAGGAGCTGGGTCAGGTGCACCAGGCCACGGCCCCGTTTTCACTGTGGTTCCGCTACCTGGTCATCTACCAGGAGTCGGACGGCACGCCTGGACTCACATTAGGGGTTCTGCTAGCTTTGCTCTACCTCATACTGAAGGTGTGACCACTGCAACAGCCACAGATCTTTGATATATTAGAAATGTTCTGTCTTAACTTTTTTTTTGTTTTTGTTTGTTTTTTTATCTTCGTTCTGTCACGTCCTTCCAGCTTTTAGCATTGTACGGACAGTGGACATCTTTACTGAAAACTGTGAGGGTATTCCTGAAGGGCGAGCACACGGGCACAGCAGCCACTAGGAGTCAGTGCAGCGAGGCCGGAGACGTCTGCCCCATCTGTCAGGGAGAGTACAGGGAGCCGCGGGCTCTACTGTGTCAGGTAAAACCACATCTCAGCCTTAGCCGCCATTGTAGCCGAAGTACTTTTCTCTAACGGCTCTGTGGAAATCAAGAGGCAGATAAAATCCCTCTGTCAGACATTTCAGTGCTATAAAACAACCACAGTGTACAGCGCCTGAGGAAATACTTTAAATTAGATATTAGGAGCGTTGTTACTATTACTAACAGTCTGTACTCATCTATACAGTATAATGAATTGTCTCTATTTAAAGGGATAGTTCAACATTTTGGCAGATTTGGCCCATTGCCATAATCCCTATAGTTTTAGGAGTAGGTTCGTTACCTTTAATTGTCGATGCAAGCTATTTTTGTAATGGAGGAGCAGAGCGGCGAGCTGCTCAGAGCTACGCTACGGAGGCTCATGGGATTTCTTGGTTTCCCTCATCAAATACACAATCCAACAACTCCAAAACGCTCTGGTGGACAAGTTGTGACCTGCACATTCACCACGCTATGAGATAATAACAGAACGTTACCAGACAGAGTTGTTTTAGAGGGAAATACAGAGGTTGCTTGATGAAAAACTGCCCCGGACGGGAACGCACATCAGCGGTTTTGCATGAATTTGGAAGTTGTTGGATTGTGTATTTGATGAGTTTGATGAGGGAAACCAAGAAATCCCATGAGCCTCTGTAGCGTAGCTTTGAGCAGCTCACGGCTCTGCTCCGCCGTTCTAAAAATAGCTTGCACCGACAATCAAAGGTAATGAACCTACTATAAACTATTGGGATTATGGCAATGGGCCAATTTGCCAAAATGTTGAACTATCCCTTCAAACTCCTACTCTTTTATTTAGTGCTGTAATAATAACCATTGTTTTTTCTTGTAGAAACTAAACTTAGCTCTTCTAATCCCTCATGTTTTATTGAATCAGTTATTTTGCTGTTTTCGTGTACATGACATCCTGACATGCCGTCACTTCTCTGTTATCTGCAGCACATATTCTGTGACGAATGCATCGCTCTGTGGTTTAACCGGGAGAAGAGCTGCCCTCTCTGCCGCACTGTGATCACAGAAAAGGTCTATAAATGGAGGGACGGAGCCACATCTCCACACCTGCAGATCTATTGATCCATGACGTACAGGTGCGAGAGACGTTGGTATTAGCTTGTATTCAATATGTGATTTTTTTTTTT
This sequence comes from Trachurus japonicus, assembly GCF_045865225.1. Taxonomy (NCBI): domain Eukaryota; kingdom Metazoa; phylum Chordata; class Actinopteri; order Carangiformes; family Carangidae; genus Trachurus; species Trachurus japonicus. Next base: position 8,295,511 of record NC_140920.1, on the reverse strand, counting down.
CCTTTTTTAATGGTTGTCAAACCCCACTGACAAAAAATGTTGTACACACTGTTTGATTCATCAGGCAAAGGGCTGAGCCTGTTCTGGGCCGAGGTCAGTAAGGTCGCACAACTTGCAACTACAGCAGGCAACGGGTTTCTGGATTATTTACCAGAACACAGCTGCTGGTCACTCTGATAAGACAACTGAAAGTTGATTATTTTCATGCCCTCAAGTGTTTTTTTTTCTTCCTGTTTTTTTTAGTTTTTTCCTCTTGTGTTGCTTTTACCTTTTAATCTTTAATATAAACTTTCCTCACGGGGCAGCAAATTGTTGCACTTCCACTGTTTCTTCTACCTGTAAATATGGGGACTTCAGAGAAATATATTAAAGAAAAGTATTTTAAACAGATTTTTTTTTCCTGTCACAGTTTGAACAAACTTGCAACACATGAATCTTCTTATCCAGTGTTTTCTATATCTGTGGATTTGTAACAGTGAATGTGTCGAGGTCAGCAGCTTGCACACACCTCTGCTCTGTGTTGAGCGCTTGCTACATTAAATGCATCTTGGACAGGTGAAAGTAGACGTGAGACTACGGGGCTGAGGACGAGCAGCGCCCTGCAGAGGCTTTTAGGAAGCCAGCGTCACATGATCCAGTACAGACCATGATGATGATAAAGAATCTGTTAATGATCTGGGTGAAGAGTTTCCCTTTTGTTTTCAACTATTGGTGACTTTTTATCCAACTGGTAAAAAAAAAAAGAAAAAGTTTGCAACTAAGACTGATTTACACAAATTATTTTTCTATAGAGGTGACTTGGCCTCGTTTTTGTAAAAAAAAACAAACAAACCAAAGATCGGGAGAAACATCTATTTTGTTATGTATGAAAATCATTTCACTGTTATTTTTATCCATTTAGATCCATAAACTATCTGAATAAAGATCTACATTTGAATCATGTTTGTGACTTTTTCGTTTCATTTAATGAAGCTTAAGAAACTTCAAAGGGATAGTTCAACATTTTGGCAAATTGGCCCATTGCCCTATACGTAGTCATAGCAGGTTTGTTACCTTTATTTGTCGGTGCGAGAAACGTTACCAGACAGAGTTGTTTTAGAGGGAAATTCATGCAAAACCGCTGATGCACATTCCTGTCGGGGGCAGTTTTTCGGCAAGCAGCCTCTGTATTTACCTCCAAAACAACTCTCTACTGTCTGGTAACGTTCTGTTATCTCATAGCGTGGTGAATGTGCAGGTCACAATTTGTCCACCAGAGCATTTTGGAGTTGTTGGATTGTGTATTTGATGAGTTTGATGAGGGAAACAGCTTGCACCGACAATTAAAGATAACAAACTTACTGCTATGACTATAGGGATTATAGCAATTTGCCAAAATGTTGAACTATCCCTTTAAACTTAACTTAGTAACACAGTCACTTAGAAAAGGGTGAAATCCATTCATTTTATTTTGACTTTATTATGTACATGATACATATGAACATTCCCCATCTGAAGGGTTAGGTCTACGGGTGACAAATCAACAGAGATGCTATTCAATGCCCATCGGTGACCAAAACACCTCTTATACTGAAAGATGATGTTTCCCACCTGAATAAGCTCGATAACATGGTTGTTCTTAAACGTCTAAGTGTGGAGGATGCTTCTCAAACATACCTGAACAGAAGCAATATGTCACATCATCATCATCATCATTACATCTTATTGGTGAAGCAAAGAAATGCACATCCTTGAGGTCTAACAGGAAGTGAACCTCGTGGGTCAACCCCAATCTTTTCCACACATTTACAATATACAGCATACTGTACATAACACACTGTTCTGTCAGCAAAAGGCACAATGCCGTTCATTCCCATTAGTTTTTGCATTAGCTTTTTTTTTCTTCTTTTAACCGCCCTTCCTTTAAGCACTGCAAAAAAGACAAACCGAAGTTCAAGTTTTCAGCGAGGAAAGTGTAAGATATCAAAATGTTTTCTGAAAAAACCCCTTTGAATATGATACTCTACTACACAATAAATACTGTAAGACATTTAGGTCACCGTCCTCAGTTTTCGAATAAAGAATAATAATAATTAACAACAAAAAAGAAGAAAAGCTGCATCTGAGGTTGTGTAAGACATGTTCTGTGTAAATAAAAATCAAACTTTACTCTACATGCTTATCATTATGACAAAATAAGTCTCTGTTAAGAAGAATGCCAAATTAAATGATCACATTCTGCTGCTTTATCTAAATAATACTACATAATAAATACCTAGTTTGCATAGTGTGAACAAAGCAGTGGAAATACAACGGCGCTTTAAATAAATAAAGAACTGGAGTGACGGCTGTTTTTACCAGAATGGTAGAAGAAAATTAATCAAAAATCATTTCAGCCTCACACTGATCCATATTAAAACATTGATCTCTGCCATTCTTTTACACATGTGCAAAGTAACCTCAACAAAACAAATTAAAATATCTCTCACAATGGAAAACAAAGAAGATATGGTTAAAAAAAATCAATGTATGAGGAAAACACGGTTGGTCTTTGAACCTCGAAGTTCTCACAGAAGCCGGAGTGATACTTCTATCTACAGTCGCCCAGGGTTTCGTCATTTGGTTCCTTAAAAAAAAACAGTGCTTTTGGTCAGTTCTAAACACCCAGTATTTGGATATAACGAGAAGCATCAGGCAAGCCATTCAAATTCAAACAAGCTCATTTTTTCATGCATTCAATTTTCCAATTAGTTATCATGGGAAGTTTTAGGATGAGAAGTTTTGAAATGGCTTCAATCCAGAGGCTCAAACCACGCAGCTTCACATCACACAAACAGTCAATCATCTCAAAAAAACACTTGAATGGATATAGTTCACTCGTGGAAGTCTAGTAGGAGGTTTATCTCCCCCATTACTGGTCAAAATATACCAAAAAAAAAAAAAAAAGCACACGCAATAAGCACATCAGACATGAATTCAGCTTGAATCAGTAAAAAGGCAGTGATGACAATTTGGCTGAGCCAGCGCATTTTGGGTCGACGAGTAGAGGAGGTAAAACAACAACGCTGCAGGGATCATTGGAACAAAAGCACAGGAGATTTAAGTGACACATACACACACACTCACAAAAAAAGGCATTTGAAGTCTGTTTACATTCAACACAAGGATACTGAACGGTGCTCCTGGACAGAAAGCATTCCTCCTGTCGACCAGCAGGAAAAGCAACTGTGTGTCGTGCATTTGGAATCAATTGTGGTGGAAGAAGCGATTCATCCCTTCATGTGAAATTTCACATTTCATACTGTATCTTTTTTTACAGCTGCTTTTTTCGTTAAGCCGTACAGCTGTATACGTTCTCCTGACCACATGCTCCAGTGACTAAAGGCAATGCAAGTCTTTTTTTTTTTTCTCTCCCCCTCTCAAACATAAAGGAATAATGTGTTCGCTGTGGAATCGTTCTGCAATAATTCATTTCATAACAGCTGACAGTGTTTCCCGCAGGTTCTTATCACAAAGTGAACAAAAAACAAAAAACAAAAAAACAGCCTGGCTTCTCAAGGGAGGAATAAAAGCACCCTTGTTACTAAATTCTCAGACCGTGATGGAGGCAACTAGTCATAAACACTAAAAGTAACATTGTCTGGACTTGAGGATAAAAGAGCACCAGTAAATCATATGATAATGCCAGTTGAGCAGCACACACCAAAACAACCTCAGCCGACTTTCATTGGGAAGCGCCTCTTCTCTCTCTCTCTCTCACACACACACACACACACACACACACACACACACACACACACACACACACACACACACACACCAAGTAAGAGGTCCAGCCAGCACACACCTTGACTAATGGATACGTTTTTGTGATGTAAATCAAAACAGGAAACCAAGATGAATTATTTCAGACCTTTTTCTAAGGGACAGAATAAAGGGACCAGCCTTCGCGGTCCTTTATGTCGGCATAAAGGACCGCGGCTGCTCCCTTCCTGCAAACTTCACCGGACTGTTTCAGAGGAAGCCTTTTATTATTCCTCCGAGCTATTGTGACACAGCAGCTCTGTTTTGTAAGGTCACTAATGAAACAGATTACAGGGCACTATTGAAATGAAATATTATTATTATTATTATGTTCCTTATTGTGTTTTCATAACTAGGAACTGTGTTTTTGTCAGCTTAAAAATAAGTCCTTCTTCTTCCTCTTAGCCTGCCATGTTACACCACTATCTCTGTTATGGGTCTCTATACATCTGCCTCATTTATTTTCTTTATTCAATTGTTATTTATTTTATTCATCTTCATTTTTTTCTTCTTTTCTTCCCAGTTTAGCTTGATGTGTTATCTGTAGTTGTTGTTGCTACATGATAATTCAGGAGAATCGTCTTAAATATCTTAAATATTTGAACATCTATGTAATATTTGTGTTTTCAGATTGATCATATATAGGGTATACAGGAAGAATAGTAACAGGGATCCATAATAAACTGAACTAAAGCTATGTTTCTACTAAAATTGGACAAATTCAGCCATGGATCCAGAGAGAGCCTTTCAAATTATCACTGAAAAAGTTCTTAGACATGCTTGGAAAGAAAGAGGCTTTAGGTTAGAAGCAATTTGCATCATCACCACTAGATGTCACTAAATCCTACTCACCAGTCCCTTAGTGTGACCTTACACAAACGTTTCAGTTTGTTTGCTTATGCTCATTTTTTCTGCAAATATTATGTTTTTTTTACGAGAAGTGGCGTCTGCTTCATATGTCTGGGCTTTTGGGTTTGGATAATAAGCCAGATAGGAGATTGTGGTCACATTTAGGGACCATTAGATCATTGGATTTCATGATTTAAAGTTCTGAAACGCTATTTCTTGGTTAAATTTTCTTCTTAACATCACAAAAACCTGTCATTTGAACAAGGGGGTGCAGAGACTTTCTATCCACCACCACACTGTGATTATCTGTGAGGAGGCCGGGCTGAGTCAGGAGGATTTTGGAGGCCAAGAAGGGAAGGGGGGGGAAGGCGCTGCTGGAAGAGCTGGTGATCGGCGTTGACAGTGTCAAGTCAAATTTGTTAAAAATATTTCTACAAGTCTCTTAGAAAGAAGAAACGATAAGAGGGAAGAAGAGGAAGAATTTGAAGAGTCCTAGAGTGTTCGTCTGTGAGCGAACCGAGCGTCATAGATTCATTCGTAGATGCTCGGGCCGCTTGGAGTTCATGGGGTACACCTGCTTCTTGTACGGCGCCGCGTTGACGCCCGACGGGTGCTTGATGGGAAGCGGCGCCGAGGCCTCCAACGAGCCGCCGCAGCTCGTGTCCATTTGCTCCACGGCCGACACGTCCATGGGTTGTTGTTCTCTGGAGCCGCCGGCAGACAGCAGGGAGGAGCTGCCCGTCAGCGTGGGGCCCCGGGGCCAACAGACGCCTCCCGCAAACTTTACGGGACTGTTGAAGAGTAAACCTTTTATTATTATCATTATTATTACTCCTCTGAGCCATTTGTGACACATCAGCGCTGCTTTCTAAGGTCACAGAGGCAGTTATGCACGTCACATAGCTGGAAGAAATAGTGGAGTAAAAGCCCAACTACTCAATGAGTACGTTTACATGCAGTCAATATTCGGGTTAAGGTCAATATTCCGGTTTCTGAAACATTCGGAATAACCCTTTTACATGTGTGAGCAAACAGGGTTATTCCTGTATACATAGTAATTGTAATCAATTGGGATATCCCGATCAAAAACAGCGACGCACGGACAACGTCGTGACGCAATGCGTGTCATTTCAGCTTCTTCTGTCCTGTATCCAAAAACAACAACAGCCGCAGCAGCAGCAGCAGCAGCAGCAGCAGCAGCAGCAGCACGGCGGCACAGTTGCCAAGTCCGCTTGTTAAAAGCGACTTTGGGCTTGTTTTTTTGTGAAGTTGCTTATAAATATTGGTAGGTGAAATTGGCTTTCTCCGCTGATTGAGAGAATAAAGGCCGGGCCTATTTTCTTGAATGTACAAAACCTCTCATCGCCCACGATCGCCCGTTTGAGCAGTTTCTAAGCTGCTTCATTTGTTCTCAGTCGGCCTCGGGTGTTGAAGCTCGGACCCACCGCAGCACGAGCAACTATTCTCGTCCTGAACGCAGCCGAAAGCGGGGGAGAGGGTGGGGGGTGGGGGCACGTCCGGCCCGTTGAGAACGCCGAAAGAGCCAGAGCCTACATTTATTTATTAGAAGTTAAAAAGTTGCTGATTAAACGCCTGTACGTCTTCAATATAATACAAATTTGTATTATTTACAAGTATGGCAGTTCCTGTAGGTCAAAATACCTAGATTCCATCATGCGTAGAACACAAATTAATGTTCCTTTCAATGGGGATATCCCGATAGGCGTATACATGACCAAATATTCGGGTTAGAAAAGCAGTAACCCAGGGGTCTTTTTCGAGTTTTTAAAAACTAGATTATGAGCATATTCAGGTTTTTCAAAAGGGTTATTGGTGTTTACATGGCCGTGCGCAACCGGGTTATTGACTGCATGTAAACGCAGTATCTTCCTAAAAACCTTGTTTTTCAAATTCAACTCCACAGCTTACTTATCTGACCTTTACGTTCATGCCTTCTGAGAATCCCTGTTGTGGCATTGAAGCTTTATTTACACAAACAATGGGTTTATTTAGGCCAAGCAGGCGACGTTTATAAAGTCAGCAGATGAGTCATCGATGTGGGGAAGACTTGCTGCTGCAGAAATTTATAAATGACCAATGGAAAAAAATAAAAAAATAAAAAAAGGAACAAGAGAGAAAAACAAACTTGCTGTTACCTCACAGGTGTTCTTGGGCTTCCCGGGAACTTCCGAGGAGAGCGGACTTTGGGTTCGAACGAGAACTTCTCCTTGACGTTTTCTAGCACAGATGGGGCTACATATGTGAAACCCTGGGTGGAGGACAAAAACAGAGACATCTGAGTCCACCTCTTCAAAGACCGTCTTTCCGAAAACAACCCACAGCTGATGATGAGCAATGAAACGCTGAGTAAACCATATCATGCAATGTGGTGAAACAGTGAGCGAAGCTTCCAGGAAAACCAACAGGACTGAACCAGATGGGATACATTAACCGCTTCTCGTAAGACCTACATGTTGAGAAGGAAGTCGAAGAAAAAACATCATGTCCAGAGCGTGCCTCTGTTTTCATGTTTGTTTGCAGGCAACACAGAAACTGTCAAGGACAAGAGGGTTGTTGTTCTCCCTCAGCGCTATTAATGCTGCTCTAGTACTACTTGTTTTCTTGGTCACTAGGTAGAGAATTCCTCAAAAAAAACCTGTTTTTTATTCAATGCACACACAGTTTGACATCTTATTATGAGGTGCACAATGATTTATCAAAATGCTTGACTGATAGACAACCCAAAAACATAGCTTATGTTGACACCATGTCGCTTTTCATCAACATATACATATGTATGACTCTCCATTGTGCTTCTAAACTCACATTTACTCTAAGACTGATGATGCAAACAAAGAAATAAATAAAAGGAGCTCAGGAAATCTTTAACATTACATCCGATTGGCTGTTCAGTTTGTCTGGGATTATTTCTTATATAACTCTGGGAAGTCTATACCAGATGTCCAGACAGCAAAGCAGCACATGCATCCACTGTTTTCTGGGAAGTACAGGACTAGTAGAGTTGAGTTACCCACCAGGAAGACTTGATTGGCACTTTCGCTGAGCGTGGAGTCATCCGGGCTGTCCACCGGAGTCTGGCTGGTGAACTTGGAGTCGAACTGGCTAACATCATCGGCCGATTGCTGCCAAAAGAAGCAGGGCGGTTATATATCGTCATGAAGTGAAGCCATGAACAGGTCATAGAGGAGGTTGCTGTGAATAAAAAGACTGACAACTCACCAGGAAAGGTTTGAATGGAGGCTCTACTTTGCGAGCGAGGAGGTCATCCCAGTTTATATGCCGGAAGAATGGATGGGCCTACGAAAACACAAAGACAGTGACGATATCTTAATATTTTATTATCACCGCTACCAGCTTCCATCGAGAAGGATTCTCATTTCCAGAGGTAATGTATCCCTCATGTTTCTAAATCCCACTTCAGTATGTGAACACAGTGCATGCACACACACACTGTCGGTGAAATGTATCTACCTGGACCTCAGCAGCATCTCCTGGTCCGGCCCCAAGTCGCAGTGAGGCGTTTCGTTTCAGCAGCTGAAAAAGAAAGTTTAAAGACTCAAGTTTAATTTTTCTGCCTCTCCAAAATCTTTCAGCAGAGACAACACAACCAGCAAACCATGCGGCAGAAAGAAGTGTCTTGACAGCTCACCTTTTTCAGAAGGTCCCTGGCTTCTTGCGTGAGGTAAGGTGGAAGGCTGAGTTTACATTTTAAGATTTTATCTATCGTCTTCTTTCGGTTTTCTCCGGTGAACGGAGGCTGTGAGAAAAAGAAAAAGCAAAACAATGTCAGAAACAGCGGATCAGCGAATCAGACGGCCCGGCCACAAAGTGCATTTACTAAATTTAACAATGGGATAAAGTGGTGTGTGTGCACTTACTGCCCCTGTGAGCATGTCATACATGAGCGCACCCAGACTCCACCAGTCCACCGCCCGGTTATGTCCGCTCCTCATCAGGATCTCTGGAGCCCTGAGGAGGAAGAGGAGGAGGGAAGGACAAAGTGTTAGAGCAGATGCGTGACATGAAAAAAGTAATGCCGATGCTACGGGGTTATATTTTACGGTAACACTTTATAATGAGTACGCACCATTAAGCATTAGTTAAGCATTAAATACTGAATTCATCATTTATAACGCATGAATACTCATTAGTATGTAGTTTTTGAACACAGTTAAAAATGTTTTACTCATCATTAATAAGCACTAACTGTGTTATATTACAATAAACTACATACTAATGAGTATTCATGCATTATAAATGAAGAATTCAGTATTTATTAATGCTTAACTAATGTTTAATAGTGTGTACTTATTATAAAGCGTTGGCTATTTTACTAATAAATTAAAAGAATGACTCGTACATTATTTGAAATGGGGTTTTCACAGCGTAAATGGTAAAATTCAAGAAAATCGCTTTGTCGTCAAACGTTTTAATGAATCATTTTCATATGTATATATATATATTTTTTAAAGTAGCCAAAATGCAGTTGATAAATAGACTGTGCCGATTTTATTTATTTATTTTTTTACGTGTCGGGCATTGGAGGTGCGTCAGCTAGGTCGGAAAATAGAAGGGGGTGTACAAAGTCTGCATGATGATTGTATAACATACATGTATTCAATGGTGCCACAGAAGGTGTGGGTGACTGTCCCATCGTGGATGGACTCTTTACACAGGCCGAAGTCTGTCAGCTTCACATGCCCTGGGAAGAAAACGGAGCCAAACGCAAGAACATGAGAGAAACTACACTCAAAACAAACAATAGATCAAGTGTCCGATTACCCAGAGAAGAGGATTCCTTCTGGGAACAAAAAGTTCATATGTGGGAAGGTCGTGTATCTGGTTGCAAGACCATTTCAGGCTTACGTACCATTGTTGTTGAGCATGATGTTCTCAGGCTTCAGGTCTCGATAGATGATGCCCTTCTGGTGTAGGTGACCCAGCGCCATCGAGATCTCAGCCAGGTAGAAACTGTCAAGAAAAAACAACCAAGCAAAAAACCCTGAGAATCTGTTTTTCTCTGAGTATTCATCGCTGATTTTGAAACTCTAGAAATTTTACCACCATAACTATCCTACATTCCCCCACTGCTCCTCTGCGATCTACGCGTTCTCAGTGTCATTTTAAGGAATAGTTCAACATTGCCATAATCCCTATAGTCATAGCATTAAATTCGTTACCTTGAATTGTCGGTGCAAGCCATTCTTAGAACGGCGGAGCAGAGCCGCAAGCTGCTCAGAGCTACGCTACGGAGGCTCATGGGATTTCTTGGTTTCCCTCATCAAACTCATCATGAGATAATAACAGAACGTTACCAGACAGAGTTGTTTTAGAGGTAAATTCATGCAAAACCGCTGATGCGCGTTCCCGTTGGGTGCAGTTTTTCAGCAAGCAGTCTCTGCATTTCCCTCTAAAACAACTCTGTCTGGCAACGTTCTGTTATTCTCATAGTATGGTGAATGTGCAGGTCACAACTTGTCCACCAGAGCGTTGTGGAGTTGCTGGATTGTGTATTTGATGAGTTTGATGAGGGAAACTAAGAAATCCCATGAGCCTCCGAAGCGTAGCTTTGAGCAGCTCACGGCTCTGCTCCGCCGTTCTAAAAATAGCTTGCACCGACAACTAAAGGTAACAAACCTACTGCTAAAACTATAGGGATTATGGCAATGGGCCAATTTGCCAAAATGCTGAACTTTCTCTTAAAGGCTGTTCAAGGAATTATACGCCCTCATTCATTCAGCAGCTTAGTTTGTGTTATCACCATTTTCATCTCTAGGTTGTTTATAAAACAGAGCAGCATCTTAAGGAAGTGTGTGCAGCCGTTTCCCGCTGCCTGAGAAACTAACATATCTCCTTGTTTTCACAAATCTGGATTCTCCAAGTTCTTCACTCAACATCTGTGTCCTTAAGATACTGTTTGCACATGTCGGTGTGCTGATGTCACAATCCTCGTCACTGCTCTCTACTATCGCTTTAAAAACATTTGTTTAATTGTAAGCATATGTATGAAACAGATCCCACTGACGATCAGACATCATCTGGCATTTCTGTCCCTGCTGTGTCATCAGAAGTCAGCGTTACAACAAAATGACCCCCTGAGAACTTGAAATACTGGGTGTTTATCAAAATTCAAACTGTTATCATTTGGGAATAATTTAATATTGTGAAAATATGTAAACACATGTATGAAATGTACGTAAAAAAAAAAAAAAAAAAAAGCAGTTGCAAGGTTCAAGTAAACTTCAAACTGACGTATTCAAACTAAACATCCTGACACAAGAAGAACCGAAATACTCAGAGGACATCGTTCCTCAGAAAAACGCCAAACAATGTGCGTTTTGCATGAATTTCCCTCTACAACAACTCTGTCTGGTAACGTTCTGTTATTATCTCATAGCGTGGTGAATGTGCAGGTCACAACTTGTCCACCAGAGCGTTTTGGAGTTGTCGGTTTGTGTATTTGATTAGTTTGATGAGGGAAAACAAGAAATCCCATGAGCCTCCGTAGCGTAGCTCTGAGCAGCTCGCCGCTCTGCTCCGCCGTTCTAAAAATAGCTTGCCTTGCACCGACAATTAAAGGTAACAAACCTACTGCTATGACTATAGGGATTATGGCAATGGGCCAATTTGCCAAAATGTTGAACTAGCCCTTTAAACACTGAGGGGAAACTGAAGTTCAGCATCTGGCTAATGAGCGACGCGTTTCTACAACTGGGCAGGAGGAGCAGAGGTCAAACAACCGTCATTAAGTGATCCACTCCACTCTCTCAGGCTTTCATCTACAGTAACTTACCATGCCGTGTCCTCCATGAAGATGCCCTCTCTCTCCAGTTGCATGAACAACTCTCCTCCTGCAGCGACGACACAAACACAAATCTCTCAGTCAATTGTGTTTAAAAAAAATAACTGCAGTACGATGGAAACCACCACACATGCTTAACATCTCTCACTGGTATTGACTTTTCTTGATATTATCTATCTAGAAGTATCTATAGCCTGAATCCACAATGCAAAACAGCTAAATGTTTTACACCCTGTTGCAACTATCCTTGTCCAATTCTTATTAGTTTTGATTTGACCTGTATTCTAAAGTTGAATGGCCCTCGCTATCTAACAGATGATAGACACTGGATTTTATTTATTTTTAAAGCTCTCACTGGTCTTTTTACCATCCTATATTAACTCTTTAGTATCTTTTAAAGCAAGTCTCTATCATACACGTTCAAAGGACTGGCTCACACTGCAGGTTTCCTCTGTTAACACTGAATTTGGAAAAGTCCAGTTTTTCTTACTGTCGCACCTGCATCAACCTGGAACACTCTGCAAAACCATCTAAAACTTACCACACTTTTTATCATTAGGACAATTTAAATCCATAACTGCATCTTATTTCACCTCCAACTGCTCCTGTTTTTAACTAGACTTCCCTGTTTTCAATTCATCTTTGTCACATTTACTTTTTGGTATTTCGGATATGCTTATGTATGTTTCAAACGTTTTGTATGTTATCTTGTCCTCGAATGTTTTGTGCTTTGTCTCGGCTATATTGTAAATGAGTTTGCTTCTCTATATATTCCGAGTTTAAATATAGGTTATAGCAATAGGTTATAACAATTTAACTTTTGTGTATTTGTTTATTTTTACTATCATTAACATTATTATGTTTTCTTTCTTAGTTATGATTTGTTTTCATCAAATGGTTAATAGTTCATGCCACTACTGCAAAAAAGAAAATATAAATAAAAACATTTGATCACAAAAAAATAGAATACAGAGCAGAAATGCACAACACATTGAACAGCATAGAAAACACGCACACAAATTAAATACTGTATATAACAACAAATTAAGAAAGTAGAGCTCTGTATTGATCTATGTGGACGTCACTCACCGCTGAGATACTCCAAGATGAGGTACAACTTCCCCCCGGTCTGGAAGGCGTAGATGAGGTCCACAATGAAAGGATGCTTCACTTCCTCCAGGATGTTCCTCTCAGCTTTGGTGTGCGCCGTGTCCTTTGCGTTACGCACAATCATGGCCTAGTTGGCACGGGGCAGAAAAAAAAAAAAAAATCACTGTTAAAAGTCAGGGCGTGAAAATATTTAGTCAATAACTTAAACCCCCATTAGCTGGGTGTCAACAGCAGGAATCCCGACGCCAGGATGGTAGCTCTAGCTACAGCGAAGGGCTCATTAAGCCAATAAACACTGTCATTAAGCAAAAACCTCAAGCTTCGGGGAATATGAGCCGGTTTTTCTAGCGAAGACACACATCAGCTCTGTGTCAGGCCAAGCTGAACAGGAGCAGCAGCAGCTCTGAGGTTTCATGGGAAAAAAAAAAAAAAAGCCTGCTGCCATTATTTTGGGTGGTCTACTCTGTGCTAAGCATCTGGCTGTAGAGCTGAATGCACCAACTATGTCACCATAAAAGACACATAGTGACACGCAGCATACAACATGACACACTATACACAGTTAAGCTGCACAAGGCCTGGTGGGAGTCAGCGGAGTATTTAAAGAGCTTTAAAGTCCCCGTAGATGTGGGCTACTTGTGTTTCTGGATTAGATCATTCAGATGCTATTTCTGTAACACTATACTTCTGTGTGTGTGTGTGTACACTAGGGGGGGCACATGGTCTTACCTTTAATCAGCATATTTGAATTTAACTCTATATTTATACATAATATTCAGCCAGACCCAAGAAAAGGCAGTTTCACTCACCTTCTTCAAAACCTTCATAGCAAATATCTTCCCAGAGGTAGCACCTGACACCTTTCGCACTTGAAACACCTGTAAAAAAAAAAAAAAAAAAGAAAGAAAGAAAGGAAAAAGATGAATACATCAAATAAAGCCCACAGACATTTACACAGACTTCCACTGGGGTTCACAGAGTTCAGTCTAAGACATTTAAGACCCTGAAATACCACGGAGAAAGGAATTTAATATGCAGTCATGCTAGACCAAAGTATGAGTGTATGATGAAAACCAACAGCAACGATATGGCCTGGGATTACCATTACTTTATTTTACATCACTTTAGTTTAACAAGATAAGGCAAGACAAAATCTTGAATTGATTTCCCTCTCGTTTCTTTTTTTTGGCCTTTATGCTTGTAAAGATTGTGTAAGAGCTGCAGATAGAAACACTGTATAGACACTGTATAGGCTCTGATCTATGTCTCAACTATGGCTTGAGACATTTCAAAGAAATGAATATTCTGGTGGTTTGGAAGCCGCATAATGTGTGATTATCATTCAACAAAGCAACAAATTAACACACGATTGTTATTCTTGTGTTATCCTGACGACCGTGTGACCAGCCAGTCTGTATTTTGACTTTTGGGTACACCAGCATGAATGTTGAAAGACTATTTGCTCTCAGTTTTAAGGCCAAGAAACTTGTGCCAATATATATACTGCAACCACACAGACTAGATCAAAATAAATGAATGTCAAAAAAAATCCAATTACTTTGTAATACTGAGAAATTCCCAAGTTGCATAAAAATGACATCTTTAGTCACACACACAAAACCACTTCAAGAAAAGATTAAGTCATGTTGCTTTTTGTTAAGTGTAAAATGTTTCCAAAATAACTGTTGTGCGCTGTCACTGTTCGGCTCGGAAAACACAACGTCGGAAATTTTCCAGAGCTCTACACCCACATTTTTCCAGTTTTTATTGAAGATTGAGTCCTAACAAAGTTTTAAAAAACAAAACAAGTTTACCCACAACTGAAAACCACACAAATTTCATAGACGGATGTTTAAAAAAAAATGGTGAAATTCCAGTTAATGCAAACTATTTCTACTATTTGATGACTTAGAAACCCTCTGTCTGTACAAAAGGCGGTGTGGGATGGGAACAAACTGTCATTACACCCTCTGGGAAAGCACTAGGATGCTGCTCGACTGCAGCAAATAGATCTGGACATTGTATCAGACTGGTGAGAAAGTGTTGACAAGCAACAAAGGAGATCAAATTGGTTGGTCAAAGGTTCATCCTACAGAAAAATAATGAACAGAGGCCTTTGTTCTTAGAGGTTTTGACTTTTTTGTGAACATGCATCTTTAAAATAATGATTTGTCGCATTAAATGGTGCAGGTTGACGTGGCTGCAGCAGGAGATCTTACAGATACAGTTCAAATTAGCCAACAGGTCAAAAAAAGCTGATATTTTTTATGTGCAAACCTTAGTAAGTTCCTGTAAGTCATTAGAAAAATTTCCCCACCCACTGGAATTAAAGTCAACTGCTCCCCAGTCTAACAAATGTTGTTCTCCACACACTTGAGAATAAAAATGAGTGACACACAAAGCTGTTTAAGTCAGTTTTCCAGTCTGTGTGCAGAATATGTGATTACAATCATTACAATAATCAAAATCACAATTAATATTTACATTTCCATGCCCATGAGTCACATGCCTCACCTTTCCATAGCCACCTTTGCCCAAAACTTTCAGCAGCTCAAAGCATTCAGGCCTGATCTGCTCTGTTCCCTTGTTCACGCTGTTCTCTGAAATTTCAAACTTCTCACAGTCATCCATGTTACTGGCAAAACAAAGAATAAAAGAAATAAACAAAAAAAGCATGTTCAAAACATTCATTCAGGATTGTGTTTACAGTTTCCAAGACAGACAAGTTGTATAAACCAGTGAGTTTCTGCACAATGACGTGGGTCATAGTCGAACCGAAGCTGTTGGTGGTACAACAGCTTTGTTGTTGGGAATAAACAGCCGAATGAATGAGAGTAATACATGGTTCCTAAATGGTTTTTTGTTGTTTGTTTTTTACAATTATCCCTAAAATAGGTCCAGATTAGAGTTAGAGGGACCAGTTTAATTATATTCTGCCTCAAGAGACCCTTTCCAAGATAACATCAGTGATTACTGAGCTCATGTAGGTGGGCGACAAATTAAAGGAAAATCTTAAATGAAGGAGCGGGGAAAATAATAACATACTGTATGCAGATGAATCAACGACTACAGTCTGAGTGTGATTTTTTTTCCCTGTTAAAACAGGTTTAAATTTACAACATGAAGTCAAAGATGTGTAGTATCTCTCTTGTACATGTATTAATTTTAGCTTTCCAAAAACCTGATGTCATAGTTTCAAAATATCATGTGGTGCGACTCCCCAAACCTGACCACCACCACTTCTTCAAAATTATTCTAGATATTTCCGCCCTATTTAGTGTGATCTCCAAACAAACTTTGTCTAAGTGATATCACAACCATACAGAAACAACTATGTTTGGTATAATGTTATGTTTAAATCAATTCAAAAGGTAGGAATATGCATCAATATTTTCAATAATGGGTATACAGTTGTTATATTTGGATATCACACAGTAAGAACAAAAAATAGGCCTAGATGAATAAATAAAACATATCAGATCCTTATTTGATAAAATACACAAAAAATGAATGCTTTGTTCCTATTAAACACTCAATAACATTATCACAAAGAACTGAAATAAAAAAACTGTTGAGCATGTGGAGGAAAATAAATAATTTAAGGATAAATCATGGTGCATCAGTGGTTCTCAACCTTTTTTGGCTCGTGACCCCATTTTGACATCACAAATTTCTGGCGACCCCCATCAATCAAGATGCGCCAGCTCAGATTTTCTATGTTGCATTTTATTTGAACTTGATTTGAGACAGTGAAAGTATAGAATACAGTTGTTTAAGGTTGTCTGTGGTCACAATTTTAAAAAGAATAATAAATAGTTTAAAAATATATTTTTATCAGTTATCTTTGTTATCAATTAGTAGACATTTCAGGCGACCCCAAGGTTGAAAAAGACTGGTTTACACAGTTAATACATGTACAGAACAGCTATAATATTTGAGCCCATGCAATAGTATGGTTATTTTATGTAGTTTACATTGGTCAGTTGAAAATCCTTTCATGTCACTGTGTATCAAAATATTTTATTGTTCTAACTATTATCTAATTCATTATAAATATCACCTGATTGATTACTCCATCAATCCTTTCAGCTGTAACGTTACAATCATAATATTGTTAAAAGTTATTTATAAGTCCTCCAGCGGTTGACATGGCAACCCCTCTATTGGCTCCATTACAGCACTGTGAACCCACTGTGAACTATATACTCACAATTCAAAGCTACTGCACTGGTCCATGTATTCATTGAGCTGGCCCTGAAAACAAGAGGACAACACACACACAGAGAAAGTCTCAGCATAAAAGCGAATATACCAGCGGGTCTGGGCGGCTTGTTTAGGAAGTTACACAATTTTACTATTTGTTCATTTTCCAAGTGATGTTGTATTTATTTAACCTGTACGTTTGCCTCAGGTTGACTAGACTGTGTCAGGTTTAGCTAACTTACACCTGAACACCGAGATAACGAAGACACAGTTTTCTATCTTACATCGACTTCATTTTAAATACAAATACGGCTCTGTCAGTATGTGATAAGCTCATAAAAGCAGTGACCTAAAGTTGAAAGCCGCTGATCTCAACAACAAACTTCCCGTTAGGTGAGAGGACAGGCAGCTCGGCTCGGCTAGGAGCTAACTTAACTAACATCGCCACAGCCAGCCGCACTGCTAATTGCTAATTGCTAATCGGCTGCGCTGCCCCCCAGTTCGTTGACATCACATGTACTCCTAAATGTTTAAAACTATTGTCCAAACCATAACTACACATGGCTTTTGTGATTTTACTACAGCGTGTGTATGTGTATCCCTACAACACAACACAACATCAGACAAATGCCGATAGGATGTACCGTAGCATCACTGTATCTGTGACTCCATTATCGGACAAACCACCTAACTTACCGCCGCCCGGTGCTAACGTTACTGGTAACACACGCAGGACGTATTGGTGTCGCGAAATCAAAGCGCCATGAAAGAAAATACATACATATATAACGTAAATATATATTTTTAATTAATAAATATGCTGTCATGGTGGCGACTGGTTTCCTCTGTTTAAAGTAAGACCAGACAAGATATCATTACATTACATGCACCTGAGCGGTCGTCAGGTTAACTTCAACAACAACCTGTCCGCGGTGAACACTTTGAAATCACTGGATGTTTTCTTTTTCTTTTTCTTTTTTTAACGTAACACGATTTGGGCTTGCATCGCTTTTTTTTTTTTTTTTTTTAAAAACATGAATAAAGTGTAAAGGAAGTTTGTTGAAATAGAAAAGAGCAACTATATAATGGGTTTGGTTGCCAGATTTCGCGGGAAAAGGGGCGGACGGGGACATGTCCGATAATGGACCGGGAGGTTGCCAACGCAGGCCTAGGCGTTGCTAAATGCTAACTAGCGAGCTAGCGGCTAACGGTGCTATGCTGCGTTTGAGACAAATCGGAACTCGCAAACGTTCTTTTTTTAAATTAATTTGTTTTGTGCCCTTTCTAAAGTTTGTATGCCTTACGTGTAGCACTATGTATGCAAAGTCTGCTGTGTTTTTGGTTATATTCTGGTGTGCTGTGTCTCTTTGAACGCTTTAAGTCAAACCTGGCAGTTTTCAACTCGAAAGATTCCGACTTGTCCCGAACGCAGCATTAGCCTAGTTAGCACCGTTACCCTAGCCTAGCGAGCTAACAGGCTAACAGCAGCGGCGGTTGTGTTAGCATGCCTCTCATCAACGTTAACGTGAACTCACCCCGTCCTCAAGTTCGTCGTCAGAGACATTCTCATCCGGTTGATCCAAATCGATGTCGAAAACCGCGGCCATGGCCACGGCACTTCACTCGGCGTCTAACCGAACCACAGAAACAACCCAGCCCCGCTCCCCCGCCTCATGGGAGAGCCATCACCGTTACAGTCAGGCAGCCGGCGGCTACAGCAGCGCAGAAAGCGTGGGCTAACATCCAGCTAACCAAAACAACACAAGCCAAGGAGCGAGCGGCAGTTTAAAAAAAAAGAGAAAAAGCCTCTAGTGTCGGTCACCGGCACTACTCGGCTCAGCGCAGCTCAACTCGGCACATTACAACCCAATAATACAAAATTGACGAGTTGTAATTTACTTACAACTTTTTAACATGATACATGATTTAGTCGCATTTATCTAAATTAATTATAAAACATAATTTTCCCATTTAAAGAATCTGTTGTGCGATTTATTTTATTTTCTTTCCCCTTTATTTCTTTTTAAGTATTTCTTTTTAAGTATTTTCATTGGCTTTTTCAAGAAAAATAAACAGCTCAACATAAAGGGGCAGTACATGAAAAACAAGCACAGTAAAAGACAAAAAGGGACAGAAGCCTACAAAACAAGTAGGCTACAGTAATAGACACGGTAATAATAATAAAAAAAAAAAACATTTACATTTTGAAGTTGCATACGGTAGGCTAACTTCAAAAAAAAGAAGAAAAGATTATCACATTATGATGAGCAATGAGGCAAATATATAGCCTAGGATAAAAAGTTGTAGAGGTCCATTATGCCTATAAGAAAAGAGGGGAATTAAAGCCTAGTTCTAATGTATTTGTCCATAAATGGCTTCCAGATTTTTTCAAAGTTATCTGAGGAGCCGTGTTATGTGAATCTCATTTTTTCAAGTTTAAGGAGCTGTATAACTTGCCTATGTCACTGAGTTCAGCTCGGTGGTTGAGGATTTCTCCAATTGTGAAGAATCAGTTCTCACGCTAACAGAGTGACACATTTTGTAATTTTCAGCTTGTTTCCTGGAAGATTTTTTATTGTTCTCTCCCACTATGCCAAAAAATAGCTATCATGGGATCTGACTGAACCACAGTTTTGAAATGTTGTGTAATTTCTTTTTTAAAATGTGGCTTTATGTAGCCTATATTAAGTATTTCATTTGAACTCTTGTGCCAGAATAACTAGGCTACTGACTCAGTTTGTTGACAGAGTGAATGTAGGTCTACAGTAGCCTGGATATTTACTGTAATCTGTTTTATACTGTGGAAAGATTGTGTCCTTTAATTTTGACTAAGTGACTCATTGTTATAAAATTCTTGAAAAAAAAACAAAACACACACATTCTCACGCGAACACAGCATTGCCGTTGTCTGCAAAAGTTAAAAATCTAATGGGAAAGTATGAAGTGGCATCGCAATAACACCCTCAGGTGAACATTATGGCATTAAAAGTTGGTTATAAATGGCAACAGCACTGAATCACAAGGTCATCTGGCCTAAACCTTACGTGCACAAAAGCGGAGCTGTTGACATGGTTCCAACGTTTCCCAGAAATCAGAGTTTCCTAATGATTTTACTCACAGACAGCAGGATGTGAAAACCTGAGTACATCTGTTCTACTTGCTTCCTCTGGTTTCCTCCACTTACAATTTAGACACTTATGCTCATACCCTGCCAAGTCATAATCCGATAACCTAAATGGTATTATATGTGGTTAAAGGTTCAGCGAGCCATGGTGGTGGAGGTGTGGTACACTTTTGGGGACTTTTCATAAGAAAAGCCGAACTTCCCCTTTAATATTTCACAATTTCGTTACCACAAACAGTCATTTTCAATCTGACCTCAGTCTTGATGTTTCTATTTAACTCACACCTGATTGACAGAGAAACACAAGTGACCTTCGTTAGGTTGGATAAGTCTTTGTTGTTCGCTGTATCTCTCATTCATATATTATATGTATATTGTATTGTATTGTATTGTATCTATCTATCTATCTATCTATCTATCTATCTATCTATCTATCTATCTATCTATCTATCTATCTATCTATCTATCTATCTATCTATCTATCTATCTATCTATCTATCTATCTATCTTAAACTGGTCAAGACCACAACCAGAATTATTCATAGACACAAACATCACTTAAAAATAAGGGAGGTACATTTCATTTAGATCAAAAACGGTGCAAACATTGAATTAGGACACATCACCTCTTTTTTTTTTTTTTTTTTAATTCTTACTATTTACATAGACCAAATGATACATTTAGAAATATTTTTCATACATATAAATAACTGTCAGTTGCAGCCAATCATCTTTAAACTCAACCCTGAGATCTGGTGTCACTATGATCAGCTGCGGCTATACAGAATGAAATGAAATAGATACACCTGTAGTTACAAAACTGTGTGGCACTGTATCAGTTGTAGACATTTTTTTTTTTTTTTTTAAATATTGTTGCAGATGACACCACCAATGTAATTATTTATTTGTTTGTTAGAATTAAATATATCAAGACACATTACAGTAATGTTGGGCATCCTGCGGAGAGGATGCAGAATAACAAAGATTAAAATGTGTTTTTTACTGATGACGTTCACAGGTGTCAGCATTACTGTAAGATAAATGATGAGGATCAATTGTTTTGTTCTTGCTGACTCACAGTCACACTATCATGACTCACTGAGACACAACAGAGCCAACAATGACTCTTTTTTTTTTTTTTATTAGTGACACCTGTTCTACTATGACCATGTTAAAAAATGTCTTCCATTGAAAAAGGTCCTTTTGATGCTGTGGCTTTGCACCTGAAGAGGTTATACTACCTTTCTGTCTGTGGTGTGTTTCATCCAGTCATGACCAGAGTTGACTGCAGGATTTGTCCACAGCCTTACAACCCTTTTCTGACCAGTAGGTGGCAGCAAATAAAAAGGGAAGTCCACCTCAAGGTGTGAGAGCCATTCTTCACTCATCCTCAAAATCTGTGAGTACAGATACACTATAGGTTCAGTAATTACCCTGCAATTCAATACATGAACAGTCAATACATACAAAATATATATGCATTTTATTGTAGAAAGTGAAATAAGACTTGTTGTTTGCTCCCCCTAGTGGTTTAAAGCTTTATTCAGAGATTAAGATTAAAAAAAAGGTAATGACAAAGTGATTAAAATGAAGAAAAGAGGGGAGAAAAAAGGTGGATCTATGAATTTCAAATGCAGGTTATTAATGTCAGTGTTCGCAAGGAAAAACCTGGTTTGTTTTATCTCACAGAAAAAGAAAAGTTGGTATCAAAAATTCCTGATATGCTGCCACATCTCTGACCTCAGAGCTGCAACGAAGTTGTTTTCTTGTTTTAGTGGCCACATGGTGACTGACCACCATGTTGTATTTCTTGTCAAAGCAAATACAGTAATTGTTGTGATAGCCTATTCTTTGTTTCCAGTATTGTCTCATATATAGGCAATAGGTAAAACTGGTATTAGATATTACATTTCATTTCAAAACCATGTTTTAAAGTGCTACTTGATTGAATCCTGTCTAAATCTCTTAGTACCAAAAAGATTTGGATCATTTTCCATCTAGTACACGCAGAATAAAAATGGATGTTGACATCCCCCCCTAGACCAGATAAAATGAATCACATATTTCTTGGCTGGAAAAAAAAAAGTTTGATAAAGTTCTTAAAATCACATCCAATCACTGACAATCCAGAGTCTGACAGTTGATCTGCTGGAGACAAGACATCGCCTCCTTCCTTTCTCAGTGTTTGTGTATTGGAGGTTTTAAGTTTCCACAAAGTTGCGCACTGGGCTGTGATTGGCTCCCCGGTGTTGTCAGTAATCACACTCGTATGTGTTAAACTGAGACTGAAGATGAGCAAGGGGAAACTTGCCCCCCCATGCAGATGAATATGAAAACAGCCGTCAAACAGCTGTCAAACTCATCATCGTCCGGCACGGTGAAGCATCCAAGTCGACAAACAATAAGCAACATACATTTATTTTATTTTATTTTATTTTATTTCCTTTGCATGTGGAGTGGAGGGGGGTTTGGTTTGGAGGCTTTATGAAAGTTAATTCAGCACAGACATGACACACTCATATCAAACAGCGACATGTGATCTGACTTGACAGCACGATGAAGAATTCAGTTTCAGATATCATGCAACAAGTCGTCCATTATATATATATTTTTTTTGCACAGTGACGTGTAGGAAACAGCCCCTTGGTTTAGGTCAGCAGTGCACACAGGTTGTTTTCAGAATCTGTGGGTATGGCATGATTACTCATAATGATGATGGAGTAAACAGGAAAGCCTGTTGGAAGTACATATTAAATAAATTGAATCTTCAGCAATCCCTTCCCTTCCCGCTGCCTTCCTTCACTGCAGCAGATATGAAAGCAGTCAGCAGGGTGTCACAGCTGCCACAAGTATTTCTTTTCTTTTCTTTTTCTTTTTTGTAAGAGAGAGAGAGAGAGGGGGGAGTGGGTGGGTGTTTGAACCCAGAGAGAGGGGTGACATCCACCCTCCCCACCTCTTATGAATCTGTACAGACAGGCCCTAAGCAGTATAGATATTGGATAGATAGGATGAGTCTTTGAATGATTAAACCATTTGGGTAACACTTTACTTGATGCCTTTCTCTATAATGCATTATAACCATACTTATAATGAGTTATAATGCAGTTATAGCACTGTATAACTATAGTAATAAACACTCATAAATGATCATAAGACTTTATAACAATAATCATAACACACTATAAAGCATTTTATCATAACTTATGAGCTCAGGTATTATAATACGTTATAATTGTTATTAACTCGCTGACAGTGCCCACATTGATAAAGCATTATAAATATAGTTATAATGTGTTATAAACGCTTAAGCTTATAAATGTGTATAACTATCATTATAAACACTCATAAATTACCATAAGGCTTTATAACAATAAGTATAACACATTATAGAGCATTATAACTCTATTATAATACTTGACCTTATAAGCCATTATAAAATGCTCTATGATGTGTTATGCTTATTGTTATAAAGCTTTATGATAATTTAGGAGGGTTTATAATGATAGCTATACACATTTATAAGCCAATTATAACACATTATAAGTACATTTATAATGCATTATCGATATGGGCATTGTCAGCGAGTTACTAACAATTATAATGTACTATAATATCTGAGCTCATCAGTCATGATAAGATGCTTTATAGTGTGTTGTGATTATTGTTATAAAGCATTATGATCATTTATGAGTGTTTATAACTATAGTTATACAGTGCTATAACTGCATTATAACTCATCTTAAGTAGTAAGGTTATAATGTGTTATAGAGATAGGCGTCAAGTAAAGTGTTACCCATATTTGATTAAGTAAATGTGACGTAGATAGATGAATTTATTTGTAAGTCATGATGAAATGCTTAAAGCAGAAGTAAGCGATCCGGTCGTTTTGGCTAATGCTGCGTTCCAGGCAGGCTTTTGAAACCGTAAATTACAGCTTCAAGTCACGACTTACGACTTTGTAGTGTTCCAGGCAACCCACTCGTGTTTTTCCGACCTGTTTTACCTGTGAAAGTCACTATAACGGCCACTCGTAACTTCCGACCCGCGAACTCGTACCAGATCGAACTGGTACGACTTCACAGGTCGGAAAAGCACGAGTTACGGGCTGCCTTGAACGCACCATAACGTCTTGTCAGCCGATGGAGTTAGCAGCCCCCGTCCTCGTCCCTACGTCACCACATTCAGGCGCATCCCTTGGCTGCACACACAGCCCTGCATGCCGTTCTCTCTCCTCATTGGATAAAACTTGTAGGATACGAGAAAAGTTTTCTCCTCGGCTCAGAGCAGAGCAGAGTGACTGAGAGACCCGTGTTTCAGACCAAACACTCTATGTAAGTGATTGCTGTCGGAAGATATAACTATTTAAGACTTATATTAACACAAAAATATCGCTTACTTCTGCTTTAATAGTGTGTTATGATCATTTATGAGTGTTTATAACTATAGTTATACAGTGCTATAACTGCATTATAAGTAGGCCTATGTGTTATAATGAGTTATAGAGATTGGCATCAAATAAAGTGTTACCCATATTTGATTAAGTAAATGTGACGATGATTTACAGATGAACTTCCCACTAAAGTCGTCTGTCTCGGAGCTGGAAGGTCAATCTTCACCACAGCTTCTTCTTTTTTTTTTTTTTCTTTTTTTTTACTGTGGGGCTCAGTCTGAGTCTGTGTCTCTCTCTCTCAGGGGGCTCAGGGAAAAAGCCCCCCTACAGGGCCGCGTTACTTTGAGCGCAGCCTCAATTTCATCTGATAGTTTGTTTTACTTTGATTGCCCAGTGATCAGAACCAGATGCGGCGGGTAACAAAATCTGTTTTCTGTGTGTGTTCTCTGTTTTGTTTAGCTTTGTTTATGTTTACAAAAGAACAGACGAGACACTGGTAGAAAGTCACGGCGCTCTGTTGTGGGTCTGAGTGTTGACTTGAGGTCGGCATTGTGTTCATTCAAAAATCACTTTGCATATCAACTGACTGTGTTGTGTTCTCGTGTTTGGACTTTGTCAATATGGAAGGTCATTCATTTAAAATGGAGGGTGAAAGCTGTCAGCGTCTTCATTTATCTTTCCCTCATTTCTTTCTTTCTTTCTTTTCTTTCTTGGGAGTGCATGTGCCTCGTTGTTTGATGCAAAGACAAAAGAAGAGTTGTGGCGTGTTCTGTGTCGCAATGTGAAAGTTTTCACATGAATGATAAACAGCAATAACGTGAGAAAACAGAACTGTATCTATCTGTTTCCATGAAGCTGCACAGTAACACTACGCTGTTTAAATGACAGGTGTTCCCCTTTAAAGGGATAGTTCAACATTTTGGCAAACTGGCCCATTGCAATAATCCCTGTAGTCATAGCAGTAGGTTCGTTACCTTTAATTGTCGGTGCAAGCTGTTTTTAGAACGGCGGAGCAGAGCCGCAAGCTGCTCAGAGCTACGCTACGGAGGCTAATGGGATTTCTTGGTTTTCCTCATCAAACTCATCAAATACACAATCCAACAACTCCAAAATTCTCTGGTGGACAAGTTGTGACCTGCACATTCACCACGCTATGAGATAATAACTGAACGTTACCAGCCAGAGTTGTTTTAGAGGTAAATTCAGAGACTTCTTGATGAAAAACTGCCCCCGATGGGAACGTGCATCAGCGGTTTTGCATGTATTTACCTTTAAAACAACTCTGTCTGGTAACGTTCTGTTATTATGGTGAATGTGCAGGTCACAACTTGTCCACCAGAGCGATTTGGAGTTGTTGGATTGTGTATTTGATGAGTTTGATGAGGGAAACCAAGAAATCCAATTAGCCTCCGTAGCGTAGCTCTGAGCAGCTCGCGGCTCTGCTCCGCCGTTAGCTTGCACCGACAATTAAAGGTAACGAACCTACTGCTATGACTACTGTATAGGGATTATGGAAATGGGCCAATTTGCCAAAATGTTGAACTATCCCTTTAACTGTGCAACATCATATGGAGCACCAACATCAACCATCAGTGAGAGGGTGCATGGCGACGACATTTACTGTAACACGCCGGAGGAGGAGGAGGTGGTTTGTTTTCCAAAAGAGAGTATATGGGCCGCACAGTTAGTTTTTGAAAGCCAGATATCTCAGCATCTGCTAGAGTAATCCCTGTAACCCCTGCATATTATGTTTACTTTGTGCAAAAGGGCCACTGGTCTCGTGGGGTCGACCATAATATATACGTCAGGTCAGCTCTGCTGGTTTTGGCTCTGATGTGCGTCGGAACAATTAAACGTTAAACCATGTTTGAAATGTCTGAAGCAACACAATGCTTCCTGAAGGCTTCGCCCAGAGGAGGAGGAGGAGAGGTGAAGACATTCTGCAAGTGGAATAACACTAACGCTCACAGGCCAACGGTAGCTATATAGGACATATATATACCTATTGGCATATATTTTTAAAGCGTTTATGGCATTTTTATGGTATTATCTTTTAAACAATGGTTATAGAAGACCATTTCTCCAAGCATATACCTATATTTTTAAAAAGTTATGGCATTTTTATGGTATTATCTTTTAAAAGTTAGTTATGGAAGCCCATTTCTGCAAGCAAAAAAAGATAAGACAAACGAAAACCAAAGAAACATCTACTTTCTCACCACACTTGGTATTGAAAACTATTCCAGCCTTGAAAAACAGTCGAGATTACAATGTACAGTAAGTAGTACAATGTAAATGCTCATGATAAGGCCAAACTAAATTTAAGTATTGACTTCACGTGAGTGCTTTTATTTCTGCTGTGATTTCTATCCCCCTTCCCCCCCTCTTGTTTTTTGGCAGATGTTGTCTTCCATACGGAGCAGGTGGGTCAGAGACAGACAGGTGTGAAAGTTAATGTTTCAATTCCCTCAAGATCGTTGTTCAGATTAGGAAAATGAACTCAAGCACTGCTCCGCCTTGGTAATTAAAGGACTTGTTGAATTATTGTGAAATGAAATCCCCCTAGCAAGTGTAACTAGACATGCTGACCGTCGATAGCTCTGCCCTACAAAAGTAACATTTTTTGGGACCAATCAAAAGTGTGGCATATAGAGAGCCTAAGCGGAAGCAGGAAGTAACGGGAATGAATGGGACTGAAAATTTTATTTCGTGATCCGTTTGAATTGTGCCATGAGAAAAAAATATGTCCTCTACCTGTTTAGAACATCACGTTTCATCCCGAGAAATCAGCAGTTTGTTGTAAAGCTATTGTAGAATAAAATTCAGAATAATCCGTAACCAGAAAGACTACAAGTCGCGTAGGTGACGTCACACATCAAATGCCGCCCTTTCCCGTGTCAGTTGGTGACGTATTTTCTGTGGGACACAGATCTGTAGTCCGTAGAGCGGTCTTTACACAAAATACATTCTTCTGTTGCCGTTTTACGATAAACGGCTGATTTCTCTTCATGAAACGTGATGTTTTAAACAGGTAGAGGACATATTTTTCTCTCATGGCGCAATTCAATCGGATCACGAAATAAAATTTTCAGTCTCATTCATTTGAATGGCGAGTTTTTCAGAGTTGAGGTCCCATGGTGACCGTTACTTCCTGCTTCCGCTTAGGCTCTCTATTCTCTTCAATCTGGTAGAATTTGATATTGGTACTACTAAAATTTCCAGAGTTATTGGGCTTTTTATTTTGCTGTCCGTCCAAAAAGGTACTGTGAAACCAAGCCAAAGTGCAGTATCTGCACCAAAACCAAGGCAAAAGTGCAGTATCTGCCATAAAATGGTCAAAATTGGTCAGAAAGGCAAACTACAAAATACATTTAATTCAGTCTACCTTTATCTAATCAATTATAGACTTGGTAGTTATTCATAATTTGATGCTTAAACCTGACAGTGAAAAACACAAAATGCTGTTTTTCTCAGTTTGACATTTTTACAGATACTGCACTTTGCCTTTGTAGGGCAGAGCTGATCACAGCTTCAATAGTTGGCCATTGATCCGACATCTGCCGGCTGCTCAGGTGAGGTTGTGAAAGCACCAGAAGTCCTCGTAGTGACTCTCGCAGCAGAAAGGCCAGTCCAGATGAGCTGGCAACAGTGTGTTTGTTGTGTAGTCTGGCATGGATGTGTCTTGTTTTGTTTGCTCTCTGTGGTTGTTTGTGGCACACTGATGGGCACGCTGCATACGACCACACTGCACGCGGTAAACAGGCCTCATGTAGAGTTTGTGGACACGACCAAAATCAGATCTGATTGCAGTGAAGGCTGAACTGAAAGGCTCGGAGGTTGGTTGGTTATGGCCACGGATCATGTCAAATATTTTTGATGCTGCTGGGTTATAGAGAGACACAGAGGACTCGCTGAACTTCCTGAACCGGGGATGCACGGATCGGATACAAATACAACCGACTTCACTGGGTGTCTCTCCGGTGTGTAGCCCAACAAACATCACACAGCACACACAGGCCTGCTGGCTGTTTTCAAACCTACTGACCTATATAACCTGCTCTACACTGCAAAAACTCAAAATCTTACCAAGAATATTTGTCTTATTTCTAGTCACAATGTCATTTCTAGTCAAAACAAATCTCATTATACGTAAAATCACATAAAAAGTAGCTTGTTTTTAGACACTTTTTTATTCCTTTCAAGCATATTTTTACTTGAAATAAGCAGAAAAATCTGATAGTGGAGCAAGGTTTTCTTTCTTATTACAAGCACAAAAAACTTGCTTTCACTGGCAGATTTTTCTACTTATTTCAAGTGAATATTTGTTTGAAACAAGTGAAATTATCTAAAAACAAGCACATTTTTGGGCGATGAGTCTTATTTTAAGTGGAAAGAGATTCGTTTGGCTAGAAATTAGACATTTTGACAAGAAATATGACAAATATTCTTGGAAAGATTTTGAGTTTTTGCAGTGTAGCGCCACCGGCAGGATGACTGTTGTGGTTTTTTCAGGAGCATTTTCTCCCAACAAACAGCTATACAGTACAAAGCATTGGCCTTTGTCCCCCATATTCAACTATTGGCACGTTTTTCCGGTTCATTCTTCTGTTGCTTCATTTGCATCTACGACAGGAAGGGCAGACCACACTTTCCCAGCATTGGTATGCTTGGAAGGCAGTGAGACACATTCCTGAGTCATATTTCTGAGATGGCATCATGTCATCATGACACAGAAACCTGCATTGACATGTAAAGCCGCGTGCTTAAGCAACGCTTCTCGATAAGATCTGCTGCAGCAGAGTGGACACACACACACACACACACACACACACATACACTGCGAAGGTGGACTCAGTAGTAGAAGTCCTCTCACATCAAAAGGGGGCGTGTTGTTTCTGACTCTCTGTGTGTGTAGGTGTGTGGAGCATTGTACGTGCTGCAGCTTCATTGTGTTTTTAAAAAATAAAAAGTCTTATCACAGCAGCAGTCATGTCCTCTGTGTATTTTACGACACACCTGAATGACTCATTTTCCTCCTGGGAAACACAAAAAGGTAGAAGACATAAAGAAGCATGACGAGCCGTTACGCAGCTGTACAGCCCCTCTCTGTCTTGTTATGACACTCAGCCACGTAAAGACGGGGGAAAAATACGACCTGTGAAATAACTCACACAGTCCAGGTGTGAATACGCAGAACTAAACTAAAACTGTGATTTATTTGGGTACAGCGGTGAACAGAAAGTTTAGTCACAGCAGGTATTTTTTCCTCCTCCTCCTCCCCACGAAGTTGAAAGTTTATTGAAAGCACTTTGAAATATCAAAAAAGCACAGCAGCAACAACAGATACTCAGCAATCACACACATGGGGCAAAGTATTATCGCCTTGAGAAGAGAGTGAGTGTGTTTCGGGGACAGACATTGCCCCGTCATTGCCACCTGGCAGCAGCCATTAGGCCGTCTGCCATGTTGGCACCGTGTGTGGGCAGGAGCAGCAGATGCTCTCTAGCCTAACTATGGTCTGTTAAAATACCCACACATCATTTTAAATGCAAATGTACTTTATTTATACAGGCAGCCCCTTTACAACAATCCTTTCGGTGTACCAAAGTGCTTTACAGCAGGTAATAAATAAAGAGAAGAATAAGTAAAAAACAATTAAAAACAATGAAAGAACAGTGAAAGCAACAAAATACAACAAGATAAAATAAGATTTAGGTTTTTAGCCTAGATTTGAAGAGGCCCAGGTGAGAAAGAAGACACATTTTGACCTGGGTACTTCCAGCAAAAGTTGATTTGTTGAACTCAGAGCTCTACCAGGATTACAGACAGTTAAAAGCTCAGATAAATACGATGGGGCGAGGCCGTTGAGAGCTTCAAAAACAAACTTTAAGAGTTTAAAATCAATTCTATAAAGGACAGGAAGCCAATGAAGGGAGTTAAGAATAGGAGTGATGTGCACAGTGTTGGTTAAAAGACAGGCAGCAGCGTTTAAGGCGACTAAGAGAGAAGACTGGGAGACGCCGACATAAATTTTATTGCAGTAAGATGTGTTTGTGTTGTGTCACATTTAATCTTAGGAACACAGCTTCAATAGACTGTAATGATCCAAATGAGATATTTATATGATTGTAAGTCACACAGCAACAACAGAGGCTGCAGCACCGACTCGAGAGCCTGTTGATAAGTTGAGTTAGTTAGACACTCCATCATTTCCTACTGACCTACTGATCCAGTTCAAATGAGACCAATAACTGCTCCGCTCTCACATGGAGCGAATTAAGAAGAGTCGCTGATAAGCTTGTTTGATCGTGGCACACCAAAGCCACAATAAAGGAAACAAAGGCTCTGGAGCTGGGGCTTTGCAGTAACCGCAGTTATGATGAGTGTGTGTGAATGTGAATGTGTGTGTGTGTGTGTGTGTGCAATGCATATATAAACATGTGTAGTGT
Source organism: Trachurus japonicus (assembly GCF_045865225.1). Lineage (NCBI taxonomy): Eukaryota > Metazoa > Chordata > Actinopteri > Carangiformes > Carangidae > Trachurus > Trachurus japonicus. Next base: position 8,264,780 of record NC_140920.1, on the reverse strand, counting down.
GTGTGACAAAGAAATACATACCCATGCATCGGTCACTTCTGAATATCTAACATAAACACATGTCATGTAGTTCAGGTTTACACTCACAATTGATTCAATACAATAGATTTTACAAAGTACACTATACATGTAAAATGTCTTGACATTCCTATAATTTAGTTTTATATTTGCATTTCCTTGTTATTTAATATTTTTATCCTGTTACACTGTTAAATTCCTAATAATCAAATTATTAGAACATGTTAATTCCCCTTTCTCTGTAAAGCACATGGTGACTTTACGGATATAGTAACAACAGTAGTTTGGTAGTTTCAAAAGTACAGAAAGAGACACTTTCTATTTTTGATTTAGTTTTAAATGTTGTGCTGCAGGTTAACGTCATCAGAGGCTAAAAAAGTGAAATGAAAATGACAACAGCTCCTTTGTTGACTCAATCTATTTATATCCTACAAGCTTTTTATTCTGCAGGTTCTTGTAGCAGAAGTTGTTTCGTATATGTGAAGAATATTTTTGAATATTTAATTATTTTTTTAAATCAAGTTCTCCTAAGTAAAAATTAGAGGAAACAACTAGATATGTGATTTTTTTTTTTGTGAAAATCATTTGAATGATCTTATCATTTTTATTCAGAATTTATTTAATGGGGCTTTAATCACATTTTGATCATAGTACACATATTGTATAAGATGTTTTTTTTTTTTTAAAACAGCTTCCACTTGCATTGAAGTAATATTCAACCAGGAGTATCTCTACTCTGCCTGCAGTAATGAAGCCGTTCACTTTCTCCACCTCGGCTGCACAGCATGGTAGCGTAACGTGGTTAATCCCGGGGTGACTGACTCACAAATTGTAACTTTCCTTTTGGTTTTTTCTCTGTTATCATTCGGTTTCGTCCGTTCACTCACTCACTCACTCACTATATACTCCTCTGTGACCCCCTGACTGACTGACTGCTACTTTACAAAAACAAAGGACTTAATGTGATTTTGAATGAAAAAAGGGGAAGACGAAAAAAAAAAAAAAAAAAGAATCCACATGGTCAGCATAATTTAATGAGACAGAGTGTGAAAGGAACTAAGTGGATAACCAAATGCAGAGTGGGGCTTGTGGGTGGGTGGTGGATGAAGTCAGTGATATTTCAGCATCCCTCGGTGGTTAGCCTGCTGACAGGGAGAGGGGAAAAAAACCGGAGAGTGAGAGACAGTGCGGGAGGTGGGAGGTGGGAGGGAGGGAGGGAGGGAGGGTCGCTGTGCCAGAATCTAAACCAGCACCACCACCACCACCGGATTCAACTGTAGTAGCTACGTATATGTGTTCAGCATATGGAGAGATAAGAGAGAGGAAAGAAAAGAAAGAAAGAGGAGGAGGGGGGAAGGACACAAAAGCAGTGTCATTATCTGAATATCAGTCCCCCAGCCTGTTTGGACAGGCAGGATTTGCATGTTAGGTTTTCCGCCGGAGCCCATGGGCAGGGTGGGGTAGAGCAGAGTGGAGTGTGGGGTAGTAGAGCAGAGCAGAGTGGGGTGGGGTGGGGTGTGGGGTTGGGGTGGAAATAGTCATCTTCATGGTGTTCTGGGTGTGGCTGCTCTGGGAACAGGACCTCTCTCTCAACATGGGGTCTCTCGATCTCTGCACAGCACAGCACAGCACAGGTCGGTCGCACATCTGACCTCAGGATACAAGATCACGCTGCGTTCACACACCGTCGTCTTTTTTTCTTTTCTTTTAAATAAATATTATTATTCATCATAACCTCAAAGAAGAAAATACCTTGAAACTGCGAAACCCTGCACAGAAACGACTGTGCTCTGTGTCTGATATGTGACATTTTTGCATATTTATATATATCACTTTATAACAAATTCATCATATTTCGTCATGTTATGAAACACATTATCCATCAAATAACATTTCGCTGTATCGATATCATTTACTGACACTAGCACTAATTCTATTTTAAGGTATATATATATATATATATATATATATGGAGGATGTATTTATATATATACAGCTTCAATTAGCCAGCAAGAGATAAGCGTGTAGCTATAATTCACAACTCACACCAAAGGATTACTGTGGAATCTGAAATGAAGCTGATGTCAGTATATGGAGAGAGAGCAAATCAGTAATGTGATAACCGTTTGGATGTGAAACACTAGACGGAGAAATCGGAGTTGTGATGGACTCAGTATCCTCCTTGTCCCTCTTTCTCGGCTGACATGTGAGATTCTTTAGAGGCCTGTGGGTCAACACTGGCCCAGTGTGGGCAAGACTTATCACATAATGAACAGAGCACCAATCCTTCTTTTTAAGAGACTTTATTTATAGTGCAAGGCAGAAGAAAAAAAAACAGTTACATACACATTTAAAATAACCCAGTTACAGACATCTATTAGACTGTAAGAAATACAGGCACTTACTTACACATAGAAATATAAACAGAATTTCTAGACAAACATGCACACACATTCAGACAGGCATGCCAAAAGGGGGCTCCCTTATGGAACAGGACATCCTGAAACTGCCAAGAAAAACACTCTCTAAGCCAGCGAGCCATTCCAGTGTTATCCAATGATTTTGCTTTTATGACCAGGAAAAACTTTTTACACTTTTGCTCTATTCTAGAAAAGAAAAAGAAGAAGAAGAAGAGGAAGAAAAAGAAAAAGAAAAAGAAGAAGACTCTAAAATAAAACTGAGGCTTTGCGGCAAAAGTATCCACTGGTCAAGCAATGATTTTCAGCTTTGTATAATTACCAATTTGTGGCCCTTAGAAAAACACCCCCTCCAGAGAGTTGTTCCAATAAAATGCAGCCTTGCTACAAAAAAAAAAAAAAAAAAAAAAAATGCGTATTGAGCAACAGAAGAAAGTTCTTAGTAAAAGAGAAGAGGGAAGTGTAAAAGGGAAGAGGAGAGCTGGGTGAGCACTGTGTGTACCATACCTAGGACTGGGTGTCACAATGTGATGTGTTGCAATAAGGTGTGTACTGTCTGGATTCTCTGGAAATTCAAGAGGACAGAGCCAACACACACACATTCACACACACACACACACACACACACACATTCACACACAACGCACGCACGCATGCAGAAGTACACTATTGACATCACTACATCTGCATTTGCAAAACATGTGAAAACACAGTCCCCCCCCCCCCACATAAAACCACATAAAAAAAAACCCCATTTCAGACGTCAGCATGGAGGAAATAAACAATAGACCCCATGTCTCCGATGTTTCACAAGCGGTTGGGATAAAGGGGAAGTGACATCGCAGCAACAACACACCTCTAAATGGGAACTGATGCTATAACTGAGACAATGACAGTAACAGAAGGAGGAGGACAAAACAGGATGCTGGTCAGATGAAAGAGCCCGAAATGTCAGACAGCCTACAGACTGTTGTCGCCTTGCAATCTTAACAGCCAACACCAGTCTGATAAGCTATCTGACAGGCCGAGAGAGTGACGGACATGCCTGACTGACTGACTGACTGAGACTGAGACTG